>NC_073255.2:44995000-46245000 GCF_029289425.2 Pan paniscus
GCCTCCCAAGTAGCTGAGATTACAGGTGCCCGCCACCGTGCCCAGCTAATATTTTGTATTTTTTTTTTTTTAGTAGAGACAGGGTTTCACCCTGTTGGCCAGGCTGGTCTTGAACTCCTGACCTCAGGCAATCCACCCACCTCGGCCTCCCAAAGTGCTGGGATTACAGGCGTGAGCCCACACACCCAGCCGTCTAAAGCAGTTTCTACAGTAAAGGAATTTGCAATCTTAGAAGTCAAGGCAAAGGAGCAATAGGGATGTTTATGGAAGCAGACGTCACCCACACAATCACGTATCAGGCAGGTCATGTTAAAGCCCTGCTTTCTTGAAGCATCTGCTGTTGTGAAGCCTGGTGGCAAGTGAAGGACAGTCCCACAGTGCAGACACGGTTAGCCTGGGGACTCACTGCTGAGGTGGGGAAGGCTGGCTGGGAAGAAGTCACATGCCAGTGTGTGCATGGCCTTCAGCAGATCAAGAGACCCCTCGGGAATCTTTGTATTTCCCCTTGTGATCGCCATAGTGAAGCATGTAGGTGCTTCTTAACCTTTTCTGAGTTTACACTCTGCAGAGTTCAGGAACCTAGATATTTCTTTAGAAACTGCCAGTGCCAATTCAGAGATGTCCACTGTGACCCTGAAACACTCCCTAATCTTCCACCTGCTAGACTGTTGGCCTCTAAAGGGCAAGGATGTGACTTTTTTGTTTGTAAAACATGATCTTATATAAATTTACACTGAGCCAAGTTTCAATTGACCATGTGTAGATTATCTCTCAACATGGCGGCCAAAAAACTGTGCACTAAAACAGGGTTGTATGGCTCTGAGCTAACAAAAGTGTCAGTACACTTTTTAATACTAAAAAAAAAAAAAAAAGCTTTTTAGTGAGAACAGTTATTTAGCTTTTTACCTCTTGACCCACAAAGCCTAAAGTATTTACTATCTGGCTCTTCACAGGAAAAATCTGCAGACCTCTGTAACCCAACATCCCTGCCAGCTCCTATGTGTGCCTTTTATGTGGGAATCCCCCAGTCTCCTTTTGTTGTATTATTTTAATTATGCTGTAATTATCGGGTAATGTCCATACATCACCTGATGCCACTCCATCTTCCTGCGCCCAGCGCATTACATCTGGCCTAGAATAAAGGAAGTCCTCGAAACATCCTTGTGAAAGAAAGGCATTTCCCATTCCCTTCTCCTCACAGGAGGGATTTTCCATCCCTCTCCTTGTGGGTGCCTTTCCATGCTGTCTGTTTTACCTTTCTGCCTGTGTTTCTTTTTCTCTACCAATTTCCTTGCGTTTCTCATTATCGCATGTGCCACTTTCTCTCACTCTTTTTCTGAAATGTAGAAGCCGGCATTATTGAATACTTAAAATTATTTTTTTTAATGCTCACTTTAGCTCCTGTTAAAAAAAAATTTGTAGGCACCAGGGGTTTGTTTAGGTGCTAAGAATTCAAACATAAAGAAACACAACTCTGGCCCTTGATGAGCTTACAATCTAGAGAAAATATCCCCGCCTTTTGTTGGAGGCTAATTTCAACAGCAGAACAGCAAAATAGCAGAGGCTATGTTTTTCTCTTTTAAAACAACTGAATTATTTCATATTATTATGTGACTTTTCAATTTTTTTTTCCCAGTCATACCACTGTCACTTGACTGGAAGACAGTTTCCACTCCTGGATAAGGAAATGCAAATTAATTTCACATATAATTCCACAGGCATGACTAAGAAAGAACATCTTTGGTTAAAACACAGAATACGTTTTAAAACTAATGGTGGCAGCTTTTGGATTTGATTCTTATTGGAAACAAAGTCATTTATACACAATCATGTTATTTTTCCCTTCCACTAGCCAAAATAGCCAACAACAACAACAACAACAACAACAACAAAACAAAACCAACAGTAATAACAAGAATTGAGTGGACATAAATAATGACAAATATATGTAGGCTAGACATATCTATATGTACGTACATGGGCTAGTTGAATTCTAAAACAGAGGTAAAATCTGTTCTTCAACTAATATTAACATCTATTGCTAATCTTCCATGTGCTTTGAAAGTCAGCAGATATTTACACATTATCCATTTAATGTAGATAGATTATTTCCCATGTATATCATTTGATACTAGTCTTGGGGCTCTGGCTGCTGTCAAGACTAGGATAACATGTACACTAACCAGTTCTGGTGATTAGTTAAAACAAACATAGAAGCACACATACAAGTGCACGCTCACATCCAACCAGTCGTAATTCCTGGTGTGTATCTGAGACATTGTGGGGTGTCAGCTACTCACAGTCATCTATGCTCATACACAGATACACATGCACACATGTATATACAAGACAGGCATACATTGCCCCAGCAACCCCGTTTGACACCGATCCCCCGCCCCTCTTGTTTTTAAACTGTTGGTGACACCTTTGTCCCCCTGATGGTCCTATTCTCACTCTGATCAGGTTTGAGGTCTAACCTTCTCTCCGATTGCTTGGACCTGCCACGGGGGATTCCAGACCTTCCGGGCTTCTTTCCACGTGCCCGCTAGGGGCGGCCAGCTCGTCTTGCCACGGCCCAGCGCCGTTCGTGGACTCCGGGTCCAGCTCAGGGCTCTGCATGGAGTCGGGTACCGACTCGAACGCGCTGTTCTCCTCCTCCTCGTCGTCTTGCGAGGAGAAGACCGTGCTCTCGGAGATCTTGGCGCTGTCCACGGAGGAGAAGCGCGTGTGGCTGGCGAACCTGTTGCCGTTGTAGCAGGAGGGGCTGTAGCACGAGGCGCTGTAGCACGAGCTGCTGTAGCAGGACGTGCTGTAGCACGAGGAGCTGTAGCACGAGGGGCTGCAGCAGGACGCGTCACAGCCCTCGCAACTGTGGTCCCCGCCTTGCCTGGGGCTGGAGTCGCTCTCGCTCCCGGTGCTGGGGTGCGTGTCGCCATCCTGGGCCGCGCCATTGGCCAGGCTGGGGAAGTGGCCAGGGTGCGCCGTGCCTGGAGTAGCCCCCTCGGGCTCTTCTCTGTCCTCTTCCAGGGCAGACGGGTCAGCGGCCACCGTGTCCACCTCGCTGAGCCCATCCTTCTCCGAGGAGTCCTTGAGGGTGGACTCCTCCTCCGCGCCGTCCTCCTCCTCTGCCGCGCTGCCGCCCTGGGCGGAGGGCATGCTGTGCAGCAGGGTGTGGATGCGGATGTAGTGTGTCCGCGGGGTCTCGGGGTCCCCGCAGGCTGACGCGATCACCGTCTCCAGCTCGGACACAGGCAAGGAGCAGGGCCTGCTTTTTCTCTTCACCGAGGCCCGCAGCTGCAGCCTGCCCTCTCCCTGCTCCAGGGTAGACACATCTCCCTCCTCCTCCTGCTCCTTCTCCTCTTCTTCCCTTCCAGCCCGGCTCTGGGTCGTTGCTTCCTCCTCCAAGGGCTCCTCCTTGGTGCTGGCTGGGGCTTCACCGTCTTCCAGCAGCAGTGCTGACGCCTCCTCACCCAGGTCCAGCTGCTCGGCCAGCTCTTCTGCACTGGGGGCAGGCTGGATGTCCTTTTGCACCTGGGCCAGGAGCTCCCCAGCCCCTTCAGGTCCCACAGAGACCATGCCCTGGTCTCCTGCCTCCATGATGACTGCTGCTTCCTCAGCTGGTCTGGAAAGCTCCATGCTTTGGTTCCCTGGACCATCGGGGACACTGCCCTCACCCAGCTGCTCTGGCTTCCAGCTCTCAGAGGACTCTGGTGCCTCAGACCGAGGTTCCCCACTGCCGCTTTCCATCAGGTTGTTCATGGGGCTGTCCTGAATTTGGGCTGACTCAGGCTCGGTACTCAGGGAAATCTCCTCATCATCTGCTGGTAAGAAGAAAAATATGTCATTTCTCCCAGAAAAGAGCATTGTGGTGTTAGGATACCCCGTGGGACATGTGAGCCATCACTAAGGGATTTCTACATTAGGATATTGAATGTAGGTTGATGAGGGTTTCTCACTGGCCAGAGCTCTAGTGAAAAATTCTGTAAGAATGAGTTCTTGCTATGTTAACAACAACTTGCAGTCATGGATATATTTCCGAAATACGTTTCAAAAAGGGAATTCATCTTTTGGTTAAAATGCCCAAAGCCTAGCACTAACCCAGTTCTGGGCACATAGTAGGTGCTCAACAGTGTTTGCCACATGGAATGACTTCCAGGGATGAGGGTAGTAGTGGTGTTATTTATAGCTCCTTGATGATTATATTTAGTTAATTGCATTTGCTCAGAATGTTTCCTATGCTTAGGTCCTGCAGGGTGGCATAAGGGGTAAGCAGGATTCTCAGGCAACCAGATTCTTCAAAGGCTGGATGAAGAATAGGAACAATCACAGTCATTCAATATCTCAGGCTGGAAGGTTCCCAACATTTAGAGTTTATTCCAATTTAAAAAAAACAAGATCTTCACCTCAAGCAGCCATTCACGAGGTAGCAGCCAGCCAGTGTTTAACTCTACCTTCCTGCAGCTGTTCTACTGGATTCCTGACAGATGTGAAATTCCCCATTTCAAATGCATTAGTGCAAGTCACTAAAGAAAATCAGTCCCTCTGGTGAGCTGTAAAGCTGTCCCTATGGCTACACCAAAGGAAGAGTCAGTTGTATTCTCAGAATATAGAAATAGACTGAATTTGAAAAGACAAAATAGTCAAGGTGTTTTCTTACAATCTAAGTTGTATATTGGCATAGGAAAGTACACCTGGAGTTTAATGAGTGGGTAGTGATAAACTCCAAGCTCTAAGTTCTCAAGAGCTTCATTAGACTTAACAGCAACTTGTAAATGGTCCAGGAGGTCCTAACAGTTCTCAGTGTGATTATATTGAGATGTATGGGGGCTGCAGAAGAAGAGCAAAAATAGAATTATGAGGCATCTTATCATTCGTATTTTGAAATCTGTTTTAGCATTAAATGGAACACTGGATGATTCTGGAGTTTTCTGTCCTATTTATACTTTTCTTGTTTTTCTGTGATATTATAAAAATTCATTGTACAATTATAGTTCTTCAACATGACATTCTTCAGCAACTGGCTAGTCTATATCTAGTTACTAGGTAGAAAGATGTTTCACGTTCATTCATTCATTCATTCATTCATGTATGTGATGATTAAACACCTATGTGGGTGCTGGGGGTAGGATGATAAATAAGACAGAGCTCCCTATCCATGTCGGCCTCATTGTTAACCTTCAGTCCACTGTCTACTCTCTACCTTTGGGTCACTAGAATGAAGAGGAGCTTCTCTATCAGGGGGACAGCAACCTGGCTTCCAGAATAGATCACTGGCTTCTGGACCTCAAATGGAGAAGATAACCACAAAACCTAGGATATGTCTGGAGAGAACCATGGTTATTGTATTTTAGAAAAAGGAACCACACTTATGACACTAGCCTAGGACAAGACATGAAGTTCATGCTGAAAATACCTGGGTGGATGGAGGAAGTGATCTCAAATCGGAATTGCAGCTGTCCACTCACATGATCTGTTGGAAGCCTGCGGCCAAGTGTGTAGCTGACCACCCTATCCCTAGAAGGAAATAAGCACCATCACAGTTCTGCTCAATACCTCTCTTCCTAATGACCATGCAGTGTGCTTTCTATACCAGTGGGTAAGGCAGGCAAGCCCAGGGAAGTCCTGATGTGCTCAATAGCAATACAAAACTGTAAGGAAGTCCTTATCAAATACAGATGCCCCTTGAACTACCATGTATTATGACCCAATAAACTCATCAAAAGTTGAAAATACTGGCAATTCAAAAATGCATTTAATACATTTAGCCTACCAAACATCATAGCTTAGCCTAGCCTACCTTAAAAGTGCTTGGAACACTTACATTAGCCTACAAGTATGCAAAATCATGTAACACAAAAACAAAACTATTTTATAATAAAGTATTGGATATCTCATGTAATTTATTGAATACAGTCTACTGTAGAGTACAGTATCACTTGTTTACCCTGTGATCACATGGCTGACTGGGAGCTATGGCTTGCCGCTGCTGCCAGCTTCACGAAAGTATCATGTTGTGTATCGCTAGCCAAGGAAAAGATCAAAATTCAAAATTCAAAATTCGATGTATGGTTTCTGCTGAATTCATTGTAAAGCAAAAAATGGTTAAGTTGAACAGACTGTCTGTATTCTAAAGCAGGGGTAGGGTAGGCAAACTACAGCCTGTGGGCTAAATGTGGCCCACCACCTGTTTTTGTGTGGTTGTGAGCTTTTTACATTTTAAATTGTTGGAAAAAGAAACAAAAGAAGAGTAACATTTTGTAGCATGTGAAAATTATATGAAATTCAAATTTCAGTGTCCATAAATAAAGTTTTATTGGAGCACGGCCATGCTTGTTAGCTTACGTATTATCTGTGGCAACTTTCATGCTATAATGGTAGAGTTGAGTAATTTAGACAGGGACTGTGGGCCTTGCAAAGCCTAAAATATTTACTACCTGGCCCTGTACAAAAAAGTTTGCCAACCTGTGTTCTAAAACAGAGAGAGAGAATAAAAAAAGACACGGATGTCCTTGGCCTGCTTTTCCTGTGCAGATTGCCATTTTCCAAATATGTCCTCAACGATGGACAGTGCCAACAGATGCATATCTTGTGGTATATATGTAATGTCTAAGAAAGGATGCTGTCATGGTTACTGGAGAGTCTGTGGGCGCTACAGAATGGCACCTGCTCCAGGATGGAGCAGAGCAAGACTCGTGGGCTGAATTCTTTGGCTTGTGAGTTCCACTTAACACCAATTGCAGGGCTCCACATGTAGGGACCCCAAGTCCCCACCCTGGACTTTCATGCCATCCCCTCCACCCCCTCAAAGCAATTTCTTAATTATAAAAAGAAAACTTTCTAGAGGCAATCAACCTGAAACTTTGCTATTATATTTTCATTAACAATACAACTTCAGCAGAGTAAATTGCCCCTTACCTGGGCCTAAATAGGAAGAGTGACCACCTTTGGATATTCAGGAGTTAACAAACCCAGGGTACCCAGTAATAACAAACACATAGCCCCAAACCAGTTGTTACTCAGATGACTCTGTATTTATTCCATTTATTAGTTTGTGACATGAAAATAAAAAGATAAATCACTGGCTGATAGTGTTTTAATGTTTCTTTCTAGAAAACACTGGCATTATGAGACAACCTACATCCCAACAAGCCCCTGACTTAAAAATTGTTCTTTGATAAGCCATGATTTAGTGTTTGGAGTTCCTCAGAAGTCCATTAAGTAAAGCATTATGTGCAGAAAAAAATAGGATGAGCTTCAGTATTTTGTCTATTTAGAAAGAGCCTTTGGTCAATATTATGAAGTAGGTCTATTATGACCATAACAAAGACATCCCGAACCCAAAACTTAATTGAAATCAGGGGAGGCCTAAAGACAATCAGACAGTGGCACAAAAATTACATTTATTATGCTTTGCATTTACTTTCAGGGCTTTTCTTTTTTTTGCTTTTCACCCACTTAACAAATATTTTTTGAGCCCCTGCCATGTGAAAGGTGCTGCAGTTGATACAAAGCATGTCATACATCGCCCCTGCCTTTAAATAGCTTATGTCCAGCTGGGGGCATAAGGTAGGACCACTAAATAATGGTTCAAGACAGCCAGTGACACTTCAATGCGAAGGTGAGATGGTTAGAGTTACAGGCAGACAGCCAACAGAAGCTTGGGATTTTACAGGCCAAGGAATCGAGGGAGGATTGGAAATGAGAGTGCATGTGTGCCCAGGGGGGAAAGGTGCAAATATCTCAGGGCAGGGAGGCAGCCAGTACAGGTGGAGCCAAACGTTTCAGAAACCACGGATGCAGGGGGCTTTATGGGGAGAGCATGTGCTGAGGGCAGAGGGAAGCTGCGGTGCAAAGTGGATTCACTTTTGTTGTGGGTGCACTCTGGGGTTCTGCCATGGCTCAGGCTGCATGGCCACTGCTTCCATGGCCATCACCCCAACACTCTGCTCCTAACCACGGTGGGACACCTCCGGAGGAGGCAGCACTGCAGAAGTGGCCCCCAGGGGCTGCGGAAGCAGAAGGCTTTGGAGGAGGAGCTGCTCTGCGCCGCCACCAGGGGGCAGTCTATCATCCCATCAAAGAGGGTGGGAGGAAAAACGCCTCCATGGCTTGCTGTTGTTGCCTCTTGGAGAGATGTAAGCTCAATCATACTCGATCTGTGCTCTCCATTTCCCTGGGTGGCAAGAACACTGGGAAAATCATAGCTAACCTTCTTCTGGTCGGGGACACCCTTTTCCACCTCAGGTACTTGCTTTCAGCTGGGGATGTGCCTTTCCACAGTGGGAGGCTTGGAGAGCGGGACAGTGCTAAGAAGATAGGAGCCGGCAGCTTGGACTTAGGAGAGAACTGAGCATGGGAGGGCAGAGGGGCTCTGCGGCTGCAGCGAGCTGGAGAGAGAAGTTCTGTTCCATACGTACGAACTGGTATCTATCTAATGCATGCTGGGCGGCGGTGCACTGGGTGCTGGGGTAGAAAGAATCCCACACAGCCCCTGTTTTTGTTCTCCAGCCCACCCCTGGCAGAGGTGCTAACAGCTGTGAGAGCAGCCAGTAGGGCAGAGAAGGAGAGAAATGAAAAGCGTGGCCCACAATAAACTACAGAATCAGTCCTAGGAACCCTGAGAGAAGCCTGTTGTGCGGGGATGGCCCTCGGATTTTGCAGAGACACAGGTGTGAGTCTGAATTCCGGCCGGATCTCTGCCACCCACAAGCCTTGGGTTTACATAATTATTGATCCTTTTGAAGCCTTGTTTCCTCGTGCAGGAATGGTGATAATGCTGTCACAGAAGCATTATGAGGACTAAATGAAATAAAAAAGATCACAAGGAATACCATTTTCTTTTGTGTTCCTACTACGTGCCAGTGGCCGTGCTAGGTTCTTTATGTACAGTTTTTGTCTGTTTAATCCTCACAACCATGAATGGCAAGTGCAAACACTGCATGTGACACGTGACTGCAGCTCCATAAACTCAGCTCCCTTTGGCTGGAGAGTTAGTGGCAGGTCTCTGTGCACCCTGCTGCCTACACACCATAAGGTTCCAATTAATAATAAATGTCTTTATGATAATTATCCGTGATTCCAAAGTCCTTCTGATAATCCAAAGAACTTTAAATTAAGACACTTGGAAATCCTGCATATTTTTTCTCATTCTTTTGCTATCTTTGTAAGGGTTACATTGTATATAAGTATATGTTTATCAATAGAAAGCTTTATTTAGTGTTTTCAAATGTAGTCCCTGTTACCTAAAGAAATACATATTATACATAGGGCTGTTATCTGGTCATAGTCCACTTTAATGAGAACCATGAGTGGACATGAATGTAAAAGAGACAAAACAGAAACCCATTCTCATATACAATTGAATTCTGTGAGCATCTTAACTGCTGTCATTCCATGAGAATCATGCTTTCAAATTCTTATCCATGTTATCTAGCATCTGCAGATACTAGTGTCTTCTAAGTAAGAAACTCTACAGTAGTTACCCAGTATTTCATCTTGTTATGGAAATGTCACATATGATTAAATCTTACATACCAGACCGGCATATGAATGAAATAATATTCTTCATAGTAAAACAAACTTTAGTTTCTACCTGTACAGAAAAATGCCCCATTGAGGGCTTCTTCTAATACTGTTTAATATTTTTAATAGGATTTTTTACTTTCTTGGGTAAGTAACCAGTGTTACACATCAAGTGAAAAGGGATGGGTTTGTTTAATCTAACAAACACTTATGTTGGCTCAGGCAACATAATTAGTAGGAAAAACAAAGGAAATATAATGATAACATTTTGACTCTCTGTGAGACTATACTATTGCAGCCTACAGGCCACCTTTGGGCACGACCTGTTGGTGGGAACCTAGTGATAGTAAGATCTCAGTCACAGGTTTACCCTATGGCGTGTCTCTCCAGGAGTCTTTGAACGGGCATCGACAGCTTTCCCAAGAAGCGCTTGATGATGGGGCGGCTCTTGGCAAACTTGTCCTTCACCTCAATTTCCAGCACGTCAGTGGGCAAGGACACAAAACTGAATTGCTGCAATGAAAGAATATGTCACATCAATTAACTGAGAGGTTGAAGGGCTGGTCAATTCCCAGTCCATCTGCCTTGATGCTGTCACTGTAAAACATCCTAGCTATAATATACCTATATATAAAGGGTCTCAGAAATGTTGTGAACCTGTTTATTCAGTAAATGAGGGGCAGCGACAAGATGCTTCTGCAGGGCTTAAAAATAGGCTTATTCTTTGAGATTCAAGCAGTAAAATCAGCATGCTTTAAAGAGAAAGAATGCCACCAAAGCCTCATCATACTTGATTGAAGGTATTATCACACTTTAAGAAAGAACAAGCACAAACTCACCTGTAATTAAGAAAATGTCCTTTAAATAAACAATGCAATATAGTTTTTCATGATTATGATGGAAGAGATTTCTAGAAGTTTGGTAATACCCTGGATCCTTGAGAGGGGGAAGAGACAAGAATTCTCACACTGTTTTGGTGGGAATGCAAATTGATTTGACCTTTGGGAAAGGAACTGGCAATATTTACTGGCATTTAAACTGCAAATTCCTTCAACCTAGAATTATATTTTTAGAGATTTTCCTTCTGGATTAATTTGCGCAAATGTGCAAAAGATACATTTAACAGGGATGTTTATTGGAGCATTACTAATAGTAAAAGACTGGGGAAAAACCCAAAACTGTTTACAAAGAGGAAACTAGTTAAGTGAAGGCTGATAAATCTTTGAAACTGAGAACTCTGCCTTCGTTAAAAAGAAAGGGGTGAATCAACATGCACAGACATGAAAAGACACCCGAGAAACTAGGTGAAAAAGCAAAGCACAGAAGAATACGAAGAGTAGGATTTCATTTGTACTTTGAACTGCAGAGAAAATGTCTAGAGGGGGATGCTCCAAACTGAACTCCAGGAAGTGGGCTGGTAGGGGAGGGAGAAAGCAGGTCTTTTATATTTTACTTCATTTGATTCTAAAGTATTCATTTGTTAGCCGGTTATGGTGGCGGGCATCTGTAATCCCACCTGCTTTGGGAGACTGAGGCAGGAGAATTGCTTGAACCTGGGAGGTGGAGGTTGCAGTGAGCTGAGATTGCACTACTGGACTCCAGCCTGGGTGACAGAGTGAGACTCCATCTCAAAACAATATACACAAAAATTTTAAAAAGTACTTGTTTGTTAAATAGTGTATGGTGTGACTTTTAAAATAAAACAATACCAATTAAAGGAAGACCATGACCATCAGAAGTTGGCTTGGTCAACATGAATGTCAGGCCTCAGAGCCCAAGCTAAGCCATCATATCCCCTGTGATCTGCACGTATACATCCAGATGGCCTGAAGTAACTGAAAAATCACAAAAGAAGTGAAAATGGCCTGTTCCTGCCTTAACTGATGACATTACCTTGTGAAATTCCTTCTCCTGGCTCAGAAGCTCCCCCACTGAGCACCTTGTGACCCCCACCCCTGCCTGCCAGAGAACAACCTCCTTTGACTATAATTTTCCACTGTCTACCCAAATCCTATAAAACAGCCCCACCCATATCTCCCTTCGCTGACTCCCTTTTTGGACTCAGCCTGCCTGCGCCCAGGTGATTAAAAAGCTTTATTGCTCAGACAAAGCCTGTTTGGTGGTCTCTTCACATGAACACACGTGAAAATTAAAAGTGTAAAAAGGAGACTCGGGAAGGTAAATGTTGGCATTGCCCAGCCCAAAATACCTGGGAGGAGGAAGTCTTAATTAACATTGAATGTTACAGTCCCCTTAATCAAGGGCTGCGAAACACCTGAAATAAATACATATTTTTCTTTTATTCTGATGAATCCTAACAGCAATCCTTTTTTTTTTTTTTTTTTTTTTTTTTTGAGACAAAGTCTAGTTCTCTTGCCCAGGCTGGACTGCAGTGGCACAATCCTGGCTCACTGCAAGCTCTGCCTCCCAGGTTCACGCCATTCTCCTGCCTCAGCCTCCTGAGTAGCTGGGACTATAGGCGTCTGCCACCACGTCCAGCTAATTTTTTGTATTTTTAGTACAGACAGGGTTTCACTGTGTTAGCCAGGATGGTCTCCATCTCCTGACCTCGTGATCTGCCTGCCTCGGCCTCCCAAAGTGCTGGGATTACAGGCGTGAGCCACCACGCCCGGCCTAGCAATCTTTTAACTTTAGTTGATTTCTATTTACAGAGATTAAATATGTTGGGCATGCTAATGTGAGTATCTTCTTTGTGGCAGTCAGGATGAGCTAGGGCATGCTGCACTAACAGCCAACTTCCAAGTCTCAGGGGCTTCAAGTTGTATTTCTTGCTCACATTCTCACTGTGGGCTGATGGAGCAGCCACCCTCTCAAGCATTGCCAGTTACAGTGACAGAGGCAAAAAGAGCTCCCCCTGTAAATAAGTGTTCACTTCCAAACATAGCTCCTCAGAACTAGACACAGGCTCCAGCCACCCTCAGGGAGCAGGAAGTATAATCCCATAAGGTGCCTGGGAGATGGACCACAGAAATATTTGACAAACAGAACTAATGAGTTCCACAGTGACCATGTGGTACGTCTGATTGCTATTATAAATCAGTTTTAGTTAACTCCTATATAACTCCTAAGAACTAATCATTCCTAGTACTGAGAAAACTGAGTTATGGACATGTCAAGTTTGAGGATCCAACCCAGGAATAGGTACTACTCTAAAAAGGCCTTCCTAAGTGAGAATCCAGCCCTGCTGATTGTCTCAGGCCCTTAAAACTTCTATGTCTTTGGTCCAGTTATTCCATTCTGGAGTGTATTATAATATATCTTCTAATCTAAATACCCAACAATAGGTTAGGTATAGGTGATATGCACATATAATAGTTTAACTTTTCTAAATTATAATAATTTATATATAAATATATATAATTACATGTAACACTAAATGCTAATAAGATGGGAAATGCTTGTTTTGCAGTGTTAAGTAACACGAACAGGACAAATACAATTCATGATCACAATAATATGAATTATATGAATAGAAAAAGACTGGAAAAAATTACAACAGATTTTATAACAGTTGTTTTACCAAGTAAGAATATATTTTCCCCCATTTCTATAATGAGGGAAAATATATAAAAATATATTTTCCACACTTTCTATAATGAACACCTATTATTTTCACAAGGAAAAACGTAATCACCTTTATTAAAATGAGACTATTTCTACCTACAGTAGCCTACATGGGACACTGAAGCTAGCTTATCAAAATATATTATGAAACTTAGCGGGAGCTTCTGGGTTCTTTCCTCCCTCCACAAGAACTTTCTTCTTAAACTCTCTTCACACACCCATCCCTTCATCCCAGACATCAACCTCTCTCCCCACCAGGCCCTTGTCTCCATGCCATGCTTACTGGAGTCCATGTAGACCCCCAGCTAGGTCAGGCTCTGTTAAGAACTAGTGAGTAGTCCTGAAAATGTAAAAGTCTGTTTGTTTATGGACCAGCTACTTGCACCCATGAGCCTCAAGCCAGTACATGGATTTCACCTGGCTA
The DNA here is from genome assembly GCF_029289425.2 of Pan paniscus. NCBI lineage: Eukaryota > Metazoa > Chordata > Mammalia > Primates > Hominidae > Pan > Pan paniscus. The sequence goes on from NC_073255.2 coordinate 45,008,532, forward strand.
CCCTGACTTGGCCTTTACTTCAAGCCTCTAAAGAACCTTTGGAGTGAGATAAACTTGGCTTTATTCCTAGCTCTGCACATCCAAGTTCTGGACTCTGTTATTCACAACCTCTCCAAACCTCAGCATCTTCACCTGTAGAATGGGAAAAGAAGGCCCACGCCATGTTAGACCAAGTTTCTTCCCTCTCCATTCCTATTCTATCCAGACCCCACCTGCCTCATGATTTACTATCACCTTCTCCTTTTGACTCTCTGGTTATTGAACTTTCTTAAGTTTACTAACTCATTTCAGCTGGCCCTTAACGGCCAATAATCCTATACAGCTGTTTGTAGTAATCTGTAGGCCTATTTCAAATGCTTAGTATGCAGACAAAATCTATGATTGTCCTATTACTAAGGCACACTCTTTGTTTCCAGAGAAACGGCCACTTCTTGGTTAAAAGATAAATTTGTGAACTATATCTGCAAAAGGTTTTTTTTTTTTTTTTTTTTTTTTATTTAAAAAAAAGGATGTATTGTTGCCTAAGCCCTCTGCTGGTTTGGGAATTTTATCTCTTTGCATCTTACTTCACTGGTGAAAGAAAACCAGTGTGGAAATGACAAAGCCAATCCTGGGCATCCTTGGGGGTCTGATATCTGGCTATTTTCCATCTTTGTCCTTTACCTTTTGATCTGAGCTTTTCAGAGCAACTGTAACACATGCTTGGGCCAACCAATAAATAAATGGCTCCTCATCTTCTCACAAGCCGTGAAACTGTCCTAAACAAAAGTCTACTGGCACTCGGGTCAGAAAAGAAAGTTCCATAGGTCATTTCTTCATCAGAGCATCAGAGTCTGAATTCTCTTTCTTGGCTTCACTTTAGGACTCAACTGTCAGGCCTTTTCAACTGAGCAGCAACAGCAGGAAGACAGCTGTACAAGGCCCACCGCTGGGGCCACTATGAGCAAGAATGATGCATATAGTATTCCTACAGGGTCAAGCACCCTTCTGCCTAAAAGTAAACTTTCTTTTGTTTAAGCGCAGATGTTGGGATTCTTACTTTTGCTTTGACCAGTGGGTCTTAGCCTTGGTTCTCAGAATAATCTGGAAGCTTCCACAATAGTACCCATTACTGGGTCCCATTCTTGACTATATTAGACTCCCTTGAGAAAGCGGGGCACTGGTAGTGGTTAAAGCTTGTCAGGTGACTCCACTGTGCAACTGGGTGGAGAACCACTGTTCTCTCAGTAACAATCTATTTTAATATCAAATAATGTTACAGTTAGGAAAGTATTTCTTACACCAAATCTAAATCTTCCTCTGTGGCCTAAATATTTAGTCCAATGATCTGTAAAGCATTCTTCAAACCTGAGTTTAATAGCTTATTTTTTGTTGGCATTCTTATTAATGGCAGCAGATGGAAGTGAATCTCTACCCATTAGATGCCAGTGACACTCCCCTAGATATGGTAGCCAAAAATGTCTCCAGACATTGCCTCATGTCCTTTGGGGAGACAAAATCACCCTTGTTGAAAACCACTGATGTGCTCCTATCATCTTCAATCGTCCAGAGAGATATTAGGACTGGTGCTGCAATATAGGAGGATGTTATTTATTTTGTTTGTGTTGTTTACTCAATAGGCCATTTATAGAACTAAGATGCTTATTATATTCCATCTTGCTTCAGAAAAGATCTGAGGTAGATCGCCTCTAAACAGAACTTTTATAAATTGAACTTAATGAAATTAAAACAGGGTAACTAACTAAAGGAAATATTTAATGGGCAATTATGTAAACTGGTAGCAGTTGCATAATGAGCAATTTAGGCAGAGATTAGGAGAGTGTTGGTAAATAAAGGAGGGGAAAGTTGTATCCATTCATTCATAAACACTTTTTGGGCACTGGCTGTGAGCTGGGTGCTGGGACACAGCTACCACCCTTCTGTGCTGGAGTGCTGGGGCCACAGCCTCCAACTTTAGACCTCAGAGTCTTACACTGCAGGCAGAAAATGACAAAGCAGAAGATGCTATAGTAAGGCTTCCCAAAGGCTCAGCCTGATGGACAGGTAGAGACGATTTCCTAGAGAACATAATGCTTTAACTGAGTCTTAAAAAATAAACAACTGGCCGGGTGCAGTGGCTCATGCCTGTAATCCCAGCACTTTGGAAGGCCGAGGTGGGTGGATCACAAGGTTAAGAGTTCAAGACAAGCCTGGCCAAGATGGTGAAACCCCATCTCTACTAAAAACTACAAAAATTAGCCAGGCATGGTGGCAGGTGCCTGTAATCCCACCTACTTGGGAGGCTGAGGCAGGAAAATTGCTTGAACATTGGGTGACAGAGTGAGACTCCATCTCAAAAAAAAAAAAAAGCAAGTGTCGGTGGGATGAAGAAGGGGTGGGAGGAACATTCCAGGTAGAGGGGTGCCATGGGCAGGGGCTGAAGTTCACAGAGTACATGAGTCCCTTGGGGAACTGCAAGTGGCTTACTACCTCTGGGTCATACTGGAGAATCTTGTTGTGGATGAAACTGAATAGATATGCAGAATCCAGATCATGAACAGCCTCCTGGCCACAGCTTGGACTTATCCTGAAGGCATCTGGGAGCAACTGAAGGATCTGCACCATGCAAATGACACACTCAGATCTGCAGTGTAGAGAAGCCACTGAGGCAGTGCTGAGGGGTGGCCCATAGATGGGTCAGGCCTGGAGGAGGCAGATCAGGTAAGATAAGTGCAAAGTGGTGGGGAGACTAGCAGGCAAGGAGAAAAGGGTGGCAGAGTGTGGACTGGTTAAATGTCAGTGAGAGCTATGGAATGTGGGAGAGGAAGAGGTCACAAATTCCCGAAGCTGGATTCCCAAGATTGAGGGCATGTGGGAGGAGTGACATAGCTAGGAATGCAGAGAGGGGCTGAATGACCGAGTGTCCCAAAGCAATGAAGGAACAGAATGATGGAAATAGAGGCCTGGGTATGGAAGGATAGAAGACTGTACAGGGCTGGAGAGCTTGTGATATTTCAACAAGTTCTATGGTATAAGTGCAGGAATGGATGGCTCATGGTGAATGTAAATGAAGGTCAAAGAGATTGGAGTGGTCAAGGAAACTATGAGTCATTCATGTAGACCTTGATCATCTGGAGAAATGTTAAAGACATTGTTAAAGAAAAATAAAAATGGGGCTGGACGTGGTGGCTCATGCCTGTAATCCCAGCACTTCGGGAGGCTGAGGCAGGAGGAATGCTCAGGAGTTGGAGACCAGCCTGGCCAACATGGTAAAACCCCCTCTCTACTAAAAATACAAAAATTAGCCAGGCATAGTGGCATGCGCCTGTAATCCCAGCTACTCGGGAGGCTGAGGCAGGAGAATTGCTTGAACCCAGGAGGCAGAGGTTGCGGTGAGCCGAGATCACCCCACTGCACTCCAGCCTGGGGGACAGAGCGAGACTCCATCTCAATAATAATAATAATAATAATAATAATAATAAAGAAAAATAAAAATGGAGGCCACAGTCTAGATATACCCCAAAGCCAACTGCCCATAACCATGTAATCAAAACTTGTCATCCTAATTTCCCTGAAAGGCTCTTTCTAATTATAAACATAAAATGTAAGCTTTACCATCCTTGTCCACATGACTCAGCAAAATTAAAGCAGTCAGCTATAGACAAATCCGCTTAAACAGCTCTGTTTTGCTTGAAAAGAAAAACGATAATGTATAACAGCCAATCATGGGAAAAGTCAAAATACTTCCTCCTTTATGCTTTATAAACTGTGTTGTAACTGCTTAGTGGAGCTTTTTACCACTTGGTTTGAAGTCTCCCAGATTGTAATCTATACTTTTTGTGTGACAATAAACTTTGCAATTTTTCCTAACTTGATCTGCTTTTATTGTTGATATTATAAAAGGAAGATTGTGCCGTGGGTAGAAAGAGTTTTACTGGCTGTGGCAGAGTAAATAAGGGGACCCATTATTGCCTCAATGTAGCTAAGATGATGAGGATATGGATGTGAGGGTGATGCTACAATCAAAAAGGAGAAAACTTTGTGGGAAATTTCAGACCTGAGTGAGAAAGTATTTTCACTTACTATTTTCATTTAGGGAGAGGTATGAGAAAAAATGACTCCAGTCTGTGAGAACAGAGGTATAGTGATTCATTTATGCACACTCACAAATGTATGAAATTCAGAAAAGGTTAAGGATGGAAAACTGGTAAGGAAAGTTAATTTGATTTGGGTTGTGTTAAGTTTGAAGGGGTAGAGGATATTCAAGAGTAAGGCACGAATACCAATTAGAAGTGGAGATTAGATACCTCATGAAGTGGAGGAAGGTTAGTCTTAACTGTGTGACACAGGTCATGACATCAGTTAGACTGGCATCTAGCTTTGCCTCTCCTCTCTTGCAGCGAGATATAAAGGGGGGAAATGAAAAACAGGTTTCATTCACAAGAGCCTGCCTGGTACCATTCAGCCAATGCCATTATTTATTACTAATGGAAATTAAATGGACTGGACTTGGTGCTTTCTGTGTAAAAGTTCTACCTGGAGGAGAAAGAGCAGGCAAGAAGCAAATGGAGCATGTGAACTATAGCTACTTTTCCTTAGAACCTTGCAATGTATGTGACTTTCAGTTCAGGTGGCACTAGTCATTAGGTTTAAAAATGACATTCAAAAACAGTGCTGCCTAAAGTCAAGGACAATGATATAGACAACTCCATTAGTAGAGTAGGAATTGAATCAGGAGCATTCTTCCCCCTTCTTGCTAGCAATGTAACAGCGTTTTACATTAAGAAGTGGTGCCCTTGGAGTCTGGTCATGGGAGAAGATCTGCCCCTCCCAGTAGTGTGTGGTTTGACTCTATCCTAGGAAGGAAGTGCCGGAGACCATGCTGCTGAGACGTAAGCCTTGTAACTGCAGGGAATCTGCATATATGTATATATATATATATATGCATATAATATGTGGAAAGTTTATATTTCTTCTTGAAATATTTGCATAAGAGCAAATAAACTGGATTTTGATCAAGCCTTCACCATCTCTCTCCATATGAGAATCCTCAGCCACAAAACAGAATAATATTGATTTTATTTACACATACTGCTATGGCAAATTAGGCCAATATCAATATTTAGTTGTGGTTTGGTAGAATGGGAAGCAAGGTCTCTGTGTATGTATTTAAATATGTAATATGCATATAATTGTATATTATATGTAAAATTTGTATATTATATATTTGTATATTATATATCTGTACGTATTTGTATACATACATATACACATACATATATTACACATACATGTATTCTGTCTATATCTGTATCCATATCTATATTTATATCCATATGTATATCTCCCATCTTTTACTTCTGGAGATGATTCACTTAAACACCTATAAAGAAAGCATAGGATTGGATGAACAGACTGGAAGCTAAGAACAAAATCTGCTGTGTGATCATAAGCAATGTAACTGATCTTCTTGTGCCTACTTTAGAGTGCCCAGAACACAGAAGGAAGAAAAGAGCTATTATTCTAACTTTGCCTTCTGCACATGCTTTGTTGATAAACTGTCATCTTCAGTGATGCTCCTCATCTGTATATCTTGGTCAACCTTGGTCAAACTTCAGGAGCCCATATCCAATCAGTCAGTAAGTCTAAATTTTCTTCCTCACTCTAGAGTCCATATTTTCCTCTTTACTTCCACTGGTCTAGGTATGGCTCTTGTCATTCCTTGTCCTTGTAATTACTTCCTAACTGGTCTCCCTGTCTTCAGCTTCTCTCTTACAATTGCCAGTAATGTCTCTAAAACACAGAAAAGCTTGGTACACAGAAACCACACGTGATGTGAACTGAGCACATTGATAAATGAGAAAATGAATGAATGGCAACTTCCTGTGGTAACTGGATAATGATACTGCAAAAATGGAATACAATCCAAGGTTGTGGGTCAGCTTAAATATACTCCTTTATGCAAGCTAGACTGCACACTCAAAGCCCAACTCACACCAGTTATTGTTCTGGCAGAAAATCTAAGGATTACGTTATACTGATGGACTTCTCTGAAGAGGAAGCAAAGTGAAACTTTTCATCTGGTGTGGGGTGTGGCCACCTACACAGGTTGGCACTGAAGGATAATAAATGTGGTAGAGAGAATTCTGAGATGGTCCTCAAGATTCCTGCCCCCTGTGTACACACTCTGTATAATCCCCTTCCACTGGGTGCAGGTGGGGCCTGTGAATGTGTTGGATGCCAAGCCATGATTAGATTACCAAGCAACGGACCTTGAATTAATCAGTCGAAGGGGAGATTATTTGGGTGAGCCTGACCTAATTAGATCAGCCCTTAAAAACAAAAACACTGGGCCCTGTCTGAAGTCAGAGGGACAAAATGTGAGAAGAATTCAATGCAAGGGACATTCTCCATCAATGGCTTTGATGATGGAGAGGGTCAGGTGTCATGGACTGCTCTGGCCAATAACTAGCAAGGATCTCAATTCTGCCAACAACCTGAATGATCTTGGAAACAACGTTTTCACCAGACAAGGCCCTAGATGAGAACACAAGTGGTTTCAGCGTCTGAGATCCTGAGCCGAGAACGCAGGTTGTGCCCAGACTTCTGACCTACAGAATTGTGAGATAATAAATGGCTGCTCTTGTAAGTTGCTAAATTTGTGGCAATTTGTTATGTACTGATAGAAACCTAACGCAGTAGTCTAAATTAGGGCAAGTAACAGCATAATAGAGATATACTTTGAACAAATATGCATTTATTTGTTGACAGTTAATGTTTAAATAAGTGTGTTGTAGGATCTCTGACACTTGTTTCTATGTGATGTTGACAATTCTAAGAAAAAGAGCTCTGAAGAGAAGTACTAGGTTAAAAGGGTGAAGAAATTTTACTGTTAGATGTCTCAAAGGCTTTAATTATACAAAATTCACACATTGTGAATTTGCAAGATAGTATGCAGTGCTTCCATATTTGACTGTGGCACCTCCCTCTGTGTGTTGTGTGTGTAGTATATGGTTGACTGACATTATATTGATCATAGTTGGGGAAACTGTTATTTTGTGTCTAGTTATACATCAAAGTACTGAGGGAAAAATAACTGTCAACCTAGAGTTCTATGTCCACAAAACTCTCATTTGAGAGTGAAGTAAAAATAAAAACATTTTCAAATATACAAAGACTTAGAGAGCTTAGCAACCATAAACTTTCAGGGCCTTTTTTTCAAACTTATAATTTATAGATTATAATAATAAATCAAGGCATCAGATTAATAAAAAGAGATAGTAGAGATATAAAAAAACTATGGTTGTTCTCTCTATATATTTTGGAGATACAGCTTCCACGTTTTGCATATATTTTGGGTATATTACTATGAAAACATTCTGAAAATAAATAGAAAGCATATATAATGAATATTTTCTAGAAAATAAAAATTTTAAAATTAATTCAAGAGGAAATAGAAAACCTGAATAAATAACAAATAATTGAATTGATAATCAAACATCATGTAACCAGAACACGTTACAAGTACATTTTACCAAAATTTCTTGGATCAGATAATCCTGGTCTTTTACAAGCTAATCAAAGAAAATTTTTAAAAAGGGACAGCTACCCAAATCATTTTCTAAGGATAAGACATCTTTGATACAAACTGAACAAGCATAAGAAAGGAAATGAAAGACATTTTATTAACATAGATAATTACAGAAATCCCAAATAAAATTAGCTGCAAGTCAAAAACAGTATTTGTATGAAAAATACTAAAATATGTCTTCCAGGCCAAGTGCTATCCATATGATCCCTCCTGTGAAATCAAGAGACCCTTTCTCCTTGGTCATTTCTAATGTTATTCAGGAGGGTGTGCAAGACTTTTGACATTCACCTTTTATACTAACTTTATTTCATCTTACTTTTTACTAAGACATTTCCCTGGTTTCCTGTTTCTCAACTATATTTAAATATATTTTATCTTGCTGTATTCTATGTATTTTGTATGTTTTCAGTACTAGAAGGGATGCAAATATTTGAAAGTGTATCTATATATAAACAGATGTAAAAGGATGTTCTGTGATCTCAGATTTGGCACTTTTGTGCTCATAGGAAAACTCAGGTCATTAAGTGCCCCATGATTGGTCAATAATTGGGGCCAGATACCCTCCTCATCCCATCAGACAGCTTGTTAGCAAGAAAATTTTGACTCTGTCTCTCCCTCATCCCAGTCCCAACAATGCAGCCATAATCCTTGCAGAGAAAAGTTGAGGGGGATCTCTAATTCCCTTCCCATGACTCTGTTTTCTCTCAAAGGTGCTGGAGTAGAAAAAAGGGACAAAATAATATATGTCCTCTTCTCTGCGGTGGCTTGAATATCCTTATGAAAACTCATGTTGAAATTTAACTGCCATTTTAGCAGTATTAGAGGTGGGGCCTTTGAGAGGTGATTAGGTCATGAAGGCTATGCCCTCATAAATGGATTAATGCTATTATTGAAGGTATTAAATGGGTTCATGATAAAAAGGATGACTTTGGCCTGGTTCTCCTTTCTCTTGTCTCTTGCTTCTGCTTCTGTCTTTCTACTATGTTCTCACCAGATGCCAGTGCCATGCTACTGGACTTCCCAGCTTCCAGAACTGTGAGCTAAATAAACTTCTTTTATTTATAAATTACCCAGTCTGTCGTATTCCATTATAGCAACAGAAAATGAACCAAGACAATTTCCAAGACCCTCAAACCACAATTCCAATCTGTAGTGGATAGCGCAGGAGGCTGGGGCAAGAAACAAGAGAGGTAAGCTGAATATAAAATTAGACTTGATTGGATTACTTATAAATACAAGTGACCAGAAGGTTATGGAATATGCCCAAGACATTATTAAGATACCCTACCGAATTGAGACTGCTCAATAAAGCATCTATCTATCTATCTATCTATCTATCTATCTATCTATCTATCATCTATCTATCTATCTACCTAGCTATCCACATGTGTACATCTGCATATATGTACACGTGTGTGTGTGTGTGTGTGTGAGTGTCTTGGTAAATATATAAAATATCCACTTCTGTTCAAATGTCCTTGATTGTATTAGCTGGGCTTGAAAGCTTATTGCAACTCCATTGCTATGGCTTTATGGCTTTGCCATTCCACTGTTCCACATTACCGGCAGGCTGCATAATATCCCCCTTCTGATTACTCTATCAATCACTGGACTTGTGCTGTATTAATTCTGTTTGTATGTTTCTCTCAAAAACACACTAAGTTATACCCATACCCATTAATCCCTCCCTAATATATAATGTTCTCTTAGTCAAGGATGGATACGTTAATAATTTAAATGTTTGTCATAAGCTTTTACAAGATACATAATACCTTCTCTGCTCCCATTCTGGGCTTAAAATTTTAAAAAAATCCCAGAAAATGTGGGATTAGCTAATTAATCATGGTATCAGTATAGTGATAATTACATAATACATGAAATCAATAGCATAACCACAGTAATTCCGTTGTGACAAAATTGCAATTTAAAGTAATTTACAATATCATAAGAACTCTATTGATATTTCCTGATATTTTTAACTTTGAAAAGACTGCTGTTTTATTTTATTTATTTATTTTTTTATTTATTTATTTTTGAGACAAGGTCTTGCTCTGCCACCCTGGCTGGAGTGCAGTGGTGTGATCATGGCTCCCTGCAGCCTTGACCCCCCGGGCTCAAGCCATTTTCCCACCTCAGCTTCCCGAGTACCTGGAACTACAGGCACACAACACCAGGCTCAGCTAATTTTAAATTTTGTGTGTGTGGAGATGGGGTTCTGCTATGTTGCCTAGGCTGGTCTTGAACTCCTGGGCTCAAGCGATCCTACCACCCTGGCTTCCCAAAGTGTTGGGATTAGAGGCATGAGCCACTGCACCTGGCCTGTTCGTATTTTTTTAGTAACTTTTTTTCCAGGCTAATAACCCATTGCCCTGAAAAATGCTGAGAAAGCTACACGGAGCAAAGCCTGTCATGACTTGAGATTTGTCACTTGAGCATAGTAATTTTCTTCCAGCAAGACAAGCCTGATGGAGACAAAGATGGGGACCTGCTAAGAGGGCCCCCAAAAGGATGGAATCACAGTCAGAGATGAGCCTGGCTGAAGTGGAATTTCTGCTGTGGCCATTTTATGTAGATATGCCAAAGACAACTGCTACCATCTCTGAAATTTCTTTGGTTCTCTCCCACCTGCCTGCTCCATCATTCCTGATTCTTGTATTTCCTCATTTCTAGATACTCCTTTGGCTCTGTCTGTACCTGGTTTCTGTTTTTCTGAAGCCTTCGTGCTTAGAAATCTGCTTAGATCTGCTCTCCTCAGACTCTAGCCCCACCTTTGATTTTTGGTATCAGTCTTACAGGATGTCACTTTCAGTGTTAGTCTTCAACTTTTTCAATCAATGAACGAGGCACCAGTTCCAGCTCCAGTCTGTAGTGTTTGCCAATTTTCTTGGTGTAAATACTCCCTCCATGGCTGATTTCACTAAATGTGGAGTTGGGAAGAGGTGCACATGGTTGGTTCCTGTCAGCTCACATGAGCTGGCTCCAGCTCACCACCCACCACCATGGATGGATGTGCCAAGCTAACCCCTTGCCCAGCTCACTCTATTCCTCCATAAGACATTGGCAATGGTTTTCAAGGAGTTTCACTGCTGCACTCAAAAACTCTATCTTATGTCCTCAGAAGTTGAAAAATGATGCTAACAGACAAGTACAAGGAACACTTTGGCAAGTGAATATCAAACAGTGTGTCTCTGAGTCTCAGGTTCTGTGAATGAGCCTCAGGCATCACTGTAGAACAAGAGGCAGTACCTCCAGTCTCCCACCCCACGTAAATAGAAGAGTGTCCCCTATGTTTTCATGTTGGTGTTCCATTCATGAGTTCCTTTCATAAAATGGTTCAGCAGCTGATTTTACTAACAAAAGAACTGGTTTTTGTACTTAGATGATGGTTGTCTATGTCAGGGAACTTAAAAAATCATTTGTGAAACTGCTGTCCTGGGGAAATAATGCCATCTTTAGGGCTGCTCACACACTCACCACCAGTACCAGCTCTGCATTTCAGAGAATGATTTTCTTCCATAAATGTGATTTTTTTGTGCTAATGACACTATGTTTACTTTGTCCAGGTCAAAAGCACACTTTAATGTCTGATTAAATTATCTTGTAATTTCTAATCAGTCAGGACTGAAGTGAATGATCTATCTTAAACCAATCAGAGATTGTTTACAACGCCTTGGGGCTGGCTGATGACAGTAATCACTTAGCAATTGTGCTTAAATCCTGGAGACCACGACTCTTGGCCAGGCACTGCGATTTATCTCCAGGTGACGGGGCTTTTAGCTTAACCTGGCTGATTGTTCTGCTCCATCAAAAAGGTTTTGGCAATTTCCCTTTCTAATAAGTCTCATTCTCATTTACTCATGGTGTTGTTGAAATGATTAAATGTGGTAACTCTGGTAAACAATCTACCAGTATATATAGTTCTGGTAAAGCACTCGGCATCAGGAAGTATCCCCTAAAGGCCGGGTGCTGTGGCTCATGCTTGTAATCCCAGCACTTTGGGAGGCTGAGGCAGGTAGATAATCTGACATCAGGAGTTCAAGACCAGCCTGGCTAATGAACATAGTGAAACCCCATCTCTACTAAAAATACAAAAAAATTAACCAGGCGTAGTGATGTGTGTCTGTAATCTCAGCTACTCGGGAGGCTGAGGTAGGAGAACTGCTGGAACCCAGGAGACGGAGGTTGCAGTGAGCTGAGATCGTACCACTGCACTCCAGCCTGGGTGACAGAGTGAGACTCCTTCTCAAAAAAAAAAAAAACAAAAAAACAACCAAAAAACAACTAAAAAAAGAGAAGTATACTCTAAAAGTTCAGGCCCAACCCTGACCCCTGGTGTTTATGCCCATATTTGACTCTTTAAGTTGTCTGGCAGTGGTTTGGGTAATTGTAGGGTAATGGTTTGGTTATGTTTAAATTGTTTGGTAATGTTTTGGTTAGGTTGGTGCAAAGGTAATTGCAATTTTGGCCATTACTTTTAATGGCAAAACCACAATTACGTTTCCTCCAATCTGATATTTAACAACATCTCACAACCAGCACCAGCATTAGAAAACACCCTGAGCTCGCTGTACTGTTTGTTTGATGTTCTTCTCACACACCAGGGCCCTAGTTTAAACATACTGTAGGGAGATAAGCAAAGGGATATTAAAGAGACCAGAAGACAAAAGCAAGGGATCATGGCTAAGTATATTTACCTCCACACTTCTCTGTGTTCATGCCTCAGGCTGGTCCAGGCTTCCTCGTTTCCCACCTGGCTTCTGTAATGTCTCCTAACTGATGTCCTTGCTCCCTGCCTCCTATCAGCAGAGTTGGAGAGTCTATGTTCCACACCTCACCAGCAGCCATCATTGTTGATCTTCTTCAGTTTGGCCATACCATTGCACACTGGTGAGCGTGCAGTGGTATCACACCGTACTTTTAATTTTCATTCCTGGATGTCAAAATAAGTTAAACACCTTTTCATAGGTTTAGTGGCATTTGGACATCCCCGCTTTGTGTGGTGGCTGTTGAAGTCTTTGTTCCATTTTTCTGTTGGTTTCTGTCCTTTTCTTCTTGATTTTAGGAGGTAGTATTTATAGTCTAGATATTAGCTGTCACCTAGACATAGCTCAACATCTTTACCCACTCTGTGGCTTGCTCTTAATGTAAAGTTTTGATGAACGGTGGTTCTTAATTTTCTTGCCATTCAATTAATTATTCTTTTATTTTATGATTAATGCTTTCTATTTTCTATTTAAGATTTTTTTGGCTTCCACAAGGACATGAAAGTATTCTTACTTGTTTTCTTATGAATTAGAAGCTTTATTGTTATAATTTCATATCTAAATGTACAATTGATTTGGAATAGACTGTGTATGTTGTGAGACTGCATTCAAGGTTTCCTTCTTTTCTGTATGGACAGCAAATTGACCCAACATCAAATATTGAACAGGCTATCCTTTCCATAACATACAGCAGCAGCACTACTGTCGTAAAACGATGATGCTATGTGGTGCATCTATTTCTGGATTCTAATCTATTTAATTAGCTATTTGTCTGTTCTGTGCCAATGCCACACTATTTAATTCTTAGAGCTTCATATTTTATCTGGACATCCGGCAGTATAAAAGTCCTGCTTTTTTTTTCTTTTCTTTTTCAAGACTCTCTTACCTCTACTTGGCATTTTGTATTTCAATACAAGTGTTAGAATTAGCTTGTCAAGTTACATTAACATATCTCCCAGGATTTTGATTAGGATATCGCTGAAACCACAGATCAATTTGGGGAAGAATTGACACCTAAAGAATATTGACTTTTCTAAGCCTTGAACAATATCTCCTTTCATCTAGGCTGTTTTAAATTTCTCTCAGCAAAGTGGTAGTGCACGGTGTAACCATATTCCTCCTCTGTGGTTAGATTTATTCCTTGGTTTTTGATGCTATTGTAAATAATATCTTTTAACAATTTTTATTTTCTATTTGCATATAGAAATATGATTTATTTTACGTATCTACCTTTTATTTATTCAGTTACTTTGCTAAATTCACTAATTTGGGTAGTTTGGGTAATGTTTTGTACTGTTTACTGACACAACAATGTTATCTGAAAATACAGACAGTTTTGTGTCCTCCTTTCCAAAGCTGACATACTTTATTTGTTTATTTTTTTTACCTTGTTGCACTGGCTAGAATCTCTAGCACAATATTAAACAGAAGTGGCTAAAGTGTGCATCCTTGTCTTGTTCTTGGTTCTAAGGAAATATATTTTAATATTTTACCAGTAAGTATAGTGTTTGCTGTGGATTTTATTGTTGTTATTATTATTAATATATTAAGTCCTCTATTGGATTGAAAATGTAAAAAGTAAACTAGAGGTTCCTCTTCAAAGACTTTCCTCCCCTTCTAATTAGGAATAAATAGTAACTTCTCTTAGAAGCAAAATTTATTCAAAGACCTGTGCTAACATTCCTAAATATCTGCTAGCCGTAATAAAGAAATCAATGTACTTTATGTTCTTAGCTCCCACAATTTAGCCTAAATATTTGCCCTGGCATGCTTATATTGGTCCAAGTAAGCATTAGGTCATAGCCTGTTCCTCTTCCTTATTTGAAGGTGTTTTTACCTTTCTCAGCATTCCATAAGTTACTTCCTCCTTGCTTTGTTCTCTTCTGCCTTTGCCCCTTTTAAAAAGTTCTAAGTTGCTAGCCAATCGGGACAAATACAGAATGTGAGGTCCTGTGCCAGCCATTGGAAACTGGACACAGCAGTAGAGTGGACGTGTCAGGTTATAAACGACCTTGTCTCCTTTGTTCGGCGTACTCCCGTGGCAAAACTGCTGGTGAGTGTACCCTTTCTGCAGAAAGTAAAAACGGCCTTGCTGGGGAAATTAAATTTATATTCAAGTGCTATTTCTTTACGGCATTGGGAAACAAGCATTTCTAACAAAAAAGTTCCCTTCTATTCCTAGTTTTGTAGGAGTTGTTGAAAATCATAAATGAATATTAAATTTTATCAAAGTCTTTTTATGGATCTATGGAGATAAACATGATTTTTCTTCTTTATATTGTCAATGTGGTGGCTTAGATTAATTTATTTTTATGTTAAATTATTTTACTAGTACACTTACAAAGAATAGCACAGAAGACAACATTTAAAACCTATATTAGCTTATAGGATAACTTACAAAGTACAGTGAAGAGATGGAATCTACTGGATGATAAAAATGCTACAAAATACATTTGTTGCTTGTTTTAAAAAATCCAAATGTTGGTAATGTCCAGAAAAATGTAAAATAATTGTTTCTAATTGCTACACAGTTAATTGCTAAAACTTGTGCACTGCAACAAGAGACGGGCATGGAATGAATTCTTCACAGTGGGATCTTTGCCCTGAACGCCGCCACAGTCACTGCAATAGTGGTACAGAGCAGCTAAAATGCCAATACAAATCTCACTATCTTTTCGGCTGGATGAACCAGGCAAAGAAGCCTGGGGCAACCAGCACCACCAGAGAGTAAAGGAGGAATTCCGGAAAGAAGAGAGCCAAAGGAGAGCCCCAAATGATGTATAGAAACTCAGCCCAAGTTTATGGCTGATCCCAGAATCATACATGCACAGGGCAAATGAAATCAGTTTGCAGTTAGGGCTTAAAGAACTGAACTGAGATCTGAGGTGCCTCCCACCATATGGATGACAGTAGGAGCTGCACCAAATCAATTGTCTGCTGTAACAAAACATCATTACCCCCTGAAGCAAAATCCAGAGTCTCTTCAGTATAACATTAACAATGCTCGAGACATCATCCAGAATGACTTAATTTATAAAAAAACACAAAACATGACCCATTTTCAATATTCTCCAGATGTTGAAATTATCAGGAAAATACTTTAAAGCAGCTATTATAACTATATCCAGTGTGGTAAAGGAAAATATTAACTTATGATGAATATAGATAGGTAAGAAATATCATCAGCAAAATAAAGCACATTAAAAAAAACCAAATGGCAATCTTAAAATAAAAAATTCTGATATCTGAAAATATTCATTGCATAGAAACAATAGTAGAATGGAGTTTATAGAGAAAACATACAGTAAAATTGAAGATAGATCAATAGAAATCATGCAATTACAAGGAGAGAGAAAACAGCCTCAGGGACCCGTGGGACTCTGAAGATCTAGCATATGGATCATTTGGAGCTCAAGAAAAAGGGGAGAGAATTAAACAGAAGAATATTTGAAAAACATAAATAATGGCCAAACTTCCTTGATTTGGTGAAAACAAACTTATAGCTTCAAGAAGTTCAGTGAACCAACAATAGATTAAATTAGAGGAAAACTGTTATGAGTTGAATTGTGTCCCTCAACAGGTATGCTGAAGTCTAAGACCCTGGTGCTTTTGAATGCAAACTTATTTGGAATAGGGTCTTTACAGATGTAATCAAGTTAAGATGAAGCCATTAGGGTGGGCCCTAATCCTGTATGAGTGATGTCCCTCTAAGAAGAAGAAAATTTGGAACCAGAGACACACACGGAGAACACCACGTGAAGATGGAGGCAGAGATGGAGTCTGCAAGCCAAGAATGCCAAGAATTGCCTACATCGCTGGAGCTAGGAGAGAGGCATGGAACAGCTTTAGAGCCTTCAGAAGGAAACAACTCTGCCCACACCTTCATTTTGGACTTCTGGCCACCAGAACTATGAAACAATATATTTTTGTAGTTTTAAGCCACTCAATTTGTGGGACTTTGTTATGACAGCTCTAGGAAACTAATACAAAAACCATGCCTGGGAATGCCAAAATCCAACTTGAAAACCAAAGACAAAGAGAAAACCCTGAATCTGACAGAGAAAACTGACACCTGACAGATAGGAAAGCAACAATGATTTAAATCATTACAGATTTATTATTGGAAACTATGGAGACCATAACACAGTGGAACTGCATTTTAAACCTTTTTTTTGAGATGGGGTCTTGCTATGTTGCCCTGGCTGGCCTTGAACTCTGGGCTCAAGTATTACTCCCACTGCAGCCTCCTGAGTAGCTGGGATTGTAGGTGTGTGCCACCTCACTGGGCGGAACCATATTTTTTCAAGTGCTGAGGGGAAACATACCAGTTAACCCAGAATTCTATATCCAGTGAAAATATCCACAGAGAAAATATCTGCAGGACATTAAATAAAGACATTCAAATAAACAATAAGAGGATTAGACTCACCAGGCCCACTCTAGAAAGGCCAGGGGAAGGAGCTCATGATGAAGGGAAATGATATCAGAGGAAAACCCAGGTCTTCAGAAATAAATGAAGAGGCCAGGTGCGGTGGCTCATGCCTGTAATCTCAGCACTTTGGGAAATCGAGGCCGGTGGATCACCTGAGGTCAGGAGTTTGAGACAAGCCTGGCCAACATGGTGAAACCCCATCTCTACTAAAAACACAAAAATTAGCTGGGCGTGGTGGTGGGTGCCTGTAATCCCAGCTACTTGGGAGGCTGAGGCAGGATAATCACTTGAACCCAGGAGGTGGAGGTTGCAGTGAGCCGAGACTGCGCCATTGCACTCCAGCCTGGGTGACGAGAGTGAAACTCCGCCTCAAAAAATAAATAAATAAATAAATAAATAAATAAATAAATAAATAAATAAATGAAATGAAAAGCATTAGAAATAGGAAATGTATGGGGAGGCATTAAGGACTATATTTTTTTCCTAGTTTCTTTAAAATACACATCCACTTAAAGCAAAAATTTTTAACATCGTCATGTAGGGTTTATAATGTATATACAATGTGATATATATAATAACTATAACAAGAAAGATCACGAGTGTGGATAAATGCAGGTAATATTGTTGAAGAGTTACTGCATTTTATGTAAAGTGGTACAAAATTAACTCAATGTAGATCATGAAAATATAGGAAGGTATTTTATGGTCCCTAAAGCAACTACAAAGGAAGTAACGCAAAGCTGTGTACCTAAAAATTCAGTAGATAAATTGAAATGAAATTCTAAAATATATTCAAATAATCCAAAAACAAGTCAAGAAGGGGAAATAAGAAAACAATCCAGAGGACAAACAGAAAACAAATAATAAAATAGTAGGCCTAAATACAATTACATGAATAAATATGTTAAATGGTAATGGGCCATTCATTCCTATTAAAAGGCAGAGATTATTGTAATAAATGAAATTAAGTCTGAAGAATATGCTGTCCATAGGCAATGCACTTTATAAGTAAAAACACAAACATTTTGAAAGTAAATGGAACAAACACTAAACATAAGGGAGGCTGGAGTGGCTATATTAGTGTGATAAAACAGCCTTCAAGACAAGGAGCACTACCAAAAATAAAGAAAAATATTTTATAATTATAAACATGATGCATAGACATAACTATGCAAGTACCTAATACCAGAGCTTCAAAATACATGAAACAAAATTTGACAGAATTAGAGAAACAGACAATTCCACGAACATAGTAAAGGATTTAAACATGCTTCTTGTGGCAACTGATAGAACAGCTAGACATAGAAAGCAATAAAGACACAGAGAATCTCTACAACTCAGTCAACCACCTTGACTCAACTGATATTTATAGGACTCGATATGCCACAATAGGAGAATATATATTCTTTTCAAGTTGATATGATAAGCCTACCAAAATGCATCATATGCTGGACTGTAAAACATGGCTTGATAAATTTAAATAGATTGCAATCATATAGAGTATGTTCTCTAACCACAATAAAATAAAATTAAAAGTCAGTAACAAGAAGATATTTAGGAAAATCCCCAGGTTTGGAAATTAAACAACTTATTTCAAAATAATCCATGGGTCAAAGAAGGAATATGAAGAAATATTTTTGACGGAATGATAATAAAAGTATAAATTATATACAAATTTATAAAATGCAGTTAAAACAGAGATTAGAAGAAAACTTATTGCTTAAATAATTGTATTAGAGAATAAATGTAAGTCTAAAAGCAAGACCTAGACTTTTACCCTAAGGAGCTAAAAAAAAAAAAAAAAAATAGAAGGCAATAAAGGAGATAAATAAATGAAAATAAGGGCATATATAAAAATAAATAGAAAACAGTTAAACATAGAGAAAATGATGTCAAGAGCTAGTTCTTTCACAAAATAAACAAATTTAATAAACCCATATTTAGATTGGTTAACAAAGAGAAAAAAAGCAATTCACCAATATATAAATGAAAGAGGTATTGTCCTTAATAAGCCTACAAACATTAAAAGACAATAAAACAATACTTTGAACAACTTTATGCCAAACAACACAAAGAGATGGCAATATTTCTTGAAAGACAAATGCTTTCTCTTAGAAGAAATAGGTAATCTAAATGACTCTTTTTATTTAAAAGACTAAATTCATAATTTAAAGTCTTCTCACAGAGAAACTCCAGCCTAAGATGTTTTCACTGGTAAATTATATCAAACATTTAAGGAAGAAATAATAATTATACACAGACATTTCCAGAAAATATGAGGAGGAAAACTTCCTGTTGTGGACTGAAACCTGTTATAGACTGAATGTGTGTGTGTGTTTGTCTCCTTCCACCACCAACCCCCAAGTTCATATGTGAAACTCTAACACCCAAAGTGATGGTATTAAGAGGCGGGGCCTTTGGAGGTCATTACGTTTACAGGAGTCATGAGGATAGGGTCCTCACGATGGGATTAGTGCCCTTATAAGAGTGTGCTCTCTTTCCTTTTCTCTCTTTCTAACGTGTGGATGGAGCAAGAAGGCAGCCATCTGCATCCCCAAAGAGGCCCTCACCAGAACCCAACCGTGCCAGCATCCTGGGCTCGGACTTCCCAGCTTCAGAACTTTGAGAAATACATATCTGTTGTTTAAGCCACCCAGTCATTTTCTCCCAGGAAGAAAATGCAAAGTCCTGCAAGGAGAAGGCTTTTTTGGCCTGTTGCTTTCTTCCTGCCTGGAATTTGGACTTGAGGCTTTAACAGAGGAGGATGAGGCCATCTGCTAAGGATGGTGCAGTGGCAGGCCCGGAGAGCTGGGAGCCCTGGGGGCTCACTCAGCAGCAGCACTGCCTGGATCACCTCCCTCTGGACGTCTTGTTTGTGAGAAATATCAGAGCCAGCCAGACTTTCCCTTGCATGGAGCCAAATACATCCTTAACTGACATAATGGTAAGCAATGCCTGATCAAAGAAGGCCTTGAATGCTCTGCAGAGGAGCTATGACATTGACACTTGGACCCTGGGAACTGTAGTACAATTTAGGGGTTGAATGGACAGTTTTGCAGCAACACAAACCTTGGTTCAAATCTCCTTCAGCCAGTTACACACTGTTTAACTTGAGACATCAGTTATCCTCAGCCTGAGCCTTACCAGGGGGACATGAGATGAGGCATATTTTAGATCAATAACTCCAACTGCAGCACGTGGGATGGAAGGGAGGTGGCCCAGAGCAGAGGGCTGGGGAGAATTCGCCAGTATTCTGCCAGAACAAAATCAGTCTTAACCAAAGCTTCAGAAATCATTTCAGAACTTAGAGTGAATTCTAGTTGACGTTTTTAGCCAAAAAACATTCTGATAGTGCTGGATTTTCCAAGCATTCCCTGACACTTAAAACACCTTTATGACTAAATGTCTTAGAACAGGTTCCTCTAAAGTCCTTCAGAAGAGAGAAGCCTTTCCCCCCATACAAAATAAATTCTTGTGACATCTTTTATTATCTCTAGGAATGCATGGAAGAGTTCAGAAATAATTGATGAACACAGGCAGGACTGAAGAAACAAATTAAGATTCATTATTCCATTCTAGCAGTGCTATCAGTGTTTTAGAATCTGTTGATAACCAACGCTAGGAGGAAGTTTAAGTACAAGACTATTTCCCTCACGTCCACTTCAAAGCTCTAACGAAGCTCTTCTGGGAAGCCTGGGAGAGCGCTAATTAAGCCCAGGAAGGGGGTGGTATGATTTAATAGATAATAAAAAATCTTTGCTCTCATATGTCTAATTATGTTTTCTTGTCAAGGATGCTTGAAAGCTCTAAATCAGAGATGATCTACTCTGAAAAATAAAAGAAGAAATCCTCTCCAAAGCAAGGTCCTTTGGTGGGAGCACGTTTCCATCAATAATAGGCTGATGAGGGTAATCTAAGGCTCAGGTGGAGGATAACTGATCTCTCAAATTTATAAACTATTAACTGGCCACGCTGGGATTAGAATCCAGGTTTCTATGACTGTAAAACTGTACTTTTAACCTACATTATACCCCATCCACTCTCATGACCTAGGCCTCCCCTCCCCTCAGTCACATGGTTTGGAGGTTATAGCTTCAAGCTCAGGTCTGGCTGGCAGGGAGGCAGCCAAATGGGTGGTGATGACTTTCTTTTTTCTTTCTTTTTTAGAGACAGGGTCTCGTTCTGTCACCCAGGTTGGAGTGCAGTGGCATGATCCCAGCTCACTACAACCTCTGCCTGTCAGGCTCAAGAAGTCCTCCCACATCAGCCTCTCCAGTAGCTGGGACCACAGGCACACACCGCCAGGCTCAGCTAATTTTTTTTTTTTTTTTTTGGTAGAGATGGGGTTTTGCCATATTGCCCAGGCTGGTCTTGAACTTCTGGAGTCAAGCGATTCACCTGCCCTAGCCTCCCTAAGTGCTGGTATTATAGGTGTGAGCTACCTTGCCTGGCCAAATAAGTGGTGCCGACTTTCTACATGTCCTTTAGGAGAGAACTTTGAGGACCCTCCTAACCCCTGGCAAAGGCGACACTTTTAGGAGTGGAGAAGGGCCTTTGTAGACAACATAGACTATTCAATACTGTAGCAAGCTCCCCAGCCCCTTGCAAATCATGAAGATAGGATAAACCATTAGGCTTCATTATCTATTTAAATCAAACAATATTTAACTCAACCAGGGATATTTTAGGGCTTACTGATTCACCTATCCCAGGAACCTCCCAGTTTTAGAATCTCTGAAACTGCGCTAGAAGGCTACATTTAAGATTTGACACCCTTGCTCAAAGATCACATGCATGGGAAGAGCTGTGGAGAAACTGGAAGGCTGTGATCACAACTCTTGTCTTCCTTCTCCCACATGAAGGGCAGAGGGAAAGGCCGTCCTGCTCGCGGCATGGATTCTGAATCAGAAGAGGCTACTGCATGCAGTGCAATGAAAAGTGTGTTAGTACTGTCTGGATGGACTTGATCAAGATCCCTGAGTTGCAACCCCTGGAGAACATGGCTCCCTTCTAAGACCATGACAGCCATAGATTGAGCAGCAGAGTCCAGGGCTCCATGAATGGAGGGAAGGAGGAGGGCTGGTTCACAGTCAGCCCTTTCACTTTTACTTGGGCTTTTTTTCAGGGCCCACAGCACTCACCTCGGCCTGCCAGATGGGGTTCACGGTGTTGCCTATGATCTTGGATCTCCTCTCCTGTCCATGGTGAGGGAGGGCGGGGAAGATGCTGTGTTTCCCAGGCTGAATGGAAATCTTCAGATAAGGGTCTGGGTTGAAAAACATCCCTTTCTTCAACCCCATGGCTTGGAAATCTATAAAATAAAGGATACTTTAATTTAAATATGTTTTAGGGAGGTTAACGACTGGCATTTGGTAACTACACCTTTCATGAGAGGACCATTGGCCCTTATGAACTAGATCTCTAGTGTTACTCAGGCAGGTAAACAGGCTGGGGTGAAGGAGTGAGGGTCACCCCAGGAAACGTGGGTAGCACAGGGAGAGAAAGTCCAACTTTGGAAATTTGATGGGTCCGGGTGTAAAATTCCTCTGCAAGGTGGAGACATTATAAAAATAGGGGTTGTAGTCTCACGATATATGTGGGCCTCACTGAGTAAGGTGAGAGAATTGGCAGAAATAAAGAGAGAGGAGAGGATTAAAAGAGCACAGAGCGTGGACAATGGAGGAAAGAACAAACAAGACCTGGCCTCCATGGGGCTGAGTGCAGTCAATGAGGAGAGTTCTGAGAAACCCTGCTGCCAGGGAGGGCAGGGCTTTGAAAACCGAGCTTTTCTGTTTAATTGAAGATATCTGACCATGTACAATTTCATGCTGCACAAGGAGAGAGAGACAGAAAGAGTGTGTGTGCACAAGGTCATTTAAGGCAACAGTTTATAGTTGGATAATGTGAAATCACATTATATTTATTAGAAATATATTGATGATGTCAAGGAATATAATTTTTTTTTGAGATGGAGTCACCCAGGCTGAAGTGCAGTGGTGGGATCTTGGCTCACTGCAAACTCTGCCTCCTGGGTTCAAGCATTTCTTCCTGCCTCAGCCTCTCGAGTAGCTGGGATTACAAGTGCCTATCACCATGCCTGGAGAATTTTTGTATTTTTAGTAGAGACAGATTTTCGCCGTGTTGGCCAGGCTGGTTTTGAACTCCTGACCTCAGGTGATCTGCCCGCCTCGGCCTCCCAAAGTGTTGGGATTACAGGTGTGAGCCACTGTGCCCAGCCAAGGAATATAATTTTTAAAGCTTTTCTATTATTGAAGTATTTTTCAAACAAAATTATTTACATTTATACACAAGTGAAACAAATGGAGGTAAAGATACACAGGATCAGGGATTCCCAGTCATGGTTTAAGTTGTGAGGGGTTTCAATAATTTGTTACTGACGAAAAAGCACAGTGGTTTTCATATGCACTTATTTAAAAGTTATTTTGAGTTGATCCAAGGTTATCCCCTTAATAAAATTATTCCTACTCTCTGGCATGATAATGTATTACTGCTCTGTGAAAGGGCTGTATATTCAAAATGGCCCCCAAATGCCAAAGGAGTTGAGAAACCAAAGAAGGAGGCAGACAAATCCAGTTTGTCGGTAAAAGGAGTTTTATTAGGGAACTCACAGATAAGCATGGTCTTGGGCTGTAGGAGACTGGTAGATCTCTGCACTGTTACTCCCTAGACCCAGGGCTTATGTACCATAGGGAAGGGGTATATAAGCCCTTGCTCTGTGCAAGACAATGAAAGGCAGCCCTCCAGAACAGGCAGGAATGCTGCATGCATCACAGCCTATTGTTTCTGCCATAACATCAAGGTTGACATGTTCTTACACTAGAGACAGTGGATAAAGTAGGAAGAGGAGGCATGCGCAAGACTGGGGGGTGATCAGAAGTCAACACAGCAGATTCACATCCACAATGGAGTCACTTTTGCCCCCACAATTGCCAATGAAAGAAAAAAGGCAGGAAGTACAAGCATCACAGAAATTTGCAAAACCCAGGCCACATCTGCAGGAATGTGTGTAGACAGAAGTTAACATAGCAGCCTGAGACTACTCAACTGCTTATAAGGTTGGCTCTTGGCTAATGTCTAGAAACCTGGATTTCAGGAGGGCTCCTACCTTCCCAGAACGGGTACGAGTGGCTCACTGTGCCTAAAGTGTTTGTGTAAATGATGTGGCTTATGGTGAACACTGCTTTCCTTCTGGGAGGCTGGAAGTTTGATGTGGGCTAAGCAGAAGATGCACACATGACCAGCACCACCCCCTCTGTCCCCCAACCAGCCATCTAGTAGAAACCCAGTCTCAAGTCTCTAAGAAGCTTCCCTGGTAGACAGCATTTCCACGTGCTGTCACAGTTCACGCTGGGGGAATGAAGCATGTCTGTGTAACTCCACCGGGAGAGGCCCATTGGAAGCTTGCTCCTGGCTTCCTCCAGACTTTGCCCTAAGCACCTTTTCCCTTAGCTAATTTTGCTAAGTGTCCTTTCACTGTAATAAGTCATACCACGAGTATAACTAGATGCTGAGTCTTGTGAGTCCTCCTAGCAAATTGTTGAACCTAGGGGTGATCTTGGAGACCCTGACTTATTAGAGTGTGAAAGACGTATATATATATAACATTCATCATAAAATAGTGACTACCATTGCCTCCACCACCACCTACTATTTATTTGTTATCTACTAAATTCTGGGAACCATTCTAAGCACTTAAAATACATTTTCTGATTTAATCCTGAACACAAACTCCGCAAGGTAGAGATTATATCCTTAATACAAGAAAGAGAAAATGAAGGCTTACAGATTGTCAGGGCTGGTTGACATCAGAGATGAGATTTGAACCCGCCTCTTTGATTTCAAAGTCTGTGCTTTTGTTTTTTTGTTTGATTTTTTTGACATGGAGTTTCACTCTTGTTGCCCAGGCTGGAGTGCAATGGTGTAATCTTGGCTCACTGCAACCTCCGCCTCCCGGGTTCAAGCAATTCTCCTGTCTCAACCTACCGAGTAACTGGGATTACAGGTACTCACCACCACCCCTGGCTAATTTTTTGTATTTTTAGTAGGGATAGGGTTTCATTAGGTTGGCCAGCTGGTCTTAAACTCTTGACGTAGGGTGATCTACCTCGGCCTCCCAAAGTGCTGGGATTACAGGTGTGAGCCACTGTGCCCGGCCCAAAGTCTGTGCTTTTAACCAATCTGTTATATTGTCTTTTTATAAAAATGTCAACTTTGGCATAGGTTAAATTCTCAAATATAAATGAGTCTTTTTCGATACACTGTTCTGTTCTATCAAACAACTTGTCCATATCTGCACCAACATGTCTTCATCAAATGTTTGATAGCTGCTAAATTAAGTCACTCTTATTGTTCTTATTTTTTTAAAAAGATAACACCTTTCTTTATCACTCAGCCATTTATTGTTCCAGATGAGCCTTATTAAATTTTAACAACTCCTTTCAAAACACTTGGATTTTGATTAGAACTGCATTGAATTTATATCTTAGCTTTGGGAGAATTAGTAGCTTTAGAAAACGGACACTTCTACTCAAGAGCACATGTTTCTTCATTTGTACAGGTCTTCTTTCCTGTCCTTCAGCAAATGTTTACACTTTTCTTTATAAAGACTTACATATTTAATTTCAGTCTAAATACTCACTGAGATATATGTTTCATGGAATAAAAGTACTTGAAAACTGTTGCAATAAGAGGTATAATTTAAAAGGCACTGGACTGGTAGTCATTTGAGAACACTCATTGTTGAAATTTGTAACTTTGAGTAAACCAATTTAACTCTTTCAGGTCTTAATGTTTTCCCCTATGAGACTGTTGGGAGAAATGTCCATAAGAGCACATAGAGTTCTAGAATTTTCCAAAAGTAAATGCTACGTTAAAGGAGAATAGTTAATTTCTTCTCATTTTTGCCTGTATTTTTTGGTTCTGGTGATAGACATATGTACATTTATTATAATACTTAAAAATATAGAATGAAAAAATAGAATTTTAAAGTTATTTCAAATAACTAATTGAAATAATTATTTATTTCAAGTTAAGTACCCCCTCCCCACCAGTGGCAACCTTTGCCAAACCTTATTGCCTCCTAGTATTTTTCTTTGCGTAGTTGAGAACATACTGCATATTCATTACTGCATCCAAGATTTTTCTTTTGACTTGCATCATATGTGTAAGAGACAAGAATATATCACCCCATTATATGTGAGAGCCTGGGAAACAACATCCCAAAATCTGTGACTTTGGCATAAGGATTATTTTGAGCTGAAGACAACTGAGAAGAAGTAGATAAAAGAAAAGCTCTTTGCCCTCTCGCTATTTTCCCAAAAGCAGGGCATAAATTTACAAAGGTGTCCCTCTTCCGCTCTCTGCCAGGGGGATCAAAGGTTGATCACCAGAGATGACTTCAGACCAGTACCAACCAGGAGACAGCACCAGACGAATCTGCATAATAAACTGTACTAAACAGCATCTATCTACCATACCATAGCCTTCCCAGAACTTGCTGCCCCTGAAGACTCAAAGTCCTTTTCCTTTGCCCTGTCACTTCACTACAAATTGTACTGTTCTTTGTTGAAGACATTATGTAAGCTGAAATTCTAAGCCACTTCTTTGAGATTTACTCATTTTCCC
Source organism: Pan paniscus (assembly GCF_029289425.2). Classification (NCBI taxonomy): domain Eukaryota; kingdom Metazoa; phylum Chordata; class Mammalia; order Primates; family Hominidae; genus Pan; species Pan paniscus. Next base: position 45,034,942 of record NC_073255.2, read on the forward strand.
TGGGTATCTCCTATGTATACATGAGATATACATGTTAATAACTTCTGTTTGTTTTTCTCTTGTTAATCTATCTTCTGTTACAGGGGGTCCTCAGCCAAGAACTTATGAAAACCAGAGGAAAAATTATTTCCCACGCCAACAACATCATAAGGATGTTCCCATGCCTTTTAGAACATTTTGAATACCCAATTCTTAAGAGTATATAGCACTTAATAATTTGGCTCTATGGTAATTTATTTAACCAAGCCCTAATTTTGAATGTTTAAGTTGTCTCCAATATATTTATAAATAAATCTTTGTTTGCATTTCTGATTTTTTCAGTTAGAATGCTAAAAGTGCACTTCATTGAAAATTAAAGTGATAATATTTACCTAGAAAATGTATTACCTCCAGGAAGTGGTAAAAACAGGAAGTATAAATAGACTCGACAAGTAAAGCATTTGCATGAGCAATCTTGCTTTGATATGTTCATTGTACTGTTGGAGCTTTCTAAGAAGGCAATTCCATTATCTACTTTCTGCTTATTTCCCCTTTTAAACCCTAAAAAGAAAATCAGTCTTTTTATATTGCAATGTCCCCAGTTCTCGAGTTTTCTTGGATTTTATCTCTGTATGCTGGAGTACATGCTTACATATTATTTTAAAGTGAGGTGTAAGGGTGGTAGTCTTTGAGCCCTTATAAACCTGAGGGTGTTCCTCTTGCCTTCCCACATAAATGAAAATCTGGTGGACATGGAAATCTTGGGTAAAACAATTCTCCCCTTAGAACTTGTGAAATAGGAGAGTTCCCTGACCCCCCTCACAGGACATGCAACAGGGGTGTGGCTCGTATGCTCAAACCCCTTATGGGAGAGGGAGCATGCAGACGGGCAGGTGCAGGAACCGGAGTGAGTGCTTTTGGGCTCCGGCCCCGCGGTAGCATCTAGGGGAGGGTGTCTGTGACTCCTGAAGCCCCAGTGGGTGAGTTACAGTGCTCCTTTAGCTCTGCCATCTGTGGCTGGCTTAAGTGTTAACCAACTCATTGCCTTCTTGGTATCTGGATCCTTGTCTGGCATCCAGGAAGAATCAGATCACACACCGACCTGAAGGATGGTGAATGCAGGGGTTTCAGTGATTGGCGGAGGTAGCTCTCAGCAGGATGAGTGGTGAGCTGGAAAGAGGATGGAGTGGGAAGATGATCTTCCCCTGGAGTTTGGCTGTCCCTCGGCCAATCTCCTCTTTGACCTTCCCCAACTGAACTCCTCTCAACATTCAGATGCTCCTTCTCTTCTCTCCTTCTCTGCCGTGCCACTCTTCTGTTGCTCTGCTCTTCTGCTCATCCGCTTGTGGAGCCTGGGATATGGGGCTTATATGGGTACAAGATAGAGGGGCATGGTGGGCCAAAATGCAACATTTGGGTGCGAAAACAGGAACGCCTGTTCCCATTTAGGGCCATGGGTTTCCAGGATTGAGGGTGGGGCCTTTGCTGGGTAACTGCCCTCTTCTACCCAGTATTTCCCTGTCTCCTGTCCGTATCACTTGGTAGGCTTTGCTTCATTATTTTGGCATCTCAGAAGACAAGTCTGAGATTAGCATGAGGATTGTTCTTTTGTACGTATCATGCATTTTCAGCCCAGATGTCTACTGTGGCTATATTTGGGGAAAAAAAACAAAAAAAACAAAAACCTTTTTAAATGAGATTTGTCTAGGTGTTGGTCTCTTCATATACATTTCTTTCTCTGAGCACCTGATGGTCTTCTTTAATTTAAATACTCAAAATTATCTTCAGCTCAAGGAAGTTTTCTTCTATTACTGTTTCTGTTCAGTTTGTTCTGATTTCTTCATCAAAAACACTGATTATGTGTTGGCTCTGTATGTGCCATTCATCTTTTTTTCCCTCATCCTTTTTGGGCTTTGCCCTTCATTGATGCCTTCCGGGAGATATTGTCAAGTCAATTTGTCATATCACTGATTCCCTTTCTGTAGTGGTGAGTGTGACCTGTACTGCTTTTGAAGGCTTTTAATTCTGTGATTGTACTTTTTAGAGTTTATTTTAAATCTCTTCTTGACTGCGGTAGACAGAATAATGACCTCACAAAGATGTTCACATCCTATTCCTTGGAGCCTATGAATATGTTACCTTACATGGTAAAAGGGACTCTGCAGAGTGATTAAGTTAAGGATCTTGCAGTAGAGAGATTTATCCTGGACTGTCCAGGTGAGTGCAACGTAATCACAGAGTCCTTGTCAGATGGAGGCAGGAAGAGCAAAATGAGGAGAAGGCAATGTGATGAGAGAAGCAGAGATTGAAGCAATGTAGCCATGAGCCAAAGAATGCTGGCAGCCTCTAGAAGCTGAAAGTGGCAAGGGATGGATTTGCACCAGAGCCCCCAGAAGGAACCAGCCTGGCTGACAGCTTGATTTTAGTCCCTTAACATTCATTCTGGACTTCTGACCTCCAGAACAGTAAGAGTACATTTGTGTTGTTTAAGCCACTAAGTTGGTGGCAATTTGTTATAGCAGCAAGAGAAAGCAAATACACTTGACTTTCTAAGTTTCTATTTTTGCAAGCTTTAAAAAACTCCCTTATCATCTTTTCTCATCTTTGATCTCTTATTTAATATGCTCTGCACTTCCCTCTATTTTGTTGAGGGTACAAGCAGATGAGTGATAAATATTTTACTTCTCTTTAGTAGGTATCTGTCAATAGAATAGTTTCTTTTTCTCTTGAGTATTATAGTCTTCAACTTTTTAATAGGGTAGAGTATTTTCTCCACACATTGTTCAAGTCAAAATTTCTGTTGTTTACCTACGAGCATGTCATGTAGTCCCGGCGTTTGTCCATCTTTAGTGAGTTTGGTTGTCCAGCTGGTTGTTGCTGGAATCCTTAGCTCTGCTCTTATACTCAGAGCTGACCAGCATGGAGCAAATTTTTGATATTTTGTGGGCTTTGCTGATCTTTCTGTCTTGTGTTTTTTTGAGGCATGGAATTTATTTTTATTTTATTTTAGTCTTTTGAAGCAGGGTCTTGCTCTGTTGCCCAGCCTGGAGTACAGTTGCACAGTTAGAGCTCACTGTAGCCTCTAACCCCTGGGCTCAAGTGATCCTCCTGCCCCAGCTTCCTGAGTAGCTGGGACTATAGGTACATGCCACCATGGCTGGCTAACTTCTTTTACTTTTTGTAGCAATGGGATCTTGTTATATTACCCAGGTGGTCTCAAACTCCTGGACTCAAGCAATCCTTCTGCCTTGGCCTCCCAAAGTGCTGGGATTATAGGTATGAGCCACCATGCCTGGCTGCATGGAATTTATTTTGATAGTTTCAACAGTATTTGCTTTTTGTCCTAGGCAGACATAGTGAATGCAGCATACATATACATAGCCAACTACTGAGCATTATATGTCCATGACCATTCCAAGCTTGCTCCGCTAGCTACTAACTTTATATTCCTAGTCACTTTCCTTTGCTGGGAATGGTTGTCTTGGAATAAATGTAAGAAAAATGATGTGTTTGGGGACTGCAGGAGATGAACCAACCCTGATCACCTTATAAAGTAGCTTTGTGAACCAAGTTGGGGTGGTGGTGGGGCTTCCTCCTCTGGTAGGTCTGTGAGCCCATGTCTTCATGGCAGAGGCAAAGCAGAGATAAAGGAATAGAGACTGTCCCCTCCCCAGTCCTGCCCTGCTCACCATGCATGGCATTCCTCTTGGGCTTCAGGACTTGGACTTCACTGGACCTTTGGTTAGTGACAATTCCTCTTGGTTTCTGGCACATAGTTGTGCAGTATTCCTGGTTTCTACTGTTATTGAAGGTTGGTATTAATCATTGTTATTTCTTAAGCATTTCAATAGGAGTTGCTAGCTTTTGCCTTAGAAGTACAAAATTAGTGAGTTGAAACCACCACCGCAAAATTATAACTGAGACAGTGAAAGAAATCTGACCTAACCAACTCCATCTTGCATCTAACCTATAAGCTGCCTTTGTTCATTCCTGGGAACAGGCGCAACTAACTTTGGGAGGAACTTAGTTTATGGTTTACCTTTGAAACAAAGACAACAGCAGCTCTTTCCTGAAACAAACCCCCTTCTTGCCTGGAGACTAGACTGCATTTGTAGGACTAACAAATTAGTCAAAAGATTATAAATTATGATTTAGGAGTCATACAGCTGGAGGCTGCAAGATTCTGACTACCCCCAAATTGCTCCTGGAGATAATGTCAGTATTGTAAAACCTAAGATTAGTGCTTGAGATATTTTGCAGATGCTGTACTTGATGGATCAGCTGGCACCACCCAGGTGGCTAAACTGGCTCATCTGATCTTGTGACCCCCACCCAGGAACTGACTCAGCATAGGAGGACAGCTTCAACTCCTTATGATTTCATCTTCAACCCAACCAATCAGCACTCCTGACTAACTGGCCCCTACTCACCAAACTATCCTTAAAAATTCTGATGGCCGAATTCTCGGGGAGACTGATTTGAGTGATACTAAAACTCTGGTCTCCTGCACAGCCAGTTCTGTGTGAATTACTCTTTCTCTACTGCAATTCCCCTCTCTTGATAAATCGGCTCTGTCTAGGCAGTGGGCAAGGTGAACACATTGGGTGGTTACAAGTTTTTTCTTCTTTTTTTTTTTCTTCAGCCTAGATATACACATGCTAACACTGTCAATGGATCAAAACATATTTGCTTTACTGGGCTCACTTAGACTTGAAAAGCCCAGTTAACAGTGTAGCTCCCAAGGAGGCACATGTACTTCATGCCTGTGACCTCTGGCATTCATGGCCTGCAACATCTGTTGATTTGACAAGCTAAGGTAGTAGTTTTCCAACTGTGCTCAACAGAGTCCTCAGGCTTTATGCCGCTGTGTCCCCTTAAAGACTGTTTAGGGTGGGATTGAGTGTGTGAAGCCCTGAGCTTTGTATATCATGTTAGCCAGAGCAGCTCAGTTTTTCTTTTAAACTTTTATTTATTTTATTTTATTTCATTTTTTTTGAGATGGAGTCTCACTCTGTTGCTCAGGTTGGAGTACACTGGTGCAATCTCGGCTCACTGCAACCTCCACCTCCCATGTTCAAGCCATTCTCCTGCCTCAGCCTCCCAAGTAGCTGGGACTACAGGAGCCTGCCACCATGCCTGGCTAATTTTTGTATTTTTAGCAGAGATGAGGTTTTGCCAAGTTGGGCAGGCTGGTCTCAAACTTCTGACCTCAGGTGATCTGCTCACCTTGGCCTCCCAAAGTGCTGGGATTACAGGTGTGAGCCACCACGCCCAGCCCTAAACTTTTAATTTTTATATAATTCTGGGTTTACAGAAGAGTTCCAAAGATAATACAAAGATTTCCCACATAACCTTTGCCCAGTTTGTCCCATTATTAACATATGATGTTGTCAGGCATCTGAGCCCAAGCTAAGCCATCATATGCCCTGTGACCTGCACATATACATCCAGATGACCTGAAGCAACTGAAGAACCACAAAAGATGACATTCCACCACTGTGATCTGTTCCTGCCCCACTCTAACTGATCAATTGACCTTATGACAATACACCCTCCCCACCCTTGCAATAATGTATTTTGTGATACTCCCCCACCCTTAAGAAGGTACTTTGTAATATTCTCCCCACCCTTGAAATGTACTTGGTGAGATCCACCCGCTGCCCACAAAAAATTGCTCCTAACTCCACCTCCTATCCCAAACCTATAAGAACTAATGATAATCCCACCACCCTTTGCTGACTCTCTTTTCGTACTCAGCCCACCTGCACTCAGGTGAAATAAACAGCCATGTTACTCACACAAAGCCTGTTGGTGGACTCTCTTCACACAGACATGCATGACAGATGGAACCATGGTACATTCATGAAAACTAAAACGTTAACTTACTCTTAAATATTAAACTAAAATATTATTAGTTAACAGACTTAATTGGATTCCACTGATTTTTTTTCCATGAATGAGCATTTTTGACCGGCTCAGTTATCTGTTTTGCCATTTGTGCCCCATGTGAGGTTTTGTTTAGACAAAGAGTTGAATAGCTGCTTCTCTTCCCAGGTTTTCCTTACTTCCCCTTGTATACGCTCAACTACTGCTACATGAACCTGGGGGAAAGGTAGAACTGCAGCCTCCCTTTCCATCATCTCAACATGCTTTCACATCTATTACTTCCTAAACTCTCTATTATCCTTATGTGGTCAAGGGAAATTGAACAGATTTAAAAAACATTTTTGCTTTACAGATTGAGAAATTGAGGCACAGAGAGGTTGACTGACTTGTAGGTAAGAGTGAAATGGAAGTGAGTGTCTTCACTCTTGGTTGACATTCTTAGTCTCTCCACAAAGTCTCAGGTGAGCAAAACATACCTGAGAGAGAGAAGCTGATCAGCCTCCGACTTCCTTGTCCTTGGACGGTCTCATCAGCACCAATGCTTTTAAAAATCTGTAAAAAGAAGGAAAATGGGAGACAAGCAAAACAAGCACTGAAATGGATATTCACACTTCAACACAAGCATGGTTATTCACAGTGATTTTACCAGCTACAGGCAACGAAGACAGTGATTTCACTGGGCAACTATTGATTAAAACAACTTTCTAGCAACCTAATGTTCTTCCCAGTAGTAGAGGATCTGCTAGTGGGGGTGATGGGTACTTTTCAGGAAAATGGAAATCAACAAACACAATTACTGTAATAGAAAAGACCCTTTGTAACTACTTATGCAAACAATGTCTTTTCACATTCAAATTTGCAAAAAGTATTTATTAAAGCAGGGCCTAATGCACTAGAATGATAGGTCAATAGATGTTTACTATTGTAATTATAATGTATTTCCGTTTAGCAAAGTAGAGTGTTGAACTGCTGCATCTCCACTTATTATTATTTAGGGATTTCCAGGAAACTGCTGGAGAGGAGCCTGAACAAGGCATTAAGGAGCTCTTCTGAGGTCTCTCTTAATTAATCAATTGCCTTCCTCGGAAATTTCAGAACACAATTGTTACATGGATTATCTAGAATCTAGTAGGTATTTGAAAACAATGTTGCTAAAATGTTTTGTTTTTCATCATTGCTCAATATTTAGTAATAGGTTAATCAAAATAGCTAGAGTTTTTGCTTCCATTCTCTTCTAGGAAGGTTTTATTCAGAAATGATTTTGAGTATTTGAAGGCAGAATGACTCTTCCTATTTACCTTTGCATGTGTTGTATGTTTGCAGAAAATAATTTTAAAACTCTGGGTATTAAGCAAATCCACAGTGTCCATTTTTTAGAAGGTAATCTGTACTAGGAAGAGAAAAATGAAAATATCCATAATCTCTTGTTCAGAGTCTCATTATTTGTAGATTGTGTGGGTTCAGTCTTTTTCTTTCTTCTCTTAGTATTCTTGATGCTGTATAGGTTGTGATTGGATATTCACATCAACCTGCCTGATATAAGACTGGGAGTAATGACTGGGCATCACAGGGCTCACAGCTTCAGGCAAGGGGAGTACAAAGGGATTATTATTCATCTTTTCACACTGAAGCAGGTGCCCCTGGTGAGCCTGTGAGCTTGGCAGCTGCTTGTAGACAAATCTTGGTATGACTGCCCTGAAGCCCAAATGTGATGTGCATCTCAGGGATCCTGGGCTGTTCAGCAGAGGGAGCCAACCAGTGGAGTGACATATGGAATGGGGCTCAGCACCAGGCCAGATAAGAGATTGTCAAATTCTTTGACACATGTCTGTCCCTTAGAGTCTCATTTGATAAGAATCAGAGTAAAACATGGCCAGGATTGGTGAGTCAAAACTCTCATAGGTCCTGAGGTGTTATGAAAACTTGAAACTTACATTTGTCTTAAAGCTGCCTTTGCAAAATTATGACTGAGACAGTGAAAGGGATCTAACTTAACTGACTCCATCTTGCTTCTAACCTCCAAGCTGTCCTTGTTCATTCCTGGGCATAGGCTGAACTAACTTTAGGAGAAACTTAGTTTGTAGTTTACAGTTTAAACAAAGACAGTAAAAGCCCTTTCCCAAAGCAGATCTCCTTCTTGCCTGGAGACTAGATTGTCTTTGTAGGACTAACGTTAGCTGCAAGATTAGAAATTATGGTTTAGGAGTCATGCAGCTGGAGGCTACAAGATTCTGGCCCTCCCTAAATTGCTCCTGAGATCAGTGTTTGAGATATTTCACAGACCCTGCACTTGATGGATCAGCTGGCACCACCAAGATCAATAAACTGGCTAGTCTGATTTTGTGGCCCCCACCCAGGAACTGACTCACTGCAAGAAGACAGCTCCGACTCCCTATGATTTCATCTCTGACCAATCAGCATTCCTGGCTCACTAGCTTCCACCCCCTCCAACCCACTACTCCACCCTGCCCCACCAAGTTATCCTTAAAAACTCTGTCCCCTGAATGCTCCGGGAGATGGATTTGAGTAATAATAAACTCTGGTCTCCCGCACAGCACAGCTGGCTCTGCATGAATTACTCTTTCTCTATTGCAATTCCCCTGTCTTGATGAATCGGCTCTGTCTAGACAGTGGGCAAGGTGAACCCTTTGGGCAGTTGCAGTCTCATTGGAATTCCTTCCTCAGGAAACTGACTCTCAGGTGAGGGACTGAAACTCACCAGATGCCCAGATCTAGACCATTGGATGCCAGACCCCTTATTCATCTTCCTTAGTTCCTTAGACTCCTCCTTTGTTCCTGTTTTACATTCCTTCCCTGATATATAAACCCCAATTTTAGTTGGTCAAGGAGATGGATTTGAAACTTAACTCTTATTCTCCCAGTTAACATCACCCAAATAAAAAGCCTTCTTTCCTGGCAATACTCATTGTCTCAGTGATTGGCTTTCTACGCATGGAGCAATGGGACCTAGAATAAATCCCTGGCATTTTGATAACAATTAGCCTTCTTCACATCAGAGGGCCTTCTCCCTCCTCCTTTCTGTTTGTTATTCCCATCAATGGCTGACACCAAGAAATGGAGATCAGCCATCAGTTCAGAGACCACATCCTCAGGCTAGACCATGCTTTTCTTAACTCTGAAAGTGGCCAGTCCTCATGGCATAATCAGGGCTTCCAAATTCCTTAGTGTTGTGGACTTTTCTTCTCTTGCAAGCCTGTGCCTGGACATGGCTGTGGGAGACCTCCACATGCTGACCACCCCTCCTCACGGTGCTATACGGCACCACCAGGACAATTAACAATCAATGGCTAAAGCCTCTGGCTCCTAATTCTAATTTAAAAATGTCCACCCCAAGTTTGTCTCTTTCTAAGAATAAAAGTTCTTTGGGGGAATAATAGAAACTATAATTTTAATAATTATAGCTTATAGAATCGTAAGTCTAGAGTATGTGCATTCCAATGTATATTTTTTAAAAGTATAGGATTAAACGGCATATTTCATGCTAAGCTGAAATGAGCTCAAACATGCAATGATAACAAAGGATGGTACATTTATTCCTTCCTTTTTAAAGCATACATATTTTGGTTCTTCATATTTAAATACTCCTCTGCTGGCATTCATAGTATTTACAAAGAAGCCTCTTCATCTTTATTGCATCAAAAACAGGTCTGTAGATGAAAAAAAAAAAAAAGAAGAAGAAAAAAGAGTATGTTTTCCAAAAGCTACTAAGCTCAGTGAGGAGACACATCATTTAAGTCTCCATAAAATCCCACCTAAATTCTTGGCTTTTCACTAACATCATTTACAAAGTCATCTAAGCACCACACTGATGATACAAAAATGGAGGGAATGGTAGCCATAATAAACATTTTCCAGGAAGTAAAAATGTTTGCCCAGTCTTAGGAAGGTTTGACAATCTGACTTCTCACTCGAGATGCATTGCAGAAGCATGTTTGACGTTGAGAAATATGCTATACTCACAGACAGACTCTTTACAGTTTATTGACTGTGAAAATGATGTGAAGACTCAGCCCAAATAGTTTCACCCTGGAGCAACCTGAGGCTGCAGGCCTGCCAGGGACATGGCTGGTCTTCTCAGGGCTGACAAGCTCCCTTTGCTCTGTGGCTTGTCTGATGCCTGACTACCATTCTAACTGCTTGGTGCTGGGTCCTGTTGCCCCACCCCTCTCTGTTGAAGCTCTGGCAGTTTCACTGTGTGTGTCTTGCACCCAAATGTTTCCACAACAGAGCATACTTGGCAAATGGTTTAACAGATTCCAAACTGAATCTGTTGTGGGGTGTAGAAGATTCTGCAGGGTATTGAGAAGCTCTTGGAGTTAAATTAAGAGCTTTGAGGTTAATTCAGATGTCTTTCTCTCCTACTCTCATTCTCATTTTCTCTCTACAATTGCCTTTTGAAAAGTTGTAAATATGAATTCACACCACTGTTGCATACCCCAAAACTGCAATTCAGCAAAAGAGTGTGAAGATCAGCTCTTTTCACCCTGGCAGGGGATCTTCTGTTTCAGCAGTCCGGAGACTATAGCTCAGTTGACAGGGCTCCCTCGGCCTTTAGTCTCCAGCATGTTATTCAAATTTTACCCTTTCTTTGCACAGTATCACTGCATGAAAGATGAGGTGGTTTGCTAAAAATACACAGCAGCATCTAATCACACAGTCATATATGTGTGCTGACCTATATCCCAGGTCTTCCAGCCTCCCAAGACATCAGGGCTTCTCACACAGGCCCCTTCTGTTCCCAGAGGTAAGCAGCTATGCCCAAGGGCAAGGGTGCCTGCCTGGGAACATCATTTTACCCAAAATTTTGGGTTAAATTGTCTTTATTTTAAAAACAAATATGAAGAAACCTAAAGCTGAATGCCAAATGAGCATGTATTTGGAAGGTAAAGCAGGAGATTTCGAAGAACTTTCTAAGCTGCCTCTTGGAATGGCCCAGACCTGGGTTTACTTCCTTTGGGTAAAAGCTGGAGCTGCTCCCTTTAGTGCATATGGCATTTCCAATAGGAGTGTGGCCACATTATGCTCAATTCTGATGTGATAACTCCATCTACATACCCATGATTATTCTCAAATAATTACAGAATTATTTCCCCTAAACATGCTGACAAGGTTTGTTTTAGTTATAGAACAATTAAATTGACAATGAGGCAGAGATTAAAATTCATTATGTCACTGAGTCTTATTCATCTGGCCCAGAAAACTTTGATTTGCCTATAAATGAAAAGTATAAGGCTCCATAATAATAATGGAACCTGAAAATGAGGTGCAAATATCATTACATTATCAATAATATGTAAGCTGTGGTGTATTGGCAGCTGAAAGTAGGGAATTATGAGTTCCACTTTGCATCAGAGATCTAGGGATTCCTCTAAAGTTCAGTATCTTTTACCTCCAAGACAAAGTCTACTAAATAATCAGATAGGCCTCAAAGCCACCTTAAAAGAGCAAGAAACAAAAACTAAAAAGCAAACCAACCAAAGGCCCAAGTTCCTTTTCCACCTCCAAATCTCTGAGATGTTCAAACAAGTAAATGGTAGATAAGTAAACACACCTTACCCACGTTTACAGAGCACTGCTGAGTGCATTTCCCTCATTAGACTCTCATTATATGACTGTCATTCTAACTACTTGCTGTTGGAGGCAGCACATTTCAAGTTCTCCAACAGAAAGACCTGTAAACTGAAAGGGCAAAGCCAACTTTAGGGGCCTAAACAAAAGAAACATAAGCCAACTGAATCCCAAGGAAATCTCCCCAACCTCAGGGACACTTGAGATGAAAGACTAAGAAGGCCCAACAAAGGGGGTGGGGAAAGCAACACAGGTGAGTGGCACAGAGCCAGTTCTTCCATACGCACTATTTTAACTATTTAAGAATTAGGTATCATTCACTCCCACTCCTGCTTACAAATGTGAAAGCTGAGCTAAGAACAATTCAATGACTTTGTTCCCGGACCAAACTGAGGGTCAGGCTGCTATTTCTCGTGGCCCAATAATGAGATACAGATGAACTGGGGAGGAAGAGAGTTTTTATTTCTATAACCAGCTACAGGGAGAAGATATAGAGATTATCACCAGACCAACTCAAAATTACAAAGTTTTCCAGAACTTACATACCTTCTAAGCTATATGTCTACGTGTAAGTGTGCATTCACCTAAAGATGTAAGTGATCAACTTCTTTTAATCTATAACTAAGGTCTGAGTCCTGAAGACCTTCTTCTGGAGCCTCAGTAAGTTTATTTAATTTAAATGGGTCTAGGTGCTAGGATGATTACCCTTATCTTGTCTCCTGCCAAATTCTAAAGGTTTGGGGAGTTCCTTTAGACCCCAATAAACTTATTTGTGGAGGCCTGGGGAGTTTTTTCAGACCCCCAATAAAACTTGTTTAATTCTAAAAGGGTCCTGTTAAGAATTCCTTCCTTATCTTGTCATGCTTCAAGGCGCAGGAAAAGCCTAGGCAAAACTCTTGGTGGGCTCTTTGTTACATTCCAGCCATTGTATAAGGGCACTGGCTCAATCAGCTTTTAATGTTTAACCTAGCTCCTCAGTCAGTGCTGGGACAGTTGTAACGGAGGCCTGTGTTAGTGAGACCTGGCCTGCCACAACTTCACAAAATTCACTTGAGATGAATCAATATTTGGTCTGAAAGACTTAAAACAAGAGTTTCAGAACTCACTACCCCCACTCCATAGAGTCTGTTAACCCCCCTGGGGCCATTTCCTCAGATCTAGTCTGGCTGCTTGCATCTCTTTTGCTCATATTTTGTTCATATTCTGCCTCCACAACTCTGCTGTTTTTTTTTTTTTTTTTTTTTTAAGAGTTGCTTGCTGTGCTACCCAGGCTGGATGCAGTAGCACCATCATAGCTCACTGCAGCTTTGACTTCCTAGAGTCAAGTGGTCCTCCCACCTCAGACTCCTGGGTAGCTGGGACTACAGATGTGCACCACCATGCCTGGCAAATTAAAAAAATTTTTTTGTAGGAACGGGGTCTCACTATGTTGCCCAGGCTGGTCTGGAATTTCTGGGCTCCAGTGATCCTCTTGCTTTGGTCTCCCATGTGCTGAGATTCCAGGCATGAGCCACCATGCGTGGCCTCCCTTTGCTTTCTGATGCCACCATCACCAAGCCAGCTTCCAGTCTGCACAGCTCCTGCTTTCTTTACCACCTTGAAGACAAGGCACAGGGTCCTCAATTTCAGGGCTCTTACGCTAATCACTACGAGGAAAAAGAGAGGGGTTGGAAAAATGAGGCATTTATCCTATAGCTTTCATGGTGCGAATTGGAAATAATGAGTTAATTAGGAATGATTTTCTTTACTCTGATTGCTTTTGACCACACAGGCCTGCAAGATTTTAGCACCAGGAATACATCTCCTTCAGGCAAAGATCTGCTGCTTTTAGCTTACTAAAAATAATGAGGGGGCCAGGTGGGTGGCTCACACCTGTAATCTCAGTGCTTTGGGAGGCCAAAGTGGAAGGATCACTTGAGGCCAGGAGTTCAAAATCAGCCTGAGCAACATTGTGAGAGACTTTCTCTACAAAAATTTAGTCAGGCATGGTGGTGCACACCTGTAGTCCCAGTTACTTGGGAGGCTGAGGTAGGAGGATCCTTTGAGCCCAGGAGTTCAAGGCTGCAATGAGCCATGATCACACCACTGCACTCCAGCCTGGGTGACAGAATGAGATCCTGTCTCTTTAAAACAATGACAACAACAACAACAACAACAACAACAGCAACAACAATGTGATGAGAATGTGTAAGAAGCACTGTGCAAATGAAAATGCTAGCTGAGATTAATCCAATAGTAGATTTTCCCTGACGGTTCTTAGGCTGTAAAGTGATTCTTCTCTAACATAGCTTCTTGTGTAGTGCAGACTGTTCTAAAAGTGAGGACATACATTGTACTGAGTCCTAAAAAATAATTGAGTGGCATCTGCTCTAGTGCAGAGGTTCTCCAACTTTGGCATGCATCAGAATCGCCTACAGGGCTTGATAAAACACACATTGCTGGGCCCACCCCCAGAAGGACTGATTTTGTAAGTCTGGGGAGGGCTCCAGCAGTCTGAATTGCTAACAAGTTCCCAGGTGACGCTGACGCTGGCGGTGGAGGGACCACACTTTGAGAAACACCACTCTCAAGGGTCTACATCTCTTAAATGGTAATGGAAAGATAGACATCTTAAAGTTGTCTCTAACTAAACCTCACCTACCCTCAAAACTGTCTTCCCCTGACTTGCGTGAGAATTAGATTCTGGCGACCCCTTGGCCACACAGGCTTTTGTTTTCAGGGCTTGGGCCTGCATCTTCCACTAGAAACAATGACCTGCTTCTTTGCATCCCCATCACTGGCACCTTGGTCCAGGCCCCACTCTTTTCTTGTCTGGATGATCATTACCCAGCCAGCTGTCCCCTCGGCCTGTGAAGGGGTCATCATCCCACTCTGTAGGCCGATCATTCTTACCTGGTTCAAACTCATCAAGAGGCACCCACCAGCACAGGTAAGGCTGGGCAGTGGGCTGCATGGCAAACTGTTGGGGTTTTCTTTGGCTCACAGAGTGTTTCAGCTGGGCATGGTGGCACACATCTGTAATCCCAGCTACTCGAGGGGCTGAGGCATGAGAATTGCTTGAGCCCAGGAGGCAGAGGTTTCAGTGAGCTGAGATTATGCCACTGCACTCCAGCCTGGGCTAGTCTCAAAAACAAAACAAAACAAAAAACCCAGAATATCCAGCAGCAACACCCTGGGGCTGAGAAACAGAATCCTCTTCAGAAGCATCACACGTCCCCAGGTGTCCTGTGACTGCTTCTTTCATTCCAAGCACCCACTGCTTCACGTTTGATAATCATTATGCAGTACACCACTCATAAGTCTTGTAATTAAAATTAGGAAGTTTTTCTAGCTTGGCAATATGAAAATCAATGGTTGGTCTGAAAGTCCATGGCATTTTAGATCTGATGACATGTGATACTGACCTGGCTCCCTGGAAGCTTTTGAATTTGCAGTTCTTGTCCTGAACATTTGACCTACAAATGTGATGTTGGCCATTATTGCATTGCATAATAACCAAGTCATGTTTTATTCCTTCTTTACAAAGAGATAAATAATTCAGGAATGCATGTTGAATTCCCTGGATGTGGAGTGGATGGATGGTTGGGAGCATTTACGGAGGTGGTCACAGGCAGGTGTACAATATGGTGTTAAGAGGCAGCCAGGCTGGAGCCAGCATGTCCCTTTCTCTGCCAGCTCCTCCTCTGTCTGTGTTAGGGTGAGGCAATCAATTGCTCTAATGCTCAGTTTTCTTTTGCATCAAATGGAGATCATAATAAAACGTATCTCACTGAGTTCTCCTGAGAACGGAATGGCATAATATGTATAAAAGCGTCACATAATACATGCTCTAAATCAGGCTAATGTTGTTATTTATATCGTATTTGTTTTTTAACCTCTGACTTCTATCGTTAAGAATTATGTTAGCAGATTATCTAATATCTGATTCCTTACTTTATAGATGAAAAACGTGAAGCATAAGCTAGTCAATCAAGGGGCCCACGAGGTCACATAACTGGTCACACCAGACAAATCGGGGCCAGAGCCCAGAATCCTGAACCCTCCATTCACTGTGGAGGAGAAATCTGTTGCCCTTTGTTAGATCATTTGGTCCAGCTTAGAAGAGTTATAAATATACCATAAGCTGAAAACCAACAAAAAGCATTGGTCTGTGTCTAACACCTATGAGTTATCAGTATGGTAATTTATATCCTTTAAAAAGGCTTCCTATGTAAATGTCTTGCTGCTGTTAGCATTTTCTGCATGTCTACAAGTCTGTAAAAGACCTGAAGATGGATGGTCCTGTTTCTCTAGTTGGTGATGGAATTAGATAAACATACAGGCAGAAGCAAGAAGGAAAGTTTCCTTTGTAAAAAGTATTTAAAACTTACTTTCTCCTTCAAACTTGAGGAACCTGAGTCCTTTAATCAGAAAGACACCAACACTGTAGTAGTTTTGATGAATAAAGACCACAGAGAAAGACCTGGATCCTCTAAGACTTAGAAAAAGGTAGAAGAGGAAGAGTGAAGATGAATCCGTTTCCATAACCTCGATCCATTCGAAGCCAGCCCAAGGGAAGGGGCTGGCTGGGGGCTGCGTGAGGAGGGGAGGGAGAACAATGGGATTGGTGGTGGGGAGAGATGGAAAGGGAGTGGGAGAATGAGGGCTGACGGTTTCATGACAAGAAAGAGCTGCTGTGAGGAAAAGATGGGACCAAAACGCAGTTCTGGAAGCTGCCTCAGTACCTTCTAAATGGCTGGATCATGTTTCTGCCCATCCAGACTCTATTTGAAATACACACCTCAGGAAAACAAATGCGTTGCCTGGCATGCCACACTCATCTGGATTGACTTAATATGTGGGTAGTCTTGGCCTTATGTTTCTATCCTGTTTTCTAAGGAATTCATGTCAAGCTGCTATTTTAATTATTTTGTAAACAAAACCTGTCCTTATGTGAAATAAAAAATAAAAGCACAGTGCGGTGAGCTTCTGTTAGCTTCTACACCCTTCAGCTGGCCCAGATGAGGGAACTGACGGACACATTCCTCCCTCATCTGAGCTGATTTGAGAGTCCATGGACCTGAGATGAGGGCTCACAACTTGAGATGATAGGTGACACAGCTGAAGCTGGTGGGGAAGTGGGTGGGGCAGAATTTCTGGAAGGGTTTAATTAGAAGACAGCAGAAACATGCAGGGGGGGCAGGAACATCTCCCTGATTGCTTTGGCATCACGCTGGATCTAGGGGCAAGTGTTGGCAGCTCATGTAGGGTAAGTTGTTTGAGCTGGGGCAGCACTGCTTCTTCAGGGTTCATGCACATCCCTGGGAGTGGGTTTCTGTATCATGTGGGTAGTTAGAAACTCTGGGCTGAGTCGGGATGGCTTGGCTCTTCTCTTTCCTCCTCCACCTTCAACCTCCAAATACCAGGATGACTAGGGGGACCCTTCTGAGCCTTTGCAGCAGGCAGAATTCTAAGATGGGCCCCAAGATTTCCTGCCTCTGTGGTGTATGTGCTCAGGGACTGTGAATTACTCTGGAATCAGGATAGCTGACTTTAACAAAGGGACATTATAAGGGGCTGACTTAATCACACAAACTCTTTCAATCTGGGCCTAGAGGTCAAAGAGAGAGAGGAAGTCAAAGATTCAAGGTGAGAAGGGTTTGACACACCATTGCAGGCTGGAAGATGGAGGGGACCACGTGGTAAGGAATGTGGGTGGCATGAAGGACCCAGGTTGGCCCCTGGCTGAGTCAGCAAGGAAACAGGAAACAGGCACTTCTGTCCTAACCACAAGGAACTGAATTCTGCCAACAACAAGAATGAGCTTGAAAGTAGGCTTTTCCACAGAACTTCCAGATGAGAACTCAGCCTGGCTGACATTGATTTCAGGTATTTTACCTTGCAATAGACTGAGCAGAGAATCCAGCCATGCTGTTCAGGACTTCTGACCTATAGACCCATGAGCTAACTTTGTGATAATTTGTAACACAACAAAATAGAAAATGAATACAACCTTCTTCAAGCAATTTCCTTCATGATCCAAAGCTCATTTTCAACATATTCTTTTGCCTTGGGAGAAATATCTGCCTGATTGCAGAACCAACAACAGTTGTATTTCTCCTGGGAAACTATGGCTGGTCTTCATCTTCTGGAAACCACGAACTGTGTAATTGGCCTTGCTCTTCTGTTAGCAAGGGCAACATGAACTCATGGAGATCAGCCCCTTACCCCAGCTCTCTGAGGGACGGCTCTGCCATGGTGTAGGAGCTGCCCCAGGCTTTACCAAGACCATGTGAGGCAGACTCGGGGTGGGGAGGTGGGTGGGACTTGGGCATCTGTCCTCTTTAAGGCTCCCAGGTGAGTCCAGTGTATACTCAAGGATGTGAATCACAAAATTAGAGGGCAGAAGACAGAGGCAGAGAGACTAATTTGGAGGCAGCTGCAACAGTGTCCGAGTGACACTGACACAAACCCTGTCTGTCAGTACGCAGGAGGGGAGGGCAGAGGGGAGGGGAGGGGAGAGGGGAGCGGAGGGGAGAGGGGAGACTGCCAAGTGATAAAATGGATAGAACTTGGTGACTGATTGGAAGAGGGTGTTGAGGGAAAGAGAGATGCCCCTTTGGCTGAACCCGTTTCTTTGAATTCAGGATCTTTTTCTTACAAATTATGAAACTCCTTGTAATTATTGTCCTTCCAGAACTGTGTTTTGTCCTTTATCACCAAGTCTAGTTAAGGATGCAGGAGTGACAAGAGTTAGCTCTTTTCATCTAAGCATGTGAGGTTGGAGGGAGAAACTGCTTTGATTCTACTTTTTAAAATAGCGATTAAACCAAACAACTGCAAAGCCTTTGGGTAAATGAAATCATAGGAAGTGTGTCGGTTGCTGTTCCATCTGGGTCAGACAGTCTGCTTAGTGAAGACAAGGGCTGCATTTTGCATAGAGCTCTTTCCAGCCACCCACTCCCTCTCACGGAATAGATGAGCAATTTTGAGGGATAATCCAAAGAAGAATGGACATGGCTCATTCATGTGAGTGTAATGGCAAAAACATGATAATATTTACTCCTCACTGAATGAAAAGATGCCTAGAAAATGATTTTTTTAAAAGGCAAACGTTTTCCCCCTCACTGACTTGCTTTAAAATTTCTAAGTTGTATTCCCATCTAAAAATATGTTTAAGTTTTAGGCAAAGACGTATTTTTTTCTTGCTAATGTAACATCTTTTTTCCTATGGACATGCCACATGGATACTTAGGAAAAGCTCGCTAAGGTCCAAGGGTGAGCTTGCTGCCAGCCCCAGGCACACCGCCATCTTGGGGCTCTGTCTTCCTGCAGCAGCTGCCACATTCCCTCCAGAGGTGTTCCTGGGGCTTCCCGCTACCCATGGGTTGCTGGATCATGGGATGAGTGAGTTAATCTTTCATTAAATACTGGCCAGCATCCAAGAACTTCACACCTACCTTCTTCTGCATTTCCAGGGGGTACGTGGAGAACCCCAAGACAACACTCACTTGTGCTCTAGAAGTAAGCGGTAGTAATTCTCAACAAATTACAGTTGACTCTTGAACAACATGGGTTTGAACTGTGTGAGTCTACTTACACATGAATTTTTTCAGTACATATATTTGAAAACATGTTGGAGTTTGCAACAATTTGAAAAAACTTGCAGACAAAGCACCAACTCAGAGACAGCAAGACCAACTCCTCCTCTTCCTCCTCCTCCTCCTCCTCAGTCTACTCAATGTAATGACAAGGATGAAAACCTTTATGATGATCCACTTCCACTTAATGACTAGCAAATATATTTTCTCTTCCTTATGACTTTCTTAATATTTTTTCTCTAGCTTACTTTATTGTAAGAATATGGTATATAATACAAATAACATATAAAATATGTTAATCAACTGTTTGTTACTGGCAAGGCTTCTAGTTAACAACAGGGTGTTAGTGGTTAAGTTTTGGGGGAGTCAAAAGTTATACACAAATGTTTGACTGCATGGGGGATTGGAAGCCCTAAACTCCTGTGTTGTTCAAGGGCCAACTGCATTTTCTTAGAAATATTTGCTAATATCCAGAATCTACAAGGAACTTGAACAAATTTATAAGAAAATAACCCTATCAAAAAGTGGGCAAAGGATATGAACAGACGCTTCTCAAAAGAAGGTATTTATGTGGCCAATAAACATATGAAAAAAAGCTCATCATCACTGGTCATTAGAGAAATGCAAATCAAAACCACAATGAGATACCATTTCACGCCAGTTAGAATGGCAATTATTAAAAAGTCAGGAAACAACAGATGCTGGCGAGGCTGTGGAGAAACAGGAACATTTTTACACTATTGGTGGGAGTGTAAATTAGTTCAACCATTGTGGAAGACAGTGTGGCAATTCCTCAAGGATCTAGAACCAGAAATACCATTTGACTCAGCAATCCCATTACTGGGTATATACCCAAAGGATCATAAATCATGCTACTATAAAGACACATGCACACGTATGTTTATTGTAGCACGATTTACAATAGCAAAGACTTGGAACCAACCCGAATACCCATCAATGATAGACTGGATAAAGAAAATGTGGCACACATACACCATGGAATACTATGCTGCCATAAAAAATAATGAGTTCATGTCCTTTGCAGGTACATGGATGAAGCCGGAAGCCATTGTTCTCAGTAAACTAACACAGGAACAGAAAACCAAACACCACATGTTCTCACTCATAAGTGGGAGTTTAAAAATGAGAACACATGGACACAGGGAAGGGAACATCACACACCGGGGCCTGTTGGGTGGTGGGGGACAAGGGGAGGGAGAGCATTAGGACAAACCCCTAATGCATGTGGGGCTTAAAACCTAGATGACGGGTTGATGGGTGCAGCAATCCACCATGGCACATGTATACCTATGTAACAAACCTGCATGTTTAGCACATGTATCCCAGAACTTAAAGTAACATAATAAATCCACATTTCAGTCATCATTTTGAACTATGTGCAATCCATCCACTCAGTTCACTCATTTATCCAACCCCTCCCCCCACATCCATCCTTCCATCTGGTAGAATAGATCCACTGTCTATTCATCTCACAGATACTATTCTAGGGTCAGTAAATTCCTTTAAAAGAGACATCTTGAATGAGGGATTAAGCTCCTGCTTATAGGCAGTAACTCGTTATTTTTTGCACTTTCCAGTTTTGTATATGTTGTCCAAATATGCATTTTCTCTATGATGTTGAAATCTATGTATTTTGTAACCAGAGAGCTGGAGTAGTCCCAGAGAGAAACATTATGGAAAAGCTCACAAAACAGTACTAATTAACTTTTACTGGGTAGTTACCCCATGTGGGGCAAGTGCTGAGAGCATCACAGGCATTGCTTCACCGCATCCTCAGACACACTTTCCACAGTCCTCTGAAGGGGCTTCTATTTTTTTTTTTTTTCTTTTTTGAGACGGAGTCTCGCTCTGTCGCCCAGGCTGGAGTGCAGTGGCGCGATCTCGGCTCACTGCAAGCTCCGCCTCCTGGGTTCACGCCATTCTCCTGCCTCAGCCTCCCGAGCAGCTGGGACTACAGGCCCCCACCACCATGCCCAGCTAATTTTTTGTATTTTCTAGTAGAGACGGGGTTTCACCATGTTAGCCAGGATGGTTTCGCTCTCCTGACCTCGTGATCCATCTGCCTTGGCCTCCCAAAGTGCTGGGACTACAGGCATGAGGGGCTTCTATTTTTATCATCTATCCATATCATTATAAATCCAGAATTTGAGGCTCAGCTGGGTGTGGTGACTCACACCTGTAATCATAGCACTCTGGGAGGCCAAGGCAGGAGGACTGCTTGAGGCCAGGAGTTTGAGACCAGCCTGGGCAACACAGTGAAACCCTATTTCTAAAAAAATTTTAAAAAAATTATCAGCCAGGTGTGGTGGCTCACACCTATAATCCCAGCACTTTGTGAGGCCAAGGCAGGCAGATCACCTGAGGTCAAGAGTTTGCGACCAGCCTAGCCAACATGGTGAAACTCTGTCTCTACTGAAAATACAAAAATTAGCTGGGTGTGGTGGCACATGCCTGTAATCCCAGCTACTTGGGAGGTTGAGACAGGAGAGAGAATTGGTTACTTGAGAGGTCAAGACAGGAGACAGGAGAATCACCCGGGAGGTGGAGGTTGCAGTGAGCGGATATCGCACCACTGCACTCCAGCCTAGGTGACAGAGGAAGACTCCATCTCAAAAAAAAAAAAAAAAAAAAAAAAAAATTAGCCATGCATGGTAGCATGTGCCTGTAGTCCTAGCTACTCAGGAGGCAAAGGTGGGAGAATTGCTTGAGCCCAGGAGTTCAAGGCTGCAGTGAGCTGTGATCAAGCCATTGCCCTCCAGCTTTGGTAAGAGAGCAAGACTCTTGCCTCCAAGAAGTAAATAAATAAATAAAAGTAAGAACTTTAATTCACCACAGCACCAAGATTCTAAAATGCCATCCACAGGTAGAAGATATATAACAAAGAACTATATCCAGAATATATAAAGAACTACAAATTAGCATGAAAAAAGTAAACAGCCCAATGGGAAAAGAGGACAAAAGATTTTGCAAACTCTTCACAAAAGCAGGAATCCAATGGCCAATAAACCTGGGGTCCCTAACATGAAAAAATGTTCACTTCATTAATCATCAGGAAGATACAAATAAAGCTACACTGCAATACTACTACATACCCTTTCACAACTAAAAATAAAAAGACAGTATCAAGTGTTGACAAGGATGTGGAACAACTGGAGCTCTCATACACTGCTGGTGGAAGTGTAAATTTGTAAAACCACTTTGTAAAACTTTAGCAGAATCTACTAAAAGTTATCATATGCATAAACCATGACCTAATAATTTCACCCTAATTATATACCCATCGAAAGTTACATATATTGGCCAGGCCTGGTGGCTCATGCCTGTAATCCCAGCACTTCAGGAGGCCGAGGCAGGTGGATCACCTGAGGTCAGGAGTTTGAGATCAACCTGGCCAACATGGTGAAACCCTGTCTCTACTAAAAATACAAAAAAATTACCCGAGTGTGGTGGTGGGTGCCTGTAATCCCAGCTACTTGGAGGCTGAGGCAGGAGAATCGCTTGAACCCAGGAGATGGAGGTTGCAGTGAGCCAAGATCTCACCATTGCACCCTAGCCTAGGTAACAAGAGCAAAACTTCATCTAGGGGGAAAAAATCACATACATTCACCAAAAAAATGTATAAAAATATTCATAGCAGCAACACTAAACCCAAATGTCCATCAACAGTAGAATAAATAAACTGGTACAGTCACACAAAAGAATGAAAAACTACAGCACGATATGGATTAATCCTACAAAATAATGTTGAGCAAAAGAAACTCAAAGAGGCTGGGCACAGTGGCTCACTCCTGTAATCCCAGCACTTTGGGAGGACAAGACAGGAGAATCGCTTGAGCCCAGGAGTTTGAGACCAGTGTGGGCAACAAAGCAAGACTCCATCTCTACAAAAATTTAAAAATTTTTAAAAATATTAGCCAGGTGTGGTGGCATGTGCCTGTAGTCCTAGCTACTCAGGAGGCTGAGGCAGGGGGATTGCTTGAGCACAGGAGGTCAAAGTTGCAGTGAACCTGATAACACCACTGAATTCTAGCCTGGGCTACAGAGTGAGACCTTGTCTCAACAAAAGAGAAATTGAGGCCCAAGGCCACCAAGTTATTAAGTGGCTGAGCCAGGGAATAACCCATGTTTGTTGGATACAAATGTTTTATGGGCCGTCTGCTGTGTGCCAGGTACTGCTCTGGTGGGTGATAAGGAACAGCTCTGAAGAGGACAGGCAGGTACATCTCTGCCCCTGGAGGCTGCCCTTTAGGAGGGAGGCAAACACAATTACAACACGAGCACCATGAATGAAAATAGTGATTGGAGAAAATAAAGAGCTGTGTGGAGAATAGTTTAGATAGGGTGGTGATGTAAGGCCTCTCCCAGGAGGGGACATTTGAGAAAACGATCTAAATGGGGGGAGGGAGTGAATTATTTATTTGGAGGAACTGTCCCAAGCAGAGAAACCTGAAGTGCAAGGGCCCTGAGGGAAGAACCATCTTGCTGTATTCAAGGATTAGAAAGAGGACTCTCGAGGCTGGAATTAGGTGGAAAGAAGGAGGCAGTGTCAGGCAAGGGCAGAGCAGCAGGAATGATGGTGAAAAAGCCACTGGAGAGTTCTGAGTGGAATCGTTATGTAATGGGATGGAAGTGATTGAGCGGAGAGGACAGTGGACTATGCAGGAGAAGGAGGAGCTACTTTCAGGATCAAGGCTGCTTAAAGACAAGATGGGATGGGATCCCATGTGCAAATGGAGAGGCTGGCCTGAGACAGTTGTCACTGGAAGGAGGCACAGCATGGGAGTGTGTGTGCAGGCAGGCTGGCTGTGTTCTGATTGCCTCCATTTCTCAGTGAGAGAGGGAAGGGCACTCTAGGCGTGAGGAAAATGGAAGTGTAAAGCAGCCTTCTCTCCACATCAGAGAGGTGCAGTGCTTCCGGGATTGAGCTTTAAAGGGAGCTTGAGATCTGTGGTCATAAGATTAAAAGAACACTCTTATGCTGCCTGCATGCAAGTAAAGAGTGGACAGAGAATTAAGTTTAACGAGGGTGGGGTTTTGCCAGGTGAGGATGATGGGTTTTGTTTTACTTCAGTTGTGCTCTTAACTTCCTATGCCTATTAGTCCAACACAGTGCTTGTGTGAGCAAGGGCACACCGCCCCCCCATAAGCAATAACCACCCCATGTTCTATGTCTGGAAGGTAGGTTGTCCCTATTTTCTTTCCTGTTCAAAGTGCAAAGGGTTTTTTATTTTGTTTTTTGAGACAGTTTTGTCTGTTTCACCATCATTCCTGCTGCTCTGCCCTTGCCTGACACTGCCTCCTTCTTTTGTTTTTATTTTTGTTTTTTGAGACAGTCTCACTCTGTTGCCCAGGCTGGAGTGCAGTAGCGCAATCTCAGTTCATGGCAACCTCTGCCTCCTGGGTTCAAGCTATTCTCATGCCTCAGCCTCCTGAGTAGCTGGGATTACAGGTGCGCACCACCACGCTCAGCTAATTTTTTGTATTTTTAGTAGAAATGGGGTTTCACTATGTTGGCCAGGCTGGTCTCAAACTCCCAACCTCAAGTGATCCACCCGCCTTGGCCTCCCAAAGTGCTAGAATTACAGGCGTGAGCCACCATGCCTGGCCGAAAGTGCCAAGGGTTTTAACCATGCGTATTTGGGATGTCTGACAGGACAATGCAGAATCTTTCTAAGGCAGGTTATCTGAGAGAGCTCCGCTCATAAACCACATGATTGTTCTAGATAGCTCTTTGTTACAGGCTGCTCTCTGAAAAGTTAGATTCTCCTGCTCTTGAATAATCCTATTCCTGACAAGTCCTCTCCTCTCTCCTCATCCAGTAGTCACTGTGTACACAGGAGAGCAAAATCACCTCATATTTGCTAAGTCCTTAATAAAAGGCAAACTAAAGAGACTTAGAAATTTCTAGAAATGAAGGGTCTACAAAGAAAATGATTAGATTAGAATAACTAGATTACAAAAATATAATGTTGACAATTTTAAGCAAGCAAGCTTTTTTTAAATCTGAAAGTGTAACACACATATATACATATTATATACTTGGCTAATAAAATTAAGTAGTTTCCAATTAAACTCAACTCTTTAAAACACAACTATTTATTAGTGACTATGTGTAAATGTATAAATTTGGATGTATAACTACATTGTACCCATAAACTGAGCATTAATGCTAAGGGTCTACTAACCTCCTTGGAAATGCAGTCATCTTTGTGTTCTGCCAGAGCAGCCATTTCTCATAAAAGAGAGTTGCAGTGAAGAATGCAGGCAGGGAAATTATCCATAGCTCTGGGGGAGGCATAAGAAAGTCCCCAGGATCAGACTTCCCTTTGATCCAAGGGCTGCTTGATAATTCCGACTTCCCATTGGCAGAGAGCACACAGATAAGGGCCTTTACACCCTGGCAACATGCCTGGGGACTTCATTAACTTAAGGGCTTCTGCCATCTTTGCTGTAAGTAACATAGGAAAAACTCACAAAGAGAAAAAAAATGTTATTTCTGTGCATTCATATGCAAGGATTTGATTCTAATTTTTTGGACTCTTTCAGGAAACAGCCCACCGGAGAAAACCCCTGATCTAAAAGCACCAGTCCTATCTTAATCTACAGCACCTTAAATCCAGGGACACTTTCACCTAGTTTAGATGGTTGAAAGAAGTGGGATCTAATGATCTACTAGAACCTGAGATTAATTATTGTGAGGGGGCAGGGCGAGGTCACAGTGAACCACAAACTCTTGAGTAAGCGCATTTTGAGGGCTTTGCTCCTTGGGTTAGTCTTAATGTGTGTTTTGAAGCAAAAGAAATGAGTTGATCATAGTTAATCCATTTGTTCATCGACCTGAACTTCCCTGTCCTCATAGAGCAAGAAGGGTAAAAAGCACTGATGGTAGAACATTCTGCCTTCAGAACAGGCTTGAAAAGGTAGTTGGTATGGAGGAGGAGATGGGCCTGGGCTGCCTTCCTCCCTACTCTGGGTCTCATGGTGTTGGGTGAGGCCAGGGATGGGAAGAGCACAGTCCCAGGCATCTCTGACTTGCCCGAATGCCTCTGTGCTACATTCATTCACCTGCTTACAAGTCAGACTAACTTTACTCATGTTGGCTCTGTGAGATCCTTGGGAAGTAAGAATTTATTTTTCTCAAGACTTTTACCTGAAGAAAAGTCTTTTTTTTTTTCACTAGAGTGTGACCACTAAATTGAATGCTGGAGTTGAAAGTTACAAATCTGAAATCAAGATCTATATATTTGAAATGTCTTTTTTTTTTGAGACAGAGTCCTTGCTCTGTCACCCAGGCTGGAGTGCAATGGCACGATCTCGGCTCACTGCAACCTCTGCCCCCTGGGTTCAAGCAATTCTCCCGCCTCAGCCTCCCAAGTAGCTGGGATTACAGACGCCTGCCACCACACCCAGCTAATTTTTTATATTTTTGGTGGAGATGGGTTTTCACCATGTCAGCCAGGCTGATCTCGAACTCCTGACCTCAAGTGATCCACTTGCCTAGGCCTCCCAAAGTGCTGGGATTATAGGTGTAAGCCACTGTGCCGAGCTATATTTGAAATTTTTTATCCTTCAGTGAAATGTTAATACAAAGAGCTTTTATTGAGAGGCCATTTAGGATTTAAAAACCAGGATGTAATCAGCTAGACTTTTGCCAACTCACGGGCACCTACTGAGTAAAGGGCACGGTGTCCAATGGCCTGGAGAATCCACATAGCCCAGATGCTGGCTGGCTACCCCCATCCCAGGGAGACTTGCTATACTTATTTTAATTGCTGGCTCTGCAGTCAGAGATGATCAAAAAGCCCTTCCTTTCTGCAGGTTCCTGAGGCTCGTTGGGTGGTGAGATTATTACGGTGACATTTTTCTTCTGTTTATATGGATTCCCAAGGAACATGTACTATTTTACTTTTTAAATGTTAGAGCTGGTGGCATCTTACACGCTTATTTTGGTCCTAATTTTAATTCTAAAAACCTCTAGTGTTTCATGGTTAAGTATTGTAATAGGTGAGTATATGTTTGGTTTACTGGGTTATGTGGAGATGATCAAGCTCATATAAATAAAAATAAAATAGTGTGTGTATATCTATACATATTTCATATATACATATATGATTATATATATGCACCTCAACCAGTAATTATACTGCCTTTTTCATTCAAATGTTATCTTTACCATGGCAAGTCTTGATTTTTAAAGAGCTTTTTTTCCTTTTTTTTTTTTTTTTTTGAGAAGGGTCTCATCTGTCACCCAGGCTGGAGTACAGTGGTTTGATCATGGCTCACTGCAGCCTTGACCTCCAGGGCTCAAGCAATCCTCTCACCATAGTCCCTCCAGTAGCTGGGATTACAGGCACATGCTATCATGCCTGGCTAATTTTTGTAGTTTTTGTAGAGACAGGGTTTTGCCATGTTGCCCAGGCTGGCCTTGAACTCCTGGTCTCAAGTGATCTGCCCACTTCAGCCTCCCAAACTGCTGGGATTATTGGTGAGCCACTGTGCCTGGCCTGGAGCTTTTTTAAAAACAAGTGTTACAGAATACCTCTTTATTATTTTTTATTTAGCTAATTGGTGCAATAAGCCACACAATATATATTTAAGTAATAAAATAATAATACATCCTTGCAATCATTTCAGCATATCTCTTTATAAGTAATTAGTTTCCTTATTCACTACCGGTTTCTGCCATCCACAATTTTCTCAATCCTGAAATCGTATATTTGACATGTGGGCAATTTCTCTATTTTTACGTGCTTGAGAATGTCTGTATTTGGCATAGTCACATATCACTGACAACTGGTACCGTAGAGAACTATTTTTTTTTCCCTTTAAATAGACATCTTACCAAGCACATCTTTGTGCTGTGAAGAGAACATTCAAATTTTCTTGGCTTTTGCTATTTTCCAGGCGTCCAACAGTTTCTCCTGTTTGTTTATAGCATTCTTCAGTTCAAAAATTCTTCCTCCAGGAACCCCTTGGCTCCTTTTGGAGTAAATTCAATGCAAGAAACTGAAGGAAATTTTAGGAAATTTCACAATGTTCTTAACATGATTCAAAAGAACATTTTATTTTTAAAACTTTATTAGAGCAATGAATGGTAAGAAGGACTATGTAGTTGCAGAAGCTTGCTGTGTATTGGATTATTATTGTTTTTTCTTATTTATGTGTCTACAAATTTTCTACTATGAACCTACATATATATTTTATTATATCAATTCCAGCTATCTGAAATATGAAGAATTTCAATTTTAATTACGTATGTATTTTTTTAGACCAAAAAATATTTTCATCTTTTTTTCACTGGTTATTATATTTCTCTATGTTATTTTTTAGAAACATCTGTTGTTCATAAATTAGATTTCTGGGTTTTAAAAAGTTCTATTTTCATCTTCTGTTTCCACTGGGTTGGGGATGATTTTGTTTTAGTTTGTCTTCTAATTCAATAATTCCTTTTCCCATGGTCTCTAAGTCACATACCTGTGACTGTTGGTCAAAAGGTTGGACCCATTATCTCCTTACTGTCCTTCTTACCATTCTTCGCTCTCTCAGGAAGTTTCAAAGATACAATGTTCTCTTGAATCATGTAGAGAACAGGTGTAATTTTCTAGAATTTCTTTACATTGAATTTATTTCAAAAGGAGCCAACCTCTATGAATTTTCGTAGTGTTTCTTTTTATTTGAACCCCAGAATACTTTTTATATGAAATGAGTGATAACTTATTTCAATGCAAAGAATGAAACAACAAATAATTTTCCTGACCAAATAACCAGTGGAGTTTCCTCAGAGAAATACCTATATCAAGCAACCCGTGGATCCTTCTACAGAGGAATGGATAATCAGAATAGAGCATATACATACTAGGGAATACTATTCAGCCTTAAAAAGGGAGGAAATTCTGGCACACGCGGCAACATGGTTGAACCTTGAAGATACTATGTTCACTGAAATAAGCCAGGCACAAAAGGGCAAACACTGTATGATTCCTCCTATATGAGGTGCCTAGTGTGGTCAAATTCCTAGACACAGGAAGTAGGATGGTGTCTGCCAAGGGCTCCGAGGATGGGGAGAATGAGGAGTTGGTGTTTAGTGGGGACAGAATTTCAGTTTGGGAAGATGAAAAGTCCTGGAGATAGACGGTGATGATGGTTGGACAACGTGAATGCACACAGTGTCACTGAGCTCTACATGCTGAAAAATGGTTATGATGGTAAATTTTGTTATGTATATTTTACCACAATTAAAAATTAAAAAAAAAAACAAACACGTAAATCTACTATACCAGCCATTAGAAGGGACAGTTTACTCAAATTTGTATTTGTAGGCACAGGCAAAGAAAAAAATAAGTTTAAAAAAAACAGTGAGATTCTTTTTTCAGAGCGAGACAGGGAAAAGAAAGAAAAGAAAGGAGCCGGGCATGGTGGCTCATGCCTGTAATCCCAGCACTTTGGGAAGCCAAGGCAGGAGGATCACTTGAGATCAGGAGTTTGAGACGAGCCTGGCCAACAGAGAAACCCCATCTCGACTAAAATACAAAATTCAGGTAGGAGAATCACTTGAACCCAAGAGGCAGAGGTTGCAGTGAGCCCAGATCAAGCCACTGCACTCCAGCCTGAGCAACAGAGGGAGACTCTGTCTCAAAAAGAAAAAAAAAAAAAAAGGAAGAAGGCAGAACGACACCAACGTGCATGGGCAGCACCACAGAGCTCACTGTGATGCCTGCAGTGACTCCCAGCACCGTTAGTCTGCTTTGCCTCCATCTCTTCCTGCTCCAGGTTTGGGGCATCTTAATGACATTATAATCATCAGAAATTCCTCTCCATTTCTGGCCTAAGCACTTTCTTCATCTCTGGATTTAATTAAATCATGGGTTTCAGTATTGATTGGTTTTGTCTTTTCTGTTTATCATTCCCATAGGAATGGCTGTGGGGTTGATGGGTAGACTAAACAGGCATCTACATCACTTGATGGGTGTCTGACCCCTGCTCTGGAAAAGGAGGGATTTGGCAACCGTTTTAGCACTCATATATTAGCACATGCCAACATTCTTTCCCTTTGCATCAAGGACTAAATTGTGACACTACAAGTTTGAGCATCTAGATAAAGCCAGACCAGTCATGAGAAGAGAGAAAAGGGAATATTTAAAAAAAATTTAAAAATATTTTACAAGGCTTTTTCCTTGTAAAAAAATTTATTTAAAAAAATTATAGATGTTAAAATAGTTAACAGAGAAAACACAAAAAGCCACAATCCCACTATTTTGATAATTCCTGTGATTTTTTTAAAAAAGAAATCTATTGTTAGAAAACATAAACAAGTCTAAAAAAAGGAAAACAGTGGGGAGCGGGGAGGGATAGCATTAGGAGATATACCTAATGAAAACGACGAGTTAATGGGTGCAGCACACCAACATGGCACATGTATACATATGTAACAAACCTGCACGTTGTGCACATGTACCCTAGAACTTAAAGTATAATAATAATAAAAAAAGGAAAATTACCCTTTGTTAGTAAATATAAACAGGTAAAAAAGAAAAGGCACAGAATGATAAGTGAAATCCTGCACACCCCACCCCCACATAATCCTCAAAGGTAGTCACTGTTACTCATTTCTTGTTATCCTTTCCTGGAAATAATTTTTCTAACTATTAATTAAAAACTACATCAATGGGGTAATATTAAAGGCACTGCTCTGAGCCTTGCTTTTGCACTTCATAAAACATATTGAGGCCGGGCTTGGTGGCTCACGCCTGTAATCCCGGCGCTTTGGGAGGCTGAGACGGGCAGATCTCCTGAGGTCAGGAGTTCAAGACCAGACTGGCCAACACGGTGAAACCCCATCTCTACTAAAAATACAAAAAAATTAGCTGGGCGTGGTGG
Source organism: Pan paniscus (assembly GCF_029289425.2). NCBI lineage: Eukaryota > Metazoa > Chordata > Mammalia > Primates > Hominidae > Pan > Pan paniscus. Next base: position 45,065,874 of record NC_073255.2, read on the forward strand.
TGGGCACCTGTAATCCCAGCTACTAGGGAGGTGGAGGCAGGAGAATCACTTGAACCAGGGAGGAGGAGGTTGCAGTGAGCCGAGACCGTGCCATTGCACTCTAGCCTGGGCAACAAGAACGAAACTCTGTCTCAAAACAAAACAAAATCCACCATCAACAAAAAATGTATTGAGAACCTTTCCCCATAATCACAATCTGCTCCCCTGCTGCTTTTGCCGTTAGAGTGTATCATCCAGTCTCCCTAACGAAGACACTGGCTTTCCTGTTGTTGCTGTTCCCACAATGCAGCAATGAATAATTTTGTCTATATATCCCAAATAGCTTTTGCAAATATGCCCAAGATAAATTTTGATAAATTTGATAAATTTTGCTAAACTGCCTTGAAAAAAATGGGCCCAATAGTGTACACATGCTTCTTTCACTCTCTTATCATCCCTGGGTACCATAAAACTTTTGAATTTTTGCTTTCTGATTGGAGCATTTCAAAAAATAGCCTTTCATTTATTTTACAGCAGGTTTAGGTCCACAGCAAAATTGAGCAGAAAGCACAGCATTCCCATATATCCCCTGTCCCCACACATTCACAGCCTCCCCAACTACCAACGTTCCACATAAGAGTGGCATATTTGTCACACTTGATGAGCCTACCCTGGCACATCATTATTACCCAAAGTGCATACTTCCCATCAGTGGTTACTGTTGGTGTTGTATATTCTGTGGGTTTTGACAAATGTATAATAACATGTAGCCACCATCATAGTATCACATTAAAGAATTTCACTGGCCAGGCGTGGTGGCTCACGCCTGTAATCCCAGCACTTTGGGAGGCCGAGGCAGGTGGATCACAAGGTCAGGAGATCGAGACCATCCTGGCTAACATGGTGAAACCCTGTCTCTACTAAAAATACAAAAAATTAGCCAGACGTGGTGGCGGGCGCCTGTAGTCCCAGCTACTCGGGAGGCTGAGGCAGTAGAATGGCGAGAACCCAGGAAGTGGAGCTTGCAGTGAGCCGAGATTGCGCCACTGCACTCCAGCCTGGGTGACAGAGCAAGACTCCATTTCAAAAAAAAAAAAAAAAAAAAAAAGAATTTCATTGCCCTAAAAATCCTCTGTGATCCTCCTATTCATCCTTCCCCGCTAAATCTTCACAACCACTGATCTTTTTTACTGTCTCCATATGTTTGGAAGGTCATATAGACGAATTGTGAAATTATGTAGGCTTTCAGATTGGCTTCTTTCACTTAGTAGTATGCATCTAAGATTTCCTCATGTCTTTTTATAGCTTGGCAGCTCATTTTTTTTTAGTACTGAATAATATTCCATTGTTTGGATGTAGCACAATTTATCTGCTTGCCTGCTAAAGGACATCTTGCATCCAAGATGCCTCCAAGTTTTGACAATTATGGATAGAGCTGCTGTAAACATGTGAAGATGTTTGTATGGACATAAGTTTTCAACTCCGTTGGGTGAATACCAAGGAGTGAGATTGCTGAATCATATGGTAAGGGTATGTTTAGTTTTGTAAGTAACAACCAAATTGTCTTCCAAAGTAGCTGTACCATTTTGCATTTCCACCAGCAATGAATGAGAGTTCCTGTTGCTCCATATCCTTGACAGAATTTTTTGTTGTTAGTGTTTGGATTTTGGCTATTTTAATAGGTATCTTTGGTACCTCATTGTTTTAATTTGCAGTTCTCTAATGACATATATTGTTGGGCATCTTTTCATATGCTAATTTTCCATTTGTATATTTTTGGTGAGATATCTATCCAGGTGTTTTGCCCATTTTTAAAAGTTGGCTTGATTGCTTTCTCATTGTTGACTTTCGTGAGTTCTTGGTACATTGTGAATACTAGCCCTTGATCAATTACGTATTTTGCAGATATTTTCTTCCAGTCTGTAATTTGTCTTCTCATTCTCTTGATGGAACATCTTTTGTGTGTTTATTGGCTGTTGCATTTTTCCCCCCTAAAAACTGACTTTAGGTTCTGGCCCATTTGTCAGATGGTTTGTCTTTTCTTTAATGATGTAAATTAGTTGATTTTGCTCTTAAAAGCTTAAGCTGTGTCAGATTTATCTATCCCGCCATCATTTGAAAGGCTTCACCTGTGAACTCATCCATTTCGTTTTGTTTTAGGGAAAGTGAACATTTCGTTTTGTCTATTCTGTGCTAAGCTCCTTGCCTCTAATCCCTGAGAAGTCAACATTTGGACCCTGCTGCAGAGAAAGAAGAGAAAAGCCTTTTGTTTAAGAAGTCCTCATTTAATTTTCACGTCCTCTTTTTTCTAGGTCACTGGATATATTCATGTCAAGATTCATCATATGAACATATTTATCTTGATGTGTTCATTCACAATTTCTAGGTCAGGTAGTAAATGCCTAGGTAGTAAATAAATAATTCCAGCTTTCATAGTGCTGCCAAAGATTAAGGTGTTCTCTCCCAAAAAGGCAAAGGTAGACTTTTAACAGTACCAAGACTGTCAAATTGTCTCTTTATTTTTTTATTTTTTTTGAGACGGAGTTTCGCTCACTCTTGTAGCCCAGGCTGGAGTGCAATGGCGTGATCTTGGCTCACCGTAACCTCCGCCTCCCGAGTTCAAGCGATTCTCTTGCCTCAGCCTCCCGAGTAGCTGGGATTACAGGCATGTGCCACCACACCCGGCAAATTTTGTATTTTTAGTAGAGATGGAGTTTCTCCTTGTTGGTCAGGCTGGTCTCGAACTCTTGACCTCAGGTGATCTGCCTGCCTCGGCCTCCCAAAGTGCTAGGATTACAAGCATGAGCCACTGCGCCCTGCCCTAAATTGTCTCTTTATGTCAGCAAAGAGTGACATTGATATTTCCTGTGACAGAAGTCCATTATCTTTCTGGAGCCATGAACCCTGTTTATCTGATGAGTGCCTTGGATCCATTCCTAGCAACATGTGCAAATGTGTCCATAAAACACCAGGGCTTCATAGATGTCCTGACCCCAATTTCAGAATGTGGCTCTTACAAACATAGAAAGGATTTCCACTTTCCATTAGGATTTCCATTTCCACTTTGCATAAATTTTTTCTAATGTCATTTCTACAGAAAATTCAACTTGAAGAGAAGGTTTAGAACCAACTATTGGGGATCACAGAATGCGATTTGGCGTTTTGCTTCTTAGAGTCCAGACAGAAAGGATGTAAACCACCCACCCCTACACTATGGCAGCTGAACCATAGCTGGTGGGAAAGGTGTTTCAGAAAACAGCATCTCCAGACTTGAGACCCCAGAATGCCTCGTTAGTGTGAGCTCTGGACCTCTTCCCCTCAAACTGAACAGATTCCTTAATGTTGGGCTAGGATAGAATCTAAACTTCCAAAATGCCTCTTTGAGAGGTTAGAGATTGTGAGTAGGGCCTGGGTAAATTATCTAGAGAGAGGATGCCGAATCCCTTCCCTTTCTTTCTGTTCTAGAAGGGCAAGTCCACCTGATGCCTTGCCCAAAAAGCAAATGTACAAATGTCCCCACTGCTGATCAAACCTGAAATTAGTCTGATCAAAACCTGAAGGGACTTTTGCAGGAGACACATTTATGAATAAGCTGCCACTATATTCTGGGTTAAATTTGCTTACAAGAAATAAAAGGCTTGATCAGAAATCATGGCTGTGGTGTGTGCACATTTCAGCTTACTCCTTCTGGAAAACCCTGCATCATGTTCTGGGCCTGCCCATAATTGGTCCTTACAAAGTACCCTATACTGTCCACCTCCAGAGGCATGGAATAGTGCTCTGTCATTGCCTCTTTTCTTGTCTGTCTCCCCGCTACACACTTGCCCGTATCTTAGGCAGGTGGCTTGATGAGCATGGGGATTTGTCTTGTTTGGTTTTACATGCCTAATGGTTAGCCCCAAGGAGCTTACTGACAAATATTTACTAAGTACATAAATGACATTGAAGCCACAGACTACATAAAGATGCCCAGAATAACTGTTCTGAGCAGACCTCCATGGTTGAGGGGCAGAGTGTTGCATGGACTGGAGAGGTGGAAGCAGAAGGGCTGAGGAAGTGGAAGCAGGTTCTGGGAAAAGAAGATTAGAGGCAAGAGGCTTTGAGCATCAGAAAACAATTTGCCAGATTAGCAGCGAGAAAAAATGTGATGTGGATTCTCAGCTAGAATAAATTATACATTATGTTGATATCTAACCATCAACTTCTATCACCCTTGGAAACTCCTTTTCTATTCCACCCTTGACTTTTGAGAATGGAGACAAAGTTTAAAAGTTAACAATAGTCAGAAGATCTTGTAAAATAACCCCTTAAAAAGGTCATTCTAAAACTCTCTAGTAAATGTCTGGGCAGCATCGATCCTTTGCATGTAAATAAATCATGTATGTAATTCTAGCTCAAGCACTCAAGATTACTTTTATTGTGTTTTATCTGTATCATTTAATCTATAGCTCCTACAAATCAAAATGCTTTCTTAAATTCTCCTCTAAGAAAAGGCTAGCAGACATTTATGAAGGGAATAAATAAAAATAGAATATTGTACTGTATAACTTCTTCAGACGTCTTGCTTCCCTAGCATAACTAGAATTACTTCAGTTAAAAACAGATTTTCAGAATATTAGGGACTAAGTCTCAAAATTTTGTCTCATCATAGTATTGTTAATGAGGTTTCCTTTTAGTGCTGGTTAGCTAAGTATTGGTGATATGCTGCAAAAATAAATTCTGGATGTAATAGTAAGGCAACAGGAAAACAATTCACAAAAGGCTGCTATGGCTATTATAAAATCCAAGTCAAAAAATAAATGCCATGTCACTTTCCCAAAATACCATGGGGCCAAGTTTCCAAAATCAGAACTGGAAATGAGGCAAGTTTAAGAACATGGCTATAGTGCCATGAACCTGGTGATATCATGAAAGCCAGAATTCCAACTAAATCCTTAGAAAGCCCCATTTTCTTACGAGTTGAGGAAAATGACTCTGAAATTTCCCCAAGTCCCTCTTTGTGCAGAGACAGTTCTTTACACAGCATAATGAATAGAAAACTACAATTAAGAGAAAATAGCATCTTGGGCAGTCCTGTGGTTCTGAGGTCTGTGTAAGGCTGCCTGCTCTCCCGGGATCTCAGGGGGCGGGTCCATCTCACTGGGGCAATGCAGTCCATCCCAATTAAACAGAGAACAAACTCTCCTTCTCCATTAGTTTTTGGATACTCCTTTTTGACACATTTCAAGGGTAAAATTGAGACTTCATCTGGACACACTGGATGAAGGGGATCCTTTGGCAACTTTGGGGACCTTCACCCCAATATGGAAGATACATGGTGATTGATGTTTATTGGAACCTGGTCTTGCCATTTCATCTCTGCCAAGTACAAGGGCTCAAGACCATTTATTATAAAGTTGAGGTGTCTTCCAAATTAATTGGCTTATGTCTAACAATTCTAGGTAGCTGGTCCCATCAGTCGGCAACCTGTGGATTCCTTTTGCTACTAATGCTACTAACTTGGTTGAAGTATTTTCCAGGACATTTTATAACCTATAGCAGCTGGTCCATAGTTGCTTTATTATGACTTGAAATTTTTTTTGAAATATCTACTTTTAAAATCCCCAAGAAAAATGCTACTATAGCCAAAGGTAATGACCTAGAATTTGGGGAAGGGAGGGTATTTATCAATTATTTGTCCACTGCAGGAGACTCAGACTGATGCGGAGGAGGAAAATCTTGGCCCTATTTTAGAGTGCTAATTTAGCCTATATTGGTGTGGAAATGTCCTATTGAGTTGCCTTTTCTTTAAGAGGATAGTATCAACTCTTACCTCTGCTCAGGGGGTCTGACAAAGTATATGAATCTGTAAACATGAACTAGTGAAAAGATAGTTTAAATTTGTTCTTTGTTCTTTTTTTTTTTTTTTTTTGTGAGACAGTCTTGCTCTGTTGACCAGGCTGGAGTGCAGTGGTGTGATCTCGGCTCACTGCAACCTCTGCCTCCCAGGTTCAAGTGATTCTTGTGCCTCAGCCTCCCAAGTAGCTAGGATTGCAGACATGCACCACCATGCTGGCTAATATTATTTTATTTTTTATTTTTTTATAGAGATGGGGTTTTGCCATGTTGGCCAGACTTGTCTTGAACTCCTGGCCACATGTGATACACTCACCTTGGCCTCCCAAAGTGCTAGGATTACAGGCGTGAGCCACTGCACCCAGCCGTTCTTTGTTCTTTGGCAAATAACTTTACTTTGAATGTTATGCTGTTCAGTTATTATCAAAAGCTTGGTTGCAGAGGCACTAGATTAACATGAAGGAAGAAGAAGAGGACCTTCCTATGTTTACTTCCAACTTCTCATTGAAAGAGCCAGAAGATACAGAATATGAAGTAAATAAATAAACAATAGCAATCTGAGGTAAGAATAAGAATAATCCAGTGTAACATAATCCTGATGGGTTTTCCACACATTTTAATGCTGATAAAGACAACATAAGAAATACATCTTTGACTACACATGACCCAGCCTCTAAATCTAGAGAAGTCTCTACTCCAGAGTAGATGGCCCCACACGGGGCGGGAATGTCATGTCCTCAGCCTGCCCTGCATGCTGGTGGCCTTTCCCGATTGCTTGGACTCTACCAGAGTCATTCCCCAGCTACCTATTTTCTATCTGGAGGCCGCAGTCCCAGGCCTCAGCGTGGGTGGGGAGGAGGCCCACTGCACTGCCAGGTGAACGCTCTGCAGGGAGGGTCTCATAAACCAGGTGTGGGAGCAGTATGCTCGGGACTTGAAAGACTCTCACTTACCTGGCTCACACCAACAGCTTCAGACTGCATCAGAGTCTCCGGCACTGCAGGAGAACCGGCAGGCAAAGGGAGGGCCCCCACTCCCTCCAGCAGCCCCTACAGATGATGCCGGCTGGGTGCCTGAGAGTGGGAAGAGGAGGATGTGAAAACTCACTGTCAGGTCTAGACCCAGCAGGGCAGCCTGGTTATTTTCAGTGGACTGTGTGTTGGGCTAAGGACAGTTTACCCACCTTGTCTTTGGCAAACTGTCGTGATGGGCTGATTTCTGTTTTTTGATGTATAATCAGAGAAAGAAAAACATATCATGGGGCTTATTTAAGAAGACTGTAATGGTAATGCACAAGGGGTAGTTAGCAAGGGCCAGAATATGGAGAGGAAGAGCTTGCTTTGACAGTGATTTTCTACAGAAAATAAAAGAAAGACATAAAACGTGATAGGTGCTACTAATAAGACACAAAAAGTATGAAAAACAGGAGGATATATAGGGACAATAAGTCCCATATTCTTTAAACCTAAGACAACTAGGTCTCCTTCCCTGCCAGGCCTGAGCCATTTCTCACCCCGTGCCTTTGTACAGGCCATCCCTTCTGCTGGCCTTGCCTGTCTGTCTTCAAGGCATGGCCAAGGCCCACTCATGGCGCCTGCCTCAGGCCACGCCCCCTCCTCCTGCAGCCAGCACAGCTGCTGCAGGTGCCTGGTCACGGCTTTCTCTATACATCAGCACAGCAGGCTTCACGCTCCAGTACTGGAGACTTTATATAGTATTATAATTTATAATGGAGTAACTGTGAGTTCTCAGTGACAGGGCTTATATTTCATTTATCTCTATAAGCACATCCATCATAGTTTCTGATATACAATAAATGAGAGCCCCAGAAAGACAAGAGTAGAAGACAACCTCTTTTTAAACAAGGACCTCAACAGTTGCCCATGGGACAAAGACAAAGATGAGAGGGAACAAGACAATGAGAAAAAGAATTGATGCATCGTGAGACCATACAATGCTCAGAAAATTAAAGCGCTGATTACACCAAAGGAGCATGTGACAGCTTGTTCCTCCTTTTCAAAGAATGGTAGGTTTAGCGTATTGTCACAGACCAACTCAGTGACTTTGGGGACATGATATAATGGCAATACACAGCAACTCTTCATAAGAGATGAATGCAGCAGCAGCAATCCTCAACCTAGAAGTTGACACTCCAAGTTTATCAACAAATTGATAGAGGGAAACCTCACAGCATTTCCCCTTAGAAACTGTGTGCTCAAGTCCCCAGACAAGACTGCAAAGGCTTATTTAACCTGGAAAGTTGCTAGATTATACCCAAACTGAGCTGGGTTGCAAAAAGTATAAGCGAAATGTGGTTCTGCTCCATCACCATATAGCCAAATGATCACTTAACCAGAAGGGTAGTTCCTGCCTCTCTCCACAGATGTGCTGGGCATCAACTAGAATAATGCGTGATAAACAGCTTTGAGAAGTGTGCCACGCTATCAAACAAAGGGGGCTCCTCCTAGTGGCTCCTATGAAACCTAATTGCCCGTGAAAATACAGTCCTGTGGGATAGTGTGTACTGCCTCCTGCCCTGGGACTCCAGGGACTCATTTTCACCATGACAATAGGAGCCCAGGATTTCTCTCTTTGTCCCTGGTGGCAGAGGGGCTATGCGATCGAGCTCTCACATGCTTGGGGACTAGAAGTTGTCTGCAGGATGTACATTCAAGTGTCAACCCAAGTGTCTACTGATTTGTGTGACACAATCATTAAGGAGATAAAAATCAGGGTGACAGCAATATGTCAAAATATTTCAAGATGCCAGAGTTTGAAGTATGAGCAGCAGCAGCTCATGTGGAATGACAAAGATGAGGTCAGGGCAGTAGCAATCAGGCACCTGCTGAACCTTGTGTCAACAGTGTGATGGAAGCATCTCATTTCCTCTTCTGAGGTACAAGCCTTTGTTTCTGGTGATGGCAGCCCTTGGGGAGCATATGCTTGTTGAAAATTTATCCTGCCCTAAGGAGCTGTACATCATACTTTAGAGGCCATTTTCTGGGCAGTTGGCCTCTTGCTTAATTTTAAGCCTACATTGCACAACACTGTGATGATGTGTCACATTTTGCACTGGTCTGAGCAGCAGGTGAACATCTGGAGTCTCCAGCAGGCTGAGTTCAGAGAAGTCAAATGCTCTAGGGAGCTTTATTTAAATAAGAAAAAGTGCTTCAGGTAAGAATTTGAATTCCAGGGCTGGCCAACACACCCACAGTATCATTCCAGAGCAGAAGAAGGTGAGGAACTCCTCTCCCCTACGAGCCTTGAGCCAACAGGCCAGTCCCATCAGTGGGCACAGCCCATTCCTGCTAAGGGATCCTTGTGTCTGCCTCATTCAGTGAACTGCTGTGTGTTGGCAAGAGGCCAGGCCTGCAGTGGAAGGGTTTTCCCTAATTGGCTTCACTCCACTTCCTGCCTCCTTCCTTCTCTGCCTGTTGTGTGCTCAGTGCCTTCCTGCTCTGTCTCCCTAGCTTCTGGTTCACTTTTTCTTTTCTGCCTCGATTTAGCTGTCTCTAAGCTACCTTGATTTAGTTGTCACTCCACCCTCAATGATTGGCTAACAGGTGTCAGGACATGTCTGGTTTTAAGGGGTACCCTCTTTTGAGGGATGCCCAAACAAACGGGCCTGGAAGAGAGGTTCTGGCACTCTGAGGACACTTCCCTAGATTCTCACACTTAAATTGCTGTCCGAGTCAGACAGGAATCACGTTCCAATCTGCATGGCCAGTGAGGGAAAAACAGCGAAGCCGTCAAAAGCACATGTGCCTCTCCCTCTCTTCCCACTGCGCTTCCCGCTATGAGTTCCAGGATGGGAAACCCAGTTCAGTGTCCAGTCCTGCCGAGGATGGAGGCAGCCAGGCTTTGGGCCTCGGGCCTGCTTACCTTACTGCTTACTACCAAGGCCTCAATTAGCTCGTCTTCAGGATGCTGCAGAACTGATTTGCAAAGCAGCAAAATGGAATATTTTTTGGAGTCAAAGTCCTTTCTGAATCATTCATATTTCATGTCAAATACTTTCTCTCTCTCTGTTTTTTTTTTTTTTTTTTTTGAGACGGAGTTTCACTCTTGTTGCCCAGGCTGGAGTGCAGTGGTGCGATCTCTGCTCACTGCACCTGGGTTCAAGTGATTCTTCTGCCTTAGCTTCCCAAGTAGCTGGGATTGCAGGCGCTTGCCACCATGCCTGGCTAATTTTGTATTTTTAGTAGAGACAGGGTTTCACCATGTTGGCCAGGCTGGTCTTAAACTCCTGACCTCAAGTGATCTGCCTGCCTGGGGACTCCCAAAGTGTTGGGATTACAGGCATGAGCCACTGCGCCTGGCCTTTTTTTTTTTTAATGTAAAAAAAAAAAAAAAAAAAAAGAGTCTTTTTTATTTCCACTAGCATGACAAAGTCCTCCACTGGTTTCTGTCCAGCCTCCCCAGTTGGTCATTTAAAATTTATGTGAAAAGGAAAAGGAATGCCATTTCTCAGTGCATTTCAGCCTAATCAGATGCATTAAGAACTAAGTGAGAAGCACTACAAAGATTAAAACTGGATTGTAACTTAGGAAAGATGGCATCTATTACCACAGGCCTGAGCAAAGCCACACAGCAGGGAACAAAAGAAGTGACTTAAATCCTGGATCTGCAACGAGTTCTGTGACCTGAGATAGATTATTTAGGCTCCTTGGCCACTGTCCTCATTTATACACAGAGAAGGGTGAGAGATTCTGGTCTTTCCAGGCCTATCATGTTATAATTCTATGACTAAAATCAACCTGAGGCAATAAATCCTACTCCATTAATTTATTTACAAGACTAAAAGAAATAAAAACATAAGAAAATATAAATATTTAAAACCAAACAATTAAAAAATGTGATCCAAAGAAAAGGCTTCTTCACTGTGATTGCACATGTCTCTATTAGAAACATTTGGCCATCTAAGGAAAATATAGAAGCTTGGCTCCTCCCTAACACACAAGTGTAGCATGAGCTTTAGTAAGGTCGACTATGGATCTCATTCCTCTTGATTATTTTGAGGTGTCTCTCCATTTATTCATAATCAATCTATCAGTATATCTCCATATGTGTGTATGTACACGTACACACACACACACACACACACACGCACGCACAAGAACAAAATAGGAAAGTGAAGAAAGACCAGAGTTAGGTCTAACCAAAGACGGAGAAATGAGACTTACAGGAGCTGCCGAGTTTTTGACCGTGACACTGGGGGTGGTTGCTCGCAGGGCCCCACTCACTCCATGGTAGTATTTGAAGCAGATCTTAGTTTCAGCTGAAAGACAAACAAAAAACGAGACTGAGAAGTAGGGTGTAACCCAGGGAGAGACAGCTATGGCCACAGAGGACATCTCTAAGAACTGCAACATAATTCCCCCACGAGCAAGCCAGGCCACACTCGACAATGATGCTCCTCATGTGGCCTCAAGGACAGGTCTGACTTCTTAAAACTGTGACATGAAAAACTGTTCTGGCCTTAACATTTTTGTATCCAAGTTAAGTCCATTATTTAGACTTCTCAGCATCCATCCTACCCCATTAGAGGTCATTGATTTAAAACACTTAGTTCTAAGATGTGAGGTGGGTGGATGCCTATCACCTGTCTGTTTCTTCTGTAATGTCCTATTATTTAATTCATTGTGATTAATATCTTGGTAATTTGCAGAAAGACTTTGAGAAGTTATTGAAGTACATAGGAGAGAGGCATATTTTCTAAACTCCTGTATCCATCAATGATAACCTCTTTGCATCACAATTTGTTTCCTTCAAAGTTCTATAGATGTAGCTGGCAGTGGTAGCACGCATCTGTAGTTCCCAGCTACTTGGGAGGCTGAGGCAGGAGGATCACTTGAGCTCAGGACTTTAAGGCTGCAGAGAGTTATAATCACATCAGTGCACTCCAGCCTGGGTAATAGGGTAAGACTCCATTTAAAAAAAAAAAAAAAGAAAGAAAGTTCTATAAATGGTTAAGCAGAATGTAAAGAGTTTAGGGGGATCACACTGGGTTTGAATTTCAGCTCCATTATTTACAATCTGTGAGACAATGAATAAGTCCCTGTACCCCCTGTTAAAATAGGACTTCATAAGACGTTGGTTAAGCAAATAAAAGTGCTTCGATTCAATTAAGTGCTCAGTAAATGTTAGTGATTGTGATGATGTGATGACTAAATGACAACATCAGTCCTTTTCCTTCTGGCATTTAGTTCCCTAGAGGACAAGATCTGTAGCTAACATGAGTTTAGTTCATTTGAAGGTGACTTGCTTTCCCCAATTCACTGTTTATAGGATTTGTTTTCTTAAAATTTAAAAAAATTACCAGGCTATGTCTTGGTCCCTTATATTTTGTTTGAAACAATATGAGAAATCTCCAATTTGAGATATTTTCTCTCAAATATGGAAATTTGCCTTCAATTATCATATTAAAAATAATGTCTACAATTTTCTTAGCATGCATTTGAAATGTGCTCAGAATGGAAAATATGAAAAATGAAGATAAGTATAAATGAAATAACAATCTTCTGAGATTTTTGCATAATTGAGACTATAAACTATAGAATAATACATTTTGCTTTTTTAAAAAATTGACATTATGAAATAAGCATGGCCAACTATCATTTAAAACTCCTCAAATAACATTACTTATTATACAGAACAACTGAATAGATTTACACATTGCAAATATTTCCTATATTTGGAAATTCAGGCTTTTCTCTGAAAATCAATTACTTTTTACAAATTATTTTTTAAGTTCAAATTTTCTCCCTAGGACAATGGAGGAAAAATCGCTAGATACCTACCTGACATCCATTCTACCTTTCCTCCTTAATAACAGAATCTCAGTTTTATTTTGATTGATAATGTCCAGCTAAAGTACTACATTTTGCAGCCTCCCTGGCAGAATAACACCTATGCAGTTTACCATTGTTATTTTAGGATCTCTGTTATATGTAGCTAAACATAAACCTAACTGATATGTAAAGGTTTCCTCAATGCTATAGATACGAATATTGCAGTAGTCTTCTTTAGGTTAAAAGATATGGGCCGGGCACGGTGGCTCACGCCTGTAATCCCAACACTTTGGGAGGCCGAGGTGGGTGGATCATTTGTGGTCAGGAGTTTGAGACCAGCCTGGCCAACATGGTGAAACCTCATCTCTACTAAAAATACAAAAATTAGCTGGGTGTGGTGGTGCACTCCTGCAATCCCAGCTACTTCGGAAGGCTGAAGCAGGAGAATTGCTGGAACCCGGGAGGTCGAGGTGGCAGTGAGCCAAGATTACGCCATTGCACTCCAGCCTGGGCAACAGAGCAAGACTCAGTCTCAAAAAAAAAAATATATATATATATATATTTTAAGGATCCTCCCTTCCTGGGGCCAAATTGCTTTCCAAATAACACTTTACACTTCTATCAGGAAATGTGACTCTGATCATCTCATAGAACCCTTGTTAGCACTGAGCATCATCACTTAAAAATAGGCTTAAAATAGAATCCGATTATTATTTTTGTTTCATTTATTTGATTATTAGTAGGGTTAAACTTTTTCATTAAATTTTAATCAGCTATTTAAATTTTTTTGAAGCCATTTAATTGCAGTTGCTCAAGTTTTCCATTACCTGGGTGATGCCTGGATGCTAACCAGTCCCTCTGTTAGTGGATGTGTTCTTACTTCAGATATGCCTGTACTTTGAGTTTCCTTCCTGAGTCACTTTCTCTATAGTTCTTTCACATGTCTGTTGATTGTCTTTTCAAGCTCTTGGTGGACAATCTTATAACCCAGTTCTGTACTTATTCTCCAAGACACCTCAAAGTTGTCCCCATGTTAGGTCTACACACTCAGATCCAATACTGTGTTGGCCTGAGAGGCAAGTTTCCTATAAGTCAGGGATCAGGGAAGGACTCTGAATAAAGCAGTGAGCCATCTATCTAGTTAATCACGATGAGTTAGTGTTGCCTACTGCATGAGTTACTCTGCCTGTAGGTGCCTATGGGATCAGCATGGAGGGGCCAAATGGCCTCACCTTAAGCTCAGTTGGGTGGAAAGGAATTTTAGGTACCAGGAATCCCAAACGGGCACTACTAGATTTCCATTTAAAGAAAAAATTATTTCAATGCCTTTGAGCAAAAATGTCAGGGAAATTACATACAATCTTGCATTGAACTCTATTGCTAGATGAAAAAATCAGTGCATATTTTCAGCCAAGAATTCATGGAACACTTCAAACTCTGTACTCTTCTTTGTTTCTTCCATTTTTAGTTTTTTATTGATACATAATAGATGTACATATTTTCAGGATACATGTGATGATTGAATACATTCATATAATTTGTAAAGATCAAATGAATGTAATTGGGATATACATCATCTTAATTATTTGTCTTTTTTTGCGCTAGAGACATTTGAATTATTCTCTTCCAGCCATTTGGAAACATATGATAGATTATTATAAATTACAGTCACTCTATTGATCTATCAAACACTAGATTTTATTTCTTCTATCAAACTGTATATTTGTACCCATTAATCAATCTCTATTCATCTTCTTCTTCCTTCTACCTTTCTTGGTCTCTGGTAACCACCAATCTACTCTCAATCTCCATGAGATCCACTTTGTTAGCTCCCACATACGAATGAAAACATGCAATATTTATCTTTCTGTGCTTGGCTTATTTCACTTAACATAATGACCTCCAGTTCCATCCATGTTACTGCAAATGACAGAATTCCATTCTTTTTTATGACTGAATACTATTACATACCACATTTTCTTTATCCACTCATCTATTAATGGGTACTTAGATTGATTCCATATTTTGACTGTTGTGATCAGTACTGCAATAAACATGGGAGTGCAGGTATCGCTTTGATATATTGATTTCCTTTCTTTTGGCTATATACCCTGTAATGGAATTGCTGGGTCATATGGTAGTTCTATTTTTAATTTTTTGAGGAATCTGTTAGTTTTTCATAGTGGCTGTACTAATTTACATTCCCACCAGCAGTGTACGAGGGTTCCCCTTTTTCTGTGTTCTCACCAGCATTTGTTGCTCCCTGTCCTGTTTTAATTGGGGTGAATGATAACTCACTGTGGTTTTGATTTGCATTTCCCTGATGATTACTGATGTTGAGCATTTTTTTCATGCATCTGTTAGCCATTTGTCTGTCTTCTTTTAAGAAATGTCTATTCACATCTTTTAAAAGATGCTACTTAAAAATCAGATTGTTTTTTGCCCTTGAGTTGTTTACTATACTGCATACATTTTGGTATGCTGTATTTCTATTTGATTTGTTTCAAAAAATTTTAAAACTTTTTTCGTAATTTCTCCATTAGTTGTTCAGGAGCATGTAGTTTAATTTCCATATGTTTGTGTAGTTTCTGAGGTTTCTCTTGTTAATGATTTTGTTTTATTCCTTTTGTGGTCAGAGAAGATACTTGATATGATTTCTACTTTTTTGAATTTGTTGACACTTATTTTGTGGCTTAATATATGGTCTATTCTGAAGAATGTTCCATGTGTTGATAAAAAAAATGTGTATTCTGCAGCAGTTGAGTGAAATGTTCTATAGATGTCAGTTAGGCCATGTGGTCAGTGTGTAGTTTATTTACATTTCCTTGCTGGAATGATATGGCCATTATGGAAAGTGGGGTATTGAAGTCCCCTATTATGATCATATTGTAGTGTATCTCTCATTTTAGATCTATTAATGTTTGCTTTACATATTTGGGAGCTCTGGTGTTGGGTGCATAGATATTTATAATTTTCATAGCCGCTTGCTGAATTGACCCCTTTATCATTATATAGTGACCTTCTTTATCTCTTTTTACAGTCTTTGATTTGTAGTCTATTTTATCTGATGTAAGCATAGCTACTCTTGCCCTTTATGGTTTCTAGTTGCATGGAATATCTTTTTCCACCTCAATACTTTCAGTCTATATGTGTCTTTATAACTGAAGTGGGTTTCTTATAGGCAGCATATAGTTGGGTCTTGTTTCTTTATTAACTCAGCCACTCTATCCCTTTTAATTAGAGAATTGAGCATATTTATATTTGTTATTATTATTGATAAGTAAGGACTGACTACTGCCATTTTGTTGCTTGTTTTCTGTTTTTTATTTCATTTTATTTATTTTTTTTAACAGAGTCTTGCTCTGTTGCCAGGCTAGAATGCAGTGGCGCAATCTTGGCTCACTGCAACCTCTGCCTCCTATGTTCAAGTGATTCTCCTGCCTCAGCCTCCCGAGTAGCTGGGACTACAGGTGTGCGCCACCACACCCAGCTAATTTTTGTAGTTTTAGTAGAGACAGGGTTTCACCACGTTGGCCAGGATGGTCTCGATCTCTTGACCTCATGATCTGCCTGCCTCAGCCTCCCAAAGTGCTGGGTTTCAGGCGTGAGCTACTGTGCATGGCCTCTGGTTGGTTTTTAATTGCTCTCTTCCTTTTTTCCATATTTCCTATCTTCCTTTGTGGTTAAGTTATTTTCTCTGGTAGTATGTTTTTTTGCTTTTTATTTTTAGTGAATCTATTATAGGTTTTGCATTTTGGTTGCCATGAGGCTTACAAAAAAATCTTATAGATGTAACAAGTTATTTTAAGGAGATGACAACTTATCTTAGATCACAAAGAATAGAAACAAAGAACAAATTAAAAAAAAAGCCTCTATAATTTAACTCCATCCTCCCAACATTTGGATTTTACATTGTCTCAATTTACATATTTTTATATTACTTATCTCTTAACAGGTTGCTAAAGGTACTACTGTTTTTGATCAATTTATCTTTTGGGCTTCCTACTAGAGATATGAGTAGATTGCACACCACAATTACAGTATTAGAGTATCCTGGGTTTGTCTGCGTACTTAATTTTACCAGTGGATTTTATATCTTCAAACGTTTCCTTTTTACTCATTAGTGTTTTTTGTTTTTGTTTTTCAGATTAAATAACTCTCTTTAGCATTTCTTGTATCATGGGTCTGGTGGTAGTGAATTCTTTTAGCCTTTGTTTCTCTGGGAAATAATTTATCTCTTTTCTGTATTTGAAGGATAACTTTGATGGATACAGAATTCCTGGGAGGCAGTTTTTTTTTTTTTCCTTTCAGCACTTGGAAAATGTCATCTCACTCCCTTTTGGTCTCTATGGTTTCCATTAAGAAGTCTGCTGCCTGATGAACTGGAGTTCCTTTATATGTTCTTTGCTTTTATTCTCTTGCTGCTTTTAAGATGCCATCTTTGTCCTTGACCTTTGAAAGTTTGATTATTATATGCTGTGGGATAGCCTTATTTGAGTTGAATCTGTTTGGTGTTCTCTGATCTTTCTGTATCTGGATGGATATATACCTCTTTCTCAAGTTTTGGGAAGTGTTCTGTTATTATTTCTTTGAATAAATTTTCTCCTTGCTGTTGCTCAATTCCTTTTGAACACCAATAATTCTTAGATTTGGTCTTTTGAGGTAATTTTCTATGTCTTGTAGGTGATCTTTGTTCCTTTTTATTGTTTTTTCTTTTTCTCCTCTGTGTATTTTCAAATAGCCTCTCTTTGAGCTCACTGATTCTTTTTTCTGTTTGATTCAGTCTGCTGTTGAGAACGTGTAATAAATTTTTCACTTCAGCAAATATATTTCTCAGTTCCAAGATTTGTTTTATTTTTAAAATTATTTCAATCTCTTTGTTAAATTTCCTTGATAAATTTCTGAATTGCTTTTTCCATCTTATCTTGGAGATCGCTGAGTTTGTTTAAAACTGCTATTTTTCAGTTGTTAGAGAGTACACGTATTGCTGTCTCATTGGGGTCAATCACTAGTTCCTTTCTTTGCCCACTTGAGGAGGTCATGGTTTTCTGTTTGCTGTTTTTCTTGTAGATATACAGCTATGTCTTTGCATTGAAGGATTAGTTATTTATTTCAGTCTTCTCTGTCTGGCCTTTTTTTTTTTATTATTGGATATGTTTGTGTAGAGATTCTTTGTAATTTACCTGTTGATATCTTTCTTTTTTTTCCCCTACTATAAATAATTGCCTCCTTTTTGACACTAGATGGCACATTAAACCCAGGTTTGCCTCACTTCCAGTAAACAATCAGATTGCTGCCCATCCTGAATGGAGGAGGTCCCAAAAGGGTTATCCCAGGACTATGGAAAAACTGGCTAAGGGCTCATGCCAAGGGGATCTATGGAACAAGCTTTCCACAGCATGGTGCTGCTGAACACTCACTCTGATTTAGTGTCTCCTTTGGCTGAGCTATATCTCAGAGTTTCCAGGGGTGGTGGTCTTTCCTCCTTGCTTTGTCAATGGTTGCTCTCAGGGATAGTTCTCTCTTCAGGCACTCCCAATGCTTCTCGTGGGTTGAGGCAGGGACAAGTCTCCTGCCAGGGAACCCAAAATGATGTGGAAGCTGGTTGTCTACCTCCATTTCACTTTTTCCAGTGTATAAATCATGAGTTGGGGAAAAATTTTCCATGCACTTGGTGCCAGGTAGATTGAGGGGAGGGGCATTGTGGATATGGAAGTCTGATTCTCTTACCATCTGCTCAGAGTTTTTTCACTGCTTTGTGGCCCTGAGAGCTGTCTTACCCTCATATTTGAGTTCTGGGATATTGCTGGTGATCACCTTGGTGCCATACAATTGTTTTAAATTTTAAATTGTTTTCTGTGGGGGGAAGTGAAGCCAGCCTGCCTCTACACTACCCTTTTGGAAATGGACGTCATGGTACTCTTCTGAGAAGTTGTTGGCAAAGGTTGTCTTCCTTTTTCTTAAACGAGTATTTTAATACTATGTTCCAGTGTTTAGCAACTTGATTATAAATTGATCTTCCTTTTATTTAACCTAAATATCCCTGTAATTTAAAATGATTTCCCATTCTAGCTGAAAAGGGATATTAAATCATTAAAGTTTCTTCTTATTTAGGGGTGGGCTACAAATGAAAGCCATCCATAAATATTAAAACACATGCATCAATAATATATATATATTTATATTTTCAAGTTTGGGCCGGGGTGACCATGTCATTCACGAAGTAGAGCAAAACTGAAGTTTCTACCACTATAAATATGTATATTTATACACAGATTGCAACTATAATCTTTATTTAAGGGCATGTATTCAGAGAGTACAGATTGTTTCACTTCAGTTTATTATCACTTAAAGAAAGGAGAAAATTGCTTCCCTGCCCCCCCACCTTCCTACACTGTTAAGGGATTAGTAGGCCAGCTGTAGCACTGGAGACATCAGTATGCAATGATGATAGGAGACCTGAGTAAGTAAAATGTTCAATTAAGTTTGAAAGCAATGACTTAAATTTGTCTTAACAGTTAATTAGCACTTACTCTGTACCAGGCCATTAATAATATTTTCTAATTTGATCCTCACAAGAATCCTATGACGTATAGCCAATCATTATTAGCCTTCTTAAAAAAATGTGTTTAGCACAATGCTTGGCATATAATCAGACCTCAGTAAATGTCACCTGTCATTCTTATTTTACATCTAAGGAAATTGAGGTCAAAATTAAGGCCACTTACATAAGGTCACACATATGGTTCATGGCAGACCTAGGATTTAAGCAAACATTAACTCCTTTCTTGGTGATTTGTCTCTCAAAAGTTTTTAATAACTCAAGTTTGCTGACCAGCTAGCAGAAGTAAACTTCCACTTTCAGTAATAATGTACTAGGTAATTCAGAGAACATCTAGAAAAGCTGTTAAAATGTAGAAATAATTCTGCCAAAAGTAGGGTTACCAAATCAAATACAGGACACCCAGTTAAAATTGAGTTTCAGATAAACAAAGAATGAATTTTTAGTATAAGCAGGTTTCGATTATTGCATGGAATACACATACAATAAAAATATTATTCATTGTTTATTTTAAATTCAAATTTAATTAGATGTCCTGAAAGCTTTTTCCCCTAGATCTAGAAACCCTAGCCTGAAGGCTGATGCCTAGCAAGGCAGTGGAAAATAAAATAATGAGGTCAAGATACAGAACATGAAAACTCAGAGATAAGCCCAGGATTTGGGGTTGTTTCTCTAGGGGTAAATGTGTTGATTCTAAAAGAAGCATCTGAGAGTCTGAGAAGCTGAAAAGAATATTTGACAGGTTTGCAGGGTTAAGGGGATAAAACTTAAAAATCTAAAGCCTGTCAAAAAGGAAAGCTCTGGTAATTCCCTTACGATTCAAGGTGGGACTCTGAATAATGAATGGATATGCTGTTGAGAAATATACCAGCCTTAGCCTTCTGAATCATCTCAAGCCTTGAAATTCAATTGAGGTTATTCTGGATTGCTAGACATTGGTCAGAAGAAAATGTAAAACCCCTCAGGAGGAAAGTAGCATCATTCTAAGCCTCATCTGATTTCTACAAGTTTTCATTTACATTGTACAGTTCTTAATTAAAATTGACCAAGCACACGCAAAGACAAGGCAATGTAAAAAATAAAAAATAAAAAAAGAAGAAGAAAGAAAAAAAAACAGCTGACAAAGAAAAGGCAGATACACAGAATTTCCAGATATCAGAGTCATCAGATACAGGCATATGTTCCGTAACAAGTAGATGTCACTCCTGGGAATCTCACCCCCATCCCCCACAGCAGCCACAGCAAGACCTGCCCTAAAAGAGTCTGAGCTCAGACACGTCTAGCCCTGCCCCCACCTGGTGGTCCTTCCCTACCCACCCTGGTAGTGGAAGATAAAGGGCATATAATCTTGAGAGTTCTAAGGCATCGCCCACCACTGGTCCCTCTGCATACTACTACAGCCGAAACTCTCTGGAAAGTGCCACCTCCTGGTAGGAGGCCAAACAGTACAAAAATAGAGCATTAAACAACCAAAGCCAAGGACCCCTATGGAGTCCATTGCACCCTCTGCCACCTCCACCAGAACAGGCACTGGTATTCATGGCTGAGAGACCTATAGATGGTTCACATCACAGGACTCTGTGCAGATAACCCCCAGTAACAGCCTGGAGGCAGGTAGACTCGCTGGGTGGCTAGACCCAGAAGAGAGACAACAATCACTGCAGTTTGGCTCACAGGAAGCCACACCATAGGAAAAGGGGACAGTACTAATTCAAGGGAACACCCCAGAGGCAAAAGAATCTGAACAACAGCCTTCAGCCCTAGACCTTCCCTCTGATAGAGCCTACCCAAATGAAAAGGAACCAGAAAACACCAACCCTGGTAATATGATAAAACAAGTCTTGTCAATGCCTCCCAAAAATCACACTAGTTCACCAGCAATGGATCCAAACCAAGAAGAAATCCCTGATTTACCTGAAAAAGAATTCAGGAGGTTAGTTATTCTGCTAATCAGGGAGGGACCACAGAAGGGCGAAGCCCAATGCAAGGAAATCCAAAAAATGATACAAGAAGTAAAGGGAGAAATAGTCATGGAAATAGATAGCTTAAAGAAAAAAACAATAAACAATTCAGGAAACTTTGGGCACACTTTTAGAAATGTGAAATGCTCTGGAAAGTCACAGCAATAGAACTGAACAAGTAGAAGAAAGAAGTTCAGAGCTTGAAGACAAGGTCTTTGAATTAACCCAATCCAACAAAGACAAAGGAAAAAGAGTAAGAAAACATGAACAAAGCCTCCAAGGAGTCTGGGATTATGTTAAATGACCAAACCTAAGTATAAACGATATTCCTGAGGAAGAATAGAATTCTAAAAGCCTGGAAAACATTTGGGGGAATAATTGCGGAAAACTTCCCTGGCCTTGCAAGAGACCTAGACAGCCAAATACAAGAAGCACAAAGAACACCTGGGAAATTAACCACAAAAAGATCTTCCCCTAGGCACACTGTCATCAGGTTATCTAAAGTTAAGATGAAGGAAAGAATCTTAAGGGCTGTGAGACAGAAGCACCAGGTAAACTATAAAGGAAAACGTATCAGATTAACAGCAGATTTATCAGCAGAAACCCTGCAAGCTAGAAGGGATTGGGGCTCTATCTTCAGCCTCCCCAAACAAAACAATTATCAGCCAAGAATTTTGTATCTAGCGAAACTAAGCAACATATATGAAGGAAAGATATAGTCTCTTTCAGACAAACAAATGCTGAGAGAATTTGCCATTACCAAACCACCACTACAAGAACTGCTAAAAGGAGCTCTAAATCTTGAAACAAATCCTGAAAACACGTCAAAACAGAACCTCTTTAAAGCATAAATCACACAGGACCTATAAAACAAAAATACAATTTAAAAAGCATAAAAACAAAAACAAAGTACACAGGCAACAAAGAACATGATGAAAGCAATGGTACCTCATATTTCGATGCTTACATTGAATGTAAATGGCCTAAATTCCCCACTTAAAAGATACAGAACTGCAGAATGGATAATAACTCACCAACCAACTATCTGCTGCCTTCAGGAGACTCAACTAACACATAAGGACGCACATAAAGCAAAGGGGTGAAAAAAGGCATTTCATGCAAATGGACACCAAAAGTGAGCAGGGGTAGCTATTATTATATAAGACAAAACAAACTTTAAAGCACCAGTGTTTAAAAGAGACAAAGAGGGACAGTATGTAAGGGTAAAAGACCTTGTCCAAAGGAAAATATCACAATCCTAAACATACATGCACCTAACACTGGAGCTCCCAAATTTATAAAACAATTACTAATAGACCTAAGAAATGATATAGACAGCAACATAATAATAGTGGGGGAACTTCAATACTTCACTGACAGCACTAGACAGGTCATTAAGACAGGAAGTCAACAAAGAAACAACGGACTTAAACTATACCTTGGAACAAATGTACTTAACAGATAGACATAGAACATTTCATCCAACAGGCCGGGTGCGGTGGCTCACACTTGTAATCCCAGCACTTTGGGAGGCCGAGGCAGGCGGATGACTTGAGGTCAGGAGTTCGAGACTGGCCTGATCAACATGGAGAAACCCTGTCTCTACTAAAAATACAAAATTAGCCAGGCGTGGTGGTGCATGCCTGTAATCCCAACTACTCGGTAGGCTGAGGCAGGAGAATCACTTGAACCTGGGAGGCAAAGGTTGCAGTGAGCCGAGAGTGCGCCATTGCATTCCAGCCTGGGCAACCAGAGCGAAATTCTGTCTCAAAAAACAAAACAAAACAAAACAAAAACAAAAACAAAAACGAAGAAAAAAAAGAACATTTCATTCAACAAACACAGAACACACATTCTATTCAACAGTGCATGGAACTTTCTCCAAGATAGACCATATGATAGGCCATAAAATGAGCCTCAATAAATTTAAGAAAACTGAAATTATATCAAGCACTCTCTCAGACCACAGTGTAATGAAACTGGAAATCAACTCCAAAAGGAACCTTTAAAACCATGCGAATACATGGAAATTAAATAAACTGCTCCTGAATGAGCACTGGGTCAAAAACGAAATCAAGATGGAAATTAAAATATTCTTTGAACTGAATGACAATAATGACACAAACTATCAAAACCTCTGGGATACAGCAAAGGTGGTGCTAAGAGGAAAGTTCACAGCCCTAAATGCCTACATCAAAAAGTCTGAAAGAGCACAAACAGACAGTTTAAGTCATATCTCAAGGAATTAGAGAAACAAGAACAAACCAAACCCAAACCCAGCAGAAGAAAGGAAATAACCAAGATCAGAGCAGAACTAAATAAAATTGAAACGAAAAAAAATTACAAAAGATAAATGAAACAAAAGCTGGTTCTTTGAAAAGATAAATAAAATTGACAGACCATTAGCAAGATTAACCAAGAAAAGAAGAGAGAATATTCAAATAACCTTACTAAGAAATGAAACAGGAGATATTACAACTGATACCACAGAAATACAAAAGACTATTCAAGGCTAGTATGAACACCTTTATGCACATAAACTAGAAAACTTAGAAGAAATGGATAAATTCCTGGAAAAATACAGCCCTCTTAGCTTAAATCAAGAAGAATTAGATACCCTGAGCAGACCCATAACAAGCAGTGAGATTAAAATGGTAATTTAAAAATTACGAACAAAAAAAAGTCCAGGACCAGACAGATTCACAGCAAAATTCTACCAGACATTGAAAGAAGAATTGGTACTTTTGACACTATTCCACAAGACAGAGAAAGAAGGAACCCTCTCTAATTCATTCTGTGAAGCCAGCATTACCCTAATACCAAAACCAGGAAAGGACTTAACCAAAAAAGAAAACTACATACCGATGTCCTTGATGAACATAGATGCTAAAATCTTTAACAAAATAGTAGCTAAATGAATCCAACAACATATCAAAAAGATAATCCACCATGATCAAATGGGTTTTATAAGAGGGATGTAGGGATGGTTTAACATACGCAAGTCAATAAATGTGATATACCACATAAACAGAATTGAAAACAAAATCACATGATCATCTCAATAGATGCAGAGAAAGCATTTGACAAAATCCAACATTTATGATTAAAACTTTCAGGAAAATTGGCATAGAAGGAACGTACCTTAGTGCAATAAAAGCCATCTATGACAAACCCACAGCCAACAAAATACTGAATGGGGAAAAGTTGAAAGCATGCCCTCCGAGAACTGGAATAAAACAAGGATGACCACTCTCACCACTCCTCTTCAACATGGTACTGGAAGTCCTAGCCAGAGCAATCAGACAAGAGAAAGAAATAAAGGGCATCCAAAGCAGTAAAGAGGAAGTCAAACTGTCACTGTTTGCTGATGATATGATCGTTTACCTTGAAAACCCTAAGGACTCCTCCAGAAAGCTCCTAGAACTGATAAAAGAATTCAGCAAAGTTTCTGGATACAAGATTAATGTACACAAATCAGTACCTCTTCTATACATCAACAGCAACCAAGCAGAGAATCAAATCAAGAACTCAACCCCTTTTACAATAGCTGCAAAAAAAATTAAATTAAATTAAATTAAAAAAAATTTAAAAAACCTTAGGAATATACCTAACCAAGGAGTTGAAAGACCTCTACAAGGAAAAGTGCAAAACACTACTGAAAGAAATCACAGATGACACAAACAAATGGAAACACATCCCAAGCTCATGGATGGGTAGAATCAATATTGTGAAAATGACCATACTGCCAAAAGCAATCTACAAATGCAATGCAATCCCCTTCAGAATACCACCATCATTCTTCACAGCATTAGAAGACACAATTCTAAAATTCATATGGAACTAGAAAAGAGCCCACATAGCCAATGCAAGACTAAGCAAAAAG
This sequence comes from Pan paniscus, assembly GCF_029289425.2. Classification (NCBI taxonomy): domain Eukaryota; kingdom Metazoa; phylum Chordata; class Mammalia; order Primates; family Hominidae; genus Pan; species Pan paniscus. The sequence goes on from NC_073255.2 coordinate 45,090,885, forward strand.
AACAAATCTGGAGGCATCATACTACCTGATTTCAAGCTATACTACAAGGCCATAGTCACCAAAACAGCATGGTACTGGTATAAAAATAGGCACATAGACTAGTGGAACAGAATAGAGAACCCAGAAATAAACCCAAATACTTACAGCCAACTGATCTTCCACAAAGCAAACACAAACTTAAAGTGGGGAAAGGATGCCCTTTTCAACAAATGGTGCTGGGATAATTGGCTAGCCTCATGTAGGAGAATGAAACTGGATCCTCACATCTCACCTTATACAAAAATCAACTCAAGATATATTAAGGACTTACACCTAAGACCTGAAACTATAAAAATTCTAGAAGATAACATCGAAAAAACTTTCTAGATATTGGCTTAGGCAAGGATTTCATGACCAAGAACCCAAAAGCAAATGCAATAAAAACAAAGATAAATACCTGGGACCTAATTAAACTGAAGAGTTTTGCATGGCACAAGGAACAGTCAGAAGAATAAACATACAACCCACATACTGGGAGAAAATCTTCACAATCTATACATCTGACAAAGGACTAATAGCCAGAATCTACAACAAACTCAAATCAGTAAGAAAAAAACAAACAATCCCATCAAAAAGTGGGCTAAGGACGTGAATAGACAATTCTCAAAAGAAGATATACAAATTGCCAACAAACATATGAAAAAATACTCAACATCACTAATTATCAGGGAAATGCAAATCAAAACCACAATGTGATACCACCTTACTCCTGCAAGAATGGCCATAATAAAAAAAATAAAAAAACAGTAGATGTTGGCATGGATGTGGTGAACAGGGAACACTTCTACACTGCTGGTGGGAATGTAAACTAGTACAGCCACTATGGAAAACAGTGTGGCAATTCCTTAAAGAACTAAAAATAGAACTACCATTTGATCCAGCAATCCCACTACTGGGCATCTACCCAGAGGAAAAGAAGTCATTATTTGAAAAAGATACTTGCACAGGCATGTTTATAGCAGCACAATTCACAATTGCAAAATCGTGCAAGCAACTCAAATGCCCATCAATCAACAAGTGGCTGTAGTGTGTGTGTGTGTGTGTATATATATATATATATATATGATGTGTGTATATATATATATGATGTGTGTATATATATATATGATGTGTGTGTGTGTGTATATATATATATGATGGAATACTACACAACCGTAAAAACGAATGAATTAACATTTGCAGTGATCTGGATGAGGCTGGAGACTATTATTCTAAGTATAATGTAACTCAGGAAGGGAAGATTAAACATTGCATGTTCTCACTGATATGTGGGAGCTGAGCTATGAGGACGCAAAGGCATAAGAATGATACAATGGACTTTGGGGACTTGTGGGGAAGAGTGAGAGGGGAGCGAGGGATAAAAGACTACAGGTATGTTGTGGTGTATACATGGGTGATGGGTACACCAAAATCTCACAAATCACCACTAAAGAACTTACTCATGTAACCAAATACCACTTGTACCCCAATAACTTATGGAAAATAAAATAAAATAATAAAAATAAAAATAAAAAACCATAAAAGAGAATGATTTCAGTAACTTTCTTCTGATAAGAGATTGCCAACCATAGACTGGTTCTGGCTTGTTTACAGAGGCTGCACACCTGAGTGCCTCCATGTCCCTGCTTTAGCTTTTGATGTATACGACCTAATAGTAATTCATTTAAATGTTAAGTCTCTACCCTAATGTTAACTTGGGTTGTATGTTACATACATGTTTTTCAATATGCATATTTCAGGAACCCCTTTGTGAATATTCATAACTCCTGCTATAACCTGTTAAATATGTATACTTGGCCAACCTGTTCAACATAAGTTCCTCTTCTGCTCTCTCCTCCCTTAAAGTGCCTGTTTCCGGTCTTTGCTGAGCGGAGTCTATACTTCACAGCCTGTGGAATGGCCACCCTGCAGACTATAAACCCTTATACAAAATAAAGTCCCCTTTCTAAATTAAAAACAAAAAACAAGTAGATGTCACTGAACATATACTTAAAACACTCGAGCAAAAAGAAGACAAGATTGAAACTACTAGCAAAGAATGAAGTCTACAAAATGAACCAAACAGAAATTTTGAATCCGAGAAATTCTGATAAACTGTACTTTGAAATAGTGAACTCAATGAATAGGTTTAACAGTAGATTAAACAACATAGAGGAGAAATTTTAAGGAACTGGAATATAGGTCAGAAAAAAACCCAGAAAGAAGCATGCAGAGGAAAAGGATGGAAAATATGGACGAAAGAGTAAGAAACACACAGGATACTAGCAGGTAGTCTAAAATATAGGTAACTGAAATCTAAAAGGACAGCAGAGAGATGATGGTGCTACATCGAAAGACATCAAGGTATAGATTCAAAAAGCCCTATGAATCCAAAAGGAACAAAGCAATCAGACATCAGAGAAAAAAAAAAAAACACAAAAACAACATCATCATCCAATGAAGGAAAAAGCTAGCTTACCTTCAAAGGAACAAGAGTCATATTGACAGATGACTTCTTAACACAAACAGAAACAATGGAAGACAAGGGAATGAGAACTTCAAAGTGCTGAAAGGAGATATCTGTCAACATAAAAATATGCTTTAAGAATACTGTTGTCCAGAGGACTTCATGACTAAAACACCAAAAGCAATGGCAAGAAAAGTCAAAATAGGCAAATGGGATCTAATTAAACTAAAGAGCTTCTCCACAGCAAAAGAAACTACCATCAGAGTGAACAGGCAACCTACAGAATGGGAGAAAAGTTCTGCAATCTACCCATCTGACAAAGGGCTAATATCCAGAATCTACCAAGAACTTAAACAAATTTACAAGAAAAAAACCAAACAACCCCATCAAAAAGTGGGCAAAGGATATGAACAGACACTTCTCAAAAGAAGACATTTATGCAGCCAACAGACACACGAAGAAATGCTCTTCATCACTGGTCATCAGAGAAATGCAAATCAAAACCACAATGAGACACCATCTCACACCAGTTAGAATGGCGATCATTAAAAGGTCAGGAAACAACAGATGCTGGAGAGGATGTGGAGACATAGGAACGCTTTTACACTGTTGGTGGGAGTGTAAACTAATTCAACCATTGTGGAAGACAGTGTGGGATTCCTCAAGGATCTAGAACTAGAAATACCATTTGACCCCATTACTGGGTATATACCCAAAGGATTATAAATCATGCTACTATAAAGACACATGCACACGTATTTTTATTGCGGCACTATTCACAATAGCGAAGACTTGAAACCAACCCAAATGTCCATCAATGATAGAGTGGATTAAGAAAATGTGGCACATATACACCATGGAATACTATGCAGCCATGAAAAAGGATGAGTTCATGTCCTTTGCAGGGACATGGATGAAGCTGGAAAACATCATTCTCAGCAAACTACTGCAAGGACAGAAAACCAAACACTGCATGTTCTCACTCATAGGTGGGAATTGAACAATGAGAACACTTGGACACAGGGCGGGGAACATCACACCCTGGGGCCTGTCATGGGGTGGGGGGCAGGGGGAGGGATAGCATTAGGAGAAATACCTAATGTAAATGACGAGTTGATGGGTGCAGCAAACCATCATGGCACATGTATACCTATGTAACAAACCTGCACGTTGTGCACATGTACCCTAGAACTTAAAGTATAATTAAAAAAAAAAAGAATACTGTTGCCCAGACATTGCAGTTTGCCAGCACCGTGAATATCTGAACATCATGGCAAGTTTTTAGCTACTCAGGTGTTACAATATCTGCAATGCAAAAACACTCAGATCTTATGAACCAGAGTATAATCAGAGTTGATGAATTAGACAGAGATAGATCAGCACAGCCTTCCATTGTGAAGTCACTTATTTTGCAGAAAGGATCAAATTATCTACGTAGAAACATTTTTTTTTTCTTTTGAGATGGAGTCTTGCTCTGTCTCCCAGGCTGAAGTGCAGTGGTGCATCTTGGCTCACTGCCAGCTCCACCTCCCAGGTTCATGCCATTCTCCTGCCGCAGCCTCCTGAGTAGCTGGGACTACAGATGCCTGCCACTACGACCAGCTGATTTTTTTGTATCTTTAGTAGAGACAAGGTTTCCCTGTGTTAGCCAGGATGGTCTCGATCTCCTGACCTCATGATCTGCCTGCCTGCGCCTCCCAAAGTGCCAGGATTACAGGCGTGAGCCACCATGCCCGGCCTCTATGTATAAAAATTCTTAAGAATAATGAACTTAAATCTGCTAATATGTCATTTACAAAATAGATGTGAGACTATATCCTCAAACCCCAAGAAAAGCAATTTTAACCAAAAAAGCTATAATTACTCTGTAAGAGTTAGCCTCAAGAGTTATCTAGAAGGAGGAATGGAAAGTACAATGTCTTCAGATGCTCAAAAAGATTAAGTAACAGTAGAATAATGTGATATAAATTGAGTCTGAAGAGTGTTTAGTTTCAGCAAGAGGAAACAGTAAGAGCAGTACTTTTAGAGAAATAATCAACATTAATTGTATAAAACCTTGAGTCCTGCCAGTCTATCCTATATGGCAGTATATCCATTTGTATTTCTTTTTATGAATTAAATGGATTTTAAGAAATAAGCAGCTTAGAGAAAGGCTGTGACTTTTGATCAAAACAAAGGAAGGGTGAAGGGTTTCCAAATAAATGAGGATAAATGGAAATAATGTTCATTGACGAGGCATCTAACATTGATGATTCCACTCTAAGTGTAAATATTCATAGTAAACACTGGAAAATTTATGTTAATTTAAAAACTGATATTACCTGTTGAATCTCCTTAAGGTGAAATGTTAAAGCTTTTCAGGCATGAGTCTGGTTTTTAACCAACACCAGAATGAAACAGTCATCTTTTATACATACTTGTCCTGCTGCATTTAATTTTAGCAACTTGTATCTAAGAACTCATTCAAAGGGATAAAATTACATAATTTTTAAAGCCATATTAAATTGCACCAAAACAACCACAAACCCTTGCTCTACTATAAACAACCCTGAAAGTCATGATATTTTTGCTACTCAAATGATATTTTTGTAGTAAAATTATTAAAGTAATATATGGCTCTAACAGAAAAAATCTTATTGTATTACAGAATGTCATATTGAGAGTCGAAATTTTATAATTTGATACAGGTATCATCTAACTTGGATTTGTACTTCCAAAAGTCATCACGATTTAGAATGCTGTATTACGGACTGGTTATATTAACTAAAACTAAACTAAAATTAAATTAATTTTAAAATAACTGGAAAAGTCATAAATTTTTAATAAACAGTAGATGTTTGTATTTTTAAGAATTTCACATTTGCCTAACTTATACAAATTGCCACGTGATAAACTCATGCTTCTCTAATAGCTAAATTCTGAGCTGTCTGGTTATGTGAATGAAAAATGGTTAATTGCAACTTCTTTTTGAAGTAATTGTGATAGCTGATATATATTTTTTACATGAGTAACTGTATATTACTTGACTAATTTGTTATTTAGAAGAATAAATCCCATGTTAATGTCTTTAAATACGGTACCATAGCAAAAGTGACCAAAATGAACCAATATGTAAAATGACACTGTAACTATTTATTTATTTATATTTATAATACTGTAAGTTCTAAGGTACATGTGCACAATGTGCAGGTTTGTTACATAGGTATACATGTGCAATGTTAGTTTGCTGCACCCATCAACTCATCATTTACATTAGATATTTCGCCTAATGCTATCCCTCCCCCTGCCCCCCAACCCTATGACAGACCCTGGGGTGTGATATTCCCTGCCCTGTGTCCAAGTGTTCTCATTGTTCAATTCCCACCTATGAGTGAGAACATGCAGTGTTTGGTTTTCTGTCCTTGTGATAGTTTGCTCAGAATGATGGTTTCCAGCTTCATCCATGTCCCTGCAAAGGACATGAACTCATCCTTTTTCATGGCTGCATAGTATTCCATGGTGTAAATGTGCCACATTTTCTTAATCCACTCTATCATTGATGGACATTTGGGTTGGTTCCAAGTCTTTGCTATTGTGAGTATTGCCACAATAAACATACGTGTGCATGTGTCTTTATAGCAGCATGATTTATAATCCTTTGGGTATATACCCAGTAATGGGATCACTGGGTCAAATGGTATTTCTAGTTCTAGATCCTTGAGGAATCACCACACTGTCTTCCACAATGGTTGAACTAGTTTACACTCCCACCAACAGACGACACTGTAGCTTTTATTTATGGGAAATACTTACTTCACGTGTCAGGGGGCCAATTCTAAATTCAAAAACAATCAAAAAATGCATTTTGTTTTCATTTCAGTGTTGATTACTGTCACCACCCCCAGACAGAGTTTTTAATCCCTGGGGCTATTGCTTGCACAGTTCAAAGGTAATTAGAGGCCGGGCGCAGTGGCTCACACCTGTAATCCCAGCACTTTGGAAGGCTGAGGTGGGTGGATCACCTGAGGTCAGGAGTGTGAGACCAGCCTAGCCAATATGGTGAACCCCTGTCTCTACTAAAAATACAAAAATTAGCTGGGCGTGATGGCCGGTGCCTGTAATCCCAGCTACTCTGGAGGCTGAAGCAGGAGAATTGCTTGAACCCGGGAGGCAGCGGTTGCAGTGAGCTGAGACTGCTCTGCTGTACTCTAGCCTGGGCCACAGAGCGATACTCCGTCTTAGAAAAAAAAAAGGGGTTGGGGGTGGGAATTAGAGACTTCTTCTTTCTGCTAGGATAGAGTAGTTGCAGCAGATGAATGCTTCTACAGCTAACTAAATAAGCTGATTTTAAAACAAAATGTTTCCAGGCACTGCAGAGCAGTGGAGTCTCAGATAGGACTAAAACTTCTAGATGAGAGGTTTCTGGTAACCTATACCCCCTCTTTCCTGGTGGCTCACTAGATGGGGTGAGAGTTACAGCACAGGAGATCTCAAATACACAACTGGTTTCCCCTCAGACATTCACAAATACTGAAGCTTTGAGGGCAAAAGACTAAAAATCTAATCATGAAAACATTTGAAAAGTAGAGGCAAAATTTTCCATCTCTTGGTATTGAGGAGATCTGGCAGGGAGAGGGGCCCCACTGAAAGCCCTTGAGAGGGGTCCTAAGGAACATGGGATAGCCAGAGGGAGACTGTGGCTTACCAGAATTGGACTGCACCCCGCGGAGCTCCCCTCTTATTGCACAAGGCCATCAGCACCCCAACTGCCTAGCTGAGGACATGGCAAACCCTCTCTGGGAGAAGATGTCATCACCTAAAGTAACTCAAGTGTATAATATTTCATACCCAATGTATGGCAATTGACAGAAAATTACCAAGTACAGCAATAGATAGAAGCAGGGAAACAGAATCCTGATGCTGAAGTCATCTGGCAAAGACTTTAAAGAAGCAATGATGTACATAGAAAATGGATATATTAAGTACAGCCTTTGCCAGAAAATTAAAACCAATAGAAAAGAATCAAATGAGGATTTTATTAATGAAAAACAGAATAGCTGAAATTAGGAACTTCATGCATGTGTTTAGCAGGAGATCAGGTATAGCAGAAAGAGGGTTCGTAAACTGGGAGATAGGTCGACTGAAAATATCCAGATTGAAAGAAGGTAGAGGAAAAAAAGGGGAGAAAGTACATAGAGAAAAAGGAACAGAGGGACACAATGGAATGATCCACTGTATGTAATTGGAGTTCCAGAGAATGGGGTAAAGCCAACTTTTGAGAAGATAATAGCTTCTCATTAAGCTTCAGGATAAGCCGTAGGATAAAAACAAGAAGCTCTGGTAAGCACATCATAGTTAAACTGATGAAATCCAAAGACAAAGATAAAAGTCTTAGAAGCATAAGATGGGGGAAGATAGTTACCTTCAAAGGAATGACAAAAAGACTAACCATTGACTTTTCAGAAGATAAATGACATTCCTAAGTGCTAAAGAGAAAAACACCTAACTTTGAGTTCCCGCTATATATATTGTGAAATTACTCTTCAAAACTATAGGTGAAATAGTGATGTTTTCAGACAAACAAAAACTGAGACTATTTATCTCCAGTGGGATTGCACTAAAAGAAATACTAAAGGGAACTCTTTTTTTTTTTAGAGGAAAATGATCCCAGACAGAAACACAGATGTGTGAGAAGGATGAAGAGAAACAGAACAGATTAAAATGTGAGTAAAGCTCTGCTTCTTGATTTGAGCGCTGTTTACGTGAAAGAGTTCCCTTTCTGAAAAATTCATAAGCTCTGCACTTAAATTTGTGCACTTTTCTGTGTGTGTGTTGTGCTTCAGCAAGAATTTTACCAAAATAAAGCAAAATAAAAACTGCTTAGAGGAAAATTGACAGTCTTATTGCATACATTAGACAAGAATGGCTACAAACCAACGAGCTAAGCAGCAATCTCAAGAAATTAGCAAAAGAACAACAAATTAAATCCAAGGAAAGTAGAAAGAAGGAAATGATAAAGAATAAAGAGCAGAAAGTAATTAAACAGAAAACAAACATATATAGAGGATCAAGAAAATCAAAAGTTAGATCTTTGAAAAGACTAATAAAATAAAAAATCCCTGGTGAGGGATATAGAAGGCAAGAGTGAAGAATATGAGGTATGAAAACAGGGCATCACACAGCACTGACGCTGCAGTCCCCTATCCTGGATGGAACCAGCTGAGTACTTTCTAAGCCTATCCCAAGCATTCAGGCTGGAGGCAGGGTATCCCAGCAGTGTCTCCCAGGCCAACGACAAGAGCAGCAGTAATATCATCACTGAGTCTAGTGCCTTCTGTGCCACAAAAGTCCCTAATCCTAGATCACTGGAGTAGGTCTCTGTGTTTCAGTCTAAGTGGAGAGAATAATCTTGGCTGGTCAGACGGTGGAGGACTGAGTTGCCTGAAACCAGTTTTAGCTCTCTGGCACATAGGACATGGCAACTCAAAGCACATAAATATGCCAGGCCATCTGGCATGGTGCATATTCAATTGGTAGCTGCTTTTCCCAGTTGCAGTTGATTCAGATTCAGGGTGCAGGAACTGGATGTTTGTTCCTTCTAAGGGGCCCCTGACACTGCAAATGCAGCCTTCACAGCAAGTGAGTGTCTTTTATAAAAAAAAGACATTGTGCTCCATTGGTGTGGGATTTCATGAAACTATGATGTCTGTAGGTTTAGAATTTGCTGGAATTGTTGCCTCTTGGGAGACAATGATCTTGGCTATTCGGCTGAGTTGGAGAGGCCATCCAGGAAGAGCATCTGAAGACACTGAGATGCTGTGATGAAGCAGGTTAGTGTCAGACTGTTAGAAGAAAAGGTGAGAAATGAAGTACATGCACATACCATCCTGTAACACCTGGGAAATAGTGTGTGCCTTCCCACAACATGTTGTCCAGCATGCACTGGCCACTTGGCTGACCTAGAGATGTCACCTTGGGGCTCTTGGCCACTTGACTGACCTAGAGATGTCACCTTGGGGCTCTCAAATATATCTTTGTCTGGGTAGGCTCAGAGATGAGTCTATATCAGATGACTCAAACAACTCAACAAGAAAAAAACAACCACATTAAAAACTGGGTAAAGGGCATGAACAGACATTTTGCAAAATAGGAAATACAAGTGGTCAACAAACACATGCTCAACATCACTAATCATCAGAGAAATGCAAATTAAAATCACAGTGAGATATTATACTAGTCAGAATGGCTATTATTTAAAAAGTCAAAAAACAATGGATGTTGGCATGGTTGCAGAGAAAGGGGGACACTCATATACTTTTGGTGGGAGTGTAAATTAGTTCAACCTCTATGGAAAACAATATGGAGATATTCCAAATAACTAAAAATAGAACTACCATTAGATCCAGCAAACCCACTACTAGGTACCTACCCAAAGGAAAAGAAATCATTAATTAAAAAGACATCTGCACTCCTATGTTTATTGCAGCACTATTCACAATAGCAAAGTCATGGAACCAACCTAAGTGTCACCAATAGTTGATTGGATAAAGAAAATGTATATATACACCATGGAATACTACACAGCCATAAAACATAAAATCATGTCCTTCGCAGCAACGTGGATGGAGCTGGAGGCCATTATCTTAAGTGAACTAATTCAGAAACAGAAAATCAAGCATCACATGCTTTAATGTATAAGTGCGAGCTAAACAATGGGTACACATGAGCATAAAGATGGAGATAATAGACTGAGGACCCCAAAAGTGGGGAGATTGGGAGAGGGATAAAGGTTGAAAAATTACTTATTGAGTTCAATGTTCAATATTTGGGTGATGGGTAGATTAGAAGCCCAATCCTCATTATTATGCATGTAATACCCTTATAACAAACAAGCCATGTACCCCTTGAATTTAAAATGAATTAAGAGAAAATAAACAAGAAAAGAAAAAGTCATGGTCTGCACAGAGTCCTGAGAGGGAAGCTGGATTTTCTTTCAAAAGTCCAAATCTTGGCTGGGAGTGGTGGCTCACACCTGTAATCCCAGCACTTTGAGAGGCTGAGGTGAAGGACCACTAGAGGCCAGCAATTGGAGACTAGTCTGGATAACATAGTAAGACCCCATCTCTAAAAAAAAATTTTTTTAAGTAGCTGGGCATGGTGGTGTGTGAGTGTGGTCCCAGCTACTCAGGAGGCTGAGGCAGGAGGATCACTTGAGCCCTTGAGGCTGCAGTGAGGTATGATCCCACCACTGTACTCCAGCCTGGGCAATAGAGTGAAAGAAAGAAAGAGAGAGAGAGAGAGAGAGAGAGGGAGAGAGAGAGAGAGAGAGAGAGAAAGAAAGAAAGAAAGAAAGAAAGAAAGAAAGAAAGAAAGAAAGAAAGAAAGAAAGAGAAAGAAAGAAAGGGAGAGGAAGAAAGAGAGAGGAAGGAAGGAAGGAGAGAGAGAGAAAGAAAGAAAAAGAAAGAGAGAAAGAGAGAAAGGAAGGAATGAGAGAGAGAGAAAGAGAGAGAGGGAAAGGAAGGAAGGAGAGAGAAAGAAAAAGAAGAAAGGAGAGAGAAAGAAAGATAAAGACAGAAAGAGAGAAAGAAAGATGAAGGGAGAAAGAGAAAGAGAGAGATGAAGGGAGAAAGGGAGGCAAGGGAGAAGAGGAAAAATGAAGAAAAGGAAAGAGATGGAAGGAAGGAAGGAAGAAAGGAAGAAAGAAAAAAGAAAGAAAGAAAGAGAGGAAAGGAGGAAGGAAGGAAAGAGATAAAAAAGGAAGGAAAGGAAAGGAAGGAAGGAAGGAAAAAGAAAGAAAGATTCCAAATATTGTAAGAATTTGTTTTGTGAGTATCTAAGTCATTTTGGACTGCTATAAAAATATCATAGACTGAATTGCTTAAACTACAGACATTTATTCCTCACAGTTCTGAAGGCTGGAAAGTTCAATATCAAGGTGCTGGTGGATCAGGTTTCTGCTAAGGGCTCTCTTCCTGGTTTGCAGATGGCTGCCTTCTTGCTGTGTTCTCACATAGCAAAGGGAGAGAAATCATGTGTCTCTTCCTCCTTTTATAAAGGCATTAATTCCATTAGGAGGGCCCACTCACAAACATTAGTCTATAGCAGCGAGCTTGTAAGGTCACCATAACCACTTCATATGTGTCAAGCAGCTAGACTTCCATTTAACTGGTTCTGATATTTGAATATTAATTTTTTATATTGAGTTTGCCTGAAATGTATTTTTCTCTAACTTGGGAACTGCTGGTGATTAGGCTAGCAGTAAGGGTAAGGCCTGATTGTGGATTATTTTGACTACTTTTTTCTGCATGTTCCTGAACTCTTTCTGCCTTTTCCCTTCTATTATTGACTGTTTAAAAAGAATTGACATAATCAACTCTTCCCCTTCTGAAAAATATTTCATCATATTATTTTAATACTTAACCTTTTCATTGTTGAAGGGTTAGGCAGGTTTTAAGTGCTTAATTTTCACCAGAAATTTATGTTCTGTGTTATAGAAAATTCATATTGTAAAATAAGCCTCTTCTTTTCGAGGGTAAATATGAAGAAAAGAACAGAAGTTCCAAGAAAAGGCTGTGTCTGTAGGTCCAAATTTCTAGATTCTGTATAGAGATAGAGTATTTCATATGCCATTCTCTGGTAGAGGGTAGATTATTTGTAACTGTATTTTCCCCAAAGGATATGAGAAGCATAATGTCACAATTTCTCCCCTCTAAGGTTGGTTCTCTGATTTGGGATTTAAATTCATAAGCCTTGGATAACCTGGAAGAGACTGACATTCATTCTAATGACAATAAAACAAGGATGACTTTCTTCTTTTTCTTTTCTGCTTTTTGTCTGCCTACTTTCCTCAGGTAACACAGCTGGCAACAGCAATGTAAGTCTAAATATGTACCAGGTTCTGCAAACTCTGGTTTTGCTTAGAGAGAAGGAACAAGGCTTAGATTAGTAGCTGCTGCAATGGATAAGGGTTGTTTGTGTCTAAATTTTGTGGGTGTTGGTGGATTTTTCAATATTCTTGGGTACCATATTGACTCTAGAATTTTGGGAAAGTGTGATACATGAGACAGAGACATCTGCATTAACAACATTTTGGGAGAGGTTTTGTATATTTTTGTATTATTTGGACTCTGAACACTTTCCTGGTTGTTGAAAGCTGGAGCGGACAATGTAGCTGGCACCATTTGACAATGGCCTTGCAGTTGACTAGAGACCTATCTTTACTGATGTCAGAAAGTCCTGAGAGTGACCTCTGAATTGGTCCCGGGTAGATAAGGTGCACAGAAGCTGCGAAAGTACTCAGGAAGGTACACACAATGTTCAGGCAGGACTTTCTGAAGCTCCACAGATCTCTGTCCTCACCAAAACCAGCTGTGGCTATGCACAACCATTGACTTGGCTGAAACACTCAATAGGTTAAAAGAGAGAAGTATAACGTGGGAATAAAGTGGAAAAAGTGAAAATTCTCCCTTTCCACTGCTTTGCTAACATCCGTTTCCTGGTCCCAGTGGAGGGAGGAGGAGTTGCTAAACTGGTTGGTCAGATTCCCAGTGTGGATTGGGCCATGTTTGACAGAGAGCAGAGTCCTCTGTTTTCAAAGGTGGTAACTTTCTGCCACCTCTTTATTACAAGGGGAAGGTAGATAGGTCAGTTGACTCTATTATCTCCCTGTGGCTGACCCAGAGACCATCTGGCCCTTTCCCTCTGCCCGCATTTCCCTGTCTCTTCCTCTAGCAGGGAAACTCAACGTTTTGGGCTCAGGGGCATCTATAGGAAAGACAAGATGTAATGGCTGCTGTCCTTGAGCATAAGTCTCATGCTTCCTGCACTGGAATACTGAGCACCAGCTTAATTCATTCATTATATAATTGAATACATACTTATTAAGCCTTCAAAGGGGAAATGCTACTAGCAACAAAACACTCTTCTAAAATGTTATCTAGGTGTTGAAATTATAGATGATTTTTGTTTTGATCTTTTCCTCAAATTTTCTGTAGGGAATAAGTAATACTTTTATAAATGCATATACAAATGGAATCCATCCATCCATACATAACAAATGCACCAAAACAGGGGCGATTCTGGATTTACATGTGAGGAAGCGATGGAAATCCTGTGTAGCCTTTTCTTTTAACGTGACTTTCTCTATAGCTTTTTATAGGAGGCACACTGAGCTCCCCACTTGGGATCATCTGGATATGAGGAAGACTGTATACTAACCACCTTGATCTTCCTTCCAGACCTCCGTTTTGGTAGAGTGTGATAGTCTAGTGATGTCTGTATTCTCTGATGCCCCCCACATTTCCTTGCCTATCATACCAGGGAGGTAAGGCCCCCAGGAATGACTCCTACTTCAAAGTTCTATCCAGTGGATAAGCCAGTACTGCAGCTCTCCATGGGGCCAGAATTTTGCACCAATCCTCTACCTTAGTCATGGGACCCCTACTGGCCTACTTTGGTCTTATCAGGACATCACAGTGGCTAAAGAGCAGTCTCTGAAGGCAGGCTGTCTTGGTTCCCATCCCAGTCCTATCACTTGTTTGTTACCTGTGACTATTGGACCGGTTGAATTATCTTCCTCTGCCTCAGGTTTCTCATTAACAAAAAGGAAAAATAAAAATATCTGCCATCTAGGGTTCCATAAGGATTAAATGAGGCAATATATTTAAGGTGCTCAGCATGATGCCAGGTACATCGGGATGGCTCAAAGAAGTTTAGCTGCTGGTATTATTAGTGTTATTCCTCTACTCAGGACAGTAGCCTTACCCCAAACAACAGCCCAGGGGTCGGACCTTGCAGCCCATGTACTGTTCCCCAGGGATGAGCACAGGCCACACTCCTGAAGTGACCACAGCCACCTTTGCTCCCATCTGCTCTGTCTGTCTGTGTAACTGGACACCGTGGTGATCAGCTTGCCATGCCCTTCAGACACTGCCTCACCCACCTGGCTGCAGGTCCAGACACAGAATCTTAGTTAGGTCAGTGTCCCTTGTCTGCCCCATATTCTTGCCTGCCAAATTTGGCCTCTCGCCACACACACCTGCCACAGGCCTTTAGAGCAAGGCCCCATTTCAAGAATGTGGCCTGTGCGCATGCCTGGGGATCTGTATCCATCTCATGGAGATCAAAATGGGTTAACAGTCCATTCCTTGGGTTGTTGAAGTCTTTAGAGGGTCTCAGCAGCCCGGGTTGAGGTTCCAGCTCCGTGTGTCTGTGATTTTGAGCAAAAGAGATTCATTTTGTGTGTAGAGTGGCTTTGAAGAGGAAGAGGAGAAGCTTTTTATTTATTTATTTATTTTTGTAGAGTTCCAATTTCACTGTACCACATCTGTGTAGATGAAAATCACTCCTGAGTTCTTCCAATTTCTTCTTATTATTTCTCTTCTTGTTAGGAAAGCGGGCACTGTAGAATGGTCAGCAGAAACACATTTCTTCCTGTCTCTTTGTTCCCATCTTGCACCTGCCACCTGCGTCACCCACACTTCTGGTCATCCCACCCCTAGCCAGTCAAGAGCTTCTAGGAAAGTCCTGTCCCATAACTGTTCTCTGGGTACTGTTGCCTACTGACTCCTCATGGCCTTCAATCCATCACACTGCCCTTCAATGTCCCATATCTCTGACATTCCCATGGGCTCTGCCATGGTGCTGAAGCACAACAGATAATCCTGACCTCAAATCCCAGCTCCACCACCTACCACTCTGAACCTTAGGCAAGCTGCCATGATGCTCAGAGAATAAGATTTCTCACTGGATACAACGGTGATGGCGTCCACCTCATGGTAACATCCTTGCCAAGAACGTTGATACCTGTAAGCACTAAGTTAATGAGAGTCTCTATTTTTATGGCCTATTCCACTCAGTCTATAAACTCACTCTGATCTTTTTTTTTTTTTTGAGACAGAGTCTTGCTCTGTTGCCCACGCTGGAGTGCAGTGGTGCAATCTCGGCTCACTGCAAACTCCACCTCCTGGGTTCACGCCATTCTCCAGCCTCAGCCTCCCGAGTAGCTAGGACTACAGGCACCCACCACCACGCCCGGCTAATTTTTTGTATTTTTTTTAGTAGAGATGGGGTTTCACCATGTTAGCCAGGATGGTCTCGATCTCCTGACCTTGTGATCTGCCCGCCTCAGCCTCCCAAAGTGCTGGGATTACAGGTGTGAGCCACTGTACCTGGCCCCACCCCGATCTTACATGGATGAAGCTAGAAACCATCATTCTGAGCAAACTATTGCAAGGACAGAAAACCAAACACCACATGTTCTCACTCATAGGTGGGAATTGAACAATGGGAACACTTGGACACAGGGTGGGGAACATCACACACCGGGGCCTGTCGTGGGGTGGGGGGAGTGGCGAGGGATAGCATTAGGAGATATACCTAATGTAAACGACGAGTTAATGGGTGCAGCACACCAACATGGCACATGTATACATATGTAACAAACCTGCACGTTGTGCCCATGTACCCTAGAACTTAAAGTATATAAAAATAAATAAATAAATAAAAGACTTCCCTTTGATTTTATTCCTCATTTGGCTACCTTCTCAGAGCCACTGTCATTGCCAGCTATCCCACAGGACTGCGGTATTCCCCTGGCCTCTTCTTTATCAGTGCAGACTCACCAGAGGGTCACCAACCTCTCCAGCATGTTCACGCCTGAGCTTTTTCCTGGGACACAGAACTATTAGGGCCCAATCCAGGAGAGTTCCAGCAAACCAGGATGAACCAGTCACTCTACCTTTCAGCCTACAGTCTTTCTCACCAACTCCTCGAATTATTTAGACAAAGCCCATAGCCCCCACATGGCCACCCTCCACAGGTGACTTCTGTATTTTCTGTGACTCTGTGGTGCTCAGCAGGTCATATTGATGACATCCTTGATGGTTTCTCCTCCCTTGACTTCCAGGGCCTTGCTCTTGATGGTTTCTCTGGTGCTCTGGTTACTATGGCTGTATAATCATCAAACCAAAAACTTGACAGCTTCAGCAGCACCCTCTTATTATCTCTCAAAGTTCTGTGAGGTGTGGGCTCAGCATGGCAGTTCTCCTGCGGTTCTCACATACTGTTGCCATTGACAGCAGCTAGGGCTAGACGTATGATGTGGCCTCTTGCCTGGTTGAGGATGGCTGGAAGCTCTGGGCCTGCCAGCATGCTCTCGTCACACAGCCCCGAACACAGCTAGCCAGGGCTTCTCCCAGCCCAGCTGTCTCAGGGCTTTAAGAGTGAGTGTCCCAGGAGGGAGGAAGTGGAAGCTTCCAATATCTTGAGGCCTAGGCTGGAAGTTGGTACTTTAGTTTGGAAACCAGCCCAGGTCACAGCACCCACCCAGGCTCAAGGGGAGGCGACATGGACCCCGCCTCTCAATAGGAGGAGCATCAAGGAATTTATGGCCACCCTTAACCTGCCTAACTCCATGATCTCTCTTTCTATTCTTCTTCCTCTTGCTCCTCGATGGAATTCCATCCTCAACTCTCCTCTTCTCACAGTCTGTATCAGTCATCTTCACATTTACAGGCATATCAGAATAACATGGCATGCTTATTAAAAAGAAAGGCTCTTGCCTATGGAATCTGCATTTCTAATAACCACCCTGGGTAAACGACTGTCTTGCAATTTTCAGCAGGCTACACTTTGAGAAACACTACTTTACACTCCCCCTACACAAAGTCCTTCACACCCTCACTTCACACAGCAGTTGCTTGTTCCTTTCCCATCTCCGTTTCAAAGCCAGGTTCTTCTCTTTAGCACGCCGTGTCTGGGCAACTGTGTGCTGCATCTTTCCAGCCCACAGACACTTCAGCCTGAACTTGGTGTCTTCAATCCCCAAACTCGCCCCCTTTCTGACCCCTCAGTCTTGGATGATGTGCCGTATAGGCAGCTGATTCTCCTTCTGCCCCTTTCCTCTCCCCAGGCACACATCCAGTTCCTCACCAAGCCATGTTGATCTTACCTCCTAAGCCTCTTTCTGAATCAGCCCCTTCCATTTTTCTCATTCCAGGTGTTCTTTGTTTCTCACCTGTTTTTATGCCATAGTTCCTTGGTGGTCTCAAGCCTCTAATATTAGCACCTTACAGTCTTCTCGCCACACTTCTGCCAGAATGCAATTTCTAGAATGCAAGCCTAATCGGAATGCTTTTTCTACTTAAAGCATTTGCATAGCTCTGTGTGCTCTGCAGGCATATGTCCAAACTGCCTAGAACCTCTGACCCTGGGCTCCTTCCCTGGAATGTTTCTTTTCCAATTCTGTCTCACCTACCCCAGCCTCACCCCTTCCCACCCCTGTATGCCACTTGGCCCTGAGCCCAGAACTTCCTTCCCACTGGCCGAGTTCCTGTAACTTGGAGGTGATTAGGTCTTTGCCCCAAGGTCAGGCTAGGGCTCCTCCTCTTACTATTTCACACAAAGCACAAAAAGAAGTACATGCTTGTCTCCCCAGTGTAATGCCAGAACCTCGGCATGCAGGGACGGAGCCTGCATGTCTAGATCTGAGCCCCTGGAGACCAGCACAATCCCCAGCAGGCCTCCAGCACAATAGGGCTAAGAGAGACAGCTGTATCTGTTATGTTCTCACACCGACTTGGCAACTTAAGGTTAATCCAGAAAAGTCTGACTTTGGGTTAATAGGGCCTTGACCCTTTATTTATGTCGATTGAGGGTTTTCTTCTCATTGGGAAGATCTGACATGTATCTGACTGGAAGCCGGCACCATCGTTTTGTATTGCTGCGAATCTGAATGGAATGTTCTGGTTATATCTTTCTGGCTGTTTTCTGTAATAATGCTCAGTCATGCTTTGTTATTTAATCTGAGGGACTGAGACCTCCATGCACTGCACGTCAATTTTGATGTCCCCCAGATGCAATGGAATCCTTGATGTGCTGAGAAGTGACTGCACGCCTGCGTCTTGTCTTCCCACGTGGGCCAGGCCCTTCACTGCCACACGCCATTGTCTCATTGGCCGTGTTCAGTCAGATTGGCCTCTGGCAGCCCCATGCAGTTCAGACAGGGACCAGCAGCAACCGCAGCCCCTCTAGTTCGCTGCTTCTTCTGTGTCCCATGTTGCAGGCCTTGACTGGGATTGCTGAAGGTGGATATGTTGCCCTGAAGTTGCCTTGCACGAATAGTCACAAACCCTTGTTTTTTTTTTGTTTTTTAATTTGAGACAAGGTCTTGCTCCATAGCTCAGGCTAGACTGCAGACCTCCCCAGCTCAAGTGATTCTCCCATCTCAGCTTCCCAAGTAGCTGGGTCTACTGGTGCATGCCACCAAACAGAGCTAACATTTTAAAATTTTTATTTTTTGTAGAGATGGAGGTCTCACTTTGTTGCCCAGGCTGGTCTTGAGCTCCTGGGCTCTAGTGATCCTTCCGCCTCTTCCTCCCAAAATGCTACGATTATAGGTGTGAGCCACTATGCCTGGCCCCAAATCCGTTTTATCATGTCATCCTAAAACTAAAATAATAACAACAACAATAATAATAATAATAATAATAATATAAATGGTTCATAGACTACATAAAGTCTAAGCACTTATCTTTCCTGTACTTCTCAGTTCCACCCTGCCGTGCCTTTAATCTTGCTCTTTAATCACTATTATGTTCTTTCTACATCCCATTAGCACACAGGATGCATAACATCTAATATATGATATCACATGATGCATGATAACCTCAAAGGGACAAAATTATCGCTGTATGAATATTTCCAACCCTTTCACTTGGGGCTGCTAGAGAGTGCCTATGGACTTGGTAGCTTGGACTCCTTCCTCTACCCAGGGGATGCCTCTCTAGCAAGATTAATTCTTTTGGGATTTTAAAGCAAAACTGGAAGGAAATAAGGAAGCGAAGACCAACATGAGTATGAGGTATAACCAGAGGTAGGTTTATGGAGAAGTTTAGGTGGTAGGGACACCAGGGAGGGGAATTAATTGTGTGGTGAAAGGATATAGATGAAAGAAGAAAAAGAATTTCAGGAGTATCACTGTGAACTCTATATTATTTTCCTAAAATTTAAGAAACACAAGTAAGAATATAAGCAACACGAATTACTTCACGACTGTTACACAGTGCAATTTTAACCATGATTTCAATTTAGCGTAGTGCTAAAGTGGGTGGGCAGTGGTGGGGGGAGTCTCGGTTTCCACGGAGCTCTATAAAAAAATCAGATGGCACAATAATATAAATATGCCTATTATCTTGCAGATATGTATATGGAGTCATACTTTTTTCCTAACAGAAAACCTGTGAAGCAGTGCAATGATCACACCTTTACGTTGCACAGGTTGGGTTCAGTCTCCTCATGTAGACTTAACCTTCTTAAGGGCTTAGCGCCTATGGCCCAAGTATTTATTGTAGCACAGATTGAGACATCTCCTTGGAAATAACACAACAGTGATTGACAATGGCAGCCCGCGGTGCAGTCCTTAGCCACACTGGCTCTAAAGGCAGAGCAGTCCTGGTGAAAACATGCCCAAGTTGAAATAAAAGGCTCTAACAACATGTCACCTTAACCATCTGGACTGTGGCCTGATGAAGCCCCTGTGTCTAATCTCGGTGCTGGTGCCTCTGGTCCCAGCAAGCTTGTTCTGGCTCTGGCTGCTTCGCCGCAGGGAAACATTGCTCCGAATGTCAAGGAAGAGAAGGCCGCCGGCTCCCCTGGAGTCCTGCTTTTCCTCCAGTGCCCTTTGGTCTCCAGCTTTGGCTGCAGAGCAGAGGGTTTCCCCACAGAAAACTCTCAGCATAAAGCCATTCATGTCTCAATTGTCACAAAGACACCAATATGTTCATTTCCAGAGCAGAAATAAAGGTGGATGTACGATCCTGCCCTGTTTCCTCTCAGAGCGACACCTGTAATTCCTAATTCACAGCCCTCTAATTATGGCAGGGGGTCTGGTGTTGACTGAGCTCTTACTGTCCCTGACACATGGCTGGGCACTTCTCCTGAGTTTTTTCAGGTCATCTTCATGGTGCCGCCATGTGGAGGACATATATCACTTTCATTTTATAGATGAAGAAACAGAATCTCAGAGTCCAGAGGGCCTCCCTGGGCGTGGGGTTGAGCCCCAAGTCACCGTGGCCATCATGCTGCCTCCTGGCTTAGAAGCCACTGGCTGAAGCCCAGAGTGAGGAGGCAGATCCCGACAGCCCCCACCTGTGTGAGGGTCACCTCACCATGGTCAAGGGGGAGTCATTACAAACTGTCAGTAAGGTTGGCTGCTTAGATTTTCTGTTATGTATCATCAGGAGCCCCTGTGTGTTTTTAAAATATGGGATGATGATTTAAATGGGATTAAAGCCCTTGTAAGAGAGGTTGAAGGGGCACCCCAGCCCCTTTGGCCCCTCTGGCCCTATGCAGAAACAGCAAGAGGGCACTGTCTTTGAAGCTGAGCAGGCCCTCAGCAGAAGCAGAATCTGTTGGCACTGTGATCATGGACTTCCCAGCCTTTAGAATGGTGAGAAATAAATTTCTATTATTTATGAATCCCCCAGTGTAAGGTATTTTGTTATAACAGCCTCAACGGACTGAGACAGATGGTGTGATGGAAAAGGATTTTAAAATGAGGTGCTAAAAAGGTTGAGGGGCATTCTTCTGATGGGTGCAGGGAATGATGAGGCCACAGCGTGCAGCAATCTGGGTGTGCATCCAGCCAGGTTTCCACATGAGGAAACGAGGGGCAAGACAGGCCGAGCCTGAGACTGACCCGGGAGGTGAGATGGGATCCGGGATGAGTGGTGCTGACTGGCGGGGGCAGGACACTAGGGCAAGGCACGGAGGTTGAAAATGACTCCTGATTTCTCATTTATGCCTGGACAGCTGTGAGGAGGTGGTGCCCACGACAGTGACGACAACACAAGGGCGGGGGAGAAGGGCAGCCCCTTTGGCAGTGGTCTCTTTTTGCTGTAATCAGAGGTCAGTCCAGACACACTGCCCAGTTCTTCCTACTAAAATTGGATGAACAAGGAGGTACACAGAGCAGATCTCGGCCAGAGATCAGACAGGATACCTTCTTTTCAGGATCACCTCATCTCAGTGTTCTGGGGCAATCCAAGCCCTGATTTGGAAGGATTCTGACAAAATACACAATGAACAAGGACTGTGCTAGCTCCCTCTGAAGGTTTGAATGGGCCAGCGGAGCCCAAATGCATGTACTAAAAAATGATAATTGAGTTACTACAATAATACAGTATCATATGACTTTATAGGATGGGTCAACTTAAGATTTCACCAGTTCTGTCTTCTGTCGGTGTTAAAGTTCGTATCTTTAGAGTTCTCATGTTATAGCCATTGATACTATGGTCAAATAGCCAGGTGCCCACTGAAGAAAAATTATGCCAGAGAATAAGAAATGATTCAGGCTTTATTTTCTTTAGTATTTTTATCAGGTATGTTACTCCTTGGAGAGTGCAGAAAATATTTGTTTAAAATATTCCTAATTTGATGGTACTTTCAAAATCAGATTTAGTCAGACCATTAAAAATTGTATAAATCAATAGCAATTACCTACTTCTAAATTGAATCATTATCCCCAAAGAAAAGTGCTATTAGAACCCTGCAGACTCCAGGTCATCTGCAATATACACCCAATCTCATAAAAAGAAATAACAAAAGGAAAAAATAAAGGGAAAAATAAAAACCAAAATAAAAGGTACACCTCATTTTATTTTATTATGTTAATTTAATCCCCAGGTAGAAAGAATGAGCTTCTGTTGTACTTCAATGTTTAAAATCTGGCCAATTTTTAATGTTTACAAAATTATTTTTAATTTTAAGAGAGTATAATTTACCAATTAGATTAATTGTGTTTATTACTGCCGGGAGACTGCAAAGAGTCTTATTTTTAGTTCATAACAGAAGCTTCTGTAACCCTTTGGGTCATGGCTGGGATTCTGCATTTTTATTATAGCAAGAGAGCTTTGATGCTTGGATGTGTTAGGGAAGGATAGCCATATGAGAACGTTTCGTAGAGCCAATCTCTCCTTACTTGTTAATTTGGCACCTCTCAATCATACATTTTTGAAAGCACTAATTATTTCACATAACATGTAAATTTATATAGCATCTTATATACAATTTTAATGCACTCAGACCCCTAAAGCTATAATTCATTATAGCATCTTATTTTATTTATATTAATATATGTGCCTTGAGTTAATACTCTAATGATTTGCAAACTGAAGCTTTGTCTCAATAAATTTTTACTTTTTGACAAATTATACTACATTAGTTTGATATATTTGCAAAATGTAAATACCTGCCTTTCCCATTGCACTTTCATTGATATTCCCAAAACACTGGGACATTGCTAGTCCAACAGGTATATTGTGGACCAGCATCTTCTCAAGTCTGCACAAAAATATTTTACAATGTCATTATCTAAAGTGTTCAACTTTCAGTTATTTGGAATATGCCTTCTGCAAGCCTTTTTTTCTTTTTTTTGAGATAGAGTTTCACTCTTGTCGCCCAAACTGGAGTGCAATGGTGCGATCTCGGCTCACTGCAACCTCCGCCTCCCTGGTTCAAGAGATTCTCCTGCCTCAGCCTCCTGAGTAGCTGGGACTACAGGCTCATGCCACCATGCCTGGCTAATTTTTGTATTTTTAGCAGAGATGGGGTTTCACCATATTGGCCAGGGTGAAACCCTAGGTTGAACTTCTAACCTCGGGTGATCCCCCTACCTAGGCCTCCCAAAGTGCTGGGATTATAGGCATGAGTCACCGTGCACGGTCAAGCCATTTGTTTTTTATAGGATGCTGCTGCTTGACCAAGTTTGAATATGCTTTCATTCCATTATGCCAATGTTTATGTATTATAAAGAGATGATTTTATATTATAATGTATTTTTTTTGTTGTTGTTGTGTTTGTTTTATGAGACAGGGTCTCATTCTGCCGCCCAGGCTGGAGTTCAGTGGCCAGGCTAGAGTTTAGTGGCACTATCATAGCTCACTGCAGCCTCAACTTCCACGGTACAGGTGATGCTTCCACCGCAGCCTCCCAAGTAGCTGCGACTACAGGCATACATCATCATACGTGACTAATTTTCTGTAGAGATGGGGTTTTTCCACATTGCCCAGGTTGGTCTCGAACTCCTGGGCTCAAGCAATCTGCCTGCCCTGGCCTCCCAAAGCTGGGATTACAGGTGTGAGCTACCTTGCCCGGCCTATAATGTCTTTCTAATAATACTTAAAGTGTGTTTTCATACTGCCCATAAGGACAATTATATGAAGTGGTTATTTGGAATAAATATACAAGAAATGTTCTATATATGTTACAGAAATCTTTCAAAACTGCTTTGAAGAGAATGGTACTAGGGCTGGATTAATTTACAACACAAATTCCCCATTTTTTGGTGTGTTGGGCCATGCAAATGAGGAGATAGTCAGGAGATCATATAGTATCAAAGTGTAGAAGAGATGTGGCTTTATGGGATGTGGTCACTGCCCTTTGAATCTGAGTCAGGTATATTGAAATTCCCACCTAGGATTTCCTCTTCCTTAATATTTATCTTCTGGACTTAAAAAAGATAAAAACTTTCAAGTTGTGTTTGTGCCAGCACCATTGAGAACTGCTACTTTACTGTGACCTTAAAATGGGTTCTTATGTCTATTTCTCAATTAATTAGAGGCCAAAGGGAAAAAATTGGTGCATAGTGAGAGAGAAAAACCTCTCTTACCAAACTTCCATTGTAGGTTTGTGCACACATTCGAGTATTATGTCTAACAATCACTACTCATGCAAGTTTGTATCCTTTCCATTCTTCTTGAACTTTAGGAGGTTTATATCAGGTACCACTTGCTGGAGCCATCTTTACACCCCAAATAAGCCCATATTTCCTATGCTGAATGATGCTATTTGTTAGGTAATGGGAGAGGTCAGCATGACCAGGGTGAAGGGTGTCTGCTGGGGAGGATGGAGAAGTAGGGCTGTGGGCTGAGGGTGAGTTTATGTTGGGGCTTGGCAGCTGAGCAGAGAGATTGCAGCTGATGCAGTAGGAAAGAGGATCCATGGAGCTTTGGGGCAGATGGTAGCAAAATTGGGTTTAAGGGATTTTGCCTGGCATGGATTAGAGAGGAGAAAAGCCAGAGCCAGGGAGATAAGTACAGAAAAGAAATTCTGGCCAGGTGCGGTGGCTCACGCCTGTAATCCCAGCACTTTGGGAGGCCAAGGCAGGTGGATTGCCTGAGGTCAGGAGTTTGAGACCAGCCTGGCTAGCATTCTGAAACCCCATCTCTACTAAAAATACAAACAAAGGTGGCAGGTGCCTGTAATCCCAGCTACTCGGGAGGCTGAGTCAGCAGAATCGCTTGAACCCGGGAGGCGGAGGTTGCAGTGAGCCGAGATTGTGCCATTGCACTCCAGCCTGGGCAACAAGAACGAAACTCCGTCTCAAAAAAAAGAAAAGAAATTCTCTTGCTGGGAGTTTTATTATGCCTATCTCAAACACAAGAGCCAGAAACCATATCTTATAAAATCATGTTCCCTCTACACCCTGATAGCATAAAAATTTCCTCGTTGTCTATTCATTCTGCATGAGCCAACACAAGAAAGAGCTATTGGTGTCATTGCCGGGAGCGGGGATACCATAAGTTTCTTCAAAGACAGACACCAGGACTTTCATCTTCACATCTATAGTCCTTGAAATATAGTAGGTCTTACAAAAATGTTTGTCAAGGGAGTGAATGAAAATAAGAGTGAATGAAAATGAAAGCAAAATATACTTGAGGATATAGTTTTTCCTGGACCACAAGTCAAATGCCAATGGATAACTTCAGATTCCTAGCCATGCATCTTTTTCTCTGAGAACTGGATAGCCGGAATAGCAGATCACTCCATTTCCTTTCTGACATGCCACATTGAATGAACATCTGCTAACAACCAGAAAGTGCATGAAGAAGTTTGTCCATGAAATCACTCCATACCCAAGTGGAGGAGAAGGAGCTGTGGACTGAAGGTAAGCTGTGCATTCCCTCAGCTGGCAAATGTCAAGCCCATAATCTGAGCTTCGTATGTAGGAAATACCTACACACGAAGCCCACCTAGGTATTTCCTCATGCAATGAGAAATACACCAGTATGGGGACCCATGAAAAAAGCCTGCCATAACTCTGATAATGATTTATTTTCAAAGGCAGAAGAAAATTTTAGAAAACATATAAATAAGATACATGATAGAAAGTTTATACATTCAGAAATGTCAGTAGATTAAAAATCAAAGAAACAGGCTGGCAGTACCAATGTCTCACAGCCCTCCGGGGGAGCTGTGGCCAGAGCCAAAGGTCAGAGCAAAATGTGGAAAATCACTGACAGACTGGGACCATGGGCAGGAAGCCTTGAAGGATTTGGTCAAGCAAAGGCAAAACTGGAGGGCAGGATGCCTGTTGAGAAGACCTGGTCTAACTATGGCCACATTGGAGATGCCCCCGGAGGAGCCATGGAGTGAAAGTTAAGGGACCTGAGCCAAAGGGTCCCAAGTCCAGAGGCTTATGAATAGGAACCAACTCTTTCTTGGTATTAAAGGGGCAGCCCTCTGGGCTGGTTGGCTGGCTTTTATCCAACTGTCCTAGACCTCACCACTTACTACTGAACATCTTTTTAAGGATCTCTTTAAATCTACACCTCTCTTTTAGAGGGCCATTTCTTAGTGGAGGCAGTGCAACAGAACAAATAATGAAACAGTTGAATTCTACTTCATCCATGTCTGCCAAGCCACAAGAATGGTAAAGGTACTCACGTTCCACAAAGTACGAGCTGGCATCGATCTTCCAGATGATCTGGCCCCGATGAGAACCATTGACTCCACGGTTTTTATAGTCCAGAAAGTTTTCGGACAAGACCTCATCTATATTCCCAGAGGAAGAAAGCAGAGCAGAGAAACATATCAGTCAACAGCATATTTAGGGGAATAAAAGAAAAGCAAAGGATACAAATGCTGCTTCCATCTCAACAGAAGAAAAAGCACCTGGAATCAGAGAATCAGAGAGCAGGAAGCACCCCAAGACGCCATTGGGACCAAACGCTTTTTATGCCGGGATCGCCTCCCAACCCCATAGCACTGCTGGCAGGAGATCATCTAGCTGGTTCTGGAACACCTCCAAAAACAGAGAAATAATTACTGCTATCGCGGTTCACTTCACTTTTAAATAGCTCTTCTATGTGTGAAAGCTCAGTGTGAAAATCTTCCTCCTTAAGCTTCTATGAACTGATCCCTATTTGAGACTAAGGGCGAGACATAAAGAAAAAATCTCCCTTTGGGGTCTAGTTCTCACGGACTCCACTTCGAATCATCTCTCCTCCCACCTGGGCATCACCACCATCCTATACATGGTCGCACCCATGAACTTATCCATCCATCCATCATGCACTCATGCATTCATTGTTCATTCAGCAGCTGAAATCTAACCATCTGCCAGATGCTGGGGAAGGTGCAGGGGCTATGGTGTTGGGCAAAACCAGTATGGTCTCTTCTGAACCAAAGCTTACAAACAATTGAGAAGACAGACTGTAAACACTAAGCAAAGGAATAAATGTTTGATTGTAACTTGTGATAAGAGATGGAAAGGAGGCGGGGTGCAGTGGCTCACACCTGTAATCCCAGCACTTTGAGAGGCCGAGGTGGGAAGATCACCTGAGGTCAGCAGTTCGAGACCAGCATGGCCAACATGGTGAAACATCATCTCTACCAAAAAAAAAAAAAAAAAAAAAAAAAAAATTACAAAAATTAGCCAGGCGTGGTGGCAGGCACCTATAATCTCAGCTATTTGGGAGGTTGAGGCAGGAGAATTGCTTGAACCCAGGAGGTGGAGTTTGCAGTGAACCAAGATCATATCCAGCCTGTTTACATAGCGAGACTCTCACAAAAAAAAAAAAAAAAGAAAAAGAAAAGAAAGGAAAAGAACAGGGTGCTGTGATAGAGAGTGACAAGGAAGGAGGCCGGCGGGTGGGGGGCAGGTGGTCAGGAGAGCACTGAGGGAGGAGACGAGGCCTGGGAGGAGCTCTGGGTGACTGTGTGCTTTCACCTCCTGCTGTTCTCTGCTCATCACTTTGCAACCTATCGATGTTCTCTTTAAAACCAGTGCCTGGAGAGAAATGCGGCATTCTTGGGGAGGACAGATCTGAGAATACCAAGCTGCCTGTCACCTCCTTGATTCCAGACCCCACACTTTCAGTGCAGACTAAGACAGGGATGTGACTTTCACCTTGATCTTCTATGGAGCCCTTGTAGTTTCCACTTCACCAGAAATAATCTGAGCTAGGTGGATCTGAGGCTGTGGGGAAAACCACGTTTTGAGAGTCCAAATCCACCGTAGGGGCTGGAGGGACAACCTGGGCAAGGGCACCTGAGGGCAGGCCCAGAGCCCCAGCTCTGCAGAGAGCCCTTTTCATGATTGCCCTTTTCTCTCCTGATACCCTGCAGTTCACATGCTGCATCTGGCTGGACTGAGAAAACAGACAAGAGATGAAGTGCAAAAAGCACTGAGCTTGAAGCCAAAGGGCCCAGCTCTTGCCTTTTGTGCCATTTGCCAATAGTGTCACTTCTATAGTCTTTCTTCATCTGCAAAGTGGGGAGTACTTACAGGGGAGCACTAAATGAGATAACTGGTAAGCCTACTTGTAATCTGCTATGTGGATTGCACATTTTAGGCTGCCCCTTCTCTGGCAAAAAAATGACTGGGCAAATGAACACTCATTACCGATAAGAACTGTTTGTATCCTTTGGAAAATCGCTTGTTTGCAAAATTTGCCTGTCTTTTTATTCACAGTGTGTGCTCACAGCCCTGTTTGGGTTACCAAGAAGATTGCATAATACATCTTTTACAGTAATTGCCTCATTTCTGCAAAAAGGCATAATATTTTCCTAGCTCCCTGGGTCTTCAGCACAGATATAACAAGTTTCACACCCAGGTAGAAATTTGCCTCATTATAGCAGTTCTCCAAGGGATAGTATTTCCCCGAATTTCTCCACTCTGATCACTGGGATATTCCCTTTAATAGTCACGGTCAGGGATTTATAGACAATAACACCTGGAAGAAGGATGTCCATTCATGCATGAGATAATGGGTATTGGGTACTTTGTTCTGTTCCAGACATAGTGCTAAACCCTGGGGATACACTGGTGAGCAAGTCACGGTCTATGTTCTCAGGGAGTTTCTAATATATTTGGAGATTTATTCAAGAAAACAGGTAATTTCATTAGAATATAGAATGTACAAAAGGGGGTTAATTATCAAGGAACCACAGGAACATGAATGAGAAAAGGATGAAGGGGAGGTGAGAAGAATCAGCAAAGGATGATGAGGATGGCAAACACACACACACACACACACACACACACACACACACACAATAATGAGAAAAAAGTATATTTTGCTGTACACATTTAAACACAATATATTTTAAAGGACTGGCTGTTAGTCCTGATAAGCATCCCCTTCCCTCACACTAACAATAACACTTAATCACAAGTATCACACAAGAAAAATAGAGTAGTCAGTATTCTTGCCTGGGCTGAGAG
The DNA here is from genome assembly GCF_029289425.2 of Pan paniscus. Taxonomy (NCBI): domain Eukaryota; kingdom Metazoa; phylum Chordata; class Mammalia; order Primates; family Hominidae; genus Pan; species Pan paniscus. The sequence continues at coordinate 45,119,855 of NC_073255.2, forward strand.
GTCAAACCCTTCCCCAAAGGCATTTGTTACCAGTTGTTAGAAAAGTTACTAGTCTTTGCTTAGGAATCAAACTGCATTGACAGGGTCAGCTGCAGAAATCCAAAATCAGTCTACATACTTTATGCAGAAAGGGATTTAATGCAGGGAATTCAGGGCTGGAGAAGTGGACTCTAGGCAGGGCCTCTGGAATCAGGATAACTGCCTAACTGGCTCTCCAACGAGGCTGATGCCTTTGCCTCACTTGCAAGGGCTGCCCTGGGACCTGCTGAATATGAAAACTCAGTACAGTCACTGCAATCTGGAGGGCAGGAGGCTGCTGTCCAGGCCATGGCAGCTGTCTCTCCACCGGCGAAGACAGTGACCAGCCAGTGGCAAGTGGAGTAGGTCACTGCCTGCCCCCACCCCCACTGCCTGTTGGTGTCCAGGAAGCTAGAGAGTAGACACGGGACGCTGCTGCAGAAAAGCTCCATTTCTCAAGGCCATGCTTGTAGCAGCCACAGGCCCAAGAGCCTGGTCTAAGACCACTAGCTGTATTAGCTCAAGGAATCCTTTCAACAAGATTTTGAGGTAGGTGCTTATAGTATTTATCCCTATTTTGTAGTGAATGATTAAATAAACTGCCTAAGATCACATAGTAATGGTACATGTAAGCTTCCCCACATTTCACATATTCACCTTCCCGATCTTGCACAGGTGCAGCTAAATGAATCGAATTTGCATCCAGAACATGGCTGCACGGGAGTCTGGGAAATGTAAATTCAGAGGACCAGATTCTGCACTAGGGGAAGGCACAGGAGATGAGAGGAAAGAAGAGAGTAGAGGGGAGGAGACGGGAGGGGAGAGGAGAGGAGAGGAGGGGAGGGGAGGAGAGGAGGGGAGGGGAGGAGGGGAGAGGAGGGGAGGGGAGGAGAAAGAAGGGAAGGGGAGGGGAGGAGAGGAGAAGGAAGGGGAGGGGAGGGGAGGAGAAAGAAGGGAAGGGGAGGGGAGGAGAGGAGAAGGAAGGGGAGGGGAGGGGAGGAGAAGGAAGGGGAGGGAAGGGGAGGGGAGGGAAGGGGAAAGGAGAGGAGAGGGGGGAGGGGAGGGGAGGAGAGAAAAGGGGAGGGGAGAGGAGAACTGGAATGGATGCTGTGGGCCAAGCCACACTCTCCACCTCAGTGTGGAATGGGTGCTCTAGGCTCTCTACCAGGAGGCTGTTATTTTCTGCATTCTTGTCATGATGGAAGCCTCTTTGTGGGAGCAATATTACATCCCCTTTGAGGCAGGAAGCTTACATGTACCATTACTATGTGATCTTAGGCAGTTTATTTAATCACTCACTACAAAATGAGGATAAATACTCTAAGTACCTACCTCAAAATCTTGTTGAAAGGATTCCTTGAGCTAATACAGCTAGTGGTCTTAGACCAGTGTCCAACATCTAATAAGCAGCTATTTCTGCTTAGAATCTGGGCCAAAAATAGGGCCCTCTATTGCAAATCCCTATGACACTTACTATGTAAAACCATTAATAATAACTTGAAGCACTAGCTCACATCAGTACTGTTCAAGATTTTGTCATCGTACATTTTGTACAGAACGTGTAGAGATAAGTTCCTCAGGAAAAGATTACATTTTCTGAGTGGTATGCATTTCTTCTGGTGTGTAGAATCCTACCACCTGCTCCTCAGTTTATAATAGAGAAAGGATCTTTGTGGATTATTACAATTTTAATCAGAAAGTTCTAATGAAGCTTACAGAAACAGACATACCTAAGAAACAAGTAATATATTTTCTCTGGATTTGTCTTCAAAATAAAAATCATAGCTATGATTTCCATGCCATAATCTATAATAGAAGAGTGGACAACAAACATGCTATTGCTGTTAAGAGTGGAATGAGCAAGTGAGCCCATAAGTGATTAAAAGAGAGAATCAATATACTACCCAGGTCTCCTACACCCATCAGAAAAAAGATATGGCTTCCATTTTTCAGAGTAATTCATGCTTTCTGACAACCAAATCTTGGGAAAAAAATCTCCCAGGATTCTCCCACTGTGGCTGGACCATGACTTCACTAAATAATGGGACAGGGCCAGGCACGGTGGATCACGCCTGTAATCCCAGGAGTTTGGGAGGCCGAGGTGGGTGGATCACCTGAGGTCAGGAGTTTGAGATCAGCCTGGCCAACATGGTGAAACCCCATCTCTGCTAAAAATAGAAAAATTAGCCAGGGGTGGTGGTGCATGCCTGTAATCCCAGCTACTTGAGAGGCTGAATCAGGAGAATCGCTTGAACCCGGGAGGCGGAGGTTGCAGTGAGCTGGGATCGTGCCATTGTACTCTAGCCTGGGCAACAGAGCGAGATTCCATCTCAAAATAATAGTAATAATGGTAATAATAATAATAATAATAATAACAATAATAATGGGACGGGAGATATGGGGAGAATCTACTTGTCTTTCTTACTACTAAGCCAATGATGTAGAAGCGCCATTCTCTTGTAGAAGCAGGAACTCTAAGCATAAAGTGATAGAGGAGCTCCTAAAAATCAATGCCACTTTCTCCCCTTCTGTGTCCTTTCCTTCATATTGTTTCTTTGGACACAAGAATTCTGTTTGTGCCTTATACAGCTTCTGCTCTTCTAGATTCTAATAGGGTGCCTGATGTAAAGGAAAAACTTTAATTCTTCAAGAGTTGGGTTCCATAAATCAGCAGCCACACTTCCCCCTCCACATCCAGGTATCTTCCCCCTCTTATGGCAGAACAGTCCTATTTGCTTTGAGAGCTCTAGAAGTCCTACCATGCTGAAAGCATCACAACCCGGGCCTCTGCTGGACATTTGATGGCACACGGATGTGCCATGGCCCATACCCAACACTGCACCACAATGCTGTGCTACCCCTGTGGCAGCATGAGTCCTGAGCCAGGGGAGGCAGCTGTGTGACTGTGGGAGCCACTGATTCGACATCTCCTCATTCATGAAATGACAGATGAGATGAAATCACCATCTCTACATTTCTCAGCCTAGATCTCTGATTTGATCTCTGGCAAAGCACCGAAAATGTGGAAGATAAGCTACTAAGGACTTACACATTATTGACTTTTAAGATTCACAGACAATTTCGGATTTGGAAGTTATTTTTGAAATGCTATGCCGTTGAAAGTGTTGGCATTTTGCATTACATAACTTCACAGTTATATATGTGTAGCTACAATGAGAATAACAAACTGTCAAATTAAGGTTCTAGGATGATAAGTTGTGGTTACTTTTGTCTCAGTCAAAATGTCATGTTAACACCAGATCTTATTCATTCATGGAGTTTCGTAATACCTGATATGGCTACCCACCCCCTCCTCTACTACCCTCTTCTTTGTTCTCTCTAGTCTCCTGGTTATCCTGCCCCTTCACCACCTCCTCTTCTTCTGTTTGAGTTCCTCGTCTGCCTCTCCCCTGCCCCCCTCACTGTGACTATCTGGTGCTCTCTTTCTATACACAACACTAGAGTGAGCTTATCCACCCCCAAGGTGTCTGTTATCCCAAATCTACAACCCTAGCTCGGATCCCTGGTTGAGCTTCAGAACCATTCATTCATTCACTCACTGTGGACGCACGTCCCTCAGGTGTTCCACACTCAGTAATTCCATCTTGAGCTCATTACCTTCTCCCCAAACAGGCTTCTCTTCCAGTGGGTACCTAACTTGAGGAATAACATCAGCACTCACCAGCTGCGGGAAGATGCCCTTGAGTTGACTCAAAACTAGATCTGGGCTGGGCATGGTGGCTCATGCCTGTAATCTCAGCATTTTGGGAGGCTGAGGCTGAAGGATCACTTGAGCCCTGGAGTTTGAGCCTGGGCAATATAGTGAGACTCCATTTCAATAAAAAACCAAACCAAAAAACAAACCAAAACCAAAACCAAAACCAAACCAAATCAAACCAAAACCCTAGATTCGGAGCCTAAACCTAATTGCCTCAAGTGCTAAACAAAAGACACTCATGATGAAGGTCAGAATGGGTGGGAGGGGACTGTGGCAACACTGAAGGTTACAGGCCAGTCTAGGGAGGGTGCAGATGCTTAACGCCAGCTGATTAGAACCATGTGGTATCACAGGCTCAGGCTGCCAAATTGGAGGCTTTTGTGAAAGAAGCTAGAAAGTTGGGTTTCAACTTGAAACTTCTACATTTTAAGTGTGGATAATCAATCAAATTTAAAACAAAACAATGTAAATGAAACAAAATATGCGGCCGAGGGCAGTGGCTCACACCTGTAATCCCAGCACTATGGGAAGCCAAGGCAGGTGGATCACCTGAGGTCGGGAGTTCGAGACCAGCCTGACCAACATGGAGAAACCCCGTCTCTACTAAAAATACAAAACTAGCCAGGCGTGGTGGCACATGCCTGTAATCCCAGCTACTTGGGAGGCTGAGGCAGGAGAATCACTTGAACCCGGGAGGCAGAGGTTGCGGTGAGCTGAGATCGCACCATTGAACTCCAGCCTGTGCAACAAGAGCAAAACTCCATCTCAAAAAAAAAAAAAAATGCTCTTTGGGCTGTTATTTTGCAATCTCTGTTCTTAATCTATAGTATCTACTTTTATTCAAGAACAATTTTTTTTTTCAGAAATAAATTGAATTTTAACTTTTGGAAATCCAGTTCAGCTAGTCACAGCTATTTGTGTAAAAATTTCAACAATTTATGCACCTCCATCTTTACATTAATGTGTGTATTATAAACGCACTAACCAAGCTGATGGAAAAACCTTTAAGAGACCCAAGAATATTTCCCTGAGAACTAGTTAGTCAGATAAGATCCCTTTTATTTTATCAGAAAAACTGTGCAGGTTGTAAACTACTCATAACAATCCATTACTTTCTGTGATGTTAAATCCGGTGTTGTGTGTCTGAATGTGCAAATGTTGCAGAGCACAGACTGAAGGCAGAAGGCCTGGCCTCGGATGACCCGGTGTTGAATCTGTTGACTCTTGTGGCCTTCCAGCAATTATAACTCAACTTTTGGGTAAACACATCAATTTCCATGACAGCTGATTCTATCACATAAAATAGATGAAATACATTTTTCATTTAAATTGGTTTTCATAATTATAAGATTTTCAAAACCAATCCGTGGGAATGGTGAAACTTTCATAAAAATAATTGCCTCAGCATCCAACTTATTTGCATAATTTGTTTTGTTTGCAAAGACCTGAGAAAATTCACATAGAACAATTTCTTCTAGTAAACTTTCAACTTTGGAACTTTCAAAATTTTGAATAAATCTCCACCTAAAGTAAGGCAAGTCAACTTTCTCCAGCACCATGCCTGTATGCCTGTGAGTATAATCCCAGCTTGTCTGTTGAATACAAAGCAGTAAGAATGTTGGAAGAGCTGGCAAAGATTATGCTGGAAACTAAAGTGAAATTACCTCTACATACATTGGTTGGGCATATGGTGTTACTTTGTCTTATAAGCACATAGACTTAAAAACAGGCTTTGATATTAACTTATTCACAAGTAGAAGAGCTTCTATAGTTGAAAATGATAATGACATTTGTGTTTAACCACACCTGACTCTGCTATATCTCATGATTTTCTTCCATGGAATGGAGATGGCAAGAGAGACCTTATTGTCCATTTTGCAGAAAAACAAGGTCATGCAACAGTGGTCTTCAGTGTGTTAGAATCTGGCATATAACACAGTTGCTTGTATATTTTAATTATATTATAGAGTTTATTAAAATGTGACAGCATATGTAAAAGTGAATTATGAATAACACACTTGGCACATTCTACTCACCAATGAGGTACATGCCAATCCAGTCCCCAGCGTCCACTTCCTCCTTTATGTCCCAGTGGATGACCAGGTCCTGAGAGTGCCCGATGGAATAGTAGGAGCTGCTGACCATGAGCGTGGAGCGGCTGTCCGAGGTGACCAGGTCAGTGTCGCTGGTGGAGCGGGGAATGGTGACGCCATCGTGGGGGCCGCCCCTGAGGTCCATGTTGTGGAACTGGTCGGGGTTGTAGCTGTATCGGAGCGGCTCCTTGCACCGGCGTCGGCTCTGGGAGTTTCTAGAAGGAGACGCCATGGCGGCCAGGCCTAAAAACCTGTTCTGGTACAGATTCTGTGGGAGCAAAGAGACAGTGAGCAGGGTCAGGGCACGCCGGCAACTCAGTCACCGTCATCACACGAAAATGAAAGATGTGCTGGGAGACACGCGCTGTGAGTGAGCTGCCCTGCTGGGCAGATATGAAACATGGCATAGAGCATCTTCCTCGTGACAAAGGCTGCAGCTCTGGGTTCACACGGGGACAGCAAGAACAAAAACACAAGTGCACCAGGGTGTCCTGCGTTTCCATGTTTTATTGGAGTCTCTGCCTCTCCCGGCTCTAACCCACTTGATACCAGAAGGACTGGGATGTGCAGAATGACCCTGAAGGTGTGACTATTCCCCAACCAAATGCCATCCCTCGAGTTCTCCAACGTCAATTAGATTGGATCTGATTTTATCCTTCTTTAAGGCAAACGATGATTATCATTATTAACCTCTGAGTGATCCCTGCAGCACTCAGGTCCCTACACACAGCCCAGAATTAGGAGTGGTCCCTGCTGGGTGAGGTAGTCACTCCTCCATTTACATCTTTCACTCTACAGAATGCCTTCGGGCTGTATGAAGTTTCTATGAAGGATTTCAAACATCCTAGTACTCTTTGAATACGATGATTTTCAATAAAATCCAATCTCAGAGGACTGTATCTCCCTTGGAGCCAATGTTATTGTAGAAAACATTGTACCTGATGAGAAAAAATGCATTTTTGTATTGTTTACAACTTTGAGCGCTTAAAATGAGCCAACCTGATGCAGAGCACTAACTCGTTTTGGGCACAGATAACTTTGAAAATACAGAAGGACAGGCAGCAAATAGAACTCATGCAGAAACAAACAAGGGTGATTCTGACTTCATCAAAGTATATTAAAATTGCGTTTAAATGAACATTTTTGGGGGGTCCTGGTTATTGAAGTTCATGTTGTTCTATATGTAGTTTTCAAGAAGAGAAGATTAAGGCCTAAAAAAGTGTTGACTCATGAAGTTTAGATCCCAGGAACTGTAACTTCTTATGCACCTAATCAAATGCAAATTATTGACTTTTTGTTTACCAGCTATGATGAGCAGACCACAGCAATAGTCTACTCTTTCAGTTAGATCAATCTAGTTAGCAGTAATTTAGGCCTGCACTTTTTCCATCCTCCAAGACCAGGACGTTGTAAAAAGTCTATTAGCCTGAGAAAGCACAGTGTTGGCATTCTGAGTCTTGGTCCTCTATGGCCATGGGACAGGCAGGCCCTTTCACTCATCTGTGTCTCCTGTTTGGAATTCCTTTGGCCCTACTGGTGGTTGCTGTAGAATTATGACAGGCAGACAAGACAGACTCCAAAAAGCATCTCATCACCTTATTGGGACCATATTTCTTATTTTTTCAAAATGCTTGTCACTATAGCAGTATGAAAATAGATGGACCATGGTGTTGCCTGGAAACCATCCCTCCTCTCAGGAAGACTGGCAAAGCGCTGAAGGCCAGGGAAGCAGGAACCACCCACCTATCTCAAGGCACCATGGCTATTCTGGGCAGTTCAGGGAGGATCTCAGTAAACTGACAGCCCTCCAGGAGGCTCTGTCCAGAGACCTTTGTAAAATCCCCAAACAGAAAGGCTGCTGCAAGAGCACAAGGTTTGTTTAGTTCCCACATACTTTAAGTGGGCTAATACCATCTTACAGTATTACAGAGATTCAAAATAATTATGAATTAGACCATAATCAAAGCTGAGGCAGCATCTACCAGCTTCCCAGCTGTGGGTCTATCGCTGGACAATTTAATCTTTCTGGACCTCGGTTTCCTCCTCTGTAAATGGGCTGTTGTCAGAATTTAATGAGACAGTGCAAGTCAAGTTCTTAGTACAGTACCTGCTCAATAAATAAAAATCTCTTGCTAAGATATTACTGGTAGTGCTTTAGGAAGGAAACCTCACTGAGACATAGGGCCTGGGCACTCAGCCAGGCTCCGTCACTGAACAGGCTTCCTTTATGTCACCCCAGAGTCCTCACTCTTATGAACTTGCATTAAATTCAAGAAACCTTCAGGTTTTCTTACAAAATCAAAGTGACAAGGGTTACACAGCCTAGTGTGTTTGTAAAGGTGCTCTATATACTGGTGCTCAGGGGAGAGGCTCCTTTATTTGTAAGGTTTACGATTGAGTAGGATATATTTGCATTCATGATGAAGAGCCTAAGATAAAGATTTTTATGTACGTGGTTTCAATCAGGGCCTCAAAAGGATTGTAGGGTGTTTCTCTTTTGCTGAAGACAATTCTGCTATTGTATTTTTACCAAAATCCCCTGGAAACTAGAGAACTCTCCTGAAACTGTCAAATTACGCCAGTGATCACTGTCCACATGGTGAGAGCAAAGGTAGAGAAGGAAACATTAGTCAAAGAAGACGTTTGTCAGTGATTACTGGATTGGAACGATGACATTTGTCCGGGGTAAGCAGGGCAGCCTCAAAGCCGTCCCTTGCACCCCACCCTCTCCCACCACCCTGTCTTTGCACACATCCTCCCCATTCCTACTTGCAGGCAGGATCTGCACTTCTGCATCAGAATTATGCTCCAGCACCAACTCTGCTGTAACCGCTCCTTGCCTCCTTCCCATTCCCAAGAGTGGAACTTTCTGCTCCATGATGCACAGGAATCCCATTCCCCTGCAGGGATTCTTAGGTACTGTTGCTAGTTGATCTGTCCATGTTCACTCCTACACTGTGAAGTTTTCTCCTCTGTATATCCCCTGTACCTGGCATAATTCCTGCCACGAAAAGCCCCCAAAGCTTTAATTTATATAAATTATTTTATTCAGTGATATCCCTTCTTGTTCTAGAAAGGGTTTAAGATGGCTTATAAAAATAGATAAAATGGCTGGGAGTGGTGGTTCAGGCCTGTAATCCCAGCACTTTGGGAGGCTGAGGCAGGTGGATCACTTGAGGTCAGGAGTTCAAGACCAGCCTGGCCAACAAGGCGAAGCCCCGTCTCTACTAAAAGTACAAAAATTAGCCGGGCATGTTGGCAGGTGCCTGTAATCCCAGCTACTTGGGAGGTTGAGGCAGGAGAATTGCTGGAACCCAGGAGGCGGAGGTTGCAGTGAGCCAAGATTGTGCCACTGCACTCCTGGGCAACAAGAGTGAGACCCCGTCTCAAAAAAAAAAAAAATTACAGAAAGGCATGATAATTTAGTAGTAGATGGTACATAGAAGAAAATAAAGATATGAACACAAAGTTATGCAGGAAGGAGATGAACTTAAAATTGTATTCCATCATGTCCTAAACAGATGTTTTATTAAAGACTCACAACAGTTGCTCCTTTTTATTTTTAATTTCCCAGCTTTATTGAGGTATAATTGACAAATAAAATTGTATGACTTTTAAGGTGTACAATGTGAAGATTTTATATATATATAAATATATTATATGTTATATTATATATAAATATATCATATAATATATAAATATATCATATAATATATATAAATATATCATATAATATATAAATATATCATATAATATATATAAATATATCATATAATATATTATATATTATATATTATAATATATATTATAATATATTATATATTATATATTATATATTATATATTATAATATATAAAATATATATTATATATTATAATATATAATATATTATATATATTATATATATATATTAATATATATAATATATTAAATATATTATATATTATAATATATAAAATATATATTATAATATATTATATAAAATAATATATATAATATGTGAAATATATATTATAATATATAAAATATATTATATATAAAGATATTATAATATATAAAAATATATTATATATAATATATCAAAATATATTATATATATTATATATTATATAAAAAATATATTATATATATTATATATAAATTATATGATATATTATATATTATATATGATATATTATATATAAATATATATTATATTTATATAAATATATTATATGTTGTATTATATATAACATATATAATATATAATATATTAATATATTATATTTATATATTATATGTTGTATTATATATTATATAATATAATATATAATGTTATATATGATAAATATCATATATAATATATTATGTATTATATCATATAATATATAATATATTATATATACTGTATATTTATATATTATATATTATATGTTATATAATATATAAGATATACAGTATATATAATATATAATAATACATTTCACTATGTGTGTGTGTGTGTATATATATATATATATAGTGAAATGATTACCACAATCAAGTTAGCTAGCACATCCATCCCTCACCTATTTACCCCATTTTTATTTTATTTTGTTTTGGTTTGTGGTGAGCACATTTGAGCAAATGTCAATAGTTGCTTCTTGAACACAGCAGGTGGATAGAGCTGATTGCTCAACATGCAATTCGTTTGTGGCTATGTTTCTCCCAGACATTCACAAGTGTTTCTAGCATATACTATAGACTCATCAGTCTGGAAGAAGCAATTTAATCATTCTCTCGTCACATCTGAACTGTGGGAGATAGATGAAGCTCTGTCCTGTTTTTAAATAGCCCTGGATAAAAGGCCACTGTCTTCCTAGACAGTGATTCCAATGTCTTACAACTCCACCATTCTTCCTAACCTCTAAAGCAGATCTCCCCAACAGGAGACCTCCTTTCTCTTTCCTCTCTGCAAAGGGTGGCCCTCCCGATCTCTGTATGTATGGGAAATCAACGGATATCACTAAATTTCTCCCAGCCTTTTCTCCAACCCACTAATAACTCAAGTATCTTTTGTCTTCTTTTCCCTTTGGTGATAGACAATATGAACTGATAGGAGGACCACAAGAATATCAGCAATAGTTTCAATAACACTGTAATTTTCCAGTTATTGGTTGTAATCACGTGGCCCTAGTTATGGGCTATGTCAAGCATAGATTTTAGTTGACGCTTGAAAAAATGGGTCTGATAAGTGAGCCTCTGAGAGCAATTTAAATACACTGTACAAAGTGCCCTGCTATGGGAGTAAAAACCATCTGCTGGTTTTTTTGTTTTTGTTTTTTTTCCTATTTGTAGCAGAAGAGCCACCAATGTTTTGTTTATTTGTTTTGCTTTCCAACTTAAATGACATCGTAATTGTTGAAATGTTTTGAATTAAGTGATATGCTCTTTGTTGTTTTTCTTTTTTTCTTAATCTTGGAATAGGCCTTGTCGGTTTAATATGTTTTAAGATATTCTCATGGAGTATAGCACATTAACAAAAACAAAACCTGTAAAAAAACAGAATCTTAAAAGCAGAAAATCATCACTTCTAGGGATGGAACATGTTATTATGCATGGATTTTTTTTTTAAGAACCTGGAGACAAAAGATTCTGCTCTGTCAGTTTTTATCTAACTAAGTCATTAATAGCGTTTCTGTCTTGGAATATAAAGCCGTGAGTGAGTCCCATCTCAGAAATGAAAAGAAAGCAGACAAAGACATGTCTATAATAGAGAAAATGACTCTTAAAAATGGCCTCTACACCAAGGAATCAAAAATTGTAAGTGAAATACACAGCCCTTGAAGGAAGCTTCATTAAAGTATATAAGATGAGGTTATAGAAACTGGCATTACTTAGTTGGAAGAAAGAACGTAATACTTTTTTAGTCCATGAGCAGATTTTACTTTGATCAAGAAGATGCCTGCAGCTTTTGCTATCCTGCACTCGGCTTTGTTATGCCACCAGGTGGGTAATGGAACTTAAAAAAAAAAAAAATCAAAGCTTATCTTTTTCTACAAAGGATTTGAGAAAATTTACAAACCAAGAAATGTATAATAAAATAGGAAAATACAAAACAGACAGAAATCAGGAAGTAGCAATATGAAGGAAGACAAAAATAGTTCTGAGCATTTGCTCTATGCAGCGCACTTTTGTACATCTCATTAAAACATTATCAAGGCCAGACATGGTGGCTTATGCCTGTAATCCCAGCACTTTGGGAGGCTGAGGTGGGTGGATCACCTGAGGTCAGTAGTTCAAGACCAGCTTGGGCAACATGGCGAAACCTCGTCTCTACTACAAATACACAAAATTAGGCTGGGCGGGGTGGCTCACACCTGTAATGCTGGCACTTTGGGAGGCTGAGGTGGGCGGATCATCTGAGGTTGGGAGTTCGAGATCAGCTTGACCAACATGGAGAAACCCCGTCTCTACTGAAAATACAAAATTAGCCAGGCGTGGTGGCACATGCCTGTAATCCCAGCTACTTGGGAGGCTGAGGCAGGAGAATCACTTGAACCCAGGAGGCAGAGGTTGCAGTGAGCCGAGATCGCGCCATTGAACTCCAGCCTGGGCAACAAGAGCGAAACTCCGTCTCAAAAAAAAAAAAAAAATTAGCTGGGCGTGGTGACGGGCGCCTGTAATCGCAGCTGCTGAAGCTGAGGCAGGGAGAATCGCTTGAACCCGGGAGGTGGAGGTTGCAGTGAGCCGAGATCATGCACTGTACTCTGTGACAGAATGAGACTCCGTCCCCCCCAAACAACAAACAACAACAACAACAACAACAAAACACTATCCAGTTTCACTATTCTCAGGTTGCTAGAAAACCCAGCTCAGAATGTTAATAAAAATTCTGAGGTCATCCATCGTGTGGCAGGAAATGGGGATTTGAGCCTGTTTATGGGCGATCATAAGAGGGCACTTTTATCATTCTTAAGCATTCTCTCCAAATTATAAAACAGATGGACAGAATTGCAGTAATTGAGATTCAGATACTTCTCTGAGCTTCTCGGCAGCCAAGAAGATAAAAGGAAAGCTTAGTTCTTATGATCAGAATACAGGGATTTTTTCTTCCTCCAAGTTCTTAACAAAATGTTTCATCTTAGACTTTCTGTAGGAAACACAATGAAATGTGGTGAGTAAGATCTTAAGAGACTTTTAATCACGATTATAGTGGCAGATTCCTCGTACAAGGCTTTGACAAAAGCCAAGGTCATCGCAGGAAGATAGTTCATTAGGGACTGAGCGACTGTGCAGTGTTGCCTTCCGACCACATTCCAAAGTCTACCTGGCTCAGTCACTTCTAGGGGAAGCTTATACCCCAAAGCTTCCACTCTGAACTCAGTGACTGTTCTCAGTCCCGCAGCTTCCTCTCTGGCCTCAATGGAGATTTCGATCAGAGCCTGAATGAGATGTTCTGTCTAAAACTGCCTTACCTGTCAACTTATTTTTTGTCAGTCCCCTCTACTTAGAAGGCAGGCACCAAGACAGCAGCCCAGCCTAGCTCCTTTAGGTCTGCATTTCCAGCAAAAGTAGTGCCTGGCAAGAACATAGATGATGCTCAGTAAATACTTTGTTGAGGCTGGGTGCTGTGGCTCACGCCTGTAATCCCAACACTTTGGGAGGCCAAGGCGGGCATATCACCTGAGGTCAGGAGTTTGAGACCAGCCTGGCCAACATGGTGAAACCCCGTCTCTACTAAAAATACAAAAAAATTAGCCATGTGTGGTGGCACGTGTCTGTAATCCCAGCTATCCCAGGAGGCTGAATCAGGAGAATCGCTTGAACCAGGGAGGCGGAGGCTGCAGTGAGCTAAGATTGCGCCACTGCACTCCAGCCTGGGTGACAGAGTGAGACTCCATATCGATAAATAAATAAATAAATAAATAAATAAATAAATAAATAAATAAATAACTGTGTTGAATGAATGAATGCACTTGTGGGTAACGTGTGGGCTGGGGTGCACCTGGACATGGGGCTCTGCTCCTTGAGCTCAGGAATTCTTGTAAGCACTTATTTTGCCTTAAGCACAAGGCTTGGTGCCCAGAATTGCTCGAATTGAGTTCCTGGTTCCTGGACTGCACTGGGATGGGTCAGGTGTCCGGATGCAGGACCAGCAGAAGCACCGGGAATCCCTGAGGCAGCACAGGAGAAGTGGGGATGGCCTGGGTTGGAGGGTTCGGAGACAGGCCAGGGCAGCTTTATCCAGAGCTCTACTTGCTGCTGGGCCCTGCTGGTCCTAACAGTCTAAAAGCAGAAACCTCCTACCCAACCCAATGGCAGGCACAAGAGATCACAAAAATCACTGCAGCCCACGCATTTCCTCTGAGTCACGACTAAGGGAAACAATTCGTTAGGCTAAAAAGAAGGGCTCCACCTCTCTGGGAATTGCCTTCATCACCTGTCAAATAAGAAGAAAGTGTTGGGATGAGATTAAATACTGCCCCTGGGTCCTCCTCTCCTTCTCACATCCTGAGATTGGAGTCCTGCTTACCCATTTGTACCTCTGCTTGGGAACTGCTGTGTATGAGGGATGTTGTGGGACAGGGGCGGGTGTAGGGGCTCTCAGGTGTAAGGGAGGAGAGTGGGAGGTGGCTGCTAAACCACCATCTCTGTCTAACTCTTCAGCTCCCAGACACCTGTTCCTGAAACCTGTGCCTCAATTTGTGTTTTCAGCCTCAAAGCCATGTGCTAAAAAAGCTTTCTTTTGTGCTGGCCATTGTGTGGAAGAATATCACAGAATTACATAAACTAAATTGTGTGGGCTTCTTTTCTTTGAAAAAGAAATAAAATCCCACTCATTGCTGGCTGAAAGGGAACATTAGGGGGAGAAAATTTTAATAAGCAAATCAAGCCAAGCCAGATAATATCCACACAGGAAGTCATGATTTAAAATACAAGGAACTTGTTAAAATGACAGTCAGACACATTATTTTAGGAACACATAATGCCTTATCGCTCATAAAAAAAAATCCACCAATAAGTGTAAGGTTGAACATCCCCTCCCACTTTTGACTCTGCAGCCCTTTGATGGCAGGTGTTGGGGGGCGGGGGGTGGGGTGGTCTTTGCTCCTTGTCGCTCGCACACCATTCTCACTCACACGTAAGAGAAACCAGCTGGAGGCCAGGCTCCAGGAGGGGCATGATTGGACCATTCACTGCTTTGCTCAAGTCTAGGATTGCTTGGTGCAGCTCTGGGTTATTTGGGAGGTTTATGTTTGGAGGTGTTCAGCAGCAAAGTTGCTGAAATCTGGGTGGTTTGTATGGGCAGAGGAATGGGCAGGGGGCTGTGGGCGTGGGAGAGGGAGGAAGGTGGCAGCCAGGAGGGCCTCGTCAGGTTAGCTGGGGCAAATTCCTGTTCATAATATTTAGCACCTCCTCTGGTTTACACAGAAAGGAAAGGTGAGAACTGGTATTCCTGTGTGTGTGTGTGCGCGCATGTGTGTGTGCACGTGTGTGTGTGTGTGGTGTGTGTGTAAGACACAGAGACAGAATGAATGGGAACTTACAGATGTGAGAAAGAGACCCATTTTTCCCTTCTCAATGTTAGGAAATACTGTTTCTTCCTCAGGAAGGCACTAGCCTGATTGAAAGTGGAAAAGTTTCCTCTTTACCTACTGATACCTGCAGAGGAAAAGGATATGTGTTCACCTCCCAGAACCACAGTGCGGCTCCAGGGGCCCAAGGCGCCCAGCTCCAGGAGCCCTGCGGACCATACAGGAGAGAAAGGGAGGTGGAGCTGCTGTGAGCCAGCCACATCATCCTCCCGGGGCGGCCCCGTACCGGGCATTTGTGAGGAGCCCCCATGATGACCTCAGCCTCACTCCATCCTGAGCCCAGCAGGGCGTGTGCTGTGCTGAGTGGGGTCACTGTGTCTCTTCCCATAACCAGGGCACCACCACCTGCTTGGCTACAGTCCAGTCTCCAAAAGCCAACCCACAATACTGTGAATCACACAGGAACCCACAGTGACAGTCATGGGAGGGTTCTGGGCCAGCCCCTCCTCTTATTCACCGGGAAGCTGAAGCCTCAGAAGGGCAGCTGCCTGCCCTGACCACGCAGCAGGGGAGCAGCAGGGCCCCAAGTGGACCTTGAGACTCCCCGCGGCCAGTTAGCTGCCTCATCCATGGCCTGAGCTGCCTGGCTTGGGAGGGAGCCTCAGGCTTGTTGAGAAGCCTGAGGAGCCTCAGGCTGTCGTAAGCCAGTGTGTTTCCCTCCTCCATTCATGGTCGTGTCCTCATTTGCCTGCTATTAGGTGATGGGGCCAGACAGGGATTACAGTTCTAAGAAATACACTTAGGAGGGTTTCAGATGCAGTGCTGAGTTTGTATCCTCATTGAAATTAATACTCAAAAGCATGTTATCATTTGTCATGGAGGATCAAGGTGCTGTAAAGATGCTCTCTTTTAAATTCTTATATCCCCTGGGTGGTTTGACCCAGCATCTTTGGGTTTATTTTTAAGTAAATCCTGTCTTTGGTTTTCTTCTCCTGCTTCCTTTTTTTTTTTTTTTTTGACGGAGTTTCCACTCTTGTTGCCTAGGCTGGAAGGAAATGGTGCGATCCCAGCTCACTGTAACCTCTGCCTCCCGGGTTCAAGAGATTCTCCTGCTTCAGCCTCCCGAGTAGCTGGGATTACAGGCGCGTGCCACCGTACCTGGCTAATTTTTTTGTATTTTTAGTAGAGAAGGGGTTTCACCATGTTGGCCAGGCTGGTCTTGAACTCCTGACCTCAAGTGATCCACCTTGATCTCCCAAAGAGCTGGAATTACAGGCGTGAGCCACTGCATCTGGCTTCTTCTTCCTTCCTTTAGCCCAGTCAATCAGGAAATGTGGATGGAGTCTTTAATGTGTACCAGGCCTTGTGCTAAATGCTGAGTATGGATACAGAGAGGACTTAAACAGTGCTCATAGCCTCGGAGAGTTTGGTGCAGGAGGCAGACATTTAAGCAGTCAACTATGACACAATGGTGAGGGCAATAATAGGGTGGTGGGCATGGTCCCCCCTAGAAGGGAGAGAGATGCTGGGACCACCTTCCCAGATGGGAGGACATGGAAGCTGGACCTGGAAGGAAGGGCCAAGAGCTGAGGGAAATCCAATCTAAGCAGAAGGAACTTCTCGTGGAAAAGCGTATCTTTACTAGAAGCATGCTGAGCTTCCAGATTCAGCAGAGCTCCTCTTAGCTGTCTGCCAGACAGTGTTGGGGGTGGCTGGAAGTGTGTGAAAGGGGTCTCCCATGGCACACCAAGAAATACGACCTTCTCCATTGGAGAGTGGGGGGCCACGGAGGTTTTGTTCACCTTAGAAACTTCACACTGCAGCAATGAGGGGGAGAGCAAGGTGGACAGAGCTGCTGTGTCTTGGGGAGCCCAAGTATAGCTCTCCTGAATGCCAAGGTCTACATGCAGGGAGAAGCTTTACCGATCAAGTGGTCCCTCAAGTCTAAACAAGTGGCACCGTGGCAGAAGTTACTGACGAAGTAGCAGGGGCGGCTCCTGGGCGGGTGCAGGGACAGTGTGCAGCTCTCACATCAGTGTGGGAGGTCATCGTACCCGCTTTTCCAAATCACCCATCAAGCCAGAAGAAGGCCCCATGTTGGACTGCAGCTCCGATAAGTGTGCCAGTCATTGGGATTATGAACCATAATGCCCATCATCAGTACATAGTGGGGTTGAACCAGCAGCAGCAGCACTTTCCTTTTGTGATCAAAGTGCCCCGGATGAACATGGCCATATCTGATATAAATTCAGTGTTGATGTCTCAGAGCATTTATGAGAGCAACTTAGAGCCATGATGAAGAGTAAAGCAGGCATGGCCGTTAGCAATATAAAGTCATCTCTCTCTCCTACATTTCATACCTATATTGGCAATATAAAGGAATCTCTCGCTCCTTCCACCCTTCTTCCACCCTCTTCTATCCCTCTTCCACCCTTGAAAGGAGACAAAGCCAGTTCATATTCCAGATGGGGCCACAGGTAGCACGTTCCTTCCCAGGTTCCTTCCCTGTCATCACTCTGCCCACTCTTGTGCTCTTTCTAGCTCTAACTGTTACTCAGTTCCAATTCTGGCTGCCACACACCTTAGCCACACCAGGCTGCACCATCTCAGCACCAGGCTGTGACAGGAGGACTGGCAGAGGTGGTTTACCTCAAGAGATTCCTATTGGAAGAGGAAGGAAATAAGGAAGAACTGGCAATATATGTATAGAATAGGCCTATCTGTAGTGATTTAGGATAGAATGGGGGAATTGAAGGATAAGGAGGAGAATTAACCCACCAGCACCTCCATCAAGCTCTCAACATTGATAGAAGAAAGAAATCACCAAGGGGCAAAGACAAAGCCTTGCTTTTTAAGTGAGCCACAGCAGAATGGACACCTGTCTAACAGAGTAAGAGCTCCATGGGGAAAAGTCCAACAGCATCAAGATATCCCTGTGATCAAAACCAGCAAATCAGGTGACCTAGATGAGTGGCATATTGCTTTATTAGCAATTATTCAGGGGAATGGTAAAAGAAAGGAACAATTCTATTTTGAAAACAAAAAAATGGGATTTGATACTCAGCTCTGACAGCAAAGGAGAAATGATCACTAAGACTCTGTGATATGGGCTGGGAGTGTGGAGGAATCGCCTCAGTCCAAAGTTTCACTGGGTTCTAGAAGAACATTAAAAGGAAGGGGACACTTAGCTACTATGATTTCTTAAACGTCTCAGGCGACACTTACTGCTGAAATTCTTTAACATATTTAACAGAAAGTCTCTTCTGACATTTTCCACACAGCTAACCTTTCTGATTTTTCAGAGCTAAAAGGAAGGGACAACAATTGAGGCAGTTTGGAAACTTTTTTTTTTAAGTCTTTTTCTCAATTATGCAGGACTAAACTTGGAACCTTTGAACTCACGGACAAAAGCTATTGTCTGCTGTGGGATTTTGGACAGTATTTTCAATTTTACAGATGAGGGAATAGGCATGGTTTTCGTGCAGTCCATCTCTATTGCTTAGATGCCCGTGACCATCTCCTAAGCTTGTCTCTGATACACCAAAGATGCACCAAATATACACCAAAGATACCGGGAAGGTACCAGCCCCACGGCCTCTCCCACCAATTCCGGCCTCGTGGAATCTTTGCTCAACAGTGTAGTATAGGTTCACATTAAATTCCATGAGATAAACAGTTGAATTGGTGCTACCTCCTTGACTCTCTGTAGCAATTATCAGATGGCAAACCCATGATTATCATCTCACTAAGACATTTTTCACTTGTAAGCTGATGCTTAGACATCTCTGGCCTCGAGGATACGGTAATATATTCAAGGGCACTCACTGCCATTTCCACTGGTTACAAGACAAGCCATCTATGTCCAGACTAATAGAAACTCAGAAGTCTCAATGATCTGGATATTTTAGAATTTCCTTTTCATTTGAGGCTTGAATTAATTATTCAGATAACATCTCTAATTTTCCATTTTACCTTGTATGCGGAAAACAGCAGAGATTAAAGTGCGGTCTCGCTCCAGAGAATAAGAGCTGTGAAAGGAGCCTCGAGATGTGGGGGCGGCAGACAGAGCCTGCACCTCGTGGTAAGTGGTGGCAACGGAGACCAGCTCATTGCAGGGAGGCCCCTGACTTGCCATTCACACTGCTTCTCAGGCTTTCTACAAAGCTCCAAGAGACTAAGTATTAAAAGGAAAGTGAGACAATGAAAGTAATTTGGGTTTTTCCAAGAGGAAACATCAGTTCTGAGGAAGCTAGAGCCACAGGTACATGCTACTGAGTCTTAATGCCTCACACACTGCAAGACTTGGGCTTTGCTCTTTGCAAAGGACAGGTCTCATTGCCATCAGTCATCAGAGATAAACTCATCATGTCAGTGCCTCAATTATGATCCCCGGTCGGAGGCTGGCATATGACTACTGCTTTATTAATACTACTTGGAGGCAGTTAGAAGCACATGTCAGGGGGACTGTAAACTGCTAAGGGTGCATTTCCCAGCAGGGCTTCATTTATTTATTCAGTCAACAAATGCACATGCCAAACCCTGGAAAATGAACTGAAATAGAAATGATGGCCTCTGCCCTGGAGATTTAGGACTTATTCCTGTGAAAATTTAATAACTCCAAATATTCTATGGAGTTTTCCATACCTAATTGCCAAAATGAGGTTGTTAGAAGAAAGCACCACTGCAGGGAGAGAGTGGGGTGAATATTCCAGACAGGGCGAATGGTGCACTCTATTCCAACTAGAATATAAAGGTACCAGGGCACATACTCTAAGTCCTATCCAATCTAAATTGTTTTTTTTCCTATTTTTCCCCAGAAACAGGGTCTCACCCTGTCACCCTGGCTGGAGTTCAGTGGTGCCACTAAAGCTCACTGCAACCTCGAATTCCTGGCTCAAGCTATCCTTCTGCCTCAGCTTTTTTAGTAGTTGGGACCACAGTCATGTACTATCATGTCTGGCTAATTTAAAAAAATGTTTTTCTAGAGACAGGTCTCTCTATGCTGCCCAGATTGGTCTTCAACTCCTGGCCTCCAGTAATCCTCCTGCTTTGGCCTCTCAAAGTGCTGGGAGTATAGGCGTGAGCCACCATGCCTGACCCAATTTAGTTTTTTTTTTTAGAAAAATCACTATGTTGTTTTCTAGTGACTCCACTGTATATATGTTTAAATTGCCATCTTATAAACACACTGGAGAAGAATCCTTAGAGCCAAACCCAATGCAGCTGTATTTTTCAGTCTTAGAGTGTCCATCAAAATCTGGGCAGTAATTTTCATCTCGATTACAGGAGCAGCGGAGGCATGATGGATCCTTGCTGTGACTGGTGCCTGGACATCCCTGCCAACCACCTTGGAGAATGGCACCTTCTGAGTGTGCCTGAACCACTCTTCTCCTTGGCTACCACTCTGAGTACTATCCCTAGAGACTACTGGCCACACACATCCACAGAGTCTCAATGTCCACAGAAGACATTGTTTTGCAGCATGCAAAAACAATCTGAAAGATGATAAAAAGCAATTTTCATAATTAATAAATTTCTACCTGCTGATTAGGAAGTGTTAGAAATAAATAAACAAACAAACAAGAGTAATTGTGACATTTTGGCAAGGGTTCCAACTTAAGGACTGAAATGTGCCCTTGCTCTGACTGTATCTAATTCAGTTCAATTGAACAAACATCCATTGAATATCTATTGTTTGTAAAGCTCTGGGCTAGCTGTTGTTCAGCATATGATCTCTGTTCTCAGGTCAAAACAAATGAGGCAGAAAAAGCTGAATGCATGAGATGAAAACAAAATTAAAAATAAAACAGCCTTCTTCCTGGAGATTCTAATTCAATAGGCTGGATGGGGCCCAGGCAGCTATATTTTACCAAGCATCAGCTCAGCCTGGTTCTGACCAGCAGGCAAGCACTCAGAAGGAGGCCATCACTGTCTCTAATTGGTGGTTGTCACAAAAAGCTGCAAAGAGGAGGTATAGTCACCTTGAGATATTTCAACAACAACTGCATGTTAAGTGCCTTGAAGGCACAGGTCAGACTTGGGCAAGTGGAGGACACAGAAGGGGGATGTTTCCAGCAAGGAGCAGAGCTGTGGAGGCCACAAAGTGCACCCTGAACGGCTGGCCCTCTTGAGAGATGTCAAGAAGAACGTTGGAACGGTTCATTTCTAAATGAACTCATCAGCCTTACTTTTTTCCATTAGTTCACATTTGGCCTCATTTCTCAATCCAGAATGATGCAAAGGAGCCATAAACCTGAATTAAGACAAACAAAAGTGACATGGATAAATTTTCCTTGGACATCAGAGCACCATGGATGAGAGAGGAGAGAGGATGGCTCATGTTTCAACTTGAGGCTTCCACAGCTGCGTCCACAGCTGCGCCACCAAGTTCAGAGTTGAGCATTCATGAGTGTGTGTCTTGTCATGAACCAGGGGCCTCACTGTCACCACTAGGAGGACACACCATAGACCTTCCTGGGCAACAAGAAAAGCTGAGCCACACTCTGCAAATTCCAAAGGCCTGAGAGAAGTCCAGAGTCAGGACTTTTGAGGAAAACCAGTCCATGCTAAAAATTTGAAAAATACATAAAATTAAGAAAAAACAGCAAGGCCCCATAATTATGTAACACAGAGACTACCAGAATAATTATGCAGAAATATTTCCTGCATTTTTCCTTCATGCATTTTACAAGATAGTTGGGACCACACATTTTTGTATTCTGCTTTTTTAAATGGTTAACTATTATAGTAGAAGAATTCCTCTTATGTGATTACAAATATATCACAAAATTATTTCAATAACCATAACATTTTAACACATGAATATTTATAATAATAATTAGCAAGGTAATTCTATTTTTGTAACTTTAGGTTGCTCTAATTTTTCTCCATTATAAGTAATGCTAATTAAGCAGGCATGACCATGGGCCAATGAAAATATCTAAGTCAAAAGCAGCAATTTGTCTATAGATTTGAGTTTTTAAAAAATGATTAAAAACAATACGTCAATGTCATAGATGCCACTACTTTTGGAAAACAGTTTATTGCATCTTTCTCTGTTTATCTGGTATGAGTATAAATGGGCTTACAATGAAAAAGCTCCCTTACCAAAGTGATGTAGGAATTATTGCTTAGAGCTATGAGACTGAGAGATAGTGGGATATAAACAAAGGTCTCTTCTAAGGTCTTTAAAGGAGCTGGAAAATATGTAGGTCATGCAGATGTTCCCCTGCCGCCACCAGCCCCTCCTCCACCACTCCTCCCCTCCCCCTTGGGCCTCTTGCCTCCCTGCCCTCTGGTCTTGTCTTCATTCTAGGGAAAGTCTCCCTCCAACAGCAGGCTGATCCAGGCCCCCCCGGGGAGTGGGACCTTCTCCGTATTCGGTATTGGTGTCTGCATCAAGGATGGCATGACAGTGGAACATCCCTGAACATAAAGATTGGGAGAGTGAAAGGAAAATAAATCTCAGGGCTTTAAAAGCACTAAGCCACAGGGAAAATTCATGCTGGGAATTGTCTTGGGCCAACCTGCCTCCTATTCTATTCCTAAATAAGATAGCTACAAAGATAAAAAAGCCATATACCCCCCTCACAATTATAAGAAAGCTATATACCTCCCTTACAATTATAAAAATGATATACACCTCCCTCCCTCTCTCACAAAAGGAAATTCCTTGTGGACAAATAACAGGCAGAACTGAAAGTCGTCCCTCTGCTCACACGAGACAATGCATACCTGATTTTTTTCTTTTTTGCCCTATTGTTTCACTAAGCCAGACTAAGGCATAAGTGACTATTCCTGTAAATTGTGTATTCAGTGAAAAGCTAATCAGAAACTCTAAAGAATGTAACCGTTTTTTTCTTATCTGCCTGTGACCTGGAAGCCCCCTCCCTGCTTGGAGTTGTCCTGCTTTCCGGACTGAATCAATGTACATTTTACATATTATACGATGTACATCTTACACATATAGATTGAAGTCTCACGTCTCCCTAAAATGCATAAAACCAAGCTGTTCCCTGACCACCTTGGCTCATGTTGTGAGGACCTCCTGAGGCTGCGTCACGGGTGCATCCTTAACCTTGGCAAAATAAACTTTCTAAATTGATTGAGACCTGTCTCAGATACTTTTTGGTTTATGGGGACAAAAGCTTTTGAAGTCAGACTGACCTGGGCTTAAACTCTCTTCCACCTGCTGCACAATCCTGACCAAAGACTAGGCTCTCCCAGTGTCAGCAGGTTCAATCAAATAAGTCCTGACCCCTTGGGAAATGTTGCTACAGCCACAAAACTGGAAGCTGGGACTAGGATGGGGACCGAGGAGCCAAGTATTAGCCAGGTGAATAATCTGCTTTTTTCTGACTGCATCCAGTGAGACCAGGAGGAGCTAGTTTTACAGCAACAGTGGCAGCTGATTCCCCAGGACTTCTGGAAGGCTCCTGGGAGGCTGAGTCACTTCACCTCTCTCTGCCAAGAAAATGCTATCTTAGAAACACCCTCCCTCTCTCATCCTCCCCCCTCCCCCCATGGGAACAGCTAGTTGCAGGACTATTGCCATTGTCTTGGAGATCTTCCCTGTTGTGGTCACCTGTGTGGATGTACACGTTGCTCTTAAAGCCAGTTAGTGGACATGCCAAAGGCACCAGAGCCTCTGTGGTCCTAGGAGATGCAGCACCCTTTTTCCTTTTGGGAGTGAGCAGCTCAAAGTGTTTGGAAAACAGTGCATTTCCCTGAGAGGTTTCCACTGCAATGCACATGAGAGTTTGCCCCTGCAGCAGCGGTCCCCAAACTTTTTGGCACGAGGGATTGATTTCACGGAAGACAATTTTTCCAAGGACAGTGTGTGTGGTGGGGGGTGTTTTCAAAATGAAACTGTTCCACCTCAGATTATCAGGCATTACTTATGTTCTCATAAGGAGCATGCAACCTAGATCCCTCAGATGTGCAGTTCACAATAGGGTTCATGCTCCTACGAAAATCTAATGTCGCCGCTTATCTGATGGGAGGTGGCACTCAGGTGGTAATGCTTGCTTGCTGCTGCTCACCTCCTGCTGTTTGGCCCAGTTTTTAACAGGCCATGGGCTGGTACCAGTCTGTGCCCCAGGGGTTGAGGACCCCTGCCCTAAGGGTTTAAAGGTTATATAATGCACTAAAATTAAAGTTTCTAATTTAAAAAACAAAATCCTACCACCACACTAGAGGCTTTCTTCAGATCTGGAGCACTCCTTTAGGCATGTGATGCCGAAGGTTGAGGACTGAAGCTACAAGAAATGGCACATTATTTGATACAGGTATCTGAGGCAGCAGAATAGGGTCTGGAGACAGGGAACCTAAGGTTGTTTCATGCCGACTTCCTAGAACTTAATTGAAAGGAAAACCCTAACTTTCCATGCTTAAGTAACAAAAGGACCAGAGGCTACTCCCTTTGACCTTTTCTGCACTGCAGATGGGAATTTGGCTGTTTGTAACCAATCAGACTGATTGTGGGCTACCACTTCAGTTACAGGAGGTGTGCATTGAAGTGGCCAATGGGAAACCTCTAGAGGGTATTTGAACCCAAGAAGATTCTGTATTCGGGCCCTTGAACCGCTGCTCGGGTCCGCTCCCACACTTGGAGTGTACTTTCATTTTCTTTTTTTTCTTTTCTTTTCTTTCTTTTTCTTTTCTTTTTTTTTTTTTTTTTGAGATACAGTCTCGCTGTGTCGCCCAGGCTGGAGTGCAGTGGCACAATCTCGGCTCACTGCAACCTCCGCCTCCCAGGTTCAAGCGATTCTTCTGCCTCAGCCTCCAGAGTAGATGGGACCACAGGCGCCTGCCACCACACCCGGCTAATTGTACTTTTAGTAGAGATGGGGTTTCACCGTGTTAGCTAGGATGATCTTGATCTCCTGACCTCATGGTCCACCCGCCTTGGCCTCCCAAAGTGATGGGATTACAGGTGTGATGTACTTTCATTTTCAATAAATCCCAGCTTTCGTTCTTTTGTTGCTTCATTCTTTCTTTGCTTTTCTGGGCATTTTGTCCAATTCTTTGTTCAAAATGCCAAGAACCTGGACAACTTGCAGTCACAACCCTCTACTAGTGACATATCCAGATTTTGCCTTGTACTATCATAGGGGCTGAGCTGAAGACAAAGCCCTCACACCCTGCTAGGAAAGTTTGCCTCACATGCATAACTTCAGAGAAGAGCCCTGGGTGCTGGGTGACGTGTGCTGAATGGAAGTAGGTATGTCACCAAAGGTCACCTTCCTAGCTCTGTTCCCAGCCCTCCTCTCCTCACACCTCGCCACTTACTGCTCAGCTGTCCCCTGAGCTCCCTCTCAGGCTCTGGGCCACACTTGTGCTTAGTCCTTGGTGGGGAATTTCAGGTGACACAGCAAAAAATACAACTGGCTTCTATTCTACTCTGACTTTGTGACCCTGGGTATTAGCTGGGCTTCAGTTGTTCTTATAACTACACCTTTGCCCTGATGCCTTGTTATCAAGGCTGGTTCCCAGGGGCCTTGTGATACAGAGGAGAGAGCATGGGCTTTGGGTCTGGACAGACCTTTGCACAAGTGCTGGCCGTAAAACTTAACTAGCAATGTGTTCTTATGCAAGCTAGTTGGCCTCTCTGAGCCTCCATTTCATCAGGTGAATAACCATCCTGGCTGGTTGTGATGGGGCTTAGGACACATTATCCTAAGATATGATTGTAGGAGACCAGAATACGCCACCCCAAAATATGCCTCTTTGGCATAAGGATTATTTCGAGCTGTTTATTTTGAGAAACTGCAGATGCAGAGAAGCTCTGAAACTGTTACCCTTTTGTAAGAGAAATTTACATCTATAAAGGAAATCTCCATTTGTAAGAGTTTCTCTCTCTCAGCCCCAGGAAGAGAAGGGTGACCCTGAATCACTAGAGACTGAATTAATGGAGAAGGCAGGGACTTAAAACTGCATAAAAAGCCTTACCTTTGTTTAAAGTGCTTTTCCTGGCCACCTAATCTTAACTGGGCCTTTCCCTAGACCCTTCTCTCTTTGTATTGGAGAACGATGTTATTTAAGCCTGACTTCTAAGATAATACTTTGAAATCTACTCGAGATTTACCCATTTCTCTGAGTTTTCCCCCATGAACAGATGAGATATACATTATTAAACTTCTGTTTGTTTTTCTCTTGTTAATGTTAATCTGTCTTTTGTTAGAGGGAGTCCCAGCTAAGAATTCATAAAGAACTGTAGAAAGTAAAAAGTTTCCTCTTCAAAGTTTCCTTTGTTGTTGAAGAATAAATCGTAAGTGTTAGAAATAGTCGTTTCTTTTAAAGACTAACTTCCTTCAAGCTTCCTTGCTTTGTGCTAATAACTCTTTGTTAAGCCCTATCCTATGTAGCTGTTAAATATAAAGGAATAAGTACATTCTATGTCCTTGTACTTTAACCAAGATATTTGTGCAGGACATGCTCACAGGAACGTTCCAGCTTGCAGCCTATGTGCCTTTCCTACTTGGCATAAGCAACTTCCTCTTTTCCTTTGTTCTCCCTTGCCTTTACCTATTTAAAAAAAGTTTTAAACTGTTAGCCAATCAAATTCAGTTTAGATTGTGAAGTCTAGCTCCAGCCAATGGATGCAAGACACAGCAGTAAGGATGACCCAAATGCATAAAGGATAAATATGTCTGCTTTTCCTTTGTTCAGTGTACTCTCGTAGCAAGACTGCTAGCAGGTGTACCCTTTCTGCAGAAAGTAAAAATTGCCTTGCTGAGAGAACTAAATTTATGTTCAAGTGCTATTTCTTTGCAGTACCACGGAACAAGCATTCTGTTTCTAAATAAACATTGTACATATAACAGCTTGGAGGAGAAAACTATTTTCCCCCCCTGCAGATCTAAACAGTAAAGGGAACTGAGGTGGGGTTCTCTTAGCAATGGTTCATGTTACCACTGTGAGTATTCTCCATATGCAGTCTTCTCTTGATGGAAACTTCATCCTGGCTCCTCTGGGATGGGGTCCCTGCCTCGTCCTGCTATTCTCCCTGGACTGAAAACTGCTCCTGGAACTTCGTTCCACCATGGCTCTTAGTTCTCCACCATGACAACAGCTGGCTTGGATCCCAAGCACTGCCTCCCTGGGCCCCACCATGGGCACTCATGTGGGGGACTCCCTGTTGGCTTCAGAGACCCTCTGACTGCATGGACTATCACCTGCTACTTGTCACTGGGGCTCTGGACATTATGACATCCCTGTCAAGCTCCTAGGGACTGTAAACCAAAAATAAAATTCAGACATTGCCCAACTGACGGGATGGACCCCTCTTGGCCAGGATGACCCCAGAGAAACCTGAAAAACGGAATTCCCATCCATGACAAGAAGGGAGGCCAGACATGCCTCGTTATACCCCCTCCCTTCTGGAGTTTAGGCACAGCTAACCAGCATTGAGGTTAAAATCACAAGACCTCTATTTTATAGACAGAACAGGCTCTTTGTGGCAATAAGATACCAATACCAAATTATAAACAAAACCTAAAGCCATGCAATGCGAGTCACACCCTACAAACCATAAAATCTCATTAAACAGGCTTTTAAAATTTATCTTGGTGTCATGTGGCTTACTTTCCAAACTGACTGTGGTATAACATCACATGACAGATAGTAGACCCTGAAGAAAATAAAAATATTTTACCCCCAAATATATATCTTTGACATCTTTTGAAATGGCCCTGCAAAGCTGTCTTTTGAGGGGGAAATCTGCATCTGTAGAGAATCTACATGAATGCAGACAGGCCTTCACTTTCCAGACCTTTCTTAGATCTAGGAGAGATTAAGTAAGAGTCTGACACCTTAAGTTCTGAAAAGAGACATTTACAATCTGTCTTTCTGAAGCCTTCTACCGATAAGGCTTCATCTACATAACAAAGGCCTTGGCCTCCACAACCCGCTTTATCCTAACTCAAGCTTTCCTTTCTACTGACTTCAAGTCTTTAGACAAAGCTCAACTCTCTCAACCAATTGTCAACTAAAGAATCCCTAAAACCCATCTATGACTTGTAAGCCCCCACTTCAAGATGTCCTGCCTTTTCCTGCCTAACCAGTGTACACTTTCCATGTACTGATTTATGTCCTTTCCTGTAACTCCTGTCTCCCTAAAATGTATAAAACCAAACTGTAACCACCTGGGCCACACTTTCTCAGGACCTCTTGAGATTGTTTTCCAGGCAGTGGTCACTTATATTGGCTCAGAATAAACCTCTTCAAATATTTTACAGAGTTCTGTTCTTCTGTTAATAGGACCACCTATGGGCCAGGCCAATGGGCATATGCCTGATCTACCAATGGTGGCTGGATTACTGTCCCCAGGGTCCTCGTTCCTCCTCTTCCACACTAGCCCATGACCTCCTAAAGTCCAAGCTATCATTCAGACAAGTAAGAACATCAGGGAGGTCTCATAAAGAGTCTGGAACCCAACCCCTGTAAGGGTAGAGCTGCCACTGCATGTAGGGACAGCATTAGAAAGTGCTGGAGGCTGGGCGTGGTGGCTCATGCCTGTAATCCCAGCACTTTGGGAGGCCAAGGCAGGCAGATCACGAGGTCAGGAGATTG
Organism: Pan paniscus; assembly: GCF_029289425.2. Classification (NCBI taxonomy): domain Eukaryota; kingdom Metazoa; phylum Chordata; class Mammalia; order Primates; family Hominidae; genus Pan; species Pan paniscus. The sequence goes on from NC_073255.2 coordinate 45,148,753, forward strand.
AGACCATCCTGGCCAACATGGTGAAACCCCGTCTCTACTAAAAATACAAAAATTAGCTGGGCGTGGTGGCACGTGCCTGTAATCCCATCTACTCGGGAGGCTGAGGCAGGAGAATCACTTGAACCAGGGAGTCGGAGGTTGCAGTGAGCTGAGATCATGCCACTGCACTCCAGCCTGGTGACAGAGTGATGGATACTCTGTCTCAAAAAAAAAAAAAAAAAAGAAAAGAGAAAGTGTTGGAGATGGCACTCCATTCTTTCACTGGATGGGAATTGGGAAATGCCTAGTACCAGCCAGGCACTGTTGTAGGCCATGGGATAAATTGGTGAGTTAAAGAGACAAAAGGCCCTGCCTGTGTGGAGCTTGTATTTGACTGCGTATAGCGCACCTGGATATCCCCGTAACTAAAATATAAGAATAAGGCAAGAGAGGTAGGCTGGGGCCAGGTCTGGGGAGCCCTGAATGTCAGCAGAAGAATTTGTCTTTGAGCTGAATTACCAACAGTGGGTGAGATGAACCACTGCACATTTGTCAGAAGAGTGGAGAATAACAGGGCAAAATGGACTTTTAGAAAAATGTCTCTGACAAGAGACGGTGGGTGAATAATGACAACAAAACCTTTGCACAGCATTTTCCAATTTATAAGAGGCTTTATCAGCTATCATGTCTCACAATCCTCCTGGGCTCTGGGAGTCAAATAAAGGCCCCATTCAGAGACAAGCCTGGGCACTGAGGGAGGGACTAGCCTGGGGCCACAGGATGAGTGAGTGGAGAGCGGGGCCTCAAAGCTCTGCCTTGTGGCGTCTCATCTTCTAGTCTGTATATTTCCCTTTCCTAGCAAAGACTGTATTTACCAAACACAGTGCACGTTTTCTCTTTAAGGAGGATGTTCAACTTAAAATTATGGAAAACTTTATTACAATGTTTGCAGAAAAATGTCAAGAGAGAGGAATACTATCAGTATTGCCTGGGGATTTTTTTCAAATACACATGGCCACCTTCCTCCCTCCCTGCTCCCAGATTTTGACAGTCTCACTTAGATGTGTCTAATTTGCAAGAGCTCCTGTGACTCTACTACCTACAGCCTTCACTGCAGCATGTCCAGCTAATTCCCCTCCTCTTCGCATTGAGAAAGTTCAGTCCTGGTGGTTTGGGCTGTGTGTTTAATTGCAAAAGCCCTAGAGAAAGAAGAGATGTTAATATAACACTCTTGATGAAACAAGACAAGGGGAATATGTTTCCCATTTGTAACACACAGAAAATCTAACAATGAGTGCTGGTGGGTTGCTTTCCTCAACTATCTCTGTCTACATGGATATCTCATATGCATCTCAAGCCCACCTCCAAAAACAAGTTCTTGATTATCTCAGCCTTAAATGTGCTCTTCCCCAACTCCGTAGATGGTAACTCTATTCTTTCAGGTACCAGACTGAACACCTAGAGGCATCCTTAATGATTCTTCACACTCCTCAGGTACAATCCAGCCAATGCTGAAATGCAAGCTGTCTAAATCCAGACAATGCTGGCTTCAAAATCTGCCCTGTCCTCTGACCACTTCTCAGTCTCCCACTGTTATCTTCCCAGCCTCAGCCACCAGTATCTCTTACCTGGTCTATCAGGTCTCCCGACTTCTATCTTACATTCTGCTCTCCACAGAGCAGCCAGAGAAACCTTTAAAAAACCTAAATCAGGGCTGCACATGGTGGCTTATGCCTGTAATCCCAGCACGTTGGGAGGCTGAGGCAGGAGGATCACTCTAGGCCAGGAGTTGGAGACCAGCCTGGGCAATATAGTGAGACCCTGTCTCCAAACAAAGAAGAAAATGAAAAGAACTCTAAATCAGATCACATCCCCTCTGCCAAACCTTCCATGACTTCCTTCTCCCACCATTGCCTCCTTTTCCCTTGGGTCCAGCAACCCTGGACTCCTGGCTCTTCCTCCTGCCTGCCCATCACAACCCTGCCTCGGGGCCTCTGCACTCCCTACTCCCACTGCCAGGAATGTGCACCCCCAGACATCTCTGGGCCTCTGGCTCTCCCTTCATCAGGCCTCCATTCCAGCATCTCCACAGTACCTGCTCATCTACTCCTCCCTAATCCCCTGTGTAACATCCTTTGCCATGCTCACTCTCTTTCCCTATTCCCTGTATTATTTCTCTTTACAGAATTTAACACCACTGAAAACAAACATACACTCCGTTAGTTTATCGTTCATTTCCTCTCACAACAAGCATTCTGACTTAACTGGCCAGTGGTGAGGTCTGAGTATCACGGTTTTTCAGAGCTCCACAGGTGAGACCCTGATCCAGTTTGTCTACATATCTAATCCCAGGAAGCTCTCACAACAACCTGTTCCATTTCCCCCTTTTGTCTTGAGCTGTATTTTACTGTGTCCATAAATATTGTCCTAGCAAGACCCAGTTAGCAGTAAGACTTGCTCTTTTTAAAAAAAAGCTGGTCCATTTTTTACCCAAAAGTTATAATAAGTTAATATAACTACACTTAATAAATTCAAATATGAGAACCTTAAAGCAAAAAAAATAAAAATCCATACGGAAAGCACATAAATGTGAATAAAGCACAAAAGGAATAAAATCAGAGCCCTTCAAAGTTTCACATTATAAGACCTGGGGCAGTACTGGCTCTGCCACTTGCCAGATCTGCAACCTTGGGTGTTTCTTAACCTTTTTCCTCCACAATTTCCTCATTAATAACATCAAATGTAAATTATATGATTTCCCATGTTTGTTGTGGAAAGAAAATGGAATAATACTTGTAAATGTACCTCATAAGGTTATTATTTTATTAAGAATAGAATAAAAATTATTTCAGGGAAGGGAAATTGGGGAGATGTTGGTCAAAGGATACATTTGACAGGATACATTAGATAGAAAGAATGAGTAAGTTCAAGTGATCTATTGTACAACAGGGTAACTGTAGATAATAACAAGGTATTGATCTTGAAAATTGACAAGGGAATAGATTCTTTCTTTCCCTTCCTTCCTTCCTTCTGTTTCTGTCTTTTTTTTTTTTTTTTTTTTTTGTAGTAATGGGTCTCACTTTGTTGCCCAGGCTGGTCTCAAACTCCTGGGCTCAAGCCATCTGCTGGTCTTGGCCTCCTAAATTGCTAGGATTATAGGCATAAGCCACTGCACTTGGCCCCAAGAGAATAGATTTTAAGTGCTCTTGCCACAAAAAAATAAGAAGTGTGTGAGATAATGCATATGTTACTTAGCTTGACTTAGGCATTCTACAATGCACACATATTTCAAAACAACATGTACATGATAAAGAAATATGATTTTCATCTGTCAATTAAAAAATGTTTAAAAAAGAAAATTATTTCAGATCTGGGAAAAACAGTCCTCCCATTTCCTATAAGATTACCTGTCACTAGGCAGCCTGCAGAGAACCAGGTGAGAAGGGTCCCCGCCCCACGGTCCTGCTTTAGAGTCACGTATCTCAAACACAGGAGAGCCCTGCTGCTGGAGACCCCATTATTAGCCCAGGCCCCTGACTCAATCCCCACATCTCTACTTCCCTTGTCCTTGAATCAAAGGGCAGACGCATCCTGGTGCTGGGAAGAGGTGTGGCTGTTCCACTCCTGACACTCAAGGCAGCCGCAGCTGGGGGAAGATTTCAGAAATGACACGCTCAGGTAGGAGAAATGACAATTTAATTAACTTGTCAACTGTTTCTCTCAGAAAACATGGAGGAAATAGATTGCTGCATTAAAAAAGCATCCTTTCCCAGCTGTGTCCAGTCTTATGTTTTTCCTCTTCCAAGTCAAGGTCCTACTTTGGGGTCCTACTTTGAGGGACGTTTTGCAATATTGAACAATATATGTTACTCTTACATCGATATATCTGTAGGTCTAAATCAGTGCTTGGTAAACGTTTTGGTTTCAGGACTGACCAACAATCTTGAATATTATTGAGGATCCTAAAGAACTTTTATTTATGTGGCTTATATCTATCAGTATTTATTATGTTAGAAATTAAGGCAAAACATGCAAACTATTTATATTGGTTCATTTGAGAACAATAAGAAACCCATAAAATGGATAACATATTTTATGCAAAATAAATACATTTTCCAAAATTAAAAAAAGTGAGAATTATGGCATCATTTAACATTTCTGCAAATGTCTTTAAGAGCTGGTTTAACAGAAGACAGCTGGATTCTCACACATACTTCTGACTTCAATGGGTTGTGATTATCACTCTTCATGGAGCTTCTGAAAAACTCTGGTGTTCACTCACGAGATAATGAGAGTGAAAAGGTCAAATAAAATCTTAATATTGCGATGAAATTAGTTTTGATTAGTTTTGACCTTACAGACCTTACTGAAGGCTCTGGGGACCTTCCAGGGGTCCCCAAACTGTACACCGAGAATTTCTTTCTTTCTTTTTTTTTTTTGGAGATAGTCTTACTCTATCACCCAGGTTGGAGTGCAGTGACAAGTGACATGATCTCGGCTCACTGCAACCTCTGCCTCCCAGGTTCAAGCAATTCTCCTGCCTCAGCCTCCCGAGTAGCTGGGATTACAGCTGCTTGCCACTGCGCTCAGCTAACTTATGTATTTTTAGTAGGGATGGGGTTTTCCCATGTTGGCCAGGCTGGCCTCGAACTCTTGACCTCAGGTGATCTGCCTGCCTTGGCCTCCCAAAGTGCTGGTATTACAGTCGTGAGCCACCGCACCCAGCCAACACTGGGAATTTCTGTTCAAGATATGCTGTGAATATTATGCTGTGAAGCATAATATTGATTCTATACATTGTCAGTTAGATGACTGTTGGATGCTAGAGAGGCAAATGGTCTTATAATAATATTTAATAAAATATAATTATTGAAAGTGTTTAAAATCAGCCTTATTAGTGACTTGCATTTAAATTTGGTATTTTATTTAACAATTTTAAAAGATATATTTAATGATATCTATTTATTATATTTTCTTGAACAGTTTGTGTCTCACTTTATAACTTCCAAATACTTAATCATATGTTCGGTCTCTCTTCTTATTCTTGCTCTGCTCTGGGCCTGGCATGTAGTGGGATTTGAGACAGCCTGTGAACACTGAACACTAGGCAAGAAACATGCCCATTGTGGCTGGAAACGACTTTACAGAAGGCAGATCTGACCCTTTTCGCCAGCTCCTGTCATCCTGATGGCACCACAGGGAAGGAAGTTCTCAGCAGATGAGTGAAGTCAGCCAAAAAAGAGTGTGATGCGGGGCCCTTGCCACAGCAGCCCTCGCCTTGTCCTGCCACCTGCCTTTCCTCCTGCTCTGTTCATTAAAGTGATGCACCAGCCACTGAACTGGGTTTGCCCATCAAGCATCCTGGCTGGAGGGACATAAGTGACCCATGCACACAGCCGTAAGAGGCACATTCAGTGATCTAAGCTGAGCAAGACATTGCTCCTGCTGTAAATACACGTCCTTCAATCTAGCAGTAGAAATTAGACCTGTAACTAAATAGCTGCACAACTAATATCTGAGGCAGAGTGCAATAAAGTCACATTGCTCTATGACAGCTGGAAAGGAAACACAGTTAAGCTGGATGAGGGACTCAAAGAAGGCTCATGGAGAGAGTGTCAGACATGTTGGGACTTAAAGGATGCAGGGCAGGACTTTGAGTTCTTGCACATGCAGGATGCCATAAGAATCCAATTCTGAGCTGAGCATGGTGGCTCACACCCATAATATTAAATCCCAGCTACTTGGGAGGCTAAGGCAGGAGGATTACTTGAGGCCAGGAATACAAGAGACTAGCCTGGGCAACATAGTTAGACCTCGTCTCTCTAAAAAAAAAAAAAAAAAAAAAAAAAAAAAAAAAAAAAAAAGAAAGAGAACATAAAAAGAAAGAGGAGGATCTAATTCTGAAGGCAGAGCTAGAAGAGGCTTAGCAAGCAGTCTGGTTGTTAGCTGCAGTGCATTTGAGGGAGAGGGGACTGAGAGAAAGAAGAGCTGAGGTTGGAGAGGAGGCTACAGACTTGAAAGAGCTTGTGTTTGAAGTCAGGTCTGGGTTTAAACTCCAGCTCTCCCCTTGCTATTGTGATATTGCACAACCTCTGAATAACAGGTTTTCTATCTGTAAATGAGGAATAATCGTATTTCCACGATAAAGTTGTTTGAAAATCAGGGCTAATTCATGTATAGAGCTTGGCACACAGCAGGTGTCCACCCAATGTCAGCTATTGTTGGACACCAGCTGTGGAGAGCCTGGTGCAACAAGTCGCAGAGAGGGGCTCAGTCTGCAGGAAACAGGAGATAGGAGATGCCGTTTTGGAGCTGAGCCTGAGACAGCGATGGCCATGACGCAAATGATTCGGGCTGGGGCTTCCTGCAGTGACAGGGCCAAAGGCTGCTGAAGGGACTCTCAGCAGTGCTCTTTGCCACTTGCTTGGGTGGGCGGTGAGGTGAGGGGTGCAGAACTGCTGTGATGAGAAGCAGCGGGTCAGAAATCACCTCACCTCCACTCCCCCAGTCAAGGAGTGCAGGATCCTAGAATCTTAAGCCATCAAAAATCTTAAATGCCAATTTTCATGGGGGAAAAACAGCCCCAAACAAAACGGGAAAAGAGAATACTGTGTCGGGAATGCATGAAAACCTCAGCATTTGGGTTACATTTCCAGTCTTCCCCTAACTGGAGACTTCCCCTCTCTTAACTGCCTTCTCCCTGTTCCTCAAACCCATTTGCTCCTAGTGAGCAAGAGCGTTATTGTCCACCTGGGGATATAGTCGGCTGGGGTTCTTTCCTTCAAGTGTCTCGAAGTGTTCTTTTCTGGCAGTGTCTTGAGGTCCTTTGTGTGTTCGTTCTCTTTCCAACAAAGTTGTAAAGGGAATGAGCCGAGATCCATTTCAGATCACAGAAACGGGGTGCTGGCTTTCTCATTGTACTGGGATTATCATGAGTATTCATCCTCCTCTCAAAAGTCTTCCAAGTGTGCTATTGTGCTCTTGCTTAAATTTGTAAAACTTTTTCTCCTTGTATTTCTGCTCACCAGGAACTACAATTCATCAAATAAAAGACAAGCTGGAAAAACTTGTCTTACGTCTCAGTGGCCTGGGATTGAGGTAACTTAGGTTCTAGTTGTCATTCTGCAGTTAACTAGCTGTGTGACTCGGCATTTTAATCACCCTTTTTTGGAGTGGATTGCTATTTCCTAGAGTAAATTTGGACCAAATCCACAAGGTCCTGCCCCTCCCTGACACTGGACGGGTAAGGTCACAGGTGTTCAGTGGTGGAATCGCCACTCCATCTTGTGACCCTGCACTCCTGCACGATACTATTTCCATGGGGATCTTGGATTAAACCTAAAGTGCAGATGGGCTCTGTCACCACTGGTGTTACCTAGAGGAGGCACTCTCTCCTTGGAGCATCTGACTCCTTTGGGAAAAGGTGATAAGAATTCCTAGTCCTGACCCAGCATCTGGGACAGAGATTTATCACAGAATCCAGGGTCCCTTCACTCACCACTCCCTTTCCATGCTGAGACCACCCCAATCCCATTCTGACCTTCTCCTCTTCAGCCTCCCCAGTGAGCTGTGAAGACCATCTGTCTTCAGCAGATGCTCTGTCTCAGAAGATGGTCTAACTCAGAAGAGTTCCCCAGTGGAGGGAGCTCTTGGTGATTCTTGACCAAGGGGTAAGGCCCACTGAGCATCCACTGTAATAGTCGCTGCACTGCTGTGGTTTAGACAAAACAAGCAATGGTCCCTGTTCTCAGGCAACTTAGAGTTTCAGGGAGACAGTCAAGGAAACAAATACACCAATAAAAATATACTTACAAATTACTATACCCCATGAAGGAAAAAAATCAGGTGCCATAAGAGAATCAAGGTGGGAGATATTTTGGAGAAGGTGGCAGAGGAGCTATCTGCAGAGGCAACACATCAGCTTCAGAACAAATGAAATGGGGACAAGGAGGGCGCACATTCTAGGCAGACGCACAGCCTGTGCAAAGGTATGAAGATGGGAATTCCCAACAGGTTCAAGGAACTAAGTGAAGACTAGTGAGGCCCCAGCATAGTAAAAAAGAAGAGCGTGGATGGTGGGGGTAGGGTCTAGATGAGGCAGAACCTTGCAGCTCACCGAGACGATTTGCAATTTGGCCTAAATGCCATGGGACACTTTAGAGGGCAACAGGATCTGATGAAAGCACAGGGCCTCTGGCTTATGAACAAATATTTTATTTAAAATGCTTCTTCTCACTCAATTGAAACTGTAAGGTAATCCCTCCCACACCCTAAAAAAAAGGACACAGAGAAGCATTTTGCTTTGTCTGCTACTTGTTCAAAATTAGTTCATAAAAATAAAACTTATTCAGTCAGTTCATTATCACAGAGTCCCCACAGCTGGAAGGGGAATGCCCTTACACAGCACAAATTGAATACCCAACCTCAAGCCCACGCCAAATGTTGAATCTGAAATAAATGGGTAGGAAATATAATCTAACCCAGCTCAAAGAAATAACACTGTCCTTGCTCTCAATCACTGAAAACTGCTGGATGTATTCATTTATATGCAACTGACTTCCTGTACGCCAGGGACTATGCTAGGCACTCCAGATACAGCAGCAAACACAGACAGAAATTTCTGTCCTCACAGAGCTTGAATCCTAATGGGGAGGAGACTACAAACAAGACAGTTAGGTAAATTATAATCTATATTAGAAAGGGATGAGGGTGTGGAGTGTGAGGCAGGGAAGGGAGTTAGGGAGCGTGGGTGGTTGCAATTGTAAATGCGGTGGTCAGGAAAGACCTCCTAGGGGTGACTTAGGAGGAGGAGGAGAAGTGACAACTTAGACCTCAAGGGAAAAAGCACTGGGAGCAGAGGGGAGACCAAGCCTGACACCCTTAAGCAGGTGCACCTGGGGAGTGGCAGGGAGGCCATGTGACTGGAGTGGAGAGAGAGGAGGGGAAGGGGAAAGAAGGCAAAAGGGGGATCAGATCACACAGAGCCTCGGAGGCCATGGTTGGGGCTCTGGGAGCCATCTGAGGCTCTGAACAGGGAAGTGACATGTTCCATGCTTTGAGAAGGCCCATGCTGGGGGCTGTGATGAGAACGGGCCGCATGTGTGGGAACAGGAGGAGCAGGTGGGAAGCCGCTGCAGTGATAGGGGAGCTGCCGCTTGCTAGAACCAGGGTGGGAGCTGCGGATGTGCCGAGAGATGACCAGATTCCAGATCTATTTTTGAGGCTAGAGGTTTGGATGTGGGGTGCAGAGAAAGGATGAGTCAAGGATGACACCACAGGTTTTGGCCGGAGAAACAGGAAGGAGGGAATCGCTGTTCACTGACATGAGGAAGGTTGAAATGGCTGATGATCAGATAAGGATGTTGGCTGGAATATTTTAAGTTTGAGATGCTTATAAGACATCCCAGTTGAAGACCTCAAGCAGGAGCTGAATATTCAGGGGAACATTCAGGGGCAGGGTCTGAAATGGGCATATACATTTGGGGGTCACCTGCCAATATATGTTATTTCAAGTCATAAGAGTAGATGCGACCACCAGGAAGGGTATGGATAGCAGGAGAGGGCCAGGTCTGAGCCCAGGGGCAGCCCACAGTTAAAGGTCTGGGGGAGTCAGGGAAAGAGCCCAAGAAGGAGCACGAATTTGGAAAAAGAAAACAGGGAATGATGACTTCCTGGAAGCACATCAAGCTGCATTTCCTGGGAGGTATGGTCAACCGTGTCCAGCACAGAAGATGAGGGCTGAAAATGGGCCAGGGGAATTTCCAAAGTGGAGATCCTTGGTGGTTCTAGCAAGAACAGCTTTACTGAGGGAGTAGGGAGGAACTTCAGGCAGTCCAGATGCTTCTTGGAAGAAGTTCTCCTGGAAGAGGGGAGAAGACAGTGTGTGGTAAATGGAGAAGGAAGTGGGAGATGAGAAGATCTGGGAGAAATTGCTGGTGGATGCCTACGGAAATGGTATAACTGAGGGAGAGAGAAGCTGCTGGAAAGACATCCTAGCAGGTGGCAAAGGGCAAGGCCTGGTGTGCAGGTGGGTCCCAGTCATGGCGGAGAATACAGTCATGAGTTCTTAGTTTCTATTTTTGGTTGGGCCAGTAAAGCCCCTTCCTCATCCCTCTTATCTGCTTATCAGTACAGACAGAAACAAAAAACCATGGCTTCAGGCTGCTAAACACCTAAAACAAAACCAAACAGAACAACAACAACAAGATAAGGTGGGTTTCACAAGCTTGGACATCCGGGCCGTTCTCCTGTCATATAAGGCAGGGAGGCAGCGTCATGGCGGCAGGTGGCAGTGGGAGTCAGTGGAAGCTCTTTTCTGATCCCTGCAATTGTCTCAACAAAGTGTGAAGTAGGGTCATCCATTGCCTGAGTAGGAGGATGGAGAGGAGATAAGGGAGGTTTGTTCATCTTCACATTTTACCTAATGAATGAACTGATTTCTCTTTCACATATATTATAAAATCTGTTCTTACATTAGATGGAGAAAGAAGAGGAGGACTAGAGAAAGGAGGAGACCAAAGAGCCCTGAGCATCCTGAAAATCCAAGAGAAAACCCAAATGAGGCTTCTGGCCAACACTGAGAAGATCCAACACATTCCTGAGTACAAATATAATCTGGCGAAGTGGGATTAGAGACGCCTGTATTTCTGCTGAACGCACTTTCTAAGCTCCGTGAGTGAAGGAGGGTTGCAGAGCATTCTGTATAGTTCAGGTGGTTGACTTCACTTTAGGAAAAGTAAAACTAAGAAAACAGAGAAGCTGGAGCATGTGCCAAATAAAGAACTTGCTCCTCAGGAGACAGGAAAGCTGAGCTAATTTTGTACGTACTATAAATCGTCAGTCAGCTTCAGTTTCAGATCTAGTTTCAAACCTGGAGTGTGCCAGTGGACAGGGAAGACTGCATTGGCCTAAAGCATTTAAACTTGCAAAAATAAATAGTATCATCAAATAAATAAGGCACATTTTATCAGGATTAGGCATAATTTATAATGACATAAAGATGATGGAATTCCACATAACACAGGAAAAGAACAGGCTATGATTTTTAAAAGTAATCGTAATGTGAATTTCTACCTGCATTTTATTTTGACTAGTATCTTATTACCTATATTTTTTTAAAATGTAGTCTCTTTTTAAATTCTACAAACCACTGTGTGAGAAACTTTTCCTTTTAAAATCAATGCCATACTGGGACCAGCATCACTGAAGGTCTCTATTTACTTGCTGGGACATAAGGGGAATTCTCAGGGGAGCCCCACACACAAAGAGCTTATGAGTCTTGACATGGAAATCAATGTCCCTGGCCTTTTAATAACTCTAAAGAACAGGCTATGCTAGGAGTCAGTCTGCTAGATTGATCCAAAATAAACTGTCCCTGGCATAGTTGTTAGGTAACATCATTTCTTACCATTTCTGATATCCTTTACACAGACAAGAAAAAAAATGAAAAGGTCACATCTTCCCACTGGGCCCCCATCAACAGGAACCAGACCTGAGCCATCTGATAAGGGGCCTTCTGCACAATTGATTCTTTAAACCTCCTTATTCCTTAAACCTCTGCCTCTGTCTTCCAGTACAAGTATTGAATGCCATACACTATAATAGATCTCAATGTATGAAACAATTTTAACCACAAAAATGTAGTAAGAAAATTCAATAAGAGCTGACACTATAAAACACCATAAATCACCAGAGGTGGCCTGTGGATCAATTAGCAAGATATTGGCAAAACTCTGTAAAGCATTTGATTGAATAAACCCACAGCCACCTATCCAGCAAATTAACAATGACTGAAATTGTTGCAGGGAGTGAGTGGGGGAGGGTGGGAGGGTAGTATGTGTGTGTGTGTGTGCGTGTGCATAAGAACAGACTACTTGGTGAGTAAATAGTGGAGGAAGATAGTGTGGATGAATTAATGACCAGGCTTCAAGGCAGCTCCGTAATTTGGGGAGGTGATTAGTGCATTTGCATCTACATTACTCTCCCTCACCCCTACTTTTCTAAAACTTAATACCATTTCTTCCATATTCACAGTTTTTATGATAAAAACAATGCTTACTAATTACAGGTAGTTTATAACAAATTTTTTAAGAAGCATTCAGAGAAAACCAAAAACCACCTCAAGCGTCATCACCCCAAGATAAGCACTATTATTATATTAGAGATTTCCTTCCATTCTATTTTCAACGCATGCATGTGTATTTTTCAGCCAACAAATACTATGCTGCATATACCATTAACATTGTGATTTACTTATGTAACATTATGTTATGAGAGATTTTTATTTTATTAAATAATCTTAGGAGAATTCTTTCATAAAGGCTACACATTATTCCATATTATGGTATTACTAAATAGGATTTCAAGTAAACTTTTTGTTGGATTTTTAAAGATATTCTTAATTTTACACTATTTTAAATATATATATAATGCTGCAAATGAACATCTGTATAGCTTATTCCTTGCACCAATTTCTGAGTACTTTGCTCTGTTATTCTCTGAGGACCCTGATAACTCAGTGATACCATGGATGCTGAGCACCAAACTGCAAAGCACACGTAGAGACCCCTGGACACTTCCCTCTGCACTGAGTGGCCGTCTCAGGACATCTTCAACAGCATTGAGTTGTACAGTTTTTAATTTTTTTAATATGATAGGCAAAATGACAGTACTTTTCATTAATTTGTGGTTTGTTTTCTAGTATGCGTAAATATCTTCTCATTGATTTCACAGTCTTTTTAAAGTTTTTACATGTCCTCACGTGTGACTCACATCTATCACATTGGCTGGTACACCATAGGTGCTCAATAAGTGTGTATCAAATAAAAACAATAAATGGAGAGATAGTTCGTGTCTATTTTTGTAATAGGATTTTACTGCGCGCTCTCTCTCGCTCTCTCTCTCTCTCTCTCCCTCCCTCCCCCGGGGCGTTCCTGAGTTTATTTGGGGCACACCCGGGGCGAGGACCCTGCACCTAAAAGAAGATGTTGGGCCTCTTGGTGGTGAAGGGTGGCCCGGCGGCACTTGTTGGCTGCGATCTCCTCCACCTTCATGATCTGGATGCAGTGGGCCTGGGTGCGGTGCCGGCCCATGGTGGTCAGGTCCCAGTATTCCCTGTATGTGTTGTGGGCGCAGCTCCGGGAGTCATAGAGCAGCCAGACGCTGAAGTTCTTTACCCGCAGGGGGACCTTCTCAAACACCTGTCCACAGTAGACAATCCAGCCTGAAGGCATCTTCATCTTCTTTAACTGAGATACGAAGTACCAGAAGCGGGACTTGGCGACGACATGATTAGGCGCAAAGATTCGCATGCAGTAGAGGGGCAGTGTGTGGCATTTGGGGGTGGGCAAAGAGAGACCACCACCTTGTACTCTTTTAGTGCACCCGAGGCCTTCATGGCGTCCTTTCCGTGCCTGCCGCCACCCGCGCTTTTCTCCAGCACTTTGGGAGGCCGAGGCGGGTGGATCAACTGAGGTCAGGAGTTCAAGACCAGCCTGGTCAACATGGCAAAACCCCGTCTCCACTAAAAATACAAAAATTAACTGCGTGTGGTGGTGCGACCTGCAATCCCAGCTATTCGGGAGGCTGAGGTAGGAGAATCGCTTGAACCCGGGAGGTGGAGATTGCAGTGAGCCGAGATTGTGCCACCGCACTCCAGCTTGGGTGACAGAGAGACTCCATCTCAAAAAAAAAAAAAAAATCATATTTTACAACTTCTGTCATATATTAAGGGAAAATGGGAAATTATCCACCGTTATTGTAAATATGACACAATTTCCCAATATTTGCTTATCTTTTTATTTTGCTTATTTTTTTAACTTACAAAACTTCAACATTTTATATTGTCAAATATCCTGATTTCTTTTCCATTGTTATCATTCTGTTATTTTAGGCTTCAAAGATTTCTGTCTCTAACTTATTTATCCATATTTTCTTTTGAGTTTTTATGATTTCATACTCTATGTTTCACTCAAATCTATCAGGGATTGAGGTATGGGTAAAAGAGGAAATATATCTTAAAGTTTTTTTCAAAGTAGTTAACTAATTGTATTAGTAATACTTATTGTTTAATATATTCTTTACTCAAATATTTTTTATTCTATCACTATTATTTACGAAATTTATATTAGGGTCAATTTCTGTTCAATTTATATAGTTCCACTAATCTGTCATTATGTTGCTGCACTCATACCATTTCAATCTATTTATTTATTTATCTTTATTTTTTTCAACTTTTATATTCAGGGGCACACGTGGAGGTTTGTTGCTTGGGTATATTGTGTGATTCTGAGGTTTGGGGTACACATGTTCCTGTCAACCAGGTACTGAGCATTGTACCCAGCAATTAGTTTTTCAACCCTTGCCCCACTCCCTCCATCCCCCTTCTAGTAGAACCCAGTTTCTACTGTTGCCATCTTTATGTCTGTGAGTACCCAATGTTTAGCTCCCACTTATAGGTAAGAACATGTAGTATTTGGTTTTCTGTTCCTGCACTAATTTGCTTAGTATTAATGGCCTCCCGCTGCATGCATGTTGCTGCAAAGGACATGATTCATTCTTTTTTATGGCTGCCTAGTATTCCACGGTGTATATGTACCACATTTTCTTTATTCAGTCCACAACTGATGGACACCTAGGTTGAATACATGTCTTTGCTATTGTGAATAGTGCAGCGATGATCATGCATTTGCCTGTGTCTTTTTGGTATAACGGTTTGTTTTCTTTTGGAAATATACAGAGCGATGGGATTGCTGGGACAAACGATAGCTCTGTTTTCAGTTCTTTTGGAAATCTCCAAACTGCTCTTCACAGTGGCTGAACTAATTTACATTCCCACCAGCAGTGTATAAATGTTCCCTTTTCTCCACAGCCTTGCCATCATCTGTTTTTTGACCCTAATAATAGCCATCCTGACTGATGTGAGATGGTATCTCATTCTGGTTTTGATTTGCATTTCTCTGATGATTAGTGACATGGAGCATTTCTTCATATGTTTGCTGGCTGCTTATATGTCTTCTTTTGAGAAGTGTCTGTTCGTGTCTTTTGCCCATTTTTTAATGGGGTTGTTTTTTGCTTGTTCAATTAAGTTTTTAGAGATTTTAGATATTAGACTTTTGTTGGATGCATAATTTGCAAATATTTTCTCCCATTCTGTAGGTTGTCTATTCACTCTGTCGATAGTTTCTTTTGCCAGGCAGAAGCTCTCTAGTTTACTAGGTTCCACTTGTCAACTTTTGTTTTTGTTGCAATTGCTTTTGAGGACTTATAAATTCTTTCCTAAGGCTGATGTCCAGAATGGTGTTTCCTAGGTTTTCTTCTAGGATTCTTATAGTTTGAGAATTTAAATCTTTAATCCATCTTGAGTTAATTTTTGCATATGGTGAGAGATAGGGATTCAGTTTCATTCTTCTGCTTGTGACTAGCCAGTTTTTCCAGTATCATTTATTAGGGTCTCCTTTCCCTATTGTTTATTTTTGTCAATTTTGTTGGAGATTACGTGACTGTAGGGGGGTGGCCTTATTTCTGTGTGCCCTACTCTGTTGCATTGGTCTGGGTCTGTTTTTGTAGCAGTACTGTGCTGTTTTGGTTACTGTAGCCTTATAACACAGTTTGAAGTCAGGTAATGTGATGCCTCCAGTGTTGTTCTTTTTGCTTAGGATTTCTTTGGCTATTCAAGCTCTTTTTGGTTCCATATGAATTTTGGCATAGTTTTTTCCAATTCTGTAAAAAATGACACTGGTAGTTTGATAAGAATAGTGTTGTATCTGTGGATTGCTTTGTGAAATATGGCC
Organism: Pan paniscus; assembly: GCF_029289425.2. Classification (NCBI taxonomy): domain Eukaryota; kingdom Metazoa; phylum Chordata; class Mammalia; order Primates; family Hominidae; genus Pan; species Pan paniscus. The sequence continues at coordinate 45,164,523 of NC_073255.2, forward strand.
ATTTTAATAATACTGATTCTTTCAATCCATGAGCATGGGATGTTTTTCTATTTGATTCCGTCATCCATGATTTATTTTATCAGTGTTTTGTAGTTCCCCTTTTACAAATCTTTCACTTCTTTGGTTAGATGTATTCCTAGATATCTCAATTTTTTAATCTATTGTAAATTGGATCGCATTCTTAATTTGGCTCTCAGTTTGAACATGTATAGAAATGCTACTGATTTTTGTCCATTGATTTTGCACCCTACAACCTTGCTAAAATCGTTTATCAGTTCTAATAGCCTTTTGACAGAGTCCTTAGGGTTTTCTAAGTATAGAATCATATAATTAGGGAAGAAAGAGTTCGACTTCTTCTTTTCCTGTTTGGATGCCCCTTTCATTTCTTTCTCTTGCCTAACTGCTTTGGCTAGCACTTCCAGTACTATGTTGAATAGGTGAGAGTTGTATCCTTGTCTTGTTCCAGTTCTCAAAGGGAATATTTCCAGTTTTTGCTCATTCCATATGATGTTGTCAATTACTTTTTAAACATACATTAATGTTCAATGTGGATGTACATACATCCACACTTCTTTCCCCAAAGTTTCTTGGTTAAGTTTTCCACTCAGTCTTCCAGATAATTTGTGGAATTGTAGAATGAAATATATATACATACAACACATGTACATCAAATTATATAAATCTATCTCCTTGACATTTTTAGATTTGCATTAAACCTGTATATTAATTTGTGGAGAAGTGAAGTTATCTAAAGCTCAGTGTTTCCATCCAGCCACATGATGTCCCTCTCAATTTCTTCCCATCTTTTAGGTCCTTCAGTGAAATTTTATGGTTTTCTTCAGAGAGTTTCCACATACTTCCTTTCAAAGTTATCTCTAGGTACTTTATAACTAAGATTTTCTTACTTTCATATTTTCCAATTTGATATCACTGGTGTAAGTGAAATCTATTGATATCTACCATACTTATTTTGTATATTGCCACATTATTTAACTCTTTTTAATTCTAATAATATTTAAGTTGAATCAGTGCAATTTTTTAGTTCAATAATTAAACATCTGCAAATGCTATATTGATTTTTTCTAATACCTTGGTTTGTTTTGGTAGAGTTTTTGCCAGCCCCTGAGATGGTCTCAATTATCCTTACCACCTGATGTTCACAGCATTATGAAGGGCCCTTCCACACTGAACCAGAGCTTGTCAGTGTGACCAGTAGAATTCAGCAGGAGTAACAATGTGTGACTTCTCAGGCTAAGTCATAAAGGCACTGCAGCTTCTACCTCAGTCTCCTGGCTCCCTTGTTTGTGGAGAGGCAGCTGCCATGCTTTGAGGATGCACATGCAGTCCTGTGGAGAGCCCGAGTTGCTAGCTGATACCTCCATCTGACAGTTTCCCTAGTTTGCCAGCCACACTAGTGAGACACATTGGAAGTGGGTCCTCCTGCCCTAGTCAACCCTTCAGATGACAGCAGCCCCAGCTGACATCTGACTTACAACCTTCTAAGAGATCCGAAGTCTAAACCCGCCAGCCAAGCTGCTGCTGAATGACTGACCGGCAGAAACCACGAGAGACTATTAAATGATTGCTGTTTTGAGTCACTAAATTTTAGGGCTGATTTGTTATGGTTTATTATTAAGCAACAGATAACACACAGAATTTCAAAAGAATGTAAGTGAAAAAAATCCAACAATTATTGAGCACTTACTATATTCTAGTAACAGGGCTTACAACAATGCTAATGTGGACATTCCTATTTCAGAGATGAAGATACAGAGGCTGAGAAATATTAAGTTAAAGCACGGCTTCTCAACCTTGTTTTACATTTTGAGCCAGATAATTCTTTGTTATGGCGGTTGTCCCGGTTGTCCCATGCATTGCAGGGTTTCTAGCTTCTACACATCAGATTTCAGTAGCAGTCACCCAATTGCAAAAACCAAAAAATGCCTCCAGACATTGCCAATTGTCTCCTCAGAGGTAACCCTACCCTCACTTCCCGCCCCCAGCTTTGTATTCTTGCATGCATTAGACTACTTGTGTGTTATCAGACAGGTTAGACTTTTGACAACAGTTAAAAAGGCTCTAGGAATGCCCCAGTTTTCTACTTCCTGGTTATTCTGTAGACTCTGTGGTGGGGTATTCCCAGATGGATGGTCTTGCCTTTCAATTTGTTTATTTCCTCCAGCACTCCAATCATCCTCTCCAGCTTCCTTCACTCCTATATTGAAACTGTCTTCCTAACCCAAATATGCTTCAAGTGTGAATTTCACATGTGTCTTTCTGGTTCCGACAATAGAGTGTTATTCTATGTTAGTGAAATGCCATGGGCGTGCATTTGAGGGGCACCCAGGCCTTGTCTCATAGAAAACCTCCCGGAGGAATCAGCTCATCCAGTGAAGTGTGTGTCAGGGAAAGGGATCGGGGGCAACTTCAAACTGCTGCAGACAAAAAGAGCAGAATATGTGAGGGTTCTGTGGCCAGTAGGAGCATGGCACATGCCAGCTGTGCTGTATTCAGTACAACTAAAACAGAGAATATTTCCAGCATGCTTGTTGTAGGAGATGGCAAGGGGTATGAATGGCAAGCAAACTGAAGAAGTAAGTAGAAGCCTGACAAAGGAAAGCAGTAGATGGTTTCCAGAGATGTCAAGAGGTAGATGGTCAGAACTTTATTAAATATTTCAGTGGTGAGGGAGAGGATGAATTAAGAATGGCACTCTGAGCTCTGACATGAGAGAGTGGGTAGAGAGTGGCACTGTTTACTTAAAAAAATGAACATAAGCCTAGGCAACATACCAAGACCCCATCTCTACAAAAAATAGAAAATAGCAAGGGTTGGTGGCGCACACTGGTAGTCCCAGTAGCTACTCAGGAGGCTGAGGTGGGAGGATCACTTGAACCCAGGAGGTTGAAGCTGCAGTGAGCCGTGATCACACTACTGCACTCCAGCTTGGGTGACAGAGCAAGATCTTGTTAAAAAAACAAACAAACAAACAACAACAACAACAACAAAACACAGGTCAGGAGAAGATGACACATTTGGAGTTTGTCATGCCTGAGGCACATGAAGTGGAAAAGCCCAGTGGACAGTTAGAAATGTGGATCTGACTCTCAGGAGCCCCCAGGGATTCATCATCCTACAGAGGAGTGTTTCTCAGTGTTGGCACTGGTAACATTTTGGGGCAGATACAGCTTTGCTGTGAGGCTGTCCAGGGCACAGTGGGATGTGCAGCTGCATCCCCGGCCTCTGCCCACTAGGTCCAGTAGCATGTCCAAGTCATGACAATGAAACATGTCTCCAGACATTGCCAAATGTCTGCGGGGGACAAAATCACCCCCGGTGAGAGCCTCTAGGTTAAAGGTTTCACAGGGAATAAGGCTGCTAGGCTGCAGATCTCTGATTCAAATCTTGGTGGCCTATCTCTAAACTACAGCCCTTCTCCACTGAGCCATATGTAAGGATCCCTGCCACACACTGTTACAGAACACTGCGAGTCTCCTTCTAGGATTTATCTCATTGGCTTATGTAACTAATTCTGTAGCTGAGTTGGAAATGTCTGTTTCCCCGAGGAGAAAGTAACCACCCTGAGGGCAGAGCCTCTGCACACACAGGATGCCTAGTAGAGTCTCTTGCACTTTAGAGAGACTCAATGAATATTTTAAAATAAATGCATAAATTATAAGTTGTTGGTTTTGATTTACTAATAATTTAAAGAGATTCTAGCACCAATATGAAGTGGCAAGTGTTCTATCTTTATTTGTCTGTGATAACTATCAGGTGAATTTTGTACTGCTTGAAAGTTTATCAGTATTCATTTGTGAAATGGTGAGGTTCTGAAAACTTCATTAAAAATTATCTGGCAAGTTTTATAGTTACGTTCATAACTTCAGTGTTTTGAAATTTTCTACTTCTTAAGTATGGTAATTTTCTAAGGAAATTAACTCATCAAGTCTTTCAAATATATTATTAAAATTCTGAACATAAAAATCTCTATTAATATTTCTCTTTGAACTATACATAATTTTATATTCCTTTTCTGATTCTAATCATGAATATTTGTTTTCTCTTAATTAGCTATGCCAGAGTGTTTGGTCCCCCAAGTAAATATTTTTAGGTTTATTTATCAATGCCACTGTTTCACTATATTTTGTTTTTAGTTCATTAATTTCTTCTTATATTTTAGTTATTTAATTTTTCTTTCGCTAGGTTTCTTTGGCTGAGGGTTTTCTAATATTTTTTTATTTGAACACAGTTATTTTCTTTTCTTTCATCTTAAATAATAAAAACATACAAAACTGTGAATTTTTCCCTGTAAATAATTTTAGTCACATCTGCTAAGTTTTAATGTATAATTATTATATTGACGTTATTTCCTAAATAGTCAAAATTATGGCTTCAATTTCCCCTTTGGCCAATAGTACTTTTCAATCTGAAAATGTTTGAAATTTTAAAAAACATTAACGTCTAATTGTATTGTGATCAGAAAATGTGCCTTCAATAATTTCTCCTTTTTGAAATTTATTGAGGATGTTCTCATGCCCCAGTAGTATATTGCTAATTGTATAGATGCTTTATAGATCCTTGCAATGATGACATAGTCTATTTCATGGCAAAATGGTCAGTACAAGTTTTAATTGTAAATATTATTTGATTTTATGTAATATTATTTATCTTTTTTATGTGCAAAATAATGAATTAAAACTCCCAACACAATTACATACATTTCTGCTAACTTCTAGCAGTTTTTGCTTTACCTATTTCGATTCTATACTATTAGGAGTGTAGAGGATCATGGTCCTTTGTCACTGTAGATTATAACTTCATCGATATAGAATAATCAACTTTGTCCCATTAAACACTTCTCCTCCTCAAATCTCACTCGATTTCATATTAAGCTGACATTTATTTATTTTACTTTTATGTCTTTACTTTTAATCATTCCTTTTACCTGTCTCTTTTAAATAGAATATAGATGAATTTTGTAGTTTGGTCCAGTTTGAGAATTTTTCTGTTGTTAGGTGATATTTATTTACATTTATTCTTGAAGGAGGTGTGCGATATAATAAAAATATATATTTTATTTGGTCTTTATTTGTTCCTAGTTCCTGGCATAGAAGTTCTTAAAACATTTCCTGAGGCCGGGCACAGTGGCTCATGCCTGTAATCCCAGCACTTTGGGAGGCCGAGGCGGGTGGATCATGAAGTCGGGAGTTCAAGACCAGCCTGGCCAAGATGGTGAAACCCCGTCTCTACTAAAAATACAAAAAATTAGCTGGGCGTGGTGGCAGATGCCTGTAAGCCCAGCTACTCAGGAGGCTGAGGCAGAGAATTGCTTGAACCCGGGAGGCGGAGGATGCAGTGAGCCAAGATCGCACCACTGCACTCCAGCCTGAGTGACAGAGTGAGACTCTGTCTCAAAAAACGAAAAAAAAACAAAACAAAACAAACAAAAAAACACTTCCTGAGTGAGAGAAGTGTCTTTTGTTACTCATAATCAGCCCCTTCACCCCTACCAGAGTTTATGGTAATGAGGTAGCTCTTGGTAGGTCCCTAGACAGCTTCAGGATGGGGGGCTGTCAACAGAGGAAACAACCATGTGACAAGAGGGTGGAAATTTTTAGCCTGCCCCTTGACCTTGGGAGAATGGGAAGGGGTAGAGACTGATCCAACAATCAATGGCCAGCGATTTAATCAATCATGCCTACATAATGCAGCCTCCATAAAAAACCCTAAATGATGTGGCCCAGGGGTGCTCCCGAGCTGGTGAATACACCTGGGTGCTGGGAGGGTGGTGCACCCCACCCTCCAGAATCCACACCCCCGCCAGTTTCCTCTTCATCTGGCTGTTCATTTGTACCCTTGATGAGAAGCTGTCATAGTAAGTATAGTTCTTCCCTGTGTTTTATAAGTCATTCTAGCAGATCATTGAACCTGAGGGTGGAGTTTTGGGAACCTTCAAATTTGTAGTTGCTTGGGCAAAAGCATGGGAATCCTGGGAACCCTGTTTTTGGCTGATGCCTGAAGTGGGAGCAGCCTTGTGAGAATGCACCTTTAACCTGCAGGATTTGGGCTAACTCCAGGAGTGAGTGCCAGAATTGATTTGAATTGTTGGATACCCAGTTGGTGTCAGGGAACTGGAGAATTAGTGTGGAAGACCAGATGTTTGGTGTCAGGAGTGGTGTCAGAAAAAAGACAACAAAAGGTGTTTTAAACTTATTAGCATGAACCTTATGAAATTGCCATTTTTGTAGGCCAAGATAGCAAAGTATGAACAATTTTATACATTTCAACATAAACTTATGTTATCTGATATTATAGCTTCTCTTTTTATGCTTCTGTAATAAAATCTGTGCTCTTCTTTAGGCTGTCTGCTCTCAGCTACCCAGCACAAGGCAGGATGACACTTCTCGGCCCCCTGTGGTTAGGAGGGCCATGGGACCAATTCTGGCCAATGAGTTGTAAGCAGAGTAGGTGTAGCTTTCATGCTGAGGTGTTTAAATGGCTGTGCAGAACCCCAGAATTCTCCTTACCTCTGAGATGGAAACTGGCAACCTCAGAGATGGTGGCTGTCACCAGGACCAAGAGCGGCTAGAATGAGCAGAGCTACCCTCCCGACCCATAGACTAGGACAATGAGCAAAACATAGTCACCTGTTTAAGCCACTAAAATATGAGGGTTGTTTGTTTCCATGATAGAAGCTAGTGCATCCTGACCTACTTTCTGTCCATTTTGTTTTCCTAATTTCTTGACTATATGAAAATATACTTTTGCATCCATATTATCAAGTTTTCACGGTAAATAAGAAAAAATGGAGGAGCAAATTTAGTATTCCAAGTCATCTAGACTAATTATCCTCAGATATTTTAGAAGGGGAAGCAGACTGCAAGAACTATTTCTTGACAATAGCAATTTTTTTTTTTTTTTTTTTTTTTTTTTTTTTTTTTTTTTTGAGACTGAGTCTCACTCTGTCGCCCGGGCTGGAGTGCAGTGGTGCGATCTCGGCTCACTGCAAGCTCCGCCTCCTGGGTTCATGCCATTCTCCTGCCTCAGCCACCCGAGTAACTGAGACTACAGGTGCCCGCCACCACACCTGGCTAATTTTTTGTATTTTTAGTAGAGACGGGGTTCACTGTGTTAGCCAGGATGGTCTTGGTCTCCTGACCTTGTGACCTGCCCGCCTTGGCCTCCCAAAGTGCTGAGATTACAGGCGTGAGCCACCGCGCCTGGCTGACAATAGTAATTATTTTTTACAAAATACAGATGCTCTATTGAAGAAAAACAAACATAAAAGCAAAATGTAGAGATTTATGGCTAAAGTCAGTGTGGTATACATAGAAAATGGAATACTATTCAATCTTTAAAAGGAGTAAAATTCTGTTATTTGCAATAACCTGGATGAACGTGGAGGATATTCAGGTTATATGTTAAGCAACATAGCCAGGCACAGAAAGACATATACTGCATGATCTCACTTATATGTGGAATCTAAAAAAGTCAAATTCACAGAAGCAGAGAGTAGAATGGTAGTCACCCGAGGCTGGGGGGAGGGGGAGGGATGGGGAGATGGTCAAAAGGTATAATGTTTCCATCAGTTAGAATAAGTTTTAGAGATCTATTGCAAAGTATGGTGACTGTAGTTAATAATAAGGTGTTGCATATTTTGAAATTGCAAAAACAGTAGATTTTAAATGTTCTCACCACAAAAAATAACTATGTGAGGATGGATACATTAAGCTTGTCTGAATCATTCCACAATATAAACATATATAAAAACATAACATTTCATCCCACAAATATTTATTTGTTGGGATAATCCCACAGTTATTATTTGTCAAGTAAAATTTTTAAAAATTAGAGATTTGTGCATTTTTATCATTACTTTGTGATTTGTGAATGGTAAATAATAAAATTAACAGGTAAGGAGTGGAGAAACATGAACTTAAATAAAAACAATAATAATACTAGAAAGAATACAACAAATCCTGCAGCCTCTTCTTCTTTCTCTTTCTTTGGCCCCCTCTCTCTCCCTCCCTCCCTTCCTTTTGTCTCCTTCCCACCTTCCTCCCTCCCTTCTTCTCTGTTCCCTAGTATTTCTCCTTATGTTTTCCTTCCTATTAACAGAGCTCAGGGCCAGGAGCAGTGGCTTATGCCTGTAATCCCAGCACTTTGGGAGGCTGAGGCGGGCGGATCACAAGGTCAGGAGTTCAAGACCAGCCTGGCCAATATGGTGAAACCCCGTCTCTACTGAAAATATAAAAATTAGCTGGCCATAGTGGCACACGCCTGTAGTCCCAGCTACTCGGGAGGCTGAGGCATGAGAATTGCTTGAACCTGGGAGGCGGAGGTTGTAGCGAGCCAAGATGGCACCACTGCACTCCAGCCTGAGTGACAGAGTGAGACTCCATCTCAAACAACAACAACAACAACAACAACAAACAGAGCTCAGATTATTTTAGCAATTCCATGGCTTGTTCTGCAGTGCTATGCTGACAAGAATATTTGTAATTTTCTTTAATTCTTTTGTGTTTAATAAGTTAATGAAAACCCCCATCTCTACGTCCTTAAGAGGGAAAAATCTTTGAAGTTTTGAAGCTTTTAGATGCTTCAATAAAATTCCTCTTTCCTCTCTGAGAAAAATAACAATTTTTCTCTCTTTAGAATGTGGAAATTGAACTGTATTCTTTTCATCGCACAGGTAAGTAATCACAGGAAATGCAGATAAGAAGAATTATGCAAAATCCTGCTAGCCATCATAACCACTCTTGTCATTTTGATATCAATTCTTTTAAATATAACTATTACATACAAATGTGTAGCCTTCTGTTTTCAACAGACATGTGATGTGACTGTTCATAAATGGGTGGAAGCGACCTCCTTGTACTCAGATCAAGCCATATATGTGTCATGTAAGAGTCTGAGGATGTGATTGAATGGCAGGAGGGCCTGGGGACTAGGAAGTGGGGAGAAGGTGGAAGTGCAAATGGACAAGGATAGTGGCCCAGGGCTGTATACTTTACTTATAGAACATCTCCAGTCTATTTTATAGTAGCTATTTAGAGGAAGCAAAGGAGGAAATGGCATTTTAAACAGTAAAGTTATTATTTTTAATAGTTTGTTTCCCCCTAGGAACGCATGTTAACCTCATTACTGCATTGAAGACTCTTTGGAGGAGAAAACTACTTTTCATAGCTTAGTTTTTGTGAGGTAACTGCTAAGTAAGTAATTATAGATTCATTTGAAGGCATCATAACACAAGGGAAAGAACATAGTTTCAAAATCATGAAGACTGGGTCTGAATCTCATCTCTGCCTCCATAGCTATAGGGTCCTGGGAAAGCCCAGGACTTATCCCTGCAGCCTCAGTTTCATCATATGTGAAATAATATCATCAATACCTTGCAAGTTGCTGTGAATGTTAAATTAGATGAAATCTATAAAGTGGCTGATATACAGATATCATTCAATGAATTACAGCCATTGTTTTCTTTTTTCTTGTAGCCTCAATATTTATTGATTTCTTTAGGTTTGTTATACACACACACACACACACGCACACATACATATATATATATTTTTTGAGACAGTGTCTCATTCTGTCACCCAGGCTGGAGTGTAGTGGCGCAATCTCAGCTCACTGCAACCTCCATCTCCTGGGTTCAAGCAATTCTCATGCCTCAGCCTCCCGAGTAGCTGGGATTACAGGTGTGTGCCACCATGCCTGGCTAATTTTTGTGTTTTTAGTAGAGATGGGGTTTCACCATACTGTTCAGGCTGGTCTTGAACTCCTGGCCTCAAGTGATTCTCCTGCCTTGGCTTCACACAGAGCTGGGATTACAGGCATAAACCACTGCACCGGACCAGGTTTGTAATTTTTTACTGACTAATTTGGTTAAGCAAGAAATAAGTAACACTGAAAAATTAAAGAAAAAAAATAAAAAACAAAACAAAGCAAAAACCTGCCAGTTACTCTTTTGTTATGAGACAGAAGCACTCATTGATGGGCCCCTTACTGTCACAATAAAGATATGATTGATATGGCCAAAATTCAGCAACCACTGAAATCTGAATTTTCGCTTTGTCAGTAGCCACTTGCTAAATAACATCACTGTCACAGAACAAAACGCTTTCCAGTTTGTCCCCTGCTGGCGTGCTTATCCCGTGTGTTTAACTGAAGGTACCATGTAATTGGGGTGGAGTCCGTGCCACATGTTCCTGGAGTTCAAAGCTGCCCGGTCCTCTACCAGGGGCAGCCAGGTCACTCTGCACCAGCTGCATTTAACCCCCAAGGGTTTAAACTGCCTTGCACTTGGGGCAGAGCTTCCAAGGGCCACTAGGGGGCAGCAAACATGTGAGAAAGAGCAAATAGAAGAGAACAAATCCGACGAGGAAGACATGTAAGTCATACTCCTCAGGAAAAAGGTTCTGCCCTCTTCAAAGAACATGCTTGGGATGCTACGCACAGCACAGCAACAGAACTGGAGCTCTAGACATAAGGCTCCTGTTTAAGGGGAAAAAAAGGCAATTTCTTTACATCAAGACAAACTACTTTTCCTATGCCAATAATTTTCAAATATTTGTCACTAGCCGTAACTTCTCTTCTCAGTTCCAGGTCCCTATGGCCACTTGAATGCCTCAGTCTCCTGCGACTCATCCTCATTATACTTCCTTGTAAGCAACCTAGTGCAGAGCTCAAGAACTTGTTCCCTGGAGCCACACTGTCTGGGTTCCAATCCTACTTCAGCATTTACCAATTAACGCTTTGGGCAAGTTAATTAATTTCTTAATTTCCTCATCTGTAAAACTGGGGCAAAAATTGTACCAACCTCTCACTCTTGTGAAAGAGGTTAATGTTTGCAAACTTTCTTAGAATAGTGCTTGGCACACAATAGGCACTATGTGAATGCTTGTTGAATAAAAATAAATAATTCTTGCTCCTTTTCACAGTTTCCTTCATCAGTAAATGGCACCTTCATCCACCCAACTAGATGAAACCTACAAGTCAGTCTTGATACCCCTGTGTCCCTCATCTCCCACATCCAAGCAATGACTAAGTCCTATGACTTCTATCTACTAAATCACTAAATCAACCTTACATCTGTCCACCTCTCTCCATCTTCACAGATACCATCAACTAGTCCAAGCCACCATCATTTCTCACCTGAGCCACTCCTATGGCCTCCTGGTATCTCCTCAGCTACTCTGGTGCCTCTCTACTTTATCCAGAATTTTTCCAACACAAATTTGCTGCTTCATGACAGCAGAAGTGATCTGCACAGCTTAAAACACTTGAAAATCTTATTTCTCTTAGAATGAAAACAATAATCCATATTGTGTCCTATAATGGCTAGTGTGGCTCATCTCTTTTCCTTGCTCCCTGTGTTGCACCTATCTTGCCACTTTTCGGTCTTTCCATGTGAAGTGTTTTCTTTTGCAATGGGGGCTTTGCATATACCAGGAACATCTTCCCTTCTCGGTGCCTACTTAACATCTCACGCTTCTGATCTTAGTTCAGATAGTTCTTTCTTCAGAAAGCCTGTCTTGATCCCTTAACCAGATTGTACCCTCTATTATCTGTCCTCAGAGCATGGTGTATACATCCTCCACAAATTCTTTCTCAACTGGGGATGCCTTTCCATTGCCTTTAGGCATTCATTGTTCTGATAAGAAGTCAGCCATAATTTTTTGTCATTATTCCTCTATATGCAACATATCATTTTTTCCTGTGGTTGCTTTTATATTTTCTTTATCTTTGGTTTTCAGAAGTTTGACTGTGATGTGCCTGGGTGTGGTTTTATTTGTGTCTCTACTACTTAGAATTCACTGAGATTCTTGAATCTATAGATTGATATTTTCTCATTGTATCCCAAATATTTCAGCTGTTATTTCTTTAAATATGTTTTCTGGCCCATTCTCTCTCTCATTATTCTAGGATTGCAACAACTCACATTTTAGGCCATTTAATAGGTCACTGATTGATGATGGGTAAAGTGTTTTTAAATATTTTTTTTCCCTGTGCTTTAGTTTGAATAATTTCTATTAACCATTCTTTAAGTTCACTAATCTTTTCTTTCAGTTTCTGTTCTGCTGTTAAGCCTATTCAATCCATTATTTACATCAGATGTTTATTTTTACTCTAGAATTTCATTTGTTTCTTTTTTATGGCTCCCATTTCTCTGTTGTAATCCCCCATCTATTTATTCATTCTGGCCATCTTTTTCTGAACATCCTTGAATATATTTACAGTAGATGTTTTAAAGTCTTTCTCTGCTAGTTCCAGTATCTGATCCATCTGTGGGCCTGCTTCTGTTGATAGTATTTTTTCTATTTATTTATCATATTATCTTGCTTCTTTCCATGTTTTATAACGCTAAAAATTATATATTGAATGGTTTTTTTTTTTTTGGAGATGGAGTCTCACTCTGTTGCCCAGGCTGGAGCGCAGCGGTGCGATCTCAGCTCACTGCAACCTCCACCTCCTGAGTTCAAGTGATTCTCCTGCCTCAGCCTCCCGAGTAGCTGGGACTACAGGCATGCACCACCACACCTGGCTAATGTTTGTATTTTTAGTAGAGACAGGGTTTCGCCATGTCGGCCAGGCTGGTCTCGAAGTCCTAACCTTAGGTGATCCCCCCTCCTCCGCCTCCCAAGGTGCTGGAATTACAGGTTGAGCTGCTGCTCCTGGCCAAAGTGGACATTTTTTGTAGAAGAATAGTGCAGACTGAAGCATACTATTGTTTGTTTTGTTTTCCTTGAGAGTGCTGACTTTTTCCTATATCTGGGGGCTAAGGTAAAAGAGATCATTCATATTTCACTAAGAGTTGAATTGGTAAAAACAACAACAAAACAAAACAAAACAAAAAAAACAAACTGGGGTGCACTTCCCACTGCTAGATGTAGGGATTTTCTATCCAAGCTTTCACCCTACAGAAGCCATTCCCTACCATCAGCAATGTAACTGTTGCCCAACTCAAGACATTTGCCTCTGTTAGCTCCAACAAATAAAAATATGTCTCTTTTTGCCAACCAAAAACGACAGGGCCAACAACTCTATAAGCACAGGCAATTTAACAAGTACGTTTTCAGTTAGTGCCATTTTTAATTCTAATTATCTTCTGTTAGGTAAAGTGGAGGATTTCTAGCTTTGCTGGGCCAATACATTAAAAAAAATTCCAAGTCTGTCCTGGTTGTCTATATTCCCATTCAAGTACACTGGCTTAATCCAGTTTTGGAGACATTCTTGACCAGGATCTACCTGTAAATGAAATATATAATTAGTTCCATAATCTGGTATCCATACGCCTCTCAGTCGCTTTATTGGCACGCTACACTAGAAAAACATGGGGCTTGGGGTTAAACTAATGTGGGTTTGAATGCTAGCTCCACTACTTTTTAATGGGTAATTCTTTTTTTTAATTTTTTTATTTTTTATTTTTTTGAGATGGAGTCTCACTCTTTTGCCCAGGCTGAAGTGCAGTGGTACAATCTCGGCTCACTGCAACCTCCGCCTCCCAGGTTCAAGCGATTCTCATGCCTTAGCCTCCCGAGTAGCTGGGACTACAGGCCATGTGCCACCACACCCGGCTAATTTTTTTGTATTTTTAGTAGAGACAGGGTTTCACCATGTTGGCCAGGCTGGTCTCAAACTCATGACCTCAGGTGATCCACCTGCCTTGGCCTCCCACAGTGCTGAGATTACAGGCGTGAGCCACCATGCCTGGCCTTTACTGTGTAATTCTAACATCGCATTAAACTTTCTGATTTTCAATTTTATTATCTATAAAATAGAGAAGACAATATCAGATTCATAGGATTGGGAAGACTAATGAGCATTTAATAATTAATGAGCACTTAATGAAAACCTGCCAAGTGCCAGGAATGTGAAGAGTGCTTCACCCATGTTATCCCACTGAATACCACTATTCTTCTTCTTATTTCTAATTGCATATGAATAAATTAAGACATAGAGAGGCAAAATAACTTGCCTCAAGTCATCTAAGTCAGCAGTGGTAAAACATGGATACAAACCTAAAAACTCTGAGCTGAGAGTCTATACTCTTTAGCCCTTGTGCTAAAATTGCTGGTACTCTGTTGAGGGTCATCTCAACACACTGCTTTTACTAGTAATAATTAATAGTGTTAACATTAACCACACAAATAAAATAAATCCCCCATCAAGTCTGCTTGGTCTAGAGGATGGTGCTTGGTTTTGGTTTTTCACCTCCTCTCCACTGGAGGTTTGCTGCTACCCCTCCATCAGAGTGGGAATCTGACCCACCCAAACCCCATGCCTCTTGCTTCGGGCCCTAATCTGCCTTACTAATATCAGCCTTCTTACCTTGAAGGCAGAACCCTGTTTTACTGCCTACGTTAGTGATTCCCAGAGTGTACCCAACTAAACATGAGTTACTAGATGATAGGTTAGAAAAATGTGATATAAATGCTGTGTTTCAAAATCCCCTTCTTGCCACATATTAGACTCAGAGAGGTCCTGCAGCAAATACATCAGATCAATTCTGTTTAACTTGGTGTTTCCCAAATTTACTTGACCACAGAACTCTTTCATGACCAACTACTAATAGCTCACTTTGGAATATTAATTAACATATACACTGTATTTGTGTGAACATCTCTTTGTGTCTTGTGCATTCAGGTGGCCCCACAGCCCTTAGTACAATAATCAGTTAAGGCTCACAGAATGAATGAATGAATGATGAAAAGGATGAGTGAGTATCTAATAACAATCATTGTGACACTAACTGTTAATTTGGGAACGGAGAGAGAGTGGGCATTTTTCTTTTTTGTTTCCTGATTTCTGTATCAATATTCTAAAATGCTTAGCTCTCAAGTTAAAATTAAGTCTTACTTGGCATAAATAGAATCGTATAAGTGATTGTCAATACATGGTTTATATACCTTACTTTCTTTCTTTTTTGTGGGGGAGGTTGTTGGGGGAGGGGAAGCCAGATGCAGAGAAGGGGGATGAAGAATAGCAGGTTCTGTTCTAGGAAATATTGCTTTTAGTGAAGTAGCTTTTACTTATCTTATCACTCCCTTGGCACACATTAAGCTAATGTACTACTTATTAATTATTCCAGTATTTCACCATGATATTATTAATCAGAAATTACTTTGATGTTCATCTTTTCTTTTCTTCTTTTTTGTTTTTGAGATGAAGTTTCCCTCTTTTTGCCCAGGCTAGAGTGCAGTGGCGCAATCTTGGCTCACTGCAACCTCTGCCTCCCAGGTTCATGCGATTCTCCTGCTTCAGCCTCCCGAGTAGCTGGGATTACAGGCGCCTGCCACCACGGCTGGCTAATTTTGTATTTTTAGTAGCGACAGGGTTTCACCATGTTGGCCAGGCTGGTCTCGAACTCCTGACCTCAGGTGATCCATCCGCCTTGGCCTCCCAAAGTGCTGGGATTACAGGTGTGAACCACCGTACCCAGCCGATGTTCATCTTTACTATGTTTTTACTTGGCTTGAACTATAATGCTCCCTTTTCACAGTGCTCCATGAGATCTTCAATGACAAACACAGTTTCAAAACCCACATACTCACTTTTCACATTTACTATTTTGGATTGTATGATAAAGCAAACAGTCAATCATTATTCTTTGCCTTAAAGAATCTCAAAACATTTACGAGGGCCTACTATGGACCTAGAGCGTGAGTTACCTATCCAATAATAGAAGATGGTGTGTGAGATGGTGAGCAGCACACTTTAAAGATTAAAAGGACAGTTTTAGCCATGACAAACTTTAGCTTGTTTTATTTTTCATACCTCTTCATATTAAATAATTAGGTCAGATTTTCTTGGAAGCAGATGACATAACTTTTTATAATAAGGAAAAGAAATCCTTCCTTCTCACCTAATTAACTACAACTCACATTTCAGTTCCTTAACTTCAGTCCAAATAAAGTCCTCCCTCCTCCCTCATGCATGCTCATAGAGCTGTCTTCTTTCCCTTCAGAATATCCACATTTCCTGTGAGTGGAATGGCTTTTCTCCTTCACTAAACTGGAGGCCTGTTAATAAGCTGGGGCTGGCTTGGCTCATCATGTCATCTCCTGCACCTGGCACAGTGCATGGCCCAGAAGAGCCACGTCACAAATATTTATGAATAAATCTGTTGAAAAATACATATTTATTGAATAAATCTTGGTTTTTTTTTGTTTTTTTTTTTTTTTTAGACAGAGTTTCACTCTTGTCACCCAGGCTGGAGTGCAGTGGTGTGATCTTGGCTCACTGCAACCTCTGCCTCCTGGGTTCAAGTGATTCTTCTGCCTCAGCCTCCTGAGTAGCTGGGATTACAGGCGTGCAACCATATCCAGCTAATTTTTGTATTTTTGGTAGAGAGGGGGTTTCACCATGTTGGCCAGGCTGGTCTCGAACTCCTGACCTTAGGTGATCCACCCACCTCAGCCTCCGAAAGTGCTGGGATTACAGGCATGAGCCACCAGGCCCGGCCTGAATAAATCTTATTTTATGCAACAGTGACTGAAGTTATCAAAATAAAGTAATGTAGTACCTGGAACAGTACTTGACTCTCTCCAGCTATTTTTATTTCAAACTCTTTTGCTTGGAAGTAGAATTCCAGATGAGGTATTAGCATAGTTGGGTTAGCTCCTTGGATCACATTGGGCACACTTGTCAAGTTTTTGATGCCCTAATTCTTAAATAACATAGAGTTTGTGTTCTAACATCTAATTGTCTTAATTCACTAGGGCATTGTGTTTCCTCTTCTAAACTTGTAATTATGGATCACTGGACTGAGTGTAAAGTAGCT
The DNA here is from genome assembly GCF_029289425.2 of Pan paniscus. Lineage (NCBI taxonomy): Eukaryota > Metazoa > Chordata > Mammalia > Primates > Hominidae > Pan > Pan paniscus. The sequence goes on from NC_073255.2 coordinate 45,181,306, forward strand.
ATTGCACAGCCCAGCAAGGAATGACAAAGCTATCCTTAGTCAACAATAGAAAACGTGATGAGGGGAGCAAACCAAGATGGCAGCCCCTAGTGGGGGTGATTCAACATCCCTTCTTCTAGTGACATAAAAGAAGGTTAGGGTGTATAAATGACTCTAGCAAAGACAAGTTTAGATAGATACAGTTACAGTTGGTTCTGTGGTTTTCAAAAGTAGAGAGTAGCCATCTCTCTGGGCATTACGACCAGTGCTGGAAGCGAAGAGAGATGGCAATTAAACTGAGGTGCAGCTGAGGAAATTCCTGGCTCCTCATACACTTTCGTATATCATATCCAAGAAAGCTGGAAGGCTGAACTCTCTGCTGACAATGGTGGGGGAGGCAAGGGGCTTTTGTTGAGGTTCCTGCTAGTATGGTGTCAGCAGATTGTATATTGACTTAATGTTTGATTTGTGTGTTTTCCAGTACATTCTCCTGAACTCCTTGACATAACTTTCCAGTAAAAGTGCTTGTCTAGTAAGTCAGATATTTCCAGGAGGGCTGGGAAAGTGGAACCATGCCACCTGGCATTATTTCATAAAATTAATTACCTGAACGAATTCATGAAAAATTGCAAATACAAGTGCTACAATATAGAGTTACTGGGCCATGCCATATTTCTTCTCTCTAACAATTACCTGTGTTATTTTCACTTAAGTGGGGCTTCATTATTTTACTCTCAGTGGTCATTGATTCTCCACTGGAAAAAAAAGATCTTCTGTGTTTGGTCTCCTGGGATTTGAAAAGACCTGATGATAAGACTAAATTGGAGCCTGACTCAGGAAACAAAGACGCTTCCCAGGCAATTGTTCATCTAATCTGGGGATATTCATTACCAGTCAATCAAGATTTGCCTGGAAAATTTCCCTTAATATGAGCTTTAGATAGAAAGACCAGCAGTCAGCACAGACTCAGAGTCCAGAGATCTAAACCTCACTCCAGGTTGTACAGTGGGCAGCTTTAAGCAAGCCCCTCACTTCTCTAAGCCTGTTTCCTCAGTTATAAAATGAATGTATTCATGTGATATCTCTGCATATCTGTCTTTTTTTTTTTTGAGACGGAATTTCACTCTTGTTGTCCAGGCTGGAGTGCAATGGCATGATCTTGGCTCACTGCAACCTCTGCCTTCCAGGTTCAAGCGATTCTTCTGCCTCAGCTTCCCCAGTAGCTGGGATTACAGGCACCTGCCACAATGCCTGGCTAATTTTTTTGTATTTTTAGTAGAGACGGGGTTTCACCATATTGGCCAGGCTGGTCTTGAACTCCTGACCTCAGGTGATCCACCCTGCTCCTCGGCCTCCCAATGCACATCTCTTAACATTGGAGGGAATGTCAAAGTTGATGATATATTTAAAGCTCTTGGAAAACTGAAGGCACGGAACAAAACTAAGTCAGAGTTATTAAAAGGTGGAATCAAGCTTAGAACAGAGCTATCAGCAGCCATAATAAAATAATAGGGTTTATTCTGACAATCTATGTTTGTGGGCTTCTAAACAGATGTGTACATAAAGTAAGGCTTGTATTTGAGAAATAAAGGAGGCTAGATTTGAGTTTATTCAGTGAGTGTGTAAATGGAGCCTGCATCCTCGCCATCACCACCACCATGGTCATCACCGTCATCATCACTACCAACAAGTGAGCAACAACTATGTGTAGGCATGTGGCAGGACTCTTCCTTCCCTTCATGCTACCGTTCAGTTCTCTCAAAAACTCAGGAGGCTTCTCTGTTACTGTCCTCATTCAAGAAAGGAGGAATGAGAGGCTCCAAGAGGTTGCCAGTGGTTCCCGAAACGGGCTGTGCATCAAAATGACCAGGATTTTTTTTTTTTTAAAGTGCGGATGTTTGAGCCTTGACCAGCTACTGAACCAGGTAAATCCCAAGCAGCTGAAAATCCATGTCCAAGCTCCACAGATGATTTTACTGAGCAGACAGACTTGCAAATGGCTGGGCTAAATAACTTCTCCAAGGTTACGCAGCTGGAAGCAAAGTTGAACTCTAACCAAGGTTGGCCACTGGACTCCCGTGTCAGCTCTTAACCACTTTTGTCTTGTTCGATTGGTGGTTAACAGTGTATTTAACAACAACTGTCTTTTATTGACTTTAATTAGTTTTTCCACATTCTACATCTACTGTTAAACTACACTGCAAGACTACTTTCCCCCAGTAACCATTTAGGTGTTTTATAATAAATGACTTAGCTCCCAAGGATCTTTTATAGTCTGGCCAACTGCTAGTGATATTTACCTATAGATGGAGAGTGTAACTATCCATGATGAAGGTTACAAAATGCGTGGGTATGACTATGGGAACTCATAACCAATGATCAAATGACATCTGTACATTGGTGAAGGGAGTTTTTAATGAGAGGCTGGGATCAATGGGCCCAGAGGTAGCTGTGAAAGCCTCTGCATGGCTTGGGCCATGGTATAAGCCAGGGTGTTCCCAACTTAAATGTCTGCATGAATTACCTGGAAATCTTATTAAAGTGCAGATATTGATTCAGCATTTCTGGAGTGGGCTCTGGAGTTTACTTTTTGGAGCTCCCAGGTGATGCTAAAGCTGCCAGTTCTTGCGTGTAAGTACACATGGCCCTAAGACAGCTATGAAGAGATCCACTCTCAGCAGAAGAACCACAAGCCCTGGGAGTGAGCATCAGACAACTCCTCACTGACACGGATACTGACTGGGGGCAGAAACCTGGGGAGGATGCTCAGAGGTGAGCTACTGAAAGACCCACGTAGTAGGGGAAGGCATTGCCCAGAGAAAAACCTATTATCTGTCATGGAGTAAGGAAGGGTGATGAGTGTAAGTGAAACACTTATATGTTGAGTAGAGGGCTCGCAGGTGTATGGTTCTGATAGTGATGCACATTTGGAAATATTCTGTGTGTTAAGGGAGTGAATTCTAGACCAACATTGGTTGAATCAGCAGAGACAGGAGGAGGATACTGCTGGATGCTGAGATTCTTACAAGTCAAGCCAAGGACCCCGTGGAATGTACCCCCCAGAGCACTGGGTCCAGCTTGGATGAATGACACTGCCTCTTGCGATTGCTGAGTTTCTACACCTACCTGTCAGGTAATAGCATTCTACTCTGAACAGCCACATGGAAATAAATAAACAGTCACTAGAGCAAAATAACATGCGCTTCAGCTAATTCCATTTGGGGAAGAAAGAGTCTGAGAAGGACTTTGTGGGTGGAATTGTATAAGGGAGAAAAGAGGAAATAACCAGAGCATCGGCTGGGTTTTAATTAGGCAGGAGTGTAATGAACCTGTAACTCCAAAAGCATCTTAGCTATTTAGACCTGTGAGTATAATAAGTAGAAAGAAACTAGATTTTGTGGCCAGGCATGGTGGCTCACGCCTGTAATCTCAGCACTTTGGGAGGCCAAGGCGGGCGGATCACCTGAGGTCAGGAGTTCGAGACCAGCCTGGCCAACATGGTGAAACCCCATCTCTATTAAAAATACAAAAATTAGCTGGGCATGTTGGCAGGCACTGGTAATCCCAGCTACTCAGGAGGCTGAGGCTGGAGAATTGCTTGAACCTGGGAGGCGGAAGTTGCAGTGAGCCGAGGCCGTGCTATCGCACTCCAGTCTGGGTGATAGAGTGAGACTCCATCTCAAAAAAATAAAAGAAAAAAAGAAAGAAACTAGATTTTGTGCATCCACATTCAGTCCCCTGTCCCACTAGGCTAGGCAAAAGGAATCTGGGATTGCAGAAGGACAGGGCTCATTCTTCGACAGACAGCTTCTGTGACTTGGCCTGGGACTCTGATAGCTTGGCACCTTCACCACCCCTTGCAGCCCTCAAGGAGAGGCAAACCTCAATAAAATGACTGGGAGAGAAAGCCAGAGGAGGAAGCATCCACAGGGCCCATCCAGTAAGGGGGGTGGGGTCCCTGACACCGGAAGCATTGCTGCCCTGGGAGAAGTAACGAATGATTGTAGGGCCAGCAACAAAATAGGCTAAAACACAGCTGCCTTCAGAGGAGGTGAGCTAAGTAGGAGCTGTGACGATCTGAAGGTCATATGCCCTCCGGCCTAACAGGGCCCTCCTCATTCAGCTCTGTGGCTAAGCAGAGGGTGGGCCCAGGACTGTAGGAGCTTTTGATTTTTTTCAAGAGAAGCTAAGATTCTGAATTTTTACATAAAATTGCCTGTTTTTATTTAAAAAATCATTAATAAAATCAAACCTAAAAAATCAAAAAGCACCGGCAGCCAAATAAAATAAACTTGCAAGGGAGCATGAGTTGGTGACCTCTGGGCTATTTTTTTACGCAAGTTCAGAGAGACAGCATGGGTTTTTAGATTGTACTCAGAGGCGGAAGTACAAGGCAGGGCAGGTACACACAGGACGTTCCTGGCGCTCTCTTCTCCACCTTCCTTCCCCTGTCCTCTCTTCTTAGCACTTCCTAGGGCTTTACATTGTGTTCTACACTTGTGTGGGTTCTTCATTTTCTGACACTCCTTCTCACAGCTAGAATAAAACCTCCAGGAGGCCAGAGACCTGTTTGCTAACAGCTGTATCTCTCATTTTTTGACTATATCTGGTACACAGTAGGCGCTCAATAAATAGTGGCCCAGTTGAAAAGGAATGACTGGTCCATGCTCCCGTCTACAACATCCAAGCCAGGCTGAGCTGGTGTCACAGACCCCTCATTTCAGGGTCTGTCATCGAATTCAGAGTAGTTCATGAGGCTGCTGTGGACCAGAGTGACCCAGCATAATCCCTATCCAGAATTTTAAGACAAATACAATGCTACCAAATCCACTTTTATTTTGTATTTCTGTGTGTGTGTGTATGTGTGTGTGCACGTGTGTGTGTGTGTGTGTGTTTTGGTTAAAAAAAATCTGCAAGAGAGGAAGAAAAATACACATCCATCCGTGGCGTATATTCAGCTGTGATCATGAAAATACTGAGTTATTGTCCGAAATCGTGTAAAGCAAGAACCTGCATTAAGAAAGCATAGCTAAGCAAACAGGCCCGGGACCCATATCTGCTGACATACCGTGCTATCCTGAGACTGCCGCAGAACATTTGCAAAGCCGTGTTCTCTAAGAATTCTGCACAGTGCAAACAGGCATGAGGGGAAAAAATACTACTAGGGAACTTCTAGTTCTTGCTGAAAAGGAAAATTTTGAGCTCTAAATCTAGCACTACCAAGCAAGAGAGGCATCTGTGGCTGCATATAAAGCTGGTACTCCTTTGCTTGAACAAAATCCCTCAGTATACAGTACTTAAAATAAACAAAGCTCAAAACAGTCAGCTACACACGCATGTTTTTTGGCCACATGCTGCCTGAAGAAAATAGCTATGCAGTGTGCATGCCCTAGTTTAAACCAAGCCTGAATACCGCACAGTCTCATTCCTCTCCCGGTCTCCTTTTCTAGACAGAAATACATTTCCCTTTAATGTACAAGTAAGAAAAAAATATGTTTAAAAGACAGTCCAGGCCCTTGATAAAAGCACTTACTTTGAAAGAACAGGACAGACTACGTATTCAAAACAAGAGCGCCTTCTTAAAGTGCAGGCTCAGAAGTTGTTCAATGGCCAGGACCTTGATTTGTGCTGGCGGCTCTGGTCCTGCTGGGCATGGTTAAGGGCGAGGCTCGCAGCCCGCACGGCGTGGTCCTTCAGGGGTGCTGCGTCAGGCTGACGCTCCGGAACAGTTACTGGGACAGGCTGTGAGCGACTCACCAGGACAGTTTTATTTCTGTGCTGAGCTTGCTGCTTCCTGCTGGGAAAATGTTAGTGGCGGAGTCACACCCAGGTACCGGGCCGCAGCCAAGGCTCCGCAGATGACCCGAGTTCTGATGGAGGTGGGGACGGGCGGCGCCCGGCACCTAGGGGGCAGAGGGCGAGCAATCCCGGAAGAAGACTCACGCTAGGCGATTGGTCTCCTCACGGGAGCTCCTCGACCCTGCCAAGGGCATGACTCAGCTCACCCAGGGCAGTGCTGGACCACAGAAAGCCGAGTTCAGGCAATGACTGGCGAAGAGCTAGAGGGGAGGCAGGGCGGCCCCTAAGTCACTGGGGTCTAGAGGTCGTGGCCTCACATGCACACAGATTCAGCCCCTTTCTCTTTGGTAGCTGTTGCAATAGAGTGGCCTAGGACTCCGACCCTGAAAACTATGAGGAGGGGGAGGGGAAACAGGAGGAGAACGGGGAGATGGGGGAAGAGGGACAGGAGAAGGAGGAGGAAAAGAAGGAGGAGGAGGAGGAGGAGGGAGAGGAAAGCAGCCGGCCTTACAATGGAGGTTCCAAATCAATAAGTGTAGAGAATTAATGATGTCCTGATTTTCTGTTGGTGTCAGGATGACAAACTGCAGAGTTAGAAGAGAGGCTTCTCATGACTTTGTCAATTTATATCTGCACAACATTGTAACCAAAAGCAAGCCAGAGATTAGTGGAAGTTTAGGGAAGCTGGCTGTGGTTCCACACCTCTGTCTCCTGATACGTTCTAGACCCAGGATGTGTCTAGATGAAGGATGTGGTGGGGAGGGGTATGGTGTAGGGAACCTCAGGATCGTTTTCAGTTTGGAAGATTTAAGCAAGAACATAAAAGTTCTGGAGCCACAGATTTTCTTTATTGTGTAGAGTATGGGGTGAAGGAGACTGATGTAACAATGCCCATTCTGTGTCAGGAGAGGGGTGTTGCTGTCAGGAGCTCTGGGGCTCCACCTCAGCCCCGCGATCTCTGGGTGATCTCTGATGACACACAACCTCTCTGGGCTCCTCTCTCTTTCTTCTTCTTTCTCTCCTCTCCTCACCTCTCCTCCTCTCCTTTATCTTTCTCTTCCCTCCCTCTCTCCATTGTTTTCCCTCCCTCCCTTCCTTCCTCTCTCCCTCCCTCCCTTCTTGCTTTCTTCTTTCTCTCTTTCCTTCCTTCCTTCCTTCTTCCTTCCTTCTTTCCTTTCTCTTTCTTTTCTTTCCTTCCCTCCTTTTTTCTCTCTCTTTTTTCCTCTTTCCCTTCCTCCCTCCTTCCTTCCTTCCTCTCTCCCTCCCTCCCTTCTTGCTTGCTTCTCTCTTTCTTTCCTTCCTTCTTCCTTCCTTCTTTCCTTTCTCTCTTTCTTTTCTTTCCTTCCCTCCTTCTTCTTTTTTCTCTTTTTTCCTCTCTTTCCCTTCCTCCCTCCCTCCTTCCTTCCTTCCTTCTTCCCTCCCTCCCTCTCCCCTTCCTTCCTTCCTCCCTCCCTCCCTCCCTCTCCCCTTCCTTCCTCTCTCTCTCTCTCTTTCTTTCCTTCCATAGCATCTTGCTCTGTTGCCTAGGCTGGAGTGCAATGGCACAATTATAGCCCACTGCAGCCTCTAACTCCTGGGCTCAAGCAATTCTGCCTCAACCACCAGAGTAACTGTGACTGCAGGTGCACTGCCATGCCTGGCTAAAATTTTATTTTTATAAGAGACGGGGTCTCACTATGTTGCCCAGGCTTATACAGACTGGTCTCAAGCTATCCTCCTGCTATCCCCCTCCCAAAGTGCTGGATTACAGGCGTGAGCCACTGTGCCTGGTCTGGGCTTCACTTTCGACATGAGAAGTTGTTATGATCCCTCAAATTTTAGTGCCCTATTCTTCCATGTCCTGCCATCTAGCACATGCCCTAAACAGAAGGAAATCAAATGAACCAAGTTTTCCTGCGTATTTCTTCCATTGTCCTCCCTTCATTCCTCTACCTTAAGGCAGTAAATTCCACCAAAGGATCACACCTTGGCATTGTAGTCAAAACAGAGCTAAACTCTGAACAGCCCAGAGGAACTGATTTTCTAGTCTTTGGAGAGTATAGCAGACATGGAGCTGTGCTTCTCTTTTAAGAACAGATTCATTGCCTAGTTGTCAGGATGCTGTCAGCTGACAGCTTCCAGCCACCAACTCCTTCCACTCCACCTATGTATGGAGGGGTGCTCAGGCTCTCTTTAGGGTGCCTTGGCCTAACACTAAGCTAGGTGGGGATGCAGGGGTCTAGCCATTCCCACCCAACACTGGGTCTCTGAACAGGCAGTTTTTGCTCCTGAGAGTCCACTGGGCTGGCAGAGGCTCTGCCAGGCTGCAGCCCCCACACAATTCCACTTCCTCCCTTTCCCTGTCACAAACGTTAGTTCTCTGTTGCCCTCTCGGGGGACATAACAGACACAGAGATGCCAGTCATTTGCAATGCATGTTTTGTTTTTTCTCCACAGAGGGCCTTTGATAGGCTTAGAAAGCCATCTTTGGGTGACAAGATACTTGTCTTTGTAGCATAAAGATCTTCAGCACAGATTTCTTTCTCATTCTCTTATTCACAGATGTGGAAAGGCTTAGTTCCCGTCAGGTCTAGCTAGCGTTTCTCAACCAGGAGTGCATATCAGAATCACCTAGAGACCTTTTCAGTGTGCAAGTACACAGGCTTCACGTGCAGAGCTAGACTTGGTGGTTTGCGATGTACCCCTGGTTGAGAACCGGTGGTTATAGCATAAAATTCTTCCTTGTATGAGCCTGTCCCAGAGATAAGCATTCATCCTGCTAAGGATCATTCCAGAAGCTGAAAATATATTAAGTGGTCAATTAAATGATCCCTAGTTTATTTCCTTTCTTTTTTAGAGACAAGGTCTTGCTATGTCACCCAGGCTGGAATGCAGTGGTGCCATTTTAGCTCACTGTAGCCTGGAACTCCTGGGCTCAAGCGATTCTCCCTGTTCAGCCTCCTCAGTAGCTGGGATTACAGGCACACACCATCATGCCCAGCTAATTTTTTTTTTCATAGAAATGGGATCTCCCTATGGCTCGGGCTGGTCTCATACTCGTGGCGTCAAGTGATCCTCCTGCCTTAGCCTCCAGAGCTTATTTCCAGATATTTTCGTAAGTCCAGCTAGTAGTGCTGCAGACTCATTTCAGAGCATGATGAATCTTCTTATAAAATATTAGGGGAAGGTGTAGGGAACTTTGGGATTATTTTTAATTTTGAAGATTTACATGAAAGCACAGAAGTTATGGGGCCATAGATTTCCTTTACTGAGTAAGGTGCGGGGTAAGGAGCTTTGCATTTACCTTCCAGGAAACCTGGAAATAAGGTTGCTGCATCCTGTCCTTTCAGGTTCCCGCATCCTGTCCTTTCAGGTTCCCTGTGTCATTGCAGGAGGCTGTACTGATGCTCATGTTTTGTTTCACAAGCTAAGTCCTTGACAGCATCAGCTGGGATCCCAGTCTTCTCTCTCATGTTACCCAGTGAGAACTCACTCACATAAATGTCAGGGGAGAATACTTGGCCTTCTGTTTCCTGGATCACTGAATAAAATCCCCTATGATGATCTGTGTGCGTATTTGGCTTTGCTGTTTGGTTCCAGGAGTTTTATTTCAAGGCAAAGCTTGTATCTGAAGATGCCATGAGCTGAGATTGTCTAGGACTGAGAAGCCCTAACTTCCCAAGGACACTAGTCCTGGAAAGAAGAAAGAGGCGGCATTCTTCCTGAATGTAAAATGCACTCAGAAGGAACTGCTTGGTATTTAAAAACTACTTCTCATTCTATCTTTAAAGCCAAAGAGAAAACACCGAAGTCCAAGGGGAATGCAAACAGACTGAGTGCTATGGAAACTTTCTCTTAGCAAAATTAACGCCTTCCCCAAGGGATGGCTGGAGGGTGGAGTAAGCTGAGTGAACTGGGGAAATCAAGGCTTTGCTGAGCTCTGAGTTGTGAAAATGGTACAGAGGAAGTGGCTCCTGAGCGCACACCAAGCTGGGATACTCAAGGAGATAAAGGGGAATTTAAGTGACTGTGCTGAGACTGTTCCTGGATGTTTGGCAGCACAGGATTAAGTATTAATTTAATGCTTCCTTAATCCAACACATGCTATGCTCATTCTTTAAGTGCATTAGGCAGAACTTGTGAATTAAGAGAGCTGCCCTCTGCATGAGTAGGCAGCAGGGCCCTGTGGCAGAGGAGAAGCTGCCTCTGCATGTGAGCGTGGCCTCATCTTCCCGCCCGCTGACGCGTACCAAGGCACACACTGAACATCTCAGGGCGTCCCTCTCCTTCTTGCAGGGTTATTTCAAGGATTAGCTGAATATGCATGTGGATATGCTTAATAAATTTGCAAAGTGCTATGCAAATGTGGGCTTTTATTTCCTTTTTAGAGAAAAGCCTCACATCAGGATTGGCTGAGTATTACCTGAGCAGCACAGGGCCCAGTGGATGGACTCCAGCTCAGACAGGCAGACCTCAGTGGGAATCAATGCTCCTCAGTTACCTACTGGGAGACTTCAGAGCAGCCACTCAACCCTCCATGATCCAGTTCCCTCGTACATCAAATGGGGACAATGATCATACCTACCACTCAGAAGAGGAGCTCATGGGGAGCTCATTCGGCACAAACCATGATTCATGGTGCCCAGTAAATGTGAGCTGTGATGACTGTAAACCTGGGCTGTCACCAAAAGTAAAACCATGACACAGAGGAAGGAGGAGCATTGGCAGGAAGTCTTGGGGAGCTGGTGGAAAGTACTTCCAGGGAAAGCAACCCTGCTGCAAGGGCCCATCCTAATGAGCCATCAGCCTCCCAGAGGATGGCCTGGCTCTGAGTCAGGAGGAGAAGCTGTTGCTCTTGTCTCAAGGCCTATTTCTGTCTGTCCATATCAACTGTACAGCAATTACCCATAGACAGTGGAGCTCTCAGCTGTAATTCTGGAAGTAGCATCATAGAATGTTTCCAGGTACAAATTCACTTGTAACAACTGTACGTTCACATCACACAAGGAGGACTCCACATGCAAAAACATCATCTCAAAATGGAGCACAGTCGAATTCTGGGGTGGATGCAGGTGGTGGGGAGGGAGGGTGATGGATCTCAAATGTCCAGCCACACTTGAGATAATTCCTGGGCTGGGCAACCGCAATGGCCCTAGGCTGAGGCACATTCCATTATGAGTGGAGTGGGTTTATAATGGAATGACATGGATGGTTTCTTATAATCAGAAAAGCACACTGACCTTCACACTACACAGGTGCAGCAGCATAATGACCCACCACGTGTACGCGCATCAATTCCTGGGGAAAAGTCCAACGAGGTTAACTTAGCGTGTATCCCAAGCAAACAAAATCAGCAACATTACCCACACAAACAACATTGTTCCCCCCACCCCCGCCAAGATACCTGGCCTGGGCAACCGACGTGCAAAAGGAAAAATCACACAAGGACCACACTCATTTTGATAAAGTGGATAAAAAGTTGCAAGCAACATTATTCTGTGCCATAAGTAATTTGATTTGATTTTAAATTTTAATTTAAGGAATGAGACTCATGAGCCTAGAATTTTTTTTTTTCTTTTTCAAGAAACAAGGATTTGGTGTGGGTGTTTGTGGGGAAAGAGAAGTTCTGCTCTCCCAGCCGTCTGAGAAGGCCAGCTAAAAGCATCCTCACATATGATCCACTCCTGAAGCTCCCTCAACCACAAAGGAAGGGGAATCTACAGTTAAACTGCTGAAAATTCACTGCCTGTTTCAGTGCCCTTACTCCCTCAGGCATTTACTCAGATGGGAAAGACTCAAGAAGTGCCGTCCCCTTCCACTTGTTGTCCTGCGGAGTGACTGTCACCACAATAAACTTGGCATCACTGGTCTCACCATTGGCACTTTAGAGCTACCATGTCCAAAATTAGCATACAGGACTTGAGCAGAGATGCCAGGCATGGGACAGTTGCTGACGGCATCATCTATCAGGGCCCTCTTAATCCAGGTATTGTTTTGGTTCATACGTCTTTATTCTGATTTTATAACCTCATCTTCCTTGGGAGTTACAGTCACCATGAAAATAATCAATGTGGCCTGATTCCAGAAAAAAGCAGTCTATGATGTCAGCATTCCCAAACCCCGATGAAACCTGAAGCTTTGCTGACAAATGAATTCGTGTAAGAAACGAGTAGCAAGCTTGCATTCTGGGTGCAGAGATTATGTTCTCAACCCTGGTCCAAGCAGATCTGAATAGAAGACGGAGAGAATTCAACATCTACGTACTGAGATCCTGCTCTGTGTCCAACGCCCTGGTGGACGCTACTGGACTTCTCAGTGGTGACGCACACCGTGCAGCACCCTTGCTCCTTCCCACTCCCTGCCACAGCCACTGGCTTCCTGGATGGTTCTCAGGCTGCCCCAGCTCTGCCCCATCTGCAGGCTCCCCTGCACTGCCTTCCCCCTTGGAGAAGGGTCAACTAGGAAAAGACGCAAGAAGGAACACACTAGGGCCATGTCCCTGCCTCTGGTCTTAGTTACCATGTGAACATCGCCAACTCTCCAATTTCTGTGACAGGTCAGAGCACTCATCTGATGTCCAAACCCAGTCCCCATCCACTGGAGCTTTGCGCAGCCACCCAAGCACTGTGCAAGAAAAACTCAGGATCTTTATTCCTATGCCCAAGCTTCCCTTAAAAGTCTAGCCTTAGTCATGGTTCCTCTGCCGCTTGTCCCTGTCAGGAACTTGGACAGCTTTCTCTCTCCAGTCCTCTTTCTTCATCCTTTTTGTCCAACCAAGCACTGAGTTCATCTGCTCCTACCTCCTAACGGTTCTAGAATTCATCTGCCTCTCACCATTTCTGCCTCCTCCAGCATGGTCCAAACCTCCCTCTCCCACTCAACTCCCATGGAGCCTAACCGGCCTTCTCGCCTGCACCTTTGCTCTTAATACAGTCTCCACAATGGACAGAACACTTTATCGAAAAAGGAAACCTGATGTCGCCCTTCCTTGTTTTAGTGGCTTCACACTTCCTTTAGGCTAAAGCTCTAAATACCAGTTTGAGACTTACTTTATACAAACATGCAAAGTGGATCTGGTCCTCCCTCCTCCCTGACCTCACTGCTGCCTCACTCCTCCTGACCTGTGACACTCTGGCCACTTGGGAATCCTATAGTCTCCAGAGGCACTTATTTACCCCTTCCTTGGAGATGTCAGTGTGCTGTCCCTGCTGCCTGACCTGAGCTGCCGTCAGCCTTTCTTCCTCCACACCCCCCACTCCTTGGCCTCCCCTGTCCTTCCCCTTCCCCCATGACAGAGGCCTGGGAATAGTACCCTGTAGTTATTATTTTTTGACAGTTTTAAAAATAATTCTAATGAACTGTTTATGTATATATTTGTTTAATGTCTATCTTGCAAAATTGACTCAGAATTCTCTGGGAGCTGGGGCTGCCATCCTCAGCACTTAGCACAGAGCCTGGTATAGGGTGTGCTCACTGTCCTAAGCCAAATATTGATCCAATTAATTAAACACACACACACACACACACACACACACACACACACACACACACACACACACATACATTAGGAGAGTAAAAAGAAGAGGAAAAAAGACCACTCAAATGGGCTGTTTAGACATTATCTATTTAGCACTTAGTACTGGGGATACCGGTGTATTTCACTTACAGTTTACTGTAAATTATTTCTTTACAGTTTACTAATTGTTTAACTGCAAAGCTTGACTCTGGAAATAAAAAAGGAATGAGAGCAGAAGTGGAGACTTCATAAAGAAAGTGAATGGGGATCAAAAAGGTTCCAGCTCCAGCTCCTGGAAGCTTACCCCACCCCACCAAAGAGAACCTGGATGGAACCCTCTTTCATCAGGAATAAACTGGAGCCCAAGGAAATGAAGGAATCAGATGGGGACCAAGTGACCTGTCCACACAAAAGCCATCTGATGAGTGCTTCTACTCCCTGCTCGCAGCCCACCTTCAGCTACACAGATCTGCACGGCCCCTTGCTTCTGCCATATGGGATCCAGCCTGACAGCAGCGAATGAGTGCACAGATTTCAAGTAGCGGAAATCCCCAGGAAATGGCAAGGGACAGTATTAGGAATCGACAAAGTACTACTTTAAAATAACCTTAGATGATTCTTCCTTCAAAGGCACAACTGGTTTACACACAGCTATACACAGCCAGTTCCTCTGTTGGACTCAAGTGGCCATGACCCTCAGGAAAATCCTCTAGGAGTGCTCGGCACAGGGCAGCAGGAAGTCACGTGGGGAGGGTCCCTCTGCAGACCCTTGCGGCACAGCAACAGGAGAGCAGGGCGGTGTTGGAGGCCCAGCCCTGCCTGAGGCCACTTCTTCATAGGTCCTGGCTGCCGCACCCTGCTTATGCCCTGCAAACCCCTGGCACCTCTCTAAAGCCCTGTGAATCAACCATCTGACACGGCCTGTCACTACTCATCAACGCTGACTGGCAGTGACACCACCTCTGAGGCCTGATGCTCTGCCACAGCTGCTAGGTCACCTGAGTAGAGTTAGGATTATTAAAAATCAAATGAACCAAGCAGGATGTTTCTCCTGGGCAAATATTTATCTGTCCCTACCCAAATGAACTAAGATTAAAAACCAAATATTAGAAAGCACGTTACCCTTCAGACCATACTGTGATTTATCATAGGCTAAAACAAATTGTTTCATTGTTTTGCTTCCCTCCTCTTTCATTCGGTCTGTCGTCTGATAAGTGGAGGATCTTTTGAGGAAGAGGTCAAGATCATTCATGGGTGGAATACATAAAAGCTAGCAATATAAAAGATGACATTTATTTATTTATTATTACTTTATTTGAGACGGAGTCTTGCTCTGTCGCCCAGGCTGGAGTGTAGTGGCCAGACCTCGGCTCACTGCAAGCTCTGCCTCCCGGGTTCATGCCATTCTCCTGCCTCAGCCTCCCGAGTAGCTAGGACTACAAGCGCCCACCACCATGCCTGGCTTTTTGTATTTTTAGTAGAGATGGGGTTTCACCGTGTTAGCCAGGATGGTCTCGATCTCCTGACCTCATGATTCTCCCACCTTGGCCTCCCAAAGTGCTGGGATTACAGGCGTGAGCCACCGTGCCTGGCAAAAGATGACATTTAAAAAAAACTTTTTTTCCTAATTATAGAAACAAAGTACATTTGCTTTTGAAAAGCCAAGCCATACGGACGACAAACAATATGATGAAAGGTCACTCAGAACCCCACCCTAGAAGAAAGCCAGAAGTCCTGGTTCGGGTAAGGTTCTCTTTTTTATGGGGTGGTTTGAGAGAGGCCCAGCCAGTGTGCCGCCTTCTGGGAGGGACATGTCCCTACAGGTCTGGGGCTGTAAGAGCGCATCACAGCTAAGAAGCCCTGGAGTGGCTGGTCCTCAAAGGGGGCTTGTGATATTTAAAAATAATTTACACTTATTTTAAGTGGGTGTATCTGACATCCCCAGAAATCTGGTCAGCTGGGGCAAGTGCCCCTCACAAAAGACTATCATTGTGACTATCAATTATTTTAAGTTGTCCTAAGTATGGACAATTGGCATTTAGGATTTGTTGAGTTCCAGCAGGAGGTGCCAAGCTGTAGAGATATTTAAAGACATACAATTCCTATTTCAGTGACCCCAAACCCCTCAAGGAAATTTACGGCCCGCCTCTTCTATCTTTGCCCTCTAGGGCAAAGACCCTAGCACAGTGTGCGCCATCTAATAACTATTTGCCGACCAACCAACCTGGTACATGAAGGAAGGGAAAGCCCGTGTGTGCATTCCCATATATGTGGTTAATTCCTGAAATGTCACACTAGACACCCTTGCAAAGACAAAGTAAGCTCAGTTGCACATATTTTGAAGGGGATTTTTAAAACTTGCTTCTTCTTAGAGACCAGAAAATTACATTTGCTAATTTAATAAAACTATTCTTTGTTGCAAGAGCCCAAGAGGTGGGATGAAGAGTTTCACTAGATCATCTCCCTTTTGGCTGATGTCACAGCAAGTATTCATCAGCCATCAGCCAGACTGGATAGCAGGCCAAAAAAGTGGCCGTCTGGTCTCACGTTGGAAGTTCTGTTTTAAACTTTGTGACCTTGATTCCATCAGCATGAGTTGGGGTCTGACTGATTTTGTTTTGTCCCAATCTATTTTCTTTCAGTCCCTTGTTTTGATCCAACATCAATTTTCAGGAGATATACAATTTACTGTTATATAACATTATGGTGTTATTGTCACTGAATTCATTTTCCTGGGAGGAGGTCTCTTTATGATCCAATACCTAATAGCATCATTTCCTGTCAGCAATGACTTACAATGCCTTCCAAATTCTCAGGCCCCTTCTCTATGACAGAAAAACCCTCTTACATTAGAGGGAAAAAAAAGGCTTTGACAAATAGTCCAGGCTTTACTTGAAGAGCATGAACTTAGTGGTATAGCCAGTGGGCTATTCCTTTTTAAAGATATTTATTTTACTCATATATTTTTCATTTTCATTCATTCATACATTTTTTCACTTCTCTAGCATATCCATACGGCGAAACAATGACACACAGGGAGAACATAAAGATGGCTTCACTTTAAACTTCCACGTTCCCTAACTTCCCATTTGACACTTTCTTCCCAACCTGAGGGAGCCATCCTTGTTTGTAGATAGACTGGTCCAAAGATCCAGTTCGTCCCTAGAGGAACAGTTCTAACTCCATACCAGGCAACATAAATATGACCACCTGTGGGTGTGGCCACCTCCTCCCCAGGCCTTACTCCTCAGACTCCAGTTCTGAGCACCAGAGGGAAAAGTCACATGAGAAGTCAAGCTGGGTCCTGGAGCCAAGGTGGTAAGAACAGGGATGGGGACAGCTTCTGGCCAGCACCCACTCTGATGCCAGCATCATGGCCATGAGCTGGGACCCCTCCCCACCAGTGCCATCCCTCCCAATGCAGCGCTTTATTGCTGCTCAGCCCAGAGCTGTTTGCTTTCTTCCCTAACCTTCATGTTTCATCTGAGGCACATCTGTGATGGGCAAACACACGTAATAGAACTCCATCCTTGAATAACTCCACAACAGAGCTGTCTTCTAAGAATAATAGCTAATCCTAGGGTGTTTTCATTAAAAACAGATTTCAGTGACAGACTATCAAAACATTTTCCTTTTACAAAAAGCAATATGATGGGGCAGAATTATGCAAAGGATACAGGCTTCACTCTGCCCTGAGCAACCAAGGGCCCTCTCCCATCGGCTTCAGTATCTCATTTAACTTTCCTGTCATGGATATGCAAGCAGACTAAGTCCTACTCAGCGCTTTTGCAGGCTCCAAGTGGGGGTGGGGGGGGGGGGAAGACTGGTGAATTGCATTTCTGCCTCTATTTTCAAAATCTGTCACCAGTTATCCTTGAGGGGTGGTTTGCTTGTGTTCTTAGGGAGTTGGAGAGGTATTATCTAGCAAAGCAGGCTCAGAGTCACCCAACATGCATTGACTGTCTCCCACACAGCTGGCATTGTTTTGGGAGCTGCAGATACAGTGGTAAATGCTCATCTTGCTTTACACATATTAACCCATTTGATCCTCACAATAATCTAGCGAGGCAGTTCCTATAACTGTCTACACTTTACAGAGGAGGAAACTGAGGCATGGAGAGTCACTGTAATATGCCCAATGTCATGCAAGTAGTAAGGAGCAGAAAAGCAGATTCAGAGCCAGGCACCTGGCTCCAGAGTGCCAATGCTCAGTGGTCCACTCTGCAAAGATTAGTGTGGTCCCTGCCCTTCAGGAGGGGAGACACACCGAACAGATGAGCTGAACACACAACAAGATGTTACAGCATTCCATTTAAGAGCCGAGGAGGGCTCCAGGCAGGTCTTCTCCAGTGATTTACATTTTATTTTGGTCTGAAATACCTTTAAGACACTGGCAGCAATGTCCCTTTTCCCCAGAACCTCTGAAGCCCCAGCTTCCATTAGGCAAACAGTCACACTTTACCTACCTACCTACCTACCTACCTACCTACCTACCTACTTCCTTCCTTCCTTCCTTCTTTTTTTCTTTCTTCCCTCCCTCCCATCCCTGCTTCCTCCCTCCCTCCCTCCTTCTCCTCCCTAGTTTTCACTTTACCTTTATAGTCTCTTCTTTCTGAAATTAATCATTGGGTATAGTTAGTTATTTTTTTTTGTTTCATTTACTATTGTGAAAGGAAAATAAATCTCGGGACCCCAAATCACTAAGCCAAGGGAAAACTCAAGCTGGCAACTATGGCAGGCAAACCTGCTTCCCATTTTATTCCTAAATAAGGCAGCTACAAAGATTTTTAAAAAGCTACACACCTCCCTCATAATGTGCCCACAAGGAAATTTGTTGTGGGCCTCATGATCTTTACCCTAAAACAGTTCTGTTGAATTTCACCCTGGCAATGTAAACTGATAGCTAATCTTCACAGCTCACCTGAGACAAATGCATATTTGATTGCTTCCTCTGCCCTATTGTTTATGTAAAAATGCAGATTCACCGAGCCAGACTACATTGAGTATTCAGCGAAAGGCTGATCAAGGACTCAAAAGAATGCAATCTTCTGTCTCTTATCTACCTATGACCTGGAAGTTCCTGCTTCAAGTTTTCCCACCTTTTGGGACCAAACCAATGTACATCTTATACATATTGATTGATGTCTCATGTCTCCCTAAAATGTACAAAAGCAAGCTGTACCCCAACCACCTTGGGCCTCAGGACCTGACACCGTCAGGAGTGCAGCCTTAACCTTGCCAAAAGAAACTTTCTAAATTGACTGACACCTGTGTCAGACACTTTGAATTCACACTATTTCATTTGAGCTTTTCCCCCCAATGAATGGTTTTGCAAATCACTTAATAATTTTAGTAATTACTTAAATAATGATATAGATTAAGTAATCACTTAATATATCATAATATCTGAAATTTCTTATTAACTTGTGTCTATTTCAGGACTTTACTCCTATTGCTCTTTCTATTCATATGCCCACACATGAAGTTTTAGTGTTTGCATGTGTGTATATACACGGACTAGCGCATATAAACATATTTACTGTATATTTATTATATATATCACATTGGGTAGCACAGGTACCTCCTTCATTAATTTTAATTTCTCATTTCTATAAAAGAGACGGAGTCTCACTATGTCGCCCAGGCTGTTCTCAAACTCCTGGGCTCAAGTGATCCTCCCCTCTTGGCATCCCAAAGTGCTGGGATTACTGGTGTGAACCACCGTGCCCGGCACTTCATTAATTTTTGAAATAAGTTCTCTTAGCTGTGCTTGCATTTTTATCCATCTAGAATCCAGAGAGCTGGTTACTGTGGGCCCAGGGGAGTGTGCTGGGTGTGTAGGAGAATGCCACCCACACCCATGCCCACACTCAGGACTCCCCACCAAGATGCCAGTAGAGCCCAATACTGAGACCCACTGGCCATCCTCCAGAACATAAAGACTCACGTATCTTGTTAGTGGGATTAAATTAAACTAACAAATGAATATGGGAAAGTTTTGCACATTAAGTTATCCCATCCAGGAGCACCATGTCTCTGTACGGATTAAATTCCTGTTTTCATTTTTAAAATGAATCTTCATAGATTTCCTCATGTAGCTCACACAAAGTCCTGGCTGCTTGGTAGTCCATGTTTTCTTTTTCTTGAGTTCAAAATGTTTTCTGAAATTATCATAGGCTTGGGCCAAGGATGCCTCTCTTATTCCGCAGTTTTAAAGAATAATAGTCCCTTATTCCCTTCTGTTGTCTTTTATCAGTCTAGTATTTGTTCCCAAGTATTATCTTTAAACATTTTTCCTGGTCTGAAGTGCAGGCTGGGAGGACAGAGGTCCCCCATCAAGGAGGGCCAAACCTCCTCCTGCTGTGGCCACTCCTCAGAGCAGGGGGTACTCTCTGTGGATTTCACCCCAAGTAAGGTGATGGGTGTGGGGGCCGGGGAACTCCACTTCTTCCTGCAGGGTCCCCAGGGACAGAGCTCCGGGCTCCCTTGGATATGGCTCTGCCAGTTCCAGGGGAGGCTCTCCTGACCTGGCCAGCCCCAGGTGTGCTCTGGCTGGCTTCCAAGGGACTAGTGCCATCAAGACTTGGGTCTGGACCACGGGTCTGGCAGGGGATTGGCCGGATTTGCTGGTGATTCACTATTGTGAGGCAATGAGATAGGGAGGAGAGGCCTGCACAGGGACCCAGATAGTCATGAACAGCGACCTTATTCAGCATTTATTCCATTTGCTGTGCACATATTTCCTTTCAGGGCCTCATGTGGAGGGGGCTTTTCATTCATGCATTCACTCAGCAAATGTCTGTGGTGGGCCAACTTCATACCAGGCACTGTGGATCAGGCAATACGTGAGTGAGCAACACAGCCTACAGGCCCTGGCTGTGGAGCTCGTGTTGAGGGAAAGAGAGCAACCAAAAACACAATAAATAAGTAAACTGCACATGTTAGAGATCATGCAACTTCAAGAAATAACAAGTGAGAAATGAAATGTTAAGACGTGGGCAGGAGATGAAGGTTTCCCTGGGTCTCCAGGAAAAGCTTCAAAGATAAGGAGGTTTTGAATAAAGACCTGAAGGAAGAAAAGGAAGTGTCCATTCCTGCCCAAGGGAAGAATATTCCAGGCAAAAAAAAAGGCCTGAGGTGGGAGAGCATCTGCAGAGGCCAGTGTGGCCGGAACATGGGGAACAAAGGGGAGGACAGAAGGAAATAAAGCTGGGGATGTCACAAGGGGCCGGGTTGTGTTAGGCTTCTAGTTCACTGGAAGGACTCTGGTGTTCACACATTGCAAGGTGGGAAGTCACTGGTGAGCCCTGAGTGGGGAAGCGACATGATCTGGCTGGCAGCGAGCAGGGGCTCTCTGGCTGCTGCTTTAGGAACACACTGGAAGGATGAGGAGGGAGGAAGTTGGGAGACCTTGCAAGAATCTAGGCCAGACATGGTGGTGTGAACAGGGTGGGAGAGGTGTGGGTGGTGAGAATTTGACAGAATTGTAGAAGAAGAGAGCTGTTACTGGCAGGGTGGTATTGCATGTAATTTGTAAAGTCTGTGGATAACCTTTTGCTTGTTTAGCAACCCGTATATTGCATGCTGCTCTTGCAGACTGTGGAGAGAAGCTGGCTGCTCCTCACCTGCTCATCTCGCTACCTGCGATGAAGCTTATTTCTGGATGATATGAAGTATCTTATCTTTCCCGTACCAGAAGCTGCAATCTATTTCCATGCCTCTCTCTCTCTGAATCTGCCTTTTTCTATTGAGGCTATCACACCTTCTATTATGCCCATTGTGTTGCTATACCTACTTCCAGCTTTGCTGCATTTTTGGGAACTGGAGAGCTCCAATAAACACAGGAAGAGAGGAGCAAGTGGAGGCTTTGAGACTGACTGGTGCAGGCCTGGAGCTACTGAGGGCAGGTGAAATGTGCAGGTAGGCAGAGGTCTGGGCTGATCTTCAGAGTCCAGTTGCACCTTTATCCTGGAAATCAGTTGTGGAGTCAGATATACTGATCCCTATTTCTAGCTTCCACAACAGTATTATTTTGCACCATTTTGGAAGCTTTCATAAAACTATTTTTATGGAAGTTATTATTTGGGGGAAGGAGAGGCATCCAGGAAAATCTATCATCGACCTACTAAATGGACCGCACCACCACCTTTTCCAATTACATATTTTTCCACTGGATAATATTTTAAGATTCTACAGACACACGAGTGTCTAAGACATTGAAAAGCAAACAGCAGCATCTTTCAACATAAATATATTAAAGCCCATAGGCATGCACTGACTTGGATATATGCGACTGTCTGTGGTCAACTCTTGTCTTTACCATAATAGAATCTAAAAAGTCCTGGAGACTAAATAAATTATGTTAGTTGGTGATAGGATATGGAGGGCTAATAAGGCAAGAAAAATTATAATATCCAAATTGTGATTTTTTTAGTAACTGTTGTTTCTACATTGAATATATATGAAAACATTAAGAGTTTCCAGATGTGATATTGAACATAGAAATAGAGGTTCTGGGAGATAGTATCAACCAGCTAGGGAGAAGGAGAGAAGTTAGATTTTGGATCCAGTCTCTATATGTCAGTCAAAGGAGAATATGTGCCTGCTGAGAACTATGAGCCAGAGGGGCACTCATCTCCACAACTCTGAAAACTGGGTCTCTACAACTAAACACAGTAATCAGAATATTAAAAAGCATGAGTGTCATGAAACAATGTTCCATGAATATTTTTATGTTTTTGGTGTTAATGATTTCTGAGCAAAGGCACATGGGTTAAAGGACGATTATTGGCCACCCTAAAGATAGAGACTTCTGGAGAAATATAAAGTCTTCTCTCTTCTGGAGATGGTGAAAGCCTAGAGTCCTTTGCCTCCTCTCCCCAGAGAGGATTATTTTACATTCCAGAGTGGAGGTCTGGCTTTGGCCAATTAAATGTGATGTTCACTGTAAGCAAGAAGTTTTAAGAGGTATCATGAGTTTCACCATCCCTCTTGCTACTGTCCCCTTTCCCGCAAGAACATCATGTTCAGTTCTAGATTGGGCTATGCCTTCAGCCTACACTTCAGAAGCACATCTGAGCCCAAACCACAAGGGGAAGGAAAGCTGCAGCTGACCCACAGCCAAATGTGATGTGAGTGAGAAATAAGCCTTTGTTGTGGAAGCCACTGAGATTGTATGGGTATTTATTTCACAGCATAACCAGCAAAAGCAAGCTAATGCAGTTGCACAGCCAGCCTCCATTTCTACTCCTCTTCTGAATTAAATTCCACTGCTCGGGGCAAGATGTCATGTCCTGATTCTTTTATGCCACCAGCACTTGGCTTTTCCCTAAATTGACCTACTTTGAAGGAGGGTTCTTATAGTTCACCAGTGGAGGACAGGTTCTGGCACAAACAGAGACTTATAAGGTTGCATTGAAGGGTGTCTTTCTTCTTTCCTGTGGCCCATTCAAACTATCCCAATCAACCAGGTCCTCTACTTTTTATTTTTGTATTTGCTGGTTTCTTTCTTTCATTGAAATTCCAAGCTCTTTCCTTACAATCAGTTTTCTCCAATTACTGTCAACTCTGGGATCAAATTCCTCCAAGAGGTTCCTTTTTTTTTTTTTTTTTTTTTTGAGACGGAGTCTCGCTCTGTCGCCCAGGCTGGAGTGCAGTGGTGGGATCTCAGCTCACTGCAAGCTCCGCCTCCCAGGTTCACGCCATTCTCCTGCCTTAGCCTCCCGAGTAGCTGGGACTACAGGCACCCGCCACCACGCCTGGCTAATTTTTTTTTTGTATTTTTAGTAGAGACGGGGTTTCACCGTGTTAGCCAGGATGGTCTCAATCTCCTGACCTCGTGATCCGCCCACCTCGGCCTCCCAAAGTGCTGGGATTACAGGTGTGAGCCACCGCACCCGGCCCCAAGAGGTTCTTATGTCAGAATACATTTTGTGTGCCCTCCTCAATGCTGCCACCGGGACTTGGTTCCTGCTGACAACAGCTGAGGATCTATGTTACTGGTACAAGCCCACAGCTGAATTCCTATATCTTCACCCCAAGCATTGAAAACCAGGGGAAGTATGTCTCTGGCACCATCCAAGGTCTACATAGTCTCCTTGAATCTACTATCTTGGGTCCTTTTCAATCTCTTTAGCTGGCAAGCAGTGAGTCTCCATGAAGGCACTAAGTTCCCTAACTGGCATCCAATAGTTTGAGGAATTCTAAGGTGGAACATGATTTTAATGGTAGCACACTGAGCAAAGCAGATAACATGCCTTGGTGGAAATCAATTCAGTGAATCCACGTCATGTGAAAACACCAACAGGGATGCTTTCAGATTTGTAAATGCCCAGAAAAAAAGACTTACATTCAAGGGGCTGTGATGGGAGGGACATATGATTCCCAGCTGTGGAAAGGACAGAAGAGCAGAGGGAGGTAGAGAAGCCCCAGTTCAAGTCTCATTCTGCTACTTTCTGGCTGTGGGATCTTACGGAAGTTAGTTAGCCTCTCTAAATGTTAGTTTCTTACTTGTCAATGAGAATTAGAATTCTATCTACTTCATAGTGCTGTCAACAGATTTTGGAGGGAAAATAAATGCAGAGGACTAAAGAATAGCACCAGACACATAGCATCTATTCCCTACAGAACAGACAGAGGAGTCAGTGTTGAAAAAGGCATGTCAAACTCAGGAGCTGGAGGGCCCTGATGATGTGCTAATGCTTGGAAGAGCTGCAACCAACAGTCCCTTTCTGCTTTATTTTTTTTAAATCTTGGCATACTTTCAGACTTACAGAGAAGTTGTATGAATATGACAATGAATTCCCTAATATATTTCACGCAGATTCTCCAAATGTTCACATTTTGCTGTTTGTTTTTCCTTTGTCTCTCTGTATGTGAGAGACATATAATTTATATACGTATACATATTTATACATACATATGTGTCATGTTTTTCTGAACCATTCAAGAGTAATCTGTTGACAGGATGCTCCCATACTCCTAAATACTATGATGCATATTTCCTAAAAACAAGACATTCTTTTATATACCTATGGTACAATTATAAAAATCAGGATATTAATCTCAACATGGTCCTATTATCTAATCTACAGACCTTATTCAGATCTCATCAATGTTCTCAATAATGTCCTTTGTGAAAAAGAAAAATCCAAGATGCAAGATCTTGTGTTATATTCAGTTCAGTTGTCTTCTTTGTATTTAATGACACTGGTTGTTTTTATTTATTTATTTTTGAGACAGAGTCTCTCTCTGTCACCCAGGCTGGAGTACAGTGGTGCGATCTTGGCTCATTGCAACCTCTGCCTCCAGGGTTCAAGTGATTCTCTGGCCTCAGCCTCCTGAGTAGCTAGGACTATAGGTACCCGCCACCATGCCCAGCTAATTTTTTGTATTTTTAGTAGAGATGGAGTTTCACCATGTTGGCCAGGCTGGTCTCAAACTCCTGACCTCAAGCAATCCTCCCGCCTCGGTCTCCCAAAGTGCTGGGATTACAGGCGTGAGCCACTGTGCCCAGCCCACTGATGGTTTTTAAGGGTATAGGCTAGTTACTTTGTACAATACTGCCCACTTTAAATTTGCCCGATGTTTCCTTGTGATAAGAGTCAGGCTCTGACTTCAGCAGGAGCCACAGAAGCCACGATGAACCCTCAATGCCCTGTAACAGGAGGTATTAGGCTGGTGCAAAAGTTATCGTGGTTTTTCCCATCAAAAGTATGGCAAAAAAGACCCACAATTACTTTTGCACCAACCCAATACAAGCTGCACTGATGATGGCAACTCTTGGTTAAGGTGCTATCTGTCAGATTTCTCCACTGTAAAGTCACTATTTTATCCTTTGTAAATAATAAGTATCTTGTGGAGAGACACTCGGAAATTACATAAATATACTGTTACTTCTCAAAATTTCACCCATTTCCTTTACCATCCATTAATTAGTTTTGCTTGAATCAGAGGCCTCTTTATTTATTTATAGCCCATTAATTTTTTTTTTAACTTTTATTTTAGGTTCAGGTGTACCTGTGCAGATTTGTTGTACAGGCAAACTTGTGTCACAGGGGATTGTGGTACAGATTATTTCATCACCCAGGTACTAAACCTAGTACCCAACAGTTATCTTTTCTGCTCCCCTCCCTCCTCCCACTCTCCACCCTCAAGTAGACCCCAGTGTCTGTTGTTCCCTTCTTATGTGTTCATGAGTTCTCATCATTTAGCTCCCACTTATAAGTGAGAACATGCTGTCTTTGGTTTTTTTCTGTTCCTGTGTTAGTTTGCTAATGATAACGGCAGAGGTCTCTTTTTAAACAGAGTTTTGAATTCTATCGTTTAAGAAATATTTTCCATGGCAATGGATCTTATGAGACTCATCAAAGCCATTATGGTGTAAAGCATCTCTCCAAAAAAATGAACTCCTATTTGGTGTCAGCTGATTGCAAAGACTTCAACATAGGGAAGGAGGAGAGCTCAACACTGGAAATATATCTAATTTACCAGAAAGCGAATACAAATTAAATGTCTCTTGACCTTAAGGTACAGCAGCTATCTCACATCTGGTTTAAACATAGCATTAATTGTTCTTCCTTTTTATTACAAAAATAATTCATTCGTACTGTGGAAAATCTGAAACCTATAAAAAGCAGAAAACAGAAGAAAAAAAGACACTCATGACGCAGAATCTACCACTGTTAACCAATTTGGTAGATTCCTTGTTGTCATTTGTTTTTCCTTTTCTTTTGTCTTAAGACATATTGTATACGCAATTTTATATTCCAATTTTAATAACTGGAATTCATTGAAAATTCTAAGATAGTTTCATAAATTTTAATGGATGCCTTTTATAAACATACTACCATTTAGTTTTTTGATACCATTTTGGACACATAGATTGTTTATATTTTTGCTATTAAATAATCGTGGAGAAGCATCTTTGCACACACACAAAATGTGTACTGCATTTTGCTTCATTTGTGTAAGAAATATTATGGCCTGAATGAGCATAGCTGAGTGAAAGGCTATGAATACATAGCCAAGTGAACTTACAAAAGGGCCTAATTTATACCCAACTGGTGATCCATGCAAGTGTTCTTCTCCCCCAAACTCAACAACACTGAGTGTTCCCATAGTTCTTTGCATCTCCTGAATGTACATTTTCAACCTTCTCTTAGCCAATTTATATTGCCCTGTTGTGAGCTGTCTGATCTTGTTCTTTAAAGCCTTATCTACTCAAGCTTGCTATTATTTTTTACTTAAGTATATGAACTCTGTGAATTCTAAAATATCAAGCTGCTTTTTTTTTATTTTTATTTTGTAGAGATGAGGTCTCTGTATGTTGCCCAGGCTGGTCTTGAACTCCTAGACTCAAGTGATTCCCCTGCCTTGGCCTCCCAAAGTGCTGGGATTACAGGCGTGAGCCACTGTGCCTGGCCTACAAGATTTTGTCTAACATACTTGTTGCAAATATTTTCCCTGGGTGTTATTTGCTTTTTAATTTTGTGTATCTGGCTGTTAATGGAAGATTTCCAATTTTATGTGTTAAAATTATTCTTTCTGGTTCCTCCTAACACTTTAATTTTGGAAAGCCCTACTTACTCACCCTTCCCAGCCAGATAGAGGTAAACATTATTTCTACACCCATCTAGCATGTGATAGCACTATTTTGAAAACATCAGCTCTTAGATCCATTTGTAATTTATTTGGGTGCATGTGAATAACCTACTTCTTCCTTACTGGTAACCTGCTTCCCCCTTATCATGTATCAGATTTTTCTGTGTGCCAGAATTTACTCTGAGTTGTGCAGTTTCATGGATGTATTGCTTTTTCTGTAGTCAGGATCACATTTTGTTCATTATGGTAGCTTTAAAATACAGTCGTATTAATCTTATTTCATTCCTCTTCTTTGCCCTCTTGAAATGTACCTCTTCTGGACTATTCATTATTTCAGAATATTTTAAAATAATGTTAATAATTTCAAGTAAGAAAAAATGTCAATTAACAGAAAAATAGAGGATATTTTATTAATAATATCATAAACTATATATGAATTAACATAAAATGTAACTTTACAATATTCAGTGTTCTCATGAAAGAACATGGCATATTGGTAGATTAACTTAAATCTTTTATGTTTCTTAGTAAAGTTTTGTACTTTTATTACATACTTTCTGCACTTAGTGATTAAAGTATGGATAGTTTATATTTTCATTATCATTGAAAATCAGATGCTTTTTAAATGACTTAAATTTTATATTTGAATACTGTTAGCTTTGTAAACTTATAGTAATTCAAATAACTAGATATTTTCCTTACACTTTACAGGTATAAACTCACACCCCTAAAAAAAATGACCATTTGTTCTCCTTAAAATAGCCATCCCTGTAGCTTTTGCTTTACATATTATTTCAGTAGCCTGAACTTCAAGATCAATGTTAAATAATCACTAAAAACAGTGGTCAATTTCATATTGTTTCTGTCAGTGACAGGAATGCATTTAACATAAAGCAGGACACTGGGCATTAAATAATGAAATAATTAATGTTAATAATGAGACATTAATGAGAGAGGCATTGACTTCTGGATTATATTGTCTAGATGAATATATTCTTTTAATATGTCATTTTGCTAAAAATAATGGCAACCATGGTCATCCAAATATGACAGGCAGTTTTCATGACGTTGTGACAGCCGTGAAAATGTAGTGCTTAGATTTTGGATGGCTGGAGATGGCCCCTGTCCTGTGTTCCGGAGCCCCCACACGCAGGCCATCCTCTGCAGGCTGCCCTGACCAATGACTGAACACAGCAGGGATGCAGAGGGCGCCCATGTGCGGGAGACGCCAGGCTCTTCGGAGGGCAGCATTTTAGAAATGATGTTGCTGCCTGGGGGCTTCTGCTCCACCCTCCTCCCTTGCACTCTCTTTCAGGAGGGTCAGGCCCTTGCAGCTCCCTGGCCTTTTCCCCTCACAGGCTCTTTCCTCACCCATCTCCTGCATGTCCAGTCCCACCCTGACACCCGCTTCGTCAAGGATCTGGAACGACACAGACCCTAATGGTTTGGTCTGTGAATAGAAAAGCCAGGCTGCTTTACTGTCCTTTTCGACCTGTCAGTTGAGTGACAATGTTATTTTGAAATCTCTTACTTCCACGAGATGAAAAAAGTAAAGCATTTAGACAGTGAATTATTAGTAACAAGCGCTGGAGGGCACTTACATGTGGCAGAGCCCCTTTCCTGATACCATCACGTGATCCTCAACATCATCACCCCACTGGGGAGGCAGGGTAGATATTCCTGACTTCATTTTAAGACAAACCAATCAATAATAGAAGTCTCAGGTTGTTTAAAGGATATGAGCAAAATTACGGAAATAAGAAGGACAGAGTCAAGGCTAGAGTTTATATCATTTGAACTTTTATCAAAATTTTTTCCATTTTAACCCCGATGTTCCAAACCTAAATTCATATAAAGCATGATATTATTATTTGGTTTACAAAAGCACATATGGTATTTAGTGGCATTTTGAATTTTCATGTAGGCATCTAAAAATAATAAGATGCAAATCCAAATCAAAGGTCTATTCAACTGGCCAGGCATGGTGACACCTATAATCCCAGTACTTTGGGAGGCCAAAGCGGGAGGATTGCTTGAGTCCAGGAGATCGAGACCAGCCTGGGCAACATACTGTGACCTCGTATCTACTAAAAATTAAAAAAAAGTTAGCTGAGTTGGTGGCATGTGCCTGTGGTCCCAGCTACTCAGGAGGCTGAGGCAGGATGATCAGTCGAAGCTGCAGACAGCTGCGATCATACTACTGCATTCCAGCCTCGGTGACATAGTGAGACCCTGTCCCAAAAAAAAAAAAGATCTATTCAGTTAATAATCATGGCATCCTATGTAGGTTCTATATTGATCTCATAGAAAATCAGCAGCATTTTCTATCATTATTCATTGTTTTTAATAATTTTTTGGTAGCATGAATAGTTTCATAATCATAATTTTAAAAGTTCCTTACATTATAGGAATAAAATTCTTATTTGGGATACCTACCTACATTAATATAGGCATCTCGGGTTTTCTGGTTTAATCTTTCTATAATATTTCCTTGATGTATATTCCAAAATTTATTTATCTGTTCTCCTACAGATGAGCATTTAGGTTGTTTCCAGTTTTTTTATTTTGCTATTTCAAGCAAATCGCTTTCTTACCTACAACTGGTTATACATATGAGTGGTTTCCCCAGGGTATGCACAAGCCCAGGTCTCTTGGTGCAGTAAGTCAGCCCATCCTCCACTTTGCTAGGTGGGGCCTTCGTGCTCACCAAAGGGAAGGGAAGAGTTGATTCTCCCACCATCTGTGCAGTTCACCTATTTTTACACTCTTTCCAGTACTTGCTATCGCCAGCCTTCTTTGTTTTTAACTCGATGGTTGTAAAATAATTTAAGTCTCCAGTCATGGCTTCAACCATGAAAAACAGTCCAGCCACCATTTGATAGCTGGGTGAGTCCCTCGATCTGGCTCAGTCCATCTCCAGGATCTCCAGGCCCCTGACAAACCTCCAATGTGTCACCTGCCATCTTCCCCCACACCTTTGCTACAGGATTTACCTGCCACCAATCTAATCATGTCATTTCTTTGCTCAAAACACTCAATAGGCCCCCAATTGCCTGCAGGATGAATACAAACTCACCAGCACAGCAAACAGCCTGAAAAGCTGGCCTCATCCCTGCCCTTTTTCCAGGCCTCTCCCAGCCACTCCCTCCACTACACCCACGTCCCTCCTGCTGTCCAGCAATCCCAGAGACACTTCCTACGTGGGTCCTTTTTCTTTCTTTGTTTGGTTTTCATTTGAGACAAGGCCTTACTCTATCATCCAGGCAGTGGTGCAATCACGGCTCACTGCAGCCTCAACCTCCTGGGCTCAGGTGATCCTCTCACTTCAGCTTACTGAGTAGCTGGGATGACAGGCGTGTGCCACCATGGCCGGCTAACTTTTTATTTTCTGTAGAGCCAGGGTCTTGCCATGTTGCCCAGGCTGGTCTGGAACTCCTGGGCTCAAGCAATTGCCCACCTCAGCATCTCAAAGTGCTGTGATTACAGGCGTGAGCCACTGCGCTTGGCCTTACCTGTGCCCCTTTTCACATGGCACAGTCTTTGTTAAAGGTGCATTCTTTTTCTTTGCTTGGGACTCCCATTCTGCACAAGTACGAATGCCACATCCCTGAACTCAGCTAGGTTGTGAGTGTCCCCCTGGGCTCCCAGGGCATCTGATTTTGAGCTACAAGTACACGGATCATTTTGTATTGTGCTTGTTTGTACATCAGTGCCTCCACTAGGCTATGAACTTAGAGATGCAGGGATAATGTCTTACTGATATTCCCCAAGTCCTGGCATGGGCCTGGTAAGCACTGGGTGAGAAATGCATGATGTTTTACATTAAATGCAGTTCGATGTTCTTTGGAATAGCAAATACATCTATTCATTCATTTTATGTGCCTTTTCTAGATGACAGAAGACAGCAGTGACTAAAATAATCAAAGCTCTTTTTTCCACAGTCACAGAGCTTACATTCTAGAGTGAGAAGACAGGCAACGAATAAAACTAATGGAGTCCTGTAGTATAGTAGAAAGTGATGTGAACTCTGGGGACAATGATACATGAATGTGGGAGCGGGAAGAGGGGATGGGAGGCTGTTGAAAGGGTTGAATCTCAGAAGGGGCAATCAAAGGAGAGAGAAGATGGCATTTTTGCAGATTTGAAGGAGGGAAGAAGTGAGACCTGGGGATTCGCAGCCAGGGTAGGGGAGCTTTCAGGCAGAGAGAATGGCACAGGCAAAGGCCCTGAGGCAGGAGTGGCCAGAGCGGAGACCCAGCAGGAAGGGCAGAGAGGCAGAGTGAGAGGTAAGGAGACAGCACATTAGGTGGCACCTTGTAAGTCACAGCAAGGACTCTGATTCTGCTCCCAAGGAATAGGAAACCACTGATGGGATTTGAACAGAGAAGTGACACAACTTGACATATTTTTTTTTTTTTGAGACGGAGTTTTGCTCTTGTTGCCCAAGCTGGAGTGGAATGGTGCAATCTCAGCTCGCTTCAACTTCCACCTCCCAGGTTCAAGCGATTCTCCTGCCTTGGCCTCCCGAGTAGTTGGCATTACAGGTGTGCATCACCACGCCTGGCTAATTTTTTGTATTTTTAGTAGAAATGGGGTTTCACCATGTTAGCCAGGCTCGTCTGGAACTCCTGACCTCAGGTGATCTGCCCGCCTCAGCCTCCCAAAGTGTTGGGATTACAGGCGTGAGCCATGGCGCCTGGCCTTGACACATGTTTTAATGGGCTGTGGATATACTGAAGGTGACCAAGAGCAAGCACAAGAGACAGATTAGGAGCCTTTGCAATAGGTCTGGTGAGAAATAGTGGTGGTCTGAACCAGGATGGTGGTGAGAAGCTGTTGTTGGATTCTAGATATATC
Organism: Pan paniscus; assembly: GCF_029289425.2. NCBI lineage: Eukaryota > Metazoa > Chordata > Mammalia > Primates > Hominidae > Pan > Pan paniscus. The sequence continues at coordinate 45,213,038 of NC_073255.2, forward strand.
TTGATGATAAAAGCAAAGGATCTGCTGCTAAATTGAATGTGGAGCAGGATAGAAAGAGAAGGATGACTTCATTTTTTAACCTGAGTGAACTGGAAGAATAGATTGGCCACGAACTAAGATGAGGAAGTAGTCAGGGGAGGTTTGGAGAAGAAAAACAAGAGTTTGGTTTCGGACATTTTCTGTTTGAAATGCTTCTTAGACATCCAAGTGGTGATAGAAAAACAAGTCTGGCATTCAAGAAGGAGATGTGGGATGGAAATGAAAATTTATGTCACCAGTGCACAGGTGAAATAGGTCATAAGACGGGATGGGATGACCAGGGCAGGGAGTGGAGACAGGAGAGAAGATCACAGCCCTGAGCCCTGAGACGGCCCAATGGTAAGAGCTCAGGGAAAGGAGGAGCCTGCAAAGGAAACAGGCATCCACATGGTGGGGGAAGGTCACCTGTGACCATGGGAAGATAGACTGAATGCTACAAATCTCACACATGTCAGGTTTCCAGACTAATTGAATAATTTGAAACTCCTGTGTTAGCAAGCTTCCCCCTACTGAACTTGGCTCTCTATGGAAGAAGAACAGTATCTTTAGACTCTAATTCAGCAGTAGCAGCTGAAGAAAATATGATCAAAAGATCTCACCCCAGAAAGATGCATTGTACATTTCTTGTGCTCTTCCTCAAGGCACTTCAATCCTCTTCAGAGTCAACATTTTGAAAACATCTGATCCTAGATTAGAAAGGCCCCAAATGCAATCCCTCTTATACAAAGTACCTTCTGGACATAGAACAGTCCATAATCTTTCAAAGATTGTTTGCATAATCTTTGAAAGATGTGCAAAATACAGAGATGGAACCAGATTTTATTGGAAGGAAAGCTGACTTGGTTCATGAGTATTCGGCTTCTTATTTTCAGAGCAAAAAAACCCCAGGTTCTCTGAATGGATCCAGGCTATTTCCTTGTGATTTGCAATGCTTACCTCAGTGGTTTTCCTGGAGAGCTTTACTAAGTACCGAAGCCTGGGTTCCAACCCCAGAAATTCTGACCTAATTGCTCTGAGATTCTAATGTGCCAAGACAGTTGAGGAACGCTGGCCTAGAGGAACTTTTAAACCTTAACGTCCATATGAATGGCCTGCAGATCTTGTTAAAATGCAGATTCTGATTCAGTAGGTCTGAGACTAAGCATTTTTATTGAGCTACCAGGTGAGGACACTCTGGTCTAAGGACTACATTTTGAGTAACGAGGATCTGCATCTCATAATCGTCTCTGCAACAGTCATTTGGCATTGCCACCTATGATGATAAAATGCAATCAGCTCAACAATTAAAAACTAATCCTGCTGGGTGCAGTGGCTCACGCCTGTAATCCCAGCACTTTGGAAGGCCAAAGCAGGCAGATTGCGAGATCGACACCATCCTGGCTAATACGGTGAAACCCTGTCTCTACTAAAAATACAAAAAATTAGCCGGGCGTGGTGGTGGGCACCTGTAGTCCCAGCTACTCGGGAGGCTGAGGCAGGAGAATGACATGAACCCAGGAGGCGGAGCTTGCAGTAAGCCGAGATCGTGCCACTGCACTCCAGCCTGGGCAACAGGCTGTCCCAAAAAAAAAAAAAAAAAAAAAAAAAACCTAATCCTTCTGACATTTAGTTTAGCAAATACTTACTGAGCACTTAGTGCACAAGGCTTAGCATTAGAGGCTTTAAGAGATAAGGAGATTTAAAAATTTGTGGTTCTGACTAGGGTTAGGAAAGGTAAATAGGCTTCATTTCAATTATCTTCTCTGATTGATTGGTACATATTTCATCCTTGGCCTAAAGAGATCAAAATATAAAATGACCCTGGAAACACAGTGTCAGAAACCACAGGATCTCCCTAATCCTCTAGATGTGGTGCCAGGTACCATCACATTCTTCTAGTGTATGTGAAATGGGACCCCTGGCAACTGTTGACTCACAGCTGCCTACCTAAACTCTCTTAGCTCTAAAGCCCAGGTCATTAACCCTACTAACTGATAAGGGATCCAAGTAACAAAAGTAATATGTACTGTCCCCTTACCAAATAGTACTCAAGGTGCTTCCAGGTCACTAGAAGAAAGATTCTTTAAAACATTCATCAAGCCCACAGTGTCTTGCAGAGGTAGGCACTAAATGCTGAGCCCAAATGGTCCCTCTCCAGCAGTAGGAGTCATGATCATGAATATGCATTTCTAATGGCTTCCTTCTGTGACACCAGCCACACATGGTCTGCACAGGGAGGCCTGTGAATTTCTGGCCCAGCCCTGCCCATTTTTAGAGCCAAGGGGCACCATAATGGAAAGCTCACAAGAAACTGGTCTCCCTTCTCTCCTTTGTTCCAGGGCAGGCCATGGGGGTGGAAGGGATTGGTGGCTGCCCTAAACCTACTATCTGGTTGCCAGGCCCAGGCACCAACACGTCAACATTTTCTTTAATGTACCTGCTCAGCCAAAAATGATTAGGATTCCTGTGTCCTAGAGTTTGGCTGGACTTTGTTTCCAATTCCTGGGAGGTAGCCTCTAAATCCTTGGAATTTCTTGGATGATAGTAGTGCCTTTGTTATTCACAGCAGGCTCTAATAGTTTATGCTAGAGCTGGTGGGCTCCTAGTTAGCTTATGCCTAAGAGATGACTTAGGATGAGGGCTGTGATTACAGTGTTGTGTCTCTGAGTCACGTGACATCAGCCTGATCTCTGGAGAGGAGCTAGTGATTGAGGTCAGCCACATGGCCAATGATTCAGTCAACTATGCCTTCATATGAAACTCCAGTAACAACTCTGGACGTGAAGACTCAGGCGAGCGTCCCTACTGGCAATACTCTGTGCTGGGAGGGTAATGCATCCTGACCCCGCAGGGAGAGGACACAGGAAGCGTTGCATTCTAGGTGCTCCCAGACCTCACCCTATGCAGCTCTTCTTTTGGCAGGTTCTGATTTGTCTCCTTTTGCTATAATAAAACTGTAATAATAAGTATACCACTTTCCTGTGTTCTGAAAGTTATTCTAGTAAATTAGCAAACCTAAGGGGTACTGGGAACTCCTAAATTTGCAGCCAGCTGGTAGAAGTGTAGGTGGCCTGGGGCCCATGGCCTTGTGGCAGTGTGTGGGGGACCGTGTTGACTTGCGAAGTCTGGCCCAGCACCAGGTAGTTGGTGTCAGAACTCACTGCAGGAGCCTTCCTCAGTTTCCCCAGCAGCACCGCACTGGAGGGCTGGCCCAGCTGACTGAGACTGTGTCCATTTCCTGCCCACAAAAGAACCTTTTGTGGTAGTAAGGGAGGATACCACCCCTTGTATTGTCTTATGCCCAATTTCTGCCTCCAAAGAAAGAAGAAGTAAAAACTAAAAGGCAGAAATGAAATCCACAAGCAGACAGCCCTGTACCACACCCTGGGCTGGTAATTAAAGATCGACCCCTGACTTAATCAATTATGTTATCTACAGATTACAGACATTGTATAGAAAAGCACTGTGAAAATCCCTGTCCTGTTCTGTTCTGTTCTATTCTAATTATCGGTGCATGCAGCCCCCAGTCACATACCCACTGCTTGCTCAATAGATCATGACCCTCTCACACACACCCCCTTAGAGTTGTAAGCCCTTTAAAGGGACAGGAATTGCTCACTTGGAGAGCTCGGTTGTTGGAGACAGGAGTCTTGCCGAAGCTCCCAGCTGAATAAAGACCTTCCTTCTTTAGCTCGGTATCCGAGGGGTTTTGTCTGCTGCTTGTCCTGTTACAGTAGAAGTTATTAAGAAATTATTTTAGGCAGACAGAGAGGAAAAGGGGTCCTTGGAAAGTTTTCGTTTTTGAAGCAGCTCCAGAAACATTTCTTGTCCAGCAGGAAAGCCCTGGGTCTTAGAGCCTAGCTGGCAACCTTTGATATGCAAATGCAGGCCATTAGAAACCGGGTCCACCCAACATGGCGATTCCCACTGTTGTCCTCTTGCCCTTGCCCCTACATGTGCCTGGCAACATGGCCACTCCCACATATCCCCACATGTGTAGAACATCATGGCGCCCTGTATTTGCATACTAAAAGGCTAGAGTGGGAAGGCTAGTTTTTTTCGCAGGCTACATGAATGACACGCCTGGTCAAACCAATCCCCTGAGCCCTATGCAAATCAGACACCACCTCCTCCAGCCTGTTTATATACCTGGCTGGTGTTCCCCACAGATGAGTTCCCTCTCTTGGCTCCCCGGCACTGCTCTCTCTGTCTCTGTACAGGGGAGCTTCTTCCTTCTTTCTTCTTCTTTCTTGTCTATTAAACTCTCCGCTCCTTAAAACCACTCCACGTGTGTCCATATCATTTTATCTAAATCACGTGAGATAAGAGCCCTCATGTTCCTCCACTCATTGTATCACTTTCTCTATACACCTTCCAATCCTGGCTGGGGACTTGCTCCAAATTAACGAACCTCTTAAACCATGACATGCTCTTTTCCCTTGGGCTTTGTTCATCAAGAACTATCAATCCAGAAGATGAGGGTGGCTTTATCAGCCCATGAGTAAAACGCCCTAGGTATAAATGTTGCCCAAAGCCAGCTTTGCTGTGCTTTCCAAGACACTGTGATCTATGCTGCTGGTCACAGGCACACTGTGGCCAGGTTCATTCCCTCTGCCCTGCCATACCCCATTCCTTGCTTCCTTCCCTTCTCCACCAAAATGTGTTATCAGGACCCAGTTGCTTCTAAGACAAAGATGTGCATCCAAGATGTGATATCCTAAACCACTGCTGTGTTCAGATCCATGATATGTCTTGTCCTCTTGTTTGGAAAAAAATACCCTGAGCTCTAAGAGGTTCAGATGAGCAGGTTCTCAAGGTGACCCAGTGCTGCTGCAGGAGAAAGCAGTGAGGCCTCCTGCCTCCTCTCACCTCCCCTTGGATCATATTGCTGCTCAGGAATAACAATTCAATCCGTGATCTAAATATATCTTACACTGAATGGCCCAGCATTGTGGTATTGATTTTTTAAGTTAAAAATACAAGATGAACTATCAGTTTTCACCTACAAAATCCTGTTTCTAAAGCTTCAAAATCCTTTTTGACACAGACTTTGTTGGGCCATTTACACAGCTCTCCTCCAAAGGGGAATCTAAAACTCTTCCTAATACCTAGCTGGTGCTGTGCCCCCATTCCCTCTAGTGGACCCCACAGGCCTCCCTGGGAGGCTTTTCTTCGAGGAAATCCTGCACTCTCCAGCCCCAGAAGGATCGGGTGCTGGTGGCCAGGCTTGTGCTAGATAACACTGCTCTTGGGCCAGAGATGGACATGGCACCCAAAGGAGCTAATTAATCAGATGCTCAGTGACCAAAAATAGTTCCTTTCCTGATAATTCTGAAAGACATGAGTGGTGGGTGTTAATTCTTTGAAGTCCTCCAAACCATACGCTAAGAGCTGTGTAAGGACATGGCCAAGAAATAGGATACAGTTCAGAAAGAGAAGAGGAGTGATGCCTAAGCCCCTCATCATTTTGCAAGTAAAGCTGTCTGTTGTATAATCTTATTACACTGATCCTTTTCTCCTCTTCCCCCTTTTACGGTCATTTGAAATTAGCTCAGGTAGGTTTCACTTCCTTGCAATCAGTGATTCTGGAGGGAGTGAGACATTCCCTGCTTTTGAGGGTACCCTAATTCATCTACAAATGAAAAGCAGCAACAGTATCTCTCATTAATTTGATATAGATATTCAACTATAATCCAACACCTACCCTAGTTACCAGAACTCATGCACTTGAAGTAGAGAGAAACATGTTTCTTATTTCTTATCTGTATTCCCAGAAAGGGACTTCATTTAGCTGGAAGCCAAAGTGTATTTTACATAGCTAACTGAGACTCAATTTTAATTTACAGTAGTGGGTTCAGGGTCAGAACTCAAGCATAAAGTGCCTATGCAGCAAAATATGAAGAGATGAGAAAGGTAAGTGAGTGTTTAAATTTATTCCAGTATTAAAAAATTTTATTAGATAAAGGGCTCGCTTTTTTCATGTACTCCGTAATAAGTTGCTGTCATTAAAATGTGTGCCTAGCCTAGGGATGGGACACAAACAGGAGAGTGTGATCAGAGAAGGAGCTATTAAAATGGTATCCGAAAGCACTCTAATGCTGCCACTATGATCAGACTGTGAGCCATAGAACCCTTGACAGCTGGTCCCTCTGGTGCAAGGATGCTTTAAGATTACACTGCAGCTGGGAGTGGTGGCTCACGCCTGTAATCCCAGCACTTTAGGAGGCTGAGATGGGAGGATCACTTGAGGCCAGGGGTTCGAGGCCAGCCTGGGCAACATGGTGAAACCCTGTCTTTACTAAAAATACAAAAATTAGCCGGGCATGGTCGTGGGTGCCTGTAATCCCAACTACTTGGGAGGCTGAAGCAGGAGAATCACTTGAACCTGGAAGGCAGAGGTTGCAGTGAGCTGAGTTCACGTCACTGTACTCCAGCCTGGGGGAAAGAACAAGACTCTCAGAAAAAAAAAAAAATTACACTGCATTTGCCACACTGCTAAAGGGAAGCAGGATGTGGGCTAGTGGAGACTTTTGTCCCTGGGGCTAACATGGCATCTGGGGAGCAGTACCAGGCAACATCTTCAGCTTACCATGATCCAGGAAAGAGAAAAACTCAGTGGTGCTGATGGCTAAGGTGGATGGACTGCCTTCTGCCACAGCAGAAACCTTTAAGGCATTAAAAACCTGCTTCGGCTGGCATGCGGTGGCACACACCTGTAATCCCAGCACTTTGGGAGGCTGAGGTGGGCGGATCATGAGGTCAGGAGTTTGAGATCAGCCTGGCCAATATGGTGAAAGCTTGTCTCTCCTAAAAATACAAAACTTAGCTGGGCATGGTGGCGCACACCTGTAGTCCCAGCTACTCAGGAGGCTGAGGCTGAAAAATCACTTGAACCCAGAAGGCGAAGGTTGCAGTGAGCCCAGATTGCACCACAGCACTCCAGCCTGGGTGACAGAGCAAGACTCTGTCTCAAAAAAACAAAAACAAAAACAAACAAACAAACAAAAACCTGCTTCATCTCACCAGACTCAGCTTTCATCTTATAAAACTAAGACCATATAAAATGACAGACAGAATAGGAATTCTGTCTTCTACCTGACTCAGGGCCAGAGACTACTTCCATAAACTGTACAACATCTCTCCGTCATGGGGTCAGACAGTTTGAAGAAACTACAGTGGTCTCTGTCTGCCCCACTCCTCTGCCTGGTCTCTGAACACTGGCCCTATACGTCCTTGGAGACACAGCAGTGACCAGAACAAAGCTACAGAGGGAGGCACAGACATGGCAGAGGATGTTGACCTAACTCCTTCAGCATTTGACACATCAATTTAATAAAATATAACAGTATACAGGGACTCTGATTTAAATAATATCAGTTAAGTAGATGTCTTTCAAGATCTTTACAATCAAAGAATAGACTGTTTTCTAATATCCATGGACCATTTACCAAAAATTGATTATACAAGGGCCTCAAAGAAAACCTTGATAAATTATGAAATGCATAAAGAGTGGTGATAACATTTTCTCACTGCAAAGCAACTAGGATAGATATTGTATTAATAATACAACTTTGAAGTTTAAAAATACCTTAACCATTTGTTAACGATTTAACCTTTGGTTAAAAAGGAATTTTAAATTGCAATTACATACTGCTCAGAAATGAAAGACAATGAGAATGCCACAAAAGGAATACAAATAAAATTATGTGCAACAGTGGAATCCATAGCATTACGTAGGATTGCCGTCTAGCCAGCACTGGCTGGGTCAGCCATGCTGAACCATGTTAGGACAGGGCAACGCTTCTGTGAGGATTGGAAAACAGCACTGCTTTCAGCCTCTCTGGGGACAACCGACCCTTGCAAGGTGCAGCAGCTAAAGGGTTAATGCGGGCACAGCAAGGGCTCTCCAGGAGTCCCAAGGGCAGTGTGCATTCTGATTAGGCGGTGCCTATACAGTCACTGGTAATTAAATATTGTATAGTTTAGCTGCTATTGTTAGTAAACAAGAAGAATGTAAATCAAGAACCTGAAAATTCAATCCTTACATTTTTAAAAATCAGGATAAAAAGAACAAAGCAAACCCAAGGAGAGCAGGAAGAGTAAGTGAATAAATACCCAAAAGGTGTAGGCTACCTTGCACCTGCCTCTTCTGTCCCACTTTGCTCTTCCTGCCCTGGGTCCTGGGACGCTGACTGGGAGGAGGCATTCATGGGCCCCCTCACCCGCTGCCTCCCAGCTGGGTTCAGCCAATGTGGAACACACAGAAGACTGGAGGGAGGGAGAAGTGCAAGGTCAGAACATGCCCCCACATGGTTCCCTCACTGTGGGCTGTGAGCTGGCCCCTCTCTGGGGGTTCCTCCTTCTTCTGGGCTAGTGCCCGTGCCCACCTGCATCTGCTCATGCCTGCCCAGCCACCCTGCCGTCTCCTGTGCTCTGCCCATGCCTTGGTCAACAGTCCTTTTATGAAATGCTCCTTAAATTAGGCACCTTGAGTTTGCCATAATTTCCTGATTGGATCCTGACTGACATAGTAACGATCACCACCACCACCACCACCACAGAACAATAAAAACCAAACAAAACAGGGGCAGGGGAAAGTAGCGTTGCCATCTAAATTAAACAGCTATTTTTTTGACAAGGATATATAGATGCATATACACAGACACACACATGAAACTCTAGTTTGTCTAGTTTTTTGTACCTATTACTCAGAAAAGTTATTTGAATATATATTTGAATGTATTATTTCCTAAGTTATTTATTATGATATTTATATTACTCTAGTTCTTTAGATGGCATTCTTTTATTCTTTAAAAGCTGTTTTCCCTATCAAGGACAGTTATAATCTCCTTTCACATTTCTAATATTGTTTATTTGCTTTATTTTCTCTAATTTTACATGTATGTACATCCATGTATAAAAACAAAAAAAGTATTTGAAAAAATGAAAAATAACTATAAAAATTAGAGAGAAATATATATGAAAAACTAGAAAAACTATAGAAATACATATGTGTATTTCAATTAGAAAAGAAAAACTAGAGGGAAAAAGCAAGTAAACAATACCAGTAATATAGAAGATTACAATCACCACCAGTAGGGAAAACAGCTTTTAAAGAATTAAAATAAAGGTCTCTAAAGGTCTAATATAATAAATTCCAAAATCCTGATGAAATGCTTAATTTCCTGAAAAAATACATACTGATTTGATCACATAGAAACTTTATACCTTTTGTTTTTCTCATTGCAATCATATTCCCATTCTAAGTCCCCAACAAAATTTCTTCCTAATGCTATAGCTATTTATGATGTAAAGTCTTTTATTAATTATATCATTCTTTTCTGTGATAAAAATATGTATAAAGATTTAAATTTAATTTTTAAAAAAATTATTGGCCGGGCGCAGTGGCTCACGCCTGTAATCCCAGCACTTTTGGAGGCTGAGGCGGGTGGATCACGAGGTCAGGAGATCGAGACCATCCTAGCTAACACGGTGAAACCCCATCTCTACTAAAAATACAAAAAATTAGCTGGGCATGGTGGCGGGCGCCTGTAGTCCCAGCTACTCAGGAGGCTGAGGCAGGAGAATGGTGTGAACCCGGAAGGTGGAGCTTGCAGTGAGCCGAGATCACGCCACTACACTCCAGCCTGGGCGACAGAGCGAGACTCCGTCTCAAAAAAAAAAAAAAAATTCTTATGATCACCAGCTCTAAGTGTTAAACCATTTCTTCCAGGTTGAGTAATCAATTAGTATTGTTAGAGTTATCATCAGTAGTATACAGATGATCCAAACAAAATAAGCACATGTCATTTATGATAAAGTCTCTTATCATGAAATCATCTTTAATGATTTACAAGTCAATAACTCAATCAAGTCAGTCCTGCTTCAGTTTGATGAACGTAAAAAATTTGAAAACACCTCACTTGGGGCAAGATTTGTTACCCAGTCCCAGAGTCATGCACTTTCTGGGAAGTATATAAAAAAGACTTATCACGCCTTATCAGGTGATGGAGAATTACACCTGCTATTCTTTCACCGAGAAATACATAGATTAACTCATGAAAAGGCAAGAAAATTGACATATTACTAATTTCATTACTCTTTTACTGATATAATATTGTAATAATATGATTTAATCTTAGCTCATGCTTTAAATATACTTTTGTCATAATCTTAGAGCTACAGATTTAGTCGTTCTATTTGTGGAAAATATCTACCATATAATATAAATGGCAAAGCCAGTCCTCTTTGTCAAACCAACTAGCCAAATAAGATCTTTTTCAGAAAAATGTCTGACTTCATTTTAAAATCCAGATAAATGCGTTAATGTACATTTTAAAGAATATTAGAAATATGACTGGAAATAAAGTAAAAGATGCAATTTGTAAGTTAGAGTACTTAGACATTCCAGTAAGATTAAAATAATGAAGATCTAATATATTTATCCATTTTAAAGTAAGTTCTATAAACAAGATAATAAATCATTCTCATTACTTAATTTGCTATAGTGCAATGTAATTTGCAGCTAAAATTACCAGTTACTTAAGAAGAGTGCAGCATAATAGCCTTGGCCTCCCTTCTGTAATTGTGTGCATATGATTTGGTTTTGAGGAACAGTTAAATGAGTCTCATGTATAAATACCAGAAATAACTCCAATAGTCTTATTAAACATAATTATAACATAATTTATATATTTTAAAAAGTGAAAAGAATATTTTGCTAAAAATTATCAGTCTACCAGCTAGTATATAATTTTGTTTAGTATTAATAGCAGGAAAAAATTATTGAATGTTTTATAAGATGGCAAATGACTGTAAATAAAGAGTGTATGATCTGATTTGATAAACCAGATTTTGACTACCTTAATTAATAACACAACCCTAATCTGAGAGAGATTGGGTAAAAGTTTTATTCATGCATTTCATTTAATAGCCTTGAAAATGTTGATAGTTCAGGAAACATCACAACTGTGTTTACAAGAATCAATAGCAAAAATCTCTTTGAAGAGACTGTTCTCTTAGCTGAGGGATGAGTGCTGAGGACAGGTGTAAAGAAATGCTTACATTGAAATATGGGTAGGGGTTGTTTCCAATATTCAGTCTTTCTTACAGTGCTCTCTTTGCCTTGTTCTCCTGTAAGTCTCCCTTAAGAACTCCTTGCATAGTAGACAGGCAGAGGTAAAGTCATTAAAATGAAACTTGTCATTACTCCACATACCATACATCTGAAGAACTCCAAACATCACAAACATGCAGGACAAAGCATCCCCTTCTAACACCACCCTTTATTCTTAACTGAGGTGTATAAGGCAGAAACAGAAGGGAAGCTCAAAGGGTTTATGATGTCTTGATTTATTATTTTGAGAAAGGTTTTGCCTTTGTTCAATATCCTCAAAGTTTTATGCTATGTGGGTAATGCACAGGTAAAATTTGAGGGAGGCAAGGGGGAACGCCCCCCTTTTGTGAAGGGTTATTATGAACACAGGTTTATTCTAGCAGGTCAATTTTAGAAAAGAATAGATAGAAGTTGAGGTTTTGAGGACAGGATTCCATAGAATCTCCATGCTTGAGTCCCCCTTGGAAAGTCTTTCACCCCTGGGAATCATGCCCTCTGGTGGGTGGGAGGACACTGTCCCATGAGACTGTGAGTTCCCTGAGGACAGAGATGATCAGTCCTAACTCTCCCTGCATCCCTAGCATCCACAGGGTGCCCGCACGGAGCATTCACACTTGGATACTTACAGAACCGTTTCATTCATTCACGGAGGAGAAAGGTGATGTGTCAGATGGAACTTAAACAATGGGAACTGCCTGAATAAGCCAAAAGCAGTTTTATTTACATAAAATGGTAAAGGTTGGATTTTTCATCCCGATATTTAGCCTACCTGCCTCCATACTGAGAGACAGGACTAGCTGGATTTCCTAGACTGACTAAGAATCCCTAAACCTAGCTGGGAAGGTGACCACATCCACCTCTAAACACAGGGCTTGCAACTTAGCTCACACCCGACTAATGAGAGAGCTCACTAAAATGCTAATTAGGCAAAAATAGGAGGTAAAGAAATAGCCAATCACCTATCGCCTGAGAGCACAGCAGGAGGGACAATACAATGACCGGGATATAAACCCAGGCATTCCAGCCGGCATCGGCTACCCTCTTTGGGTCCCCTCCTTTTGTATGGGAGCTCTGTTTTCACTCTATTAAATCTTGCAAGTGCACACTCTTCTGGTCCGTGTTTGTCACGGCTGGACCTGAGCTTTCACTCGCCGTCAACCATTGATATTTACCGCCATTGCAGACCCACTACTGACTTCCACCCCTCTGGATCTGGCAGGGTGTCTGCTGTGCTCCTGATCCAGTGAGGCGCCCATTGCTGCTCTGGATTGGGCTAAAGGCTTGCCATTGTTCCTGCTTGGCTAAGTGCCCGGGTTTGTCCTAATTGAGCTGAACACTAGTCACTGGGTTCCATGGTTCTCTTCCGTGACCCAAGGCTTCTAATAGAGCTATAACACTCACTGCATGGCTCCAGATTCCATTCCTTGGAATCCATGAGGCCAAGAACCCCAGGTTAGAGAACACGAGGCTTGCAGCCATCTTGGAAGCGGCCCAACACCATCTTGGGAGCTCTGGGAGCAAGGACGCCCTGTAACAATACCACACACACACACACACACACACACACACACACACTCACACACACTCACACACACACACTCACTTCTACTTGATCCTTCTTGAGTCTTCTATCAGTGGCCCAGGCATGCAAAAATCCTGTCTCAGGATGACCTGAGCCCCTCTTAATGATGTTCTACCAGAGCCACCCAGGGCCTCATACTCTGCAAGTTTTCCTATTCTCACCTCATCACAATGCACCTTTTCAATGACCTATCTCCACAATAAGTTCTTTTTGGGCAGTGACAATAGATACATCAACTTCTATGAAACCCCTCCAGTTAAGAGAGTCCTTGGTCAGCAAGGTCTCCCCATCCAGGCAGTGGGACAAGCTGCAGGGATCCTTCTGTGGGAAGGAAGGGCCTGCACTCAGACCCCACATACAGCTGGGTCCGCTCAGGCCAGGAAACTGCCAGTCCCCGGCTGTTGACTTAAAACCATCAAGAGCAGTAGATTTTAAGTTTCTCTCAACTCTGTCCCACCTTCGCTTTGGAGAAGAGCCCAAAGTTCAGAGTGGTGGCTGTGTTCCTTTGGTTAAAGTTCCACTCTGACATATTGAGTACCTCACCTTAAGTAGAGGTGCTGTGGGACTGGGCATGGCAGATGACCTCGGGGTGAACGCCAATGCCCGGCCTGTCTTGTGATTTGCTCTATTAATGCTCCCTTCACTCTTCTGGAATGCCCGCCTCTCATTTTGCTTCAGGTCCTTCCTGCCAGCATTCAGATATGTCCACTCTTCTCCACATTCTTCTCACTCAAATAACCAATTTTCTTTTCTCCTTCCCAGCACTTGTGGAAAGACATTGATACTCCAGGCTTCGCATCTGTACGTCTCCATCAAATCTTACCCAGTTGTAGCCTGGCTGCAAAATCACTCTCCAACTGAAACTTTTTCACAGTGAAAAAAAATGGGCAAGGAGGCTCTTTCTTGCAAATTCTAATCTCTTTGAGACAGGAGAGAGAGAGAAGCTCCCTTGTAAATTTGACAGTGCTTTACAGAGGAGACAGGAGCTGCGAGATACCCCTGAGAAATAAAATAATAGTCATTGGCCTGAAAAAGACAGAGAACCGGATCCAGAGTGAGAGGCTCAGGAAGCAGAGTGATGCCTGGTGCCTGCAGAGTGTCACACACCCGCAGGCCCTGGCTGAGGACACTTGCCTGCGAGGCATCATCAGCTCTGGCTCTGATCAGCAGGAGCAACAGGGGACAGGGGAGCATGGGTCTTCAGGGGGCCAGCGTGCCGTATGTGGTCTTGCCTGGAAACCATTTACCACGATGGCGATCATGGGCAAGATTGTGAGGGGCTCAGTGGGTCTGATGCCACTGTTAACGCTGGCTTCATAAAACAATTTGGGGCCTCACACCACAGGGCAAGCTGAGCTGGCATGAAAGGCTGCCCGCCTCCCACTCCTAACCCTGCCCTACCTGCCTCAAATACATAAAAATGCTAAATAAGAGGTAATGCTTTGTGCATATAGCCAAGTTCAATATCAAAAGAGGTGCCAGGAATGAAGCAAAATCTTCTAAAAGCCAGGGTGACTTGGCTAAAATGGAAGCCAGAGGCAGGCACAGGTATTTCAGAGCCAGATCCGGGCCTCAGCCTCCAAGAGTGTGTGGCTTCTGATGCTCTTGCAGGGAGATGAATCCAGACCTCCGGTTCCATGCTGGAAGCCAGACACCTTGGAGGGCTGGCTTGTTGCTTCGGTGGAAAGAAACAGCACTGACCACCAGCCCTGGGAAACGGTGGCTCCAAAGAGGTTAAGAGGGATCAGAATTGCCTAAGAGGAGCATGTCCTAGACCTAAACCACCAATGAGAATGAAGCCAGAACTCACACTGTGTGGGTAGTAAAGAGACACACATTTGCTTCCCCAGCTGAAAACTGACACAAAAAATTACCCTAAACTGCTGAATCCTACAAGGCCCAGAAGAGATGAATGTGAGCTCTCCCCTGGAGATACTGCCAGGCCCAGACCCTGGGGACTCTCAGTGATAGAAAACTACCAGGAGAGGCAGCAGGTGAAAGACCGGGAGACTTTAACCCCAATAACTCAGGATAATAAAACAGCTGAAGAGAACACTTAAAATAAGAATGTCACCTTTCATTGTTTCGAGGTAAAGGAAGATGTGGGAGTCATAAGACAGTAACAGGACCCTGTGGGAAAAGACCAAGTTGATTTGCAAAAGAAGCAAAGGAATTCTACAATGAAACGTCTAGCCATTGAAATAGAGAAATCAATAGAAGGTTGAAAGAGCAGACTTCAGAGAATTAGTCTATTGGAAAAAAGATTTGAGAAAATCACTCAGATGTCACATGAAGAGGTAAAGATCTGGAAAATATGAGGGTTTCAATAATAGGGAAGAGAAATGAAAATGTCCATTATCTGTTAACAGGAGCTCCAGAAACAGAAAAAGAAAATGGGAGAGGAGCGATGTTTGAAGGGATGATGGTGAAGTTTCCAGATATAAAGAAAAATGGAATTTCTAATTGAGGCAACATCACAACTCCTACTCAGAATGAATTAAATAAATCTACACAAAGGTACAGCTTAGTAAATCTGCAGACCATAAAAAGACAACTACTTTAATTACCAAGAGAAGAAAGATTATCTCAAAAGTAATGGCAGTGTTCATTTCTGCAACACACCTGCCAGAATTGGAACAGTAAGAGAAGATAAGCATGGCTCCTGCACGAGATGACAAGCCCAACTGTGAAGCATTCCATGCTTTTTAAAGTACAATAAGCCAGGAATAGCAAGTTAGGCACCATATGTTCTCATTCATACCTGGAAACTAAAAATGTTGATCTCATAGAGGTTAAAAGTAGAGCAGAGGATACTAGAAGCTGACAAGGGAAGGGGGAGGGAAGGATAGGGAGAGGTATGTTAAAAGACATAAAATTTCAGCTAGACAAGAGGGATCAGTTCTAGGTTCTATAGCATGGTAAGATGACTACAATTAACAGTAATATATTATATAGTTTCAAATAGCTATTAAATAGAAGGAGGGTATTGAATGTTTCCAAGACAAAGAAATGATGAATGTTTGAGATGGCAAATATGCTAATTACCTTGATTGCATCACTATCCATCACTTTGTACACCACGAATGTACAATATTATTTGTCAATTTAAAAATAGAATTTTAGGCGGCGTGCGGTGGCTCACATCTGTAATCCCAGCACTTTGGTGGCTGAGGTGGGCAGAGCACTTGAGGTCAAGAATTCGAGACCAGCCTGGCCAACATGGTGAAACCCCGTCTTTACTTAAAATACAAAAATTAGCCAGGCATGGTGGCATGCACCTGTAATCCCAGCTAGTCTGTAGGCTGAGGCAGGATAATTGCTTGAACCCAGGAGACGGAGGTTGCAGTGAGCTGAGATCGCACCACTGGACTCCAGCCTGGGCGACAGAGCAAGACTCTGCCTCAAAAATAAAAAAATAAAAATTTAAAAGGTAATGGCAATTAGGCAAAAGCACCTTCTTACAAAGCAGCAAAGGACTTCGGAAGATAATGCAATAATATATTCAAAATGCCAAGTGAAAATACAACAGCTATCCTAGAATTATATATTTAGCAAGTCTGTCATTCAACAATAAAGGTTAACTCAGCTATAACAAAGACCGAGAGAGTTTTTCATTCTAAATAGCTTAAAGATTATTTCAGCACAAAGAATACTGAATCTAGAAGTGAACTGGATTTAAGAAACCATCTGAAGAGATGAAACTGGCAAACATTTTGATTCACTTAAATATGAACCGAGTGTAAAAATAATGATAAATGACCAGACTTGGAAGTTTACAAAAAGAAGGAAATAAAAGCAGCACCCAGCACCCAGTATGGGAGGTGGGGGAGGGAAGCTGGGCATTGTAAGGCTTTTGTGGTGTTAGAGTACAATACAGAGATTAATGAGCTTCAGTGTTCATAAAGTTAATTATGCCTCTTAAAAAATGAAAGTTAACCACTAAAGAATTGAAGTAGAACACATTACTTCCAAGCTAGTGGGGGACTGAGGGGAGGAAAGAAAGCTATAAAACAAAATATGTTTGATCCAATAGAGAGCAGAAGAGACAAAAAATAAAAGACCAGAAAAAAGCATGGTAGACCTTTTTGGCCAACCCTTACCTTCGCATTCCATTTCCCTCTCCTCTCCCCTGTCTTCCTAACCCCTTGATTTACAGAAATGACAGAGCCTCCCGGAAGATCCTCTTGACTCCATGGCAGATCAGCTGCCGCGTTCCTGGTGTCTGTTCCCAGGGCTCCCAGAACTCCACCATCAGAACCCTTAAAATGCTCCCTTGTGAGTGCACATGGTAGGAGCTCATCTGAAAGTATTAGTTCATGTGTTTCCTCTGTACATTAATTTGCTCTCCGGTTCCAAAAGATGGGTTTTCTCCCCTAGTCCAATGTAAAGAGGAGAAAGAAAGAGCCACAGCCTATAGCGCCAGACAATGTACACTTATGGAGAATTTCAGTGTCCAGGGGAGGAAGTGGCAGGGGAGAGGGGGTGTCCTGGATGAGGAGGGGTAACAAAGACCTTCTCCTTGGAGGGCTAAAGGACAGGCTGGAAGGAAGATGGGGCCCAGCTGTGCTCAGTGTAGGGGGCCCCCAGCCCCCTGCACTGTGGACCACAAATCATCCAACAGCCCTGGGCACTTATAACTCTCCCATCATCTTGCCCTGAAATGAGAGTAAGGGACCTGAAGATCTTGGGTAGGGGTAGGACAGAAGGGACCTTGTCCACTAACCATGATGAAACTGAGGAGAACCTATTAGAAATTTTTTGAACAGCTGAAGCAGCTGTGGTCATGAGACCACTGCACATGGCCAGGCATGCTGTGGAGTGTACAACCTGCGCGACATTCTTACTGCAGACACAATGAGCCTTGTTTTAACTGCCAATGTTGGGACAAAGACTCTCCTTGACCAGACTCTATTCAGAGTACTCAAGCAGGCCTTGACCTTGGCCTAGAAGAACTACGACTTGCAGCACAAGTGATTTCATCCACCCCACTACAGGAAAAGTCTTGAATAAACACTAGCATAGTTCCCATCAGTTCCAGGCTGTGTTCCTAGGATGACAATTCCAGCCCCCTTAAAATGCCTGCCTGAGAAAACTCAATGCTGCCGAAAGAATTTATTGTTTGTTTGGGAGGCCAAGGCGGGCCGATCATGACGTCAGGAGTTTGAGACCAGCCTGGCCAACATAGTGAAACACCATCTCTACTAAAAATACAAACAGTTAGCTGGGCATGGTTGTAGGTGCCTGTAATTCCAGCTACTTGGGAGGCTGAGGCAAGAGAATCTCTTGAACCCAAGAGGTGAAGGTTGCAGTGAGCCAAGATCGCACCACTGCACTCCAGCCCGGGCAACAGTGCGAGACTCCATTTCCAAAAAAAAAAAATTACTGTTTGTTTCAGACAACATCTGATGATAGGCCTCTGAGCTCACTTTCTTAGGGCATTTACTTTAGAAAGCTTGCAATTATATATTCTTTCTGTGCCCGTTTGAGATAGAAACCTTCTACCACACAGAAATGTCCCATCAAGTATGTGGGAGCCATCTCTTTGAAATGCAAACATTCAGTGAGATAGCTCTCTTGTCTCCCAGTTCCTGTGGGATGGTAAGATCCGAACTTTGCGGGGCCTTAATCCAGTTGGCAAAACTATGTCCTGTCCTAAAGATAGGAGACTTTTGTTTCTCCTCCAGGTAAGTGTCAATTAACAAACTCAGATGGCCTAAACCCAGAGACCACCCCCTTACCTTCCTTTAGTCCCTTTCCTTTAGCACATACCACCTTTGTCTCAGGGGAGCTGAGCTGAGGTTTCACTGAGGTCTCTTCCTTACTGCAGTAGTACTGACTAGAATCCGTCTTGTCTCCTTAACTAGTGTTCAGCTTTGGGTTTCTTTGACAATTCCAAGCTGGGCCAAAAGTTCCATGAGGGCATGGCCATGCCTGTCTTGTATAATTGGCCACCACCAGAGTCAAGGTGTTCAGTAGATATTTACATAATGAATAAATGAACATAAGATTTTTTTTCACTTGATTTGCACTCTGATAGTGAGTTGCATCCTTTAACTGCCATCTTGCAAAAAATACAGTGCTGGACAAACGAATGCACCAAGAAAATGACTTAGGGTTTCTAGAACAAAATCTACTGCCAACTAATCATGGAGTGATTTCACTGCCATGGGTTTATTTTGTTTATTCAACAAACTTTACATGAGTCATGCAAAATGGTCTTCAGTTTCAAGCTTTCTTTTGAAATTTCCTCAGGATAAGAATGAACTAACACAATGATGGAGCAACAAAATTAGCTGCTTTGACATCTACTGTTGAAGAAGGCAAAAATATTTATTTATTATGGTGCCGAGGTATAAGAGCTCTAACCATAATCTGCCAAGAACCTCAAGAATTATTGATGTCTTGAACTAGTCACAATCAGCATTCTTGCTAAGCAACAATTCACTTGTTATTACAAGTTCAAAATAAATTCTTTAGGTAAGACAAAGAGAGTCCATTTATAATTCAATTTGTGCTTTTTTCAGCAATATACATCTAAACATAGTGAATACAAGATATTACATAATAGCAAGAATCGTCAGCTATTAAATACATACAATTTAAGAAAGTGGGGTATACAACTGCAAAAGGATTGTAACATTAAAATACAATAATCCTTTTGATATGTTACTGATGACAATACACAATTACCCATTAAAAAGTGATGTGGCTTGGCTGGGAGCGGTGGCTACCACCAGTGACCAGCATTTTGGGAGGCTGAGGTGGGTGGATCATTTGAGGTCAGAGTTCAAGACCACCCTGGCCAATATGGCGAAACCCTGTCTCTACTAAAAATACAAAAATTAGCCGGGTATGGTGGCAGGTGCCTATAATCTGTAATCCCAGCTATTCAGGAGGCTGAGGCAGGAGAATCACTTGAACTGGGGAGGCAGAAGATGCAATAAGCAAGATTGTGCCACTGCCCTCCAGCCTGGGCGACAAGCAAGTAAAAAACAAAAATAATGTGGCTTTATTCTTACAAGAAACAAAAAATATCCTTATCCTTTGTTCAGCAATCTCACTCCAGGAATTATCTTTAAAAAATAATCGAAGAAGGAAAAGAAATAATATATGGGATGTTCGCTGCCATATTATTTGCAATATTACACAAAAAAGGAAACTAAGAGAGGACTATCTCAATAAGTTAGGGAACATCAACTTCCTGTAGCATGTTGCAGCTATCACAACTGATGATGATAAAGATAATATAGCAAAATAAAACTATTTGAAATATAATAAGTATAAAAGGCAAGGAGAGGGCTGGGCATGGTGGCTCACCCTTGTAATCCCGGCACTTTGGGAAGTCGAGGCAGGCAGATCGCCTGAGTGTCACGCGCGTCCGTGTGAAGAGACCACCAAACAGGCTTTGTGTGGGCAACAAAGCTGTTCATTTCACCTGGGGGCAGGCGGGCTGAGTCCAAAAAGAGAATCAGCGAAGGAAGATAGGGGTGGGGCTGCTTTACAGGACTTGGGTAGATAGTGGAAAATTACAGTCAAAGGGGGTTGTCCGCTGGCTAGCAGGGGTGGGGGTCACAAGGTGCTCCGTTGGGGAGCTTCTGAGCCAGGAGAAGGAATTTCACAAGGTAATGTCATCAGTCAAGGCAGGAATCAGCCATTTTCACTTCTTTCGTGATTCTTCACTTGCTTCAGGCCATCTGGATGTATACATGCAGGTCACAGGGGATATGATGGCTTAGCTTGGGCTCAGAGGCCTGACACTGAAGTCAGGAGTTCAGACCAGCCTGGCCAACATGATGAAACCCCATGTCTACTAAAAACACAAAAATTAGCTGGGCGTGGTGGCGGGTGCCTGTAATCCCAGCTCCTTAGGAGGCTGAGGCACGATAATCGCTTGAACCCGGGAGGCAGTGGTTTCAGTGAGCCGAGATTGCGCCACTGCACTCCAGCCTGGGGGATAGAGTGAGACTCTGTTTCAAAAAAAAAAAAGGCAAGGAGAAAAATTTTATGATTATAATCTTATAATAATTATGTATGCATATGAATGTAAAAAAGAATATGGAAAAGGAAAGATACTTTTCTTTTTGGTTCTGTAACTATTGTCATTATTGATGTCATGTTTTTAGTGCCCCAAAATATGCACACACAATTTTTTGATGAGAGAGAGATCCTACGGAGTACAGATCTTGACCAAAACAAATGAGAAAACTGTTGGGAGAGGACAGTGTGCATTGTGCAGACTCTAGTACAAGACTCTGTGTTCAAATTCTGGCTCTGCCACTGACTAGCTACGTATCCTTCAGCAAGTTACTCAACCTCTGTAGCCCTTAGCTTTCACATCTACTTGTATTTCATAGGGTTACTCTGAGGGTTAAATGAGTAAGTGGAGCATCATAAGTATCTGGAGCATCATGAGTAGTTCAGTGTTGGCTAAGTATTATTTTTATTATCATCAAGGAACCCCTTTACACAGAAGTCTCCTTATTATGAATTTCTCTGAAGCTCTCACAGATAAAATGGACTTTGATTCTACCCCAGAGTCGTAAGTCATACTTCTCTCACATGAACCATTATTTTAGTCAGTCCTTTATCTATACTTGGACATTTAGGCATTTTTCTTTTTGCTTTTATGTCCTAATGTTAATGAAATTTTCAAGCATATATTTTTTTTGTTTAGTTGTAAGAATTCAGCATAGGTATTTCTCTCCACACAAGACCATTCTCTGGACATAAGTCATTGCAGACAAATTATCTGACCAAGATTCCCTAGTCTAGAGTCTAGGAGAATTGCTGATTTTCTTTGGTGACTTCATGCAGGAAAAAGACTTGGAAAGTGGAATTGTGAAGAAAATGCCAGCTTTACCACTTGCGTACCTTAAGTCACAAATCTACCACGGGGAATGTAAAGATGAATGAACACTGGCTGTTCTGTTGCTGTTTTTCTTATCATAATTACCCTAAAAATATTATAGGTTTACAGAAAAGCCCCCTAGCATCCCATTGAGCGTGGATTCTCAATTTGACTTCTGGGCATCCTTCCTCCTTTTGTGTTAACACAGCATGCTTCCCCATGAACATGCAAAGAGGTAATTCTCTGTACATCCTGCCTCTACAGGCTCATGGGCTTCCGCAGCCTCAGCTCTAGAAGAAAGACTCAGAAATCTGCATTTCCAGCTTCCAAACCCCCTTCTCTGGAGCTCTGTGATTGGGACTGCCTCTTCCATTGGAGTGTCCTCTAATTCACCACGCCCAGAGAGCAGGAGGGACTTGGGCAGGCCAGTCAAGGGACATTTTGATGAAAAGGAACACCAAGGGCCAGTGTGTGATGGATTTGAGTCCAGCCTAGAGCAAGTCTGTTACTTTTTGTCCACGGTCTTCAAGCTGAATAACACACACACACCTCCCCTATCACAAATGTCCTTCTCCCACGTTTCAAAATAACAGAGGTGTATTTCTTCCCCACTGTGAATCTTACATCGACTCTGGAAATAAAAACCTTCTGGAAAATGAAGAAAGGGTTAATGAGATCATGTCCTTGTGAAGCTTCCTTCCATCGAGCCGCTTTGGTAAGGTTTCCCATCTTGCTGGCTTTGTAGCTATTTTTGTTTAGGGTAAAGCATGGAAACAGAGTCAGAGGTGAGCATGTTGGGCCACATTGCTATGTTTGATAATAAGACTTACTATCCAACAGGGAGGCAGAAGTGGTAATAAGTTTTGAAGACCCTGTTTCTTCTATTACCCAGCTGAAGCCAAATTGCTCCTGCAAGAGCTGGCCATAAGAGCAGAGCAATGAGCCCGGGACAAAACATTGGCAGCAGAAGAGCTTTATTTCATCAGACAAGAGAACATGGCAAAGCTCTGTGTCTCACCTGTGTATTTATCTTAGAAGGCAACCTCAGAAGTGGGATGGCTGTCTCAGCACACACATTAACACAAAGGGTTTGAATCTAAAAAATTGGAAGGTAGGATTACCCAACAGAGAAGAAATCTGACTTGGCTGCTGGGTTTGCTGAAGAGGACTGGCTTTGCAGATTTTGTTAAAAGGTGATCATTTTACTAATTGAGTGACATGAATGAGCCAAAATTTTCCATTCTTAAGTTTTTGACGAAAGCATTTTAAAAGAAGATTTAAAAACACTGCATCATATTACAAAGGTGTACTAACGGACAATATTTCAATCTTACTTTTTCTAACAGTATTAATCAATTATAGAAGGTACCTCTAATAAAATAAGTATAATTAATGTCATTCAGGAAAGTCTTTTTTTGGTAGATGTTCCAGAAACTGAGACAATGACTCTAATTTGGGCCAATCAAATCCGTTTGAAAGTTAACTGGTTTCTAGTACTTTTAAAAAATAGAGGAGAACCTAATCAAATTGTCAGATAATAGGACCTTAAAAGTAATTTTCTGTGATTTTTGGCATGAGCCCTAGAAGGAGTTATAAAAATTGAGCGACGCTTAGTGACTTCTTCCATTCCTATGTACTTATTCACAGATTATTACTATAACCATGCCCCTAAATACAAACAGAATTAAATCTTAAAATTGCCCTCACTACTTACAACAGTGAAATTAAAAAACAACCACAACAACAAACCAAACATGTATATATAGAATTTATGCCAAAACTGTCTCATTTTAACAGGAAATAGCACTCATTCGTGGGTACTGGAACGCGAGAGAAATAAAAGCCCCTTCCTACTCAGTAAGAGATACATTTTGGATAAAATTCTATATTTTTTCTACTAAAAATATATAACATGTGTAATCAATTGTGTATGAATCACAACTGTAAAATATATTAATCTAGATATTTCTCATATATAAAAACTCGATGCTTACAAAGAATTAAAAAAATCTAATTCCCACTATGTACTTATTTTTGTTGACAGGACATATGACACAGTGATGAGTAAGACTTCCTGCCAGAGGGTTATACTATATTAGGATAAAAGGCAGCGGGGTTGGTGAAATAGAAATGTAAGTTCCAGGGGGAAAAGAATAATGTAAATATTCAACTGTTAATGAAAAGCTTTACATGTATTTTATAAATTGATCATGGAAACTCTCAAAGTCTATAATATTCAGATTCCATAGGATATATATTCTTGAACAGATAACTTTATTGTAAAATGTCAATACTGAAGTAAATACAGATAATATACTTTGCTACTGATTAGACTTATAAAACACATTTTAAAAATGTCAACATTAAAAGTGCAAAACTCGTGAGTTGAACGGAGAGCTAAAGACAGGCAGGCAAACTGTAATCATAAGAGACCAGGCGTGCAGAAGGGAAGCACAGAGGCTATTCCCTGAGCGGGAGCTCTCAGCTTGCCTGGAGAAAACCGTGGAGAGAGAGAGTGTGCAATGAGGGTCTGGAGGGTTCTCCGTGTGGAGGCAGGATATTTGGACTCTCTTATATCGGATTTGTGGTCATACCAGGCTTTGGAACTGGGAAGGGAAATGGTTTAGCTTAGCGTTATTGAACAAATACAAGGTAGGAAGCACGCTGTGAGAGCCTTCAGAGGAACAATAGCCAGCTAGCTCTTGATGATGAGAACGCTGGAGAGGGTGCCTCCTACTTCACCAGTTCTCCTGGGAGAAGAACATGGCCAGCCCAAAGGGATCTCAGGAGGACTGCGGGTGTGCGAGGATGTGTGTGTGCACGTGAGTGTGGAGTGTGTGTGAGTGTGCAAATCTATAGTGTGTGAGTGTGGGGTGTGAGAGTGTGCAAATCTGTATTGTGTGGGGGGTGTGTGGTGTGTGTGTGAGTGTGGGGGTGTGTGTGAGATACTGTGGGGTGTGTGACTATGGTGTGTGAATGAGTGTGTATGACTGTGGGGTGTGTATGGTGTGTGTGCTATGTGAATGTGTGTAAGTGAAGGGTGTGTGTGAGAGAGTGTGGAGTGTGAGTGTGGTGTCTGTGGTGTGTGACTATGGTGTGTGAGTGTAGGAGAGAGTGTGGGGTGTGACTATGGTGGGTACGTGTTAGGGTGGGTGAGTGTGTGAATGTGAGTATGAGTGTAAGAGAGTATGGGTGTGTGACTGATGAGTGTGTGTAAGATGTGCGTGTGTGTGAGAGCGTGGGGTGTGTGACTATGAGTGTATGTAGGGTGTGTGTTTAAGTGAGAGTGTAGGGTGAGTGCGAATGTGTGTGGTGTGTGAGAGTGAGTGTGGGGTGTGTGTGAGTGTGTGAGTGCGTGTGTGAGAGACTGGGATGTGCGACTATGGTGGGTGTGTATAGGGTGAGCATGTGAATGTGTGTGCTGTGTGTGTGAATGTGGGGTGTGCGTGAGTGTGAGTGTGAGAGAGTGTGGGGTGTGTGACTATAGTGGGTATGTGTAGGGTGAGTGTGTGAATGTGAGTGTGTGGTGTGTAAGAGTGTGTGTGTGGGGGGGTGTGTGTGACTATGGTGTGTGTATGTGTAGGTTGTTGGAGTGTGTGCGTTGAGGGTCGAGATGACCTAGGGGCAATGGCAGGAAAGATGTGGGTTGTCATTGCTCAGACTGAACGGGGCAGCCACAGCTGATAGGGAATCAGGGGCCCAGTGCCGGCTCCAGGGGCCTGTGAACCAACGCCTTCACTGGGAACCCTGTGCTGGGTTTAATGCTCTGCTGTCGCCATCTTGAAATCCTTAATAATTTTTGCACAAGCTGTCCCGCATTTTCCTTTGTCACTGGGGCCACGGTTATGTTGCCAGTCCTGGAAGCCGTCTCTGTTCGTCAGAGTCCCCCACCTGCCCAGCATACTGACATCCCCCTCACCTCACCGCTCCTCTCCCAGAGGGCAGAGTCCTGCTGATCCTTGTCTTACCATGAGCCACACCTGTTCTTCATGCAGCAGTGACTGATACAGATTTAGGGGCTCAGTTTGGAGAAATCGCTCAGGGCTGGGGGAGCTGTAGAAGGTTATTTAGCAGAGGCAGTGATCGCTCTGTGCCAAGAGGTGGGTCGCACCCTCTCCTTGGGCCACTGTGCACGCGCCTGGGCATCTGTCCACCCAGGACCCATCGCTTTGCAGGCGGCTAATCAATGCCTCTCCACAGGCAGCAGGAAGGTGGTCTAGGGCAGCGGAGCCTTTCTCTGATTTGCATAAAGTCATTATCTGGAAAAGCTGTTTCTCTGTGTGAGTGTGTGGGGGTGGGATGGGGTATTCCGCTCCCTCTTCCACTTAATGAGTGAGTTCCTACCATGGTAAGACTGTGACCCCCACCCATACCCCCAAAAGAAGATATTTTCCTTTTTCTTTTTTTTTCTTCATCTTTCCTAATTTTCTTGAGTGTACACAGAACAAAAACTATTTTTTTCTATAAATCCTCCTTTGGATTACATCACCTTAGAGAAAGGTGCACTGGGACCAGGGATGGGGGCTTTTGTGTTCCAATTAATAGGTCTTTTTTCTTTTCTTTAAGAATTTAATTTATTGGATAATATGAATGCGTTTGAGAGATATGTGCCCGTCCTTTAGCTCACTGATCTCCTACAACAATCGGTGCTTTTATGAAATGAATATGATGCACACACTACCACGTATATACTTAAAAAAATGGCTCAAGGGCAGGGGGAAAATAAAACTCAATTTAAAACATAGTTTAATTTTTTCTCACTTTCAGATGCACATGAATGTAAAATATTACAAATTATTCTTCATATGAGTTTTAAAACCACCATAGATTTAAATTTAATAAATAAAGGTATGTAATGTAACTCCAAACTTACTTAAAAACTTGCCGAGCTGACTTTGTAGCTGGGCATATTGTGGAAAAAACTATCAAAACACACTCCTAGAGCCTCTCTCTGGAGCCCGGCCCATCTCCCGCTCAGGGCAGAAGTGTGCAGAGAGAGTGGCCCACTGCGCTCATCCTGAGGGCGTTAAATCAATGAGGCAAGAGATTCATGCATATGCAGTTACCCTCTGAGAGCCGGGACCTGTGGCAAACTACCCTGGACTCCAGCGCTGAATGAGATCATCACAGAGGTGCTGGCTGTTTGTCATCAAAGCATGGTTCACTTATGCAAAACGGAACAATTGAATGCAACAAACCCTAGACACTGATTGAAATAGTTGTCTTAGAAACAATAAGACCTATTTGGGTTCAGATAAAATCAAGTAAAGATAGAGGCAGTGCCTACCTTTTTATATATTAAAATAACTGCAAAATACTAAACTCTTTAGAATACCAAAATATCAAAATCCCATACTGTGTCAAAATTAAGAAACAAACACATATCTCCTAACAGTATTGGAGAGGAAGGAGAACAGTCAGTCATAGGAGGGATTTCACCCGCTATAGCACTGGAGGTAAGATAAGAATAATACAAAGTGGTTGCAGGAGATTGGAAAATTCCAGGCGGCAGTTTCACATGACTAGCAAAAAGACACCTGAAATAGCTGCAGAAGCTATGAGCTTATAAAATCCTGAAAAAACAGGGTGTGGACCAAGCTGGCTAAGACCGACTGGACCCAACGTGGTGCTGGATTTGGCCTGGGTTTCTCCTAGAACCTCATTATACGCTCATTAACATCCTCAATCACACACCCACCACCCCGTGACAGTTCTGGGAATACCTATATTTGGTGTAAAAATGGGTGGCACCACAGTTCCGAGAAATTTCTACCTTCTTCCAGGAATTTTCATGAATATTCCACCCCTTGGTTAAAGAAATCCATAAAGGTAGCAGCCCAAATCCATGGGGCAAACTCTCTCTTTAATATGCCTGCACTTCCTTTTCTTGAGTATGTAATTTTGTTTTGCAAATAGATCTCCCAACTTTCATGATTTTTGGATTCATCCTCAAGTTCCTTCTCACAATGGTGTCAAAAGTCTGGACGTCGGCTTGAGTCCAGGTCCTACTGGTATTTGGGGACCGACCCCAGCCCACCAGTATCAATGGTGCCAGCCTAAGAGATGGAAGTGATGATGCCCATGGGCTCTGCTTTCTGGGGCAGTAACATAAGAGGCGTGGCTACCAAGCAGGGAGGGCTACTGGTCGTTCAAGTTACCAGGCAGATCTGCCGCCCTGTGGCTGTGTGGGCAACTTCCTGAGGCGGCCAGCTTTGCCCAGGGCCTGGCCCCCAGGAGATGCCTTTGTGTGTGGATGGGAGTTGAGAGCTCCTTTAGGAAGCCTGACAAGGTGGCACAGGGCCTCCCAGACTGTGCGACCTCACGTACAGTGCAGTGCACAGCCTTGCAAAGTTTATATTCCCCTTTTAAGACTGAAGCCCCAGTAATGAACACCATACCATTAACACTTCTTTCTTTTTTCTTGGGAAATAAATAGAATTAGCAATATGTGACAGTTATCTATTGCTATTAAGTCATTCTTAGGATCTGGGAATTCTTCTATGTGGAAAGTAAATCATACTTGTGGCAGTAGGTAAGGGGAAGACAATGATTGCCAAAGTCTTGGGAAAAAAATCTCCCTCATTAAAAAACAGTCCTTCAGAGAAACCTTCATCGGACCTGCCTCAGATGAGGTAGCGGGCGCTCATGCCTGTAATCCCAGCACTTTGGGAGGCCAAGAAGGGCGGATTACCTGAGGTCAGGAGTTCGAGACCAGACTGACCAACGTGGTGAAACCCTGTCTCTACTAAAAATACAAAAAGTAGCCAGGCGTGGTGGCAGGCGCCTGTAATCCCAGCTATTCGGGAGGCTGAGGCAGCAGAATTGCTTGAACCCAGGAGGCGGAGGGTGCAGTGAGCCGAGATCGTGCCATTGCACTGCAGCCTGGGCGACAGAGTGAGACTTCATCTCAAAAAAAAAAAGGGTGGAGAGCATCTCCTTCCCCTTCTGTTGAAGATTTTCCTGGTTGAATCCACAGAGCTTGGCCATCTTAAAGGATTTCAGAGAAAGGACAGGGCAGGGACTAGCCAAGAAAAGAAGGTCCTTGTCTCTGATTTGAGCAAGGTTTTGCGGAAAAGAAGGGTCCAGGGAGTACACACACAGCCTTATGGTTTTTCTTTCTTTTTTGGGGTAGGGGTGGCTTTCTGGTAAAAACCGGAAAACCTGCTAGACAAATTCTAAAAGAGCTGTAACACTAGCTTTATTTTTTCATACACTGCATCTGAACTGATCAGAGAATGAACGAGCGTCCCAGATTTTTAAGGAAGAGAAAATCTCACTTTAGTTCAGCATTTTAAAAAATGCCTACTAAGATTAAGTTTTAGTGATTAAATGCTGACTAAATACAGAAATTACCATGGTCTTATAAACCAAAAAAAAATAGAATTCCAAGCCACTCAACTGACTGAACAGACCCTCCTCTTGGCCAAGAGGACCCAAAGAAACCTGAAAAACCAGTTCAGGCCATATGGGACACGCCTCATGATACCCTCCTCCCTTTGGAGTTCAGGCACAACTGACCAGCATTAACATTAAAAGAGATCCCAAGATTGACAGAACAGACTCTTTGCAACAATAAGATGCCAAATTCCAAACATGTTTGCATAGCATCACATAACACATAGCCAGTGCTGAAGCGAATCAAAGCATTTTACTCCAAAATATATTTTTTGACATATTTTGAAATGGCCCTGCAAAGCTGTCTCTTGTAGGGGGCATTCACAATCTGTAGAGAATCTCCTTCCCTTACTAGGTCTTTCTGTTAGAGTACATAGTTAGGCAGACACAAGCAGGGCAGGAGAGGCCACCCAGGAATGTCAACCTGTAGCCATCAGGCAAAGGTCAGGCAGTTGTTAACTGTCTCTCTAAAATAATAATTGGTCACAGCCAGTGCCAGGGAAAGGCAGTCTCCCACTAGATAGAAAACACATCAAGTGGCCGGGTGTGGTGGCTCATGCTTATAATCCCAGCAATTTGGGAGGCTGAGTCGGGTGGATCACTTGAGGTCAGGAGTTCAAGACCAGCCTGGCCAAGATGGTGAAACCCCGTCTCTACTAAAAATATAAAAATTTAGCTGGGAGTGGTGGTGGGCACCTTTAATCCCAGCTACTTAGGAGGCTGAGGCAGGAGAATTGTTTGAACCCCGGAGACAGAGGGTGCAGTGAGCCAAGATTGCACCATTGCACTCCAGCCTGGGCGACAGAGCAAGTTTCCATCTCAAAAAAAAAGAAAGCACGTGAAGTAAGATAGGAAGATATAATACATATAATATTTTGGAAAAAGGGCATGAGATAGGAGTTCGGCAGGACTGGTTTCTCAAGATACAGGTCACGAAGATCCTGCTGATGAAACAGGATGCAGTAAAGGAGCCGGCCAAAACCTGCCGAAACCAAGATGGCTACAAATGCAAATTCTAGTAGTCCTCACTGCTCATTATTCACTAATTATAATGCATTAGCATGCTAAAAGACAGTCTTACCAGCATCATGACAGTTTACAAATGCCATAGCAATGTCCAGAAGTTACCTTATATGGTGTGAAAGGGGGAGGGACCATAGGTTCCAGGAATTCCCATCCCCTTTCCTGGAAAGGTCATGAATAATGCAACCATTATTTAGCATATAATCAAGAAATAGCCATAAAAACAGCCAGCCAGCAGCCCTTGGGGCTGCTCTGCCTATGGAGTAGCCACCCTTTTATGACTTTACTTTCTTAAAAAACTTGCTTTCACTTTACCCTGTGAGCCGGCTTTCCAGGCTGAATCCCAATTTTGGGGTTTGCCCTGTGACAGTAAGGATATAGAAATGTATGTACAACCTTAACAGATGGGGAAAGATATCTATTAAAATAAGATCTAAAAAATAAAGTATACCAAAATGTTGACATTGATTGTCACCAGCTGGTAGCATTAAGGACAATTTTTTTCTTCATACTTTTCTATATTTTCCAATGTCTTAAAATAAGCACGCGTAAGTTATTAATATAATTAGGAGATTTAATTGAATTTATTTAAAAAGAATCTTCAATAGTGTGCCACTTTTTTCTTTTTATGAAGTTTATCTTTACGTATTTAGTCATTTTTATTGATACATATTAGATATATGTATACTCAATGTACATGTCATATTAGGTTGGTGTGAAAGTAATAATAATTTGGCACATTCATATAATCAAATCAGGGTAACTGGAATATCCATCAACTTAAATATTTATCTTTTCTTTATGCCAGGAACATTCAAGTTATTCTCTACTAGCTATTTTGAAATGTATAACCAATTAATGTTAATGAGTCACCCTACTGATCTATTAATACTAGGTCTTGCCAGGCATGGTGGCTCACGCCTGTAATCCCAGCAGTTTGGGAAGCCAAGGCGGGTGGATCACCTGAGGTCAGGAGTTTGAGACCAGCCTGGCCAATATGGTGAAACCCCATCTCTACAAAAATATAAAAATTAGCCGGGTGTGGTGGCAGATGCCTGTAATCCCAGCTACTCAGGAGGCTGAGGCAGGAGAATCGCTTGAACCCAGGAGGCGGAGGTTGCAGTGAGCCAAGATCATGCCATTGCACTCCAGTCTAGGCGACAAGAGTGAGACTCCATCTCAAAAAAAAAAAAGAAAAAAACAACAACTAGGTCTTATTTCTTCTAAATGAGTAATGTGCCACTTTTTAAAGGAGCACCAATTATTGGCTAAGCCATCAAAAACGTATTTTGCACCTTGTGTTTTCCATCAGTCCTCCTATTCTACTGCATAATATGAGTTTGCTGTATTATTTGAGATTATTCAATTCTGCTGAAGAAGACAAGAAAAGCAAATTAAGTGGATGAAATACTTAAGCAATGTAAAAGCATACATAGTGAGTTAGCAAGTGGTTTGTATGCCACAGGAGAATCTTGTAGTCTGTGTTAAGTCCCGAGAATGAGTAAGCAAATGGCTTGCAAGACATGGGCAGAATTGATCATATATGCTAAATGCTGACAGTAAATTAGAAACCTGAAAGGCTAAAAATAGAAAATGGAATATATGATGGCAAAAATGTGTTACTTAGAGCTAGAAAAGGATGGATAGACCCAAGTTATAAGCACACACATGGGTGACAGCTGGGCCACGCCTGACATTGACTATCCACTGGTGACACCTCGCATGTCCCCATTCTGGCTCTGCATGTGTTTTGTCCAAGAAGTGTAATTAGAAAGCATGGCAGTTTAGCAGCTAACTGGCAAGCTACAGCTATAGGCTGGCTACATCGCTGTAATAGAGCTAGTGTATGTCAATGGCCTCAGGTATCTTCTAGTCTGGGGGTACTCTTGCTCAAACTCAACTCTGGCCTCTTAATGACACCATCACTGGAGAAGGCTCCTATGGCAGACAGACAGGACACATGAACTTGACTAGCCCAGGATTTAGGTAGTGTGTGCCTTCCTCTTGCATATATATATAACCCAAGAGTGTTAATCTACTCCGCAGTTTTCCACTGTTTGCATTTTATATTGATTTAGTAAACTGTGGGATTCAAGCATCTTAATTTGGTCTGTGAGCCTTTTTGTTTTGTGATTTCTGGGATAGCTTGCTTGGTGGGTACTTGCACCAAGGTCCTTCCCTACACAGCTTATGGAAGGGGGAAAATATTCTTGTCTTTCACAGAATGGTATTAATACTTGAGACAGACTCCAGTTTGGGATTTGATATGAAGTCATGCAGTGACCTATTAGCAGCCAGAAACAAGACTGGGTCTAAATCAGGGAGGAATAGTTTGCACAGAATAATCCCTTATGAACTTAGAGGCCTTGAATAAGGGAGGAGATGAGTTTGGAACATGGAGGGAGAGCATTCTGGGAAGAGGGTCTGTGTGCAGATGGGTTTTTTGGAAACCTTAAGACTGCCCCATTTGGGATGGTTAGAGCATTTCTCAATCTTTCCTTTAGCAGCAAGCTCTGGTCCTTGGAGAGAGCATAGAAGGATGAGGACTGAAATTATTCCACAAATACATCACCGGACAACTGAATACATTATGAGAAATAGTTCTCAATCCATGGCTCCACTGTATCAATGTATTTCATTGTCATTTTTCCTTTGAAAATCCCTCAAGCTTATCAGGATTTAGTTGTACAATGAAGAAATACATTATCCCTCCCCTTCCCTACTGTGACTATAAAACACATTTCTGGCCAGGCGCAGGGGCTCACGCCTGTAACCCCAGCACTTTGGGAGGCCAAGGTGGGCGGATCATGAGGTCAGGAGTTCAAGACCAGCCTGACCAACATGGTAAAACCCCATCTCTACTAAAAACACAAAAATTAGCCAGGCGTGGTGGTACACGCCTGTAATCCTAGCTACTCAGGAGGCTGAGGCAGGAGAATCACTTGAACCCAGGAGGTGGAGGTTGCAGTGGGCCAAGATCATGCCACTGCACTCCAGCCTGGGCGACAGAGCATGACTCCGTCTCAAAAAACAAACAAACAAAGCAAACAAACAACAACAACAACAACAACAAAAATTTCCACAGCTGTGACCAGGGGTGTGTGAAGGAAATGTCAGAAGTAAAGCGCATTTATTTGCTTTGAAAACACTCAGTAAGTTTTTCTCTCTCCCAATATTGGCTCCTGAAATATTGAATGTTACTAACCTTCCCCTTCTTAGAAAACAAAACAATACACAAAAAGCCCGGAGATTCAAAATATGTTGCAGGTCTGCTACTGTATTCTATATACCAGGCACTTTTGGAACTGGGCAGTGAGGTGACTCTGACTGACATTTTATGAGACGTATCTACTTAAAGTTTGGTTAATTGCCAAGAGTCTTGTTATCAACTTCCATTGGTAATTATGCATTTAATACAATATGGTAGAAACTCTTCTCCAGTGCAGAAAGTTTTCTTATGTAATGAATCACTTAAAAACAATAAAATGCCTCCAGAAACTTTTACTTTTAACCCCATGTATTTATTTTTCATAATAAGGTCAAGTTTTCTCTCTTTCTTTTTTTTAATGTGTTTTACTGAATGGTATTCACATTATCTTTATGAGAAGAAGCAGCTTCATGATATCCAGATTTAGGTTTTTTAAAGTGGAGTGAGCTCTTGAATAACTTAAAGTACTAGCAAAGCGACCTGCACGCAATCTCTTTTTGTATTTTAATGATTTTCCAATAAGCTTTTGTAACAGTCTCATATTTTGCTATTCACTGTGTAATCTGTGGACCAGCAATGTCCCTATCGCCTGGGAGCTAATTAGAAACGCGAAGTCTCAGGCCCCACCCTCACCTACTGAATCAGAATCTGCCCCTTAACAAGCTCTCTGGGTGGTTTGTGTGCACATTAAAATTTGAGTAGCTATGATATGGCCTATTCAGTTCCTATTTCAGTAGCAATTTTAAAAGAGATTTGTTCTTTCTTTCTGTCCTTATATTTTATAATATTATGTACTATTTAACTAAATTATGTCATTGTAAAAGTAAGTATTACTGGCATAAACAAGCTTGGGCAAACACACAACTGCCTCTGTAAGCATTCAACTCAACCGTGAGAAAGGAAGCGAACGAGTGTAAGATTAGCCGAGTGCGCCTCACCCTGTGGGCATCACTCAGGATGTATTGCAGAGGGAAGACAGCTTCTAGGAATCCACGGATTGGCTTAAATGTAGGCTGTTTAAAAGAACCAGTCCTATAATTGTAATTGATATTCCCCGATGACTTTTCATGAATTGTTTCTAACCCCAATGACAAGATGGCAGGAGGGTGTTAGCAGAAGGCACTGTACTGTTGGCCAAGTATCCCCAGTTCTTCCCCCTCCAGCCACTTGCAGGATTGCTCTTTCTAGCCAGATATGGCATGGGGGCAGGAGTCTCATCTGGCCAATGAATTGTGAGCCAAAGTAACATGTGTCATTTCCAGTCATTACATTTAATTTTTATTGAACTCCTCAGAGCCCTCAATTTCCCTTTGGCTCAACAATCTCAGAGGTGTCAGCTATGAGCCAGCAAGGAAACACCTCCAACATTTTAGTTGCCTGTGATTCTGGGGTTTCTCACAGCAGAACCTAGTCAGTGCTGACTGAGACAGTATTCTCACTTAGAGGGTACAGCCCTAGGTTAGTGATTAAACTCAAGCACACCATCTATCAGGAGTTAGCTTTAAAATGCCTTCGTGTAGATGGTGTGCTTGAGTTTAGGTGTGCTTGAGTTTAACCACTAATCTAGTGTTGGGTAAATAACACTGAATTTCCTTGATTTAAAATCCCCACACACCAATCATACATAGGAGCAGTTATTTAGCTCCTACAGGAGTCTTCAGTTCAGAATGTGGCTTTCCTTCAAAAACCTCAATCTAAATCTGTATCAGAGAAGATTGATAGTTGATCTGTGGGATTTGGAAATAACTTTTCATTAACCAGAGTATTGTACAGGCATCTCCAACTTGGAATGAATGGGGCTGAAGAAACTGGTGAGCCAAGAAAATAATCCCTTTGAAGAGACATCCTCAGTCTGGAACCACATTCTGCCCTGTGCCCAGAGAACATCCCTCACAAGGTAAGCCGCTCCTGTCATCAGGACATTTGTTATGTTTGTGCTGGAATTAGTCCTTCCTACAAGGTATGTGCTACGGTGCCAAAAAGGCAGCAGTGGGGTCTTCACGGAGTCCACTGATGGGACATTCAGCCATTTAGTGCCTGCTTGGTAACAGATGGTTGCACATGTGAAAAAATTCAGTCTGGGACTGACTTGTGCTGTAGCATATCACTTTTTAGTGTAGTTTTGGGGTAGGAGATATAGAGCTCCCATCTACCTCTAAATGTTGGAGCTCACCTATAATTACCAAAAGAATCGGATAATTATCAGAACCTATTTGATCAAATTGGGTGAGAAGGCACACTAATAGACAAGAAAGGCAAGCTTGAAGGAGTTGGAAAGAAATGCAACTATTTAAAGATTATCACGGTTAATATAGAAAAGAAAATTATAATATAAAGGAAAAGCCCAAATTCAATCACATAAAATCAAAATTTCACACAAACAACATAAGAATATTAGTAATAGAAGTCACAAAAACGATTTTAGAATGAGTAAAAGGTAATCGTATCTAAAAGAATAAAATATAGATAATATAATGAACTATTAAAAAGTAAAATAAAAACCCTAAAATTTGAAAGCATGAATCAAAATAACAAAAATGAGTTAAGCTACCTAAAATTATGGTATGTGGTGGTTCAAAATACGTCCACAGATTCTTTGACACTACCTTCAGCAGGTGGAGCCTAATTTCCCTCCACTTGAAAGGCTGCATTTAGTGACTCACTTCTAGTGAAGAGAATAGAGTAGAAGTGATGTGCGACTTCTGGGACCAGGTCTTAAAAGACATCATGACTTCTGACTTGCTCTCTTCTGTGATCATTTGCTCTGGAAGAGGCATCTGCCATGTTGTGAGGGCAATTGAGCAGCCCTATGGAGAGGTCCACGTAGCAAGGAAAACAACCATGTGGTGAGTCCTCATAGGAGCAGACCCTGCAGACCAGTCAAGCCCTCAGACATTGTAGTTTTGACTGACGTCTTGACTGCAACCTCATGAGAGACTGAGGCAGAGCCTTCCAGATAAGCCACTCTAGACACCTGCCCTCAGAAACTGTGAGAAAATCATCAATACAGTCATGTCACTTAATATGTGCTGGGATATGTCCTGAGAAATGTATCGTTGTGTGAACATCCCAGAGTGTACTTAAACAAACCTAGATGGTTCAGCCTAAGACACACCTAGACTGTAAGATATAACCTATATAACCTATTGCTTCTAGGCTGAAAACCTGCACAGCATGTTACTGTTCTGAATACTGTAGGCAATTGTAATGCAATGGTAAGTATTTGTGCATCTAAACATATCTAAATGTACAAAAGGCACAGTCAAATTATGGTATGATAATCTTTTTTTTTTTTTTTTTTTTTTTTGAGACACAGTCTCGCTCTGTCGCCCAGTCTGGAGTGCAGTGATGCAATCCCTGCTCACTGCAAGCTCTGCCTTCCAGGTTCATGCCATTCTCCTGCCTCAGCCTCCCGAATAGCTGGGACTACAGGCGCCCGCCACCAAGCCTGGGTAATTTTTTTGTATTTTTAGTAGAGACGGGGTTTCACCGTGTTAGCCAGGATGGTCTCAATCTCCTGAACTCGTGATCCATCCGCCTCGGCCTCCCAAAGTGCTGGGATTATAGCCGTGAGCCACTGCGCCCAGCCATGGTATCATAATCTTAACGGGACCACTAGCATACACAAGGTTCATCTTTCACTGAAACATTGTTATGTGGTGTAGGTGTGTACTAGTTACTTTAAGCTACTAACTTTTAGGTAATTTATAAAGCACAAACAGATAATGAGCACAAACTGCTAGAGCTATGTTTTATAAATAAGCAAATAAATCATGTAGGGGTTAGAAATGAATCAGAGAAGGTGTGTTCTAAAGGAATCCTCCTGTTTAAGAGAGGTGACCTCTAAGCATGAAATTCCCAAAGAAGCTCTATGACGATTATCTTGCTCTTGATCTTTGAGCAAGTGAGCCCTGGAAACCACCTGTTATCCAGGACCTACTGAGTAGTATAGGCCCATCCTCTCCTGCAATACATCTAAGGGTTCTTCAACATACAACCTAACCCATATCCCATCCCAGCTTGCTGGAGCCAGCCGACACTGCCTTGTGAGAGAAGATTGTTAAATTTTCAGAAAGTTTGCATGCCAATTGTTAAATAAAACCATGAAATCATTATTACAAATTAAATTATATAACTTAAAATTAAATTATATTAAAGGAAAATGTAACAAATACTCAAAACTCATTCTATCCTAATGATTTTACTATATTATACAGTCATCTGTGCTTTTGAAGTTATTCTGTGTGTACTGAATTTATATGATGGAAATTCTACTATTAAATATAGAAAAAAACCAAGCCAAAATGCTTTCTCCTACTCTCATACAATAATCAGCAAAGAATACTTCTGTGACCCTTGGCCACCAAAATGTGTGCGGATTTTTCCCCACCAAGCAGTCTTTCAGGGGATTCTCTAGCAGACACTAGCTGGGTGTCCTCCGATTCAATTCTGACACTCTACCTGGAGATAGCATCAGATCTCACAGGTTGACGGCTCAGTCCCACAAGATTGGCCCCACTTCAGATGCCAGTTGCAAGAAGCAGGCTGTCACCTATAATTCTGAGACAGTTCCGACCATTTACCCCTCGAGTTTGATTAATTTGCTGGAGGAGCTTACAGAACTCAGTGAAACACTTTACTTACATTTACCAGTTTATTATAAAGGATATTGCAGATGATACAGGTGAACAGCTAGATGGAGGAGACACACAGAGCAAGCTCTGGGGCATGGGGAGTGGACTTTCCATGCCCTCTCTAGGTGTGCTACCCTTCAGGAATCTCCCCATGTGTTCAGCCATCAGGAAGCCAGCCCCTTCCCCCCCACCATCCCTGTCCTTTTGAGTTTTTAATGGAAACTTCACTACACGGGCATTGATAGGGTTTGCATCTGCATCCCCACACAAATTTCATGTTAAAGTGTAATCCCCAATGTTGGAGGTGGGGCCTGGCAGGGGGTGGGGGTGACTGGATCATGGGGGTGGTTCTAATGGTTCAACACCATGCTCCCTTGGTACTGTATAGTGAGTGAATTCTCCTGAGATCTCATTGTTTAAGGGTGTGTGGCACCTCCCCTCATCTGTTCCTCTTGCTCCAGCCATGTAAGACCTGCCTGCTTCCCCTTAACCTTCCGCTATCACTGTAAGTTTTCTGAGGCCTCCCCAAGCAGATGCCAGCATCGTGTTTCCTGAACAGCCTGCAGAACCATGAGCCAACTAAACCTCTTCTCTTTGTAAATTACCCAGTCTCAGATATTTCTTTACAGCAATGTGAGAACAGATGCATACAGGCATGATTGGTTAAATCATTGGCCATTGGTGATCAACTCAACCTTTAGCCCGTCTCTGCTCCCCAGAAGTTGAGGGGTAATGCTGAAAGTCCCAATCCTCTAATGTTCTTTCTTATGACCAGCCCCCATCCTGAAGCTATCTAGGGACGTCCAGCCACCAGCCATTTCTTTAGCATACAAAAAGCACTCTTATTATTCCAGAGATTCCAAGGATTTTAGAAACTCTACCTCAAGAAATTGGGATGAAGACCAAATACATATTTCATAATATCACAGCTATATAATGGTCTGCTACTGGGCATCTCTGCCCAACTCAGTGTTCGGTAGCATCACACTGATAGCTTGAAATTGGACATGGTGAGAATATAATGTAAGAATTGGCGGGGTGGTGGCTCACGCCTGTAATCCCAGCACTTTGGGAAGCCGAGGCGGGCGGATCACGAGGTCAGGAGATCGAGACCATCCTGGCTAACACAGTGAAACCCCGTCTCTACTAAAAATACAAAAAATTAGCCAGGCATGGTGGTGGGCACCTGTAGTCCCAGCTACTCAGGAGGCTGAGGCAGGAGAATGGCGTGAACTCAGGAGGTGGAGCTTGCAGTGAGCCAAGATCTAGCCACTGCACTCCAGCCTGGGCAACAGAGCGAGACTTCGTCTCAAAAAAAATAATAATAATAATAAAAAAAGAATTGGCAAGTGCTACAAATCACATCTTGATTGTTTTTTTTTAAATTGTGTAGTCTTAAAACAGTGATGAAGAAAATGTTAATAGCATAGATTAAACTTAAAAGTGTGCCTACACTTGTTATATTGTAAATAGCAAAAAACATTGATGATATATTCTTCCAGTATTCAGAAAAATTCTATTCTTAGCAAAATAGTTACTCACATTCCAGAAGAATGAGTGAAGTTCCAATATATGTCTTATTAGTTAAGATAAATGAAAGTATCAAACAACATTCAATTTGAATTATACTCGTTCATCAGTTGTAACCATAGATTGACTATGGATAGTCAGAAATTTGGCAAAAATCAAGGTAAACATTGTATGAAAATCAATTGACTTCACAGAATTTATATAAAGAAGATTTTATATTTTATTATTTTTAAACTGTGTGCTACACATCCTTTATATCAGCAATATTTTTAAATAAGTGTATGTGTATATATATTCTTCTTTTTTCAAAAATTGTCAGGTTTTAAATGTTTACCAGCATACCAATGACACTAACTCATGCTGACTATAGTAGATAAATTACTTTTCTTAATAATGAGTCTACATTGTGTATTGAGGGCGGAGGATGTTTGCATTATCTTTACCTGCAGGCAGGAGCAGGAAAACTAGGAATAAGGGAGGAAAACCAGGTATCTATTCTCCAGCCTGGCTCCACCCACCAGGTCGACAGGGAAGTGAGACTTGTGGTAGAAGTGGAAGAGCTGTTCTCACAGGGGAAAGGTTTATGAGACTGATGTTACTGTGAGTCAATTATAACCTAAGTAGTGAGGTCAAGTGCAAATAGTAGATGTGTACCTACACAAAAGACTATATCTTATATGCCTTTTTCCCCACAACTCTGTACTTACCCTCACAGAGCACTGCGCTTAGGAGATGCTCAAAAATATTTGATAAAAACTTGCATTAAAATAAAGATATAGTGATAAAAATCAACATATAAAAGTCAGTAGTACTTCTATGTGCTAATAGTGAACTATC
The DNA here is from genome assembly GCF_029289425.2 of Pan paniscus. Taxonomy (NCBI): domain Eukaryota; kingdom Metazoa; phylum Chordata; class Mammalia; order Primates; family Hominidae; genus Pan; species Pan paniscus. Next base: position 45,253,229 of record NC_073255.2, read on the forward strand.
GAAAAAGTAATCAAGAAAACAATACCATTTAAAACAGCTACCAAAAAAAATCTATTTCTAGGAAAAATTTAACCAAGGAAGTGAAAGATCTCTACATTTAAAACCATAAAACTCTGATGAAAGAAATTGAAGAGGACACAAATACATGGAAAGATATCCCATGTTCATTGACTGGAAGAATTAATATTGTGAAAAAGATCATACTACCAAAAGTGATCATACTACCAAAAGTGATCTACAGATTGAATACCCTCCCTATCAAAATACCAATGAATACCAATGTCATTTGTCACATAAATAGAAAAAAATCCTAAAATTTGTATGAAACCACAAAAGGCCTCAAATAGGCAAAGCAATCTTGAGAAAAAAGAACAAAGTTGGAGGCATCATACCACTTGGCTTCAAAATATACTGCAAAGCTATAGTAACCAAGACAGCATGGTACTGGCATAAAAACAGGCATAAAAATAGACAGCCCAGAAATAAATCCACACATCTACAGCCAACTGATTTTTCTGTGAAGGGACCAAAAACACACATTGGGGAAAGGACAATCTTTTCAGTAAATGGGGCTGGGAAAACTGGATGTCCACAGGCAGAAGAATGAAACTTAACACTTACCTCTCACCATATACCAAAATCAACTCAAAATGGATTAAAGACTTAAATATAAGACCAGAAACTATGAAACTTCTAGAAGAAAACATTGGGGAAATGTTTCATGACATTGGACTGGTTAAATGCTTTCTTAAATAAGACATTGAAAGCACAGGCAACAAATGTAAAAATAGACAAGTGGAAATATATCAAATGAAAACACTTCCACACAGCAAATGAAATAATCAACAGAGTTAAGAGAGAACTTAAAGAATATGAGAGGCCTGGCACGGTGGCTCACGCCTGTAATCCCAGCACTTTGGGAGGCCAAGGCAGGTAGATCACGAGGTCAGGAGATCGAGACCTTCCTGGCTAACTTGGTGAAACCCCATTTCTACTAAAAATACAAAAAATTAGCCGGGCGTGGTGGGCACCTGTAGTCCCAGCTACTCGGGAGGCTGAGGCAGGAGAATGGCGTGAACCCAGGAGGTGGAGCTTGCAGTGAGTGGAGATCGCACCACTGCACTCCAGCCTGGGCGACAGAGTGAGACTCTGTCTCAAAACAAAAACAAACAAACAAACAAAAAAGAATATGAGAAAATATTAGGAAAGTATACATCTGACAAAGAGTTAATATCCAGAATATATTAGGAACTCAAACAACTCAATAGCAAAGAACCCAAATAATTCAATTTTAAAATGAACAAAAGATCTGAATAGACATTTCTCAAAAGAATACAAATAGTCAACAAGTATGTAAAAAAATACTCAACATCACCAATCATCAGAGAAATGCAAATCAAAATGAGATACTGTCTCACTCCAGTTAGAATGGCTATTATCAAAAAGATAAAAGAAAACAAGTGCTGGTGGGGTGTGGAGAAAAAGAAACCCTTATGCAATGTTGGTGGAAGTGTAAATTTGTACAGCCATTATGGAAAACAGTGTTGAGGTTCCTCAAAAAATTTAAAATAGAACTACTATATGATCCAGCAATCCCACTGCTGAATATTTATCCAAAGGAAATGAAATCAATACGTCCAAGAGATCAGCACTCCCTTATTTATTGCAGCAGTATTCACAACAGCCAAGCCATGGAAACAACCTAAGTATCCATCAAGAGATGAATGGATAAAGTATGGTATATATACACAATGAAATACTATTCAGCCATAAAAAAGAATGAAATGGTGTCATTTGCCACAACATGGATGAACCTGGAGGACATTATGTTAAGTGAAATAAGCCAGGCACAGAAAGACAAATACCACATGAACTCCCTCATATGTGGAATCTTAAAAAGTTGATCTCATAGAAGAAGAGAGTAGAATAGTGGTTATCACAGGCTGAGGAGGTTAGGGGAGAGAGAGGAATGAGGAGGGGTCGGCCAATGTGTTACAAAGTTACAGTTAGATAGGAGGAATAAGTTCAGCTATTCTATTGCACAGTAGGGTGACTATGGTTAGCAATAATATATTGCATATTTCAAAATAGTTACAAGAGAGGATTCTAAATATTCTTGCTACAAAGAAATTATATATGTTTGAGGTGATGGATTTGCTAATTACCCTGATTTGTTCATTAAACAATGTGCACATGTACTGAGACATCACATTGTACTTCATAAACATGTATAATTATTATGTGTCGATTAAAAATAAAATAAAACTGGCCAGGCGCGGTGGCTCACGCCTGTAATCCCAGCACTTTGGGAGGCCAAGGCGGGTGGATCACGAGGTCAGGAGGTCGAGACCATCCTGGCTAACATGGTGAAACCCCGTCTCTACTAAAAATACAAAAAATTAGCTGGGCGTGGTGGCGGGCACCTGTAGTCCCAGCTACTCAGGAGGCTGAGGCAGGAGAATGGCGTGAACCCAGCGGGTGGAGCTTGCAGTGAGCCGAGATCGCACCACTGCACTCCAGCCTGGGCGACAGAGCAAGACTCCGTCTCAAAAAAAATAAAAATAAAAATAAAAAAATAAAATAATAAAATAAAACTTAGAAAGCAATAAAAATATAAGTCAATTTGATTACTCAAAATCCTGAAGTTTTTTGTGCACCCTCCAACCATTAAAGGGAGTGGGAGCTAGAGGACTCTACCTACACAGCTTGTCCCAGGAGCCACAGTGCAGTGAAAGTAATCCTGGGCAACCCAGGAGCCACAGTGCAGTGAAAGTAATCCTGGGCAAACATTCATTAACAGCAGGCTCATACAGTCACATAACCTCTGCTATAAGTTGGTGATGTCCCCATCTTTTGTTCTTTTAGGCTCTGCAAAGTGCATCTTGCATAAAAGTGAATGTTAGCAACTCTGCTAAGGGCAGATAACGTAAACTGGCAAGTGCAGTTGTGAAACTCCTCTACTGATTTGGGGGCCACAGGATCAGGGTGTCAGATCTAAGGTTGGTGGAGATGTCTGATTATTTTACCCTCCACAGATAAAGCAAAGGTTCCTGTATAACATCCCTGGTCAAATTGAACCTTCATTCATTTTACCTATAAAAATTACTGCGCTAGTAAATGCACCTTTCAGGGTCGATTTACATGGTGATAAATAAATCTCAATCATGTTTTCGAAAATGAACTCTCCCTTAGGCTCTTTTATATGACACTGAGGTATGGGCTACTATTGGGAAAATTTGGATGTTATCTAACTTTCCATAGGTATAAATTAAGGCAGTCATATTCTATGCTGCAGTATTTAATACAGACAATAAGCAATACTAAATATATTTAAAACACTTCTTTGTAGTCATTTGTTCTTAAAGCTAAAAAGTATAAACCTTGCATTTAGATGTATTTGCTGTCTCAGCAAAAACGACAACAACAACAACAACAACAACAAACTTAGCAAATATACAATTCTCCCAAATAACCAATGGTATTTCTTTTAATGGGTGAACATAGCCATGTTAAGACGTTCAGGTACCAGTAAAATATAAAGCCATTCAATTTTAGTACCACACCTAGCTCTTGAGCACAAAGAACTTCTACTGAAGCATGGCATAATTCAAGCAAAGGTTGCCATTTTTACCACACTTGGAACTCTCAGACTTGGGAATAAGAGGCTTCTATTAATATTACAGTCTCCTTTGCTCTCAATGCTGTAGACTTCAGCTTCACCTTGATGCCGCACAAATAATACAGCTCGATTCAAGTTGGAGCCGTTGGGTGCTGCTGTCAGCCACTCTCTCCAGCATCTTGGTTTGGCTATTTTGCATTTATTATTTTCTGTGGAAAGCAAGAACCTGTGCCTTTTGAGTGTCAACAACTTTGATGTTTTCTCACTGCGGAGGAAAGGAGATGAATTATTCTGGAGAAAATGCTTTCTTTTTCCTCGGTGTTACTTGTGAAGGGCCTGGCACTTCTAAGAAAGTAGTTGATATTCTCCAAGGCTTTTTTCTCTAGACAATATTATTTTCAGTGCTTGGTGAATATGAATCAGGTATCATGCTCCATAAAAAAGATATTTTCAGGAAGTGTTCTGAAAAGGCTGCTTTTGCAATTGAGCTTTCCATTTTAACAAGCCATCCTTAATTTAAAGAATCTACAATGAAAGGATCTTTGTAAGCCTTGAAGGTCCAAGTGGGCTGGAGTTGAGGAATGCCACAGCGGCTCTGGTAGTGAACCACAGTGATTCAAAGCCTACAGTCCCCCTTGCTGCCCAACCTCTAGCTGTGGCACCTTGGACATGTTTCTTTCCATCTTTCAGCCTCCACTTTCTCACCTTTAAATTAGGGATGTGAGAGAACGCAAGACAAGGGGCGAGTGTGAGGAGGCAGCGCTCTGCACAGTGACCAGTGCCTAATAAGCATTGAGGAGCTCAACACATGTGAGCTATCATAGAAAGCAGCAGCTTTACAGAAAGCTGTCTGGAGGCCAAGCTGGAGGATCACTTGATATTTGGCACTTTCTTTCATGTTACGAAGTGGTGGCTTATTTAATCCAGTAAATTCCTGGGTAACATGGAATACATCTTACACTAAATTCCTGTCTATCATGAATAGCATTAAAATCAAGTTCCAGTCTTGCACCTTTTATGTGCAAGAAAGCTTGTGGCTCGGTCCATGGGGATAGTTAGATAGGAACCCTGCTGGCCAGGTGCGGTGGCTCACGTCTGTAATCCCAGCACTTTGGGAGGCCAAGACGGGCAGATCATTTGAGTTCAGGAGTTTGAGACCAGCCTGGTCAACATGGTGAAACCTCGTCTCTACTAAAATACAAAAATTAGTCAGGCATGGTGGTGGGCACCTGTAGTACCAGCTACTTTGGAGGCTGAAGCAGAATTGCTTGAATCCAGGAGGCAGAGTTTGCAGTGAGTCAAGATCATGCCACTGCACTCCAGCCTGGGTGACAGAGCAAGACTCTGTCTCAAAAACCAAACCAAACCAAAAAAACCCTGCCCACAGGGGCAGGGGAGATCAAACAGATGTCTGAAAAGCTCACAAAGCCAGGATTGGTTAAGTGCTAAAGAAAGATGAAAATAATGTGTTACCAGTATTCAGAAGAGGGAGAAAGTGCCTCCTGTAGGGGAGTAAAGGGAAGAACTGAGAAGACTTCAGGAGGAGATGGATAGGTTTGGGATTTGTAGAGAAGGGGAGAAGGCATTGAGATGGGAGGAAGGGTGCCAGCCAGAGTGTTTGTGCCAGACGCTGTGCTAAGCTTCATGTTCACACAGACTCATTTAACCTTCACAAAACGGGTTGAAGTAGGTGCTATTTTTCTTATATTATTAAGGATGAAATGAAGGCTCACAGTGATTAAGTCACTTGCCTAGACTCACACAGGTGACAAGTAGCAGGGCCAGGGCTAGAGTTCAAGTTGTCTGAATCCACAGTCTTTTTTAAAACCACAATACATGGAGAATAAAAGGATGCTGGCTCAAACCCTGGCTGGAAGACAGCACGGGAAAGATGACTGTGGGGAATACACTGAAAAACTTGATGAGGGACAAACTCAGTCCAGACTGCCCTGGGATCAGGCTCAGATCCTGAGATTCTGGTCATTAGATACTGGGGAACACATGACCTTTTTGAGTGAAGGGTGACATGATCAGACCTGTGTACTGGTAGATTCACTGTGGAAGGCCCCACCACCAATGATCAGAGAGAAGAGTGCTGGGACTTGTTCCTACAAAGTTCTCATTAAGCCTCTCTGGGCATCATCCACAGAAGCTGAGCCACTTAATCCCAAATGTGTGAGAGAGCAATATTCTTCCAGGGTCCAAGCTTCTGTTTTCTAGAGTAATAGTTCCAAATATGTTGAATGCCATAGAAAAAAAAGTTTATATGCAAATCGGAAAAATGTTTGCCTACAATTTCAGGCAATTTTCAACCCTGAAACTCTAGAGGAGTAGTTCTCAAACTATAATGTCATAAAATAGTAGCCAGAGAGCTTGTTATAATGCAAATTTTCAAACTCCAGCCTCAAAAATAGTAATCTAAGGGATCTCAGAAAGAGGCCCAGGAGCCTGCAAATGAACAGGCACTGCTTCGTAATTGCAATGCAGGTGGCCTTTAGACAAACTTCTAGAAACTCAGACCTAGGGGCCCCCAGTCCCTAGAGAAAGAGCCCCTATTCTAGAACATCACATAGTGGTATGGTTTGAATGTGTCCCCAAAAGTCAATGTGTTGGAAACTTAGTCCGCCATGCAGCAGTGTTGAGAAGTGAGACCTTCGGGAGATGATTGGGTCAAGAGGACTCTGCCCTCATGCATGGGTTAACCTATTTATGATTTAGTAGATTAATGGATTAATGGGTTATTGAGGGAGGGGGTTAGTTATCACAAGAGCGGGTCTGTTATAAAGCCAGTTTGACCATCTATTGTGAGCCCCCCACTGTGTGAAGGCCCCAGCCACCTCAGGCCTCTGCAGAGTCCCCACCAGTAAGAAGGCCCTCATTAGATGAAGCCCCTCAACTTTGGGCTTCCCAACCTACAGGATTCAAATAAAGAATTTTTTTCTTTATAAATTACCCAGTCTTAGATGTTCAGTTATAGCCACAGAAAATTAACTGAGACACAGATTCATAATGAAAATGGTCCTAAAATACAAAATGAGGACTGCTTCACGACCTCTTATTGAAGTTCTGTTGTATACTCCTTCTGACTGAAGCCTCTTTCTGCTTTCTGAAAAAAATATGGCAGAGCAAAAGGAGACATTGAGAGTTTCTTTTACAGTTCAGCCACAAAGTCCTCTGCACACAGTAACAGACTCCAGAATTGAATCCAGGGGTACAAATGTCTGCCATTATTTACCAAATAAATTGCCCATATTTGCCACTTTTTATTTGCAAATGCTGTCTACTGTATCAGGAAATCCATTTTTCCTCCTCAAGTAGTACTTGCAAAATAGGTAAACATTTTGCTGAGAAAACACTACATGGCTCACTGAGAAGAATTATCCAAAAGGTTATCCAAATCTGAGCTGGCCATTAGGCACTGTGAGCATTAAGAGGAAATGTGCTCTGGTGGGTAAGGGAAATTTAAGACTTGAGATATAATTAGGTATTGAAAAGGTGGCAGAACCGAGAGGGTGTTAAAATGAGGTGTGCCTGTGAGAAGGAAAACGTGACTAGAACAACCAAAAGCCGTCATGAAGGCTGCATTTATCAAAGCGGGCAGTTTGCACAAGCCTGGAGTGAAACGTTAGCTCCGTGCGTTCATGACTTGTTCGTTACACAAAGGTTTCATGCTTTCCCCAAAACACTTCATCTTACATCCACGGACAAGGTCTAGCAAAGATTAGATTTACTCTATTTGCCTTCACATTGGTTGCATTTTTGACAGTTATTTGTGGTGCTTATAAAGAGTCTTTCATCTGGAAATTCACAACCTGCACCGTAAGGGAAACTCCTAACTCGGTCAGCACTGATGTTCATGAAATGGTCTTCAAAAATCCCCAGAGAAAGTTTAACTTTCAAAATAATGACAATGTTCACAGCAAAATTCTTTTAACCTTCCTGTATGCTGGGACATTTTCATAATAAGAGATGGAAAAGATGTTGGTCAAAGGATACAAAATGTCACTTAAGAAGAGTAGTAAGTTCAGACCTATTGTACAACATGGTGACTGTAGCTATAACAATGTATTACATACTTACAAATTGCTGAGAGTGGATTCTGAATGTTCTCATGACAAGAAAATGGTAAGTGTGTGAGGGAATGAATGTTAATCAGCTTGATTTAGCCACGTCACTGCATGTGTGTGTATGTGTATGTGTACACACACATCGTGTTGTACATCAAAAAAAAAAACACAAAATCCAACAAAAACATATAACTCAACTTAAAAAAAAGAGAAAAATTTCATAATAAAATGTTGGGAAAAGGATATCAGGAAATCAGCAGGATGGGATTGGGGAGCACATAGGTACCTTGAGCTGTTCTAATCCTTGAGTTGGGAGATGTGTTTGTTTTATTAATATGCCTCATATATACATATACCTATTCCTTTTGTTCAAATATTATATAATAAAATTTTAAATAGAACAAAACAGAGATGAGTAAGTATATTCCATCTGAGTTGCTGTTAGGGGCACAGCAAAATGTCAACTACTTTAAACCATTCTTCTTTGCTTACTATCCACACGTGGTAAAGGAAGGGACATAGTGACAATGTTTTCTAGTGTGTCAATGAGTTGGTTAAAATAAAAACTTTGTGCATCCCCCAAAAAGGAAACAAAATTCCCTGGAGCTGTTTTTGTTATTGTGAGCTGACAGCCTTTTTTCATAAGGAAAGAAAAAAAAGCTACTAAGATTGAGTGCGAAGGAGAGAAATAGTGAAGCTTTGACGTGGTGGCCAGGGAGCTCATCTGAGTTCATTCAATCCCAGGAGACAAGAACCTTGCTCAGGGGCTAGTCCAGAGAATTATTCTTGATCTGGATTGACATTGGGAGAAGATCAAGGAAGCAGAGAAGTAATTAGGGTTATCTCTGAATGACATCAATAGTAAGCAGAACAAGACACACCTTTGGATCAAGGAGTAGAATAGCTGCAGAAACTAAGAAAGAAACAGCATTTGCAAAGTTGGCTGGTTGGCTCTGAGACCCACTATGTATGACCCAGAAAACCCAGGCTGATAAGGGTCCAGCCTCCCTCATAAGGGATCTCCATGGATCCTCCAGTAGCAATGATGATGTGTCAGAAAATGGGGCTTTGTCAGGAACTGGGGGACAAACCCATTTCTTATGTAGCAGGGATATTTAGGACATCTTCCCAGTATGCTCTGAAATTCCACCTATCAAGATTCATTTAAGGCTAGGCACTGTGGCTCATGCCTGTAATCCCAGCATGTAGGAAGGCCAAGGTGGGAGGACTGCTTGAGGCCAGGAGTTCAAGATCAGCCTGGCCAAAAAAGCAAGACATTGTCTCTACAAGAAAATTTTAAAAAATTAGCCAGGTGTGATGGTGCATGCCTGTAGTCCCAGCTACTAGGGAAGCTGACGGGGAGGATCACATGAGCCAGGAGTTGTAGTCTGCAGTGAGCTTTGATCACCCCACCCCACCCCAGACTAACAGAGTGATACCCTGTCTCCAAAAAAAAAAAAAAAATCATTTAAAACAACAAGCACCTGGGTGGTGGAGGTGATACTGTGAGTCTTTCACACTCCAGAGCTGAGGTCCCCAAATCCTGGACCATAGACCAATAGTGGTCCTTGGCCTGTTTGGAACTGGGCTGCACAGCGGGAGGTGAGCGGCAGGTGAGAAAGCATTACTGCCTGAGCTCTGCCTCCTGTCAGATCAGTGGCTGCATTAGACTCTCATAGGAGGGTGAACCCCACTGTGAACTGCGCATGAGAGGGATCTAGGTTGCATGCTCCTTATGAGAATCTAACTAATGCCTGATGATCTGAGATGGAACAGTTTCATCCCCAAACCAACCCTGGACCCTGTGGAAAAATTGTCTTCCATGAGACCAGTCCCTGGTGCCCAAAATATTGGGGACTGCTGCCCTAGAGAACTTTATTTAATCAGATGGCTTTCCTAACACATGGGGAGGGGTGGACAGCCACTGGAGGCAACATATGGTCACTGGATGCTCAGGAGAAACCCAAACTTTCTATTGACTGGCCCCAAGGAAACCAAACCGTTCTTTCCAGAAACCAGATAGCAAAACCATTCTCCTCTGCTTAGCCATGCAAAGTGGCCCTTTAATTTTCCTCTGCGTCTTTTTTAGTCACCATTTGCAGGTGACTCAGATGTGACTAGAATGGTATCATACATCTGAAACCTGGGATCTGTTATCTTTGTTTTAATTTTCCCCAGAGAACCCCAGTTTCAAATTAAATTTTACATAGAACCAGAATATGTAAAATAGAGAATCAGAGGAACTTTAGCTGTAAGGAGTTGGGTGTCTGAACGCGGAGGCTTCTGTCAATGTGGTGTGAAACCACTGCTTTGGAGAGACTCAGGATTAGGAATCACAGACAGTGGGTGCTTAAAGGCACATTCAAGGGCTAGACAAAGGCAAACGAATGTGAAATGGTCTAGCTGTATGTGTTTTTCTGGCTGCTTGTTTGTTCTATCCTGAGTAAAAAAGTGTGCCTGCTCCTACACACATGAGTCCTTCATGCTGTGTCCAAGGATCGCTTACAATGCCACTCAGAAAATAAGAGTATTTCCCAATATCAGGTATTCCTGTGAGCCTCTTATAATGAGGGCAGACTTCTAATTGTCACATTTGTTCCCTTTAGGGATCTGTGCCAATTAAGAAGATTCTGAGTTCTGGGGAAGGGACATAGGGCAGAAAGGGCTGAACCCTAATTGTCTCATGTCTTTTTGTTTATTTTTCTCACATGTAAAGCATGTTTATAAAAGTGACATTAAACATTAGGTAACACATTACATTTAATGCATATAGTAATAGTTAAATTAGTAAACATGGGTAAAATTCAACCCTGCCTAGATGTATACATGGATTTTGATATATAAACATGGGCATGTGTGAAAGAATTTATCGAAAAAAAAAATCCTAGAAATCTCTAGGATTTCTAGAGATTTTTAGAAAATACTAAAAATTTTCTAAAAACAGAAAATTTTTTTCTATTTTTTCCATAGTGAAAATACTAAGAGTTGTAGTTTGTATTTTATTTATTTATCTAGAGACAGAGTCTCACCCTGTCCACCAGGCTGGAGTGCAGTGGCGCAATCTCGGCTCACTGCAAACTCCACTTCCTGGGTTCAAGTGATTCTCGTGCCTTAGCCTCCTGAGTAGCTGAGATTACACATCCCCCGACCCCCACCATTGTGCCTGGCTAATTTTTTTTTTTTTTGTATTTTTAGTAGAGACAGAGTCTTATCACGTTGGCCAGGCTGGTTTCGAACGCCAGACCTCAAGTTATCCACCCGCCTCAGCCTCCCAAAGTGCTGGGATTACAGATGTGAGCCACTGTGCCTGGATTTTTATTTTATTTTTGTACCTATAAGCAATCTACATAACACTGAGCAACTGTAAAAATCTTTTATCTGCTTGAAGATTCAGCTCATCAAAACTTAAAGCTCACATCACACAAGTAACATTAAACTAATCTCAAAAACTGTCAAAAGAAAGACCCCAAAAGCATTTTACTTTTATTATCTACAAGTGCCATCTTACTGCAAAAGAGTTCTTGCAATGTAGCCAACAACAGGGAGAAGGGATAAGGATGCCCAATCCATTGAGGAAGATTCTGTATTAAACACTTTCAAGTCTGATAGTTTATCATTCTCAGACAATTCTTCAAAATCTCAGGCTTAGATATTTTTCTAGGATATGAGCTAAATGCCCCTTTTTTCCTTTCATTGTACTGCATGCATCTGTTAAAACCTATTGTATTGAAATGGTTTTTAAGAGGCTGTTTCCCACTTGTTTGCGAACATGGAGCTCCTGAGCATTGTCCTTTCCTTGGAGCCCCTGAGGGTCGTCTTTCCTTGGAGCCTGGGCAGCACGCAGTGGCTGACCAAAAGTGTGATGCCCAAACTTTTCAACGTTCATTCAAGCTTTGAGCAAGAACTAAAGAAATAGCAGACTTATGGACTGGAAAATACAACTGTGAAAAAATGAGATTTTATAAAAGCAGCACACGAAATCTTAACCATCTGAGTGTGTGTGTGTGTATGTGCCTGTGTTTCACCAGTAACTTTGGACAGTTCAATATTTAGTGGAATCACATTTCCCAGCACTCAGAATATATGGAACTCCTTGATTGTAAAGGCACAATCTTCATTCCGCATAAGAAAGTCAAGCATTTTACTTTTTCTAAACTCACACACTTATTTTCATGTTTTCATTTTTAAGTTAAAATTTGAGAAGACTCAAATACCAAATCCATGGATTTTCATGCTTGTGCACTCCCATCTGACCAACCACAGTGTGCCCCTGTTGAGCTTTTGTAAGGAAGCGAAAATGCGACTGATCCACAACAGTGTCACTTTCTCTAGCTCAAGGACACTGGTTTCATTCATGTTTCCCCTGGCTGCCTAACCTTTTGCACAAACGTTTTTCTTTTCCTCCCTGTGTGGGCAAGGACACTCACCCTGCACATGTGCTGCTCCGCCCTACTTTCAGCTCAGCCAACTCTGATTTCCTTGGGGTCTATATACTCACTCTATCCCCACCTTTGCACGGTCAGCTGGGCCACTTTCATCCCTCACTGGATAGCTGGCATCCACTTAATAAGTCCTTCCTGAACTCACTCTCACTTCCCAACCCATCCTCCAGGCCTGGATGATCTGTGAATTTGCTTTCTGTTAATACATACCATGCACCTTTGACAAGGCCCTTTCAAAGGCAACCCCTGCTACCACTATTTTCCAGCCACCCTGACCTCTGCCAGATAGAGTGTGCTGTCCCTTCAGGGTCTGTTCACGAGCTGTAACCTTACGGTGACTAACCCCTTCTTTTGGCCTAAGCTAATTTGCATGGGTTTCTTCCATAACCAAGAGTCCCAACTCATATGTGACTGGGAGCCAAGGGTGCCCGTGAAACCAGCGGTCTCCAACCTTTTTGGGACCACGGACCTGTTTCGTGGAAAACAATTTTTCCACAGACAGGGGTGGGGGAGGATGATTTTGAGATGATTCAAGAACATTACATTTATTGTGCACTTTATTTCTACTATTATTACATTGTAATATATAATGTATATACATGTATATATTATTACATGTTAATATATACAGTAACAGATCATCAGGCATTAGATCCTCATGAGGAGCCCACAACCTAGATCCCTTGCATGTGCAGTCCACAATAAGGTTCGTGCTCCTATGAGAATCTTGTCACTACTGATCTGACAGGAGGCGGAGCTCAAGCGGTAATGCTTGCTCACCTCCTGCTGTGAGGCCCAGTTCCCAACAGGCCATGGCCCAGTACCAGCCCCATGGCCCGGGGGTTGGGGACCCCTACATTAAATGATCTGTCCAGCGGTTCTGATAAAGACGATGTTGGCAGACAAAGTAATCACTTACCCTCTATACATGTGGCTCTGTGCTACCCTAGAGGCTCAAAATCAATCAGCCTTACCAGGTAGGGGATTGTCCCCTGGGGGTGGGGAATTGGCATCATGAGGAGGAAGATAAGATGTGTTTAAGATACAAAGATCGGGAGGCTGAGGCAGGAGAATGGCGTGAACCCGGGAGGCGAAGCTTGCAGTGAGCCAAGATCATGCCACTGTACTCTAGCCTGGGCGACAGCGAGACTCCGTCTCAAAAAAAAAAAAAAAAGAAAAAAAGATACAAAGATAAGAAAAGCAATATAATGTACTTTTTGTTAAGGAGTTTATAACACTGGTCATTTTAGGCAAGAGCAAAGTACTAGCATATGATAATTAAGCCCATTACTTTTACTCTCATAGAAGTGAAATTGGGCTGAGTTGGGATGCTTAAGTTCTTTTTCTGAGCTTTCCCTGGACACCAGTGGTTCTCAATGGGGAAAAGGGTGTATCTCCCAGGGGTATCCGTCAATGTCTGGAGACATTTTTGGTTGTTACAACTTACAGTAGAAAGGGTGAGGGGTGGGTTCCTACTGGCATCTGGTGGGCAGAGGCCAGGATGCTGTGGCATACCCTGCCATGCGCAGGTCAGCCCCTATGACAATAAAGTGTCCAGCCCCTGGGAAACACAGCTCTAGGCTCTACATTTCACCTCCATACAGGTATTTCCTGAACTTCCGGATCTCATCTAACTTATCATCAAAATGTAGTGGAAAGATGACAGAATTGGGAATGCAAGGTCCTCTTTCAGCTATGGGAGTAGCAATGAATAGCATATGATCCCTTGTAATTACCCAGTAATGTAAATTGAGGGAGAGCATTTGATTTCTTTCCCTACTAATTTCAAATATACAAGTAATGCATGAACATATTCTCCTGGTAAAACAATTTAAATACTACAGGTAAAAGTAAAGTCCTCCAAGAAATCACCCCCCACCCAAGCTCTCAGAAGTCACCATTTCAGTTTATTATCAGTTTGGTGCATATCTTTCTATAGTGAACAATGAGAAATTTCCTGCCCCCCTTAAATGTTTTATTTCACCAATCTGGTTGGAGTAGAATCATATCTTGTCAGTGTTTTAACATGCATAGTGCTAATTGCAGGTGAAACTGAGTATCCTTGCGTATACTTATTGACTTTTACTTCCTCTGTGAATTGCCTGTTCACCTCCTTCACTGATTTGTGTCTGTCTATGTATGTGTCTCTTATCCCTATTGATTAATACATACTATTATTATTATTATTATTATTATTTTGGAGACAGGGTTTTGCTGTGTCACCCAGGCTGAAGTGTAGTGGTGCAATCACAGCTTACTGCAGCCTCAGAATCCTAGGCTCAAGCGATCTCTCCACCTCAGTCTCCTGAGTAGCTGGGACCTCAGGCACACACCATCATGCCTGGCTAATTTAAAAAAAAATTTTTGAGAAGATAGGGTCTCGGTATGTTGCCCAGGTTGGTCTCAAACTCCTGGCCTCAAGGGGTCCTCCCACTTCAGCTTCCCAAATTGTTGAGATTACAAGCGTGAGCCACCATGCCCAGCTGGCACATACATATGAGATGCATCCCAAGGTCTCTGTGTGTTCACCTGTATCCCTGCGCACCACATACTGTATAATAGCTGTATGTTTCCTTGTCTCTCTCTCTGTCTCTCGCACAGGCTGAACATATAATTGTGGTCTGAATTAAGATAGCATCCCAGGATTCAACACTCATAAACATGATCTTTGTGCAATGCAGGTGGAAGATATTGGGGACATCATGCAAAAGTGAAACATATCCAGTCCCTCTCCTCACGACACATATACAAATCTACTTGTAAAAATAAACTAGTTGGTAATTGAACAAATGCCGAAAGGAAGCATACACCACGGGCTATGGGGATTTAGAGATGGGAGGAATAATTTTACTTGGTGGTGTGGTGTTGGTGAGGGGTATGTGTGATGTGTGAGTATTCAGGAGTGCTGGGCTTACAGTATGGTTGTCTGGTTCAAATTCTAGCTCCAGCATTTATTTACTAGCAAGCCACCTAACCTCTCCAAGCCTCAATTTGTTTCCTCTTTAAAACAGGGTGTGTGTTAGAGTGTGAGTGATCATAATAGTACTGTTTAAGAATTAAATGAGGTGATCCTAGTAACACTTTTGTCAGCCATTACAGGAGAGAGGGTGGTACTTGAACTAGAACTTAATGCTAGAAGATACCTACATGGGTGGAAAGCAAATTTGTGAAGGTTTGGCTTTTACGCCACAATCCCTCATCCTTCTTTTTTACCCTTTCCTCCCTTATTCCTCCTGAACACACATTTCTTGAAACCTGCCCCAGCATGCCACCTATGCGTTCTCTTTCACTCCTTGTAGGTTCCTCTGTAATGTCCTCCCAGGTCCTGCTAGACCTCATCCTCCGAACCTCTTCCAACCTCCCCCCATCTGGAGTTGTTGAATAGTGGATCCCTTAAATTCATATCCACCCTTCTAGAACTTCAGAATATGACTTTATTTGGAAAGAGGCTCTTTGCAGAGGTGATTAAGCAAGGATCTTGAGATAAAATCACCCTAGATTTAGGGTGGACTCTAAGTGCAATGACTAGTATTCCTCGAATAGAAGAGAAGACACAGAGACATAGGGGAAGGAGGCCATGTGGAGATGAAGGCAAGGGTTGGAGTTATGTGGCCACAAACCGAGAAAGGTCAAGCACCACCAGGAGCTGGAAGAGGATAGGGGAGGATCCTCCTCTAGGGCCTTTGAAGGGAGCATGGCCCTTCTCATACCTAATATGAGACTTCTGGCTTCCAGAACTGAGAGAATAAATTCCTGTTGCTTTAGGCCATAAAGTTTGTGATAAGTTGTTATAGCAATGGGAAGTGAATCCACTATCATCAGAAAGGGGTCTTTTGGAAACATCCCACTCTGGTCATGCCTCTTGCCTGCCTTGCGTCATTCAGTGGCTGCCTACAGCCTGAGAGGTGAAGTCCCCTGGGGCCTGGCACACGGGGTCATCCACATGTGGCCACAGTTGCTGAGCTCTCCAGGAGCACCTGTCATCACCCATGGCCAGCCATGGCCTGTGCCTGTGCTGCCCTCCCTGGCCCCAACCTCAGTCCTGTGCTGGTAATTAATTAAGATCAATAATTCAAATGGGCCCTTTCCACCTGACCAACAGAATGGTTTGCAGCATTCACCTCAGTGTCTTAGTACTCTTTAGTGGACAAAGGTTCCTATTATACTTCCTCTCAAGTTATGAATCATCTATAATTATCAATAAAATGTAATCTGAAGGATAATGTATACTGTGCAATGTGAAATAAACAAAACATTTTTTTAGTAAAGAAAAGCTTTTACTTGTAATGTGACTAACCCCTATCTTTTCTTAAAATATCAGTAATAATAAGAGTTGGCTCAGGGGTCAGCCTTCCCTCATCCATCTCCACCCTGCAGCTGGCCTGGGTGCTTCTTCTAGATCCTAATACTATTATAGCTTGGGTAGGCATCTAGCTTATCACTCACCATTTCAAAGTCAATCTCCTTCACCAGGCCAGGCACAGTGGCTCATGCCTATAATCTTAGCACTTTGGGAGGTCAAGGCAGGTGGAACACACCTGAGGTCAGGAGTTCGTGACCAACCTGGCCAACATAGCAAAACCCCATCTCTACTAAAAATACAAAAGTAGCTGGCTGTGGTGGTGGGTGCCTGTAATCCCAGCTACTTGGGAGGCTGAGGCAAGAGAATTGCTTGAACCCAGAAGGCAGAGGTTGCAGTGAGCTGAGATAGTACCACTTCACTCCAGCCTGGGCGAAAGAGTGAAACTCTGTCTCAAAAAAAACCAAAAACACAAACAAACAAAAATCCCTTCACCAGAGAGGAAGGAAGACTTTTAACCATGTCCAATTCATCTTTGTGACCTAGCCACTCCAGCTGTGCTCGAACCACGGCAGGAGCTCATAGACACTGGTTGAATAATTGAATGAGTGAATGAGTATATTAATAGGCAAGGAGTTAGAGGGAAAGTCCTCTCTTAAATCTGCACTGGGACTCAGAATCTCAACACATGCAAATGGCTGATGGCATGGTTTTATATCTCTGGCATGACTGATTGAAATAAGAAATAGGAAGTTATTTCTGCTGGAGACACAGCATCTCAACTTTGTCTTAATATAAAGCTTATAGCATATTTTCACAACTGCTGGCATGATTGATTGTAAGGAAACTATTACTAAAAAAAAATCTAAGTGATTAGAGTGGGCTCACAACGCCTATGTATGGATAAAAAGCATCATACAACCAGAAACCAAAAACTCTGCATAGGAGAGTTGTGTCCTTTTCAAATGCACAAAAAGCAAAAATAAAATCACTCTTATGTTCTCAAATCTATCTAAACTCCACAGAGTAAGCATCTTACACCTTCACGGATAATTGATTGAATTCTTATTAATGACCTTTGATATCATTAGAGGCTGTTGTATTCAAACACACACACACACACACCTGTGTGCACACACACAAACACCCCCCCCCCAAAAGCCCAGTGTCCTTTGCATTATTTTCTAACCTCATGATATGTAACATAATTCATACACAGTGTTCTAAAGTTGGAAATTGTATGCACATGGCTGCCAATGTGTTCTGGAAATCTCCAACTCTGGACACAAAAGTGAAAACAGAGGAAAAGAAAAAGGGAAATTGACACATTTCAATAAACATTACAAACAATCAGTGCACTGTAATAATATTTGAAATAGATGCCAGGGAAAATTAAAATCCCTTTTATTTCCATTATTTTATTATTTTCATCATTTAGGGATTGAGAAGGCCTTACTATTGAAACCAAATTTCAAGCCAGACTAACTTATGGCATTTCTCCAAAAGTGGAAATGTTCTGAAACAAGGGAGCAGTTACAAATATAGACAAAGGGGCATTCCCTGACTCACAGAGAGAGGAACCTTTAGAAACCACTGATTCATCCTTCTGCTTTCAGCCATGACTCTTCACTCTTAAGACACTCGCTGATGAATGAGCTTGTGTTATGATGACCTGCAGAGTGCAGGACAAATATTCTGAATCATACACCATGGAAGCGCGGCTCCATGCTCGGCATCTCCTTTCTAATTCTGGAAGAGTCTGCACTCGCCTCACATGCACCATCAGTCCTGGAGATCTGACCCCAGGATGTGGCGCTCTCTGTCCTCGCCTCTTTCTCCATTGCTTCTCCCTCCCTCCACACCAAAAGGAAAGTCCAGTCCAGTGGCCCTGAAACACACCCACTATGCACCAAGGACTGTGCCATGGCTGCTGGCCCTGCAGGGGCCTGACCCTCAGGAGGCCTGATAAAGGAAGGAGGGAGGGGTGTGTCTTCCCATGGGGAGCACAGGAGGGGTGCACTGAGGGGAGTCTGGGCACACAGCACAGATGCCGAGCAGCCCCCTCCACTCAAGGCTCGATCCAGAGGACACCCTGGTGCCTTCTTGATTTCCCAATGTTGCTGAATCTTCCCCCAGGAGGCCCCACTGGCACCTTCAACTCAGCTTATGCAAAACACTGTTTCAATATGTGCTAACATTTTATTGGTCATGCACTTTTTATTAGCTGCTTTAATTTTTTGAAAGTAATTGAGGCATAAATAAATCATAAAAATAATAACTATTAAGTGCCAATGGCTGAGCCCTTCTTCCTCCTGCCTTCTCTGCTGCCTCCCTGTCTCCAGCCCATGCAGACCAGATGACTCGGGCCAACTCTGACTTCTCTTTGGCCATTCCTCTCCCCAGCCTGGTCCTTAGCTGCTCTTTGACTTCCCCCATGTATTGGCTCCCTTTCATTCCCACTACCTCCACCCAAGCCTGGGCCTCCAACCACTCTCTTCGCTGCCTGCCCTGGCTCTTCTCCCTGTGTGAAATCTGCCAGCCAGGGCAAGATGAACCCCTGCCCACCTCCTGTCACCCAAGGCCCAGTTTTTTCTCTTAGATTGAGATTCTAGAAATACTAAATAAATTACTTGCTCTTGCCAGAACAGGACAATGACTTCCTTCTTTACAGTTGTACTCAACTGTTCAAGTCACCTGCAATACCCTCATCTTTGCTTGTCCAAATCCTTCCATCAAATCCAAACATCTCCACCATTTCTCAGTGGTTAGACCCAAGATGTGAGGGTTCCTGGCAGCCACATGTAGCAGGCAAGGAGGGAATGAACAAGATTAGGAAGAATTAAAGCAGAGCCATTTGGGGGAGCTTAGTTGATCGAACCTGGGGCAACTCTTTCCCAGCAGTCATAACTGGTCACTGAATCTGGGTTCTGGCTGACGGCTGGGAATGGAAGACCAGGAGCATGAGGGTGACTTGTAGCAAGCTCCCTGGATAACTGGCATATGGTCTGCAACTTGGCCTGGACCTTCAAATGGAAGGGCAGGGAGCCTAGGGAGGTGGGTTGAGAAATCCAGCCAGAAGCAGAGCCTGCCTCCATCTCCCCAGTCTTCGCAGCACCTCCCCCCGGACAGAACAAGGGTGGTGTTTGGCACACAAAGAGCACTTCTGTCACTGCACACAGTGGGGGTGTGTATGTGTGTGTGCATGCACACTGATCAACATGGTGTCCTTTCCATATATGGTTCGCAATCCAACCCAAGGTGAAATGTATTTGCAATCCTCAAACTAGTAATGAATCTGATCGGATTTGCGTTCTTTTCTTCCAATAGCTTGGCAATGGGGAGAAATTGTTCAAGAAGCCTGGTGTGTGTTTGTTTGTTTATGGCGAGTGGTTTGCAAAGATGGGATATAGCAAAAGGCTTTGGGACTGTTCTCGTCTGTGCTGTGTGCTCCTGGTCAACTCCCTTGCCTTTGCCTGCACAGGTCCAAGGGTGCCGGGTTGTTTCAGTTAATGAGTTTCATAGTCACACAGGATTTGGAGTCTAACAAAGGTAAGCAACTCCTCTGCTCACTGCTCATGTGACCTTAGGCAACTTCTTTGACTTCTCTAAGACTCATGTTCTTCATCTGTAAAACAACAGTAACAATAGTTGCCTCTTTATAGAGTTGTTGAGAGATTAGCCCAGATGATGCTTGTAAAGGTAGTTAGAACAATGCCTCCCACAGAACAAGTGCTCCATAAATTACTGCTGCTATTATTACAATGTTATTATTAGAGTAGTATGGGAGCTTTGTTTATAGGGACCACTACCTCTGTATTAAAAGGCATTCCCAGGATCTCCAAGTGAGATCTTACTCAGTTTTTCTCCCTGTGGAATCTCCTGGCTTACTGCCTGTAATAAGATGAATGGTGGGCCTCCAAAAGATATGTCCACGTCCTAATGCCTGGCAACTGTGAATATGACCTTATCTGGGAAACGGGTGCATATGTAATTGAGTCAAGTATCTTGAGATAAAAAGTTCATCCTGGATTATTCAGGTGGATCCTAAATCCAATGACAAGTGTCCTTGTGAGGGACATGCAGAGGAGAGACAGAGAGAAGAGGAGGCAGACCATGGAGACGGAGGTTGGAGTGATGCAGTCATAGCCACCAAACAACTGGAGCCCCCAGAAGCTAGGAGAGGAAAGGCACTGATTGGGCTCTGGAACCTTGTGAGGGAGTACAGCCCTGCCAATGCCTGGATCTCAGACTTCTGGCCTCTAGAACTTTGAGAGAATACATTTCTATTGTTTTAAGCCACCAAGTTTGTCGTAATTTGTTACGGCAGCCCAAGGAAACTGATCCACTAACAAGTAAGTTCTAAATATCATCTTGCTTTCTTTTTCAATTCCTGACAAAACACAAGGAAACGAAAAAAAGTAGCTGAGAGTGATAAGACACACTAATGGATAGATCTTGATGTTCACTAAAGTGGATATCCAATTGTTTATGGTGTTCATTAACGTGAAATCATTTTTTTCCTTCCACCAGTTATGAGAGAAGAGTGATCACAGAGCAAGTGACAGATGCCACCATCACATCTGCATGTTCAATAGTGGGCGGTGAAAGGCGCAAGCCCATGAAAAGCTCAAGCACCACCCCAGGACATTCATGGGAAACAGGTCACATTGCAGTTATAGCACAGAGGACACAGATACACACAAGTGACACCACAATGAAGACACTTTTCAGAGAAGTGTATATGGGAATTAGGGACCGGAGAAAAAGGAAAAGGAAAAATCTAAAACATAAGCTTAATTAGCCAGGAGTAACAATCACCCAGTCTTAGTGACACAGAGACCTTGGAAGTTCACCCTCCAAAATAACGGAAACCGTCATCACCTCTCCAACCTTAGCTTGAATACTTCCAGGAATGGAGAGTTCACTATCTCACAAGGCTGCATTATCTGAAAGCGATATTTGAAATATCTTTCTCAGTCAGAGCCAGAGAAAATGTATCTCACTGTACCATGCACTACTGGTGCTGTTTCTGATTTAAGAACTGTACACAATCCTTACATTCATTTACTCAACAGATACTGCCTAGGCCTGTGCTGTGCACCAAGCACTGCAATTACACAAGGGATCTAGAGGCTTAGGAGCCCTCTGCTCTCAGGACAAGGCCACACTTCAGAGAGGTTGCTATGGGATCTCTAACTTCCCTCCACCAGCTCTTCTCATTCTCAGACTGAATCTAAAACATTACCAATAGGAATACTATTAACCAACATAATGAAAAATAATTGTACCAATAGCATTAAAAAAAACCCAAAGCAATCTCAAAAACCATGTCATAGAAACCAATGGGCAACTGCAAAAGGGAGGCCTCTTGAAAAAGTGACACTAATTCAGATTCTTTTGTCATCCTTCATTCCCAATCAGTCATGACACACAGTTCCACCTGTGTGTCACCACTCCCTGGACTCAGAGTTTTCAAAGGTCCCAGCCCCGCTTTACCCCACAGGACCCAGGGGACTCACACACCCAGGGCCAACATCCCTTCAAGAAAGCTGATGGTTTAGAAGGAGAAAAAAAAACCTGTAGAAATGGAGAGATGTTATAAAATTTAAATAAGGAAAGTAAATTGAATAAGGTAAAAATAAGTAAGTAAATAAATAAATACGACAACTGTAAAAGGCACAGCACAGCGGGCGGGAACAGTAGAAGTGCTGAAACTCATGAACAAAAGAGCTTGTCCCTGAGGTGAAATTTGATACAATTTTATTGGCCTTTGTGAAAGAAATAGGAGAAATAACATTTTATTTATTTTATTTGTAAGCCATCATAATTGCTAAAGAAATTTTGAAAAAAAGAAAATTAATGAGATGAATTAAAAGTATAGTAAATGACAATAATTAACAGTGTGGTTCTGGACCAGAACCACAGATCAATGGAACGAAAGAAACTCCAAAAACAAACACTGATATGTTGAAGACTTTGCGATGAATAAAAGTGACATTTCCAAACCAAGGGAGAATGGATGAATTACTCAACGCATGCCTCTAGGACATTTATGGAGGGAAAACATTATATCTCTCTTTTATCAAAATAAAGTCAAAGCATTGAAATGTAAAAAGAAAGAAAACCATAAAAGTATTAGAAAATCCAAGTGGAGGTGAAGGCAGCTCTCATTTTCTAACCGCAAGACTAAACCACAACAACACAAGTGAAGCATTGAGAGCTCTGACCAAAGAATGAAAAAAAGTATTTGCATAAAAACATTAACAAAAATCCAAAGGCAAACAACAAATTGGGGGGAAATATTGAAAATATGTATAAAAGGCAATTCTTTACATATAAAGGATATCTTAAATTATAAAACAAATGACAAACAGACCCATAGAAAAATGGGCAAAGATCACGAAGATGCCACCCACAAATCAGTAAGTGCAAAGGGACAAAAGTATCTGCAAAACTGTTTAATCTCACTAGTTATCAAAATAATGTGAAGTGAAACAATAGTTTAATTTGCTCATTTATCAATTGGTGAGGATTTTAATAAACAAGAAAATAGTGTATGTACTCTATTTGTAAAGATACGGCTGGGTGCGGTGGCTCACGCCTGTAATCGCAGCACTTTGAGAGGCCGAGGCGGGCAGATCACGAGGTCAGGAGATCGAGACCATCCTGGCTAACATGGTGAAAATCTGTCTTTACTGAAAATACAAAAAATTAGCCGGGCGTGGTGGTGGGCACCTGTAGTCCCAGCTACTTGGGAGGCTGAGGCAGGAGAATGGCATGAACCTGGGAGGCGGAGCTTGCAGTGAGCAGAGATCGCCACCACTGCACTCCAGCCTGGGCGACAGAGCGAGATTCCATCTCAAAAAAAAAAAAAAAAAAAGATACAAGGAAATAGGAAATGCTTTCATATATTTGTAAAGATATAAGGAAATGTTTTTTGTATGTGTTAGTAGAATTGTAAATTCATAAAAACTATCTGATGGACAATTTGGCAATCTCAGAAACTTTAAAAATGTGCATATACCTGTGCCCAAGTTCTACTTTTTAGAAATTTTTTTAAAGGAAACTAACATATCAATGTATAGAGATTTAGCTAAAAGGATATAAAAGCCAGAGTTATTTGCATAAGAGATAAATGGTTAAATAAACTGTCAGATTCCAATGAGATCACTTGGACACAGGGTGGGGAACATCACACACCGGGGCCTGTCGGGGGGTTGGGGGCTGGGGGAAGGATAGCATTAGGAGAAATACCTAAGGTAAGTGATGAGTTGATGGGTGCAGCAAACCAACATGGCACATGTATACATATATATCAAACCTGCACATTGTGCACATGTACCCTAGAACTTAAAGTATAATAATAAAAAAAAAGAAAATGAACAAAGGTCAAAAAATTGAAAAATAAAAAATTCCTCTTTAAAAAAAATAAATAAATAAATAAATAAACTGTCAGATTGATGCAATGGCGTGAATGTTTACTGCAGCAGTTCTCAGGCTGTGGTCCCTAGACCAGCAGCTCCAGCACCATCTGGGAACTTGTTAAAAACGCAAATTATCTGGCCCTTTCCCACCTACTGAATCAGAACCTCTGGAGAGTGATGCCCAGCAATCTGTATTTTAACAAACCTTCCGTGTGATTCTGATGCACAGTATAGTTTGAGAACCTCTCTCTTGGTGTGTAAGTCAGGGTCCTAGGAGGAACTAGATGAGACACTTGAATTGGTTTTTTGAAGTATTTTGAACTATTCACAAAAAAGAAAGTAAACCACGAGCATGGTGCAGTTACCATTGTCTCAAGGGGATGGTAACTGGAACCCAGGGAGAAGTAGCTGGGTGGGAATGACTGCCTGATGGAGCAGGCAAGATGGAAAGGGGGAGGGGATGGGATTGGAGGGGTAGATGGGAGATGTGCGGCACATGCCCTCATTGTAAAGGATTGTGCAGGAGAATATCCACATGAAAGGTGTTCATGAAATATCCAGTTTTTAAAAAGCGGTACCCAGCTCCTTTTTCATTCAGAAATATATATCATACATATTTTGTATGCACCCACAGATATGCATGAAAAAATGCTTGTAGGATATATGCCAAAGTATTAGCAGTAGTTATGTCCAGATCTTGAGATAATGGGTAAGTTCTTATTACTTGATCCTTTTTGCTTATCTATGTTTTCTAAAAGTTCTACAATAAACATGCAAGAAAAAAATTTAATGCATTCCCTTAAGCAAAATCATGAATATAAGAATCTCAAAGAAAATTGGAAAACTGGTGTGTTTCCCCAATATCTTAATTTTTATGGTTTATGTATAATAACCACCCATATTGGTCAACCTGTATTGCCTTTTACCTTGACAAGTTTTTGGAAGCAATGTGGTTGTAAGAAGAGAAAATGTAGTAAGTAATAGTTAGTACTATTTAGTAAACATTTCTTCAGTGACTACTCCAAATAAAACACTGCACAAAGTGCTTCCTGAATTATCTCAATCAATACTCACAAGAAGCTTAAAAGCCTTATATTATACTTCACTGTATTGATAAGGAAATTAAAGCTAAGATACATGAGTTATCTGTACTAGACTACATCTTCACTTTTCATCTTAGGGGAGCAAGGACTCAGACCAGAGCTGTCTAAGGCCAAAATCTGTGCTCTACATTTCTGTGGATGTGAGGAAATATGATTTTGAAAATAATGTATTGGCTGGGCACGGTGGCTCATGCCTATAGTCCCAGAACTTTGGGAGGCCAAGACAGGTGCACCGCTTGAGCTCAGGAGATTAAGACTGGCCTGGGCAATGCGGCAAAACCCCATCACTACAAAAAATAGAAAAATTAGCCAGGTTTGGTGGCATGTGCCTACAGTACCAGCTACTCAGTAGGCTAAGGTGGGAAGATCGCTTAAGCCTGGGAAACAGAGGTTGCAGTGAGCTGAGACTGCACCACTGCACTCCAGGTTGAGTGACATAGTGAGACCCTGTCTCAAAAAAAGAAAGAAAAGAATATATCAATTTTATCCTTATAAATGTAAACCCTGTGACAGCACAATTCACTGCATAATTTCACACAGTAATTTATTATTCTATGAGTACAGCAATGGTTTTCATGTAAGTATCTGAATATTACAGTCAAAATTATTATTTTAATAGTCTACTCAGAAATGATTTAATATATCAAGTGTAAAAACTTTTTTTTTTTACTTTGGTCTTGAATAATGCAGCCAGAGGAATGAATCTACTGATAACATTTTTTTGGGTGTTTGATAGAATCTACTGGAAAGAATTCATTTTCAACTATGAAAACTCTGGAGTTTCCTAAAGATTAATTCAAGCCATTATACCTGAAGCAACACTTCCCACAATGTTTAATGTGTCCCATAAATGTTTGATTTTGGGCTTATAGTCTGAGTGGTACTTTTTTATACGCATGCCTCTCCTATTGAATGTAAATTCCTTTGAAATAAAGATGCACATTTTATTAGTATTGACTTCCACTATGCCTAGCACAAAGCCCAGGTTTGCGAATGAACATGTGTCAGTCAGGACAGGCTAAATTATGCTGTGGTAACAAATAGCCCCTCAAATCTCATTGACTTAATCTGATAAAACTTTCTTTTCTCATTCACACTACATGTCTAATCTGGGTGGGTAGGGAAGGCCTGCGTATAAGAAACTCATGCTGATGGAAGCTTCAGCTTGACCCATGCTTTCCTGATCACTTTGGTGTGGGAAGATAATGTGGTGAATGGCCTCATAAACTTCAACCTAGAGGTAACACACATCACTTCCACTTATTCCACTGGCCAGTGCAGGTCACGTGACCACGCCTAAGGTGAACAGGGCTACCACATGCCTGGAAGATGGAGAACCAGAAATATCTGGTACAATATTAAGGACTGGCACAAAAAGGTTTTGGGAATGAATCATGAAATTATTAATTAGCACTTGTTAATTCATTTACTCACTAGTGACAGCCTACTATCTCAGGTTATCTTTTCTGACATGAATCAAGCCAAACATAGAAATAGATACACATCGTTTTGAGGTTGCAGTTGTGTTATCACTGAAATATTAATTTTATTTCATTATGTGTGGCAAAATTCATATTAATTCTACATTTATTCACTAGTTTGATCTTTCCAGAGGTACTAAGATAAGAGAAATACCATTGATTAATAATGACCATTAAGAAAAGTGAGAGAAGAAAGACTGGCTTGGGCACACCCCATAATTCATTCACTTAATTCAGTGAACATCTACTGGGGGCCTGCTCTGTCCCAGATACCTCAGAGACTCTGCAAGTATGAAGCTGACGAACACTTAATGCACACCAAAATCTTAAAGTATTGTAAATAATAAGTTTTTCTTTATATGGTAGTCTTTCATGTACAAGATATTTGTCTTGTTTTCCTTTTATAATTTTATTAAAAAGTCATTTTTAAAAAACTTCCAATTATTGATCCTTCATCACAGTTTAGAATTGGTAGAATTTATTTCCCCCAGTTAAGTGTTCTTAAGTATTTAACTGCAGTGCTAATTTTCTTCCTTTATTACTGTCACTGGACTCATTCTGGATTTACTGTTTGAAACGAACAAAGAAAGACACTAGTGAAATGTAGATTGTTGCCAGTCTAAGTGGTTCTGTCCATGAATAAAAGACCTTTGTGAGCACAGGCCTTTTGTGTTCATTCACGAATCTGCTGTTACACCTGTGAGATTGTTGTACTGGACCTGGGAAGGTGGCAGGACCTCTCTGAGCTCAGCATGCCTGTGAGCACAAGGGTTTCTCTGAAGTCAATTTCATAAAATCGTGTCCATTGTATCCCATGATAAATGTTCGCAAGCTTTTATTATCTTAGAGACAATTGCCACAGAGAAAAGTCAAAATGGTAATACTCACTGAGTAGAGACGTACACACTCAGCAAATTTATCAAATAGCCTGTTTTAAATCAACCTCCCTGTGTTTACTATACAAAGCATTTCAATAATACATATATATAAAATTCTTTTGCCAAAGTAAAATACAAATTTCTGTAAAGACTTTATAATAATTTTTAGTAAACTCAATTTCCTTATAAGATGAATTTGTTTTCCTTTGTTTACTTGTTCTTCCTATTTTCATCTTGGATTTTAACCAAAAAATGTCTTTGAAGAGTTATGAACCTTTTTTGTCCCCAAAGTCTCCTTTTTTCCCCTCCAACTTCCAGTTGCCATGTATTCTAGCCCTCTTGGTATATTCTCTGTTTATTGTTTATTTTTAAGAATTGTATTTCTTTGAGGACATTTTAGAAAGTTGTTAAATTTGATAGCAGTATATTGCGTCTTCATAAGGACATTTACATGTGTGTACAATTTCATAATTTCCAAGAACTTTCCTACATGTAGTCTCACTTGGTAGAGCAAAGCACAAAGTTTGTTATTTTGAAAGTCGTGCTACAAGTTAGCCAGCCACTTGAGGATGTTCCTCAGGAGGTGCATGAATTTACTCCATGACTTGAAAGCAAAAGGCAGGCTCCCTAAGTCACCTGAGCTGCAGCCTTGTGTTGTAGTCTGTACCCCTCACAGAAGGTTACGCTAAATACAAAGTTCAAGATTGGCGAGGAGCACCTGGGTAGATGAAGCAGTCTCAGTAATGTTCCAGTTAAGGTTACATATGTTCTCTGTACATATCAAATGTTACATAATTTTAAAAATAAAACAAAAAGATAATACCTAACCTTTCCAGAAAATTATACCTATTTCACTATGGAAGAAACACCACTCTGCAAAAATGCATCTTAGAACCTACCAGTGAAGGAAGGTTTGAGAGCAGGGAGACTTCTCCAGCAGAAACAGCGCAGTGTGGCTTAAGACATTCCTGCTTCCTGTGCTGGAATACAGGGCTTTCTTGAAATTTCCTCTTTAGGATGCTAGGGGCAAAAATGTCATTTCGAATGCATACTAATGTTTCCTAATACACACTATTTACCCCCACAAACAAATACACCTAAGGTGTAAAGAAGAACAATACCAATGCTCGTGAAAACCACTGATTACTACAACGAGAATATAATTCACTTGAGAATGGAGGAAACTTTCACTACCTAGAAATGCAAAGAGGACAAATAGAAACTAAACTGGGGAGATTTTACCATAATTTATTTTGTCTTTGACAGATAAAGCAGGTGAATGAATGAGTGAATGAATGAGTGAATGAAATTGGTCTTCTGATATTTAACCAGTAAGGAAAAATTAATAGTACATATCAAACTTGTACCTACTAAACAGGAAGTACATCTTCCTTGTAAATGGAACATGCTCAAATATATCAATATATTTGACAAACCACATCACTGGACCACAATGCAGAAATGTTAGAAATTATTAATAAAATTTTAGACACAGACATGTAAACACATGACTACTTGGAAAGATTGTTGACTATTGTAAATAAGTATTTTGCCATAGAGGAAATCAATACCACATTTATAGAACCTTAAGAAAATGGAGGCAGTCATTCATTATTTGCAAATCCAAGAAATAATTTTAAAATACTATTAGAACTGATATAGAATTTGAGTAACAAGATTAAGGCTACATCTCCAAAGAGAAATTGCTTTTCTAACAACTACCAAAAAAAAAATTACAATCTTCAAAAAGGAAACATATCATTTATCTCATCAACAAAAAGCATAAAATACACAGGCATGTACCTAGAAGTGCCTTGTTCTAATAAAATAGTAAATATTATCTCAATCCTGTATGCTTCACATGAACTCTTTCTGATTCTCACAACTCCACAAGTGGGGTTACTGTCTCCATGTTTACTATACAAAGCATTTCAACAATACATATAAAAAATTCCATTTTCCTCGGTCAGACCTCAGGAAAATGAGGTCTGGACAACTGAATAAATTGTCAGATGCCACATAGCTCTTGGAGAGGCAGGCTGGAAACCTCTGTCCTTCTTCAAAGCCTCTTCAAAGTCTTTCCACTCTCCACTGTCCCTTGATCAGCTGCACAACCAGTACAAAGAAAACAGATGCTGACAAGAGGGCTCTGAACTGAATGTAGAGACATCTATGTCCCCAGATGGGAAAACTAGACATGAGAAAGACTTTTTTCCCCTTAAAATAATGTACGGGTTGAATGTAACTCCAACCAAAATCTCTATGAGACTTCCTTTTTGTAGGGGGAGACACTTTTGTGGAAATGTTACCCCAAAGTTCACGGATATACATCGACAGGAAAGGGAATACATATGCCCATCTCCCTTCTCTTTTTCCAATGCTGACCAGACAGCAGAAGAACACTGTAAAAGCAGTAATTTCACAAGGACAAGAAAATTCAAGAAATAATGACAATGAAACAATCCATATATTTTTTAACAATGGGCTTGATGGAGATCAGTGGTTTTAAAAAAAAACAAAGACCGAAAACTAGTGCCCCAAAAAGGAAGTCAGCAGGAAACAAGCCAATTCACATCACAGAATCATAGAAAGTTCTAGAACTCGAGAGAAGCCTACATAAGAGAAGGTGTATATAGGGAAAGCTGGCTCTCACATCCTCTTACGCACCCCAGCAAGCAACAGAAAGTTTATTCTCAGAGAAATTTTTTTAAAAGAAGCTCCAGACTAAGAGGCACCAAGCACAGAAGAGGAGTGACGGACATTACTAAATTGCACCATGCTGACTTAAGCCTTCTCCACCTCCCAAACTCACAGTCAAGCTCATATCCACAGGAAGAAGTCTGGAGGCTTCTCTGAAGAAAACAACCAGCTCAGGGGAAAACGCCTACAGATATGAAGACCCGAGGGCCCCTGGAATGAAGTGAGCTCCACCAATTGATAGACTAAATCTCATTCCTAAATGTGACCACACAGCCAAGGACCACCAGATAGTTGAAGAAAGCTTCTAACAGGAAATATAGAGACCAAAACAAACAGGCAGGTAAAAAGAACTTGGAAGAAACAGAGATATTAAGGAACAGAAGAAAACTAACAAAAACAACAACAACAAAGCAATATTGTACCCTTATAAGAGAGAGCTCATCCATGAAACAGGAACATGAGTCTATAAAAAAGAATAAAGAGTAATATAATGCTCTGAAAAATTAAATACTTCTATCCAACATATTTTAAAAAACCATTTGAAACTTTAGTTCTGGATTGTTACGATTTTATTAATTTATGCCTCTTATTATTAGGACTTTTTTGTTCACAGTTGTATTCCCAAAATACTTAGTTTCAAAATACATTTTGGCTTACCTGTGAGATTACTGCTTTCAATGCTTATAACTGTCTCACGTATGTACTATCTTTCCCTTGTATTCGTTCTGTATTCTGATGGGTTTTAATGAGTGGTATAGGTCCTTGAACATTTTTTTCCCAGAAATTATGCATTAACAGAATATTTCCTAAGTATTTTCACGTCTCAAAGTATATTTCATTTGTAGCTATACAAATACTAGTTTGTCTACACAAAGGAATCCAGGTTCACAATCTCGGTGAATCTTGCTCCTTTGTCATCAGGCAATTAGTGTGGTAAATGAGCTGTTTGATGACACTTTAGGTTGATCTCTCCCATCTTTTTTTAGTTTAAAGATCTATAGAATTTATGTCTTTACCCATGAAATTAGAACATATTATTAGGATATGTATATGTATGTGTCTTTTTCAATATCTTGTATGGGTTTGGGAGAAATTTTCACCAGCAACCTCAAATCTTTCTTTAGCCTAGGTAAATTTTCTCTTATATATCTTTAAATATTATCCCTTCTCCATCTGTTCCAATTAGAGTGAAGAGAATAAACATATGTTGGATACACTAAATCTATCCTCTCAGTCACTTCTATCTTGTAATTCCTGTTTATATTTTCATTCTATGTTCTGTGAAAACCCCTCAAGTTAGTTTCTAAATCCCTAATTCAATTTTTAGCAATGTTTATTTGGTATTTGTTGCCAATATCGGTGGGGCTCCTTCAGCAATCACATTTTAAATTTCCTTTTTCAAAGCAGCCTGCTTTTTTGGCACAATATCCCCCACAACTCTCCTTGAGATTGCTAATTGAGATGTTCTTCAATTTTTATTTTAAAAATTAATTCTGTTTTATGCATTTTCCCAAACACTTCACATCTTCCCCCCACCCATCTGACCTGCTGCTTTTCTTAAAGTGTCTTCAGTTAAAATCCTTCACTGTCTGTCCATGTTTATCAAAGAAAAGTGTATATCAATCATTTTTACAAGGTTTACTAAGTACTTTCTGTGCTCCAGGCAGAATACTAAAGAATGGAAACTCTAAGTCAAGGAAACCCCAAAATAATCTTATGAGATCATGCTATCCTCCCTGAGTGTCACCTGGGGAAGAAAAGGTGTAGCCAGCTGCACCCAGTTGGGAATTTTTTCCAAATTACTGAGATCTTTTTGCCTCTTGGCTCCACTCACTTCTCCAGCCTCTGTCTTGGGACCACGGGACCATCTCTGCAGTCAGGGCTGTAGGTGCCAGGAGAAGTCAGGAAAGGGCACATGAACTGATTTTTCTGTTTCTTTTTTTCTTGTATTTGCTGTGCAAGCCCGGAGTTAGCTGGAGGCCTGTCCAGGTAGGAGCCAGCCGTGGCCCACCCCCCACTTTACTTAGCAAGTTGTCCACGCCAAGTGAAGCCTGGGGGCTAGGCCGCAGCTGCCGTCTGTGTGGGGGGGCGCTGATACAGATGCTGAAGTCCTTCATCACCCGCTCCCCGGCCCACGGACCTTCCCAGCCACAGCTATTCTGAGCCAAGAATGTGGCAGGTGTCAACTTGGGACTCCTATCTTCTCTGGATGCCCTGCTGTGCCTGTACTGGGCGGAGGATCACAAAGCACTGACTGGTTTCTTTGCCATCGTGATGCCATCTTTAAAATGCTGATCCAGGCCTGATGCAGTGGCTCATGCCTGTAATCCCAGCACTTTGGGAGGCCAAGGCAGGTGGATCACTTGAGGTCAGGAGTTCAAAACCAGCCTGGCCAGAATGGTGAAACCCCATCTTTACTGAAAATACAAAAATTAGCCAGGCATGATGGCAGG
Organism: Pan paniscus; assembly: GCF_029289425.2. Classification (NCBI taxonomy): domain Eukaryota; kingdom Metazoa; phylum Chordata; class Mammalia; order Primates; family Hominidae; genus Pan; species Pan paniscus. The sequence continues at coordinate 45,285,696 of NC_073255.2, forward strand.
TGCCTATAATCCCAGCTACTCAGGAGGCTGAGGCATAAGAATCACTTGAACCCAGGAAGCAGAGGTTGCAGTGAGCTGACATTGCACCACTGCACTCCTGTCTGGGTGGCAGAGTGAGACTCAATCTAAAATAAAATAAAATAAAATGAAATAAATGCTGGTTCAGTGATGGTAGCCTTCCAATGTTAAAGCAAATCTATCTGAAATCAATTGGTCAGAGGAATACACAGTGTTATAGACAGCGTAGCTAAAAGCTTTCTTAGAAAGTTAAGTAACCTTGGTTCAAATCCTGGTTTCACAAATTACTATGTGAACTTCAGCAAGTTATTTTACTTCTCTATTTCCTTTTCTGTAAAATAGTGATAATAATAGGGTTATTGGGCAGAACAATGAAGTAAGACACTTAAAACAATTCAGCACAGTGCCTGATTTGCAGTAAGTACAATAAATGTTAGTTATCATCATTTTTAACCATAAGATATATTGCACTGCAAAAAGATATCATGAGATAATATTAGACAAACCCAAAATAAGGGACATTCTATGAAATAGAATTGCATTGCATTCAGCAATGCCAAAAGATATCTATGACCACTACAGTAATTCAAAATTGTTTGAGTTTTACTTTTTTTGATGAAAAAAGAAGTAAAAATAGTAGAAAATTAAAAGTAAAATCATCATTATTTGCAAATCATGCAATACATAAAGTCTAAATAAACCCTATTGTATGAGTGTGTTAATGTATAAAATATGTCTGAAAAAATTTTTGAAGAATATATCTGTAAATATTTTTATTTTAACTTTTAATTTTTGAATAATTTTAGGCTTATAGAAAAGTTGCAAAAATAGGGCAGAGTTACCATTTATCTTCCACCAAGCATCCTCTTAAGTTAATATCTAATCTTACATCATCATGATACATTTGTCAAAATTAAGTATTGGTACAGTACTATAAACTACTGACATTTGCATGTTTTACCAACATCACTTTTCTGTTCCAAGATTCAATCCAAGATCCCACATTATACTGTTATGTCTCCTTGCTCTCCTCTAATCCATGAGAATTCCTCAGCCTTTCCTTGTCTCTCAGGATGTGGACATTTCAAAAAATTCTGGACAGTTATTTTGTAGCATGACCCTTATTTTGGGTTTGTCTAATATTCTCTCATGATTAGACTGAAGTTGTGTGTTCTGGATAAGAATACACAGAAGTGATGTGTCTTTCTCAGTGCATCATATCTGGAGGTGATATCGATATGTCAACATGATGACAATATGTTTTATTACTGGTGATAATTGACTTTGATCACATGGTTAAGGGGGTCTCTGCTCTAACCTCATTATTTTTTCTTTGTAATCAATATGTATTTAAGGGGGAGATACATTGATACTATGCAAATATTGTATTTCTCCTAAAACTTTTTAGCTTCTAATTTTAGCATTCATCTGTGGATTTTATTTGCCACAATTATTACAGGGGTGTTCTAATGGTAATTTTGTATTTCCTTAATTTCTTCTATGTTTATCAATTGGAATTCTTCTGTAGGGAAGAACTGTCCCTACATTTTTGAGACTCATTGACTTTCAGGGCTGAAGAAGACTTTGGAGTCTTCTGAGATTTCAGTTTGCCAGCAGTGTAGACATCACCTGAGAGCTTCTTAGAAATGCAAAATCTCAGGCCCTATCCCAGACCTACTAGATCAGAATCTGTATTTTAGCAAGATCCTTGAGGTACTCATGTTCTTCAAAAGTCACTTTAGTTCCATGTCATCAAGGGACTTGATCAATTGAGTCTAAACTTGAAGTTAGCAGCAGAGCCAGACCACACCTCAGTCTCCTGACTCTCAATGCACTCTTCTTTTCTTATTTGATTGATCCATTCTCTAGAGAAATCCAAAGAGTACAGGCTTTGGACTCAGACCCAAATTTAAGTATCTAACACTGTTTACCTAGCAAGCTACTTAACCTCTCTGAACCTGAGTTTCTGCACATGTAAAGGGCAGGGCAAATATTAGCTAACTTTAAGGATCACAGTGAAGACAAGAGCTACTAGATGGAAAGCATCTGGCAGAATGGCTTGGGCATGAGGACACAGAGACATGCAGGCACATCCTCTTCCAGGAGGGACTGCAGCCAGGTGCTGGGAGTGCTGTCAGCGCATGCCTTCAGCTGCTAGCCTCTTCAAGCCTCACCCAAGGTCATGCCTTTTCAGTGGTGACTCACATCCAAAGACAGGGATGTGGAGGCCCAGCCATTTTGGCCAGACACAGAATGGAACAACCTTGATGACCATTTCAGCTCCAGAACTCTTTGAGGTCTGCTGGCCTTCTTTCTGCTCTGTCCTGTTTTATAGCTCACCTCTCCCTTGGCTCATTCCCCTTTCTGCCCCCTTCCTTCACAGATGTTGAATTCAAGGGCACTCCCTACACACAAATCCATCTCAGGTTTCATTTCCAGAAGAACCCAAACTGCCACATGGCACAAAACAGATTCTCAAGAATTGGGAACAACTGTTATAAATATCATTATTATGCCTTTGGGGGATGAGCTTTGCAAATTGACCACTATCACTAAATAGAAAGTGACCCAAATATGTACTAAGTTTTTATTATACACCTGGCCTAGTGCTCAGCTTAGGGATATAAAGTTTAGCAAAACAATGCTAAGTGCTGTCTAGTAGGGAAGACTGAAAATAAACTAGACGGTGCAATTAACCCAAACATCATTTTGGCAAGACTACTGTGGCCAATGGCCAGTCCCTTCGCAGCTGAAACTCTCCTGATGCTCACAACTTGAAACAACACCATCAAGGGCCATTACTGGAGAACCCTAGTTGGGAGATGGAAGATGAATCGTCACTTCTTTTTTAATTAAAAAAAGGGTACATGACCTGATTTTAAACTAAAGAAATTTATTGTTTTCTTAAAAACTCTTTGTTTACCTTTGATACAAAAAAGTCCACAAATAGATGTAAGCAAGTTCTGGACATCCAAGCCATGATGAATATGGAACTGAGTTTTATAGCTCTGCTTTCAAAAGTACCTCTTACACATTTATCTATGGTTTCATTTCAGCTGTTCTGCAATAACAAAAGAAAAACTACATTGTGCTTCAATTGCAAAGGAATGGGCACTGAAAGCTGAACAAAATCATGTTTCTTCAAGCAAAGGGCAAAATGCACTCTATGTCACTATTTCAATTGGATGAAATGGTGTAAAGCTCAATTCTCAATTATTTACTGTAATGCAAGATGCTTAGCCTGGAGTGCTGTTAAAAAAAAACAAAACTACATTCTTTCAAGATTAAATGCATATTACCATTAGAGAAATCAGAATAGGCACATTAAAATATTTGCCTGGGAACTACCTATTATTCTTTAGCTCTGGCTTTGAAAGCCTAGTAAAGGTTTCCTCGGATAATAGACAACTTTAATAGTCTTTCACAACAAAAGTTAAAAGTACAAAATTTCCATTACCCACTGCTGGCCAGAGGCAAGTTCCTCAAGGGGTATGCAAATACACTGCCACATAAAGCAGCCATAAAATAGTCTTTAGAAGCAATATGGCACCCCCAAAGTGGCAAATAACCTAGTTCCTGTATCCCAGTTTGATGATCTTCACCACCTACTCAAGTCCTCCATCTTCATTTCTTCAGGTCCACATATTCTGGGATAAGCACCATACATTAATGGGCCGTGAGCTGTCTGTGCACAGACATGGGGCTTGGCCAGTGCCCTGCTGCCACTGGCTCCTGATTAGCCTGGCACATCTTCCTTGTCTGCATGGAGTGGGCATCCCCAAAGAAGCCTTGTCCATCATACATCCTCTATTTCTCCCCTTCAGAAGCTTCTCTCTTTAAAGACATGATACTTCAGTGAAATTCCATCTAAGAACCACCAGGTGAATAGACAAGCAGTGGTTCAGAATTGTTACAGTAATGCTTGGGCAACTTATTAAGACTCGAATTTCCAGGTCCAACTGTAAATGTTCCATTCCCTTTCTCCCCTTTTCACCGGTTAAGGCTTCTTCATTTCCTTATTATTAATTCAAAATATTATATACTGCCTGATAACCAAAATATTTCAGTGATGGCATTGATACATATAATCTAGTGGTTCCCAACCAGAGGCAATTTTGCTCCCCATGGGACATTTGGAAAACTCTGGAGATATTTTTGATTGTTACAACTGGAGAGGGTAGGGTGGGTGCAGCTGCTACTAGCAAGCAGAGGCCAGAGATGCTGCCAAATATCCTACAAAGCAAAGGGCAGCCTCCAACAAAAAAGAATCATTGGACCCAGAATGTCAATAGTGCCAAGGTGGAGAAACCCTAAATCCAATACCACAGAAAATTAAGTGGAAAAGGAAATTAGGACAAAGCAAAATTGGAAGCAAGATAGTAAAATTCAGTCAAAGGCAAACATTTTGCTGTAAATGGGGATAGATTTGGCTTTGAGTTTCCTATCAGCCAAACCAAAGAGGAGACACGGGGTAGTGAAGAGAATCACATCTTCCATTGTAAGGGCCCCAAGTGATAAATCCAGGTGTGATTTAACTGTGGCTTCTTCTCACCGCATACCACTGTGCAAGGAAGGAAGGAGCAAAAACCAACGCCGTTCAGCAAGAGCAGTTCTACAAAGGACCCAAAGTGGTAGACCCAAGTCAACTTCCACTCTGTTATCATTATTTTTTTTTTTTTACCCTGGAGGTGACACACAGAAGATACAGAGGGTTGGGTAGCCTACAGATCTTTCATAAAATGATTTAGTGCTCTGTTTCTCACAACCATCCTCTGGATAACACTTGGGCAACAGAGAGTTTGAAATTATCTCTTGTGGCAATACATGAGAGCATACAGACTTTTCAATTAAGGGCAGAGACATATTCTCTAGACCTCTACAGCAGGAAGACACCTCTGCCTCCAGAAGCTGTTCATGAAGATATAAGAAAGACATGCCTGTAATCCCAGCACTTTGGGAGGCCAAAGCGGGAGGATTGCTTGAGCTCAGGAGTTCAAGAACCAATCTGGGCAACATAGCAAAACCCTGTCTCTACAAAAAAATACAAAAATTAGCCAGGCGTGGTGGCACATATCTGTGGTCCCAGCTACTCAGGAGGCTGAGGTGGGAGGATCGCCTGAATGTTGCAGTGAGGTCAGATCACACCACTGCACTCCAGCCTGGGCAAGACAGCGAGACCCTGTCTCAAATATATACGTGTATGAAAGAAGGAAAGGGCAAAGCCATGCTGATTTTACCAGGGAAACACACTCCATTAATCATCTTAAGGGGCCATGCAGACTACATTGAGTTCATACAGCTTAATCCACAATCCAATCAACCCATATCTCAAGATTCAAAAGATAAGGAAAAATACCTTAAAAAGTATAAAATGATTTCTGTTGAGAGAATTAGTAATTTATTTTGGCAATAAAGTTGTAAAACATCCACATCATGTACCAAAAGTATAGCTCATATATTTAAAGATTCAAATGTTAAAAAAAATGAAAGGACATATATGCAGATTATTTACATCTAAATTCATATAATTATCCACTGATTTGTCTTTAGAAAGAAGGAATTTTAAAAGCAAGTGAGAAAATAGAATGTAAAAGGTTGATAGATTTTGCTACATAAAATTTAATTGGGTTTTCGAACATCAAAAGTACCGTAAAACCAGCACCCACATCTTGATGTCTGATTCTATTCCCCAATAAAAGAAAATAGGGCACCTTGGAGAAATGGCTGATCTAGGACTAAAACAAGAAATATACAAGATGAGTCTGGAGTATTTTGTAGTGCCAGGAAATAAGAAAGTGCTCTAGAAAATAAAGCAACAGACAAAGAAACAAGAAAACTCCACAAAATGCAGCATATCAAAGGGACACACGAGTCAATAAAAGAGCTCCCAGACAAGTTCAACAACAAAATAATGTATTATTGGATTATAATTGAAAAAATAAAAAAATACTCCTGAGTTCATACTGACAAAAATAAGTGAGTAAACTAATCAATGGGGGAGAAGAGTCCAATCTCCCTTGGGGAAAAATTCCATAGGTAGGTAGGTGTCTGCTTTCAAGGAGGAAGAACAGACTTCCTACTCCTTCAGTGTGAGCTATGCATAGTGACTTCCTTCCAAAGAGCTCTGCATGGGAAGGGGAAAAAGAGAAATTTCATAGAGGAGAAACCCAACAAACACTACCTCAGCCAAGTGATTAAGGTCAACAGTGATGAGTCATATTGATATTGTATACCGTTAATATAATGGAATGAAATGGCACCTTACTCTTCAAACCACATAGCCCCAGTATAATTGTGAGAAAAAAAGTACCAATGAAGGAACATTCTATAAAATACCTGACCAACATTCTTCAAAACTATCAAGGTCATCAAAAACAAGGAACGTCCGAGAAACTCTTACAGCCAACAGGTGTCTAGGAAGACATGATGACTCGATGTCATTTGGCATCTGGAATGGGATCCTGGAACATGCCAGACTTGCTGACCGTGAGTGCAGCAATATCATCATCTGTGGCAAAGTGGCAAGAAGCCTGCTGGCCATTGGCTGACAAACACAGTCTTAGCAGGTCAAATCTTGACCAGGAAGGTTATGAGTTATACTCCTGAGTATGCAGAGAAAAACTACCTAGTTCCCTCTAGACTTCTGAGCTGGAAAAATTTCTAACTCAATCAATGTCTTGTGCCCACCCCAAGTGGCCATCAAATAAGGCAAATAACTCAGTCTCCCCAGTGAGTGTACATGGAATGACCACATTTTGCAGGTTGAACAAGCGGTTGGTAGCCAGGAGGATCTTCTCCAAAGTCCTTTGGGCAGTTGAAGCAGCAGCTGCATAAGGGTTCCAGGGCTAGACTCCTACAATTATGCCCACAGCTTCATCCTGGGGAGTGAGAGCTGGCATCTAAAGGAGGCATCCAGCTGGGCACCATGGCTCACACCTGTAATCCCAATACTTTGGGAGGCTCAGGTGGGAGGATTTCTTGAGCCCAGGAGTTCAAGACGAGCCTGGGTAGCATGGTGAGAGCCTGTCTCTAACAAAAAAATAAAAAAATTAGCCAGGCATGGTGGTGCATCCCTGTAGCCCTAGCTACTCAGGAGACTGAGGTGGGAAGATTGCTTGAACCCAGGAAGTTGAGGCTGCAGTTAGCTGTGATCAAGCCCCTGCACTTCAGCATCATTGACAGAGCGAGACCTTGTCTCAAAACAATATATAAAAAATAAAGGCGGCCTTGGCCGGGCACAGTGGCTCACCCCTGTAATCTCAGCACCTTGGGAGGATGAGGTGGGTGGATCATCTGAGTTCAGGAGTTCACGACCGGTCTGGCCAACATGGTAAAACCCCGTCTCTACTAAAACTACAAAAATTAGCTGGGCGTGGTGGCATGCACCTGTGATCCCAGCTACTCAGGAGGTGGAGGTTTCAGTGAGCCAAGATCATGCCACTGCACTCTGGCCTGGGCAACAGAGCAAGACTCTGTCTTAATAAAATAAAATAAAATAGGCAGCCTACCACTCTCCAGTCTGAAGTGTTACATGGCCAAGCCCAGCTTTGGCTACCACAGCACCCACCACTCTGAGCCAGCCTGGGACCTGTCGATTTTACAGATCTGGGACCTGTCGATTTTACACCCTGTGCTCCATCCCACAGATAGGAGTGGATGCAAGACAAGCCGGAAACCCCCGCTTCTGAGCATGAGGCACAGGAAGCTATCAAGTGGATGCTGAAACTGGAGTGCTAAAAGAACCAATGTGTATACATGCTAGATCCTCCAGGAACTGTTGTCAAATTTCAGAGGTAAAACAAAAAATTAGAAGCCACATAGGATTTACCACAGAGGTAAAACAAAAAATTAGAAGCCACAGAGGGGCCAGGCCTGTGGGCAAAGAGATGTGAGGATGGGAAGCCAGTCTGCTGTCACTTTGAGCTGAAACCTAGCAGGACGTTGGCTTTGTGTGGGGAGGGAGCTGAGCCAGAGCCAGGACTGGTGGGCACAGCAGCCCACCCTCGACCCTCGGAAGGGAGGAGGTAACTTCCCCCAGCTTGGTCTCCAGTGCTACCCTTCAGCATGCTAGATTCTGTGCATGAATACATTTCTAAGATTTTTCTGTTTGGGTGACAAAGCTGCCCTAGGGGCACACTGGAGTGCAAGTAAGAATTATCTCGGGAACTTGTTTAAAAGTGCTGATTTTAGGCAATATCCACAGTGTTGTCCAAGTCCCAGGGGCCCGATTCCATGGGCTCCCTCCTGGGAGTTCAGAATCTGCAGGTTTAATTAGCATCCCCAAATGATGAGGATGCAGGGTATCCAGGCCAGGCGTTCACAACAAAAACAGGCATCCCACACCTCCATCAGACCCAGACCTCAATCTAGTTTTCAAGTCCTCAGAGAATTTTCTCTATCATAGAGAATGTGGAATGCAGTAAAATAAATGGAGAAATAAATACAGAGTCCAGTGCAAGCACAGCGTGTGCAGGTTTTCGGGAGGAATAGAACTTTGAGGTCAGTTGCACCCAAACTCTCAAAGCCTAAATTAGAGCCAGTGGGAGGAATCCTGCAGTAGGACTTGAGGTGTCCGGCTCATAGACTCCAAGTCGCCAGTACACCCATGCTGTTAGGAAGGATTTGTATTTCTTTGGTTCCTTACAAACTGAGAAATTAGTTTTCTAAAATCCAAATATCTCACCGGGTGCGGTGGCTCACACCTGTAATCTCAGTACTTTGGGAGGCCGAGGCTGGCGGATCACCTGACGTCGGGAGTTCAAGACCAGCCTGACCAACATGGAGAAACCCTGTCTCTACTAAAAATACAACATTAGCCGGGGTGGTGGTGCATGCCTGTAATCCCAGCTACTCAGGAGGCTTGAGACAGGAGAACTGCTTGAACCCAGGAGGCGGAGGCACGGTGAGCCGAGATTGCGCCATTGCACTCTAGCCTGGGCAACAACAGCGAAACTCTGTTTAAAAAAAAAAAAAAATCCAAATCTCTCACAAAAATATGTTAAAACCCAAGAGAAATGTCAACACTCTTGGCTACATTCCAAGAGAAGCACATTCTAAGAAAACCACTAGCTTCAAAGGGCTCAGCCCCAGGTGCAGCAGTTCTCTGAGGTAAGCACTGTGACCCAGCAGGGGGTCAGCGTGCCTGTGTCTGGGCAATTCCTGGACAGGTGGCTTCGGTGAGATTCCAGGGCCGTGTGGGTGGGCACCCTGGTGAGGCAACTGAATAGGGTTTCCTAATGACCCCACTCAGTGGATTCAAGCAAAGAATGTTATAGCCAGAGGGAGCCAGCTTTCAGTCAGGAGTGGGTAGTGAGAAATGTCACCTCGCAGTGCTGGCAGACCAGACCATTGGTCAGCTTTCTCCATACCAAAGACGGGTGTTATGAATTGAATGTCTGTGTCTCCCCACAATTCACCTGTTGATGTCCTAACCCACCGCATGGCTGTATTAAGACACAGAGCTTCTAGGGAAGTAACTATGATTAAATGAGGTCAGAAGGGCAGGGCTCTGATCCAATAGGACCAATGTCCTAGGAAGAAGGGACCCCTGGGAGCTCCGTCTCTCTCTCTGCTTCTGTCTCTGTCTATGATGGAGAAGGCCACGTGAGCAGAGTGAGGTGGTGGCCACCGGGAAGCCAGAAAGCAAGCCCTCACCAGGAACGGACTCAGTGGGAACCTTGACCTCAGACTTCCAGCCTCCAGAACTGAGAGAAAATAAATTTCTGCTGAAGATGCCCAGTCTGTGTCATCACTTACAGCAGCCGAGGTGATACCACAAAAAGGGAGCATTTGCATTACTTTGGGTTCTCCTAATCTCGTGGGAGAATACTGAGCACGATATATTGAATCGTTGAATCACATTATAATTTAAGACTAGAGGATCTATCCGGACGCCATTTAGAAACTACCTTCAAAAAGTAACAAAAGAAGATAAATGAGGGACCATGAAGGCCAGAAACGATGGATTCGATGTGTGGTTCTTCACGGTTAATGAGTGTGATGGAACAGCATTACTTCAGCACTTAGATATACCCTTAACCAATGGGAAATAGCTCACAGTAGGATTTTTTTGGAGAACTGACAAGAAAAGAGACAGGAGACTTACGAGGGGGCACAGTCGCTCATCGGTCAAGAAGCACCTCTATGGCCTGGGACCTCCCTGCTAGTCCTGTGAGTCCACTAACTTCAGCAATCCCTTCATCCATGCTTCATGTACTGTATAAAGATGTCAGCATAAAAATAATCAAATTCAGAAGAAATGGAAAAAATTTAATGAGGAGAAATATAGATGAAACAGAGCCAAAAAAGGATGTCAGAATCCAAAATTCCAAAGCTTCAAGGTGAATGGGGAAAAAAATATGAAACAAATAATCAAAAATATTAAATAAGTATAAATTTAACAATAAAAAGATGACAAAACAACTTAAAATGTAATAATATTCACATTACAAATAACCTTTATTAGACATTTCTTATCTAGCTAGGCACTGGGCTAAGAACTTTGGATGCATTTTCTCATTTAATACTTACAACAACTTATCACCAAGTCCATTTCACAGACCAGAAAACTGAAGCTTTGAGAATGGTTAAACAACTCACCTAAGACACCCAGACAGGTAGGTACTGGTTGGGAAGGTAGTCAAAACCACATAATCTGATCCCCAAATTTGCCCCTTTTTCCAAAGATGAAAGCCTCAAAATGAATAATGAAATAAAGCAATTAAGAGAAATGAAACCAAACTTGGATTAAGAAAGTAAATTAAAAGATTAGAAGCCGAGAACAATATAAAATTGTGTTAAATTTTTGAATGAAAAGAAATAAGGGAAAACTAAAAAGCAGAAAAAATAAGAATAAAGAAGGTATTATAATAAAATGGAGGTGGAAACAAAAAGAACACCAATTAAAATGGCACGAATCATGTGAAAACGCCTTGTTAAAACAATGCTAAAATACTAAATGTTATAGAAGAGAAAATATGACATTAATTAAATAGGAAAACAGGAGTCTCTAAGTAGGAAATGGATTCACAGCACGGTCTTCCTGGCAGCACAAAGGAATAGTTGCATGTTGCGTCTTTGACTCATCCTCTATGCAGGGGGTCTTTTGAACATTTCTGAGCCAAGTCAGTAGCATTTTAGTGGCCAGACAAGCTGTATGGCAAAACTTCCATTTTACTCTGATTACAGGATTTGCAACAGCCCAGGCTGAGGTTTGCCATGGTGCTCCCCATTAAACACTAGGCCTGAAAGATATTCTTTGAAGAACAAGAGTTTCATGCCAAATGCTTCTGGGGATGCTGTGGCAGCCCCCCTAGGGTCAGGTCACTATTTCCCTCCTAGAGGCACCATTCACATCAGAGCTGCTCATTAAGAATAAAGAAGATATCATAATAAAATGGAGATGGAAACAAAAAGAACACCAATTAAAATGGCACGAAGGATGTGAAAACGCCTTGTTAAAACAATGCTAAAATACTAAATGTTATTAAAACAAACAAACAAACAAACAAACAAACAAAAAAACCAGTCTGTCTGCACAGCTGCACATGGAAACCTGGCCCTGGTGGAGCTTTACCATGCACAGCAGCCTGCCAAAGGCCTTGAGAAGTCCTGCAGTAAAGAAGCAAAGAAATCTGTTTCTCTTTGTTCAGGCCTCTTTATCTGACATTTAAAATCTCTCACCCACCCTTCCCCCTGCCCCTACCCTGGAATAAGCTCTATTTTCATCCTAAAACAGTTTTATGGAAAGCGCTTTGGAATACTCCGTCCTAAAACTGTTGCTTGAGGTTTTAGGCCACTTGGTCTAAAAGAGAGAGAGGGTTTTTACTAAGGCACAGAACACTAGCCTAATTGTCCAACTTATGTAAAAGCAAACGTTGTAGACATAGTTTGAGAAGATGATGATTCTATAGGGGTGGTAAATAGACTGTGCAGGCAAGTACATATCCAGACAGAAAAGCAAGGCGTTTTTATAACAACACTTCAGAAATGTGGAAGAAAGGACACGACAATGAACTCCCCCAAAGCGACCCTCAACTCCTACTCCCAGAAGAAAACCACCCGGTGGTTCCTAATTAACTTACTGGCAGTGCTGGAGCAATCTGTGCTTTAGGAACTAAAATGGAAAAACAGACATAAAAACAAAACAAAAAACTCATGTTTTTAATAAAGAGATATTTAATCATCAGCATAGATTAAACCATTGACTACATAAGCCGAGAAAATGTAAGTTGAAATGATATCTTCACCAGCATCCAATAGTTCCTGAACAACTGGCTTATGCCAGTCCGGGCAGCAGCAATTCCAATCACTGAGAAAACATCTTCTTTCATTACCTCTCCCAGTTGGAGGGTTATTATTCTGACTTTTACAGCTAGAGAAAAAAATTCGAGGGTTATTATTCTGACTTTTATAGCATCTATTTATTGAACATTCTTTTGAGGAATCGCACACGTAAATGAGAGAGATGCAAAAGAATTTACAAACAAAGCCACTGAAATCATTTCCAAATGTGCATGTCTCTTATTCAGTATATAATGGCCGGAATCTTAAAAAAAAAAAAAAAGTGTTGGTAAGAATAATATGACATCTGGATTTGAGCTGCATCTTTGGGAGGGAGTAAGATCCAAACGGGTGATAAAGAAAGCAGAAAGTGGCTGGGCACGGTGGCTCATGCCTGTAATCCCAACATTTTGGGAGGCCAAAGCAGGCAGATCACTTGAGCTCAGGAGTTCGAGACCAGCCTGAGCAACATGGTGAAACCCTATCTCTACTAAAAATACAAAAATTAGCTGGGTGTGGTGGCACATGCCTGTAGTTCTAGCTACTCGGGAGGCTGAGGTGGGAGGATCACCTGAGCCCAGGAGGTGTGGGTTGCAGTGAGCCATGATTGTACCACTGCACTCCAGCCTGGATGACAGAGCAAGACCCTGTCTCAAATAAATAAATAAATAAATAAATAAATAAATAAATAAATAAATAAAAGAAGGCAGAAAGCATTCCAGGCAGAAAAGATATTATTTACAAGTTCCAAGAGCTGAGGATAAATATAGAATGGAATGTGCGGAATCTACTGATGAGATGAGTATCCATTTTAGAGAGAGGCAGGAAGGAATACTGGATGGATGATGAATGTGGGCCACATCTCTGGAGGGTCTAGACCATTTAATCATGGTCTTGGAACCTGAGCTGCAGATCACAGGGAAGAGACAGCAGCTCCTCAGCTAAGGGTAGCATGACTGAGGCTCTGCTGAAAGCATCACCCTGGGATTGACATGCCTGCTGGGAGGGAGGGGAGAGGAGATGCAGAAGAGATGAGCAGGAGTGCTCCTTCGGTGATTCAGACATGAAGCGATGGAACCCACCCCACACACTTGTGACAGCAGTGAGAATGGAAAGGAGGGAAAGTGGAATTCTGGATAACCTCAAGGGTATTTGGGTGATACATCTGTGTCTCACTGCTTAACTCTAACAGGTTGACCTGGACGGTGGGTCTAGTTGCTTAACTACAAGATTTAAGGGCAAGAAGAATTAAAATGTCATTACCAGGAAAAGTCATACTTTTGGCTTTGGCATATTAAACTTGAGATAATAAAGGGTTTCTCAGCTGAAATGCCTTGAAAACAGTGGGATCAGTCTTAGGTTGGGAACATCCTGGGCTAGAGTCGGCCACCACCAGAACAAGTGAGAGTGGACGTGCATTGACTATAATGCTCCCCAAGGCACAGCACTGGGACTTGCTAATGCTGACCAATGTTTTGCAGCTCCCTGGGAAAAAGTTCTCTTATCTGCAGTTTGGATGGGTTGGATTGCAAAACTGTGATCTGTTTGAGAGGGTAATTTAGATGAAAACGGGCTGGAAATCTTCCACCTGTAGCCTACCACCCTATTTCAGATATGAGGCTGAGGCCACAGCCATACACTGCCAGAAAATGGGTTGTCATTCCTCCATTATGGAAGAAGTGCTTCCAGAAGTGACCCGTTTTTGCCAGCTCTCCTTCCTAAGCAGTCTCTTTCTACAACTTCTGGGAGATGAGAGAACCTCCCTGTAATTTCAGCCCAGCTGAGGAAGGAGTGTGCTCTCAGCCCTGGGGCTGGAATTGGCCCCCTTTGGGAATGAAGAGCTAAGGAGCTCTGCAAGTTCATCCTCTTATATTATTACCCAGGAAACAACCCTTGTTCCAGTCATGAGAGAAACACATATAACAGCTTTGGGAAGCTACTCATTCAAAATAAGCCCTAGGAGATATGCCTCAATAGATAAGTGCCAACTAAGCATTAAAATTTGGCAAGGTCTAGAGCCCTCATCCTGTCTATAGTAGTATCAGGCGCCTCTGATTCAGGCAGAACCCACATAGAGACAGGACGAGGTTCCTCTAATAATTTAGTAAACATCAGCCTGGATTGTTTTACTGTCCAAAGGTGAATAAACTGAGAAAAAAAAAAGTTGAATACAGATAGGGAGTGCAATTCTAAGGATTTGGGGAATATCACAGTTTGAAAAGGAGCTATCAGCAAATAGTAAAAAAAAAAAAAAAAGTGTAAATGGTATCTATTTTGCATCCTGAATAAAATGTCATAAAAGCATAAAAGGCCTTGTGATATCAGGTGAGAAATGATGTGAAAAATAACTTAATCTTGATTTTAGAAAAAACTTAAATTCAGAAATCAAACGAAATGAAATGCAAGTTGAAATGAAAAAAGATATAACTCAAATAGGGGATTAGAGCTATATCTTTCCAGCATGAAAATTAAAAGTAATAGAAACAAAGTCTGCTTTAGAGTGAAAATTCAAATCAGAGGTATCAAAAAGGAATAAAAAGCTCTTTAAGAATATGAAAGAATGAGTCAAAGGAAAAAGCTATGCATGAAAAGATGATAGGTGTAGATGGATAATTTACTTTATTGGCTTATCAGAGAAGTTATTTTGTTCAGACATTGACCAAACAAGCCATGAGCATTTCCTTAGTCAAGAGAAATATTTATTTTCTCTTATGTGGCAAGAAGTCCAGAGATGGACAGATCTGGGGTGGGAGGGCAGCTACATGATATTCTAAGAACCCCAGACTGTTTTTTTTAGCCCTAGCTCCATCAAATTTAGTGTGTGGCCCTCCTC
This sequence comes from Pan paniscus, assembly GCF_029289425.2. Classification (NCBI taxonomy): domain Eukaryota; kingdom Metazoa; phylum Chordata; class Mammalia; order Primates; family Hominidae; genus Pan; species Pan paniscus. The sequence continues at coordinate 45,300,829 of NC_073255.2, forward strand.
CCCAGCTTCCAAGGTGGCTGCTGGCACTCTAGCCATTACAATCACATTCCAGATCTAACAGAGGAAGAGTAAGAGGTGAATGAGGCATGTCAGATGAGTCATCTCCCCTTAAAGAGCATTCTCAGGAGCTCCACCTGGCAGCTTCCAAATTTATCTCATTAGATTCAAATATGTCATATGACTACCCCCTCCCTGTAAGGAAGACTGGGAGATAAAGCTGTTAAGAAGAGACCATTCCCAAATTAAGTCGTGGCCCTGTTAGTAAGTGAAAAGAGAGAGGGAAGATATTGGTAGATAGATAACGGCCTATAACAACATCCCCGAGATAAATACAGTACCACAGGGGGAAGAATCAATACACAAAAATATAATAAGTAAAGATTTTCCTTCACAGAGTAGGCAAATCAGAATTCATGTTTCAGGTAAAGTCAACGAGAGCAAAAACCTATATACCTAGACATTTTAGCAAAATGCTCTGATACATTTTTTAAAACTCTTAAATGTACCCAAGTAGAAAAACAATCCAGATTACCTACAAAGAATTTAAATTTAGGCTGCCCTCAGACTTCTCCATGATCACCAAAGGTAGAATAATATGTCAAGAGTCTTGGGGAAAAAGTCACAACACAAAAATGATAGTCACAGACAAAACATTATTTATTAAAGTAAGAAAAAAAATCCCCCAAATATTGAAAGATTGAGGAAAATATGCCACTTAAAAACCTGCAGAAGCCCAGCATGGTGGTGCATGCCTGTAGTCCCAACTACTTAGGAGGCTGAGGCAGGAGGATTGCTTGAGCCCAGGAGTTCAAAGCTGCAGTATGCTATGATTGCACCACTGCATTCCAGCCTTGGGGACAGAGCAAGACCCTGTCTTTAAAAAAAATTAAATTTAAATTTAAACATAAAAACACTTAAACATAGACTTTCCCAAAAATCTATAGGTGGGAAGTTCATTCCATTCATATTTTAAAACACATTTATTCTTTTTTTTTTTTTTTTTTTTTTTTTTTGAGACAGAGTCTCACTCTCTTACCCACATTGGAGTGCAATGGTGCAATCTCGGCTCACTGCAACCTCTGCCTCCCGGGTTCAAGCGGTTCTTCTGCTTCAGCCTCCCAAGTAGCTGGGATTACAGGCATGCACCACCACGCCTGGCTACTTTTTGCATTTTTAGTAGAGACAGGGTTTCATCATGTTGGCCAGGCTGGTCTGGAACTCCTGACCTCAGGTGACCCGCCCACTCCCAAAGTGCTGGGATTACAGGCTTGAGCCACCATGCCCGGCCACAAATTTATTCTTAAAATTTAAGAATGAAACACTTGAGCTATAAAAAAAACATAATTTAGGTAAGTTTGAACAAGTTAGAGAGGCCTTGTGACTAATTATATTTTCCAAAGATGGACACAGCTATATATCCTAGCCTACATGTGACAATGTACAGCTCTCTGTTGAGAAGAATTCTTAAGCTAAATCTAGACTTAGCAGAAAAGAATGACTTAAAATTATTGACATGCCAAGATGGGAATCAACAAATAAAGTTTTCATCCAAAACAGCATAAAAAGAAAAGTAAAAGACACTCATGAAAACTGTATTATTAAAAAATACATATATTTGAAAACAATAGATATAAGAAAGTACAAAATAAGGAAATGAATATCAGCATTAGTTCTTGAGTTAAAAAAACAATAAAATAGACACATTTACAACTAATCTTAGTTGAAAAAGAGAGGGAGGAAGAGAGGGAGAGAGTAAGGGACAGAGTAAGGAAGGAACAGAGAAAGAAAGAGAGAAATATAAAATGTAAAAACAACAACAAAAGGAATTAAAGCTACTAATAAACAGGAAACTATAAAAGAAAAATGGTCAAAAACTTGAATTTAGAAAAATAGACAGTTTTCTAGGAAAAGATAATTTATTTGTCTCAACTAGAAATAAAAACTAAAGAGACCAATAACCGTAAGATTAATGAATTAATTTATCAGATTGATAAGGAAAAAGGCATAAAGCCCAAGGAGATTTTCCAGGGAATAATAATCACATGATATTCATTTCCCAGGAGAATTTAAAAAGTTTACCAATTCATTTTATAAATGTTAAATACATAGTATAATAAAAATGCAAACTAATCTTATTTATTCATTTATATATAAATGTGTATATATTTCATATATAAGTATATCATATATATATAAAACTAAACACATTGAGTCATCACAGAATTGAAAAAATAATAGTACTCAGGTTGGGTGTATTTGAAGGCTGTAAAGATAGTTTAATTCTAGGAAACTTATTAATGTAATTGATCATTTCATTAGGTCAAAGGAAAAAACGCACTAGTTAACTTCAGTAAATTCCCCCAAATTCAATGTTTAGACATGATTAAAACACCAACAAAACTAGAAATAGAATCATCCTTCTTTCTTATTAAAAAACTGAAACAAATAGCCCTTATTATTTAATAATGAAAAACTAAATCCAGCTTAATTAAAGACAAGAACTAAATAGAAGTCTTCTTTCACCACATTATTTATTATCGTTCTAATTTTAGCCAATGTTATAAGCACCTCCCACCTCCAACTGAAGAAGAAAAGAAGGGAGGAAGGAAGGAAGGAACAGAGGAAGGGGAAGAGACCAGGAGAGGGAAGGAAGGAAGAAAGAAGGGTCAAGAATTAAAGAAAAGTGTAAGCACTCAATTTCTTGTGTTAGAGATAATATAAAAGGCACTCAATGGGCAAAATTGGGTTAATTTGAGCACCATGAAGAATAATGATTGTATCACACTGAGTAAGTAAAAATCCTTAAGAACCCAGTGACTCTCATCCCCTAAAGGGAGGGGTGGGGGAAGGGAGAGAGAGAAAGAGAGAGAGAGAAGGAAACTCTTGTTCACAGAAGAATGACCGCTAGTGAATGTGAAGGGAATCATATGATTGTAAAGTTACCATTTTGCAACCCCCAATGTAGATTTAGGGGTGATCCATTCGATGATATGACAATTAAGTGCAAGGTTATTGGGGAATAGGAATTTGTCCCTATTAGTAAGTGTGAAGACAAATTGTACTTTTTGATGGAGACATCTGAAGATCATTATTTTAACCAATAGGTCATCACAAATAAAATTAAAAGACACATCTTAAACTGCATCAAAAATGATAGTTAACATCTATAATATATAGACTTAATTCAAATTGGCAAGAGAAACACCAAAACCTTACTTGGGGGGGGGGGGTGCTGTGAGGGGCTGTGTGGAGATGCAAAGTCCCAGTACAGAGAATTTGCAGAAAATGAGATACAAACATGATCCTTTCACTAAGAGTCAGAGAAAATAGAGTGGATAGGATTGCATTTGCCTTTGCATCTGAACCTAACAACAGAGGTTTCACTAAACTGGGTATTTTCCCCACTCGATGCCCTTGTAACCCAGGCCCCCAGGCCACCTTTCCCTCCATGTGGAGTCCTCAGCATGCAGCTTTCAATCCTCGGTCATAAGACAGCAGGAGGAGACAGAAGGACAAAGGGTGAACACTTGTGCCAACTGAAAATGTCCCTCCTGATCAGGAAAACAATATCTTTCCCAGATGCCACTCTCAGGAGTCACCTGGCTGCACCTATCTGCAAAGAGCCCACCTCCAGTATCCCTCTTCCTTTGGCAAAAGAGCAAAACTAAAAGGGTTTAAATCATAGTGCTCAGCACTGACAAGTTGGAGTCTGGCACCTTCATAGAGGGTTGGAATACAATATATGTTGTTACAACTTTCCTGAAAAGCCACATTCTTCAGTATGTTTGAGGAAACCCCAGTGTACCTTTTGATTAATCAGTTCTGCTTTTGAGAATCATTTTTATGGAAATACCAAAAAAATGCAGTCAATGATTTGTGTACACTGTATTAATCAATTCAATGTTTCTAACATCCACTCCTCTCAAAAAACAAAACAAAGGTACATTTAACTTCAGTGCCCAGTAATAAGTGAAAGGCTGAAAATGCAGGGTTGGTCATTGGAAAGCCCAGCAGTGTGAGCTGGTCAAGCCATAGAAACACTTCAGGTCTCAGTACTCCCATCTGTAGACTGAAGTTAATAATACTTTTCACACAAACTTGGAAGGATTAAATAAAAAAAAAATTTTTTTTTGAGATAGAGTCTCACTCTGTTGCCCAGGCTGGAGTGCAGTGGCAAGATCTCGGCTCACCGCAACCTCTGCTCCTGGGTTCAAGCGATTCTCCTGCCTCAGGCTCCCAAGTAGCTGGGATTACACGCATGTGCCACCACACCCATCTAATTTTTGTATTTTTAGTACAGATGGGGTTTCACCATATTGGCCAGGCTGGTCTTGAACTCCTGACCTCCAGTGATTCACCCGCCTTGGCCTCCCAAAGTGTTAGGATTACAGGTCTGAGCCACCATGCTCAGCCAAATAAAATTTTATATATAAAACATACAGTAAAGTGCCACACTAAAGAATCAATGCATAATAGATACATACATATACACAAAGTACTAAGTAGATTATTATATACCCAGTTATTAATAAAATACAGGTTGAGCATTTCTAATCCAAAAATCTGAAATCTGAAATGCTACAACGTTTGAAATGTTTTAAATGCCGACATAATGCCACAAGTGGAAAATTCCACAATGGACCTCAGGTGCCAGGTCAAAGTCAAAATTCATGTGCACCACACACAATTGATCCAGCCTGCTGATGTTTGTTGTCATTGTCTAACAGCTGATACAGGTATTCTGGTGATGCTACTGTGTTGCTTAGTTACCTGGAACACATTGTTTATCACTATATTAATGATATGCCATATTGTTTTACTGTTGAGTACTGAAGTGCGAATAAGTGTAAGAAAATGATTACTTATCATTTTCTTTGTAGCATACAAATTCTGAGTCAGGAATGATGGTGATGTCACACACCCACAGACTGTCCACATGGGTGCCTGAGATAGTGACACCCTTGCTTTCTGACGGTTCAATGTACACATACTGTATCATGTATAAAATTATCAAAAATATTGTATAATTACCTTCAGGATATGTGCATAAGGTGTACATGAAACATAAATGAATTTCACGTTTAGATTTAGGTTCCAGCCTCAAGATACCTCATTGTGTATATGCAACTATTTCAAAATTTGAAACACTCTAGGCCCAAGCATTTTGGTAAGGGGTACTCAACCTGTAATATATACATATACAATGTCAAAAAATCTCTGAGAAGAAAATGCATCTAATATATTGCTAAATGAACATAGGTGTTTTTGAGTGCTTAAAATCACACCTAGAATTATGTAAGTCAAAGCTTAAAAAAATTGTATTTATGGTGTGATTTCATATTGCAATGTATACAATCAGCCTTTCTAATCTAAAAGTTCTGCATTTGTAGATTCAACCAACTGCAGATTGAAAATATTTGAGAAAAAACTGCATCTATATGAACATGTACAGACTTTTTCTTGTCATTACTCCCTAAACAATATAACCCCTATTTACATAGCATGCACATTGTATTAGGTATTATAAGTAATCTCGAGATGATTTGAAGTATACAGGAGGATGTATGTAGCTTATGGGCAGGTACTACACCATCATATACCAGCGACTTGAGCATCTGTGGATTTTGGTATTCACAGGAGGTCCTGGAACTAATCCCCCATGGATACCAAGGGACAACTGTATACGGTTAGAGGAAATTAAGACACCAGTGGTTTGTCCAGCTAGTCATTGCATTACAGATGGTTATTTTGTCCTTTATCCGTTTTGTTTTTGTTTTTCAATTACCTATTTAATATAAGCATACCTCAGAGATATTGCAGGTTCAGTTCCAGACCACTGCAATAAAGTGACTATCTCAACAAAATGGATCATACAAATTTTTGGCTTTTCTGGTGCACATAAAAGTTATGTTTACACTATACTGTAGTCTATTAGCAGTACAATAGCATTATGTCTAGAAAAATAATACACACACCTTAATTTCAAAAATATGCTAAGAAATGCAAACAATTATCTATCTGGGCCTTCAGTAAGTCACAATCTTTTTGCTGGTGGAGTGTCTTGCCTCAGTGTTGATGGCTGCTGACTGATCAGGGTGGTGGTTACTGAAGGTTGGGTGACCGTGGTAATTTCTTAGAATAAGACAATGAAGTCTGCCCCATCGACTGAATCTTCCTTTCACAAAAGATTTCTCTGTAGCATGTGATGCTGTTTGATAGCATTTTACCCATAATAGAACTTCTTTCAAAATTGGAGTCAATCCTCTTAAACCCTGCTGCTGCTTTATCAACTATGTTTATGTAATATTCTAAATCCTTCGTTGTCATTTCAACAATGTTCACAGTATCTTCACCAGGAATAGATTTCATCTCAAGAAATCACTTTCCTTGCTCATCCATAAGAAGCAACTCCTCATCTGTTAAAGTTTTATCATGATATTGCAGCAATCAGTCACATCATCACGCTCCATTTCCAATTCTAGTTCTGTTGTTATTTCCATTCCATCTGCAGTGACTTCCTCCACTGAGGTATTGAACCCTTCAAAATCATCCATGAGGGTTGCAACCAATGTCTTCGAAAGTCCTGTTAATGTTGATATTCTGACCTCTTCTCATGAACCTCAAGTGTTCTTAATGGCATCTAAAATGGTGAATCCTTTCCAGAAGGTTTTCAATGGACTCTACCCAGATCCAGCAGAAGAATCACTGTCTACAGCAGCTATAGCATCAAGAAATGTATTTCTTAAATAATAAGACTTGAAAGTCAATATTACTCCTAGATCCATGGGCTGCAGAATGTGTTATCTTGGCAGGCATGAAAACAACATTCACCTCCTTGTATATCTTCATCAGTGCTCTTGGGTGACCAAGTGCATTGTCAATGAGCAGTAATATTTTGAACAGAATCTTTTTTCTAAGTGGGTTTAAATATTTAGTAGACCATGCTATAAACAGATGTGCTGCCATTCAAGCTTCATTGTTCCATTTATAGAGCACAGGCAAAATAGATTTAGCATAATTCTTAAGGGCCCTAGGATTTTTCATATGGTAAATGGGCATTGGCTTCAACTTAGTCACCAGCTGCATTAGCCCCTAACAAGCAAGTCAATGTATTTTTTGAAGATTTGAAGCCAGGCACTGACTTCTCTCTAGCTATGAAAATCCTACATGGCAACTTTTTCCAATAGAAGGTTGTTTTATCTGCATTGAAAATCTATTTTTGGCCAGGTGCGGTGGCTCACGCCTGCAATCCCAATAATTTGGGAGGCTGAGGTGGGAGGATTGCTTAAGCCCAGCAGTTCGAGCCCAGCCTGGGTAACATAGTGAAACCTTATCTCTACATAAAAATCAAAAAATTAGCCCAGTGTGGTGGTGCGCACCTGTTGTTCCTGCTACTCAGGAAGCTGAAGCAGGAGGATCACTTGAGCCCAGGACGCCGAGGTTGCAGTGAGCTGTGATCATGCTACTACATGCCAGCCTGAGTGACAGAGCAAGACCTTGTCTTTAAAAAAAAAAAAAAAAGGAAAATCTATTTTTAATGTAGCCACCTTCATCAATGATCTTACCTGGATCTTCTGGACAATTTGCTGCAGCTTCTCCATCAGCACTTGTTGCTTCATCTTGTACTTTTATGTTTGAAGATAGTGTCTTTCCTTAAACCTAATGAACCAACCTCTGCTAGCTTCAGACTTTTCTTCTGCAGCTTGCTCATGTCTCTCAGCCTTCACAGAATTGGAGAGAATTAGGGACTTGTTCTGGATTAAGCTCTAGCTTAAAGGAATGCTATGTGGCTGGTTTGATCCTCTATCCAAAACCATGAAAACTTTCTTTATATCAGCAAGAAGGCTGTTTGTTTTCCTTTTTTTTTTTTTGAGATGGAGTTTCACTCTTGTTGCCCAGGCTGGAGTGCAGTGGTGCAATCTCAGCTTACCGCAACTTCTGCCTCCCAGGTTCAAGCGATTTCTCCTGTTTCAGCCTCCCAAGTAGCGGGATTACAGGCATGCGCCACCACACCTGGCTAATTTTGTATTTTTAGTAGAGATGGGGTTCCTCCTTGTTGGTCAGGCTGGCCTCAAACCCCTGACCTCAGGTGATCTATCTGCCTCAGCCTCCCAAAGTGCTGGGATTACAGGCATGAGCTACCTTGCCCGGCCAGCTGTTTGTTTTCTTATCATTCAGGAGTTCATTGGAGTAGCACTTTTAATTTCCTCCAAGAACTTTTCCTTTGCATTAACAACTTGGCTAACTGTTTGGTGTAAGAGGCTTAGCTTTTGACTTGTCTCGGCTTTTGACATGCCTTCCTCACTAAGCTTGATCATGTCTAGCTTTTGATATCAAGTGAGAGACATGAGACTCTCCCTTCCACTTGAACACTTAAAGGCTGTTGTAAAGTTATTTATTGGCCTAATTTCCATATTGTTGTGTCTCAGGGAATAGGGTGGCCCGAGGCAAGAAGAAGGATGAGGGCATGGCCAATGGGTGGAAGAGTCAGAACACACACCACAGTTATTGATTGAGTTCGTCATGTTATATGTGTGTAGTTCATGATGCCCCAAAGCAATTACATTAGTAACATCAAAGATCACTGATCAGAGATCACCATAACAGATATCATAATAAAGAAGCTTAAAATATTATAAGAATTACCAAAATGTGACACACGGAAACTAAGTGAGCACATGCTGTTGGAAAAAATGGCACCGATAGACTTGCTGGACTCAGGGTTGCCCAAATCTTCAATTTGTAAGAAAAATGCAGTATCTATGGAAGTGCAATAAAGTGAAATGCAATAAAACAAGGTATACCTGTATACTTGTTTTCATATAAATCAGCAGTTAGGTCAATTTTTTCTTAAAGGGCTAGTTAGTAAACATTTAAGGTTTTGTGGGTCTAATGGTCTCTGTCTTAACTAGTCAGCTCTGCCATTATAGCGTGGCAGTAGCTTTAAGCACAATGTAAATGACTGGCATGACTGTGTTCTAATAAAACCTTATCTATGAAAACAGGAGGCCAGCCAATTCAGTTTGCAGACCCTTGCTTTAGACAATGATATATATGTGTTATATTTTAAAAATAACATTTTTAAGGTGTTGTAGCAAAAATCAAGTAAAGAGAGGAATTTTTCTAGTGGTGGGGAAGAGATATAGATGATGAAGAAGGTTTGCACAATGCTTTATGGACAAGAGAAAATAGAACAATTATAAAAGAAGGGAAGGAGCAATCCCTAAGAATCCAAGGAGACTCAAGCTGGTAGGGTTTCATTTAAATAGGAAAGTGATCCTCGTCAGTACAGTGGTGAGTAAAAACCAAAAAAAAAAAAAAAAAAAAAAAAAAAAAGTGAGAACAAACTCATATATACGCATGCCTCGCATTTACATGGATTTTGTCCCCCAAAGCTTTCTAACATAGAAATCCTCTGTTAGAGACTGAATGTTTGCACCCCTCAAATTCGCATGTTGGAATCCTAACTCCCAGTGTGATGATACTTGGAGGAGGAGCCTTTGAAGGTAATAGGTCATGAAGCTGGAGCCCTCATGAATGGCATTAGTTCCCTTATAAAAGAGGCCCCAGAACACTCCCTAGCCCTCTTTCCACCAAGCGAGGGTGCAAGGAGTCAGCAGCCTGCAACCCAGAAGGGGGCTCTTACAGAACCCGACCACACTGGGTTGGATTTCCAGCCTCCACAACTGTAAGAAATAAATTTCTGTTGTTTATAAGTCACTCAGTCTATGGTATCTGGTATAACACCCCAAACTAAGGCATCTTGAAAGCACAGTTTTCCTACAGCAGAGGTGCAAATTGGAGACTTACAGTTATACTTGGTTTGGCCCACTGAGTATTGTAAAATCATTAAGTTGAATGAGAAAAAAATCTTAAAATTATAAAATTTATCTTAAAAACACAATCTTTTGGTTTGCTTAGAAAAATGTGAAGAACTAGCAATACTGTTAATAATTGGCTTGAAGATAAGGCGCAACCAGGGTAAGCTCCTGGCTACTCCCAGTCCCCTATCCCAGCACTGACTTTGCACCTCGATCGTTGATGCCACCAGCCTGCACCCTGAGGACAGCCCCTGAAAAGAGCTAGCAAAAAGTGCTGCAGAGCATGAGGCCCCAAGCTCAGAGACAGGTTCCTCTTTCAGGTTTAACAAATATAAGTTCTGTGGTCCTGGGAGATGTGTGCTCACAACGTGTTTCACTGTGTGGAAAATGAGTGGGTTGAATGGGACCATGGCTTAGGTTCCTTATCCAGACAGCATTCTATGAATCTACAAATGGCTTAGCTAATTTTCAAATCTCACTGAGCTCATTGCCTGAAAATTGCCTGAAGTCATGAGTTCCACCTGCTAATAGCACTTTGAAAAAACAGATTTGAAAAATAAAATATCTGGATCCCTCAAAAGCTATTTGCGAATTTATACCAACATGTGCTAAATGTAAAAGCAAAGCCGTTCACTCTCTTTTGCCTCTAAAATGAAATTTCAAAGGCAGGAGTTCTAACAGTGAAGAAAAAAATATCTACCACAAAGTTTCATGTCTCTATAAAAATAGTGCGTCGATTACATCGTTTAGTAGACACAAATGAACACTTGAAAAAGGACGGAGCCAGGAGCACAGAATGAAGGTTTTCTATCTCAGAGCTTGATGCTTCCCTTCAGTTCCTACCCACCCCCAATCACTCCCACACCTGTAGATAGAATTTGGGTTTAGATTTGTTTTCTCTCTCTTGCCATAATCTCTCAACTTTCTCTATATAGCTTAAATGGTTCATTAAACACTTTCTCCAAGAAACTAAAACACATTCTAGAATAAGACAATATGTGCCGTTTAACTGAGAGCAGGACACAGACTTCTGGAGAGGAGGGCCTGGTCTTCCAGCCTCCAATCCCAGCCCACAGCCCACCCGGTTGGAAGGGCTATGGTACCACTATTCCACAGCATCAAGCAGGCAAGAGGGCTGGGGCTCATGTCCAGTGTGGTCTGGAAACATCTGCCACCCTGGCCTCATCCACCTGCTAATTATGTGCACCAAGCCAGATCATTCACTCTGCCTGGGTCCTGACCAGGCAAAAACCACAGAAACTTGACTTTCAGGCCAAATCTGAACCTCAGAATGGGCAAAGACTGCAGATGGGCAAGGACACAGCTGTTCATTAAAGTCCATATGCAATATTTAGACAGAAAGTGCTCCCTGCTCCAGAAGACTCTCTGGATCCCCTGGAAAAAGGCAACTTATGTCAAAGCTCAGGGTCACAGGGGAGCATGTTCCTACAGCAGTGGTCTCTCGGCAAGTGGACCTGGTGCCTTGGCCCTAAGGGACCCAAGGTCAACGGCAGGTACACTCAGTTTTGGTAAAATTAAGTTTAAGCCAAGAATGTCACGATGATTTCTAAGCTCCTGACAAGGGCAATGTTCTGTTTAATGACCGAACTGTGAGTAGCTCCTCCGGAAGCAATATTGTAAAATTGAGGAGCTCACTCTGTAAAGACAAGAAATGTGCTGTGGATTCATTCATCGTGGTAATGGCCCCCAGCCCAGCGTCTGGTACAAAATAGATGCTCCATGAATAGTGCAAAAAATAAAATAATCACCCTTAAAGGCTACAACTTTTTCATTTTGCCTTCTCAAATTAGATGTTTCTGCATGGGAGGGATTTAATTCTGCTTTGTCTTTGGGCATTTTCACCTTTAACCATAAGCAGATTTTTGTCTAGATGGAAAAATCTCACACACAAAAGAACCGAAATGCTTTTCACATAATAGCTCAAGAAATGTTTTCGGAATAAATAAGCAACGGAAAATGATTTGAAAATAACCAGAATTTAAAAAATTATATGCATGTGTTTATACATGTTATGTGTATGTGTATGTAGTTTTATACATATTTGTGTATAGATATATAGGACTTATTTTTAGATTTGTGATTTAGTAGTCCCTTGGTCAAATTTCTCTTTAGAATCTCGAAGCTTAACATTTATTATACATATAGTGATATTTTTTTCCTTTCCTGGGAGAAAGAAGAAAATAACAATTTGTGAATTTCCGCTATTTTTCTCAAGGATGTCACACCATGATCTGAATGTATGTTTCTAAGAAAGATAAATTTTACTTTATTGCGACAACAGGATGGAGAGTGCTTGCAAAGTTCCTATGAGAGAGGTCTCATCAAAAAGTTTGCTACTTGCTGTTAAAAGTTGTTTCTAAAGCAGAAGAGGAGCACTGCCAATAAACCCCCCTTTCTGGGTCTCTGAGTCCTTTGAAATTCTGCAATTTCTACTCTTGCTTCTTTCAGATGACCTGAAAATTAGACCTTGCCTAAAGAAGGAAGCTCCTCAGATATTGGTAAGAAAGTAACACTAGTGAGCATCACCTGGAAAGAGTTACTGGGACAATTCTCGCTCCGGTCTGATGCTATTCATGGCAGGGGTGGAGACCAGGAGAAAGACAGGATTCACGCTGCAGAAAACTGGGCTCTACTTCTGACCTCGTGAACCTGGGAAAGCTCTGCAGTCCTCGGCTTTGCTCATTTATAGAACAAGGGTATTAGAAATTTAACATGCCAGCTATGTACTTCATTCATTCTTCAAATGGTTACTGAGTGAAGAGCACTGTTCTTTGTCCTTGGAGAATCAACAAACAAATAAAAATCTGTCCTTGTGGAGTGCACCTCTTCTAACTTTCTACTTACCTTTGGGGTACGCATTTTGTGGACACAACATGGCGTATAGCATTCTAGAAGCAACGAAATGCAGACCTTCTCAACTCTTAGGTTATTCCTTGAGCTCATTTCACATTCGGAGAAAGAAGTACCTGCTGAGGCAGATACTGAGGCAAGTATTTTCAGGAATACTAAGAGAAGTGTGACAAGCCCTTAACCTAGAGGAGCTCAGCATTTAGTAGGGAGGCTGAAAGACAGGAGAGTGAAGAATAAGCAAATAATGATACTCATTCCAGGAGAATTCTGTAGGGAGATAAATCATATCCTATTAGGAAACTGAGTGATGGACTCTGCTAGGAGGTAAGGTTTAAGCTAGATCTTAAAAATGGTTACATTTACAGAGGGATGGGGAGTCTAAGAGCAGAAAATAGCATCATTCATTATACATATAGTGAGATGTAAAATATCACTATATGTATAATATAGTGATTTTACATCTCACTATATGTATAATATAGTGATTTTACATATCACTATATGTTTACACAACTACGGAAAAGCACAGAGCATGTTGGGAGAAATGGGAAAATGATTTGCTTGGCTGCCACAGAGGGTCAAAAGAGTGCATGGGAATATGAGCTGGCCAAGGCCTACAGCCCGACGATGCCAGCCTAGGGAATTGTGCGTACTTTGGCCACTCCTGAGAGCTTTGAACACAGGACTGACAGGCTCACATTTAAGATGACAAAGTCAGTGTGGCCCAGAGGAAGCAAAGAACAGTTTTTATCAAGTCCTGGCAGCAACAATAACAACAACTAAGTGATTCAACTCAACAATAATTGAGTTGCCGGGTCTACTTGCTGCATGCTGAGGAAGCAAAGACAAGCTAAAGCTAGCCACTCTCTTTAACTGTTAGAGAACACCAGCCAGGAGAAAAACACGGAAGTTCAGGACCAACAAAATGTCCAGGCAGGAAGGAAGAACCCCAGCCACCTCCTTGTAGGGGAGGGAAAAATAGTGCATGGAAAAGGGAAGATGTATGCTCAGAGGATCCTGAGACCTGAAAATGTCATCTAAACTCTAATCCAGCAGCTTTTAGGGGGGTTTTATCTGCCCAGGCGTGGTGGCTCACACCTGTAATCCCAGCACTTTGGGATTACAGATCACTCAGATTTGCAGATCACTCGAGGCCAGGAGTTCCAGACCAGCCTGGTCAACATGGTGAAAACCCATCTCTGCACAAAATACAAAAATCAGCCGGGTGTGGTGGTGTGCACCTGTAGTCCCAGCTACTCAGGAGGCTGAGGCAGAAAAATCACTTGAGCCTGGGAGGCAGAGGTTGTAGTGAGCCAAGATCATGCCACTGCACTCAAGCCTGGGTTACAGAGTGAAACCCTGTCTCAAAAAATAAAACAAATAAATAAATAAATAGAGGGGATTTATCCAATATAATGTGGACATAGAGAAAGTTCTGAGGTTGGATTTCAGTTAAGGAAAGCACCTGTTACATCATTCGGTCAGTCAGCAAACATTCAGTGTGGTGTCTAATATGTTCCAGACACTTTTCCAGGCACTGGGTAAACAAATAGGTTCCTGCTCTAATGGAGATTACAAGTTAGAAGGGGAGACAGAGAATAACACATAAGCAGAAACTATGTAACAAATTGCGCCGTGCTAAGTGGTATGAAGAAAAAGCAAGCAAACAAGCAGATGGAAGAGAGCACATTGTGTGTGGTCAGAATAAGCCTTTCTGAGGGTGTGATATCTGATAAAGGGGGTCAGGATGCAGGTGGCTGGGGGACCGTCCCTCCAGGTCAAGGGAACAGTATTTGTACCTGGCATGTTCTAGGAAGAGCAAGGACAACTGGGGACTTGGAGAGTGGCAAGGCAAGCCCTGTAGGCAAAGTAAGGAGTTTGGGTTTCATCCTGAACAGGGCTACGGGCAAAGAAGTAACACAATGTCCACTCCAGGAGGACAAGGACTTGTGACTGTTTTGCACTGTGATCCTGCTACATCCCAGCACCTAAACCAATGCCTGGCACACAGCAGATGTCTAGGCAGTATTTGTTGAATGAATGAATGAGAAGACTTCCACTTTCAAAGGCTCGTTTGGGCTGCTGTATAGGGAACAGACTGCAGATGGGCAAGGACTACAGAAAACCAGTTAGGAAAGCTTACTAGCGCTTAGACGGGGATGGCTGTGCTGGATGGAGAGGGAGAGAGAAGGGACAGAGATTTATTGAAAGCTGGATCTGGGTGAGAAAAAAGTCAGAGGGACTCACAGGTATTTGACCTGAACAACTGAAAGGACAGAGTTGTCCCTGAGAGAGATGGAGGACACCAGAAGAGAAGCACGTTTAGGGAGCAAAAATCGGGGGTTGTATTTTGCACGTGTTAATTTTAAGCTAACGTGCCATTCAAAGGGAGATGCTGGGCGGTTGCATTTTCAAGTCTGGAGTTCTGGGAATGAGTCAGGGCTGACAAAATAAACTTGGAATCATGAGCATGAAGACAGTGTTGAGAGAAGGAATTTAAGTAAGAAGGGAAGAAGTCTGAGAGCCAAGGCCTGGGGAATCCCTGTACCCGCATTTAAAGGTCAAAATTCAGTTGAGATCAATCGGGATAAAAACTCAGGGGCCATCCAAAGAGCCTGAGAGAGAAGAGCCAGAGAGGCTGCGGGAACACCAGGAGAATCTGGTGTCCTGGAAGAAGCCAGGTGCTTAAGAAAAGAATGGTCCCCCACAGCCCCATGGGAAATGCTGCTCAGATCAGCAAAGCTGTGCCCTTGTACTTCACCAGGTAGAGATCATTGGTGACCCTAATGACAACAGGGAGGGGAGTGACAGGAACGAGTGACTGATACCTGATCGAGGTGCTCTCATGACAGGCAAAAGGTGAGAGGGGGCAGAAACACAAAAGTAGCTTCAAATAAGACGGTGATCTTCTGGTCTCAGGCTGCATGGTGGGTGTGTGTCATATTTTGCTTCATATATTTCATATACGTTCAATGTGTTATTTGTCAAAATCAAATATGTCACAATAAAATATGTCTTTAGAGGCTGAGATGGAGGGAGTGAAGAAGGCCAGTGGGACAAACTTTTTGAAGCATATTCTTTAAAAAGAAACAGAAAATCAATCATGGGGGATGTGGAGTCAGGGAGCGGTTTTATAAATGTCATATATCACAGTACCATTTGTATGCCAATTATTTCCTTATCATCATCCTCTTTACATGCAGGTCCTATGCCCGGTCATGTAGAGGGGACACCAAGGACAATGCTGGGGGTAGGCAGGGGGAAATAAAGCTGGCAACAATCCTGAAAATGATTTTTTTTTTCCAATTTCAAAAAGCTCATTTCTACAAAAATAATTTGTATTCAAAATAGAGGGAAAATGTCATTAAGTAGTTTTAAGTTTTGATGGCACAAGGAATTATGAATAACGGTAAAGAAAAAAAGAAGTCCTTTTGAGGATAAAAACTTACTGACTGCGTCCTGTGGTTTCTTCAGCTCATTTGTGTGTTACAGGAAAGAGGATGAGGAATCACTTGCTGATTGATTTCATCAGCTCTGGTACTGACGGCACTGATGGCAAGGTCTTATATGTTTAATTTTATTCTCCCCATCTTTTCCCCCCTTAACCTAGATCTCTGAATTTTAACAATGTGTAGGGCTGAGATTTCTGTTTCTCAAACTGCTCTGACTTGAACCCCCAAAGCAAAAGCAAAAGCAGGGAACATCCATGCACGTTAAATGGATGTCAATTTCAGGACAAAATGATTGAATTACAATCCCTGGCCATGGATGTGAATTTTGATCTTTTTTTTTTTCTTTCACACACATGATATTTCCCTGACATCTGTGCAATACAAATATATCTAGAAAGTGTGAAATGGAAAATCTGCATCACTAAATATATAAAAGGGACCCCGAATGAAGTCTCCATGATGGCATTTGTCATCATGGGCACAGATGGCGTCCTTTCCCAGCTCTTCCCCCGCCTCCCTGGTACCGGCTTAAGTTCCATCCACCAAATTCTCCCTGCATATCACATGCATAGATGCCTGATAACACCAGGAGAGCCTGTCTGTATGCCACATCCTTATTTTTCAGGCCTCCATATGCATCAAGCTTCAGACCAATAAATCAGGAAAAGTATCAGTTCTGAACAAATAATGCAAACAGTGTATACCACTTGTTGCTATGGGAATCCAGATGACCTAGGAGCTTAGTGATCTTTGTCATATGTTGCCAGTAAGTAATTGCATTATTATCATTCTCCTTTCAGTGCCCATGTCACAGAACAGTACAACTACTTACCAATACCCACACATCCAAACACTGTGGGATGGGATACATAAAATTGGTAATATGCTGCTTTGCTTCCTAAAATATTTAAAGAGGCTTTAAGACACCTAAATGCATGGCATTGAGGTTCCAAATGGTGGTCAGAAAGTCTGTGAGAAAAAGACGTAAACGATAAACGATATCGTTAAAAGATTCGACCTGCTTCTATATCTCATTGTGTCTTAACTTGGAAAAGCAATGGTAATGAATAAACCTCAGAAAGTAGAAAAGATTGAGCTGAGTAAGGAGGTTGTGAAGCTCTGACTCCTGCCTTTGGTGGGGTGGGTGGGGGGTGGCAGTGTACTACTGGCATATGGCTTATGTATGTGGGGGATGTTATAGGAAGTTGAGTAGAGCTAAAGAAGTGGAAAAAAAGAGCAAAATGAGGAACCAGAGAGAAACTGAAAGGGGAATTTGTTGGATGAATTGCAGGGAACACTTTGACCATAAGAGTTATTCAGCTGTGAAACATACTCAGTGGTGAGAATAAAAATGCTTGGAACCTTGGCTATTAAACCCCCAAATTCTAAACATTTTGTACATTTTGGAGATTGCATACTTTTTCCACCACTGCATTCCTCACTGGGAACAAGAAATGCCACAAATCTTTCCCCTTAATATAGTAAATTTAGTTTTACAAATAAGAAAGGATTATAGAAATGTATAAAGCACAGTTTTAACAGAAGGCTCAAAGTAGTTCTCAGATAACCACAGGCTGCACCATGTAGCCTTAATTATTTCTTCTCTACATATTGCCAAGTTAAATTATTTCTAATCTTTTTCTCCTTTCAACTTGCTCAACTGAATAAACCAACAAAAATAATCACAGAATGATGATGTTAGAAGTGACCTTTGGGATTACTTGATTCAACTTTCTACTTTTAAAGAAGAAGAAACTAACCCTCAAAGAGGAAAAGTGACCTGAAGAAAACCCCACAGAGGATTTCATACTGTTTTCTCTAAAAGTCCGTGAACATCAAATGTGCCAACGGCTGTTTTACAGAGAGGACATGTGGGTATTGCAACTTCCTGGTTTCCTAATGTAGCTTGTCCTGTTTTTTAGGATGGAAAAGGAAGCAGGTAAATGGGAAAGAAGCAGGTGTCTTGATGTCTGTAAGTCACACCTGTTAGTCTAGAAACCTGCCATTGGGAGACTCAGTCAAGCTTGGCTGGCCCAGGAAGGATGGTTGTCTCTGGTCTAACTGTAGGTCATTTCAGAAGCACTTACAGTGGTTCAATGTTGCTTGAGCAAATAATGAGTAGACATTCCCTAGACGTGTCCATCATCCTAGCAAGCTCTGGTTGATAGAACCAGGACTTAGAGAGAAAGTGGGCAGAAGGGTGCTCACGTCTTCTGTTTAAGTGTGGATTAGAGGTTAGAGTGCTTGGGCCATGTTTCCTTCTAAGGCCAGAGCAAGACAGAACAGAGCAGTTATCAGATAAATTTTGTCAAAATGGATAATCCAGATCATTCAAGGAAAAAAAAAATAACCAAAACCTACAGCATTTGAACTCATTCTCTATGTGTTTTTTTGTTTACTGAGGGTGGGTGGTGGAAGGCCTGGATTTGAGTCCTGGCTCTCGGTTCCCCCTTAAGCATCTTACATAACCTCTCTGATTCCCCCAGCTGACTCACAAAGTGAAGGATTCCTACCTACCTCCTGCCGATACAATTACAGGGCATTTTTATGACCTGAAATCCACTCAATAAACATTTCTGAGAACACATGATGTACCAGGCAAACTGCTAGGTGCTGGAGAGATGAATATAAACATGTCCTTGTTCTGAAGAAGCTCATCCCATATTTAAGATAAGGAGACTGTGGCACATTTACAACTCAGATAACTGCAATATTGCAAGTGCTATCTTAGCTCTATGAACAAAAAGGCTATGGGAAAACAGGAGAAGAAGTGGTTAATTATGCCTTGCAGGGACTGTAATTTCAGGATATTATTTTGATTGTAACTTAAAACAAATGAGTGCACAACTATGGAAAATTGTGTGACTAAGCATGAATCAACAAATACCTTGACTATACCTAAATTATAAAAATTACCATAGCGCATGAAAACACTGCCTGCCTGCCTATTTAGACCAATCATTGCTTCACCCATTTTTGTGGCAAGCAACAGCGCTAGCAAGTTTTGAGAGCAACACCAAATTACATCAGAGAAAGTAAGTCTCATGCCATTGTCAATTACTGCATAGGATGAAACAGCTATCTAGAGTGTCTCATTAGAAACAAACAAAAACCAATGATTGGAAAAAGTGAATTCTCAATTATCTAAGATGGGGTTGGAATGAATAACTCCACAAAAGGAGAACACCTGTTATCCAATTAATTCAATCTTCTTCTCTTTTCCCCAACCCTCCACCAAATGTTTTAATAGTGGACAAAAAAAAAAAAGACCTGTTTGAGTTGGTGAGTAATTTCACTTATGGGGAAAATGCAGACGCTTGGGTTTTAAAAGCTGCAAGGTATAAAAATAAGCCGCAGATTCTACAGTCAATCCTTGGTTTGCTTGCATGGTTCACGTTATAATTATTTGCCTTTCCAACACTGGGTAACTTTTCTTACTCCTCTGTCAGTTACCACAGAATGCTGGAACTAGAAAGAACGATAGAAACCAGCCAGTCCAACTTCCTTTACCATGAGGAATGAGACTCAGGCTTGTCTTTCCATATCACATCTGGCCTTTTAATATTTCTTTTGTTAACAATCATATCAGATGGAAGCATAATAGAAGGTAAAGCTCAAAGTGATCTTGTAATACATCCATCTTTAAAAGCCAGAGTGTAAAAGGAATCAAGTCAAATGATGCTATATACACAAATAACAGAGCTGCAGTCCCTCTGTATTGATACATTGATGGGCTGTTCCAGCTCCGGATGTGACCTCCCTATCAAGTCAATAATGTCACAATCTAAACAAACTTAGGCAATTTGCCTTCATGAAAAAACTACTCCAAACAAAAAAGAGAACAGTCATTCCACAAAGCAGCCAACTGCACTAGACTGGGATTATAGTGTGGAATTAGTCAGAACGTGGTTTATTAAATAAAACACTAGAATGGCCAATTTGCCTGGAGGTCTAGGAATTAAAATAGTGCTTTGTTTTTCCAATGCCACATTCCAGAGGAAGCAGCAAGCGGAGGGAACAGGCAACAGGGAATTCTACCAACAGGGAATTCTACCACAATCTATCTCTCTACCAAACAGGCACACACATTCATACCAGGGTGGGCATGTGGACTCTAATCCCTTCTTAGTGGAAAACACACATTTTTAAATGAATCCCCAATCTAGAATGAATTACCGTTAATAGCCACAGCCGGAGCGAGTCTGCTGATGAGAAACGCAGATGTGGCCACCTGCTTTGAGACGCCTTGGACCACAACACTGCCGGGGTCTTTAACGGTTGGCCTTTTCGAGTAGGGCATCTGCCCTCCTAAATCGCGTTTAAATCCCAGGAAAAGAGAGAAGATGCCTCCCTCAATTTTTGAACTATGCTGCTCTTGCTGTATCCGTTTCTGCTGAACATAGCATTGATATCTTTTCAAAGAGAAGGGGGGAAAAACAAGGGGAGAATTGCACCACTGCAGATTCCAAGAGAAGTAAGCACAAAACTACAGCAACGTCAAATAATATCTTCTTCGGCAACTAGGAAAATCCCCACATGCTATCTGGTGTCAGCCCAATGCAGACTGAGGCGCGCTGTGCCCGGAACCACAGGAAGCCGGGCATCTCTGCAGCCTGTGTCCCTGCCAGCTCCCCCTACGCGCTGAAATTCGGCAGGGAAGAAGTTATGGTGCCCAGCCTGTGTGTGCAAGACAGAGACACCGCGCATCATGGCTCTGAAAATCAGCCAAGTGGCCGGGACGTCAAAGCGGCAGAGCAATCAGAATGCCCTGGAGCCGGGGATGGAGGGGCCACATTGTTTGAGCCCTCGGATTTTGCTGCATTGTCACCGCCCGGGAACGTAGGGGTAGCAGGAAGCACACCTCCAGCCAAAAATGGACCGGACGCATTTTTTTCCCCCCGGCGGCTCCCTCCCTGCCTGTCTGCAAGTCGCAATACGGTAGGCGACATGACGGACTGCTCCCGCTAAAACTCAGGTGGCAGGCCCGGCTGAGCGGCGCAGCCGGCCGGTAACAGGGAGGCGCTGGGGGAGCACCCACACAGCGCCTCCTCCCCTCCTGCACCCGTCCATGGGAGCAAGGGCCGGACCTGGGCACGCGCCCCTCGAGCGAGCACCGGCGAGCCCGTGCGGAGGCTCTGGGCGCTCTCTGGGCTAACCACGGGCATTGCATGGGACACAATTGTTCAAAAGCGAGCCCAAGGCGAAGCGCAAATCCAGAGCTTTGGTTCACAAGGGGTGGGTGTGGGCTGGGAAGGGGGATTACGTAGGTCTCTCCGCCCCCTCCCCTGACACCTCCTCGCCACTGGGAGGGCGCTGAGGGGCGGGGGAGGCGCTGCGAACCCGCTTGGGGGCTTCTTTGTTTCTCTCCGTACCCCGCAGGAGGGCCGGGTGCGCCTGCAGTACCCAAGCCGGGGTCGCCACCCGGGGATGCCGGCCCAGCCCGGGCGGCGGCGCGACCCAGGCTGACAATTGAACCTCGCGGGAGAAGCGAGAGGGTTGGGAGGAGGGTGGATCTCGGCCCCGGGAAGGGAGGGCGCTGCCGGGGCCTCGCGTGCGGCGGGGAAGCCGCCCAGAGAAGGGCGGGGGGGAGGGGGGGGGAAGGGGCGGCAGACAGTGTCCCCGCGCTACGCCCGCTTACCTTGGCAGCCCTGGCCTGGGCACAGATCATGCTCCTGTCAGCGCGCAGATTAGAGCTGGGGGGCGCACGTGCCCCGCATAGTGCACCGGGCGCCTGGGACTGGCTGGGGAGGGGACCCTGGCGACCGCCCGCTCTCGCCGCGCTCTGGCTGCCGGGTGCCCCGAGAGAGCGGAGGCCACGGCCACTGTCACGGCGGAGGGGCGCGCGCGGCTCGGCGAGTGTGTGCGAGAGGAGGGGGCCGGTTCGGTCAGAGTCGCACGGTGTTCCGGCTCCAACAACAGCGCCTGATGCGCGGTAACGCAGCACACTTCATCGCTTTATCCTCCTGCTTGCATCCCCTCCCTCCCTGCCTGCTCCTCTGTGGGTACCAGACTCCAGAACCAACCACAAGCCGGGCTTGCTCTCATTAGCGCTGCCCCGCCCTGCAGCCTCCGCGCACCCCCACCCCCGCCCCCGCGGTAAATATATATCGATTCTTGTTACCGCCGGCCCCATCCTTCCAACACCCAGCACGCGTACTGGGCATATCCAACACCAACCCTGGCTCCTCGGCCCTTTTGTGTGTGTGCAAACAGTGTAGCAGAAAGGATGCGGTACAGACACTCTAGGCGGGTACCCTGTGACAGGTGTTCTTGGCCTCTGTCTTAGACACTTTCCTCGCTTACCTTACACACAGTTAAGAACGCTCAGAGACACATTTCAGGAACCGTCCTGTATTTGCACAAGCACACAAAACATCGTAATGACAAATGCAAAGGATGAAAATCACCCCAGAATATCTATTGTTGGGCAAACCTAGCTCCCAAACCGGTTTTTCTATTACACTGCACACAGTGTCAGAATGCCAGAACGAGAAGGAGGCAAAGTCTAGACCCTTCCAGGTACAGCCAACTGAGATGCAAAGAGAAGTGAAATGCTAGTTACTATTGGTGGCTGGCTGCTCCATGTATGCACATTTTTGTGCATCTGGTCGACATTTGGTTTGTGTGTGTTCACATAAAATGCAGAGGCTTTGAGCACATAATCTCTATAGCCTGGGATTTTATGATCCAACCACATTCTCTACAATGCTGATTTATTCTTTCCCATTATTTTGCCCAGCATCCTCTACATGAGCTTTTTTTCACTTTCTGAGAAGTTATCTTCTTTCCCAGACCCCAAATTCCGCCTCCTCTAGAATAAACAAAGGCTTCACCCTGACTTCAGAACTCCTTACTGAAGACCTGAGTACGGACTTGTCAAAACCAAATCTCCTTCCCCTTCCACCCACAGTGGCTAGTTTCTCAGTGCCTCTCATTCCACTGACCTGCCTCTTGGCATTGATTTCACTCTTACAACTGGAACTTTCCAGAACTGGAAACTTTGGACGATGTGAAGGCAGCTTCACCAGCTGTGCTCTTTTCTGCAAGGAGGCACAGCCCTTCTCTTTCCGTATTCCACTTGGGGTGCCCAGTCCTTTCCTGACAGACCCTTTTCTTTGCCTGACAGCAGTCAGATCTTCTGGTCAGATGAGCTCAAAGCAGACCACTTTTCAAACCTTAGCTAAGAATCCACACAGAAAGCTGTGCACACATTTCTCCGGATTTTACACTTGGATTAGTACCAACTCCTATATGAAGAAAACTCTCCGAGAATAGACTTGAACAGGCTGTGGCAGTAAACAGCAACAGCAACCAACCATGTGATGTTTCCAACCAGAGACTTGAAAGAAAACAAAAACTTTCACATAAACCAGCATCCATGGTTTCTAAATTAGCACAATGTCACCAAACCACAATAAAGGATAATTTTTTTACCTCAACTAATTGCCAGGATGTTCACCTCATTATTTTCAGTGAATCAGCATCAACTTGTCTCAGAGATGTTTGCTCTCTGTTCTATCCATCATGGAGATGACTTGACAAGTCCACATCTCTCATAGAGGTTATTGATGTAGCGATCCTTGTGGTGTGCTTTATCCTCCCCTGAGGAGTTGCTTTTTTTATACTGAAGACAAAAGATATTAAAATAGCAGTACACAAAGTTTCACATCCTGAGTAGATAAAGAAGCCTTGTAGAGCAGCTTCTACATGCCAGGTGCAATGGCAGCATATACAGACTCCTGTGTATTGTTCCCTTTTATTTTTATTATTTTTATTTTTTGTGAGGGGTCTCACTCCAATGCCCAGGGTGGAGTATAGTGGTGCAATCTCCATTCACTGCAACCTCCGCCTCCCAGGCTCAAGCAACTCTCCCCCCTCAGCCTCCCGAGTACCTGGGAGTACAGGTGTGTGCCACCATGCCTGGCTAATTTGTTTTTTCGTATTTTTAGTGGAGATGGGGTTTTGCCAAGTTGCCCAGGCTGGTCTTGAACTCCTGAGCTCAAGCAATCCTCCTGCCTCAGCCCCCAAAGTGCTAGGGTTACAGACGTGAACCACCATGCCTGGCCTGTTTTGTTTGTTATTCCTAACAGTCCCCCTGTAGTCTGGGTAGCATGATCCTATTTTACAGAAGAAAGCAAAAAGGCTATGTTAGTTCTGTAATTTCCTTAAGGTCTTGTTTCAAGCAGAAGACCTTGAATCTGGAGTTTACAGATGTCAGCTGCCCTAACCTTAAAGAGAAGAGTATTTGGTGGAGAAAGGAAAAGACATGGCATGAATCTTAAAGCCATCCTAGTAGTCATATTTATTAAGTTTCTAATGTACTCAAAATACTGTTATAAATAATAAGTCACAGTCCCAGTGCGTCCCTCCTAATACTAACCTTATATAATGGCGTAAAGTGAATGTTGAAGGTTTTGAGATGCATATACAACCACCTGTATTATCATAATGCCCATGCAACCGAATCTTCCACCTTTTGTAACTCGAGGCCCAGGAGGACCCAGGGAGGGGGTGACATGCCTGCTCACCTGCTCATCTCAGGCCACATGCAGATAAAGATTAGCAAACAGAGCACCATTCACAAATGGTCCCTACAATGCTGAGAAAACGATTACTTGAACCAATCCAGGGCTTTATCTTTGGGGATAGGCCTTCAACATAACGTCGGAAGTGAACGCACTATAACTAGGGGAGGAAAAAGACCGAGCTGTTGAAGCTGTCTCACACAGTCTCTGCACAGGAACAAATTGTAGCCAATAATACAAGATTGTCATTTGGACTTTCCTAATGACTAATGATGGTGAGCATCTACTTTTGTGCTTCTCTTCCATCCGTCTATCATTTGTAGTAAAGTGCTCAAAATTTTTGCTCATTTTTAAGTGGGTTGTTTGCTTTTATATTGTTCATTTTTGAGAGTTCTTTCTGTATTCTAGATACAATGTCTTTGTCAGATACGTTTTCTGAATATTTCCTCCCCATGTGTGGCTTGTCTTTTCATTCTCTTAGTAGTTTCTGTCGCAGAGTAAACGTCTTTAAAGTTGATGGAGTTCAATGTATCAACTTTTTCTTTCAGAGATCATGCTTTTGGTATATCTAAGAACCCTTTTGACTAACCAAGGTTACAAAGAGTTGTGTTTTGCTGATAAGTTTCAAGATTTTACATTTTACACTTAAGTATTTGGTTCATTTTGAATTCTTATTATTTTTTAGGTGTGAGCTATGGATGGTGACTTTTTTATTTGTTGGCTTATTTGTTTTTGCACATGGGATGTCCAATTCTTCTAGCACCACTTATTGAAAAGACGATCCTTTCTTGATTGAATCGCTTTTGCAACTTTTCAATAATCGCTTGGTTAGATTTGTAGGGGTCTCTTTCTATATTCTCTGTTTTGTGCCTCTGATCTGTCTTTCTATTGTTTTACAAATACTACACTATTTTGTAGATGTATACTGCCTTAAAATCAGGTAGTGTGAACCCTCCAATTCTGTCCTTTTTAAACATTATTTTGGCTATTTTCATTTCTTTGCCTTTTTATATGAATTTAGAAATGTTTGTCAATATCTACAAAAAAAATTCCCACTGGGATTTTGATTGCAATTGTGTTAAATTTATAGATGAATATCAGAAGAACTGACATTTTAACAATCTTCCAATTTCTGAATACCTTTCAACCCACAAACTTAGCATTTCTCTGCATTTGTTTAGGTTTCCTTTGATTTATTTCATCAGTAGTTGAAGTTTTCAGCATGCAAATTCTACACAGATTCTAAGAGTTTCCATGTAGATTCTAAGAGTTACATTTTTTTGGAACTATTGTAAAAGGTATTGATTTTAATTTTGAATTTCACTTTGTATTAAAGTGTACCTGGGATTTGTTTTAATTAAGTATGCACATGCATACATACAGACATGGAAATGCTTCTCATGAAGGGAGAAGTTTATACTCACAGAACCCTAGAAACAGGAGGCATGGCATACCGCGCAGGGCCACAGGGGGAGCTCCTGGGTCAATCAGGAGGCAGAAGCCCGGGAGAGCATGGCTCAGAGCCTCTATTTTGTATGCTGTGGTAAGGAATGGCCAGGCAGGGCAGGCCAGTTTGAGCAAGTCTAGGATTTGATAGTTCCAATAATTTCAGTGGCTGTGGGCTATAGAGGTAGTCTCTAGGTGTCCTGTACTTGTCCCTGGGGAGACTTAGGGCAAGGGAAATTGGTTTGCTATGTGAGTTGGACAAAGGAGGTGGTTGTGGGCATGGACTCTGGATTGGTTGGTTTACATATGAATGGTGGGCTCTCAGACAAGTTGTTTGCCATCTCTAGGAATTAGCTAGCCCTGGGAGGGGCAGTTTCTTCCAAGCCTGCAAAGCCCCTAAGATGTCAAGGCACCACAAAATATGGAAAATAAAAAAACATAACTAAAACTCATTCACTGGTAGAATAGAAAAAAAAAATAATTAGTGTGTGTGTGTGTGTATTTTTTACGTATCCTGTGACCTTGCTGAACTCATTTATTCATTCTAGTAGCTTTTGTATAGATTTCTTGGAATTTTCAATGTAGATAATTATGTTGTCTGTGAATAGAGGATGTTTTATTCTTGCTTTCCAATCTGTATGCCTGTTGTTTCTTTTTTCTACCTTCTTTCACCAGCTATCCTTTCTATTTATTGCACGTATTTTTTTATTTTATTAATTAAAAAATGTATTACTGAGCTTTTACTTTATGATAGGCAGTGTAAATATCAATCACACTAAACTTGTGGTCAAGTTAAACATGTAAGTACAATATGATACACGTGCTGAGAGAGGGACATGTTGTCAGTGTGAGAGGAGCAACCACTCTAATATGGCTAGGGAGGCTAGAAACGCCTCTATTAATAGAGCTTTGAATGAAGAACAGAAGTTTGTTGGGTGACCAAAAGACATCCGAAGAAGAAAGAAAAGCATACATGAAAAAGCAGAAGACAGAAAGAACAGAATGTACTTGGGAATGTACTTGGTGAAGAGTTCAATTTGACTGGAGCAAAGAGAGTGGTGTCAGAGAGAAGACTGGAAGCAAAGGTTTGAGACATACGTGACAGGCCAAACATGCCCTGCTCCAGCTGTTAGAATTCATTCGGCAAGTAATGGAGAACCCTAAAGAGTTTTAAAGCCAGGAACAGAAACAACGAGATTTGTCATTTAAATATATAGAAAAAGCCATGTGTGGTGGCATGTACCTGTAGTTCTAGCTACTTGAGAGGCTGAGGCAGAAGGATCACTTGAGCCCAGGAGTTCAAGTCCAGCCTGGGCAACATCATGAGACCTTGTCTCTATTTTTTTTTAATTAAACATAAATAAATGAAAAACATATTGTGAAGCAAAATATACAGTGTATAAATTTTACAAA
Organism: Pan paniscus; assembly: GCF_029289425.2. Taxonomy (NCBI): domain Eukaryota; kingdom Metazoa; phylum Chordata; class Mammalia; order Primates; family Hominidae; genus Pan; species Pan paniscus. The sequence goes on from NC_073255.2 coordinate 45,328,357, forward strand.
TTATTATTTGTAATACTTTTAGATTATTAATATATGTTGATCAAAAATTAAAATTAAAAATTCAGAAAAGAGAGAGATGTTGATAACAAGTGTCAGATGAGGATGGCAGCTGGCTAATTTGCCCTCACCCACCTTTCCATCAAAATACTTATTAAAAAGCACGAGACAAAGAAAAGTGACACACAAGTATGAACTATGAATGCTTATCAACAATTTATCATATGCCAGAAAGTTTCTCACTAACCTAATCAAAGTGTGTTTAGGCATTAAAACACAGCCAGACCAAAACAAAAGAAAGAAATTAGAAACAAATGCCTTTAGAAAGGTGAAGCCTTCATTTAGGAAGAGCAATAGAGGGTGATAATAAGAGTACAGACACAAGGCAAATCACCTGGGTTTGAAACTTCGATCAATTATTTACTTCTTTGTACTCTTCTGCAATTTATTTAAATTCAATTTCCTCATCTATAAAACTACTTATGAATATTTTTACCTTAAAAATTATTGGCTGGGCGCAGTGGCTCACACCTGTAATCCCAGCACTTTGGGAGGCCGAGGCGGGCAGATCACGAGGTCAGGAGATCAAGACCATCCTGGCTAACACGGTGAAACCCCGTCTCTACTAAAAAATACAAAAAATTAGCTGGGCATGGTGGCAGGCGCCTGTAGTCCCAGCTACTGGGGAGGCTGAGGCAGGAGAATAGCGTGAACCCAGGAGGCAGAACTTGCAGTGAGCTGAGATCGTGCCACTGCACTCCGGCCTGGGCGACAGAACAAGACTCCATCTCAAAAAAAAAAATTGTTGAGAGTCTAGTGAGATAACAAATGTAAAGTTTATAACATTGTGATTAATATGTGGTAGCCTTCAGTATTCCTTAGCTCATTCCATCAGTAATGTTCTTTTCAAGTCCATTTGGAGATTTCAACAGGCTGTAATGTATATGACTAAGGTTAAAAGTGTTTTGAGGGAAGTGAGATATTGCAAATTTTTTAAAGTTTTACTCAAAAAATTTTTAAACCAAATTACACAAAAGTAAAGTGGGCAAAAGTTACTAAAAAACTTTGATGGATGATTTAAAATTTGCAATGAATGCATGAAAAATTCTTAAATAGCCCTATGACCCAATTAAGTGCAAATTAAATTGAGATACCTTTTTCCTCATTTTAGGACTTGTATTTCTCCTGGTAGGAAAGTAAATCATTCCAACATATCTGAAGTGTAATTTGCATTTATGTCAAGGATCTTTACACAGTTCCTGTGATTAAATGTAATGCATCAGTTAGTTATTGCTGCCTAACAAACCATCCCAAAACTTAGTTAACAACCATGTACTATTTCTCCTGAGTCTATAAATCCACTATAAATTGCTGATCTAGTCCAGACTAAGCTGATCTCAGCTGGGCTCCTTTGTGTGGGCAGTTGGCAGGTTTCCTAGGAGCTGGCTGATCTAGGACAACTTCATCTGGGACAACTTGGCTCTGTTCCATATGGTCACTCATCCTGTAATAGGCTATTCCAGTCTTGTTTTCATAGCAGTAGCTGGAGCAAGCGAGAGAGAGAGAAATATGCTTCTGAGGTCTGGTCTCAGAACTGGCACACTGTCAGTTCTACCATATTCTGCTGGCCAAAGCCCATTATGAGGCCAGCCCAGATTCAAGTGATAGGGAAAGACACTCCACTCACTGATGGAAGGAACTGCAAGGCCACAGGGTAAAGAGTATGAATACAGAGTGGATGGAGAATAGAAGCCAAAAAACAACAGTATTGTCAGAAATAAAAGAGATAAGAAAACCACACTGGCCAAAATCTGAGCAGGATTCTAACAATTGCACCCTTAAAATGAAGGACTGAGATTGTATTCTTGGACTGTATATCACATGATCTGACCTCCGGAATCTAGCATGGATCATACAACATCAAATGAGGTAGGATAAAACTTTGAGCCCTCCTCCCACCACATTTTCTTTGACCAACTTTGAGGCATTCACCTAAACACACCAGGGGTCATCCTTCCACTGTTTGACATTTATCTTCTGAGCTGGCTAAAAATGGTCTTGCAATTGTCCCTCTATTTTTTTTTCTATTCATCCGCTTAGATCTATATCTCACGGAATAGACATGACAGAGAACATAAGGGCCAGGAAGAGCTACACTGCTCTCTAGAATGCTTAGTCACCCATGATGAAAGCTTTATGAGCTAAAGTGGATCCAGGATGAGCTATGGAAGGAGTGAACACTGGAGCAGGAGTATAGACTTAAATGAAGTATGCTCTTCAAAAACATTGCAAACTGGGTGTCCAGTTTAAATAACCTAGCCTACCAAAGGATGTATACACCCAACCACAATCCTGTAGACCCCTGTTGCCTGCAAGGCACTGAAAGTTAAAGTTAAACTGAAGTCAGCAGTGAGGAAGCTAAGAATGTTCCTCTCACCGCACACTCCAAGAACCTGGAGAACTCTCTGGCCATTTGAGGAATCATAAAATAAACAATTTAAAAACAAAAATGGGAGCACTAGAAGTACACCTTGTTAAAGTGATAATATTGTTTTGAGAAATTTAAAAAAAGATCATATAGATGAAATAACTTTATGCCGATTTTTTTAATTTAGAAGGTATTTCCTAGATAACTTTATAAAGTTGACAAAGAAAATATAAAAATGTTAAAAAAAACTGATGGAGGTAGATATACAAAAAGGAGAGGAACAACAAAAATGTAAGAAAATTCTAAATGCAAATACAAATTAAAAATCAATATTGGAGACTGACAGGGAAGAAAAGGCACTATAGAAAATAAAGGATTGATATAAAAGATAACCCTGAGGAAACTACCAAATTCCAGAGGAAAATGACAATGAAATGGATAAGAGAATAAATGCAAGCTATATAGTACAGATAAAGGAGCCCCAACCTTAAAATTTTGTTTTTCTCAGGGGAAAGAGGGAAAACTTGAACCAAAAGTAAAATAAAACAATCAAAAACTTTATAGAAGCAAAGTTTCCTGAGTTGATGTAATCCTTGGGTCTACAAGTCTAAAGAATTCTTGGTATTCCAAAAAAATATATAAATAAATAAAAATCTTACACCTAAATATATAGTAAATTTTAGATTATTATCAACACTGAAAAAATTATACAAGTGACATTAAACATATAGAAAAAAACGAAAGAACAAAAGACTGGCTGAACTGATTTCTATTCTCCATCATCAAATGCTAACATACACTAAAACAACATTTGAGAGTGCAAAATATTTTGTCAGTAAAAATTCTATACCTTCCTAAGTTATTCAGATGTAAAAGCAATAGAAAGATTGCTCAAGATATCGAGGAGTTCATAAACATAATACTCTTGTACCTTCCTAAAAAAATCTCCTCTAAAATATACATCAAGACAGCAAGACAGAAATAAAAATGCAGAAATATAGAACTACAACTTACATATTTTGACTCTGTGTGCCCACCTAAATCTCATGTTGAATTGTAATCCCCATGTGTCATGGGAGGGACCTGTTGGGAGGGGATTGGATCTTGGGGACAGATTTCCCCCATGCTGTTCTCCTGATAGTGAGTGAGTTCTCAAGTGTGTCACTTTCCGCCTTGCTCTCTCTCTGCTGTCACCATGTAATGTATGCCTTGCTTCTCCTTTGCCTTCCTCCATGATTGTAAGTTTCCTGAGGCCTCCCCAGCCATGCAGAACTGTGAGTCAATTAAACCTCTTTTCTTGGCCAGGTGTGGTGGCTCATGCCTGTAATCCCAGTACTTTGGGAGGCCATGGCTGGAGGATCACTTGAGGTTAGGAGTTCGAAACCAGCCTGGTGAAACCCCGTCTCTACTAAAGTACAAAAATTAGCCAGTCGTGGTGGCTGGCGCCTGTAATCCCAGTACTCAGGAGGCTGAGGCAGGAGAATCGCTTGAACCCAGGATACAGAGGCTGCAGGGAGCAGAGATCACACCACTGAACTCCAGCCTGGGCAACAGAGTGAGACTCCCTCTCAAAAAAATAAATAATAAAAATAAAAATAAACCTCTTTTCTTTATAAATTATCCAGTCTTAGGTAGTTATTTATAGCAGTGGGAAAATGGACTAATATAACAACTGAACATTGAAACCAATTAAATATAAATCTCATTAGAACTTTGGTAATAGAGTAACAAAAATCAATGAAAAAAATGCTCTTTTTGAAGTAGAAGTTATATATGGAAAAATCATGATAAAGTACAACTGTAATTGTGTGTTGATAAATTGTGTGGCTAAAGACAGGAAAACTGATGGTTGGGTGGGAGGTAAGGATACACAATAGTCCTTGTTCTGATTTTGATAATTTAAAAAATATAAGTACTTAGTTGATTAAGAAAACTTTCTTGGAAAGCAGTTGTGGAGTATTTATTAAAATATGAAATATGTTATGCAAATACCCAGCAGTTTTACTTATGAGTCTATTCTTAGACAAAGCAATAGTTAAACAGGTAAGTAAAAATATTTATGTACAAGGATAGCTATTGTTTGTAATAGCTATTGTAATAGCTATTTATTGTTTGTAATGTACAAGGAGTATTGTTTGTAATACAAAACCAAGCAAAAAACTGGGAAAGACTTAAATGTCCATTAATAAGGAAATGATACATATAATCAAAGGAATTCTATGTAGCCATTATAGAAGAATGGAGGAGAGCTGTATGTGCTGGTCTGGACAGTTGTCCATGTTTTATTGGTAAGTGAGAATGAAAAATTATAATATGATCCCATTTTTGTAAATAAAACATGTTATTGCATATTAATAGCTAAACATCTCTATAGTGATTCATGCCAATATAAATATATTTTATGTCTATAAAATCATAGGGAAAATATAGGAAGGACAAAAACCAAACTGTTAACAGTGCTTTCCTTTGAGGATTAGGCATGGGAGAGCTTGAGCTCTTTTAAACCATTTAAATACTAGAATATAAAACAAGATTTCAACATCTTTTCAATCTACAAAATAGAAGCAAACAAATCATAAACCATATTCATAGAGACAGAGAAAGATAAAGTAATAATAGAATTAAGGTCAAACATACCATTTGGGTCTGATAATTGTTGCCCTATTTAAAATAAATGGCTTAAATTCCTCTTCTAAAACTCCTGAAGTTAACCAAGCATGGTGGCGCCCACCTGTGGTCCCAGCTACTCAGGAGGCTGAGGTGGGAGGATCGCTTGAACCTTAGAGGTCAAGGCTGCAGTGAGCCATGATTGCACCACTGTACTCCAGCCTGGGTGACAGAGCAAGACTCTGTCTCAAAAAAAAACACACACACACACAGAACCCTGAAGAAGGTTTTAAAACCAATATAACAAGTTAATTCACACATATACAACATATATACATATATTAAAAGTGTAAAGTAAATATAAAGAGATTTAAAAGGAAAAGTAGGTAGAATAGGCAAAATAATACATTAAAATAGCATTTGCAACTCTACTGACAAATTTAAGCCTTAAACATACCAACAAATTGCATAATGAATAATTTTATACTGATATTAATTATTTATAAAAAAAAAGTTCTTAAAATTGGCTGAAGTGGCTCACACCTGTAATCTCAGGACTTTGGGGAGGCTGAGGCGGGAGGATCACTTGAGCCCGGGAATTCAAGACCAGCCTGGATAACATAGCGAAACCCTGTCTTTACAAAAAATAAAAATAAAAAATTAGCCAGGGATTATGGGACAGGCCTGTAGTCCCAGCTACTAAGGAGGCTGAGGTGGGAGAATCACTTGATCCCAGAAGGTTGAGGCTGCTGTGAGCCATGTTCACACCACTGCACTCCAGCCTGGGTGACACAGTGAGACCCTGTCTCAAAAAAAAAAAAAAAAGAAACAAAAGAAAAGAAAAAGAAAAGAAAAAAAAGTTTGTAAAGTCAGAATGTGTAGAATAACCTTGTATCAAGATGTGAACAAGTGTTAAGCACAGAGAAACTGTTTACAAAATCTTTTTTGGGGTGACTTCAGTAAATCTGAACTAATTAATACCATATTGCACAGAGAAATTTAAATTGCATACTTAGAATAACATTATTGAAAAAAATAGTAGACACATATCACGTTTTAAAAATCAAACAGATATGTTTGATTTAATCAGCCAAGAAACATTTATAAAAATGGACTATATACCAGGCTACAAAGTAAAGCTCCTGAATATCTAAAATAAAATATTTAATACTTCATATATTATATTAATAGGTTAAAACATCTTTGTCTTCTTTCATATTTTCTTCCATAGGATAAATATTCTTTGACTCTTTCTTTCTAGTTCTTAACTGCAAAATCCTGGAACTTGCTGGTACACATTAACCAGGTCCTGCAAACCCTGCAGTGTGAAACCTATTTTCTCTATCTTGGAAAATAGACAGTAATCACCAGTTGTTATGCTGAGACCTGACCCTAATTTAACAGGATAGAGATAATGACAGGAGATCAGGGCAAATTTGACAGAGGACAAGATTCATCTTGTAAGATTCCTGCCTCACATGTGCCTCTACAAGGCCTCCAAGCAAGGAAAACTTTTCTAGCAAAGGAGAAACAGAGCTGCTTCTGCTGGACTATGGTTTTCAGGAAAATCAACCAAATGTCCCACTCTCAGGTCTTAAGTCCCATTCTTTTCCTACCAGGGACCTAACTTTGACATAGGCAACCTATCAAGGCTGTGCTGTGCATTCAGTTTCTTTTGCAGCTTTACCACTCTCTGACAGTAAGATCGTTGGCCTGATTTTCAGCAGTCTGCCCTGTCACTGAAAGATGTAAGGATTTCCCACAGTCCTGTCATAGAGACCTTCTGGCTTTTATAACATGCTGGAAGTGCATAGTTAGCTGATCTAAGCCTGTCATTTTCTCTGCTAAAGGATTCCAAAACAATTAAGAAAACCCACTCAGGATGTTACTCCCCATGCATCTACAAAGATAGGGTTATAAATTATTTTGTTCTATTGCCAATAACACACATCCAAAAAGGCATCCTTTTTCAGTGACTGGATGTTTACTCAAATAATGGTAGGTATTGAATATTTGAATAAACATCCGGTCACTGAAAAAAGATGCCTTTTTGGATGTGTGTTATTAGCAATAAAAGGTCATCAGGGACCTTTCTATACAGTGGTTCTTGATATCTTTATGATCAGCTCAAACGTTCTACTTCCACACTCTGGGGAAAGTCCTCAACGTGCTAGAGAGTTATTCGAATTCTTGGTGTGCTCATATTCTCAGTCATCTCTGACCCTGGACAACTTCTGCTTGCTATCGTAATGGACTGCATTGACACAGATGGGATGCTGTAGGATGCCCCAGTTACCCCTGTTTTCTTTCTTTGTCCTGACCAAAAATGACAGAGTACTTCGACGGTTCTGTGACCTAGCCAGCTGCATGATTTCCCCTGCAGGCTTGAACCAAAGCGGGCGCGTGGACTATTCCCAGGCACTGATAAAGTTGTCTAGGTTTTTGCTCAAAACACTGAAAGACCAACCATGTTGCTACACCTGCAGAAACTAGCCCCGACTTTGAGCCAAATTCCTTAAACCCTCAAATAAACTCCATAACCTGACCCCTACCCCAGCCCATTACTGACACATGTGGGTAGGACATCTTTTGTCTCACTGTCCCTTGGAGAATGCTGCAGCCCTTTTGATGTAAGTTACCCTAATACATTCTTTGGACTGAGCACCCTGGCGTTTAGTGCTTTTTTCTTTGGAATCTCAAAGGGTCCCATCTTGGGATGGTTTGGGGTGGTTTCTTGAGGGAAAACTTCACTGTCACTGCTTTTGGGATTAATCCGGCTGCAGGTTCAGCCAGACGGAACAGAGGCTGTTCTTCACCTACCCAAAAAGAAAAAAAAAAAAAAGACAAAAATGACACATGGAGGTATTTCTGGATATTTGGGAGTAGGTTGTAAGGGAGGGGAGGTGGCATAGCAAATGTTTACTGACTCAAAATCTAACAATCTGTTGTTCAAATTCTCTCCATCATTTTGCAACTGGAGCTTTGCCCCACCTCACGGGTTCTTCCCTTTCCTCTGGTCCTAATTTCCTCCCACCAAGATTGCCTTGGAAACCAAAATAGTTTTCCTCCTTACCTTTATGAAGAGATAAGCTTCCCTCTAACTCCTCCCCCAAACTTCCCCACACAAACCCTTCAGCCCAGCAGAAAGGTGCTGCTGTTCAACTCATGTCACTTTTGTTATCAGACATACAGATTATAAATAATAAAATTAATTATTCTCTTATACTTTCCTAATTTTGACACATTGTTATCCCCTCATAGTCTCAGAGTGCATAATACTAATGCTTTTACAAAGATACAAGAATACTCCTCTACTGTCAAGATCTATTTATCCCAAGGTAAAAATTTCTACGCACATTCTACTATGCTTTATTGCCTTATGTAGTCCTAAAGTCCAGTTCCTTCTTTTTCTAATTATTCTCAGTAGCAGTGGCTCATATATGTACAGGTGTGTTTTTCACCTTCTTTTTCTCAGTTTCCCTCATTTGAAAATGGGTACAATAATGTCTTCATAAGTTTATTATGAGGATTAAACAAATAAATACATGTAGGCACTTAGTGTCTTCTTACTACAAATAAGTTTCGGATATATGTTAATTATTCTATTTTCATTATAATTAGCACATGCTGGACCCAAGAGTCCTCTAGTTGCCAAAAAAGTACAACATAATGCAGCAGAACATCACTGACGTCAACAAGGGGCAGAACAGGAGCTGACTGGGAAACTTCACTGCCAGTTTAAAATAGCACTTATTACAAAGTACTCCCCCACCCTCCAGTCCCATGTTTTTTCTGTTTTTTTGAGGCGGAGTCTCGCTCTGTCGCCCAGGCGGGAGTGCAGTGGCACGATCTTGGCTTACTGCAACCTCTGCCTCCTGGGTTGAAGTGATTCTCCTGCCTCAGCCTCTCAAGTAGCTGGGATTATAGGCATGCACCACCATGCTGAGCTAATTTTTGTATTTTTAGTAGAGACAGAGTTTCACCATATTGGCCAGGCTGGTCTCAAACTCCTGACCTCAAGTGATTCACCTGCCTTGGCCTCCTAAAGTGCTGGGCTGCATTTTTTCACATAAGACTCTACCCCATTCTTAATGTATTACTTCTCCAGCTAAAGACTAGCAAAATAGACTGAATCTCATGTTTTTCTACAGACACACACACACACACACACACACACACGAGATCCATGTGACATATTTCCCAGCCATGCCTGCACACCATCCAGATTTCAGAGCTTCCTGTTGGACATAAAGCTCATTTGTGAAATCCCATTTCTGTACATGTTGAAGAGTGCGTTCTCTCTCCCATGAATATTGGGAGCATGTGGCTGCCAACATCCTGGTAGAGTTGTACTGGGGAGCCATTCTCCTCTTTTTCTTTTGCTCCAAGAGGAGACTTAAACTCAACATTTGCCTTATTCAAATGGGTAAGACAAGCAATGTGTCTTAAATAGCATTCTTATAATTAGAAATAAGCATGCAAAGATGAATTTTGGAATTTATGCCTTTTTTTCCCTGAAGAGAATAGTTTTCTAAAATCTGGGGGAAAATAGTTTATGTTCACACCAAGTTTTTGAAAAAGACAAAAGAAGTCTCAACAAGCCTTCTTGTTTTCTTAATTTTCGCTTTGCAACCTGAATTTTATAAGTTGAGTATAAGTACAAAATGTAAATGGTAAAAAAACTAGGCAAATTTTTTGACACCCGTATAATGGATAAATTAATAATGCTTAAAGAACAATGACAAAGCAAAAAGTAAAAGGAATAATCCATTAGAGAAAGAAATAAAAAGGACAAACTAGTTATGAAAGAATTAACCAAGAAACATTAAAAAAAAGTTATACTAGTAATCTAAGGTAAGCAAATTTAAGATGATGGGTCTTAAAAAACGTTTTAAGACTAGTGTATTAGTCTGTTCTCACATTGCTAAAAAGAACTACTTGAGACTGGGTAATTTATAAAGAAAAGAGGTTTAATTGACTAACAGTTCCACAAGCTGTACAGGAAGCACGGCTGGGGAGACCTCAGGAAACCTACAATCATGGCCAAAGTGGGAGGGGAAGGAGGCACGTTCTACATGGCTGGAGCAGAAGGAAGTGAGAGCCAAGTGGGAGGTGCTATACACTTTTAAACAACCAGATCTCATGAGAACTGTATCATGAGACAGCCCTAGGAGGATGGTGCTAAACTATTAGAAACCACCCCCATGATCCAATGACCTCCCACCAGACCCCATCACCAACATTGCGAATTACAATTCAATGTAAGATTTGGGTGGGGACACAGAGCCAAACCATATCAACTAGTCAAGTGCAGTAGTGAGAAGGGGTGAAAGAGTAGAGCAAGCAGTTTGCTCTATAACTGACTGTGAACAATCAATTGAGATAACCTGCTACCTTCAGACCAGCCAGATCTTTTTGTCTAAGAAATTTGTGGATACTAATGATAAAGTAAACAAAACTACCTGATTTTGGTGATGGTGCTGGAATACTACTACTCTCTTACAGCATAGAAAATGAGGATGAGTTGATTCAAACTTTGTAGAAGGCAAACTGGAAATGCTTTTAAAACCTTATCCTTTGACTCAAAAATTACTCTTACAGGAATTTATCTTAGAAAGTTATCTAAGAAATATTTAGATATTTATCTCTGGTGATGCTTAGGGGGTATTTTTGTAATTGAAAAAAATTACAAATTACCCACAAATCCAAAATAGTACATTTGTTCAATGTAATATGGCATTCTTCAAATGGACTCTTATACATAAATTGACAATGATACTGTAGAAAGATGATGGATGATATGGAAAAATATTTATGGCATTTTAAGATACAAAGAAGGTTAGAGAACTCTCTCTCTAGCTATGCATTCTTTTCTTAACACAATTCAAACATTCATAATCCTTCAAATTTCTTATCCAACACACTTTCTTTATTCACACGTTCTCAACTTTTACCTAAAAGGAAAAAAAAATCTTTCCTTTAAAGCAAGCTTGTCTAACCCATGGCCTGTGGGCCCCATGCAGCCCAGGATGGCTTTGAATGCAGCCCAACACAATTTTGTAAACTTTCTTAAAACATTATGAGACTTTTTTCTGACTTTTAATTTTTTTCAGCTCATCAGCTATCATTGGTGTTAGTGTATTTTATGTGTGGCCCAAGACAATGTGGCCCAGGGAAGCCAAAAAATTGGAAACCCCTGTTTTAAGGTAAAGATAGGACCTCTCTCAATTTCTATCATGACACCTACAAGGTTCTTGACTTACAGCCATGGATGCTTCATATTCTCTCTCTCTCTCTCTTTCTCTCTCTCTCTCTGTCCTTCAACAGTGAAAAGGCACTCCCTCATCTATTCCAAGCTCATTCTATCACCTGGGCTTTTGGGAGCAATCTGGCCCCCTATAATAAATGAAGGGCAGGGCAGACTTCAAATGGACACTCACATATTGTGTGTGTAAACAATTTAAAATTAGAATTCAAGCTAACTGTTATGTAAAATATGTTCAATCCTCCTGATGAACAAATATGCCTTCCTAAGACTTGGAAAACCAATTTGGAAATCAAATTCCTGGGAAATTCTGAGCTGAACAAGGTAGGGGCAGGAATGGCTGGCCCTGGCTTCACTCTCAGCCTGCCCTCCTTCTCTTCTGGCCTCGGGCTCCATCCCACACTGAAGGGACCTCTCCTGTAGGTCCAAGCTCTGTGCAACCCCCAAAACAGTCACCTTTGACCTCCACCTTAAGGGTGGCTCAGAACTATTGAGCCCACTCACAAGAGGAAGAACTCTGGGAAGAGGCCACTCGGACCCAGAGGTGGCTGTGCAGGGTCTTGTAAACAGAGAGTGAGCTTCCAATGGGCATCAGACTGGTCCCAGGTAGACACATCTCCTACAGACGGTCCCTTTCCTTCAGAGAGGGGCATCTTCTGAGGAGGGACAGAACGACCCGGGACCTGGTTTTTGTCTTCTCTCATCACAGGGAGACCACCACTGTGTGTGGGAGAGAGAAAGGTTGCTCTTCTTGGAAAAGGTAAGATTTACTTTTTGTTTTGAATAAGACTTGAATACAATGTTTAGCAATGCTGAAGAACAAATAAAAATGTAATGGTTTTACAATTTAATGAGTCTTCTTTTATATATTTTAAATAGTCCTATGTTAATTATAAGATGGGCCACCAACAGCCTCAGGAAACTTACTCCATGTAAAATTCCTCTTCCCAGTGGATTCTTTCAATTGTCATTCACCTGCTAAGTCTAAGTCTCTCGAGTATCATCTTTAAAAAAATCTTATTAGTAAACACATTGATTCCTAGACTGTTCATGTAGTATAAATATTTTCCCAGTTTATCATTAGTATTTGGATGTTTTATATATCATCATTAAAAAATTTGTATACACTTCCAGAAATCTTTTTGTTTTTCAGTGTTGTGCACTGAGGATCATATGTCAAATCACCTTCAATTTCTCGTCTTCTTCCTGCTCCCCAAGGTTGTATATTCTCCCATATTTTCTTCTTGAACTTTAAATTGTGCTATTTTTTACATTTAATTACTTAGCTTATTGGAATTTATTTTACTATATGGCATGAAATGCTATTAATATCTAACCTTTCCTCTAGAATGGAACCAGATATTATAACTTAATCTTACTATATGGTGTGAAATCGTATCTAACCTTTTCTGCTAGAACTTAACCAAATTTTATAACTTAATCGGTTGACAAATCACTTTCCTACTTTTTCATAAAAGATGCCGTTCAGTGAATTATCACCACGTGAACACATTCATAAAAACACCATCCAGCCCAAGAAGTAAAACATTGCCAGCATCTGGGATGCCCCCACCAAGTCTTTTTCTGTCACTGTATATCAGCAGTGACCAGTTTGTGCTAGAAAGGAAAAATCATAATAATTACTGTATGTTTACTAGTCCTGATAGTATCATATAGGTAGTAGTATAGGTCTATACTACTAAATATAGTGGAAAGTTTCTTTCTTCTATTTGTGATGTTTTCCATTTCCATGTAAATTAAAGAATCCTCTTCAACCCCCTCTCCCCCAAACATTTAAATATTGATTGGGATTACATTGAATCTTATATTAGTTTCAGGGCATACTGAAATTTTTGCTATACTGAATGTTCATATACCTCCTCAAAGTATTTAATTCCCCCAACAGTGCTTTAGATTCTGTGAAGAACTTTTCCTTATCTTTTGTTAGTTTTATTTTTATATATCAGATGTTTTGATATTATTTTAAATAAAATATTAAAAATTTTTTAATTTCTAATTGTTTGTTGCTGGTATATAGAAATAAAGTTGAATTTTTTAAAATCTGGTTTCCACAGACCTTGGTAACTCATGTATTAATTATAATGATTTATTGGTATTTTTTAAGGTAATTACAAATACACAATCTTACCATCTGAGAAAAATGAGGGTTTTCTTTCTACCTTTTTAATCCTTTATCTTTTATTTCTTTTTCTTGTCTAATTACACTAAGACCTCCAGCACAATATTGAATAAAAGTCAAGTAGGCAGAAATCTTTATCTGGTTCCCAGTCTCAGAAAGCTTCCAACATTTTACCATTTGACTGTTCAGAGATCTGCTATAGGTTTTTGCAGATACTCTAGGTTAAGGAGTTAATTCTCCTCTCTCCCTAATATACTGAGAGTCTTTTCCCCCTCAATAAAAGGATGATGAATTTTATTAAATGCTTTCTCTATTTCATTGAGGTTATTATATAAGGTTTTCTTTTTTGTGTGAATTTGGTAGTTTATTTTTGAATGTTAAATCAGCCTTACTTTCTAAGAATAAATCAAAAGGTTAGTATTATTTCTTTTTACATATTACTAGCATGTAGTAAGATTTTATTTTTTTATCAGATTGCATTATCAATGTTTAGCTGGCTTTACAATATGAATCAGGCAATGTTCTCTTTGTTGATAATATTTTCGTTCTGTCATTTTAATATTTGTGAGATGTCCCTTTGTTCATTCCTTATATGAATGATGTATGTTTTCTTCCTCTGGTTCTTGATCAGCTTGCCAGAAGTTTATCAATTTCAGTAGTATTTTCAAGGAACCAACTTTTGGAATCGATAATCCTTCACATTTTTCTACATGATAATGATGATGATGTCATACTTTTTACACTTACCTATTTTATTTCATTTTTTTCCTGCTTATGGGTTTAATTTGCTGTTCTTTTACTAATTTTTAGATGGATGCTTAGATTATTGTTTTTCAGTCTTTCTTCTTTTCTAATATATGCATTTAATGCTATAAATTTCATGCAAGTATGGCTGTAGTTGCATTTGACAAATTTACCATGTTACAATCTCATATGTTGGCCTAGATGGAGAAATCCTTTTTTGTGCTACATTGTAATTGCTATATTCTGTGTGCACTGGACTCTGTTTCTGAACTTTCTTTTCTGTTCTATTATTTTTCTGTTTATTCTGGTCATATTCCCACCTTGTTTTACTCTTCCTGGCTTTATAAGATGATGTGATAGCTCACAGAACAAGCCCTCTTCATTGTGTAAGATTCTCTTGGCTCTTGTTGGGCACTGATTCACAGTTATGAACTTGAAAATAGTTTTGTCAGGTTCTCTAAAAATATTTCATTCCACTCATGTTCTCACTGGAGTTTGAAATATAGATTAGTTTAGAAAGAAGTGGCATGTTTATGATATTAAATTTTACATCCATGGATATGTCTTGTTATTTATTCAATAATTCCTCAATAAATATCAACCATTATTTATATTGTTTCTCAATTTTACATTTATATATTATAGGTTTGTAGATTTTAATATAGATCTTATATATATGTATTTCCCAACAACAGTAATTGTAGGAATTATCTTCCAGGAAATATTTCTGGGTATTATTTTTCCATTCTAGCACAAACTGGTCACTGCTGATGTGTAGAAAAATTCATTGACTTGGCCAGGTGCAGTGGCTCACACCTGTGAGCACTTTGCGAGGCCGAGGTGGGCAGATCACCTGAGGTCAGGAGTATGAGACCAGCCTGGCCAACATGGTGACACCCTGTCTCTACTAAAAATACAAAAATTAGCTGGGCATGCTGGCAGGCACCTGTAATCCCAGCTACTTGGGAGGCTGAGGCAGGAGAATCATTTGAACCCGGGAGACGGAGGTTGCAGTGAGCCAAGATTGCGCCATTGCACTCCAGCCTGGGGGGACAAGAGTGAGACTTCTCTCAAAAAAAGAAGAAAGAAAAAAAAAGAAAAATTAGTTGACTTGTTACTATTTACTTTTTAACAGGTTAATGTTTTTAACTATCTGTTTGATCTTATGATTTTTTAGTTAACTCTGTTGGCTTTTCCAGATAAAATCATATCACCTGCAAATAATGATGACTTTCTTTTCTTTTTCAGTATTCCCATTATTTTCTCTTTATTTCTTATTGCATTGATTCTCTCAAACACGTTAACAACTGTAGTGACAGCAGCCATGGTCTTTGCCCTGATTTTAATAGAACTATTTTTAGTGTTTCACTACTAAGTAGAATATAGGTAGTAGGTATGTATTGCATTAAGCAAGCCACTTTTTATTTTTGGTTTTCTAAAAGCTTACTTTTATTTATTTTTAAATTTAAGAAGGCTGATTAATTTTATCATCCCCTTTCAGCCTCTATGATTCATGGATCTCAGTTCCAAGTGAAAGAACTGAATAGCAGATCTAATCAGAAAGGGAATTTGTAAACTGGAACCTGGGGGGCCCAGATCATTCCCATGGAAGATGGGGAATCAGGCTGGCAAAGTCCTCAGAAAGGGGAGACATCAATCAGGATGACAGCCACATCATCCATGAAACCAGTGAGATCACTTCCGCATACCAGATGACCCTGGATTCTTCTGGGGGCACAGCTGCGCTGCCACCCAAGAGCATGGACATGATGCTGCTGCTGGCCTGACTTCTTTGCTTACCTATTTAATTTTTATTCAAATTTGGTGTCAGTATGATTGGCCAAACCTAGGAGATGTACTCATGCCCTGGATGCAGAAGAAGCTGAAAGAACAGATAATTTCTACTTCCATCTTCTCTCTCGCACCGTACATTACTCACAAGGTATGGAATTCCCTAGACATAAGAAGAGCTTCTGATGCTGAACAGTCACCTACACACAATCACAGAGGCAGCTTCCCTACTTTAATTTAAATTATGTAATGGGTTGCCTCCTTTAACCTATTAATGTAAAAACACATGTTCTATTAGAGTCCCTGCTGCTGTATGCCTGGAAAGACAGTTGTCCTTGGCCATGGTGCATTATTCTTTTAATATGGTATCGGTTCAACTTGTTCATACTTGCCTATTTATAATCAAGGGTGGCCAAGTAGTTTCCTTTCCTGTGCTCTGTGAGGGTTTTCAAAGCTATACAAAATGTGTTGAGAGGATTTCCAATTTTATCTAGGCCCCCAGGCAATTCATGTGAACCAAAGCATCATCTGTTCTTGGAGGGATTGGTCTAAATGATCAATAAAATAGCCTAGTATATTTTGGGACAGACATTCTTTGACAATATTCCCAAACTCTTCCACAATTATTGGTCTATTCAGGTTTGTCTCTGCTGGAATCAATGTCTTAGAAAATGTCAAAGTCTGAAGTAAGTATGTTGAAGTCTGTGAGAAAGCAGCAAGAACTGGTTTCTGGTTCCTGAATACGAGTGGCAGGGATTGCAAAGAGGTCATTTCAGCTCAGTAGACTGTTAGACTGTTAAGTTATCTATGAAGGGGATATTGAGAAAGGGTCTGTTCAGAGGTTGAAAACTGGAGGTGTCTGGTTGGACATACAGAGTGAATTTCTTTTTAATGGAACTGGTTTGTTCCTGTTTGCTACAGTTCTCTAAACTCCCAGACTTTGTCACACCTCAATATCTTCCTAAGGCTTGAAGGCATTTAAGTCTATTTCCCTTTATGGTATCATTTTTAAAATTCTTTTTTACACTTTGAAAATTATAACAATAATACATGCATATTATATAATAAGTCAAACAATGCATTATAAATAGGTATAATGACCAGTGCTAATAGCACGCTGTGTGCCAGCCCTCCTATCCCTCACATATACATTTAAGCATATCTGCTTTCTCTCTATCTTTGTTTTTTCTGAAGTGGAATCATACTATATCTACAATTGATTTTCTTTTAGTGTTTCATTGTGAAAAATCTTGAACGTGTACAGGGGTAGAGAGGAAAGCATAATGAATTCCTATGCATTCACCACAGAGCTTTGGCAAGTACCCACTCATTTCAATGCTACCCTCACCTATCCACCTCCCCCACATCTTGGATTAATGTTATTTCTTTAATACGTGGCATCCCCCACCCCTGCTTAACATTTTAGTTTTTAAAATTTCAAACCTATAAAAGACGCTGGAAGGCTAGCACAATCCATTTACCCATCACTTAGCTTCATCAGTTGTTTTTCACCATTGAAAATATTTTATAGACACCCTTATATTTACGGCAGGAGTTTGGTGAGATGCTTAAAGCAAGCTGGCCAAGTTCACCCAAACAGAAGGATTGAACCAACATAGCTGCTGAAGACAAAGCAAAGAAGGAGCTTCCATGTAATGATTGTTGAGGCAGGCAAGCTCTCATGCTTACCTGGGAGACTTCCAAAAACCTCTTTTGCCAAAGCGCTTGCAGACACTTAGGATTGGGCCAAGGCAGCTGTGTATTTGAGGTAGCTGCACCCCTGGAGGAAGCCTCTGGGAGCACTGGGTCCTGGCCTTGGACTCAGCCAACTTCTTCAGTGGTCAAACCTCTAGGCAATGTTTCATTTAATAAACTGTTGGAACAGCAAGTAATTCCAAGTCCAACTATTTGTAGATCATTCCAGTTGCCTCTTGAATTGGGTGAAGTTTATACTAACGTTGTATTTTTTGTCAATTCTCCATGTATTTCTAAAAGATTGTGCTTTACATACTTTTTCAAGGCATTTTTGTTATATCAAAGCTCATGACATTGATAGCTTCATTTTAAATGTCAGTTTTTATAAGAGAAAAATGATCCATTTTCCCCCTAGCTAGTAATAAGTAGCACACCTTTACCTAGCCTTCTCTGTACTCATGTCCCTTCTTACCCTGGAGCAGCAGTAAGCAAGTCTTCTGAGAAATCTGAATGCCGGCCCATTTTCTCTGTATAAATGTTTCTATCTTGGGCTATGATGAATTATACCTAACATCTGCCCACATAGTGATGTTTAAATCTCCTCTCCAGATTCAGATATGAAGGGAAGTTTGGTATGCATCAAGACTTGAAGTCTACATCAACTAATATCAACATCACAATCCCAATAATATTTTGTCTGCATCTCCCTGCTATGCTGTTAGGCATTCTAAGAGGTTTAGCATATCATTTTGTTTGAGATTTTAACTTTTTATTCACTATCTAAAGCTACATAACAAATTACCCCAAAACGTAGTGGCTTAAGTAATATACATTTATTATTTCATGATTTCAGTGTGTCAGGAATCTAGGGATGGCTTATTGGATGGTTCTAGCTCAAGGCATCTCATGATCATGGTTATGGTTAAGATGTTACCCAGAGCTGGAGTCATCTGAAGGCTGGACTGGGGCTGAATAATCTGCTTTCAAGATGCTCCCTCACATACTTGATCAGTCAGTGCTGGTTGCTGTAAGAATGTCTCAGTCCCTTGCCATGCAGACCTCTCTGTAGGAGTGCTTAAGTGTGTCCTCATGACATGGCAGGTGACTCCTACTCAAGGGATGGATCCAAGAGAGTGAGAAAGGAGGAAACCATAATGCCTTTTATAATCTTGTTTCAAAAGTTACACATCATCACTCCTGCCACATTCTACTCATTAGAAACAAGTCATTAAGTACTCACTTAAAGGGAGGGAAATTAGGCTACCTCTTTTTTTGGTTTTTGAGACTGGATCTTGCTTTGTTACCCAGGCTGGAGTGAAGTGGCATGATCACGGCTCACCACAGCCTCAACCTCCTGGGTCAGGTGATCCTCCCACCTCAGCCTCCTGATTAGCTAGGACTACAGGTATGTGTCCCCATGCCCAGCTAATTTTTGTATTTTTTGTAAAGATGGTGTTTCGGCATGTTGTCCAGGCTGGTCTCAAACTCCTGGGCTCAAGTTACCCTCCCACCTCAGCTTCCCAAAGTCTTAAGATTACTGGTGTGAGCCACTGCACCTGACCAGGTTACATCTTTTGGGGAGGAATATTCGATAATTAATTTATTGACCTCTTTTTAAACCATGACAAAGTCTCCTAAACAACACTAGTTGGACTTTGTTTGGGGACACAATTCAAAACTCTTTTGTCATCTATTGTAATGTTTAAGCCATATACATGGACGTTCTATTCCTTCCAATTTTATGCCCTCTAACTGTTTACTTCATTTTCTTGTAGTGTAGGTCTATTGTTGATGAGTTCTTTCAGACTTTGTATGACTGAAAGAGTCTTTATTTCATCTCTGTTTTTTCTTTTTATAAATGTAGAGGATACAAGTGCAGTTTTGTTACATGGATATATTGCATAGCAGTGAAGTCTGGGCTTTTAGTGGACCCATCACCTGAATAGTGTACATTGTACCCATTAGGTAATTTCTATCCCTCACCCACCTCCCACCCTCTCACCTTTCTGAGTCTCCTACATCTATCGCTCCACTCTCTATGTTTATGTGTGCACATTATTCAGCTCCTACTTACAAGTGAGAACGTGTGATATGTGACTTTCTGTTTGTAAGTATTTTACTTAAGATAATGGCCTCCAGTTCCATCCATGTTGCTGCAAAAGACATTATTTCATTCTTTTTATGGCTGGGTAGTGTTCCATGATGTGTGTGTGTCTGTGTGTGTGCGTGTGTGTGTGTATCACTTTTTCTTTATCTAATCATCCATTGATGAACACTTAGATTGGTTCTATATCTTTGTTATTATGAATAGTGCTGCAATGAATATGCAAGTGCAATTCTCTTTTTGATATAGTGATTTCTTTTCCTTTGGTTAGATACCCAGTAGTGGGATTGCTGGATCAGATGGTAGTTCTATTTTCAGTTATTTGAGGCATCTCTAACCTCCAAAGAGATTGTATTAGTTTATATTAGTTTACATTCCCACTAAGAGTGTATAAGTGTTCCCTTTTCTCTGCATTTTCACCAACATCTGTTATTTTTTGACTTTTAAATAATAGCCATTCTGATTGGTATAAAATGGTAGGTATCTCATTGTGGTTTTAATTTGCATCTCTCTGATTATTAGTGATATTGAACATTTTTTTCATATGCTCATTGACTGTTTGTACGTTTTCTTTTGCAAAATGTCCGTTTATGTCCTTTGCCCACTTTTAAATGGACTTTTTTTTTTCTATTGAGTTGTTAGAGTTCCTTGTAGATTATGGATATTAGTCCTTTGTTGGATGAATAGTTTGCAAATATTTTCTCCCATTCCTAGGTTGTTTGTTTACTCTGTTGATTATTTCTTTTGCTGTGAAGAAGCTTTTTAGTTTAATCAAGTCTGATTTGTCTACTTTTGTTTTTATTGCATTTGCTTTTGAGGTCTTAGTCATGAATTCTTTGCCTAAGCCAATGTCCAGAAAGTTTTTTGTAGATTTTCTTCTAGAATTTTCATAGTTTCAGGTCTCCCATTTAAGTCTTTAATCCATTTTTTGTTAATTTTTGTATATGAGGAGAGATATGGGTCCGTTTCATTCTGCATATGGCTATCCAATTTTCCCAGCACAATTTATTGAATAGGGCCTCCTTTCCCCAGCATATGTTTTTTTCAACTTGTCAAAGATCAGTTGACTTTAAGTAGGTGGCTTTATTTCTGGGTTCTCTATTCTGTTCTTCCATTGATCTGTGTGTCTATTTTTATACCAGTATCATGTTGTTTTGGTTACTATGGCCTTGTAGCATAACTGAGAGTTGGGTAATGTGATACCTGAAGCTTTGTTGTTTCGCTTCAGATTACTTTCACCTCTGTTTGTGAAAGATATTTTTGCCAAGCATAAAATTCTAGGTTGATAGGTTATTTTTTTATTTGTTTTTTTTCTGTCAGTACTTTAAAGATATTGTTCCACTGTCTCCTGGCTTGCAATAGTTTGTATTATTTCAAACAAGAAGTTGGCTGTCACTCTTAATTTTATTTCTCTGTACATAGTGTGTCTTTTTTGCTCCAGCTGCTTCAAGATTTTTTCCTTTATCACTGGTTTTGAGCAATTTGATTATATGTTGTTCTTTGGTAAAGATTTTTTCATGTTTCTTGTGTTTGAGTAATTGAACTTTATGGATCTGTGGGTTTATATTTTCACCAAAGTTGGGAAAATTGAAGCCATTGTTTCTTCAAATATAAGTCCCCAGTCCTCCATGGGACTTCAGTTACATGTAAGTCGGGCAGCTGTGTACCACAGCTATGTTCCATAGGTCACCGATGTTTCATTTATTTTTCTAAACTTTTTTTCTCTTCTGTATACCTTCTAATGCTGTGTTTTCAATTGGAGACTGCAATCTTCTTCTGTAGTCTCCAAGTTTCTGTTAATCCCATCATATATATTTTTTGACTCAGACATTAATTTTTCATGTTCAGGAGCTTAATTTGGATCTTTTTCATACCCTCCGTGTCTCTCCTTAGCATGCTTGCTCTCTCCTCTGCCTACTTGGACATATTAAATATAGTTGTTTCACTCTCGATGGTAAAAATACAAACTATTCTTGATCCTATATGAGTTCCCAGGATTTTTCTGCTAATCCGCTTGGGAAGTTCTTTCACCAACCTGGGGTAGTTCCTCACACACATGCACTGATTAGTACTCAGCTGAAGGTTTGAGGGGAACCCGCTGTGGATCTCCAGGGCTCTCCCTGTGCAGCTTCCTCCTCTCTAAGCAGTTCCCTCCTCTCTGTGCTTTGTGCTGTGACTTCCAGCCTCTGTGGCCTCACTGATTCTCATCCTATCACCTCACCGCAGGGAGACTGCCAGGCTCTGTTTCTTTGGGTTTCTCTTTACTGCACTGAAGCCCAAAAAGTCTCTCTAGGAACTAAGCTGAAACAATCATGGGGCTTACTTGGTTTGTTTCTCTCCTCTCAGGGACCACTGACCTGTGTTACCTGTTGTCTGATGTTTGAAAGTCTTTGTTTCATATATTTTGTCAGGCTTTGTACATAGTTAAGGGGGGAGAATAAATCTGATCCCTGTTACTCCATCGTGATTGGCAACAGAAGACCCTCTAGAAACTGGCTTTGAAATCAATATGCTACATAACTATTTTTATCAGATATCTATTGCTGTGCAAGAAACCTCCCCAAAACTTGTGGTTTAATATTATAACCATTTGGGTTTTTTTTTGTTTGTTTTTTTCACAATCCTATGTGTTGGCAATTTGGGTTGGGCTCAACTGGATAATTCTTCTTTTCCTTATGGTATCAGCTGTGCTAACTCATGCATTTCAAGTCAATTGATAATTTGGCTGTTTGCTGGTCCAGGAAAGCCCCATTCATCTGTCTGGCTGTTGGTGTATGGTTTCTGCTGGGTTGTTCCCTCTTCATGGTCACCTACCCTTTAGTAGGCTAGACTTGTTTTACGTAATTGCAGAACATATCATTCTCTTTACTTCCTATCTTTGGCTATATGGGTTATACTTGTGTTTGTGTGTGTGTGTGTGTGTGTGTGTGTGTGTGTGATGGAGTTTTGCTCTTGTTGCCCAGGCTGGTGTGCAATAGCGCAATCTCGGCTCACCACAACCTCCGCCTCCCAGGTTCAAGTGATTCTCCTGCCTCAGCCTCCCGAGTAGCTGGGATTACAGGCATGTGTGCCAACACACCCAGCTAATTTCTGTGTTTTTGTTTTGTTTTTTAGTAGAGACGGGGTTTCTCTATGTTGGTCAGGCTGGTCTTGAACACCTGACCTCAGATGATCTGCCCACCTTGGCCTCCCAAAGTGCTGGGATTACAGGCATGAGCCACCACGCCTGGCCAGGCCATACTTTCTTTACCTTTATCCTTCCAAGTATTTTAGAAGGCAAATATGTATGTATTGATTATTGTGACAAAGACAGCCACTATTCATCTCCTTCCTGGGCTCAAAAAGTAAGCTACCTTTCCCAGCAACTGGCTCTTCCCCACTTGGCATCCAATGGTGACCTCGTGACTGCCCAATAGAACGTCAGCCCTGGTCATGAAATAGCACAATCTTCCTCATGCAGAAGATTGGTCTTCTGTTGCCAATCACGATGGAGTAACAGGAATCAGATTTATTCTCCCCGCTTAACTATGTACAAAGCCTGGCAAAATATATGAAACAAAGACTTTCAAACTTTCTTCCTCCGTATGGCTGGAAGTGAAAGTCTCCCAGATGGTGGAGCCATATGTTAGAAGAAGCAAAGTTCTTGAGAAGAATCATCCAACCAGAAGATCACACTGGACTTAAACCTCTGCTGTGCTAAGCCACTGTGATTTTGCTACCGCCACTTACTCTTTACTCAGGCTTACATTTACCTTCAAATTCAAAAGTGTTCTATCATCAGTTTCTCTATTGTGATAGTGAGAAGCGAATAGCATTACTTCAAGATGAAGAATCTATGGGCTTTCAACATTTTTTTCCTTCCCTTCCCATTTTATAATATAAATTGATTAACATATTATACAGTATAACTTATTAGTGATATGATATTATATAGATTAAATGGTTTTAGATATAAACCTAGGTTATTGCTAATATGTGAATTTTTTTTACCACATAGATTCTTTCTCAGGACTTTGGATCTGGGCATTCAGTTTTGTGCTCAGAACACAAAAACCACAGCTATGCAGGGCTAACTCAGCATTTCACTTATTTCAGTGGTATTTATCATTCGTCTTTTTAGAACATGACTTTCTCTGTATGAGTTCTGAATTCTGCTTTCTTTTTCCAGTAGCTACAGTACATCTTTTTTTTTTTTTTTTAGACAGTCTCACTCTGTTGCCCAGGCTGGAGTACAGTGGCATGATTTCGGCTCACTACAACCTCCGCCTCCTGGGTTCAAGTGTTTCTCCTGCCTCAGGCTCCCAAGTAGCTGGTATTACAAGTGCCCGCCACCATGCTCGGCTAATTTTTGTATTTTTAGTAGAGACGGGGTTTCACCATATTGGCCAGGCTGGTCTCGAACTCCTGACCTTGTGATCCGCCTGCCCTGGCCTCCCAAAGTGCTGGGATTACAGGCATGAGCCACCACACCTGGCCTACAATACATCTTAACTCCGATTTTTCAGAATCAGACATTTTTTTCTTCTGTTGCCTAGATGATTATTTTTATGATTCAGAGTTTTGGTTAGAAAGGGTCTAGATATATATCACTTTTGTTGATTGTTTTTCTTGAAACACTGTGTAGCTTTTCCTTCTGCATAATCTGATGTTTTGTCAGCTAAAGAAAGTTTTCTTAAATCATGCCTTTAATTTTTGCTGCTAAGTTCATTTGTCTGTTTCCTGCTTTAGAGAATCCATGATTCTTTGATTAGATCTCCATTCTGCGCATATCATGCATAGACTACAGTCTCTTGTAACTTTCATATTTTTGCCCTTTTGTCCTGGGAGACTTTTACACCCTGGGAGATTTAGCCAGGTTTGTTGCTCCTATCACTTACTCATTGGGGGCAAATTTTATTTGTCATTTTCTGCCATCATTTGTGTTTTAACTCTTCTGTTGTATTTTGGGTTTCCTTGTGTGACTTTCCTAATTTAGAAATCTCATTCTGCATCTTTAAAATTTTGTCAACCTGTTCTCTCCTTATGGATATTTATTCAAAGACCATGTCTGCAATTTGATTTGGGGATACAGAAGTTTAAAAAAAATTCTCCTGGTCCCACTAAAAGAGAGTTTCAGTCATCTGTTCCTCCTCTGAGACTTGGTGATCTCATTCCACTTCCCTGATTCTATCTACTTTTTCCTTAGGGCCCTGCCTCTGAGCCCATGATGTTTTGGACTCATCTTTGAGTAAGGGGCTATTTGCAAACTTGGTGTTTGTTAACCAATTCTTGCATTCTGGCCCTTTTTGCTGTCAATAGGTGTTACTGCCAGATTTTCAAATACAAATAATAAATGAAATATTTATATGGTTATACAATCTATTCTTGTGATTCACAGTAGTTAGAACAAAGTTACCCTGAACACAGAATTAGTGAAGATGGAACCATTGTTCCTAGAGAAAATACAGAGTTAGGTTCCTGCAAGCCCCTGGTGCACAACATTTTTGTCAACTGATTGATATATAACCTTGCATTATGTGTGTTTCTGTTTAAAGATACCTTATAATTGCTGATTCATTAACACTGAACTCATGGTCAACAGCACTACAACTCATGGATGAATGAAGCTTATCTAACGTGTATTTTCTTCATAAGGCACAAAACAGCCTTCTCGTGCTTAGGAACACTAGACAGCATGTCAGTACTATCCCTGAGGGGCATTTTAAACAGAAAAATTACCATCAAAAGGCTGGGCACGGTGGCTCACGCCTGTAATCCCAGCACTTTGGGAGGCCGAGGTGGGTGGATCACCTGAGGTTAGGAGTTTGAGAACAGCCTGGCCAACATAGTGAAACCCTGTCTCTACTAAAAATACAAAAAACAAACAAAAAAACTAGCTGGGTGTGGTGGTGGGCACCTGCAATCCCAGCTACTTGGGAGGCTGAGGCAGAAGAATCACTTGAACCCAGGAGGTGGAGGTTGCAGTGAGCCGAGATCACGCCATTGTAGTCCAGCCTGGGCAACAAGAGTGAAACTCAATCTCAAAAAAAAAAAAAAAAAAAACCAAGAAATTACCATCAAAATGCATAAAGCCATAAAAAAATGTGGCATTAAGTAGCCTGTGAACAGGACACTCGTTTACAGTATGAGAGCTGAAACAAGAAGGCAGAGTGTTGGCTTGCTCAGCCTTGGTGGAGAACGTGTATGTTGAGTGACTCAAATTTTTTGCTGTTCTGTGCATGCCCACAAATGGCCTCAAAATGCTGCAAGTATTGATTTGGGGGCTGCAAATAAATGTTAGCTAGAGGTAAAACTCATTTTTTTGGAATCTGCAAGTAATGAGGATTGACTATAAATGTTAAAAGATATTCTGGTCTTTCTGCTTCTACTATCTACCACATCAAGTCCCTCTGCCTGGTGAGTGATTTTGATGACGCACAGGTATAATCACATCATTTCCCTACATTTTTACCACCCATTGATGTCTACTTCCTACAGAATATACACAGCAAATATGTATTCAGTGCTGACCAAGTGTCAAACATAATGTCATAGAGTGGGATCATATGAGATACTGTACCTGAAATGTACTTTTGGATCTGTTGATGTATTGATGTGCATTGATGTCTGCCCTGATGTACAGTCAGAGGTTGAGTGATGGGCTGCACCTGTGAGGAGCTGGATTAAGATGTAATTTCCCCAGTGTCTCTTGTTCTTAAGTTTTAAATCCACAGACAAGAATCTGGTAGAATGGCTTTTTATATAAAACTGTAATATAGGTAGCATACAATACTACCAAAGGGCATTTTTAACTTGTGGATACGACAGCCACCTAGATCCAACCTGCCATCATCACCATGCTTACTCTTATTCCCTGTACTGTGTTGTTTCTGGTGGTTGTAATCTCTGAATGCATGTAGTGTTTGAGGAATAGCACATAGGTTGGAAGGGGCTAATGTGGGAAGAGTGTCTCTAAAGAGGAGAAGAATGGGAGTGAGTTCTTTCCTTACAACATGAGCTGGAGAGAGGAGGGTTGCTCAGCCCTCAGAAGGGACTAGTATTTGGGGTGCAGGGGGGACTAATCAATATACACCAATGTGCCCAGTCTGTGGGAAGATGTTTTAGTGCTGTACCATTGACAAAAGATCATAGAGCTTTGAATAATAGCATATCTCTGGTTACTGGTGTGACTTAAAGATTATAATAACTATTTTGGAGCTATTTTTAAAAATTGGTTCATAATAATTGTAGATATTTATGGGGTACATATGTTATTTTGGTGTGTGCACACAGTGGGTAGTGACCAAATCAGGGTAATTGGGATATTTATTGACTCAAACATTTATCATTTCTTTGTGTTGAGAGCATCCCAAATCTTCTCTTCTAGCTAATTTGAAATATACAATAAGTTGTTGGTAACTATGGCCACTCTATCATGCTACTGAATGCTAGAATTTATTCCTTCCATCTAACTGTGTTTGCATACTCACTCAAACCTCTCTTCATTTCTCCCTCCCTTCTTCCCTTTCCAGCCTTTGGTGTCTATCATTTTACTCTCTACCTCCATGAGATCAACTTTTGTAGCTCTGATATTAGTGCTATTTTGAATGACATGATTCTCTTGAGACTTCTGTAGGAGCCTGGGCCAGTGAGGGAGCCCAAGCAGTGTCAGAGACTGAATCCTCTGCCAGCAATTCAATTAAACTTGATTTAGAAAGAACAGATTATATTTCTTACATCCTGTGTGATGGTGTAAAATTCATAAGACTTGCTATGAAGTCTTAGCTGTTTTACTTTGCCTTTTTAATTCTCGAATTTTCTCATCTGTAACAGAAGTATAGTAATTCTTACCTTGTAGTGTGTTTTTGGAGCTTAGTGATTGTACGTGTAACGTACCTGGGAGTCAATAGCAGGTCTCAGCACACGATGCTCATACAGTAGGGCTCTCTCCTTCCATCTGCTGAGTTCTGTTTTTTCAAGGTTATCACTAGCTGTCAAGTGTTTTGTTCTGTCCTCTTTAGGTGATGGTCAGTCAGGTGCAGCCACAAGAGGGAACACAGGAGAGGCACAAGAGAACAAAGTATGTTATATTCCCAAGTTCTAGAGCAGGGGTCACAGCAAATCATCAGGGTCACAGGGGAAGTGCCAGGTTTTGGTCAACTGGCCGAGGAAAGTCAAAGCCAGTATTTTTATTCTGGATTTTGCAGAAACGGAAAGGCAAGGCAGGGGAGGCAGTGTAGGGTTGGCTAGTTTGAATCATTTCGGTGGGCTCTAAACCAAAAAGGTGGTCCCTAGTTGCCCGGAACCTGGCCTGGGGTAATAAGGCAGATAATGTTGCCTCCTCCTCGGATGGAAGAGGAGGTATGGCTCCGGCTGGTTAGTTTGCATATCAAAGGCATGCTCCTAGCTGAGTTCTCTGTTACCTCCAGGAACTGGCTAGCCCCAGGAGAGTCAGTCTGTACTCAGAAAGAGTATTTTAAGATGTCAAAACGTTGTAATACACAGAAAATGAAAAAATATGTACATGATACACATTTATATTTTCCTATGTTCATTTTTGTGAAAGTTTGCAGCCATGCATTTATGCAGGTACATCAATATTTTGATGGGGTTGTATCATCATTTTATACACCAGTCAGTCTAGGGTCCCATGGGTTGGCTGGTTTGCCATCCCATTTACTTCAACCACACCTGGGAATTTATTCCCACTCTGATCCAAGAATGAGCAGGAATCCCCTTTCCTTAGCTGAAATAATTGCCCACTTTAAATACTTTTAGTTTCTGATTTAAAAGATATATATTGATATAGGTATAGGTATATAGTGTAAACTAAAAATAAAATCCCAAGCTCCATACTGACTGAACAGACCCCCTCTTGGCCAAGAGTACCCCAGAGAAACTTTAAAAATTGAATCCCCAGACATGACAGGAAGGGAGGTGGAACACGCCTTGTTACACCCCCTCCCTTTTGGAGTTTAGGCACAACTGACTGGCATTAATGCTAAAATAGAGATCATAACATTAACAACAACAACAAAAAGAACATAACATTAACTGTTTGTGACAATAAGACACCAAATTATAAACAAAACCTAAGGCCATGCCAGACAATGGTTAAGTCACACACCCCTATACGTCACTCTGACCCATGTTAACAGAATTTCTTATCTTAAACATTCCTTTCTGCTGACTCCGAATTTTTACAGAGTATTCTTCCTTTAACCATTTGCAAATTGAAGAATCTCTGCATCTATCTATAACCTGGAAGCCCCTACTTGAAGATATCCCACCTTTTTGGGCTGAATCAGTGTATATCTTCCATGTATTTGAGACAGCCAGGGAGGATGGGGTTCCCAGAGAAACTCCAACGGGCCTGCACGCTGGGGCGGAGCCACTGAAGTCTGCACCCTTTGCAGCGGGGTGGAGTTGGCTCCTCCTCTTCCTGTGTGGAACCTGCAATTCAAGCTGCCGGCAGGAAGCTCTCTAGCAGGGACTCTGACCTTGTAGAGGATCCCTGCTTCCCCTGTTTTTTCCCTTTTCACCCAATAAAACCCTGTCTTACTCACCCTTCAAACTGTCTATGAGACTAAGTTTTCATAGCTATGGGACGGACAAGGACCCTGTCTTTAGCTGAACTAAAAAAGTCCTGTAACATTTTTGGCTCCCAATGTGGGGCTTGAGAAGCAGTGAGTGAAATGTGGACTCAAAAACTCTCACTGTTGCTTCTGAGCCTTTTCATCCTCACACTTCTGAGGATGGAGGAAACCATTTCGCTCCCTCCACCCCGCCCCGTCACTCCCGGGCCTTTTCATGGCCTTTTCTTTCCTTTTTTGGGAGGGACCCGTGAGCAGCAGCTCCCCTCCACCCGCTATTCCCTGCCTGTTCCCTGCTGGGCCTAGGACGCATGGCCCAAGGGTCCCGCACAGCTGGCTGGCTGGTTCCCAGCCACGCACTGCTGCTGCAGTCTTCCCCTTCCCTGGCCAAGGGGTTTAACTCTATTGGACAGTAATTAAGCTTAAGCTTTTTTCCCTGCTGGAGGAACCAGTTGCATAAGAATAAGAGGTTCTTCTCCAGGCATGTAAAAACTGTTTTTTGCTTCCACTTCTCTACCCCGTCAGCAGTTAACTTTTAAAGTTTTTTTTTTTTCTTTTGGAAGACTTTTTTTTACTAGGCCAGGTCCCCCAACTATCACTGTTTGTACTCTGTAAAGTTTTGCTTGTGAAAAAGGATCTTGTGAAGACTGGGTTTTCTTCTGTCTCTCTGTGTGTGTATTGTGTGTAACGTCTGTAAAAAGAGCTCTACTTAATTTGCCCTAAAGAAAAACAAGTGCTTGGATCAAGTATTTTTTTAAGGAAAGTTAAAAGCTGTGGTACCTTTCAGTTCACGTGACTTTAATCTTTGAGAAATAAAAACAGCCTTAAAGATTATTGGTTAAATGCAGGTCAGATGTGAGACGAGAAGTCTTCTTCAGATCAAAGGTTTTTCTCGATTGAAGCGTTCGTGGTCTCACGGGCTTCAAGGAATGAAGCTGTGGACCGCAGCGGCGAGTGTTACAGCTTGATTAGAGAAACGCACAGACCCAATGAGTGTGCGGCAGCAAGACTTATTAAAGCGAAAATAAAGCTTCCACGTGGTGGAAGGGGACCCGGAAAGGTTGCCGATTTTGGCTTGGGTGTCTTATGCTTATATCCTATTATGACCCCTCCTCTTTTCCTTTTTCTGTCCTATAGAATTAGCTTATGTTCTATCCACTTGTGGGTTGGCAGGCCTGATTGGTTAAAAACATCAGGCTGCAGCTAGAGCTTAAACGCCCTATATGATTGGTTGAAGTTTCAATTCCTTAGCCTGCAGCTGTGACTCATTTTGGCTTAGGGGAAAGTCCCCTTTGATTGATTGAAGTTTCAAGCCCTTAGCTTGCAGCTGTGACTTATTTTGGCTTAGGGGAAAGTCCCCTTAGGGAAGTCCCTAGGGACCCAGGAAGTCCAGCCAACTTAGCCACTTAGTCCCTCAAGATGCAAGGTTTGCTAAGTGTTTTAAGGTTGCAAACTGACTTCTGGGTTTTGAGAACTATTTGACTTTCTGGCTTCACAACTGGTAAGACCTGGGGACTTAAGGAACTAACCACGTCCTTAACTAAGAAGGCAAAGCTTAGCTGCAGTTAGCACACAATTAAAGCAACTTACCAAGTTTTACCTTAAAGTTAAAAATAGCTAGGAGTTAATTGAAACTACTAGAAATAGATTTGCATGCAAGGTGTGTAAGAACAGTAAAATGTATTTTTTAGTAAAAGGGTATAAGAAGGCATGGAAATGTAAACTTTTGCCTAAAGTTTTTAAGGATTAAAGGATTAAAGGATTTTTTGAGTTAAATTAGGGAAAAGCTGAAGGTTCAAAGAAGGGGTAGAAGAATTATGGAAATCAATCTTGCAGAAGAGGTTCTGTGTGTGAACTCATTGACTAAGTTCAAAAAAGGGTATTATATGATTTTTTTCTGTAAATTGAGCATTGAAATAAAAGCATAACAAGGTTTCCTAAGGCGCTAATCTGCTCTTTGGCAAAATTTTTAAAGGATTATAAAAGATTTTTGATTATTTAAAATTTCGGAGTCATCTTTTTGGCAAAATAAATAACTTATGGTAATCTGGAATTCTATTTCATAATATCAAGTGTTTTAAACATATTTAAAAGGCTGCCCAAAATCGACCTTAAGTTTTAAAATTGTCTTTCCTGACACCTGGCTTTTTGAATACTTCAGAGGGCCCGTGAAGTGTCCAGAAAAGAGGTAAAAGGAATTATTTAACATATTTAGGTACATGGGATTGCCAAAATGATGCTCAATCTTCTTTAGGTTATATTTTGGTGAATAATGCTAATATATGTTCCAAAATTGTATGGGATTTCTAAAATTCTAATGTGCAAGTATATGCTATCCATCGTAATTAGGGTTGTTATGTTAGGTTATTGTAAACCGTGGAAATAACCAAACTTCTTTGTCAATCGTGTTTCTAACTGTAACTATCCTGGACATTTTGCTATTCACAGACAATTGTTGTCTTGTTTTAATCCTTTTGAAAAATGGTTTATAATGAGCTATAGAACTTTAACAGGTGCTCTCAAATGCAGGCTTCTGATAACTTTAGAGGTTGTAACACTGGAATAAAGGAAAATGTATAGGACTCATAAAGAGCTGAAATGTTCATGAATATCAAGCAAAACAAGAATTAACTAACTGGACTGAACTCAGGAAGCTGAAGCAAATCTTTTTGACCTTTGCTTGGAATATTTCTGATCCTTGTTTTATTTTTTCAGAGTCAAGGAAACTTATTTTGAACTATTTACAGCCTTTAATAAGTAAGTTATACACTCCTGTGATAAAAATTTGGAGCACGTTTGTTTCTCTCTGCCTGAATCCTCTAGAATTTGGAAACTATTTGTGAATATTCTTATGGCAATATAGTTGTTTGCATCAGTGCAATAAGAATCCATTTTTCTTTTGCAACAGAACACAATTGGAGAAAGTCGTTATTTTACCAAGGATTTGACTGGAAGGGTATGCTTCCCTTTAAGGAGTCAATTTTGACTTGCAGAGCCAATAAAAGCCCAGTGAGGAAACTGGTCTCATACCCTTGTCTATGCAGTCCGTGTACAGGGTTCTTGACCTGTGGTCAGTAAAGAATGTCACTTTCTAACAGGTCCAGGAGCTCCAAGTTTATTATGGGACCTTAAGAGGAAAGGATCACCCAACTCACAGGGTTTTGAGGATACAAACCCATGGTTGGGCTCAGTTTTAAAAGGTCTTATCTGAGATTCCTTGTGGAACAAACTTCCATCAAAGCCAATCTAAAAGGCCTAATTAGAAAGAATTATTCTTGCTGCACTTTATGCAAATAATCAGGCCAAGTATAAGACTAAAATTTATTTTGTAAACCATTCAGTCCTATGATGATTTTTTTTTTTAACAAAAATGAGGACTGGAGAGAGAAATCATGTTTCAAAACTTATACATTTGTCATTAAATTCTTTTTTTATTATACTTTAAGTTCTGGGGTACATGTGCAGAACATGCAGGTTTGTTACATAGGTATACATGTGCCATGGTGATTTTCTGCACCCATCAACCTGTCACCTACATTAGGTATTTCTCCTAACGCTATCCCTCCCCTAGCCCCCACCCCCTGACAGTCCCCGGTGTGTGATATTCCCCTCCCGGTGTCCATGTGTTCTCATTGTTCAGTTCCCACCTTTGAGTGAGAACATGCGGTGTTTGGTTTTCTTCCCTTGTGTTAGTTTGCTGAGAATGATGGTTTCCAGCTTCATCCATGTCCCTGCAAAGGACATGAACTTATCCTTTTTTATGGCTGCATAGTATTCCATGGTGTATATGTGCCACATTTTCTTTATCCAGTCTATTGTTGATGGACATTTAGGTTGGTTCCAAGTCTTTGCTATTGTGAATAGTGCTGCAATAAACATACATGTGCATGTATCTTTATAGTAAAATGATTCATAATCCTTGGGGTATTTACCTAGTAATGGGATTGCTGGGTCAACATTTGTCATTGAATTCTAAACTCATTCGTTGTTTTTAAGTTTTTGCCTACATTTTAGACTAACCCTGCTTGCTCCTATGAACCAACCAGCAATCCCTGGCTGCAGCTCAGAAAGAACAAAGGGGATAGGTAATGTAGAAATTCAGATCAATATTCTAGTTCTG
Organism: Pan paniscus; assembly: GCF_029289425.2. Classification (NCBI taxonomy): domain Eukaryota; kingdom Metazoa; phylum Chordata; class Mammalia; order Primates; family Hominidae; genus Pan; species Pan paniscus. The sequence continues at coordinate 45,361,820 of NC_073255.2, forward strand.
AGCAATTATCCTACAAATCCTGCCAGGTAATGGAATAAATAGGATGCCCATCACTCGGAGGTTTCCTTTTGGGAAAGTAAGACCAAGGGAGCTAACAAAAGCCAAGCACCATGCACCCAAATTCTGTCAAGCATAAATATAGCTACCAGTTATCTGGGTGTGTCACAAGACATCCTTTTCTCTGTTGTTGGAGGAGGACTCAGTTCCACAGCTTCACTTTTGCATTCGGCTTATGATAAGAAGTCCATGCAACCCCCGCTGAGACACATTTTTGCCCCAAACTCAATTCCAAGCATCGGGTCAAAGCCCTAGGAAAGAAAACTGGATCTGAGGGATCCAGAGGCAGACAATAACAGAAATTAAAAGGCACAACACAGGTAAGCGTGGCTGATTCCTGCCGATTAAGCCAACCCCAGGCTTCCTGTTTCATGGATAAAGACCACATTAATATCCGTGGCATAAATGAGGTCTAGGGAATCCAAGGCTGCTGGCAGCAGGGGAGATAGGGCATATGTGGATAAGAGCGGATGATTCTCACCCACTAGGCCCCCGGCTTCATGGGAGCAAGCCGCTCTTCCACCCAAGGTGGCATCTGCCAAGGTTGCTGGGACTCGGGGATGCAAAGATGGAAGAGGAAAGAGGATGCTTTTCCCTCTCTCCCTCATGTACCTCTGAAGAAGGATTTTATGAATTTTACAAGTATAATCAAAGACAACCAAAAATGCTTACTTTTTCCTTCCAAAGCTAAGTGTAGTGTAGCCCCACCCCGTAGTCTAAGTTAGAGAAAAATACTAACTGCCTGTTTTTCCTTTTGTGCTCAGTGAGCCTTATCTGTACTTGCTAGTTTCACATTCCTTGAGGCTCAGCGAGTTCCTGCTTCACCTCCCTAGCACAGCTGCAAAGTTACAAGGTTGACACAGAAATGGTTTATACAGTTAATGGTTTCCCAAAGATGTGAAACATGTAATATAAATAAATGTAAAAGACTGATCAACTGCCTTTGTTCTCACTTCTGTAAGTACACTTCCTGCATCACATAGTTCCCGCCCACTGGCTGCTTAAAAAGCGGCTGTTTTCTTTGTCCGGGGCTCAGACTTTCCTGGACGCTAGTCCTACTGAGCCAGGTGATCACCTTTTAATAAAGACCTTTCCTGGACTCACTCCGTTCGGTCTCTCCCATCTTTGATTGTCCCACAATACCTCGGGTATCTTCTAGGAAGAGAAGGGAACCAGGGATGCCTGCCCCCCTCTTTCTAGATGGGTAGCCATTCGCCTTCAGTCTGTACCCTTTTTGAATGCATCCTGAACCTCTAGGACTCCTTTTAAAAAAAAAAAAAAAAACACCTTCTTTTTTTCCTTTCTCCTCCTCTGTCCTCTTCACTGATAGGTAATTGTGTCTTCATACTATGGGACACTCCCCTCAGAAACATCCTCCAAACCGGAAAGAATTAATTTCCCAAACCTTAACCTGGCTGGCTTAGGAATGGGCTCAGGGGAAGGGAACCCAGAAGACTGACATGCTGGCAAAAGCGTAAAGTTTTTTCTTAACTAGTTGGGCTTTTGGCCTCCCTCTCCCTGTGCAAACTGGTAAAAGGCCTTGGAATTTTTGAGCTGTTCTTACCCCTCTCCTTGTTTTGTTTTGATACATGTTTTCTAATAAGCTGGTTTGTCTATTCTTGCCTTCAGGCCATCAAACTACAGTCAGTCATGCAACAGGAGCCTCTGATGACGACCCTTTCTGCTGGGAACCCTTAAATAGGCCTCTGAGGGAGCTCTGACTGCGGCTTCCCCCAAAACAGCGCCCCCTGTCAGCAGGAGGCAGTTAAGATCGCTCTTCTTCCTTATCCTTATTCTAATGGCAGTTAGATGTACCTCTCTAGAGCGGGGAATGAGACAGCCAGGTGGGAGGGGGTCCCCAGAGAAACTCCAGCTGGCCTGCACACTGGGATGGAGCCACAATAGTTCACATCCTTTGCAGCAGGGAGGAGCCAGCTCCTCCTCTTCTGTGTGGAACCTGGAATTCAAGCCGCTGGCGGCAAGCACTCTAGCAGGGACTCTGACTTGTTGAGGATCCCTGTTTCCCCCTTTTTCTCCCCACTTTTCACCGAATAAAACTTTGTCTTACCCACCCTTCAAACCGTCTTTGAGCCTAAATTTTCATGGCTGGGGGACGGACAAGGACCCTGTCTTTAGCTGAACAGACCTGCAAAATATCGATGTCTTTGCCTGTAACTCTTGCCTCCCCGAAAGGTATAATACTCAACTGCAACCCAGCTGCCTCAATATTTTAAATCTTTATTGTAAAAACATCTTATTTTAAGAAATGGGATGTGCAAGGGAAACGGTAATTATGTTCCCAAAGCATCAATAATTTCAAAAAGAGAATGCAGGGGAAGATTGCTTTCCATAGTTTTAGCAGAGAGAGTTTAATACTCTATCAAAAACAAGGCACCTTCTCCCTGTAGCCCTCTGCAGCTTTCAGAGCACACTGTGATACAATTTCAAAAGGAAGCCACTTTTATAAATTCATACCCACCCTGGTGTGCAACTGAAAAAAGTGAAAAAGTAAAACCCACTTTCTCAGGACCTCTTGAGACTGTGTTCCCCCGCCATGGTCACTCATACTGGCTCAGAATAAACCTCTTTAAAATATTTTACAGAGCTGGTTTTTCTGTTAACAATGCCTATTTTATCAGTTATTTTATTCATTTACACCTGAAATCTTAAAACAGACTTAAGGAAATTCACAAATACCAATAGATAAGATAAAGCTACGTTAAGAATAAGTAAGGAAGGAAATATGGGCAAAAGAAAAATAAAGCAGAGAGCTGGGATGCCAGATGGCTTGAAAGTCAAACATATATAAATAAAAAGCATTAATAATCATCTTAATTATATTCTATGTTATATTTTATTTCAGATAATGGAGCTATTTTTTTCTTTCATTGTCCAAGTGGAAGATGTTAAAAAAGAAACCCTCAATGGTAATGCAGTTTATACCAACTTCACACAATCTGTTACGCTCATTGATCTGTGGAATAATCATGACACTCAAATGAATTTGTATGCTGGTATTTACTATGGGAATGTAAAAAGAATATTACACTAGGTTTTGACAGATTTGGGCTAACAGGTAAATCTTTATTGTAAAAGATTTTATTTTAAGAAATGGGATGTGCAAGGGAAATGGTAATTATGTTCCCAAAGCATCAATAATTTCAAAAAGAGAATGTAGAAGAAGATTGTTTTCCATAGTTTTAACACAGAAAATTTAATACTCTATCAAAAAGAAGGCATCTTCTCCCTGTAGCCTCTGAAGCTTTCAGAGCACACTGTAATACAATTTCAAAAGGAAGCCACTTCTATAAATTCATACCCACCCTGGTGTGCAACTGACAGCTTCAGAGGTAACATTAGTGACTGCTTACACAAGAAGATCTTCATGCAATGCAAATTTAAATTTCCAAGCATTTAATATTTTTTCAAGATATTGTAGAACCAAAAATTAGTAAATATTTTTTAAAGTCCAGCACCCTTTTGAAAAAGAATAAATCTTCTTATTTATGGTCTTGCTTTTATCATATAATAGTTGAATCTGTGTAATATTTTCTTAAGTGATAAGCATAATAACAAAATGAATACCTGTGAATCTAGCACTCAAATTGTGAACTCAGATCTTCCTAGTCTCACTGGAGTTACCTGAGTCTTACAACCCCACGACCTGCCGCACCAGAGGTAGCCATAGCACAGAAATCCATAGCTTTTCATGTATGCGTAGATCTTTAAACATTATGTTGTTCCCCTTTACTTGTGCTTGAGTCTTAGAAAAAGGCACAATACTTTATTTACCATTTTAAACTGAATAATTACTTCTAAGATTCATCCATTTTGTTCCATTTAGCTACAATTTATTATACACTAGTGAAATGAGTATTTTGCATACTAAATAAATATTCTACATTAAATAATAATTCATTCTCTTATCAATCAATATCAGGTTTTTTCCAATATTTTGAAATATCAAATAATGCTACTATGAGTGTATTTGTATATATGACTTCTGGAACACATTCATGAAAATATACTTGAGAATGAAATTTCTGGATCACAGGAAACTCAAGTATTTAACTTTTTCAAGTAATGCCAAGTTGACGCTCCCATAGACAGCGTGCATTTTCTTCTTTTGCATTCTGACACTTGGTATTGTTAGAGTTCTTATGTATTTACCCATTTAACAAAATTATGTTCTTGTTTTGAATTTCCATGACTGCTAAGCATCCACTAAGCATACTTCCCTATCACTCTATCTATCTATCTATCCATTCAACTATCTACCTATCATCTACCAGTCATTTTTGTTTTCTTTTCTATAGAATGCCTGTTCATGTTTTACTCCTTTTCCCAGTGGATTGTCTTTTATGATTAAATCATAGGAATTTTAATATTTCTGGATATTAGTCTTTGTTGTAAGTTCTCTCAGATGATGGCTTATCTTTTTGTTTTCACTATGGTGTCTTTTGGAGAACAGTAAGTCTTAATTTTAGTTTCTTAACTTTTATGTTGGTGGCTTTTGGGTCTTATTTAAGAAAAAATTTCTTAAAGTCAGAAAGACAGTGTCCTATATTTTCCACCAAGTGTTTAAGTATGACTTTTATATACCTTTTAAGTCACTAATCCATTAAATTTTCTGTATGGTATGAGAGAGAAATTCAATTGCATTTTTTTCCATGTGGATAAGCCAATTACCCCTGCACCATTTATCGACAAATCTACCCTCCTCCCACTGATGGGCAATTGCACCACTGTCACATATCAAGTCTCCTTCTATGTATTTGTTTGTTTCTGGGTTCATTATTTTGTTGCCTTGGTCAGTATGTTTAATTCTGCATTAAAAACATATTTTAAAACTTACCATTTTCAAAAACTTAAAACTGTAGAGACAGAAGGAAGATCAGAGATTGCTGGGGACAGGAGTGGGGAAAGGGATTGGCCACAAGAAGACACGAGGATATTTGAGGGAGGAGGTCACAGAAATAATTTATAACTTGATTGTGGGGAGGATTATATGGCTGCATACATTTGTCAACACTCAGAGCTGAACAAATTTTACTGTAACTTAGAAACATTTGCAAAACAGTAATTTTATATTTTGTTATTTTTCCTCATAAATGACTTCACTCTTCTTGGGGTTTTGCTTCTCTGTATAAATTTTAAAATCCTATTTTGACAAGTTTCACCAAAAATAAACCTGTGGGAATTTTGATTGAAACTGTGTTGAATATAGATAAATTTTTGGAATGTGGCATCTTATCCATGAAAACAGTATATTTCTCCTGTTAAGACTTTTTAAATGTCATTTAATAATTAAATATTAAAAATATTTTAGAGCCAGGTGTGGTGGCACATGCCTGTAGTCCCACCTATTCGGGAGGCTGAGGCAGGAGGATGGGTTAAGCCCAGGAGTTGGAATCTAGCCTGGCCAACAAAGTGAGACCCATCTCTAAAAAAAAAAAAAAAAATCTAAATATTAAATATTAAAATATTCTATATACATATGGCTGGATTATTAAACTGTTGTCTCTTGTTTCAAGCCCACCCTTCTATACCCTGCCATGGATACTGGACTAAGTCTCTGCAAACTGTATTTCTGCCAAATGGCTTCCTTTTAGGTTCCATAATGACGGATGCTGGGGAAGAATGGAAGGCAGGAAGGGAGAAGAGCCTTGTGTTCACTCAAGCAATGGATTTTTACCGTGGCAGGCACATTTGGTTCTGGAATAATTGGTTCCAGTTTCCAGCTCTTTTTTTCCATTCTCAGACCCGATTTAATCGACTTAATCATATCACCTTAAAGGCATAATCATTACCTTGGTAATTTCTGTTTCTCAGAAACCTAAGCCCTATTCTCTGGGTCCCCTCTTCAAAGATTGTGAAGCACCAACAGATGTCAAGCAGTCCTTTCTGACTGGTGTACAAAAGTGCAGTTGACGCTGGGAGTGGTGTCCAATGCCTGTAATCCCAGCACTTTGGGAGACCTAGGCTGGTGGATCGCTTGAGCCCAGGAGTTCAAAATCAGCCTCGTCTACGTGGTGAAACCTCATTTCTACAAAAATTGCAAAACTTAGCCTGGCATGGTGGTGTGTGACTGTAGTCCCAGCTACTCAGGATGCTGAGGCAGGAGGATCACCTGAGCCTGGGAGGTCGAGGCTGCAGTGAGCCCTGATCACACCACTGCATTCCAGTCTTGGTGACAAGAACGAGATCCTGTCTCTTAAAAAAATAGCAATTGACTTAAATCTAATAAGCTTACGTCTGGATACCTTGCTATACTCTCACATTTATCATGATTTGCATGCAGATTCTTTGAGATTTTCTGTATAGACAGTCATATTATATACAAATAATGACAGTTTTGTTTATTCTTTTCTATTCCTTATGCCTTTGTCTCTCTTTTCTTTCTTCTTTCTTTCCTCTTACTCTGCTGAATAAGATCTCCAGTATAATGAGGGATACAGGATATCTATTATGGCCACAGTACATATCCTAGTTTTATTACTGGCTTTAAAGGGAAGACTTCTAATGTTAAATCATTAATAATATTTATTGTTTCCTGTAAGTTTTTTTGTGGACATCATTTAACATGTTAAGGAAATACCAGCTTGGTCAACATGGCAAAAACCCGTCTCTACTAAAGATGCAAAAATTAGCTAGGTGTGGTGGTATGTGCCTATAATCCCAGCTACTCGGGAGGCTAAGGCAGGAGAATTGCTTGAACACAGGGGGTGGAGGTTGCAGTGAGCCGAGATTGCACAACTGCACTCCAGCCTGGGCAAAACAGCGAGACTGTCTCAAAAAAAAAAAAGAAAAAGAAAAAAGAAATAATACACTTATATTCATGATTTGCCAAATTTTTTATCAGGTACAAGTGCTGAATTTTTCAAAAGCTTTTTAAAAATGTATTGAAATGATTACATTTTCTGAAATTTTGTTCTTCTTGAGGAGAACTATATTCATAGATTGCTTTAATGTTTATCCATCTTTGCATTTCTGGGGTTTGTTTATCTCTCTTGGCTGTGTTGTATTATCTATTCTTGTACATGACTAGATCATATTTACTATTATGTTGTTTAGGATTTTTAAATCTCATTTATGGATAATTAATTTTTTCCTTTCTCACAGTACCATTTTCTGATATTGGTATTAAAATAGAAAGTGTTCTCTCTTTTACATTTCCTGAAAAATGTTTGCATAATATTGGAAAGATCTGTTCTTTGAAAATTTCCTAGAACTTGACTGTAAAACCATCTGAGCTTGATGTTTTTGTGGGAACGCTATAGGTTTCTCTAATGGTTAGAGAAGCAGTCAAGCTATTTCACCCTGAGTTAGGTTTTTTATAAGCTATATTATTCTCAAATTTTATTTTTATTTTTTTTATTTTTGAGACAGCATCTTACTCTGTCACCCAGGCTGGAGTGCAGTGGTACTCTGCATTGAGTGAGTGCAGTGGCTCACTGCGGCCTTGACCTTCTGGCCTCAGCCTATCCTCCTGCCTCAGCCTCTCGAGTAGCTGGGACCACGGGCATTCACCACCATGGTTGACCAATTATTTTTATTTGTAGAGATACGGTCTCCCTGTGTTGCCAAGGCTACTCTTGAACTCCTGGGCTCAAGTGATCTGCCCACCTTGGCCTCCCTAAGTGCTGGGATTACAGGTACGAGCCACTGTGCCCTGCCTAGGATTTTATTTTGTACACATTTTAAATTGTGTTGGCATTAAGTTGTTCATGGTATTTTCACCTCTTATCTTTCATTCCTAATTTATTTATTTGTGCATCTCTCTCCCTCTCTTCCTTTTTTTTCTCTTTTCTTTATTCATCTTGGCAGAAATTTGTCATTTTGTAGGGATGTTCTGAAATTCAGCTTCCACCTCCATATTTGGCCAAAATATAACAGTAAATTTCTGCTTCAATCAAATTTTTAGAAATCCAAATAGCCAAATGGCTATTTCAATATCGTCTGTACAGCCCTGAATGGTGTGCCATCGGTGATTATTTAATGGCATGGATTAATTACCATAAGAATAATATAGCAAACATTTATAAAGTTTTCATTCTTTTATCACATCTTAAAAGACAGACATAATGAACCTAGGTCATCTTAGATCAGTAGAAGCCCAAAATGTACCAACTTCCAACAAACAAGACCGTTTATATTATTGTATTATCTCACTCCTGAGGCATGGGAGTCTAAAAGAACTGACATTTCAGAAAAATCCCCAGACCTCAGTCCATTTAGCAAGCAAATTTGACTTTCTAAAGCTTCTTGCTTCTACTTCTCTCATAGGTGGTTTGTTTTTACTTTTGGTTTTGGACATAGTAGCCAGATCTTCCTTTTCCCTAATCTGCATGTTGGATGCTTATATTCTGAAGCCTTCCCTCCCTCCCTCCTTCCCTCCTTCCTTCCCTCCTTCCCTCTCTCTCTTTCTTATCTTTTCTTTTCTTTCTTTCTTCTTTCTTTTTTCTTTTTCTTTCTTTCTTTTTTTATTTTTTTATTTTTATTTTTATTTTTTATTATACTTTAAGTTTTAGGGTACATGTGCACATTGTGCAGGTTAGTTACATATGTATACATGTGACATGCTGGTGTGCTGCACCCACTAACTCGTCATCTAGCATTAGGTATATCGCCCAATGCTATCCCTCCCCCCTCCCCCTACCCCACAACAGTCCCTAGAGTGTGATATTCCCCTTCCTGTGTCCATGTGATCTCATTGTTCAATTCCCACCTATGAGTGAGAATATGCGGTGTTTGGTTTTTTGTTCTTGCGATAGTTTACTGAGAATGATGATTTCCAATTTCATCCATGTCCCTACAAGGGACATGAACTCATCATTTTTTATGGCTGCATAGTATTCCATGGTGTATATGTGCCACATTTTCTTAATCCAGTCTATCATTGTTGGGCATTTGAGTTGGTTCCAAGTCTTTGCTATTGTGAATAATGCCACAATAAACATACATGTGCATGTGTCTTTATAGCAGCATGATTCATAGTCCTTTGGGTATATACCCAGTAATGGGATGGCTGGGTCAAATGGTATTTCCAGTTCTAGATCCCTGAGGAATCGCCACACTGACTTCCACAATGGTTGAACTAGTTTACAGTCCCACCAACAGTGTAAAAGTGTTCCTATTTCTCCACATCCTCTCCAGCACCTGTTGTTTCCTGACTTTTTAATGATTGCCATTCTAACTGGTGTGAGGTGGTATCTCATTATGGTTTTGATTTGCATTTCTCTGATGGCCAGTGATGATGAGCATTTTTTTCATGTGTTTTTTGGCTGCATAAATGTCTTCTTTTGAGAAGTGTCTGTTCATGTCCTTCGCCCACTTTTTGATGGGGTTGTTTGTTTTTTTCTTATAAATTTGTTTGAGTTCATTGTAGATTCTGGATATTAGCCCTTTGCCAGATGAGTAGGTTGCGAAAATTTTCTCCCATTTTGTAGGTTGCCTGTTCACTCTAATGGTAGTTTCTTTTGCTGTGCAGAAGCTCTTGAGTTTAATTAGATCCCATTTGTCAATTTTGTCTTTTGTTGCCATTGCTTTTGGTGTTTTAGACATGAAGTCCTTGCCCGTGCCTATGTCCTGAATGGTAATGCCTAGGTTCTCTTCTAGGATTTTTATGGTTTTAGGTCTAACGTTTAAGTCTTTAATCCATCTTGAATTGATTTTTGTATAAGGTGTAAGGAAGGGATCCAGTTTCAGCTTTCTACATATGGCTAGCCAGTTTTCCCAGCACCATTTATTAAATAGGGAATCCTTTCCCCATTGCTTGTTTTTCTCAGGTTTGTCAAAGATCAGATAGTTGTAGATATGCGGCGTTATTTCTGAGGGCTCTGTTCTGTTCCATTGATCTATATCTCTGTTTTGGTACCAGTACCATGCTGTTTTGGTTACTGTAGCCTTGTAGTATAGTTTGAAGTCAGGTAGTGTGATGCCTCCAGCTTTGTTCTTTTGGCTTAGGATTGACTTGGCGATGAGGGCTCTTTTTTGGTTCCATATGAACTTTAAAGTAGTTTTTTCCAATTCAGTGAAGAAAGTCATTGGTAGCTTGATGGGGATGGCATTGAATCTGTAAATTACCTTGGGCAGTATGGCCATTTTCACGATATTGATTCTTCCTACCCATGAGCATGGAATGTTCTTCCATTTGTTTGTATCCTCTTTTATTTCCTTGAGCAGTGGTTTGTAGTTCTCCTTGAAGAGGTCCTTCACATCCCTTGTAAGTTGGATTCCTAGGTATTTTATTCTCTTTGAAGCAATTGTGAATGGGAGTTCACTCATGATTTGGCTCTCTGTTTGTCTGTTGTTGGTGTATAAGAATGCTTGTGATTTTTGTACATTGATTTTGTATCCTGAGACTTTGCTGAAGTTGCTTATCAGCTTAAGGAGATTTTGGGCTGAGACGATGGGGTTTTCTAGATATACAATCATGTCGTCTGCAAACAGGGACAATTTAACTTCCTCTTTTCCTAATTGAATACCCTTTATTTCCTTCTCCTGCCTAATTGTCCTGGCCAGAACTTCCAACACTATGTTGAATAGGAGTGGTGAGAGAGGGCATCCCTGTCTTGTGCCTGTTTTCAAAGGGAATGCTTCCACTTTTTGCCCATCCAGTATGATATTGGCTGTGGGTTTGTCATAGATAGCTCTTATTATTTTGAAATACGTCCCATCAATACCTAATTTATTGAGAGTTTTTAGCATGAAGGGTTGTTGAATTTTGTCAAAGGCTTTTTCTGCATCTATTGAGATAATCATGTGGTTTTTGTCTTTGGGTCTGTTTATATGCTGGATTACATTTATTGATTTGTGTATATTGAACCAGCCTTGCATCCCAGGGATGAAGCCCACTTGATCATGGTGGATAAGCTTTTTGATGTGCTGCTGGATTCGTTTTGCCAGTATTTTATTGAGGATTTTTGCATCAATGTTCATCAAGGATATTGGTCTAAAATTCTCTTTTTTTGTTGTGTCTCTGCCTGGCTTTGGTATCAGAATGATGCTGGCCTCATAAAAAGAGTTAGGGAGGATTCCCTCTTTTTCTATTGATTGGAATAATTTCAGAAGGAATGGTACCAGTTCCTCTTTGTACCTCTGGTAGAATTTGGCTGTGAATCCATCTGGTCCTGGACTCTTTTTGGTTGGTAAGCTATTAATTATTGCCACAATTTCAGGTCCTGTTATTGGTCTATTCAGAGATTCAACTTCTTCCTGGTTTAATCTTGGGAGAGTGTATGTGTCCAGGAATTTATCCATTTCTTCTAGATTTTCTAATTTATTTGTGTAGAGGTGTTTATAGTATTCTCTGATGGTAGTTTGTATTTCTGTGGGATCGGTGGTGATATCCCCTTTATCATTTTTTATTGCGTCTATTTGATTCTTCTCTCTTTTTTTCTTTATCAGTCTTGCTAGCAGTCTATCAATTTTGTTGATCCTTTCAAAAAACCAGCTCCTGGATTCATTAATTTTTTGAAGGATTTTTTGTGTCTCTATTTCCTTCAGTTCTGCTCTGATTTTAGTTATTTCTTGCCTTCTGCTAGGTTTTGAATGTGTTTGCTCTTGCTTTTCTAGTTCTTTTAATTGTGATGTTAGGGTGTCAATTTTGGATCTTTCCTGCTTTCTCTTGTGGGCATTTAGTACTATAAATTTCACTCTACACACTGCTTTGAATGCGTCCCAGAGATTCTGGTATGTTGTGTCTTTGTTCTCGTTGGTTTCAAAGAACATCTTTATTTCTGCCTTCATTTCATTATGTACCCAGTAGTCATTCAGGAGCAGGTTGTTCAGTTTCCATGTAGTTGAGTGGTTTTGAGTGAGATTCTTAATCCTGAGTTCTAGTTTGATTGCACTGTGGTCTGAGAGAGAGTTTGTTATAATTTCTGTTCTTTTACATTTGCTGAGGAGAGCTTTACTTCCAAGTATGTGGTCAATTTTGGAATAGGTGTGGTGTGGTGCTGAAAAAAATGTATATTCTGTTGATTTGGGGTGGAGAGTTCTGTAGATGTCTATTAGGTCCACTTGGTGCAGAGCTGAGTTCAATTCCTGGGTATCCTTGTTGACTTTCTGTCTCGTTGATCTGTCTAATGTTGACAGTGGGGTGTTAAAGTCTCCCATTATTAATGTGTGGGAGTCTAAGTCTCTTTGTAGGTCACTCAGGACTTGCTTTATGAATCTTGGTGCTCCTGTATTGGGTGCATATATATTTAGGATAGTAAGTTCTTCTTATTGAATTGATCCCTTTACCATTATGTAATGGCCTTCTTTGTCTCTTTTGATCTTTGTTGGTTTAAAGTCTGTTTTATCCGAGACTAGGATTGCAACCCCTGCCTTTTTTTGTTTTCCATTTGCTTGGTAGATCTTCCTCCATTCTTTTATTTTGAGCCTATGTGTGTCTCTGCACGTGAGATGGGTTTCCTGAATACAGCACACTGATGGGTCTTGACTCTTTATCCAATTTGCCAGTCTGTGTCTTTTAATTGGAGCATTTAGTCCATTGACATTTAAAGTTAATATTGTTATGTGTGAATTTGATCCTGTCATTATGATGTTAGCTGGTTATTTTGCTCGTTAGTTGATGCAGTTTCTTCCTAGTCTGGATGGTCTTTACATTTTGGCATGATTTTGCAGCGGCTGGTACCGGTTGTTCCTTTCCGTGTTTAGCGCTTCCTTCAGGAGCTCTTTTAGGGCAGGCCTGGTGGTGACAAAATCTCTCAGCATTTGCTTGTCTGTAAAGTATTTTATTTCTCCTTCACTTATGAAGCTTAGTTTGGCTGGATATGAAAATCTGGGTTGAAAATTCTTTTCTTTAAGAATGTTGAATATTGGCCCCCACTCTCTTCTGGCTTGTAGGGTTTCTGCCGAGAGATCCGCTGTTAGTCTGATGGGCTTCCCTTTGAGGGTAACCCGACCTTTCTCTCTGGCTGCCCTTAACATTTTTTCCTTCATTTCAACTTTGGTGAATCTGACAATTATGTGTCTTGGAGTTGCTCTTCTCGAGGAGTATCTTTGTGGTGTTCTCTGTATTTCCTGAATCTGAACATTGGCCTGCCTTGCTAGATTGGGGAAGTTCTCCTGGATAATATCCTGCAGAGTGTTTTCCAACTTGGTTCCATTCTCCCCATTACTTTCAGGTACACCAATCAGACGTAGATTTGGTCTTTTCACATAGTCCCATATTTTTTGGAGGCTTTGCTCATTTCTTTTTATTCTTTTTTCTCTAAACTTCCCTTCTCGCTTCATTTCATTCATTTCATCTTCCATCGCTGATACCCTTTCTTCCAGTTGATTGCATCGGCTCCTGAGGCTTCTGCATTCTTCACGTAGTTCTCAAGCCTTGGTTTTCAGCTCCATCAGCTCCTTTAAGCACTTCTCTGTATTGGTTATTCTAATTATACATTCTTCTAAATTTTTTTCAAAGTTTTCAACTTCTTTGCCTTTGGTTTGAATGTCCTCCCGTAGCTCAGAGTAATTTGATCATCTGAAGCCTTCTTCTCTCAGCTCGTCAAAGTCATTCTCCATCCAGCTTTGTTCCGTTGCTGGTGAGGAACTGCATTCCTTTGGAGGAGGAGAGGCGCTCTGCTTTTTAGAGTTTCCAGTTTTTCTGTTCTGTTTTTTCCCCATCTTTGTGGTTTTAATCTACTTTTGGTCTTTGATGATGGTGATGTACAGATGGGTTTTTGGTGTGGATGTCCTTTCTGTTTGTTAGTTTTCCTTCTAACAGACAGGACCCTCAGCTGCAGGTCTGTTGGAATACCCTGCCGTGTGAGGTGTCAGTGTGCCCCTGCTGGGTGGTGCCTCCCAGTTAGGCTGTTCGGGGGTCAGGGGTCAGGGACCCACTTGAGGAGGGAGTCTGCCCGTTCTCAGATCTCCAGCTGCATGCTGGGAGAACCACTGCTCTCTTCAAAGCTGTCAGACAGGGACATTTCAGTCTGCAGAGGTTACTGCTGTCTTTTTGTTTGTCTGTGCCCTGCCCCCAGAGGTGGAGCCTACAGAGGCAGGCAGGCCTCCTTGAGCTGTGGTGGGCTCCACCCAGTTCGAGCTTCCGGGCTGCTTTGTTTACCTCAGCAAGCCTGGGCAATGGCGGGCGCCCCTCCCCCAGCCTCGCTGCCGCCTTGCAGTTTGATCTCAGACTGCTGTGCTAGCAATCAGCGAGATTCCGTGGGCGTAGGACCCTCCGAGCCAGGTGCGGGATTTAATCTCGTGGTGCGCCGTTTTTTAAGCCGGTCGGAAAAGTGCAGTATTCGGGTGGGAGTGATCCGATTTTCCAGGTGCGTCCGTCACCCCTTTCTTTGACTCGGAAAGGGAACTCCCTGACCCCTTGCGCTTCCCAAGTGAGGCAATGCCTTGCCCTGCTTCGGCTCGCGCACGGTGCAGGCACCCACTGACCTGCGCCCACTGTCTGGCATTCCCTAGTGAGGTGAACCCGGTACCTCAGATGGAAATGCAGAAATCACCCGTCTTCTGCGTCGCTCACGCTGGGAGCTGTAGACCGGAGCTGTTCCTATTCGGCCATCTTGGCTCCTCCGGGTAAATCATTTTATTGTTATAAAAATATATAAGGTAGTTGTCATTATTATTCCAGTTTTTAGATTAGTAAACAGAGGCACAAAAAAAGTAAAATAACTGACTCAAAGGTGATATGGTGAATAAGTAGTGGAGTTGGCACTTGAACCCAGGCAGCCTTCTTCTGGAGTCCTTGTTCTTAACAGTGTTCCTTGATTTTTGTCACCTGGTACCTCTGACCCAGGCACTTGTGGCACCTGAGGCCAATGTGCTCAAAAAGGGTTGAGAATTGCTTGCAGTGATCACATGTTCATAAACCATATTCTTGGGCAAACGTGTGTATACTCTCAGTCAGAAATGGATTTTCACTGTTTCCAGGAGTCTGTGTTGGAGAAAGGGAAGGGCGGATTACTCTGCTGTATGTTCAATACATCTGTAAATGGCCCATCTGCAGATGAGCTCAAGGTGAATGGGGGTTTCAGAGGACCATTTGCATCAAAGAATGTAAGACAGAAGTGAAACTCTACTGAGAGCTCAACTCTTGAAATCTCCCTGTAGAACAGACTAAGGAGTGGTAAGGAATGCCCACACACTGAGTCCCAAAAGAACCCCACGTGTCACTAAAATGCTGGCTACTCCAATGGAGCCAATAACCTTCCAGGGTTCTTCAGGGGCACAGCAGTCTGCATAGGAGCCTGAAGGTCAACATGGGTGGGCTGCCAAGTTTCCTTCCCACAGCCAGCTATAAGGTAGGCGGATTAACCATGAGACGAGGTCTATGACTTCATGAGGTGCTAGAAGGGGTTGGATGTCTTGTAATTCTTATCTGAAATGTTTCGGGAGGGGCAGAGGGAGGAGACAGATGAGATGTCGGGAAAGTGTAAGGATAACACCCAGTTGTTAAGGTTCTAGTCTTTTAGGAACTCTGGGACCATTCATATACAGACCTTCTTGAGAAACAACTTTTTCCTAGTCTCACATGTCCTCTCCCTTTAAATATGGAGAGAAATAGCTGGGATAGCTGGTCTGGCCTAAACAGACTCCTATCTACAAGAATGTGGAGATGTGTGCACACACACATGCACATGCACACACTTACTGCTTTCCTTACTTTTAGCCAGGGAGGAGTCACTGAGGGCACTCCATTGACACTCCTTCCTTCTATTAAACACCTAAGTCTTAGGCCAGGTGTGGTGGCTCACACCTGTAAGCCCAGCACTTTGGGAGGCTGAGGCGGGTGGATAACCTGAGGTCAGGAGTTCAAGACCAGCCTGGCCAACAATGGTGAAACCTCATCTCTACTAAAAATACAAAAATTAGCCGGGCGTGGTGGCATGTGCCTATAATCCCAGCTATTTGGGCGGCTGAGGCAGGAGAATTGCTTGAACCCAAGAGGTGGAGGTTGCAGTGAGCCAAGATCGAGCCACTGCACTCCAGCCTGGGCAACAAGAGCGAGACTCTGTCTCAAAACAAAACACAAAAACAAAAAAGTAAGTCTTCGGGTTGAGATTTTTATATAAGTAGGATAGGTGAGGTAGCATGGCTCATGCCTGTTACCACAGAGCTTTGGGAAGTCGAAGTGGGAGGATCACTTGAGGCAGGAATTCAGGACCATCCTGCACAACATAATGAGACCCCCATCTGTACCAAAAAAAAAAATTTATCTGGGTGAAGTTTGTGTGTGCTTGTAGTTCCAGCTACTCGGGAGGCCAAGGTGGTAGGATTGCTTGAGCTCAGTAGGTCAAGGCTGCAGTGAGCCAAGATTGCACCACTGCACTCCAGCCTGGGTGACAGAGTGAGGCCCTGTGCCAAGACAACAACAAAAAAGACAAATAGAAAGCAGGGAAAAGTGGTATTGCAGAAGCCAAGGAAATACAGAACTTTAGAATTTATAAGAGGCTGTCCGAAATTCAATGTAGCCAAGTTTCTGCTGGATGGGACCTGAAAACGAGGTGCTGATTTGGGGGGAGAACATTGCTGGTAACTTCTGACCCAGGGATACTAACAGCAAAACCAAATGGTAATGGATTGAAGAGCAAAACCAATGGATCTACTGAATGTAGATTTTGTTTAGTTCGGTCAAAACCTTGAGTAAGATTTTAATAGGAAACCAATAAGAAAGAAGGGAATTCCGGCACATGAACAAAGACAGGCATAAAGGCATAGGAAGGGCTTTTTCATCTTTTCATTTTTTAAAGTGAAGTTTTATGTCATGTACTCAATGTGAATGTAATATTCTTTCTCTTTTGAAAATAATTGTTTTTTAAACTTTGTCTTTAATTGTGGAATGAAGGGTAATAGTACAGGAAAAGAATTAGAGCCCCTGAAGTTAATCCTTCATTGCCAGTCACTTATTTGGCTAACCCTGACCTCAGGGGGCACAGTTATGAATTATTTTAGCATGGCATAGAGAAACAACATTTTGCAGTAAAGAAATGCTTGAATCATTAACATTTAATATAAATAAGTGCACATTCTACATAGTCCTTTTTGCTTTCGAGAGCATTTGGGGTTAGGCTGCACTCGTGAGCTATAGTCCATCTTTGTCCAAATAGCAATAAAGAGGGTAAAAAAGAAAAATGGGAGGAAGCATTAACTCCCTTCCCCTGGCCACCTGTTCTAAACCCTTCTGGAAGCAGCAAAGGACAGAAGGAGTTATCAAAGTATCAGGCTTTGTAAATTGCTAGCAAAGACAGTTCACAACATCATCTCACCAGAAGAGCTCCAGCATCTTCCCATCCTAGGTTTTCTGCAGTGAAGCAGCAACCACCAGGGAAAGCATCTGGAGCATGGCTGTGGGGTACACAGCAGGTCTGCGTTTTTCAAGGCTTGCTCCACTGTTTTTATTTATTTATTTATTTTAGACAGGGTCTCACTCTGTCACCCAGGCTGGAGTGCAGTGGCATGTTCTGGGCTCACTGCAACCTCCACCTCCCAGGATCAAGTGATTCTCATGCCTCAGCCTCCTGAGTAGCTGGGAACACAGGCTTGCACCACCATGCCCAGCTTATGTTTGTATTTTTATTAGGTTGGTGCAAAAGCAATTGCGTTTTTTTGCCATTACTTTAATGGCAAAAAAAACGCAATTGCTTTTGCACCAACCTAATAGTGGAGACAGGGTTTTGCCATGTTGGCCAGGCTGGTCTTGAACTCCTGGCCTCAAGCGATCCGCCCACCCCGGCCTCCCAAAGTGCTGGGATTACAGGCATGAGCCACCGCGCCCAGCCCATTGTTTTTATTTATAACCCTAAGACTATCCCTCAAACCTTTCCCAAGCTCTGCCACTATCCTATTATAGAATCTCTTTATTTCTGTGTGGCTTTCTTAATGAGGCTAGAATCTGTAACGAAGACATTTGTGAGGGAAACAGGCAGAGCTTAAATATTATGGAGACTTTCCATCATTTGAATGCATTCTAGCCATATCTTTAATTACTTGTAAATATAATTGGGAGTTATTTTTTTCCCCTGATTCTGTCAGTCAGCCATATAGCTCCTATTTATCTTGTTAACCAAGATGCTTAAAACTTTTCGGGTATGGCTGGGCGCAGTGGCTCACGCCTGTAATCCCAGCACTTTGGGAGGCCAAGGTGGGTGGATCACCTGAGTTCAGGAGTTCGTGACCAGCCTGGCAAACATGGTGAAACCCTGTCTCTACTGAAAATACAAAAATTAGCCGGGTGTGGTGGCATGCGCCTGTAGTCCCAGCTACTTGGGAGGCTGAGGCAGGAGAATCACTTGAACCCGGGAGGTGGAGGTTGCAGTGAGCCGAGATTGCGCCATTGCACTCCAGCCTGGTGACAGAGCAAGACTCCATCTCAAACAACAATAACAAAAAGAAAACCAACCAACCAAAAAAAAAAAAAAGCGTTTTGAGTATGTATGGCATAGACCTTCTTCCTGTTTTTAAAGCTTCTTAATACATACAGGGGTAGCTTTCATGAGTATATATACCTTTCGCTACAAATGACTATTGGTTTTATTCTAACACAATAGATTGCCTTTTAAAAGACGCCTACCTTTTCATTTCCTTACAATCTTTCCTCATTTTTCAGACCCAGAATCTCCGCAAAATGCCTTACTCTACTATTCAGTGGGAAAGTAGTAATGTTTAACCCTTATGAAACATCTCTCAGTCAGGTTTCAGTCCCAGTGATACCAGAACCAGGGAGCGAAGGTGGTTACAACTGAATAATTCCCTAGAGACATGGGTTTCCTTTGTCTCAAGCCTGGCAGCCTAATTAATATGCTGAAAACACCTTAACTCTAACTGGGCTTGAGACATTTGCAGAAGATGACTTTCAGCTGCCTGCAGGAGTGGCCAAAGGAGCCTGGGCCTTGCTTTTTACCAATCTTAACGTCATCTCTCAGTCTGCAGACCAGCTTTCCATTTTACCACATTGTTGACATCTTCCTTCAAGAGCTTCACTTCACAAAAAAATGTGGTGCTCTCTTTTGTCTTCTTAGTCTCATGAAGCATTGGGATAAAAGCCTGAAAGCTTTGCATCTAAAGAGTTAAAATAATTTGCATGGCAGAATCTCAAATCTCGCTGCTTCTCCCTGCCAAACAGGGAGAAAAAAAGAAAGCAATAAGGAGGAAGGGAAAGCGGGAACATCACTATTAGAAAATCAATCAGTTCCTGGAAAATAATCCTCTTAAATCCTTTCCTAAAGGTGGGGAGAGCCCTCTTATCAGGGTTTTCAGTGAAATCTACAGCAAGGTCTGGCAACTCTGTCATGGTTGATAGTCTGCATTTAGTCCTATTTATCTGGATTTCAGGATCATCCTATGGAAATGATCCACGAGTACAATTATAGGAGTACTTAGTAATTTTATCCTTTTACTCATTAATATTAATTAGTGCTTGGAGGGGAAAGAGGACAGGGAACAGCTTCTCATATCCAAACTAATTAACTTTGTCTAGCTTGTATGAAAGTGAGAAAGCACTTTATTAAAAACCATAAGGTAAGCTCTCAAGGGACTTTTATTTTCTGCTTAGGCTAAACTATGATAACATTTGGCTCTTAGTGAGCTCCCTAAAATTGCCAGAAAGAATAAAAAAAATTGTGACCAGGAGATTAAAGACTCCTGCATGGTTTCCAAGACACCCACTGTATTGGTGGTAACGTACATTTGATGTTTTTATGCTATTCTGGAAAATGAAGGGTAGTTTCCAAGCCACCTATTTAGGACATAATAACGCTAGAAATGAAAAGGAAGATTAAGGCAATGGTAGTCATTGTTACTTCTTTTTAGTAATATAATAACGCTAGAAATGAAAAGGAAGATTAAGGCAATGGTAGTCATTGTTACTTCTTTTTAGTAATATATGTTGATACGTCATCTATTGACACTGAAGCAGTGAGTTAAAATCCTTTTTAATCTAATGCCTAAAAAATGTATTCGTCTCCCAGTTAGAATTGGGAACATTTTAAATTATTTATTTATTTTTTGAGACTGAGTCTCACTCTGTCACCCAGGCTGGAGTGCAGTGGTGCAATCTCAGCTCACTGCAACTTCTGCCTCCCAGGTTCGAGCGATTCTCCTGCCTCAGCCTCCCTAGTAGCTGGGATTACAGTTGCGGGCTACCATGCCCGGCTAATTTTGTATTTTTAGTAGAGACGGAGTTGCACCATGTTGGCCAGGCTGGTCTCAAACTCCTGACCTCAGGTGATCCACCCACCTCGGCCTCCCAAAGTGCTGAGATTACAGGCATGAGCCACCACACCTGGCTGGAACATTTTTTTAAACCAAAGATTTCATTAGACATATATTCCCCCTGCTGAATCCCACATTCTTTGACTTTTTTCCAATTCTTCTTTTTTTTTTTGTTTGAGACAGGGCCTCATTCTGTCACCCAGGCTGAAGTGCAGTGGTGCAATCATGGGCTCACTGCAGCCTCGACTTCCCAGGCTCCAGTGATTCTCCCACCTCAGCCTCCCAAGTATCTGGGACCACAGGCATGCACCACCATTAGCCTGGCTAATTTTTTTTTTTTTTTTTTAAGATGGAGTTTCCCTCTTGTTGCCCAGGCTGGAATGCAATGGTGCAATCTTGGCTCACTGCAACCTCTGCCTCCTGAGTTCAAGCGATGCTCCTGCCTCAGCCTCCTGAGTAGCTGGGATTACAGGCATGTGCCATCATGCCTGGCTAATTTTTTGTATTTTTAGTAGAGATGGGGTTTCACCATGTTGGCCAGGCTGGTTGCAAACTCCTGACCTCAGGTGATCCACCCACCTTGGCCTCCCAAAGTGCTGGGATTACAGGTGTGAGCCACCACACCCGGCCATGCCTGGCTAATTTTTGCATTTTGGGTAGAGATGGGGTTTCACCATGTATCCCAGGCTGGTCTCGAACTCCTGAGCTCAAGTGATACACCTGCCTTGGCCTTCCAAAGTGCTGGGATTACAGGCATGAACCACCGTGTCTGCCCAATTTTTAATTTTTGTGCGTACATAGTAGGTGTATATATTTATGGGGTATGTGTTAGGCCTTTCTTGCATTGCTATAAAGGAATACCTGAGACTGGCTAATTTATAAAGAAAAAATATTCAATTGGCTCATGGTTCTGCAGGCTAACAGGAAGCATAGCACCAACATCTGCTTCTGGTAGGGCCTCAGGTAGCTTACAGTCATGGTGGAAGGCCAAGGGGAAACAAGTATTTCACATGGCAGGAGTGGGAACGAGAGAGAGTTGTGGAGATAGGACACACTTTAAACAACCAAATCTCCTGAGAACTCACTCACTCAGTACTTTGAGGACAGCACCAAGCCATCAGGGATCCACCCTCATGACCCAGACACATCCCACCAGGGACCACCTCCAACACTGGGGATTATATTCCAACATGAGATTTGGGCAGGGACATATATCCAAACTATATCGGGGTACATGAGATATTTTGATACAGGTGTACAATGCATAATAATCACATCAGGGTAAATGGTGTATTTATCTACCTCAAGCATTTATCCTTTCTTTGTATTACAAACAATGCAATTATACTCTTTCAGTTATTTTTAAATGTATAATAAATTATTGTAGACTATAGTCACTCTGTTGTACTATCAAATACTATATCTTATTCATCTATTTATATTTTTGTGCCCATTAACCATCCTCCCTTCACCCCACTACACTCTCCAGCCTTTGATAACCATCTTTCTACTCTCTATCTCCATGAGTTCAATTGTTTTAATTTTTAGCTCCTACAAATGAGTAAGGACATATGAAGTTTGTCTTTCTGTACCTGGCTTATTTTACTTAACATAATGACCTTCAGTTCCATCCATGTTATTGCAAATGACAAGTTCTCATTGTTTTCTATGGCTGAATAGTGCTCCATTGTGTGTATGTAACACATTTTCGTTATCCACTCATCTGTTGATGGACACTTAGGTTGCTTCCAAATCTTGGCTATTGTGCATAGTGCTGCAATAAACATGAAAGTGCAAATATCTCTTTGATATACTGATCTCCTTTCTTTTGGGTATATACCTAGCAATGGGATTGCTGGATAGCTGGTAGCTCTATTTTTAGGTTTTTGAGGAACCTCCAAACTGGTCTCCTAGGGTTGTACTAATTTATATTCCCACCAACAGTGTATGAGGGTTCCTTTTTCTCCATATCCTCAGCAGTGTTTGTTATTGCCTGTCTTTTGGATAAAAACCATTTTAACTGGGATGTGATAATATCTCATTGTAGTTTTTATTTGTATTTCTCTGATGATCAGTGATGTTATGCACCTTTTCATATGTCTGTTTGCTATTTGTATGTCTTCTTTTGAGAAATGTCTATTCAGATCTTTTGCCCATTTTTAAATCAGATTATTAGATTTTTTTCCTGTGGAGTTGTTTGAGCTCCTTATATATTCTGTTCATTAATCCCTTGTCAGATGAATAGTTTGCAAATATTTTCTTCCATTCTGTGGGTTGTCTCTTCACTTTGCTGTGCAGAAGGTGTTTAATTTGATGTAATCCTATTTATCCATTTTTCCTTTGGTTTCCCGTGCTTATGGGGTATTATTCAAGAAATCTTTGCCTTATCCAATGTCCTGGAGAGTTTCCCTGATGTTTTCATAGTTTGAATTTAGTAGTTTCATAGTTTATAGTCCTAGATTTAAGTCTTTAATCCATTTTGATTTGATCTTTGTATATGGTGAGAGACAGACGTCTAGTTTCATTCTCTTGCCTGTGGATGTCTAATTTTCCCAGCACCATTTATTGAAGAAAGAGTCCTTTCCCTATTGTATGCTCTTGGCGCCTTTGTTGAAAATGAATTCACTGTAGATGTATGGATTTATTTTGGTGTTCTCTTTTCTGTTCTGTTGGTCTATGTGTCTGTTTTTATGCCAGTACCAGGCTGTTTTGCTTATGATAGCTCTGTAGTATAATTTGAAGTCAGGCAATGTGATTCCTCCCGTTTTTTTTTTTTTTCCCTCAATATAGCTTTGATTATTCTGGGTCTTTGGTGTCTCCATATAAATTTTAGGATTGTTTTTTATATTTCTGTGAAGAATGTCATTTTTTTGATAGGGGTTGCATTGAATCTATAGATTGCTTTGGACATTTTAACAATCTTTCAAACCATGAAAATGGAATACCTTTCAAATTTTTTGTGTGTCCTTTTTAATTTCTTTCATCAATGTTTTATAGTTTTCATTGTAGAGCTCTTTCACTTCTTTGGTTAATTTCTAGGTATTTAATTTTATTTGTAGCTATTGTAAATGGAATTACTTTTTAAGTTTCTTTTTCAGATTGTTTGCTGTTAACATACAGAAATGCTACAGATTTTTCTTTGTTAATTGTGTATCCTGCAAATTTACTTAATTTATCAGTTCTAATAGTTTTTTGGTGGATCCTTTAAGTTTTTCCAAATATAAGATCATCTCATCAGCAAACAAGGATAATTTGACTTTTTCCTTTCCAAGTGAGATAAATGCCCTTTATCTCCTTCTCTTGTCTGATTGCTCTAGCTAGGACTTTCAGTACCATGTTAAATAACAGTGATGAAAGTGGGCATCCTTGTAATGGTCCAGACCTTAGGGGAAAGACTTGTTTTTCCCCACTCAGTATGATACTAACTGTGGGTCTGTTGCAAATGGCTTTTTTTATGTTGAGGTATATTCCTCCTATAACCAGTTTTTTGAGGGCTTTTATCATGAAGCATTACTGAATTTTAATCAAACACTTCTTTGCATCAATTGAAATGATCATATGGTTTTTGTCATTCATTCTGTTGATATGATGTGATCATTGATTGATCTGTATATGTTGAACCATCCTTGCATCCCACAAATAAATCCCAGTTGCCCATGATGAATGATCTTTCTAATGTGTTGTTAAATTTGGTTTGCTAGTATTTTGTTGAGGATTTTTGCATTAGCCCTCATCAGGGTTATTGGCCTGTAGTATTTTGTTTTTTGTTTTTGTTTTTTTGATGTGTCTTTAGTTTTGATATCAGGGTAAAACTGGCCTCATAGAATGAGTTTGGAAGTATTCCCTCTTCCTCTATTTTTCAGAACAGTTTGAGTAGGATTGGTATTAGTTCTTCCTTAAATGTTTGGTAAAATTCAGCAGTGAAGCTATCAGGTCCTAGGCTTTTCTTTGCTGGGAATCTTTATTGTGGCTTCCATGTCATTTCTTGTTATTGGTCTGTTCAGGTTTTGGATTTCTTCATGGTTTAATCTTGGTAGGTTGCATATATCTAGGAACTTATCCATTTCTTCTAGTTTTCCAATTTATTAGCATATAGTTGCTTGTAGTAACCTCTAATGATCCTTTGAATTTCTGCAGCATTGGTTGTAATGTCTCCTTTTTCATATCTGATTTTATTTGGGTGTTCTCTATTTTTTTCCTTAGTCTGACTAAATATTTGTCAATTGTGTTTATCTTTTCAAAAACCAACTTTTCACTTTATTGATCTTTTGAATTGTTTTCTTTGTTTCAATTTCATGTATTTCTGCTCTAATCATTATTATTTCTTTTCTTTTATTAATTTTGGCCCATTTGGTCTATAGTGCAGATTAAGTCCAAAGTTTCTTTGTTGATTTTCTGTCTGGATGATCTGTCCAATGCTGAAAGTAGGGTGTTGAAGTCTTTAGCTATTATTGTATTGGGGTCTAGAGCTCTCTTCAGCTCTAATAATATTTGCTTAATATGTCTGGGTCCTCCAGTGTTGAGTGCATATATACTTATAATTGTTATATTCTCTTCCTGAATTGACCTCTTTACTATTATAAAGAGACCTCCTTGTCTCTTTTTATGGTTTTTGTCTTGAGATCTATTTTGTCTGATGTAAGTATAACTACTACTGTTCTTTTTTGGTTTCTATTTGCATGGAATATGTTTTTCCATCCCTTTATTTTCAGTCTATGTGTGTCTTTATAGGTGAAGTATGTTTCTTGTAGGCAACAGATCATTGGGGGGTTTTTTTTTTTTAATCCATTCAGAAACTGTGTCTTTTGAATGGAGAGTTTAGTCCATTTACATACAATGTTATTATTAATAAGTAAGAATTTACTCCTGCCATTGTGTTGTTTTCTAGTTGTTTTGTGGTCTTCTCTTACTTCTTTCCTCCCTTCCTGTCTTCCTTTTAATGAAAGTAATTTTCTCTGGTGATGTATTTTAATTTCTTTTTTTTTAGTTTTTGTGTATTCATTGTATGTTTTTTTAAATTTGAGGTTACTATGAGGCTTGCAAATAATATCTTATAACCCATTATTTTAAACTGATGACAATTTAACTGTGTATTTTCAAATAGCCTATCTTCAAGCTCACTAATTCTTTCTTCTGCTTGATCAGTTCTCTGATGCATTCTTCAGTATATCAACTGCATTTTTCAACCCCAGAATTTTTGCTTGATTCTTTTAAATTATTTCAATCTCTTTATTAAATTTATCAATAGGATTTTGAATTCCTTCTCTGTGTTATCTTAAATTTCATTGAGTTTCCTTAAAACAGCTATTTCGAATTCTCTGTCTAAAAGGTCACATATCACTGTCTCTCCAGGATTGGTTTCTGGTGCCTTATTTAGTTTATTTGGTGAGATTTTGTTTTCCTAGGTGGTTTTGATGCTTGTGGATATTTATCAGTGTCTGAGTCCTGAAGAGTTAGGTATTGTAGTCTTCACAGTCTGAGTTTGTTTGTACCTGTCCTTCTTGGAAAGGCTCTCCAGGTATTTGAAGGTACTTGGGTGTTGTGATCTATGTTTTTGGTCACTGCAGTCATATCTGCATTAAGGGGCACCCCAAGCCCAGTAATGCTGTGGCTCTTTTAGACTCATAGGAGTACTGCCTTAGTGGTCTTGGATAAGATCCAGAGGAATTCTCTAGATGCCCAGGCAAAGACTCTCATTCTCTTCCCTTACTTTGTCTCAAATAGATGGGGTCTCTCTTTCTGTGCTGAGCTGCCTGGAGCTAGGGGAATGGTGACACAAGCACCCCTGTGGCCCCCACTGCTGGAACTGCATTGGTTTGGACCTGAAACAAGCATAGCACTGGGTCTCACACAAGGCCCACTGTAACCACTACCTCACTCCTGCCTATGTTTGCTCAAGGCCCTAGGGCTCTACAGTCAGCTTCAGGTAAAGCCAGCCAGGCTTGCATCCTTTCCTTTGGGGTGGTGAGTTCCTCCTAGTCCTGGGCAGTTTTAGAGATGCCATCTGGGAACAAGGGCCTGGAGTCGGAAACCTTAGGAATCTACCTGATGCTTTATTTTACTGTGGCTGAACTGGCACCAAAACCACAAGACAAAGTCCTTCCCACTCTTCCCTTCCCTTGCGACAAGCAGAGGAGTATCTTCCCATGGCCACCACCACCACACACCCATGAGGAGTCCTGCTAGGCTACTACCAGTGTTCACTCAAGGCCCAAGGGCTCTTCAGTCAGCTTGTGGTGAATGCTTCCAGGCCTGGGACTCACCTTTCAGAATAGTGGACTCCCTTTTGGCCCAGGGCAGTCCAAAAATGCCACCCAAGAGCCAAGGACTAGAATCAATGATTCCAAGAGCCTGCTTAGTACTCTACCTTACTGTGACCAAACTGGTACCTAAACTGCAAGAAAAAGTCCCCTTTACTCTTCCCTCTTCTTTTCTCTATAAGAAGGAGTATTTCTCCATAGCCATCACAACTAGGAATGTACTGGGTCACATCTGAAGCCAGCATGTCTCAGAGTCTCTCTCAAGGCCCATGGTGTGTACTATCTCATTATTGCTGCTGATTATTTAGGGTCCAAGGGCTCTTCAGTCAGCAGGTTATGAGTTCTGTCAGTACTGGGTTCTTTCCTTCAAGGCAGAAGGTTCCCTTCTGGCCTGGGGAATGTCTAGAAATGTATCTGGGAGCTAGGGCCTGGAATGAGTGCCTCAGGTCCCTGTCCAGTGCCAGATCCTACTGTGGCTGAGCTGGAATCCAAGTTGCAAGACAAAGCCCTCTTTACTCTTCCTTCTCATTAAGCAGAAGGAAGGAGTGTCTTTTGAAGCTGCAAGCTGTGCTACCTGGGGTTGGGGGTGGGGAGGCACAAGCACTCCCTTGGCCACCCCGGCTTGGTGTCTCACTAGGTCGCATGCCCCACAAGTTCACTGGGTCTGAGCCCAGCACAGCACTAGGACCTGCCTAGGAGTTGCAGTCCTCGTGGCCTAGACTGCCTTTCAAATTTATTTATGTCCCCACAGCACTTTAGCCTGTGGTGGCGAGGCTCACTGAAACTCAAGTTCAGACTGTCGGGATGTACTATTCCCCTTTGGTTGGGGCTGGTCTAAATGCTACCTCCGAGAGTGTTGGCTGAGTTCTGCCTGGTGTTGTTTTCTGCTGTGACTGGGCAGCACTGAGTTCCAAAGCAAAGTCCCACAATCACTGTGCTGTCACTTCCCCAAGCACACAGATTCTGTTTCTGTACCATGCAGCCACTGCTGGGGGATGGGGAGGGGTAGTGCCAGTGATTCAAGACTGTCTTTCCTACCCTCTTCAATGCCTCTTTCTGTGATATGAAATTAAAACCAGGTACTGTGATCACTCACCTGATTTTTGGTTCTTATGAAGGTACTTTTTTTGTGTGTGAATAGTTGATCAATTTGGTGTTCCTGTGGGGGGAATGACTAGCGAAGGCTTCTATTCAGCCATCTCCAATCCTAGAGGTATATCTTATCCTCTATGAATAAAATGTCATAAAAAAGGAAGATCACAAATATGTAAAATTTGGTGTGTGATTGGAAGCTACATATTTCACACATTTTTTACTATGATATTCATTGATAAAATGAATATCCTTTTTTTACCAATTCGATTAAGTACTATGTAAAAGGTACTAAATTAAGCTCTAAAACTTCAGAAATAAATACAAAATTCAAGAAAATAAGTTATCACAGTTTTTACTTTTGTTTGATGTGAATGTATGTCTTTTGAGAAGCAGACACCAAAAAAGGATTAAACATGCAAGGATTTTATTGAGTTATAAAATAGGAAGTGGAGAGAGAGCTGGGAAAAGCTGAAAGAGCTGTCAGACTGCATTGCAATCCTGGCCCTGAATGAAGGAGAGAGAGAAGAATGACTGGATGGGAGACATCCTAGACCCCATGTGGCAATAATGAAGGTTCAGCAAGACTCAAGGGGTCCTTGAGGCACAGTTGGCTGTCAAAGAGTGTTATGTCTCCCCAGAATGGGGCTGTCCCTGCTGTACTCAGCTGCTGGCTGGGAACAGCCCATGGGAAGGGTTGCTTTGGGTCAAACATGGCAATGAATTTAAAAATGAGTGGCTGGGCTCTTGCTCAAATGTGTTCCATGTACTTAGAGGCTGCAAAATGAATTTTCATGGCTGCCATACACTTTGTTCACTTTTTAATTGAAACATTACCCAGTTTAATTCATCCTCCTTACTAATAATAAAAATTAAACCTTATTTATGCCCAAATCATAAGATAACATGTTGATTTTCTGTTTTATAAAATTAGATTCGGGGAATGTGACTGTGAAATCCCTGAAATATCAAATTCTTCAGTCCAATGTCTAAACATATCTGTGGTTTGTATATTTGGTGCTTGATTCCAACCTGAAGGCAATAAAATGTGTTTGTAAAACAAGAGCAAAGCTTTAAAATCATTCACAGGAAAATAACCTGCAAAATACAGGCTACAGAGCAAAACTTTGGTGATATCCTATTACCTTTATTTCTTTTACATTCTGAGTTGGTATCTTTGAATTGGTAACAAAGTTGGTGTCTTTCCATTGTTGAAATCAAGGTTATTGTGAATGCAAAGCATTTTCAAGCGTCTTTAGTATCTTTTACTTCGTGTATCAGTCTAGTTTGAGGCCATTGAGTTTTATTGACTTCTTGACAGTTTGGTGCTCAATTTTTTGGTTGTTGTTCTTTGCTTGCAAGAATTCTCAAGTCTCAGATGCCTTTGCTAGCTTAAGTATTTGTTTATGTTTTAAATACTTTTGAAATAGAAGTTTTGAAGGCTGTGTCATTTGGTGGAAAGACCACGGTCTTTGAGGTCAAACAGATTGTATTGGGTTCTCATTTCAACAACTTATTTTTTTTCTTTTTAAAGATCAGATTTATTTGGAGAAGACAAAAAACCCACAACCCAAAGGATGGGATTTTACATCTCAAGACATCTCCCAGGTAATAAGTCTACAGATTACAAATCATTTTCATAGAAGATATTTTTGTACAAATTTTACATGTATTCAGGAGTAGGATATTAATCCCAATTTCTATTTTAACAGGAGGGCAAGGTAGGGGAGAGGGAAAAACAGTTTTGGATATAACTATTTGGAAGGCAAGTAGACATGAAGAGGGCAAACCCTAGCTTTTCATTATCTACAATCAATGTTTTTTTCTTTCTTAAAAAAAAAAATTTTCAATCTTTCGTATCTCTTTAAAAGCCCACTTCTTAGCTACTAGTCAATCCACACCAATTATTTAAATTCACTTGGTACACACCTTTGTCTACTGGGTAAATTATATTCATTATGCCCACTGCTGCAGCATGCATAAACCAACACCCCTGCATGGCCTAACCTAGGACTGATGGGAGAAGTGCTTGCAAACCAAGATCAAGGTGTCATTTCTCTGCTAATACTGTCTAACAAGCTGACCCTTACAAAAACGCACATAAAATCAGGCAGGTTTAGCTACTGTGTTGCAAGAGAAACCAGGACCTTTCTAAATAGTTCTCTCCATTACCATTTATTCTCTCAAGGGAAACTTAAAAAAAAAAGAAGAAGAAAAAGAAAAAAACAACACATTAGTCTGGCCACCTCATAAATCGAACAAGCATTGCTGTGGCATTTCAGTGGAAAAGGAAACTTGAGGGGGAAAAAAAACCATCAACGTTGTAAGAAAGGCTTCCAATTTAACCGTCCCTGTCCCTATTTATCCACCTTAACTCACCACCCAAGACCATCCATTATTCTAGAGCACCCTGATCTATAAAAGGGGTCAAAGCATCAGGAACAGGCAAGGAGTGAGAACCAAAAGACATCAAGAAACCGATTTGCTTGAGAAAAGCAGTGATTCTTCCTTTTACAGCCTCCATGGCTGAGAGAGAAAATGCCCAAGAGATTATCCATGTGACTTGGAGACTGCTTATTTATTGCATTACTTTAGACAAGCTGACAAATCTTTCTGAACTTGCTTGCTTCATCCTCTGTAATTTAGGGACAGCAATTCCTATCTTGTAGGTTGCTGTGGGACAGAGGCGAGGCAGCATACACAAGTTAATCCTGAGGCTCCCCATCTGGACTGTTGTGTTACCCAGTGTTTTTGCCTTCCTCTCACTTGGGGTCACTGGAAATATGCAGGTTCCAAGCTTGGCCAGAAGAATTGCCCAAGCGCCAAGCACAGCCCCTTAGCAGCTTGCCGCACAATGCCTGAGCTGAGAGGGCCATAGCCCGTTGGCCTCCTGGGGTCTTGCTGTGCTCTTGTAATCCCTCCTTCAGCCCATGTGTCAAATGCTACCCAATGCTCTCATTTCCACCATGATCCAATAATTATAGTGGTGGGAGGGAATATTGTCCAGAAAGGACCAGGAGGGTGGGAAGCAAGGTCCTCAATGGCCGCATTCACCTAGACCTTTGGCAGTCAGTGGTCTACTGTCAGTGGGTTCCAGCCATCAGGTGTCTACCACAAGGCATGCCCCTCTTCTTGTCTTACTGCCAATCCAATTCATCTCCTCCTATAAGTGCTCCCTCAGTCAAGGCTCTCATATCCATCAAATTCTGCTCTTACAATCTTGCCCACTCAACTCTATTAACCATGCATTCTGAAATTTCCACTTCCCCCATTCCCTCAATTACATACCCTCAGAGGCAGAGGGTCCTGACAGTGCTGGACACATGCAGCTCAGAAGCTGAGTAAATGCCCCTTCTCCTGTCCCCTTGTGTCCCAGAAGCTAGGTGGTCTGCGTGGCTGGAGCTCCATGTCAGCTCTGTGGTGTTCATCACACTGCCCTGTGTGAGATTCTCCTGCAAGTTGGTCTCTGAGAGACTAGCTGAGTTGGATATTCCTTCAAGACTCTAAAAAATAGGACATTTACTGAAATCATTTTTTAATCCTTTTTACTGAATATGTAGAGGTGCAGTATTTGTTTGTGTGCTTAGTCCTCAATCTGTTTGCATTTTCATGAATAAAGTCGTCGAAAGAAATACATAGCTGAGCCATGCAATGCTTCCAGGTTGTGGGAATTATGCATTCTTTAGACCATGGGGAATCTGAGGGGAGAGGCATTTGTTACTTGTCTGCTGCTGGTTTGGCTCCCTCAGTGTCTGTGTCTAACAGGACACAGTTTTAGTTGCAACAAGGGGCCCTGGTGGGTAGAGGGGCTCTCAAAGGGCTGTTAACATATCCAAGTACATGATGATCTGAAGAACCCAAAGGTTATTTCTGATGTAAGTGTCCAGGGATGGAGATTGTGTGTTGAGAGCTAGGGCCAGGACGATGGTGAGGTGAGTAGGCACCTGGCTTGGGTGCAAAATTTGTAAATAATATTTTAATGCAATATTTTTAAAAAACTCAAATAAAAAAACTCATGTTGGACAAAATATAAAAATTCTAAATAAAGAGAGGATCAGTAATGGTGCTGTGTTGAGCCATATTTGAGCTTGTAGTAAAAGGAAAAATCAGTTATACCTATCCAGTTTTCATTTAAAATTTTTATATTTAATTCATCATGAATTTTTTGCATTCATTTGATTTTCCAGGTCAGATTAAAATATTATTCTTCTTGAAAATAAAAAAATTAAATTAAAATTAAAAAACCAAAAAAAAGCAAATAAAAAAAGGAAAATATATAATAATAATATTAAATTATTAGTTCTGACCCCGCTGAGAGCCATTGGATTTAAAAAGCATTCCTTTTGCTTCCTTTAAATCTTTTCTTTAGAAAAGATTTTCTTTAGAAAAGATTTAAGACTAAAGAAAGACTAAAGAAAATTTGGTTTCTTTAGTCTCCTGATGACTGGTAAAAGGCGATTATGGCCCAAGGGCCACAAAACTTCTATATATCAGAAACCATACTGACAATATTTAATATTAATTTGCATGTGATTTATTTTTGGTTTTGTAAATCAATCTTTTTCTGTACCAGAAATCCTTCAGGGGAAATTCGAATACTACAAGAGTAGATTAATAATGAAAACAATAAATGATTTTTAAAAATAGAATTTTAAGTACTATAAACCTTCAGGGTATTTTTAAATAATGGCCTTATTTTTCACTTCAACACATTTTCCTCAACACATTTTCCAAGTGGAGTGGTACTCACCTTGTCTATGAGATTATTGCCTGGCATATTTCAAACTCCTACCATTGGAAGCCATCATGAGTCTGTTACCTATGGGGGTGTGGCAGCTGTTAGGAAGAGCTATCTTCACCCCACGCCTCGTATCTTAAGGAGGGGGTGATATGTTGGGAAGTGCACAGGATTCATGAGCAGAAGACATCAATTCCTCCCTCATTTTTAACTCATTACCTGGCTGGGCTTCAACTTCTCTAAGCTTGATTAGCCACATCCTTGCAATGGGAATAATAATAGATTTTTTTTCCAGGGTTGTTGGAAGGGAAAAAAAAGGAATCATAGGAGAAAGAGCTTTGCAAACTGCCAAAGGCTCTCCAAATTAAGCAAGCTCTTTCTTGATCAATGCCCACCCACAGGGATGGCTCCTCTTGGCTGGAAACTAAAGTTGACTTCTCTGCTAAAGAGATTATCTGTCATCTAGGTTGCATTATCAGCTGTGGTATGTAATTCTAAAACACACTAAACATATAAAGGAAAGAAAAGGAAATCCTGAGAGGTCTTCATGGAAAAGTTCTTGCTTATAAAGTGCAAAGTAATCATAGAGTGTGGCCTCCAACAAAGCTTCCTGAGAAAGGTAAAATGACTTCAAATGAACTCTAGTTAATTCCACAAAACTTTCCTTGATCAGCAGTGTGAAAAAATGAACAAAGAAGTGGATTATGCCCCATGAAGAAGATAATTGCTTCTTCAGGAAATGCAAAAGTTGTACCAATTCCTGGAACTAAGCCAATGCATCTTCAACTAATTGGACTTGCAGTTGGTCATCTCAACTTTAAGTGTCCTAGCTTTTGGAGACTGAAAAAATCCTTTAATATATCTAACTGAAGCACAAAAAAAGGTAAAATTATCCTTTAAGATTTTCATCTGTCATAGTCTGGACATGATGGCTCACTCCTATAATCCCAATACTTTGGGAGGCCGAGGCAGAAAGATCGCTTGAGGCCAGGAGTTTGAGACCAGCCTGGGCAATATAGAGAGACACTGTCTCTACATAAATCATTTATTTTTTTAAAAAAGATTTTTATCTGTCATACATATAGACATCATTTTTGAAGAGTGATTATTTTTCAAAACAAACAAAAACAGCTGAATTCAGAGACCGCCAGTTTCATTGATTTCACAGCCCTTACCTTGTCAGTGAGCAGGTGGTATAAGAAGATCTGGTCTTTGGTTAAGCTGATGGCAATGCCATGTGGCAAGGGAAAAATATTCATTCTTCACTGACTGCACTATAGGATGTACTATGTTTGAATCTGAAGCTAGAGGTGGATCAACTCCTATCTGACAATGCTGTGGATTGGCATTAGTTTGATCTTTGGAAAACCTTGAAGCCTTTGAGGAACTCTCTAAGGAATATACCTCTACCACTAACGAGAAAATAGCCAAGGGGCTTATTTCCACTATACACTTAACCCAGATCCCAAAAATGCAGTTCCCTGAAGTGAAGGATTTACTTGGTCTTACATAGTATGGTAATCAGGTCTCCTAAAATACTTGCTGATAGTAAACTAAAATATCTTGGTGGGATGTGGCTATTTTTCAGTAAACACCAATGGCATTTGGCATCCCACCAAATGCCATTGCTTATCCAACAACATTTAAAAACTTGAGTTTTGTGTAGAACTTATTAAAGGAAAGTAACAAACATCTGTTACTGATTTAAATGATTTTTATTACACTGTTATTTAAAATACGTCAAACACGGTGATACACCAAGTAGAATCATCATGCTTGCATGCTGTGTTGCCTGGGCAATGAGCAAACAGGGACCAGGGATCCCCCTTTCCCTTGGGACCAGCAACTTCCTTCCTTTGATGGCAGGGCCTGAACTATCCTTTCCAGACCACTCCTGCAAATAGCTGGCATCCATATCCCAGCTGCTGGCACCCTGCTGGGGTTATCTCCCCATTGACAAGACAATATTTGCATACTTCCTCTGTAAGGAGGAACTTCTGCATGGGAAAGGGCACCTGCACTGGGACACAAGCCCCATCGTGTATCCATCACGCTCTGGCTGGCCCTGGGCTTCCTCTCTATGGAGTGATGGGAACATGGGTATCTCATTGCCTTTTCTTGTCTTAATCCAACCTTGTTACTTTTTTTTTCTTCTCAGTAATGCCTATTCCTTATGACTTTCCTTGTGGAATTTGTCCCAAATTCTGGTAAATAACAGATAGAGACCTGTTAGGACTCAGTTTTTATGACAAACATGAAACTAGGTATAAATGCTCTTATAAGCATGGCTCTTAACCACAAAACTAAAACAAAACTTAAATATAAGTATAAAAAAATCACATTAATGACCATAATGTAATATAATAATTGATGTTATATTGGTGAAACTAAATCATTCAATTTGGGCTTAATGAAATAAATGAGATAGCCTTAGTTCAACTCTTTATTTAATCCGTTTCTATATTTTAACTTGAACGAAATTTTTAGAGAATGCCTGTTTGGATAAGTTTGATGGGCAAAGTGATATGAATAACTACAAGGCTTTCTCAGTTCAGGATAAACAGACTTCATATTTAACCCAAATTCTGCTGGCAAGCAATCATTGAATGCCTGTTTTGAAGAGGCGTCATATAGTAACTTGTAATGACTAGTTCATCTGAAAATAAGATCGGCATTGTGATATTATTGAATCTATAATAAATGGGTATTTAATCCAATTATTTCTGGAATTGAAAACAAAAAGAAATCTTCATTGTAATTCCAATAGTTGCTGCTTTTGAATTTTTGCAAGTGACTACGGAGCAGGAGGGGCTGGCTGGACAGGGTGCCATGTGCCTGCCTGAAATGGAAACCTGGCTCAATTGTTGTCTGGTGCAGACCTTTGAGTTTTATAAACCTTGGCTCCATGTACTGTGTGAGAACTCACATGGCTCACAACTGTTATCCATTTAAAGCATGATGAAAGTTTCCTTTAAGCAGAAAGCTAGGCATGATTCATTCTATTCTGCATTCTATTCAGTCGCTCACTCACTTGCACACTCATTCAAACATGTGCCATGTGCCAGACAGGCTCTAGGCAATTGCATACACTGGTGGACAAAATGAAAAACCTCATCTTCATGAAACTCCTATTCCAGCAGGAAGAGACAGAAAACAAGTTACTTTAATAAGTAAATTTTATAGTGTGTTTAAAAACAATTTTTTTAAAAAGGAAAAAAGTAGGACAGGGCTTTAGGGACTGCTGGGGCTGGAGTGGGGCAGGTTGCAATTTGAAATAGGGTTCAGGGTAGGCTTCACTGGAAAAGTGTGATGAGAGAAAACATTTGTGAAAGGTGAGGGTGTGAGCCAAGGGGCTGTTGAGGAGAAGTGAGCAGTTCAGGCTGAAGGACCGGGTAGGGCAGATTCTTGAGGTGGGGATATACCTGATGTGTTCGGGAAAGAGCTGAGAAGTCAATGTGGCTGTACATCAGTGAGCTGGGAGTGGAGGAGTAAGAGAGGAGGTTGAAGAAGTAAAGCTTATCTTAGTCTGTTTTCTGTTGCTTATAACAGAATACCTAAAACTAGGTAATTTATAAAGGAAAGAAAGTTATTTCTTATAGTTCTGGAGGCTGGGACCGGCTCCAAGGTCGAGGCAGCATCTGGTGCGGGCCTTCTTGCTGTTGGCGACTCTCTGCAGAGTCCCAGGGTTGCTCTAGGCAACACATGGTGAGGGAGCTGAGCGTGCTAGCTCAGGTCTCTCTTTGTCTTCTTATAAAGCCACCAGCCCCACTCTTGTGATAACCCATTAATCCATTAATCCATGAAAGCTCTCATGACCCAATCCCTTCTTAAAGGCCCCACCTCCCAATACTGCCACATTGGAGATAAGTTTCTACATGATTTTCAGAAGGGACAAAACATTCAAAGCATAGCAGCAGGGAAGAATGTGAAAACTCCAGGAAATCACGGTAAGCACTTTGGCTTTTTCTTTGAGTGAAATGGGGAGCTATTTCAGTGCTTTGAGCAGAGTTATGGTATGATCTCACTCACAGTTTAGAAGTGTCACTCAGGTGGCTGGGCTCAGTGGCTCACCCCTGTAATCCTTTGGGAAGCTGAGTCAGGTGGATCACCTGAGGTCAGGAGTTGGAGACCAGCCTGGCCAACATGGCGAAACCCCGTCTCTACTAAAAATACGAAAATTAGCCAGGCGTGGTGGAGGATGCCTATAATCCCAGCTACTCAGGAGGCTGAGGCAGGATAATTGCTTGAACCTGGGGGGTGGAGGTTGCAGTGAGCCGAGATCGCACCACTTCACTCCAGCCTGGGTGAAAGAGTGAAACTCCGTCTCAAAAAAAAAAAAGGAAATGTCACTCAGGAAGGATGGAGTTGCCTTCACCAGAGTTGGGGAAGCTGCAGGTAGAGCAGGTTCCAAAGTGGAAAGAAATAACAAGCTCAGTTCTGACTCGATTAACTTTGGCACATCTGTAGGCATCCAAGTGGGGTATAAGTTGGGTTCTAGCATCTGAAGTTTGGGAGAGAGGTCTGAGCTGGAGATTTATAGTTAAAAGTCAGGGAGTAGATGGATGGCATTGAAGCCAAGGCACTGAATGAAAGATGCAAGGGAGTAAATGTGGCTGAAGAAACAAAGAGGACCAAGGATTCAGGCCTGGGGCCCCCATAACACAGAGGACACCAAAATCCTACAGGAGGTCTCGAGATAGTTTTCATCTGGATGCTCCAGTCTACACTATAGTTACATTGTTTCCAAGTTATCATTACAGTGAAAGCATCACTTATAGGTTATGTGGAGAACTCACAGACCTTGGTGACGCATCTGGAACCCTCCTTTGAGAAATCCTGCTTCACAGGCCTCAATCATAGGCAAGATAGTTCTTCAACTTGAGACAGAATGATATGATTCTAAAATCATGTTCATCACTGTCTTGTTCCACAGGGGAGATTTTCACATTTACACCCTTGTTCTACTTTATCAATGTATTAGAAATTATACCCAAAATATTCTTCACCACAGAAAAGGTAGAAAATTTAGAAGTGAGTGTTTAAAAAGTAAAGTTTTAATGGTTTCATTTCACCCCACACTGGGATATACCCCACTTGCCCTTAGAGACTATTTTCCTTGAGCAGTGATGTACATTGAAGTTCACTTCCCTGGGCTTGGACAAAGGCTTCCTAGGGCAATTGGTTTTCAGGCCCTTAAGGTTCATATGTACTCTTTTCTCACACGGAACCACATGGGAACTCATCTGCCACATTAATGCTTTCTCAAATTTCCTACCAGGACTTCCTTTCATGTACCTTACAAAAGATTCACCCAACTGAAATCCAACTCTGGTGCAGTGACTCAAGTTGCAAAAGTGTCTGGTGCTCTAAGCAGAAGAACAATTGTCAATAACACTCAGGAAAGTCACCTTCAGCAAAGACCTCATAGAATTCCTCCCCTAGTCTATTTTAGTAACAGCTTCATTTCCAGTAAAATTTTCTTTTTATGGTTAAAAATAATTTATCAAAATTTATTATATGTTTAAGGTGTTTTGATTTATAATAATTAAACTAAAATGAAAATTTTAAGTTTAGAGAGTTTTAATCAGAAAAAAATAAAAAATAAATTTTAATTTATGGACATGTTTTCCTTTCAAAGAAATTTGACAGCATAAAGAATAAAAGTTGCACTAAGACAACTGGATGGAGGAAGTGTGATGGAAATGAGATTTAAGTCAGAAGTGAATGATGTAAATTTTCTCCCTGTTAAATAAGAAATGTTCATATATTTAAAAAATGGATGTTGCCTATCAAATTGCAATAGTGTTTATATTCCATTTTCAGAACACATTTTATAATTATCAGAGCAATGTAACTGTTTCATTTGAAAATGTTAACATTTACAATATGCCAGAAATCACATATTTTGCCTCTATTTTAGAGAAAAAAGTTTTAGATATCATCTTTAAAATATAGAAGGGAATACCTCATTTTCCAAACTCCATTCAATGAGCAACATAGGTTTCAAATTCCACAATGACTTAAACTACACCAAAGACAATCTCAGCAAGATCTGTATCAAAAGATCTCAACAGCAATGGAAAACTTCACTTTTCCGAAGCAGACCAATCAATTTTGAGCCATCAATTTCTTTCTTTTGTAAGATTCATTCCTACTGCACTGACCCCAAAACCTTATCTTATTTCTTGACCATGGATTATGCCAGTACCTATTGATCATGTTAAACTGTTAACACCCACAATGATATGCCCCAGACACATTTCTTACAATGAGCAGAGGGTTATGTGTATTGGATATAGGTCAATCACTGAAGATAGCAGTAACTCAGTGGCTCTCTGCACTTTACCTTCTTAAGGCCACCACACTCACGTACTAGGTGTTGTCCCAGTGGAGGACAGTTGGATACAAAGTCTCTTCCATCTTGACATCTTGGTACTGCAG
This sequence comes from Pan paniscus, assembly GCF_029289425.2. Lineage (NCBI taxonomy): Eukaryota > Metazoa > Chordata > Mammalia > Primates > Hominidae > Pan > Pan paniscus. The sequence continues at coordinate 45,400,574 of NC_073255.2, forward strand.
TGGCCTCCTGTTCCATTTCTCACTTCTCCCACCCTTAGTTTTCTAGCTTTGGGGAACGTGGCTGCCTCAGCAACCATCTTATCTGCTCCCTCTACCCCACCATTTTGCAAGGAGGAACGGGCATTTGTTTCTTTCTCACACTGTCACTACATCCTCCCCTTTCCTTTACCATTTTTTCATTTGCTCTTCACTTCCAGTATCCCTTGCGATCTTCTTCCTTTCTTTCTGGCCAGCCTCTGACTTCTGCAGAGTGGTTCCCTCCACCCAGACAAAACCCTGGACTGATGCCAGGCACAGGGTATGTGACCTATGCTTCCATCTCCTCTTCCGTCCCTGGGACTGTGGCCATAGACATTCACCTCCATCAGGTTCCACTGATAAAGGAGAAGGAGAGGACACAGTTCATAGAAAAGGAAGCTCTGGCCAAACTGGAAGCCACCAAACCCAGGGTGTGGCTCCTAGAGTATTGCCGTCTCTCAGGAGCCTCCCAAGGCTTATCCTGTAACACCTTCCACTCTTCTTAGCATCTCTCTTCTTACTCTTTATTATTTTTTATGTGAAAAAATATACATAACCATAAAATTTACTATTTTAATCATTTTTAAGTGTACAGTTCAGTGGCATGAATTACATTTATATGTTGTACAAACATTACCACTATCAATTTCCAGAACTTTCTCATCATCCCAAACAGAAATTCTTTACCCATTAAACATTATTTCCTTTTCCTTTCTCACTCCAGCCCTTGGCAACTGCCATTCTACTTTCTGTCTCTATGAACTTGACAATTCTAGGTACCTCATATAAATACAAATAAAAATACAGCATTTGTCCTTTTGTGACTGGTTTATTTCATTTGACATAATGTCTTCAGGGTCCATCCATGTTGTGGCATGTGACAAAATTGCCTTCCTTTTTAAGGCTGAATGATATTCCATTGTGTATATATCCATGTTTTGTGTATATATTTATCCCTGCGTGAGCACATGGGTTTCTTCCTACTCTCAGCTATTGTGAATAATGCTGCTAGGAACATGAGTTTATAAATATATGTTCAAGTCCCTTCTTTTACTTCTTTTCAGTATAAACCCAGAAGTGAAATTGCTGTATCATATAGTAATTCTATATTTAATTTTTTGAGGAACCACCATACTGTTTTTTATAGTGGCCACACCATTTTACATTTCTACCAGGAATGCACAAGAGTTCCAATTTCTTTACATTCTCACTGATGTAGTTTGAATACATGAGCCCGCCAAATCTCATGTGGAATTGTAATCCTCAATGTTAGAGGTAGGGCCTGGTGGGAGGTGATTGGGCCATGGGGGCAGATCCCTCATGGCTTGGTGCTGTCATCAAGATACTGAGTGAGTTCTCACAAGATCTGGTTGTTTAAGTTCATGGCACTTCCCCTCTACTCTCTCTCTCTTGCTCTCCCTCCCACCATGTGAGATGTCTGCTCCCCTTTGCCTTCTTTCATGATTGTAAGCTCCTCGAGGCTTCCTAGAGGCAGAAGAGCAGGTATGCTTCCTCTACAGCCTGCAGAAGCACAAGCCAATTAAACCTCTTTTCTTTATAAATTACCCAGCCTCAGGTGTTTCTTTATAGCAATGCAAGGATGGACTACCACACTCACCAACACTTGTTATTTGTTTATTTATTGATTTTCATAGTAGCCATCCTAATGGGTGAGAAGGGATATCTTCTTGTGGTTTTGCTTTGCATTTTGCTAGTGACTAGTGACACTAAACACACTTTCATGTGTTTATTGGCCATTTGTGTATCTTCTTCAGAGAAATACCTATTTGAGTCATTTGGTCATTTTAAATTGGGTTGTTGGTTTTGTCGTTGTTGTTATTGAGTTTATTTTTATTAATTGTAATTATTTTTTCTCTTAACAAAAATTGTAATGCTTATTTTAGAAAATTAAGAATTGAAAAAACATTGAGACAAAAATGATTCATATTACAAATAAAGAATATATTTTCTCAATTTATTTTAAGTGTTTATAAATTTTATTTAGGCCACATTCTTTGAGTGCAATATGAAGAAGCTAGGATTCATTACTTAGGAATTAAAAGTAGACATTACTAAATAAGTCTTGGGTAAAAGAGAAAATTTAAATTTAAAGCAGGTCACAGATTATAAGACTAGTAGGTAACACACTACTACCCAAACTAATGAAATATGTTCAGAGCCATACTTAAAAGAGAATTCCTGACTTTAAATATTCTTATTACAAATCCAAAAGAATTTTAGTTAAGCATTCAATAAAATATAAATTCTTGAAAATACAAATGCATAAAAGAGGCTATAATAGCTGGTAAAGAATTATTTCTGGATGTGTCTGTCACGGTGGTCTGGAAGAGATTAGCGTTTGAATCTGTAGACTGAGAGAAAATCACCACCTCCGGTGTAAGTAGGCATTATCCATTCTCTCAAGGGTTCTGAATAGGGCAAAAAAGCAAAGGAAGGGGGAATTTGCTCCCTCTGAACTAGTGTATCTGTCTTCTTCTTCTTCTTCTTCTTTTTTTTTTTTTTTTTTTTTTTTTTAAGACAAAGTCTTGCTCTGTCGCCCAGGCTGCAGCGCAGTGGCGCGATCTCAGTGCACTGCAACCTTTGCCTCCCAGGTTTAAGCAATTCCCGTCTCAGCCTCCCCAGTAGCTGGGACTACAGGCACAAACCACCACACCCAGCTAATTTTTGTATTTTTAGTAGAGACAGGGTTTCACCATATTGGTCAGGCTGGTCTCAAACTCCTGAGCTCGGGTGATCCACCTGCCTCAGCCTCCCAAAGTGCTGGGATTACAGGCATGAAGCCACCACACCCGGCCCACATCTGTCTTCTGATGTTAGACGTGGGCACTCCTGGTTCTCAGGCCATTGGACTGAATCATACCACAGGCTTTTCATGGTTCACCAGCTTGCAGACAGATCATGCCACTTAGCCTCCATGAGCCAATTTCTATAATACATCAATCTCTTTCTCTAAGTATATGTAAATGTAGAGAAAGCGATATATATGTTCTATATGTATACTGTTTCTGCGAAGAACCCTAATACAAACATTAATAAATTGTTTTAAAACTCACAAAATAATATAATTAAAGAGCAGGTAACCCCCAACTGTGTTTTCAGTTTGCATATTCTAAGATAATTACTAAGAACATTGGTTTCATATCTCTGGATGCTGTGCTTCTGTTAGTCCCGTGATTATTCATGACCATTATATCTTCACTTTGGATTATGTATTTTATTTATAAAGTCTCCATTGTTCAAGTGATTTTTCCTTAATTCTATTTGGTCTAGTATTAATATTCTTATTTGTTTTCTATTTGCATTCATCTGGTGTGTCTTTGTCCACCTCTTCAAAAAATATTTCTGCTTCAATTTGTTTTACGTGTTTTTTTGAAAATAATGTTTAGCTAGATTTTGTTTTGCTGACCCAATTTAAAAATTATCTTTTAAAGATGAAATTTGATCAACTTACATTTATCTTAGTTGATGCAGTTGTGTTTCATGCTTTTCTATTGCTTTGTTCTTTACTTTTGCTGGTTTTTTGTTTGTTTATTTTAGTATATTGTATTTTATATTTGTACTGATTTGGAAAATATACATTCTACTCATAGTCTGTTAGAGAACATCTTTCATTAAAAGCATGTAAGCCTTTATTTCTCTGTTATAACAATAAAACCTCAATGCCTCAAATAAGATGAGGAATTCAGCTTGCTTTTAAAAGTTTCCTCTTTTTTCTCTATCTCCCAGATTACATTAGAATTATCTCAGATTTTAAAACCAGAATATTACAAGTAGGTTTTTTACTCTGCAATTTCTCTTTAAAAACCATTTGGACATTTTAAGTGTATCTCATAACCACAGAAACAGCAATTATTCACTGGGATACTTTGTTTCATTGGTATCACTATTGTTTACCTCTTTCACTTTCTTCCTGGATATTTTTACTGTAACATGGATAATTTGCTCTTGGAATACTTGCCTATCTCAGACTACGTTTGTCATTTTCTGATGCTATGATGATAAATTGTCCTGGTTTACAAGTCATGAGCCACATCCTTTTCCCTCTAAACTCTGTGGATCTTATTCCATGATCTTTGGCATGATTATATTGCAGAGAAGCCTGGAGACAAATCCTATAGTTAACCTGGTTTTACTGTCTATGTCCTTTGGGAATTTTCCTTTATCTTTGAAAATCTGAAATTTCACTGGGATAAATATAGGTGTGTCTTCTCATTTTCTAAGGTAAAAAGACAAAACAAAACACAACTTGATACACTGAGAGCATCTTCAACCTGAAGTGTCAAGCATTTCTGTGATGTATTTAATTTTGTGTTTGTTCCTCCACTTGCTCTTTTTCTTCACTCTTAATCTTCATCTTCCATGACCTCAACCTTACTCTTCATGGGTATTCTAGTTTCCATCAAAATCTCTTTTTCCAGCACATTGGAGAAGATAAAAAGGCTGGGAAGGAAGTGAGGAGAATGGTGCGTGCCATTAGCTGCCTTGCAAATTATCTCTTCCCTGGGGCTGGTGTGGCTTCTTGGCCCTGCAGGGTGCTAAGATGGTGCTCAGTGGCTCCAGTGGAATCTGTCTTCATCACTGGCACACGCGTGCCGCCTGCAGACTCCCCAGACAGATTTCTCTGTGGCACCTGAGCTCCTGTCTCATGGATAAGATCTCCTTTGTGACTGAGATTAAGCTGCTGAAATTTGCCTGCTGGAAACAGTCCTCTCATCACAGCCAAGACTTTTTCTTTCTGCAGCCCATGAAGAAGTCTATTCCGACTTTCTTTCCATCCAGGTTCCAGGGACTTCTCCTGCCTGCATGTTCCTTCTCCACCAATGGCTTCTGCCATTCTAGCTTTCACTTTCTCTTGGAGGTGTCAGCCAGAACATTTCACTTGGAAGCTTTTGGTATGGACATTTCCCTCCCTACTTCCCACTAAACATCCCAGTGAAATATTAATATTTGCAGTTTCTTGACCAGAGATTCCAACGGGTGATAGGAAAATTGGCAGAGGTCATGTTGTTGATTTTAGGTTTGTTGTTGTTGTTTATTTTAATCATTTAGCTAAGAACTCCAGAAATGGCCTTTGGATATAGCCTCCAAAATACTCCAAATAGCTTCAAGAAACATGAATGGTACCCGCACGCATAGCCTGTGATCAGAAATAGTCCCAGCAGGAAAGAAAATGAGTTACAGAATGAGTTTGCATTCCCTTTGGCTGGGAACCTCAGCACCGGCCCTGGGCTCCTTCATGAAGCAAGGGCCTTTCCCAGGTCCAGGAGTCCTTGATTCTTGTGGTTCTCTGTTCTTCTTCTTCTTCTTCTTTTTTTTTTTTTTTTTTTTTTTGAGAGGGAGTCTAGCTCTGTAGCCAAGCTGGAGTACAGTGGTGCGATCTCAGCTCACTGCAACCTCCGCCTCCCGGGTTCAAGTGATTCTCCTGCCTCAGCCTCCTAAGTAGCTGGGAACACAGGCACGCACCACCACACCCAGCTAAGTTTTGTATTTTTAGTAGAGACAGGATTTCACCATGTTGGTCAGGATGGTCTTGATCTCTTGACTTCCCGATCCACCCATCTCAGCCTTCGAAAGTGCTGGGATTACAGGTGTGAGCCACCGCACCCGGCCAGTTGTCTGTTCTTTTAGACACCTCTGGGATCACACTGTGAGAAGCAAAATCTTAAGAGACTATCATGCATTCATTAATTTACATGGGGATGAAAGGGCTGGTGCCCAAGCTCCAGCTCTCAAATCCCGCTTTTGATTCCCCCACCTCATTCTCCACCTCAGCCACACTTTCTCTGAAGGATTTGACAAGTTTGGCCCCCAATCCATGTAGTGAAGTGCCTCTCTTCTGCCCATCTACTGAGCTTTCTGCTGTTGATGGATAATTTCTCTGGAATGTCTTGATTGAGCCCCTTCTCCTTTTTGCCTGTGTTTTACACATGGGTTTCCAACCATTGCCCCAAGAGATGAAGATTCACCTGGGATGACTAAATTCCACTGTAGAATCTAGAGACCCTCTCACAGCTCCTGGCCTTCCAACAGGTGTTACAGTTTACAGCTGTGTCCTACCTCCTAGACTTGCAAAACTGGTGTCTGGTGTTTTTTTTTTTTTTTTTTTTGGAGATGGAGTCTTGCTCTGTTGCCAGGCTGGAGTGCAGTGGCACCATCTTGGCTCACTGCAACCTCCACCTCCCAGGTTTAAGTGATTCCCCTGCCTCAGCCTCCTGAGTAGCTAAGACTGCAGGTACACGCCACCATGCCCAGATAATTTTTTGTGTTTTGGTAGAGTTGGGGTTTCACTATGTTGGCCAGGATTGTCTCGATCTCCTGACCTCATGATCCCTGGACACCCATCCCGGCCTCCCAAAGTGCTGGGATTACAGGCATGAGCCACCGCACCCGGCCTGGTGTCTGGTTTATATGAACGAAAGATCTGGCTGGAATAGCAAATGTCTGCAAGGGAGGCTGGGCTAGATATCACCAGGGCCTGGAACACTTCTCACATTCTTTCCTCCACTAACCTCCAGTTATCTAAGAGGATTATGACTCTTCTTTCTCTCTTGTCCTCAGAATGTCTCTCTGGCTTCCTCTCCCTCTCAGAGACCCAATTTGGAACTGAAACCCTGAGGTGAGATAACTGAGGTGAGTTAATTGCAATAATGGAATAATTCTTTACCAAGTCCCTGCGGTAACTCAGTAACTCCCCCTTTTGTGTTGATGCTACACAAGGCTAAGTTCTGAATCTACAGCTATTCATGATGCTATTTCTTTAAAAACCTAGATATCAACAAACAAAACTACATTAATCCAATGTGGCAATCAGGCGCCATGAACTAATCCTAGTACTTTAATTCTAAAAGCTGAACCCTCTTGGCAAAAGAAAATGATAGTCAGAATTTCTCTTCCCAAGACATTTCATTTAGCCACCTCTATTTGTCTTCTATTTTCTTCCAAGATTTCCCACTACCAAGCATAGTAGTTTTTCTTCAAACTACTCTCAATAGCCTAAGGTAGTCTAATTAAAGCAATGGATCATTCACTCTGCTTTTCAGTAATCCTACAGTGACTTAATGAACAGAGTGCAGCAATTCAACACATGGATTCTTACTCATTGCATCCTAATTGTATATAAGTACCACACAATTCTATTGAGACTCACAGACATTTCTTTCTTCTCCTCTTCAATGAAAAAGCAAACATTAATTGAACCATACCACGATTTGGGAAATAAACATTTCATGTAAATTGAAAAAAATACTTCTCTACTTGTAACATGCACCATTCTTGTTTATCTGAGTTTTCTTAATTTTCTACAATGAGCATGTACTAGTTTTGTTAAGGGAAAAAAATAAGTTTTTTTTTATCTTTAAGTCAGGAGTCTGCCTATTGAAAATAGCAGTGTGGTACCTTTATCTTTAGAAATAAGTGTCTTTACTTTTGATAGAAAAGATTAGAAGTGTTTCAACAAAAGAAATAGTACATTACGGTTTCAAACCTCAAAGCATGGAGACAACCTGGGATGTTAATGAAGGAAACCTGAATTCCGAGATCCATCTGCAAAAGGGAGGCTGGAAGTCTTGGAAGAAGATTCTGATTGTGTAATCAAGTTATTAATATCAGAAATGCTTTTCCATAGGCCTTTACTTTGAATTCATTTTTTGAATGAGATAGCTGGTCTTTAAAAACAACTTACTTTTTACTGTTACAGCACTACACATGTATGGTAAAAATAATTCAAATGGTAAAAAGAAAGAGGTGCTGTGAAAAAGATGAAAAACTCCTGACATCCCAACTCTGCAGTCCTCAGAGATAATGATCATTTCTTGTGCCCCTTTTTAGAAATTTTCTCTGGGCATACACTCCCTCTATGCATCTATTCCTTTAAATCTATATTCTATTGCTTTATATCTCCATATCTATGTATTAATATGTAGATATTACAGTTGCTATATACTTATATCATTAAAACAGTTATTTGACTCTTTGTATTTCACATTCTGGGGCTTCCAGCTGGCACCATGACTCCAAGCACCCCTCTGCTAGGACATGAGAGAGAAGGCATCAGTCAGGATGATAGAGCTTGACTGATGCAGGTGCCCGAGCCACACTAGTGATCTTTGAGTGCAGGCTGGAATCCAGGTAATCTGGCCGGGCCTCCTCATTCATGGCAATCTCTGGGCAGAGATCTTAGGAAATTCTCCTCCCCTCTCAAGACTCAGCCATCTCATTGGTAGGATGAAGGGCTGGGAATACCCGAGATACAGTCTAATGTTCTATGTCTCTTGTCTGTGATGTCATAACTGTGGCACCTAGGGACACTTCCAAATGACCAATATTCCGCAAAGATCCACATCACGTTCTTTAAGACCCGCGCCTGTCAGAGCTGTCAGACACTGGCCAGGGCCCTGCAGACGTGCACATTTTCTCATAGCCTCGCCTGGTGCTTTGAGTTCCTGCCACACTCAGTGGGTAGCTGTAGCTCACTGATGTGCATTTAACTGGCAGGAAGTGGGAGAGAGAAACAGAGGAGTGGGAGAGTGGAGTTCTTAAGGTTCAGACAGAAGCTTCATTTTCCGCCTCACTCCTGGCCTAAGTGCTACCCTGTCCTCATACCACTTTGTCCTCTACTCTCCAGGGGACTGATATCACCACAGAATATCTATATTTCCTGACTTGGCCTTGTGAGAATCAAATGATATACTAAATACTGTCTATACTCCTGCAATTTGCCACACAAATGCAGGGTGAAAATCTGAGGATAGCAAGATGAGTCCTTAAACCGTGTGCTGAAAGAGGTCTAAGTTCAGGTGGGGAAACAGAAATGTACATAGATAAACTGGAACGCAGCACTGACAATGTCAGATGAAAACGGGGAAGCTCTGCAGAGAAGAGGGACCTTGGGCAAAGAAATGGAGGCCAAAGTGGGGTCTGCCACGTTCAGGAGGTAGAAAGCACTCCAGGAAGTAGCGAAGTGGAGTAGCAAGGCACAGAGACACATATGAGAGTGGCATGTTCAGGGGATGACAAGCTATTCTGGATGCCTTGTGTGTAGGGTGCACATGGGGAAGGACCAGGTGAATGAGCCTAGAAAAGTAGGCCTCTGCCTGACCATACAGGGTTTGGATAATGAGCTAAAAAGTTTAGAATTTGTTCTGAATAGCAGCAGCTCCCAACCCTACCACATCCAATGGCCCTTTTTATAACAAGTATTTTGTAATGTCGTCTATATGTCCTGAAATGAAATTCATATTGCTATATATCCTACCTACATATACAGTGAAAAATTAAATGAAAAATGAAAATCACTATAATGGCTTGACGTGAAGAACACCAAAGGAAAATATGTATTTCATGTAAATGCTTGAATCTGACTAAAAAAAAAAAACAGAAAACATACTGTAGTGGTTGGTTGTTTATGACTATACACAGAAGCACCAAGATGTGACAGCTACAAATACAAACAATACAGGGGCATGGAACTAGCGAGTCATGGACCTTGTCATTTGATGTGATTTTCTGAAATGTTAACTTTGGAGAAATGCTGAACACAAAAAAGTACAATCATCTCTTGATTCACTTAGTATTTTCACTTGTAGATCATTGAATATATTAAAATGATGTAAAAATACTTTGTGTGTCTATGCAAATTGGAATTCATTCTAGGTTTATACAATTATAAAAAGCATTTTCAATTATTGGCATGTTTAATAAAACATTCAGAGTCACATTAAAAGTGGGACCGTTTCTCCTTTGAAAGGATAGTTTTGTGTGTGTCTGGATGACCTAGACATATATGTTTGGTTGCAAAGGTCAGGGACGTGGAAGTGGCTGTGAAGATGAGGCACTGCCACACGGCCATGGGAGTTGCAGCTGCAGGTGCCCAACAAGGGAATTCCTGAGAAGCCCATAGAAGTGCCCTAGAGAAAGAGTCAGTCTGAAGCCACTGCTGTGGTCAGAGGAAACCAACAACAGATTATGTCAATTGTATCTTGTATCAGAACCAGCCACGTAAGGGTTCTCTTGACTCTTAACTCTCACTTAAGGCCCTGCTTCAACTCTGGGAAGCCAGCAGCAACACAGTGAGTAGGGAAAAAGAAATAGAAATTTTAGTTGAAGTGTTAGAAAAATTCATTGTTCACTCGGGGAAAAAAACCTAAACTGTTAGATCACTTCATAACACTGTACATAAAATTAACTACAAGAGGATTAACCATCTAACAATAAAAAATAAAATTGTAAAGAACCAATAGAATATATTGTTAAACATCTTTAGAATCATGAGTTAGGTAAGACCCTCTTAGATGGAGAAAATCAATTTCTTAGAAAAATCTGAAAAAATGAATGGGCAATCCCCAGAGAAGAAATACAAGCAGTCCAAAATCATGAACAGATACTCGACTCAACTTCACCAGTAACTGGGGAAATGCAAATCACACCAAGTATCTATTACCAGAGTGGCAGCATACCAAATTGATAATATTCAGTGTTGTCAAGGAATATGGTAGTATCTATCAACATTTTAAAGTGTGTACCATAAATCTGGCTAGTCTATGCATAGAGATCTATCCTTGGGAATAAGTATACACAAAGTGTGTGCAAAAATTTTCACTATGGCATTGTTTTAATTGTGAAAACATGAAACATTACATATGTTTATCAATAGGGGTATGCTTGAATGGATTATGGTGCCTCTATACTGTAGGATAATCTGTACAAGTTAAAGAAAAAAGACATGAATTTATACATATTGACATGAAGAAAAACCACTCCATGACACATTCTTAAGTATAGAAAGAAATTTTGCGCACTATGAACAAATGATCCCATTTATATAAAGAGTAAAAATTATGCACACACAAATCTATCTATCTATCTATCTATCTATATATACACAAAAATACATGAATATGTATGCATCCCCCCATACACACAAACAAACACATGCACATAAAATTGAGGAGATTGACTGGAAGATATATACAATGAATAGTTAAAAAAGGTTTACTTCTATGCTAGAAAATAAGATTGGGCCATGATGAGGACCTTTACTTTGTGCTCTTTCTGTATGTTTATTTTTTAAGTGTTATGTGAGAACATACTGATGTATTTCTGATGCAGACTTTTACCAAATGTTTAAAACTTGGCAATCACAGATTTTATGTGGAAGCTATACTGATTTCAGGAACACCACACTCTTGGTTTTGCTGTCCTCATTGGCTGCCTCTTCTTTGGGTTGTACAGTGTCCTCCTCATCTCGCTGACCTCTAAATATTAGAGTGCCCCAGGGCCCAGTCTTGCAAGCTATGCTTTCTCAGCCAACAATTATTTCCTACACATTGACAACCAATTCCATGACTTTTTGGCAGGTTAAATTTTAGCTCCAACCTCCAGCTTTGCCGCTTTGCCCTGACTTGCGGAGTCTTATAAACAACTGTGTACTCAATATCTGCAATGGGATATCTGAGAATATCTACACCTTAACTTGTCAAAAACAAAACTGCTTGTTTAACTTTTTTTCTTCAAACCTGCTCCTCCCACAGTCTTCCCCACTCAGGAAGTGGCATCTCCATTCAAGTTGCTTGGACAAAAATCCTTAGGGCCATTTTTTACCTTATGACTAGACCCAAATAGAGCTGCTTCTCACTGCTCCAATCGCTTTGACTCTAGTCCAAGCCACATCATCTCTCACCTTGACTATTAGAATAGCTTCCAAAAACCCATCTTTGTGCTTCCATCCCTGCCCAGTCTGCAGTCCATTTTTCACTCTGCAGTCAAGGGATCCTTCTAAAATCTGAATTTCAGCCTGGCACATGCCTGTAATCCCAGTGCTTTGGGAGCTGGAGGTGGGAGCATGGCTTGAGGCCAGGAGTTTAAGGCCAGCCCGGACAACATAGTGAGACCACATCTCTAAAAAAAATTAAAAATAAATAAATAAAAGCTGAATTAGGGCCCCGGCACAGTGGCTCATGCCTGTAATCCCAGCACTTTGGGAGGCTGAGGCGGGCAGATCACAAGGTCAGGAGATCGAAATCATCCTGGCTAACATGGTGAAACCCCATCTCTACTAAAAATACAAAAAATTAGCCAGGCGTGGTGGCACATGCCTGTAATCCCAGCTACTTGGGAGGCTGGGGCAGGAGAATCACTTGAACTGGGGAGGCAGAGGTTGCAGTGAGCTGAGATGGTGCTACTGCACTCCAGCCTGTGCGACAGAGCAAGACTCCATCTCAAAAAAAAAAAAAAGCTGAACCAGGTCATGTATTATGCCACTTTTCTACTCAAAACCCTGCAATTACTTTACATCACAATAACAATTTCACATCACACTAACAATTTCAAATCTCTTATCACAGCTGATCACATCTACCAAGGTCCATTCCCCCCAAGGGGCCTCCCCCATTGACCTCAGCTTCCACCACTCTCCTCTTACTTATTACCTGTGAATCCACCTGCACTGGCAAGCTAGCTGGTCCTCATGTACCCTAGACAGTACGCTGTCTTAGCACACCTGTTCTGCTCTTGGCCTGACGCTCTTCCCCCAGATATTTGCATGCATCCTTTTCTTGCTTCATTCAAGAGTTTGCTCTAAACTCAACTCCTCAGAGTGCATTTTAACACCCTCCTAACTACGAAACTATCCCCCATCCTTCTGTTTGCCTGTCCTCCACATAAGGGGCTTTCCTCATATGTATGGCCATTCTTGATGGCATGGTCAAGATAAAGAGTGGGAGGAAAGAAAGCCACGTGGAAATTCTAAACCCATGCTGGTGTGGTGGGGCTTGTCAACTCTGAGCTTCACTTTAAGATATTTTGTGTGGGCCACTGGTTGGGCTGCCTTGAGGTCAGTATTTTCAGATCTGTTCGTTTGGTCTGGGCACATTCCCCAGAGAGGCATCTTGCCTGTTAGGTTAAGGTCTGACTGCTGGTTTTCCGAGAGCAAAGAAAAGGCGTGAGGCTGGGAGGAGGTGTCTTGGGAGTCAGCATTCTGTATGCCGGCAGTCTACTTAATTCCCCGGATGTTGATAAGATCCAAAGGCTCTCAACTGTACTCCCAGTCCAGAGAACCTGTTTTTACAGTCTCTAGGGGAAAAAAACCTTCAGAAATCTAGGAGAGAGGATGAGGGAGCAGCAGTGAGGAGCAGCTGCCTCATGTATGGAGTAAGGAGTCGGGAGATGTAGGTGCTTCCCAAACAACTTATGTGATTCTCCTTAATTTAGCAGGCTTCTATGCCCCATGAGCCAGAGATTTAGAGATTTAGTGCTGACAGTTCTCAAGCATTTTGAGGATTCTGAGTGTATACTGGGTTGAACTCTCAGGAGAGCCCCGACTGAGATATATGGGTATGTGGATAAGAATGCTCTTCTAGACAAAGGCAGTTGCTGAGCCCACGATGGCTTTGAATGAATTAGCAAAGGCACCCCTTCTTCAGGGCAGACATAGCCCCATGTCAGGGTGCATGCTTGGCTGGAGAAATGTGTGGCCAGGATTTCAGCTCCAACTCAGCCTCCAGAGTGGGAGCCTTTTTACCATGACCAAGCCACACACAGCTGCGGGCTCTCAGCTTCCTCCATGACTGGCCTGTTTACACCTTGTCTGTTTCCTTGCATCCATTTTCAAGAAATGTGTTGCTGTTGTCTTCTCCCATGTTCTCAATGTTCTTGTGGATTTATGTGCTCTTTGTAAATGTCTTTTTTTATGGGATTTTAGCAGGGTTTTGGGAAATAATAAAATTAAATGAATGAATTTAATCTATTAACTCAGAATGGTGCTCCCTCTTCTGAACTCCTGCCTTTTCCCATGTCGTCCTATTTCCTGTTTGTTCATCATTATGTGGAAGACATTTGTGTTTGTTCCATACACAATTTGTATGAATTTTGTTTGTTCCATATACAATTTGACAGAATGGTCAAAAAATGGTCTCATCTTGGTCCCTTACTTCAAGCCAAGATGAAGGAATAGGTGGAAATTTATGCTTCTGGCTATTAAGAGGAATGCTCCAATGACCATCTTTGAAGCTGTCTATTTTAGTCCACTTTAGCCTTCACCTAATCTTTTAATAAGAGAATTAAGTATGTTTATACTTTTTTGGTGTAAATTGCACATCCAACTTAATGTTGTTACCTTAGATTTGCTTTCCCTTTTTTTATTCCCTTCCCCCCTTTTTATTGTGTTATATATTCTGTATACTTTAATTTCCCTAAAGACTTTTTACTTAGAATGATTTTTGATATGTGCACTAGTTTTAAATTCTACTTTTAGGTGTTAACGTTAACCTGCAATTTATTTATATGATAATTTTCTTTTTCTTTTTATTAATTAACTGGAAATGCTTTTGATACATTTTATAGAAAGACTGTATATGAGGTTTATTTTGGAATTATTTAATATGGAATAGTATTTCTTTTGCATTTATGATAATGTATCGTTTAATATTGTGAAGGTGAGATCTGAAGTCTGATCTTTTTTTCTTTAGAATTAACTTAGGTGAAATTTTTCCTATGGTTGAGACAGAACAGGGAGCCCTCTTAGCAACCTGTGACCAACCCCCAACCCCTGGCAAGCATGAAAATAAAGAAAAATCTCAAGTTCTGTCAAAGGAAATTCCAGGCACCTAGGTAGGCCTGAGAAGTAAATAAGCAACTTGATAAATAAGAAGGTAATAGCAACCTAAAACAATAGCCAAGGAAGAATCATTCCCTATAGAAACTAAAGATAACATCTTAACAGATGTTTCATATCTTAAGATATACATACGTTCTTCAGAAACCCAGACCCCCACCAAACGAATCTGCTGGCACAGACCTCAAATGAGGGGGGAGCTGAGGACTGAACCTTGACTGCCATGTTTTGTTCTAAATTTCTTCCTGGGGGCCTAGAGGAGGTCACGTTCATGAGCCAGAGCTAGCATTCTTTTCTGATAACCCAAAATTTTTAGACAAAGCTTCTCCTCCTTAACCAATCACAAATCAGAAAAGCTTTGAATCCACCTATGACTCATGGCCCCTGCTTTGAGATGTCCTACCTTTTAAAGTCAAACCAATGTAGAGCCTCCATTACTGATTTATGACTTTGCCTGCAGCTTCCGCCTTCCCACCTTTAAAAACCCTTACCTGTAAGCCATTGGAGAAGTCAGGGCTGAAGCAAGAGCTGCCCAAGTCTCCATGTTTGGTGCCCTGCAAATAAACACCCTCGTTTCTCCTGCTGCAAATCTCAGTGTGGTTGTTTGCCTTATTGCACCAGCCAGTGGACCCCAATTTGGTTTGATAACATGGTGAAGTAGACTTTGTATTCTATTTATATGTAAGATGAGTGTGTGTGTGTGCGTGTGTGTGTCTGTGTGTATGCCTTGCTGAATTCTTTAACTTTGAAAATCTAAATTTTACTATGATAGGTTGAAGTCTCTTTTCATCTATGTATGGAATGGAAATACTGATGACCAACAAAATAAAAAAGATGCACAGACACAGAAGTAATCAGGGAAACTCAAAGTATCTGTAACAAGATACTTTATTTGAATTGTCAAGCATTTTTTATTGAAGTCTAGTATGTATACAGAGAAAAACACATATCATAATTGTATAGCTTGATGAATTTCCACAAACTGAACCCCTGTAACCAGCAGCCAGACCAAGAGCAGAACTGTGCCAGCTCCCAGGAATCCTCCGCTGGGCTTTTGTCCAGCTATTGCCTACCCCCAGAGCAACCGTGATCCTGACTTCTAAAAGCCTAGTTTAATTTCGAGTTTGGCAAACGATTTAAAGTTTTGATGATATGCAAGTCATGACCAGATTGAGGGAAGAGTATATAAATACTCTTTATATTTATATATAAATTATATATAAATTTTTGCAGGTGTTTGGAGAACAGCTAGGCAATGCCCATATTCTTAATTTTTTTTTTTAAGATGGAGTCTCACTCTGTTGCCCAGGCTGAAGTGCAGTGGCATGGTTTTGGCCCACGGCAACCTCTGCCTCCCAGGTTCAAGCGATTCTCGTGCCTCAGCCTCCTGAGTGGCAGGGATTACAGGCATGTGCTACCACGCCCGGCTAATTTTTGTATTTTTAGTAGAGACCAGGTTTCGCCATGTTAGCCAGGCTGGTCTCAAACTCTTGACCTCAGGTGATCCACCCACCTCGACCTCCCAAAGTGCTCGGATTACAGGCGTGAGCCACCGTGCCCACTCATATTCTTAATTTCTCAGTTTTCCTTTCAGTTCATTCATTGCTTACTCTCCTTGTCCTCTTTAATACAGGTTTAATTGTTTCCTCTTACCTAATTATGATTCATCCAACCAACATTTGCCATTGTACTTCCTCAGAAAACAGCCTTGCTCTTAGAGATGACTAAGAATGTTTTGGCCTATGGTGTCTCTCAGACTCCTCAATTCCATGCCGCCTGCCAAATGTACCTTGGCTTAAAATATCTCTTTCAATGCCACCTTGTCCTTCCAGTCATCCTCAATTCCTTTTATTATTTCCCTAATGAAAATTGAAATTTCTGCCAATTGCAAATATAATTAAAGCTTCTCATACATGAAATAAAATGGAAATAATGTCTATGAAGCATCTACTACAGCAACTAACACGTAGTATGTTGTTTGAAATGTTAGTTTCCTTCCTTTTCTTCCTTGTCCTTTTTTAGAAAGCCTCATTTACCCTCAAAACAGCTGTATACAGCATGAAAACCACTCTGAAGCACTTGCACCGTGTATAAAGAATCCTTTTCTCTTTCAGAGAAATGTTCATTCATGCGCCAAGTTTTTTAAAATAATATTTTTGCTTATTCTTTTAACAGTGATAAATGCCATCTGTAAACTTGGAGTTTCCTACAGACCAATTATATTGGGGTGTTTTCCAATTAGTAAAATCCTCATGGTGTTTTATACTCTGGGACAAGAATAGTATAGATGAGAAATGAACCTGTAGGGACTGGAAGCAGGCAACATGAAGCATTTAGACACAGGACACAGCGTACAGCACTCACGTGCATGGAGCACACAATTATATACATAGAAGTCAGAACAGGCTTCCCGTGCAGAGTCTTCTGGGCTACACCCAGCATTTAAATGTAGTGGCATTTAGCCTCATTCTTCCCATTTCCGTATTCCTCTGATATGGCTTCCCTGCGGGATGCTGTGACTTAATTTGTCTGACAACCAAAATTTTGCCACGGTGCCCCCAAAAATATTTACTCTGTTAGTGGCCTAATTTTCTGGGATCTAGAGAAGTAGGCAAGAAGACTAAAAAACTGACATAATTCTTCAAAACTGAGCTGCAAAAGGATTTAAAGAAATAGTTGTGGATTCCAGGAAGATCATTAGTAGCTTAGACACCAAAATAAAATACCATCTTGCACTCAGAGCAGGCTCTTCACTCTCTGTAGTTTAAGGAGACATGCTGAATATCCAGGCACAGACATACACGTTGAGGTGTCTTCTTATTTTCTTATTGAAATGGATTTATACTAAACTCCTTCATCTACCTCTCGCTGTAGTATTCCACATGACTTTTAATTTGTGTATTTGTTTATTTATTTATTACCTAAAGCTTGGAAAATAATCTACAAATAAATATCCCTTCCGAGATCAATTCCCTAACTAGGGTTTCATTAGTACCTCTGCCCCCCATTTTCTTCGCAGGAATGCAAGGCTTTATATGATAAAATTAGTAACTGACAAGCTCTTGGTCTTCCAGTTTCAACAGCCTTTATTTGTTTTACCATCATCACTAATGTCAATTGAACGCCTTCTTGGCTCTTGATCTTCTGAGCCTCTCAGACACTTTGTGACTTTAGAGATAGTAGTAGTACTCTATGACTATTTAGAAGGTAAGGGAAATTAGAAGCTCAGCTTGGAAACAACTATTTTTGTTTTTCCAACTTCTCTCCTGTGTTTTCCTTTCTTTCCAATTACCTAACCACAGTCCTGATCTGCCGCTCTATTCCAGGGCATCTGTTTGTCTATCACTACACTTGGCTGCTCAGGAACCTTGTTCATTTCCTCGTTTTGTTTGATCACTCTATCCTGATATAGTACATACACACTTGTGATCTCCAAACTTCTATTTTCAGCTGTTTCTGGGATATTACCATTCAGATGTTCCCACTCTCTCACTTCAAAATAAGCACACCTGGAACTCAACTGCTTATCTCCTCCTGTCTCCTAAAACCAGCTTCTTGTTCCCATTTCCAGCATTATTCTGGTTAAATTTCCCAAAAGACTGGTGATCTGACCTGGAATCAGAAAAGGACTGAGTATTAATTTTCTTTTTCATTGGTTAGAACAACAGATTATTAGTTTCTTGAAGGTGGGGATTACTTTTTATGATGTGTATCCCTACAGTGCCTTGTAAAGTATCTCAGTGAATACCTGTTAAGCGGGTGATACATTAAAATGCTGTGCTAAGTGAGGCAAAATATAATGCTCCCCGATTGCAATCACCTGTTAGCTAACAATCCATAAGATAATGTGAATATATGAAGACCTACCCATGCCAGGTGCGGTGCCTCATACCTGTAATCCCAGCACTTTGGGAGGCTGAGGCGGGCAGATCATGAGATCAGGAGATTGAGACCATCCTGGCCAAGATGGTGAAATCTCATCTCTACTAAAAGTACAAAAATTAGCTGGGCATGGTGGCGCACCCCTGTAATCCCAGCTACGCAGGAGGCTAACACAGGATAATCGATTGAACCAGGGAGTCAGAGGTTACAGTGAGCCAAGATAGAGCCACTGCACTCCAGCCTGGTGACAGAGTGAGACTCTGTCTCAAAAAAAAAAAAAAAAAAAAGACGTACCCATTTCTGCTACTACCAAAATAATTCCATGTACCCGCCTTACTAATGGTGGGTGGGTAGCAGAATTCCTGGTTTCTAATTACTAGCTTTGGTCCTATTTAACCAAACTTGTTGGGTGGACAGAGATGGAAATAAATTAGGCTTTACTAACCTAATTGTAACTGGCTTTTTGGGAGTAAAAAATTAAAAAATTAACCCTAAGACTATCTTCAATCATGGGATGAACATAATAGTACCGGAAGCTACCAAGAACAAAATAAAACAAAGCAAAACAAAAACCAACAGCCCTCATTTCAAAAGTGTTCAAACTTCCTTATAAATATAATGATTCTGTGTGCATAATTACTTTGTGCAATACACCATTAATGGGACTATGTATCACCTAAATTCTTCAAAGGCATTTTTTTCTGAGATGGAATAGATCTTCAGAGACTGTACCCTATAATGATACATGAACTTTTTACTTTGATGCAAGAAAAACATCAGCAGAGGCTTGCTGAGGGGTGCCTGGGAATTAACACTCTCTCCTTTAAGAATTACCCTGGAGTCCTAAATAATTAGTCAACTATGCATGTTTTTCTCTAGCCTTACAAACTAACTATATTGCATATAAGATTAGAAGGTAGGCGGGCAGGATTAAGGGCTTTGCTATTAGATGACAATGGCTTGAATACCTCCGGTGCCTTTGTTAGAAAGATACCATGGTTCCCTTGTGTGAAGTCCTTAATGGAGGTGATCAAATGGGAACTGCTTGGGAAAATGACTGCCTTTTCAAATGATTGTTGTAAAACGTATGGCGATATTCCCGTTTACTGTATCTTCTTCTTCTAAGCCCAGAATTAACAATTAAATGTGTTTTACTGGCTATCATCTAACATTTTTTTCATTAAAAGAAGTTCTGTCTCTAACAATAATAAAAAATCTGTAAATGAATCTACTTTATGAAAACAGCTTGGTGTTAAGGCTATTTTTACCTGATAGTACTCCTGATAGTACTCCTGTGTGGATCTATATCATTCATTCATTTAATTAACCATTTGTTGCCATAATTGTTATTATTCAGCAATTATCACCCACAGAACAAAGAACAATGCTTGTGCTAAGTTGCGGGGGTGGGGGGGGGGCGGTAAAACAATAAATAAGAAAGTATAAAAGGAGTTCAGAATGTAATAGCACAGCAATTTAGTACATGTAGCTAGTCACCAAAATAAAAGCAGAGTATTAGAAATCTCACTCCCGCCCCCACCCACACACCTTACAGCAGTTTACTCCATCCACATTGGCCACAGCCAGACCATACATGAGGGAAGTTTTTCACTTCCCCAGACTACCTGGCACCTGCATCTGGGCCTCATTTTTAGCCTTGAAGAGCGCTGTTCAAAGTCTTTGTCTCTAAGTGCACATGCCCTCATTCTTCTCTTTCATACTCTTCACCCATGGATAGATCTTACAGATGGGTCTTTCTAATAAAGCACCTTTATTGCCGCACATCTGACAGGCTTTATTTATAATGGGTCCACCTACCCTTCCATTGCACAGAATGGGGTTTAACAACTCATTGTACTCTTTACCCACAGCACCATTTCATAGCAACTATGACCCCTCCCACTGCTTTTAACATTCCTGATCACCACCATGACACCCTCTGGCATGCCAAGTATAGCAAAACACAAATGCAAACAGGCAAAGAATTGAGGGAGACAATCTGAATTGAACAGCTGGCTGGTTTTCCTCCTGACAACTGAGCCTAACCCACTCTTTCTTTCGGAAATCAGGAAAACTACTACTAGGGAAAATATAACTTCATGGAAAGCATAAAAGATATCAAATTTGCAGCATTCTACCTTCGGCTGTCAGCACCATGGGATTCTGTCCTTTTTTCTACAGCTTTCTTCAGGGCTCCTCCACAAAGAGCCCAATGTGAAACCCCAACACCCCATTCCAACTTCCCACACCAACCATGTGAAAGGAAGAAATAATTGGGCATGTGGGAGAGAAAGATGGGACTTTGGCCAGCACTGCACTCAGTTCTACTGCCAGTGGTGATTGAAAGGATATGGGGTGGAAAACTGTTAATGAATCTTCTTGCCACCTTAAGAGTGGCTTAAAGTGCATGAAAGCAACCCACTGGGATATCCCAACACTGGGCAGAATGTGAGGGGATCTGGGTAGAGGTGATTTCTGCTCCATCAAGGACGTTTAATGTGAACTTAACAAAGTAATCAGGATTCACTTTCCCACCCTATACCATTCCCAGATCAGCCAGGTTTATTTCTCCTACCCTTAGTAGTTTTGAGCCCTAGGTCCTAAATTCTTGGCTCCTTGCTTCATGTATGATCTGGACCTTTACAAGTTCGTTGCTGTTTCTGTCTTTCCTCCAGCTTTTGTAGTCAGTGTTGTTTCTACTGTTTCTGAGTCTTCTGGCACTACGGTCTTTGAACTCATGCTGTCTCAGGGGTGGACTCTCAGCCCTGGCTCCTTCTTCCCCAGATCCTCTTGCCCCTTCTCCCCCTTGGGGTTAGGAGATTCAGACAGGCAGCAGGTAATGAGGTCCTTGTCATTTAAAAGTATGAGATTAGAATTGTCAAATCAAGGCAATGCTAGGCCAAGATGAACTAAGATGCTTTAGTTTTTGCAACAGTGAGAAACAGCTCCAAGAAATCTGGATGGCTTACAACAAGAACAGTATTTCTTGCTAAAGATACATGAGGGTTGTAGATGTCTGGCACCCAGATTGAACAAAAAGTTTCTATAGGAGAACTGCTATTCTCATGGCAGAGGGCAGGAATGCAGAAGACCCTGGGCTATCTTTACATCACATTTACCATATGATGTAAAGCTTCTGGTAAAATAAAGCTGATGTTATGGACATTTATAACCCATTGGCTAAAGCACAGTGGGCTAAGTTCATCAATGAGGTGATCTCATGTGCTCCTTCCCTAGGATGTGGACAGATCACAACACAGGGTGGGGATGTATAATCCCACCATAGAGAAAGAGCAAATATTTGGAAACAATATTATGGCAAATGGATTAAGGGAGGGCAAGAGGAATAAACAACCCCAGTTACTAGATTAAGGTACCAGCTGGGTTTTGTCCACACAGAATAAGCAGTAACTTGATTATTGACTTTCTGTTAATATTTTTTTTTATTACAAGCAATAGGCAGTAACTCAAATTAGCTTCAGTGAAGAAGGAGCTAATGGGTTCACATAACTAAAAGTCCAAACAGAGTTCAAGCATGAAAGATCTATGCTCGAAAATGCTGTCCCTAGGAATTGCTTTCTCTCTGTTTCAGGCAGCCTCTTTCATATAGTTTCAAAATGGCCTCGGGAAGCTCCTGGCTTAGCAACCCCAGTGGAAAGAAAAATGCCTATTCACCAGTAGCTCTAGAACTATCCTCAGGTTGATGCTCATTGCTTCTGATCATCTGGCTTGATTCATGTGCCCAGCACTGGTTCATCTGTCAAGAGGGATGTGATAGTTGCATAGGCCAGAGCCACGTGTTCACACTTAGAAATGAGAGCAAAGTCAGTAATGCCTGGAAACATGTGCATCGAGACTATGGATGAGTTCTCCCAAGAGAATTCGAGGTGCTTTTACCAGAAGGAAATGCCAAAAGTCCCACAAGCCCATTAGGGATAATTGGTTGGTTAAATTAAATTTATTCTTGCTGGGCAAGGGAAAACACTCACAAATGCAGTCTCATCAACAAGGAAAGTATGGCAGGATTTTTACAGGACTAGTGCTGAGAAGGTCAGGTAGAACTCCAATGATATCAGAGTGGGATTTTGGAAGTGGAGAATGAGTGAGCAGGTGGAAGGAGCTTTCAAAAGGTTGATAGTGAAAGACAGTGTAGGGATTGCTCAAATACCTAAAGAGAGAAATACCATTCGACCCAGCAATCCCAATACTGGGTATATACTAAAAGGAATACGAATTGCACTATTATGAAGACACATGCACATGTTTGTTCATTGCAACACTATTCACAATAGTGAAGACATGGAATCAGCCTAAATGCCCATCAGTGATAGGCTGGATAACAAAAATGTGGTACATATACACCATGGAATACTATACAGCCATAAAAAAGAATAAAATCATGTCCTTTGCCAGGGACATGGACGGAGCTGGAGGTCATTATCCTTAGCAAACTAACATGGGAACAGAAACCAAATAATGCATGTTCTCACTTATAAGTGGGAGCTAAATGTTGAGAACACATGGACACAGGGAGGGAAGCAAAACACACTGGGGCCTCTTGGAGGGTGGACGGTGGGAGGAGGGAGAGGATCAGGAAAAATAATGAATGGGTACTAGGCTTCATACCTGGGTGATGAAATAATCTATCCAACAATCGCCCATAAATTTACTATGTAACAAACCTGCACTTGTACCCCTGAACTTAAAATAAAAGTTAAAAAAAAAGGTTGGAAAACATGAAGTGGAACTTGTGCAGTACATCTTCAGTGAAACATCTCAGTCCTCCCCAGAGACTAATTTTCGCAAATCAACAGTAGCAGTTTCCCCTAGTTCGGCACTTGCTTGTTGCAAGTGACAGTCTTAGTAAATATCTATTTCTTAGTAGGGAATAGATGTCTGGCTGATAAAAAGGGCAGATGTCCACCGCAGCTATCAAGTGACCTGTTTGACTAAACCCTTAATACCCTTTATACCTGAGGATGGCTTAGCTTAGGAACTGGGTCATTACTGGGGGAGTTGACAGGCAGCCTCTGAGTGGGTTATTTCTCAGAGCTGCTCCATTGGTCACTGCAATCTCCTCACAAGCTTCCAATTTCATATTTTTTCTCTGGACACTGTAGACAGGCATAGACAGAATTGCATTTCAGAGGGACCAGGAAGAAGGTTCAGAATGTTAGAGAATCAGACAGACAATGGATGGTGGTAGACAGGAAATATAAGACGAGAATGTGATTAAGGAGCGAGCCAAATATTTCCTTTTAAAATAACCTGGGTTGGGCATGGTGGCTCATGCCTGTAATCCCAGCATTTTGGGAGGCCGAGGCGGGCAGATCACTGGAGCCCAGGAATTTGAAACCAGCCTGGTCAACATGGTGAAACCCCGTCTTTAATAAAAATACAAAAACGAGCCAAGCGTGGTGGCAAGTGCCTGTAATCCCAGCTACTTGGGAGGCTGAGGCAGAATAATCGCTTGAACCGGGGAGGCAGATGTTGCAGTGAACTGAGATTGCGCCACTGCACTCCAGCCTGGGTGACAAAGCAAGACGCCATCTCAAAACAAACAAACAAAAAAACAAAAAAAACCCTGAGACTACTATATGAAGAAGGCTAGGAGCCAGCAGGTTTGAATGATAAAACAAACAAACAAACAAAACAAATAAAATACCACACCCATTGCTTCCAGTGAGCATCACATAATTTCTTCCTTTTTTGCTTATGTTAATGACTCTTTTCCCTTAAGCAGACTCACAAATTTTGAGAAACTTGAAAAGGTCTCATTAATTACTGTGAGCTCAGAAAAATTCTCCATTTTAATGTTCAGTGTTGCTGCCCCAAATAATTTTTGCATGATGGAAAAAAATTATTTTTATTTCTTCTCTGACTAGCATAAAATCTTACCAAACAGTGCTAAGAAATAGGACTCAGGCCACTCCTGTGAGGTAGGTAAGACTGGGGACCTTGACAGCCAGCAAATGATGTGAGCAACCTCTAAAGGGTGCCCTTTCCTGTCTGCGGGGTCTTGCACCTCACTTCCAAACCCCTCTGTTTCTTAAATCATTCCTTTCTTTCCCATGCTTTTGGAAAACAATCAACACAATTAAACTAAGGGGCTATTGGCAGAAGAAAGGAGAGTCTTTTCTCCATTTTTCCAATGTCTCTCTGGAAGAGGCCCCATGTGGGCCATTGCATGCCTTGACTGTTGACAGTTATGATTTGGTGAATTCCACCAGCAAGGCCAATCCAGATTGAAAGCATTCTTCTAAAGACAGACGAATTCTTAGTGTTTTTTTCTGGTGTTTAATGATAGGGTTATGTATGTTTGAATAAATGAAGTTCAAATGTGCAAAACTAAAAGAAAAATATATATATATATATGTAGCACATACCGCTTCACAGTCCTCCTCATGCTCTGGGTCTAGGAGTCTTTATAATGGTCCTGCTCTCACTTTGCCTCCATCAGCACAATAGCCTGAGCCAGCAACTTGCGTTCAGTGTATTCTGCTAATGCGTACACAGTGTGGCACCTTCTCACTTTCTAATAAGGGCACAGTGAGAAGCCTAACAGCTCCCCTGAGCACTGTGTGCAGTATATCTTGCTTGGTGAGACAGAGTTTGGGCGCTACTGCCCTTTTCCACATCTACGATTGACCAGAGAAATAATATTCCCATTCCACTGCGGGCATCAATGACACTGACTGACTGTTTTTTAAAGCTGAAAGGTGAATAGACATCTGTTGAAAGAATTAGCAAGATTCCTGATTTTATTTTTCAAATAAAAATAGAGACATAGATGTTGAAGACACATATTTGGTTTGGAGTGTTATTAGGCTGGGCTTTTTGTCTTGTGACCTCTCAACCGATACCTATTGCACAGCCAACCTTCCAATTCTGCATGTGTCTCTTCTGCCATTTTGAGGATGCATTGGAGCACAAATTGCCTAGACTCTGCTGGACAAAGGAAATAGGAAAAAATAGAGGGAAAAATCAGTGAAAATAATAGAATTACCACCTACCAGGTACATTTTATATATGATAGATACTTCTCATAATAAGTCCACTTATTATTACTGTTGGAAACTACTTTTATTAACTATGGGTGAAATTAGAGGAAGGTTTGCAAGACTGAATTGGAAGATCTTGAAGTTGACAAGGAGTCTGCAGCCCTAGAAGGGAGCCATGATGCTTCTGTCCTCCCACATCAGGCAGAGAGGAAAAAATGCCCTAAGGTGGTGGTTGTGGAAAAGAGTCAGGACCACCCTGCAATTAACTCATTGTCAGAACATGGACAAGTCTTTTTCTTTAAGCCTGGGTCTCTTCCTCTGTTGAATGAGCAGGTTCTCCTGTGTGATCTCTAAAAGCTCCTCTAGTTCTAAAATTTGATTTTTATTTTATCTAGAGACTTGCCCTCTAAAATAACTCATGAAATTTATTATTTTTAAATACCCCATGAGAAATCAGGGACAATTATTTTTAACCCCACACCCCAAGGATGATTAATAAAGGAGAAGAAATTAATTTTGTACTTTACACATAATAACATAACATTAATGAAACAACCAGAAATATCTGGGAGAATTTGCTTTTTTGAAAAAAAGAAAGATCCAGAAATAGAATAGAATACAAATTCACAGATGACCTGACTTCCAGTCACTTCAGTATCCGACTTCAGCAAAGTGCATGTTGTAAAAACGAGAGTAGACTGGAGTCTGGCAAATAGGAATCCAAATTCCACTTCCACATCCATGTGGCTCCAACTTACTTTCCTCCTTGTTTGGGAAATGGGTGACCCCACACAACCCCGGGAGTTGTTGCAGGATGAAAGTGATTAAGCTATATAATTACTGTAGCTTGATGCTTGATATGAAGTAGGCCTTCAACAAATCTTTGTTTCTCTCATACCCACCCTCTCTTCTTTCTATTTCCATTTCATTCACTTTTCTAGGGGCCTTCCCAGTAAAACTTCTGAACAAATGTAGGGTAATAGCCCCTGCCCATTACTATGCTCTGATTATGTGCCTGACACCATGCTAAACCCTTTACCTGCATTTCCTCTTTTTATTATTTATTTATTTATTATTTATGAGACAGAGTCTTGCTCTGTCACCCAGGCTGGAGTGCAGTGGCTCAATTTCAGCTCACTGCAACCTCCACCTCCTGGGTTCAAGTGATTCTCGTACCTCAGCCTTCTGAGTAGCTGAGTAGCATGAGGGCGCCTGCCATCATGCCTGGCTGATTTTCGTATTTTTAGTAGAGATGGGGTTTCACCATGATGGCCAGGCTGGTCTCAAAATCCTGATCTCAAGTGATCCACCCACCTTGGCTTCCCAAAGTGCTGGGATTACAGGCGTTAGACACTACACTAACCTCTATTTCCTCTTTTAATATTTACAAAAACTCCATGAAGTAGACACTGTTCTTATCGTCCTCATTTTCCAAGGAACCTCTGTGTTTAGAGATGCAGACTTCCTCAAGGTCATGCAACTAGTAGGCCCCAGATTTGAACAAAGCTCAGTCAAGTCCTAAAGTCCATGCAATCAGCCACCACTGTATAATTTCTTCTTTGCTATCTTAAGAGGCATAGCATAAGAAATGATCAGTCTTTTTCTTAGTGTAAAAAGTAATCAAATTAATATTCAATCAACTGTACTGCCAGACATGTAACCTAAAACCAAGAAGATATAGTTTTGACTGTGAGTCTACATGGATGACAAATGTTCAGATAATTCTCTGGTATTTGACTTTTAGGTGATATTTCCAGGGGCTTCTGCCAAAGCACATGAATTCTAAGGGTTATGTATCACTACTGTGCTTTCTCAGATGACCTTTACTAAAAGAAATGTACATCAAAGAAAGAGAGAGAGAAAGAGATTGCAGTGTAATTAGTTATTTTGTAAGCTGTAGACTCTTTGAAAACTGCATGCATACTGCATTTAATAAACATATATACTTTCTATTATTGCTATTATTAATATTTTGATTGCTAAATTCTTACATGGCACAGTGAATGTGTGCAACACAAGAGTTGAAAGATTACTTCCTGAGATGTGCATAATTACTTAAGAACTTTGAAGTAAGTTTCCTTCTTTACTAGAAAAAAAATTAAAATGTTTTTATTTTGCCTAGGACTTCTCTACATTAAATTAATAGATTTTTTTTAAGCATAAGCTTTGTTTAGCTACAGCAGAAGGCATAACATGAGAGTGAGCATATGATGGTATAGCATGAGAGCACATGCTCCAGCATCAGACAGATTTGTGCTCCAAACCCAGCCTCTCCACCTCCTAACTGAGTGACCATGACACTTTATCTTTAAAATTAGCACAAGTAGCCGGGTGTGATGGCTCATGCCTGTAATCCCAGCATTTTGGGAGGCCGAAGCGGGAGGATCACCTGAGGTCAGGAGTTTGAAACTACCCTGGCCAAGATGGTGAAACCCTGCCTGTACTAAAAATACAAAAATTAACCAGTCATGGTGGTGGGCGTCTGTAACCCCAGCTACCTGGGAAGCTGAGGCACAAGAATCACTTGAACCTGGAGGCTGTGGTTGCAGTAAGCCAAGATCCTGCCACTGTACTCCAGCTTGGGTGACAGAGCAAGACTCCGTCTCAAAAAAATAAAAATAAATAAATAAATAAATAAAATTAGCACAAGTATTCTTAGTGTTGTTGAGAGAATTGTGAGAGGAAATTAAATTTTGGGACCCCAAACTCAGTTAGCCAAAGGGAAAAGTCAAGCTGGAAACTGGGTCATGCACACCTGCCTCCACCTTTTGGTTCCTAAATGAAATGGCTACAAGATGAAAAGCTACCCAACTTCCCCTTCCTTTGCCAACAAGGAAATACCTGGTGCTGTTAAAACTTCACCATGGCAATGCTAATTGATAGCTTTACAGGCAGTCACCCCGGCCTGCCAGACACAAATGCATATCCGATTGTTCCTCTACCCCATTTTGTCTGTGTTATCTTATGTAAAATGCAGATTCCCCACATTTTTCTTTGCCCTTTTGTTTAAGTGAAAACTGTGTGCTTCTCAATATCCCGCCCTTTCCCCTTTAAATTTGGAGCCCCCAAAATCATGCTGGGGAAAAGGCATAGACCTGTCTCCTGGGCAGGTCTTAACTTTGTCCTTAACTTTGGCAAATAAATCTCCAAAAATGATTGAGATTTGTCTCATCATTTTCTTGATTGACAGAATTAAATAGGCTTCCGGTAGACCTGGGGGCTTAAACATGTATTATCACCACTCCCTCCTGCAACCCCATCAAAGTGGCAGCATTGAGATAAAAGCATATATAATCTTCAGGGAAAACAGAATAGGAAAGAAAAGGACAGCTGATGGCAGATATCAGCACATGTTTTGGAATATGAAAGGTGAAATAAAAGTGGAAACTGACCTAGCAGAGAAAGTAAAATCTCATGTGTTCAAAGAAAGGACTGTGTCACAGAATTCCAGAAAGGCCCAGGAGCTGGAGGCATGGCTGGGGAGCACACTAAGTACAGGAAGCTCTGAGAAGAGCCTTTATAAGGAATGCCTAGGTCTGTAAATCTCCTTCTATGCCCACGCAGCCAAGTGACTAGCCTTCTCCTACCCCAGCAAGAAAAGGGAAATGTATTATTTGTGGGAACTGAGCACACATAGCACAGAACTCAGGGCAGCAGGTGTGGCAGAGGGGACATGCTGAGGCAAAAGAGTAAGTGAAAGTCTACTAGCTGAAGGGTGATGCCTCTGTGATTGATATGAAGATGGACAGAATGGAAGAAAATATTGGCAAATCACGTATCTATAAGAAATTAATATCCAGAATATATAAAGAGCTCCTGACACTCAACAACAAAAACCCAAACAACCCAATTCAAAAATGGACAAAGGATTTGAATAGACATTTCTCCAAAGAAGATACACGAATGGCCAATAAGCACATGAGAATGTACTCAACATCTCTAACCATTAGGGAAATGCAAATAAAAACCATAACGAGATACCACCTCATACTCATTAGGATGGTTATTATTAAAACAAAGATCCCAGACAAATGGAGCCCTTGTGCATTGCTGATGGGAATGCAAAATAGTGCAGATGCTGTGGAAAATAATATGGTGGGTTCCTCAAAAAATTAACACAAAAGTACCATATGTTCCAGCAATTCTACTTCTGAGTACATACCTAAAAGAATTGAAAGAAAGGACTTCAGGGCCAGGCATGGCAGCTCATACCTGTAATCCCAGCACTTTAGGAGGCTGAGGTGGGTGGATCAGGAGATCAGGAGTTCAAGACCACCCTGGCCAAGATGGTGAAACCCCATATCTACTAAAAATACAAAAAAAAGTAGCTGGGCGTGGTGGTGGGCGCCTGTAATTCCAGCTACTCAGGAGGATGAGGCAGAGAATTGCTTGAACCTGGGAGGCACAGGTTGCAGTGAGCTGAGATCACGCCACTGCACTCCAGCGTGGGCAACAGAGTGAGACTCTGTCTCAACAACAACAACAACAACAAAAAGAAAGGATTCAGCAGATATTTGTACACCCATGTTCATAGCAGCATTACTCACAATAGCCAAAAGGTGGAAGAAACGCATGCGTTTATCCAGGGATGAATAGGTAAACAAAATATGGTATTTGTGTGTGTATATATATGTGTGTGTGTGTGTTTGTATATGTGTGTGTGTATATATGTGTATATATGTATATATAAATATATATGTGCATATATATATAAATATATATGTGTATATATGTATATATAAATATATATGTGTATATATGTATATATAAATATATATGTGTATATATGTATATATAAATATATGTGTATATATGTATATATAAATATATATGTGTATATATGTATATATAAATATATATGTGTATATATGTATATATAAATCTATGTGTATATATGTATATATAAATATATGTGTGTATATATGTATACATAAATATATATGTGTGTGTGTATATATATATGTATATATAATTCAGCCTTAAAAGGAAGAGAATTCTGACACATGTTATAATATGGATGGACCTTAAAGACACTATGCTAAGTGAAATAAGTCAGACACACAAGGACAAATATAGAATGATTCCAATTACATGAGCCACATACCTAGAATAGTCAGATTCATGAAGACAGGAAGTAGAATAGTGGTTATCAGAGAGTGAAGGGGAGGAGAAGCTGGGGGAGGGGGATGGGAAGTGCTTGTCTAATGGGTACAGAGTTTCAGTTTGAGATGGTGAAAAAGTTATGCAGATGGATAGTGGTGATGGTTATATAACAATGTGAATGTACTTAATGCCACTGAGCTGTACAGTTAAAAATGGTCATAATAGTACATTTTATGCTATGTATACTACTACAACTAAATAAATCTGCTTTGGTGGCTAGGAGGTAAAAATTACTAAGACAAAGCTGAGAGAAGGGAACAACAACAACAACAACAACAAAACAAGGCAAAACAAAAAGCAAAACCAAAAAAATGGAAAGAGAAGCCTAACATTTGAGACATCTTTCTGTCCAGGAACAGTTGCCAACCCAAAAGAGGTGGCTGAGAGAAATTGGCATTTGTCAGAGTGTGGAGTCCTGGAGAAGAGAGGAAGAGCTCAAGAGCACCAAGGGTAAGGTCCCTGGAAAACCCCGTGTGCTCCAGGTGTGGTTCTAAAGGATGGTGCCTTAGGAGTGGAGGAGAATTGGAAGTAAGCTAGTGCTCATTCCCACTGAATCCCAGCTTACCATCACCAGAGCAGCCCTGGAAATGGCAAAAGCTGAAAAGGAATCAACATGAGCCCGGATGTCTCAGACCCCACAGGGATGTGGCAAGAGGAGATGAAAAGCATCTTTGGAGGAGAATGTCACAATTCTAGGCTTCGAGTTACATCTATAATTTTCATTTACATTTATAAATTTCATTTCATTTACTAAATGTGTTTATGACATAAACACATTTTCAAATACAATTCCTGGAAGCTGATACAAAATAAATCAGTCAGAATAGAAGTCAATACTACACGGAAGAGAACCAGCAGAAAGATTACATGGCTCCAGACATTGGAATTATTAGACCTAAACTTTAAAATAACTCCTTTTATTATGGTCAAGTAGCTAAAAACACAGGATTGAATATTTCCCCATAGAGTACAAAACATAAAAAATAATATGTGTTGAAAAAGAACAACATTCAAAGAATGGAAATAAAAATACAGTGAAATTAAGAACTCAACGATCAGGGTTTATGGCAGATTAGAGAAATTTGAAGAGAAAATTAGTGAATTTCATAAAAAAAAGTTCAGAAGAAAAACATTCAAAAGATCAAAAAATATTTAAGATAAAGGAAGAGGAAACACAGAAGAGGGTAGGAGATACAGTTAAAAATCCTAACATAAATCATGGCTTTGAACTCTCTAAGACTAATGAAAAACATCAATTACAACAGATACAAGAATTTAAAAACAAAAAACCCAAGCCAGAAAAATAGAAATGCACATTTAAAAACATCAGAGTAAACCTGTGGTGGTGGAGGAGGGGAAACTAAAAAGAAAATCATAAGAGCATAAAGAAAGATTACTTCCAAAAGAATAACAAGGCAAACTAGGCACTATGGCTCATGCCTGCAATCCCAGCACTTTGGGAGGCCAAAGCGAACAGATCATTTGTGCCTAGGAGTTCGAGACCAGCCTGGCCAACATGGCGAGACTTTATCTCTACAAAAAATGAAAAATAATTAGTTGTGCATGGTGGCGTGTGCCTGTAGTCCCAGGTACCAGGGAGGCTGAGGCAGGAGGATTGCTTGAGCTCAGGAAGTTGATGCTGCAGTGAGCTGTGATTGCACCACTGCATTCCAGCTGGGCAATAGAGTGACATTGTCTCAAAAAAAAAAGCCAAAAATCAATGGCATAATATCTTCAGTGTTCTGACTTCTAGTTCCCAGCAAATATATTCTAGAAAAAAATGGTGAATTAAATATATTTTCCAGCAAACAAAACCTGAAGTAATTCACTAGCAGACCTGATCGTCAAGGAAAACTATAGGATATATTTCAAGCAGAAGAGACCTTATCCCAGATAAAAAGTTTGATAAACAGGAAAGAATAAAAATGAAATATAGATTAATCAAAATGAATATTGACTGTATATTATTTTTATAAGGTTTATGTTGTTGTTAGAACTAAAATTATGTAACAGGAAGTGATTAAACTTAATTAAAATGTTCCAATATCCTTGCATTGCCCAGGAAGAAAGTAGAAGTGCAAAGTAACGTCAAACTCTGGTGAGTCAGATGCATGCTGTGATCTCAGGAATAAACTGCTGAAAAATATTAAAGAGTACATATCTTCTAAACTGCCAAAAAAAGAATAATTTTTTTAATTCAAAAAAGTTAAGAAAAGAGAGTATAGAATAAAAAATTAGAAATTATGTAGTAAAATTATAACTTCATATTAAAATATACACATATAGTATTCAATAGAATTACAAAACAGAAGAATTATAACTCAAAATAAAAAACTTATAAGACTGATAAAAACCTATATGCAATTTAAGAAAGACTTATCTTAAACAAAGATACAGAGAGATTGAAAACAAAAGGATTGACACTTTGGGAAGCCAAGGCAGGAGGATTGCTTGAGTGAAGGAGTTCAAGACCAACCTGGGCAAGATTGGGAGAAAAAAATTAAAAATTAGCTGGGCATGGTGGTGCATGCCTGTAGTCTCAGCCACTGGGAAGGCTGAGGCAGGAGGATCGCTTGAGCCTGAGAGATTGAGGCTGCAGTGAGCCTTGATTGTGCCACTGCACTCCAGCTTGGGCAACAGAGTGAGACCCTGTCTCAATTAATTAATTAAATAATAGCAGAATCTAAAAAATGTATCATACAAACACCAAAAAAAAAAAAAAGCTGAAATAGCAATATTAATATTAAAGTGGATTTTAAGGCAACAAAAATTACTAAGTAAGGGAAGAGACACATCAAAATTGTAAAATATTTCATTACCACAGATGATACAATAATTCTAAATGTGTATACATTTAATAGCATAGTCTTACATAAAATAAAAAATTTGACAAATATAAGGATAAATACATAATTAGTAGCAAATAATAAAACAAATAGGCAAAATATCAGTAAGGATTTAGGTTTCAGTAACATAATTACAAATTAGACCTAAAAGACATATACAGAATGCTGCATCCAACAGCTGCAGAATGAGCATTATTTTCAAAAGTAAATGGACCACTTATAAATATTGATCATATACTGAATCATTAAGCAAGTCTCTACCAATTACAAAAGATTAAAAGCATACAAGATCTTCTCTGACCACAATGCAATAAAGAGAGAAATATAGTTCATAAAACATCTTATGTTTTAAAGTTAAGAAAATGTTTATAAGTCATCTAAAGGTGAAAAGAAAAGCAGTAAGAAATTAAAGTTAAACCAAAATTAAAATTAAATTGAAATGAAAAAGAAAAATGGAAATTAGAAAATATTTCAAGCTAAATGATAATGAAATATTCCATATCAAAACTTGTGAGATATACCTAAAGCTGTGTATAAAAAGAAGTATTTTAGCTTTCAATGCTAAAAAGCATAAATATCCATCTCAATAAATCAGAAAAATAACAATAAAATACCAAAGTAGAAGAAAGTGAATAATAAAGACAAAAACAAAAATAAATGAAATAGAAAGGAAACATACAAATAGAATTGACAACCCAACAGTTGTCTTTCAATTTGATTTTTACTGAAGTGTATCATACGTACTAAAAAGGTCACACATCACTTAGCATATAGCTCAACAAATTTTCACAAAGTGAACATTTTTGTAAGCAACATCCAGATCAAGAAAAAGAGCACCCCAAGCATTCCTGGTGCCCCACCCTCATCCCTGCCTGATACTATGACTCTCACAATGAAACTACTAGCCTGACTTCTAATTCCATAGACTGATTTGTCTTATTTTTATTTTTATTAATGAACAAAAATTCATTTTTAAAAGATGAATGAAATTGATAAACTCCTGGTGGGAGTTTCTTATCAAATTGAAAAAGAGAGCAAGCACAGGCATGCTTCACTTTATTGCACTATGCAGATATTGCCTTTTTTTACCAAATGAAGGTTTGTGGCAACCCTGTGTTCAGCAAGTCTATTGGTGCCATTTTTCCAACAGTGTGAGCTCACTTTGTGTCTCTGTGTCACATTTTGGTAATGCTCAAAATATTCAAATTTTTCATTATTATTATATCTGTTATGATGATCTGTAGTCAGTGATCTTTGATGTTACTATGGTAATTGTTTTGGAATGGAAAGCCATGAACCACACCCATATAAGATGAAAAACTTATTCAATAAATGTGTGTGTTTGACTCCTCCACAGGTTGGCAATTCCTCCATCTCTCTCCCTCTTCTTGGGCCTCCCTATTTCCTGAGACACAACAATATGGAAATCAGTCCTATTAATAACCCTACAGGACCTCTAAATATTCAAGTGAAAGGAGGTATCACACATCTCTCACTTGAGATCAAAAGCTAGAAATGGTTAAGCTTAGAAAGGAAGGCATGTCAAAAGCCAAGCTAGGCTTCCTGTGCCTAACAGTTAGCCAAGCTGTGAATGCAAAGTTCTTAAAGGAAATTAGAAGTGCTACTCCAGTGACCACATGGATGATAAGAAAGCAAGAGAGCCTGATTGTTGATATGAAGAAAGTTTTAGTTGTCTGGATACAAGATCAAAGCTGCCAAAACACTCCCTTAAAGCCCAATCCAGAGCAAGCCCCTAACACTCTTTAATTCCATGAAAGCTGAGAGAGGTGAGGAAGAAGGGCTGGAAGCTAGCAGAGGTTGGTGTGTGAGGCTTAAGGAAAGAAGCCAGCTCCAAAACATAATGGCGCAAGGTGAAGCGGCAAGTGGTGAAGTAGAAGCTACAGTAAGTTTTCTAGAAGAACTAGCTAAGATCATTAATGAAGGTGGCTACACTAAACAACAGATTTTCAGTGCAGACAAAACAGCCTTCTACTGGAAGAAGGTACTATCTAGGACTTTCATAGCTAAAGAGAAGAAGTCAATGACTGGCTTCAAAGCTTCAGAGGACAGGATGACTCTTTTGTAAGGGGCTAATGCAGCTGATGACTTTCAGATGAAGCCAAGGCTCATTTACCATTCTGAAAATCCTAGCCCCTTAAGAATTATGCTAAATCTACTCTGTCTGTGCTCCATAAATGGAACAATAAAGCCTGGATGACAGCACATCTGTTTATAGCATGAGTTACTAAATATTTTAAGCCCACTGTTTAGATCTACTGCTCAGAACAAAGATTACCTTCAAAATTATTGCTGCTCATTAGCAATACACCTAGTCACCAAGAGCTCTGATGGAGATGTACAAGAAGAGGAATTGTCACTTTTATGCCTGCTAACACAACATCCATTCTGTAGCCCATGGATCAAGGAGTAATTTTGACTTTCAAGTCTTACTATTTAAGGAGTACATTTCCTAAGGCTATAGCTGCCATCAATAGTGATCCCTCTGATGGATCTGAGCAGAGTACATGAAAACCTTCTGGAAAGGAGTCACCATTCTAGATGCCATTAAGGACATTCATGATTCATAGGAAGAGGTCACGATATCAACATTAATAGAAGCTTGGAAGAAGTTGATTTCACCCTCATGGATGACTTTGATGAGTTTAAGACTTTAATGGAGGAAATTACTGTAGATGTGGTGGAAATAGCAAGAGAACTGGAGTTAGAAGTGGACCCTGGAGATATGACTGACTTGCTGCAATCTCAATATCAAACTTGAATGGATGAGGAGTTGCTTCTTATGGATGAGCAAAGAAGTGGTTTCTTGAGGTGGGATCTACTCCTGGTAAAGATGCCGTGAGCATTATTGAAATAACAGGGTTTAAAATACTACATAATTTTAGTTGATAAAGCAGTGGCAGGTTTTGCGAAGATTGACTCAAATTTTGAAAGAAGTTCTACTGTGGGTACAATGCTATCAAAGAGCATTGCATGCTACAGGGGAATCTTTCACAAAAGAAAGAGTCAATCAGTGCAGCAAGTGATGCTTGTTATTGTTATTTTAAGAAATTTCCAAAGCCACCCCTATGTTCAGAACCACCACCCTGATCAGTCAGCAACCATTGACATTAAGGAAGACTCTCCAACCAGCAAAAATATTGCAACTCACTGAAGCCTCAGATGATTAATAGCATTTTATTTTTTTTAGCAAAAAGTGTTAATTAAAGTTTGTACATTGTTTAGAATGCTATTGCACACTTAGACTACAGTATAGTGTAAATAGAACTTTTTAATGCACTGGGAAACTGAAAATCTGTGATTTGATTTATTGCAATACTCACTTTATTGTGGTGATCTGGAACCAAACCTGCAATACCCCTGAGGTATGCCTGTATATAGATTTAATGCAAACCCAATAAAAACTCCCAGATATTGCGCTTTTTTTTTTTTTTTTTTTTTTTTTTTTTTCAGAGACAGGTTCTTACTCTGTTTCCCAGGCCGGAATGTAGTGGCAAAATCATAGCTCACTGCAGCCTCGAACTCCTGGGCTCAGGCAATTCTCACACTTCAGCCTCCCAAGTAGCTGGGACTGCAGGTACACACAACGATACCCAGCTAAATTTAAATTTTTTTATGTAGAAAAGGGGTCTCACTATGTTGCCCAGGCTGGCAAACTCCTGGACTCAAGTGATCCTTGTGCCTTGCCCTCCCAAAGTGTTGGGATTACAAGCATGAGCCACCAAGCATGCCTGGCCCTACTTTTGTGTGTACATATGAGTGGGTGAAACTTGACAAGCTGATTTCAAAATTGATATAAAATTGCAAGAAGAATTTAGGAATACTTGCTCTACTGAATTTCTTTTTTTCTTTTCTTTTTTTTTTTTTTTCTCTCTTTTTTCTTTTTTCTTTTTTTTTTGAGACGGAGTGTCGCTCTGTTGCCCAGGCTAGAGTTCAGTGGCGCGATCTCGGCTCACTGCAAGCTCCGCCTCCCGGGTTCACGACATTCTCCCGCCTCAGCCTCCTGAGTAGCTGGGACTACAGGCTCTCGCCACCACGTCTGGCTAATTTTGTTTTTGTATTTTTAGTAGAGACGGGGTTTCACCATGTTAGCCAGGATGGTCTCAGTCTCCTGACCTCGTGATCCGCCCGCCTCGGCCTCCCAAAGTGCTGGGATTACAGGCGTGAGCCACCGCACCCGGCCTACTGAATTTCATAACAAAATAAATGTATGGTAATTAAGAGAGTGTGAAATTGGTGGATAGAAAAACAAATAGACCAATGTAACAGGATGAAAATCCCAGAAACGGAAGCACGTGTGCATGAACACTTGATTTATAGTGAAAGCAGCAACACAAAGCAGAAAACCATAGATTTCATTGAATTGTGCTGGGACAATCTATATGAACCATATCAATTCTTGGTGGATTTTAAGTCTAAATAAATAAAAATAAATAAATAAGCATCTTTGTTCATCAGGAAAGTGAACATTAAAAGCACACTAAGTCACCATTTCACACTCCTAGAATGGCTAAAATTAAAGAAGACAAGACTAGGGGTTGGTGAAGAGCAACTGGTGTTCACACACACTGCTGGTTGGAGCGTAGACGGGTGGACCTTATTGGCAAATATTTTCACATTTTCTACTGAAGTTACGATATGCCTACCTTGTGACCCAGAAAGCCCACTTCTATGTAAATGTTTTACATAAATCTCTATCAAAAGTAAAAAGGATTAACACATTGTAACATGTGTGTAATAGACTGCCGTAAAGAATAAACATGAATGTACAAAATTATGTGCGACGTGGATGAATTTCTCAAACCTGAAGTTCAGCAAAAGACTAAACATAATGTATACAGTATAATTTCAGTTATATGTTTTTAGAAAAGGCAAAACTAAGGTTTTTCAAAAAGTTATTATTTTTTGAGACACAGTCTCATTCTGTCACCTAGGCTGGAGAACAGTGGTGTAATCAAAGCTCACTGCAGCCTTGACCTGTGGGCTCAAGCGATCCTTCCACCTCAGTCTCCTGAGTAGCTGGGACCACAGGTGCCACCATGCCCAGATAATGTTTATTTTTATTTTTATTTTTTGTGGACTTGGGGGTCTTGCCATGTTACCTATGCTGGTCTTGAACTCCTGGGCTCAAGCATTCCTCCTGCCTCGGCTTCCCAAAATGCTGGGATTATAGGTATGAACCACCACGCCTGGCCTATGTATCAAGTGTTTACGAATGCATGATTAGATGATATAAGTTCTGTAATGAAAGCAAGCATATGGGCTGCTATAAAACTTCGAATAGTAGCTCCATCTTGGGGCTATCACAAGACTGTTTGGAGAGGACCCTGTATGAGGCGGCTTTGGGGTGGTTGGCAATCTTCTGTTTCTGCTGAGACTGGTGGTTACAGGGGGTTCATTTTATAGTCATTCATTAAGGTGTACATTTGTTACATATAACTTATTCTCATTTGCTGTTTTACAATTTTTAAAAAAGGAAAAATCATAGAATAAAAACATTTCTTAAGAAATAAAAATGTGATTTTCAGAATTAAAAAAATTCAAGAAGAAAAACTCTAGGATATTGTCTGTAAAGACAAAGAAATAGAAAACCGCAACTAAATGAGATAGATGATCAGCCTTGAAGGTGTTATTATACTCATTGGTTAGTAGATTCAATAATGAAAAAGGGAAGATGGATGGGAGCATATTGTCAAAGAAACAAAATAATGTTTTCCAGAACGAGATAACCCCGTTTTTAAGGGCCCCCACAAAATAGCACCACACCAAGTGAACCTTGCACTTTAGAACAAGAGAGGTGAAGAGAGGATCCTAAGGTTTCCTGAAAACAAACAAACAACAAATTCAAACAAACAAACAAAATGTGCTTATATAAAAGATCAGGGATCAGAATCACATTGTGCTTAGCAACAGTCTTACTGGAAACCTTGGAATTTCCTAAAAATTATTATCGACTTCTAATTCTGCAACAGCCAAATTATCAGTCAAGTGTGAAGGTAGAATCAAGAAACCCATGATGTCTCCATTTGCTTCCTTTGCTTTCTTTCTCAGAAAGAAACTTACCTGTGGTCCTCAAATGAGCTGCTAAGAAAGCTAGTCATCTGACACAGTGCTGGGATGACAGACACCAGCCATCACATCCAGCCTTATGAATTTCATAATTCCATAATCAGCTGTTTAAGAATCATCATGGCAAGAGAAGGTTCAACTTAGCACAGCAAAAGAAATTTCAGGAAAAGAGTGAAGAGACGTGCCTGGCCATTTGTTGTGCAGTGAGAGAGCAAAGACCAGAGGAACAGGAGGTGATTGAAAGGCCCCAGGGATTGTGCCTAAAAAAAAATAAGAAGGAGGAAGCGGTCGATTTCCTGACTTGTGATTGGTGAATGTGTTGAAGAAATTTAGAGTTCTTTAGGTGAACTTGGGCAGGATTTAACAATAGCATATAGAAAACTAAGCAAATGAGGCAGGGCGTGGTGGCTCATGCCTGTAAGCCTAGCTCTTTGGGAGGCCGAGGTGGGCAGATCATGAGGTCAGGAGTTCGAGACCAGCCTGGCCAACATGGTGAAACCCCATCTCTACCAAAAATACAAAAATTCGCTGGATATGCTCGCTTGTATCCAGGAGGCAGAGGTTGCAGTGAGCTGAGTTTGTGCCACTGAACTCCAGCCTGGGTGACAGAGCAAGACTCTGTCAAAAAAAAAAAAAAGAAAAAAAGAAAAGAAAATTAAGCAAATGAGACTGTCTCAAAAAAAGAAAAGAAAAAAAAATTCAGCAAATGAAAAAACAAGGTAGTTATTAGCTCCAGAAAAAGCAAACATATACATAAAAAGAAGTGTAAGCATGGGCCGGCCGCATTGGATCATGCCTGTAATTCCAGCACTTTGGGAGGCTGAGGAAGGAGAATTGCTTGAAACCAGGAGGCAGAAGTTGCAGTGACCTGAGATCGCACCACTGCACTCCAGCCTGGGTGACAGAGCAAGACTCCATCTTGGGGGAAAAAAAAAAAAAAAGTGTAAGCATGGTGCGTGGCTCAACTCTGAAAGGAAAATAATTAATACAGATTGAACCAGATATAGTATGATGCTATATTAAGAGATGGAGGGAGGGAAGTGAATGTGGGGATAGTAGGGAGGGTCAGAGGACTAGAGATCTAAAATTCGATATTAGGAAGTCAGTCAATAATGACTCAACTTGTAAAGTTAAGAAGCATGTTATTTAAACACAAGAGCTATAGAACTTCTAAAAGAAAACACAAGAGGACATCTTGGCAATTTTGGGATAAGCAAAGATTTCTCAGCTAGGACATAAAAAGTACAAACTGTAACAGAAAAAAATTGATAAGTTGGACTTCAGTAAAATTGCCAAATTCACAGTGTCTTCATTACTGCAGCTTTAGAACAATTCATGACATCAGGTAGTGTCAGTCCTCCAATTTTGTTCTTCTTAAAGATTTCTTTGGCTATTCTAGCTTCTTTGGCTTTCCATAGTCATTCTAACAGCTTATTAATTTCTACAAAATAAGCCTGTTGAGGTTTTGACAATCAATTCATTTGACTAAAAATATTAATATATCAAAGTTTGTGATCATTAGTCATAAAACCTGGGTCCCATGTGTGAATTCTGCTTGTAACAATGCAAGTAATGTATTTTTGAATCAGAGGTGTAGCTTATTGGTCAGGATTGTGCATACTACAGCAAGCTGGCCTGGGTCTAAATCCTGGTTCTGCCACTTACTAGATGTGTGCACAAGGTTTTTGACTCTCTATCCCTCATCTATACAAGTAGGGGTCATAACAGCCTGCAGTTCATGAGGTGGTTGAAATGTAGATGAGTTACTATACAGAAAATTCTTAGGTTGATATCTGGCCTGTATCAAGTACTCTTGCTCTTATAATTTTATTGATTTTTTTTTTTTGCCTTATCTCCAAATCTATTTAAGGTGGCTTACAAGGGCTCACAAAGTATATCAGTGTAGATTAAATTAAAAGTCAAAACAAAAGCAAAGAAAAAATAATTCTAGAACTTCTACCTACAGATTTTGTATTTTCAGTATTTTCCAAAAACTCTCGTTAAAAAGGTTTTTCTCTCTTATCAGGAATTTTACATGTCTAGTTAGACACACAGATAAAAGAAAAAATAAACCAGAAAGAAAGTCCAAACTAAGTCCACAAGGAGGCCTGCTGGAGGAACAAAACCAGCAGAACAGCAAGCTCAAAGGTGCCCTGGGAGTGATGGAAGGGGACTGGGAGCACCCTGCGGGTCACTTGTTAAACAGCCTGAAAG
This sequence comes from Pan paniscus, assembly GCF_029289425.2. Lineage (NCBI taxonomy): Eukaryota > Metazoa > Chordata > Mammalia > Primates > Hominidae > Pan > Pan paniscus. The sequence continues at coordinate 45,442,414 of NC_073255.2, forward strand.
CCACTCTGAAGAATTCCATCCAGGCGTAAGAGAGAGACAGTAAAGGCTTTAGAGAAAGGAGATTGCGTCTCTCAAGCGATGCCTCAGAAGAGTGATCGCTCTTTGGCCTGTATTAATTTCATAATCAGGTGTTTAAGAGTTATCATGGCAAGATCTAAGAAACCCATTTTAGTTTAAGGAAACACTCAACTAAACTAAAACGAAGGTAAGAAAATAGAGTTCTTTTTTATTAGGATCGGCCATCCACAGCAGACTGGCTATCACTCATTTTTGGAAATCTAGGTCTGAAATAAATATGTCCGTTGGGTAACTCATGCTGAGAATCAAAGAGCAATATTTTAGGGCCCCAAAACTCCAGACTTTCTTTAGTTTTTCAAGTGATCTCCCGTGGTACAAATACATTTAATGGAAAGACAGAGAGCCAGTGTTCCTTAAAAATTGCTTTTCTTTTTTATCCTTTTTTGCAATCAAGGTTGAAGTAACCTGGGAAATGTTAAACTTGTGGGTTCTCTTGGTCTGGAGTTCTCTCATTAGCCCGGGCAGCTAGATCTGTTTGCAACTTTGCTATAATATGTACCCTGTACTGGAACAGTAAACCTCTGGAGACAAGGAAGCATTTATCACCCTAAGGATTGATTTGCACTTTCTCTAGTTTTCTAGGGGTAACAAAGAGGTGATGGCAGTTTAACCCGCAGCGTAGAGCAGTCATGCTCTCGTGGCTGGGCATTGCAGTCCCCTGGGAAACAGTGCAGATGCCTGAGCTGTATTTCAGGCTCCCTGAGCCAGAATCTCTACAGGTGAAGGGAAAGCATCTGTAAGCATGGGCAAAGCCCACAAGGAGGCCTGCTGGAGACTCAAAGCCGGCAGAACCAGCACAAATGTGCTCCAGGAGTAGCAGAAGGGGACAGGGAGGGCACGGTGGGATCACTTCTTAAACATCTCATTCACTTCACACGTGATTTTCATAAGTAGCCACCCTTGGTAAGCATGAGCACCGAGGGACCTGGCACCTGAAGAAGATTCCCTGGGGGAGTTCATGCAGTGCCGTCCCGCCCCGCCCTGGGTGGCTCTCCCCTGCTGTTCCTGCTGCCCAGCGGCAGACACGGTAGGGGCACAGTAGCAGGTGGTAGGAAGGGGGCTCCGTGGTTCTCTGTCCTAGAGATAATAGAGCATACAGTTAAATTTGTTTTGTGTTAAGGGGGTCCTTTTTGTTGCATTATCTCAGGGTCAGCTGAGAACAACCTAATGATCGTATTTAATTTTCAGGCTCTAAAAGCCTGTTCTGTTTTTAGCCAATACTTTGTTCACCTCTTCTCCCTAAGTTATAAAAGGAATCAGATTTTCTCTCTCAAATTTCATCTGAATGTTATTCAAAAGCAAATAAACTCTGAGGTACTAGAGAAGGTCGAACATAAGAAATTTCAGGAAATGTGTTTTATAAGGTTAGTTAATGTTAAATGCAAAGTAAGATCTAGGGGGAGAATAAAAAACGTGTCCTGTCCAGTGAAAGCATTGTAAATAGAAGTTTCAACCCAGATCATTATAAATTCATGTTGCATCTTTTGGTAATATGTTAAAAAAAAAAGTAGTAAAGAAATAAAGAAAAGAGAAACCGTGTTTGTCATCTATATTGATTCAGCCTTCAAAGTGGTGGGACATTGAGGGAAAATGGCTCAAGTAGCAAATGCATTGAGGTTGGAAACCTATTACTAATTCAGGAGCAAATGCATTAGGAGGTGCAGTCCAGTCAGAGTCTATTAAAGAGCAGCACATGGAGACAGCCTCTTCATAATTCATGGGGCAATTTCCCTTGCTTTTGGGGGAGAAGCATTCTTATCAATACAAATCTGTCCTTGTAAGTGAATTGTTAAGACTGTCAATTATGTGTTTGACTATTTAATTCCACAGATACTCTTAGTTAAGTTGTGAAAGTGTGTAGCTGATCAGAAGCTGATTTCATCATCTTTTTACAGTGTTGTTTTTTTAACTGTTCCAGTCTTGTAATATGTTGGTTGATTAAAAGCAAAGTTTATTAAGAATTTGTTCTTTGGTGTTTAAATAGTTCTAAGGCCAAACCCACCTTCGACAAAAAACAAAAAGCAAAAACAAACACAAGCATAAACACACAAAAAAACCACTTCTAACTTTGATGTAAGGAAAGTAATATATTTTTATTCAGGGTTTAATCTTCTCTTCTATTGGCTTACAAATTTTAAAAAATCCAGTTAACTTTATGGATGAAAACAAATGGCTTCGTTTATACTCAGTTCCAACATATTTAACTTTTTTTTTTTTAGATAGGGTCTCACTCTGTCACCTGGGCTGGAGTGGAGTGGTGCAATCTTGGCTCACTGCAACCTTCACCTCCTGGGGTCAAGCGATCTTCCCACCCCAGCCTCCCTGGTAGCTGGGACTACAGAAACATGCCACCACTCCTAGCTATTTTTCTTTTTTATCTTTTGTGGAGATGAGTTTTCATCACATTGTCCAGGCTGGTCTTGAACTCCTAAGCTCAAGCTGTCCTCCCGCTTTGGCATCCCAAAGTGCTAGGATTACAGGTGTGGGCCACTGCATCTGGCCAATTCCTATGTATTTAAAGATGTTAAACAAAAACAAAAACAAAAACAAAAGAAGAAGTTGGGGTTTGGATTGGGATTTCTTTTCCATAAGTATATTTTAATGGCTCTGTTAAAAAAAAAAAACATTATTTCCCATTTACTACTAAGAATTACTGATTTTTAAGTGTATATTTGCTAAAATTCCGCCAAGAATTTGCAGCATCTCAGTACATATTTTCATGTAACATTAGTTAAGTTCACAACCAGATAGGACAAAAAAGTAAAATTTTTAAATGGAAAACAATAAAAATTATACTTAATGTCTGAGATTAGAGAAACATAAATATTTGGTTTTGTCCCAATAACCAGTTATTACTCTCAATGTAAAAATAATCCTAGGAAAACAAAAGTAACCTCAACAGAGAGATACTTAGAGAAAAATACTTGTTCATCCTAAAATGTCTATTTGGGAATATTTCACTGAAACATGTCTGATACCCTTACCTTTATGTTTCCAAGGATGTGTATTTTGAAATTGTTTTTGAAATAGACATGAAAATTAATGAATACAATATAAAGCCCTTGGAAAGTTGAGCTTTCCAGGATTCATATATAGTCTGAGAATTGAAAAGTAGGCATGTCATGGGGAGTTTGGGCCATGGCTTTTCCTTGGAGGCCACCAGTGGTGTGACTTAGAAATGGCCACAGCAAAGGATCTGTGGATATAGGAAAGAATCCCCCAAGTAGACTAAGACTGGCTCCTCTTACCAACAGTGTGAAAGGAGTCAAAATTCTGGTGTTATGCAAAAGGGCAGATGTCAGCATCCAGGAAGAAACAGAGTGGTTTTAGTTAGATATTCCCAACTGTAAACAGTGAATTTGGTGTGCCATCCAAGCACAAAAAGCAATTGTAAAAGTTGAACTGGAGTTCAGGAGAGTGTCTGATCTGAAGATGGAGATCTGCAAAGATCTGGTTGCTGAAACCACAGTAGTAGACTAGAACCCTAGGTGGGTTGCTTTGATGATAGGACTGGAGATTCAAAACAGATTTGGGATATATTCAGATTTAGTGTATAGGAGGCGAGAAAGAAACCAGTGTTGGAAGCTTCTCTATGGCTCTTAACTCAACACACATTTAATTTTCAGTATACAGATTTATTTATAAAGTTGAATTATTTTCTTGATATTGGATAGGAAGAGTCCCTAATGGCTTATATTAATCACTGCTTCTCTACGTTTTATTAAAAAAAAACATTTCACACATACTCCCACCACCTGTGCACTGTATCATAAGTAATTTAACCAGTCTTTCAGCCAGGCAGTATTTTTTCCCTCCGCTTATTACCACATTCCATGTTGAGCCACAGTTTCTTAACAAGGCAAGATTTCTCCCTATTTCTTTATCTTCCCCACAGATCTTGAGAATAGAATTTTTAAAAATTTAAACAGTTGAGAAAGCTTGCAGATCTAATGCAGTTTTGCATGTTTGAGTTATGATGATATTGGCTCCTCCAAAAGACATTTTCTGTTTCTGGTGTAGAATTAGCTCATTACCTCAGCTAATGCTACCACATTCCAATTAGAATCCTTTTGAAAATCTAAAGCACTCAATACACAATAAGCATTTCAAATCACTTCTTTAAGTCTTGGTTATGGAAATGGAAGCATTCAAATCCCTGATATGATGATTACACTTGAGGCCTTATACCTATACAGCCAAGGCAGACTATATAAAAGCAAATCATGATTTCAAATTGAAGCCTATCTTTTGCTCTATTGTACCTAAGACTTTGAATCTCCTACTTTTAATCACTGGAATGGGTTGCTCCCTCTGAAGGGAGTGTGGTAGCTGGATAAATGGCCAAAGTGAGGTTGGGTTTCTCAGGCTGGGGCTGGGAGAAGGACACTGCTACCTCAGAAAAAGGGTGAAATCAGAGAGTGAAGCTGTGGGATAATCCAGAGCCCATAAAGGAAGTTTGAGGATCAAATGTTTGGAGGAATAAAGATGGAATGAGATTAAAGATTAAAACTGAAGTTTGAGCTTAGGTTTGATTTTGGGAGGCAAGAGAATGTGAATGGAAAGATCAGACAGGGGCCCTGAGCTACTTTCTGGAAACTTGCTGTGTTTGAAGCTCACCTTTTAGAATGTTACATGATTTACTGTGCCTGTTTTAAAGGACTAGGAGTGGAGCAGATCAAACTCTACTCAAGCAAAAAAATCTCCCAGTTAGGCTTATTGACATTTGACCTGAGCCCCATCTTGGGCAATCTTAGGTGGGAGGTAAGAGATGGAGGTGAAGAAATCAAGATTTTAACCTTGCCCTCCTTTCAAGTCCAGTATTGAGCACGGACCACAATGCTGACAGGAATCCTGTACTTCATGTGTTTACCCTGTTCTTGTGTTGTTATAAAGAAATAACAGGTTAGGTAATTTATAAAGAAAAGAGCTTTATTTGGCTCACAATTAATTAAAGGCTGTACAAGAAGCATGGTGCTGGCACCTACTGGCTTCTGGTGAGTGCTTAGGAAGCTTTTGCTAATGGCAGAAGGTGAAGTGGGAGCAGCAACTCACGTGGCAGAATGGGAGCAAGAGAGTGGGGGTAGAGGAGGTGCCACAATCTTTTAAACAACCAGACTGCCATGAACTCACTCATTACCACAAGTATGGCACCAAGCCATTCATGAGGGATCCACCCCCGTGATCCAAACACCTCCCTGCAGACCCTGCCTCCAACATTGGAGATTACATTTCAAAATGAGATTTGGAGGGGAAAAACATCCAAACCATATCACTTCATTACAGACTGCTTATCACAGCTGATGAAGCAGGCAGCTTCCAGGTGGGTGTTCCATAACACAGAGGTTGAACCTGGGCTGAATTCTTGTAGACAGCGGTGCATGAAAATATAGAATTCATTGTTTCTATGACCTTAAATGATTTTTAAATAAAAATTTTCTAGTTTTCCAGAAGGAATCATGGGCCAAAATTGGTCTTCCATCTTGATAATGTGACTTCTGCATGATGTTTCTTTATTCTTTTTCTAATCTTTGACTCACCGAAGGGTGTCCTCCCCAACTTTACATTCATGTATAATCCAGAGAAGAGCTAATGAGCCTCTGGACCATCCTACAACTAGTATCAAAACAATGGGTTTAATTAGGTGAGAAACTCAGTCTCCTGTTGAGCCTTGACTCCCTCATATCCCATATTCAATGAAAAACAAAATCGAGCCCATTTAAAACATTTTTTCTTCAGCTTTGTTTTTGTATCTTAGATGCAGAGAGTTGGGCAAACCATTTTCTTCCTTCCTGACACGTGGATATCAGTGGTTCATTCAAGGCTGCTTTTGTTTTAGTTATTTATTTTTATTCCCCCTTATCCCCTACCACACTCCTATTTATCTCTCTAATGATATATGTCCTACTTCTATAACATCTCTTCTTTTCCACTTTAAGCCTTTGGCATTGATCAGACAGACCATTAGAATAGTATATTAGCTGGTTTACCTCATTTCACCCTAAACTTCTCAACTCATTCTTCGCCCTTCTGACATCCTGAAAATATGGTTATAATCATCCAGTGTCCCACCTTTGGTCCTACAAGATAAAGCTCAAACTTTTTGACACAAGGTGAAATACTCCCCAATGTCATGCTCTCTGTACTCTCACCAGTCTTATCTTTTTTTCCACAGCCACACCTAACCCCCTACACCTTTCCTCTTTCTTCCTATCCTGCACCTCTAGGTCTGTTTGGTAAACCCATATTTATGCTCCAAGGCTCTGATGATGGTTCCTCTATGAAGACTTCTTAATTGCCTGTCCATCATACAGAACTGACTATATATATTTTTTCTACCATATCCTGTTCTTATTTCTATAAAATAACTCCAGCACTCCATTGCATTTATAGTTTACAGATTTGAGTCCTCTGGAGGGAGTGACCATGTCTGTGAGTCCTGGTGTCATTTTGAAAGTGCTTGGCAGGGACAAAGTCTTCATTAGATGTTTTTAAGTTGAATGAACAATGAAATCTCGTGATTAAGCAAAATCGTCCCAACAATTACGTCAAACTTGTGCTGCGTATCTATGGCTGATTATTATTCAGGAAGGAGGAAAATGTGTGTGGAGAGGGGGTGGGGTGGGGAGTGTCAGCCTGACTTAGAGCATTGTTCTGATCACATCACTTTCTCTGGTCAAACATGTCAACGGCTTTATTAAAAATATGGCAGCCAAGCCCAACTTTTAAGCCTGATGTGCAAGTCCCTTCATGGTCTGACTTAGACTTACCTTTGCAGGCTTATCTCCCATGACTCTCTTTTATGTATTTTATGTTCCATCCAAAATGGGTCACCCATGATTATCCAATCCTGCCTATACCTGCCCATCTCTGCCCCTTCTGTTTGCTGTCCTTTTTCCCTGTTAAGTCCAACCCCACCTCTCTTGGCTTTGGCTCCTGATATTCCATCAGTCCTTCAAGGTACCAATTGAATGCAACCTGTTCTAGGAAGATTTCCTTGATTCCTCTAGCAAATATCTCCTTTTAAAAATCTTCCTTGCAGGCCGGGCATGGTGGCTCATGCCTGTAATCCCAGCACTTTGGGAGGCTGAGGCCAGCGGATCACCTGAGGTCAAGAGTTCAAGATCAGCCTGGTCAACATGGTGAAATCCTGTCCCTACTAAAAATACAAAAATTAGCAGGGTGTGGTGGCACGGGCCTGTAATCCCAGCTACTCGGGAGCCTGAGGTAGGAGATTCGCTTGAACCCAGAAATGTGGAGGTTGCAGTGCACTGAGATCATGCCACTGCACTCCAGCCTGGGAGACAGAGTGAGACTCCATATATCTCTCTCTCTCTCTCTCTCTGTGTGTGTATATATATATACATACATACACATGTATATATGTTTGTTTATGAGGTTTAAGGAATATATATATACATATATATATAGAGAGAGATTTATATATATAATCTTCCTTTTAGTGTCTCTTTATGGCACAAATACTAGCATGCTTTGTTATTTGGGGGTGTATTTATTTCACCAAATCCACCGGGAAGAGATTAAAACACAACTCATTTTATCGTACTTCACTTTATTGCACTTCACAAATATTACACTTTTTACAAATTGAATGTTTGTGGTAACTCTGAGTCCAGCAAATCTTTCAGGGCCATTTTTCCAACAGCATGTGCTCACCTCATCTCTGTGTCACATTTTGGTACTTCTTCCCATATTTCAAACTTATTCATTATTATTATATGTTAGGGTGATCTTTGATGTTACTATTGCAATTTTTTGGGGTGCCACAAAGTGCCTTCATGTAAGGCAGTGAACTTAATAAATGTGTGTTCTGACTGTTCTACTGACCAGCCAATCCTCCATTTATCTCCCTCTCCTCAGGCCTCCCTATTCTCTGAGACACTAAATGAAAATTAGGTCAATTAATATCCCTACAATGGCCTGTAAGTGTTCAAATGAAAGAAGGAGTCGCATGTCTCTCACTTTAAATCAAATGCTAGAAATGATGAAGTTTAGTGAGAAAGGCATATTAAAAGCTGAGCTAGGCCAAAAGCCAGGGCTCTTATGCCAAACAGTTAAGTAAGTAGTGAAAGCAAAGGAAAAGTTATTGAAGGAAATTAGAGATGCTATTCCAGTGAGCACATGAGTGATAAGAAAGTGAAAGGGCCTGGTTATTGACATGGAGAAAGTTTGAATGGTCTGGATAGAAGATCGAACCAGAAACAACGTTACCTTAAACCAAAGCCCAATCCAGAGCGAGGCCCTAACTCTCTTTAATTCTATGAAGGCCAAGAGAAGTGACAAAGCTGCAGAAGAAAAGTTGGAAGCTAGCATAGGTTTGTTCATGAGGTTTAAGGAAAGAAGCCATCTCCATAACATAAAAGCACAAGGTGGAGCAGCAAGTGCTGATGTAGAAGCTGCAGTGAGTTTTCTAGAAGATCTAGCTAAGATCATTGATAAAGGTGGCTACACTAAACAATAAATTTTCAGTGTAGACAAGACAGCCTTCTATTGGAAGAAGATGCCATCTAGGACTTTCCTAGCTAGAGAGGAGAAGTCCATGCTTGGCTTCAAAGCTTCAAAAAACAGGCATACTCTTGTTATGAGCTAATACAGCTGGTAACTTTAAGTTTAAGCTAATGCTCCTTTACCATTTAAAAAAATCCTAAGCCCTTAAGAATTATACTGAATCTATTCTGCCTATGCTCTATAAATAGAACTACAAAGGCTAGATGATAACACATCTATTTACAGAGTGGTTTACTGAATATTTTAAGCCCACTGTTGAGACCTACTGCTCAAAAAGAATCCTTTCAAATTATTACTGCTCATTGACAATGCACGTGGTCACCCAAGAGCTCTGATGGAGATGTACAAGGAGAGAAATGTCATTTTCATGCCTGCTAACATAACATCCATTCAGCTGCCCACAGATTAGGGAGTAATTTTGGCTTTTAAATTATATTATTTAAGAAATACATTGCATAAGGCTATAGCCACCAAAATGATTCTTCTGAAAGTTCTGAGCAGAGTACATTGAAAACATTCTGGAAAAGATTCACCATTCTAGATGCCATGAAGAGCATTCATGATTCATGGGAGGAGGTCAAAATATAGACATTAACAGGTTTTGGAAGAAGTTGATTACATCTTCATGGATGACTCTGAAGATTTTAAGACTCCAGTGGAGGAAGTCACTGCTGATGTGGTGAAAATAGTAAGAGAGCTAGAATTAGAAGTAGAGCTTGGAGATGTGACTGAATTGCTGTAATCTCAGGATCAAACTTGAGTGGATGAGGAGTTGCTTCTTACAGATGATCAAAGTGATTTCCTGGAATGAAATCTACTCCTGGTGAAGGTGCTATGCACATTGTTAAAAATGACAACAAAAGATTTAGAATATCACACAAAGTTAGCGGCAGGATTTGAGACAATTGACTCCAATTTTTTAAAAAGTTGTGCTGTGAGTCAAATGCTATCAAAAAGCATTGCATACTACAGAGAAATCTTCCATGAAAAAAGGAGTTTGTTGATGCAGCAAGCTTCATTGTTGTGTTATTTTAAGAAATCTCCACAGCCACCCCAGCCTTCAGAACCACCACCCTGATCAGTCAGCAAGACCCTCCGCCAACAAAAAGATTACAACTTGCTGAGGGCTCAGATGATCGTTAGCATTTTTTACCAAAAATGTATTTTTTAATTAAGGCATGTAGATTGTTTTCTAGATATAATGCTATTGCACAGTTAATATACTGCAATATAGTGTAAACATAACTTTTGTATGCACTGAGAAACCACAAAATTTGTATGGCTCATTTTATAGTGATATTCATTTTATTGCAGCAGTCTAGAACCAAATCCACAATATCTGAGGTGTGCCTTTATGTATTGTTGATTTTAATGTAGCATTCTTATTGCATCTCAGTACAAGTAAAAGGGAACTTAAAAAGCTAGCATTTCCTGAGAATCTGCTATGCAGTAGGCACCAGCTGAGGTACATTTATACATTATGTCATTGTCCACTTTGACAGATGACAAAGTGAATGATTTGCTCATAATCACTGACCTAACAAGTGAGGGGCCAGGACATGGACTCAGGTCACCTCTCCCACCTCCATGGTACTGCTGCTCAGGGCACTGTCAACATGAGCTGGCACATGAGTAAAGGTGATTCCCATTTGTGGACTTCTCTCTGCTGCTGCTGTTCAAACAGAAGGGAGACCCGTGAGCCACAGCTCACACCTGATTACTCAGACATGGACTCTTGGGCTCATGTGTTATCCAGGCCCTACATTCTTCCTTTCCTGTTGCTGGAGCTTTGATCGTCACACTTGCTCTTTCGTATGACCTTTACCCAGGAAAACCTCAATGGAAGCAGGGGGCGCTCTGCTGTGGACTTTATTCTTTGGGGGAAGCTCTGGAGAAATGTTGTACTTTGAAGCTATTTGCTTGTTAGTTTCATAGAGCAACATCCTGATTTCATAGAAACTTAAAGTTTTCTGTTTTGAAGGGATCTGAGAGATCATTTGTGCATCCATTTTCTTCCTATTTCTTATTACAGATAAAAGTGACTATGTGAAGGGCTGGGCGCGGTGGTTCGCACCTGTAATCCCAGCTCTTTGGGAGGCCAAGATGGGCAGATCGCTTGAGATCAGGAGTTTGAGAACAGCCTGGCCAATATGGTGAAACCCTGTCTCTACTAAAAAATACAAAAATTAGCCAGGAGTGGTAATGCATGCCTGTAATCTCAGCTACTACGGAGGCTGAGACAGGAGAATTGCTTAAACCCAGGAGGCAGAGGCTGCAGTGAGCCAAGATAGTGCCATTGTGCCACTGTACTCCAGCCTGGGTGACAGAGTGAGAGACTCCATCTCAAAAAAAAAAAAAAAAAAAGTGACTATATGAGTTATACTTTGGAGATCTCTGGGGTTAAGGCCTGTTGTTACGTATTATAGAACATCTTCTCTTGTTTTTTTTAATTTGTTTGTTTTTGTTTTTGTTTTTGGCATTTATATCATTTTAACAAAAGAAGTGAGAAAGGCCAAGTGTCTAGAATGCTTTCTCTTTTAGCAGTAGAACCTCTGGAGGTAGACATTTAGCAAGAAGCCTGCTAAACTGCAGACTAATTCCCTCCAACTTTGGTTAAATTTCTATCCCCCCATTAAAATCCCCAAATGCAATGTCATTAGCAGCATTCATTGCTCCTTGTAAGAGCTGGGAATGCACCCCAGATGTTGTGTTTTGAGCACAAAGGCCTGTGTGCCAGATTCACAGCATGGCTTAGAACCTTCTGAACCCCGCCCACTCTACAAGATACTCTTTGTGGCCTCTCCTAGGCTTCCAACATTATTATACAACCCCAGGCTTCTTCCTCTTTTGTAACCTCTCAGACAAGTAATAGATGCACTGTAGTCTTTGCCAGAAAATAAAATGAAAAGGAATGAGAAGTCCCTGCCAGAGTGGTTTTCTTTTGATGCTTTCTTTCATCTTCCTTCACCTCCCCTGTGGGGAAAAATAAGGCAATGTATTTATCAGCTTTTATTATCTTGATTTATAACCTCAGGTCCCAATTAGAAGGTAAAACATAAAGGCATAGATTTAAATGGTGCCAATTGTGCCCTTTCCATTTCATTCTTTTCTCTCTTTTGTCAGAAAAAAATCCTTTGATTTCATTTCTTCGTTCTTTATAATACTGTATTGATCTGCCAGTATAGAGAATGCATCAGCAACTCTCTTATCTTTGGCTAATACTACATTTTTCTGCACTAACTACAACCCACAAACTGTACATTTGTGTCATTACATGCCTGGTTTGCACACATTAAATTAGATATACAATGTGCATTCTATACTTTATTGAGTTGATTATGACAAGAATTGTGATGAATGGCATTTGGTAGCTTTCATTTATCATCCAGAAAGCTTCATTTTCCAACATCAATCAGGCAATTAAAAGGACCACTAGTAGGCTGACCTATTGTGTGTCTTCATTCTCTTACTTTGTTTCATGTTCATTATGGTTCACAGTACAGAATGATGACATTCCTGCATTCATTCATTCAGTCATTCAAACAATTTTCATTGCATGCCTTCTAAGTGCTGGACACCAGTCAAGGCACAGGGAAGAACACTAAAATAACAGACAAAATCCTTTCTCTTGTGTGGCTAACAAGAAAGGGCTGGGAAGGATAACAGACCAATAAACCATGTATTTGTAATATATGCAGGGGCATGAGCACTAGGCTGGGGAAAGGGCTAGTGAGGACAGGAAAGGGAAAGGAGGCCACAGTAGTCAGGAAGATCCTCTTTAAGAAGGTGACCTGGAGCAGAGACTTGCATGAAGTAGAGAAGCAAACTCTGCAGCCACCTGTGAGAGCCTTCCAAGCACAGGGAGCAACATGTGTCAAGCAACATGAGGATGCAGCAGAGCCAGCATATACGAGAAACTGAAAGGACATGAAATCTGGTGCACAGGCAGTGACCGGAAAAGTGGCTGGAGAGTAGGTAGCAGATGGATAGATTTATGTAAGGCCATGTGAGCCCAATGACAACTTGATTTCATTCTGAGAGAGTTGGGATGCCATCAGAGGACTTTGAGCAGAGGTAACATAATCTGACTTTTGCTTTAAAAGAGTCACTCCAGCTGTAGTGAGAATAGACAATTGAGGGTAACAGTAGAAACCAGGAAACCAGATATGAGTTATTACAATAATCTGGGAAAAGATAATGGTGTCTTAGACCAGGATAGCAGTGGTGGAGGGTAGAGAGACAAGGTTAGGTTTGTATTGTGAAGGCAAAGCCAGTAGGCTTTGCTGACTAACTAGATATGCGATGAGAGGAGTAGGAACAAGGGTAACTCCAAGAATTGGAGATGCATATCTGGATGAATGAAGTTGGTGTTTGCTGAGAGAGGGAAGCCTGAAGAAAGAGAAATTAGAGACAGGCAGGAAGAAACCAAGAGGTCTCTTTTGGGCATATTAACTTGGGGTTCCTACTCCCCAACAATCACCAATTAATAAATTTTCATCCTTCTCATAGATTAGTCTTGATTGCAGCGTAGACTTGTGGCTGAGTGTGGTCTCTGGAGCCTGTCTTCCTTGTCTTGAAGCCCACCCACACTAGCTCTGTAATCTGAAAGAAATGACAACTTTTCTGTACCTCAGTTTCTTTTAATGTTTAGTTTTCTTATACAAAAAACTTTTTTTTCCATAAGTTTTTGGAGTACAGGTGGCATTTGTTTACATGAGTAACCAAATAAGTTCTTTAGTGGTGATTTGTGAGATTTTGGTGTACCCATTACCCGAACAGTATACACTACACCATATTTGTAGCCTTTTATCCCTCGCCCCCCTCTCACTCTTCCCCCCAAATCCCCAAAGTCCATTGGATGATTCTTATGCCTTTGCATAATAATTAAACTAGATGTACAATGTGCATTCTATACTTTATAGCTTAGCTTTACTTTATAGCTTAGCTCCCACATATCAGTGAGAACATGGGATGTTTGGTTTTCCATTTTTGAGTTAGTTCACTTAGAATAATAGTCTCCAATCTCATCCAGGTCACTGCAAATGCTGTTAATTCATTCCTTTTTATGGCTGAGTAGATAACATAATACCACAGTTTCTTTATCCACTCGTTGATTGATGGGCATTTGGGTTGGTTCCATTATTTTGCAACTGGGAATTTTGCTTCTATAAACATGCATGTGCAAGTATCTTTTCCGAATAATGACTTCTTTTCCTCTGGGTAGATACCCAGTAATGGGATTGCTGGATCAAATGGTAGTTCTGCTTTTAGTTCTTTAAGGAATCTCCATACTGTTGTCCATAGTAGCTGTACTAGTTTACATTCCCACCGGCAGTGTAGAAGTGTTCCCTGTTTGCCACATCCATGCCAATATCTACTGTTTTTTTATTTTTTTGATTATGGCCGTTCTTGCAGGAGTAAGGTGGTATCACATTGTGGTTTTGATTTGCATTTCCCTGATCATTAGTGCTGTTGAGCATTTTTTAATGTTTGTTGGCCATTTGTATAGCTTCTTTTGATAATTGTCTATTCATGTCCTTAGCCCACTTTTTGATGGGATTGTTTGTTTTTTTCTAATTTCTCAGTGATAAATACATATTGTTTATTTTATAAAATAGTTCTTTTTCAAGGAAGAAATTCTAGTGATAGCAAAATTAATATGCACTGAAAAATATGGGTATGTTGGTTATGTTAGAAACTTTAAAATCATTTAAAGACAGAATCCAAACAAGGTTTGATTGGAGAGAAAAAAAACAGTAAAATACATTTTTGAAGCAATCTGGAAAATTTCATCATGGACTGGAGATTAGATTGCATTTGTCAAACTAGGGCCTGCTGCCTGTCTTAGTAAATAAAGTTTTGGTAGACTACAGTCATGCTTGTTTGTTTATGAGTAGTCTAAGGCTGCTTTCTTTTCATAACAGCAGAAGTTGAGTAATTTTGACAAAGAACCCAGAGCTCACAAAGCCAAAAGCACTTATTATTTGGCCTTTTATAGGAAAAAAATGCTGATACATTAAAGTTACATGAAAAACATTCATAACTTTTGGAGAGTCAAATGGAATAATCTCTACATATTTCACTCTCATATCTAAAATTTGCTTTAATATATTTCAACAACAAAGACTAAAGTAAAAAGGGTTAGATGGAGAGAATCTTAATAACTGTTGCAGCTAAGTGAAGACTATCTTAGGATTCATTTTGTTTTCTTCTCTACATTTGTGTGACTTTTTGTACAAGGAAAGAATACAGAACTGTTTAAGTCAGTTAATTAGTATACTTGATAGATTATTTACCAAAGTGGCTGCAATTACTCTTCTCCATATCCTTCAGCTGGGGAATCCTGCAGTGTATGTGTACAGTGAAATATTACTCAGCAATAAAAAGGAAGAACTATTGACCCACTCAATAACATGGATGAATTTTAAATGCATATTGCTGAGTGAAAAAAGCCTAGATTCAAAAGGCTACATATTTGTATTCGTCCATTCTTGCATTGCTATGAAGCTCTACCTGAGACTGGGTAATTTATAAGAAAAGAGGTTTAATTGGCTCATGTTTCCGCAGCTGTTCAGGTAGCATGGCTGGAGAGGTCTCAGGATACTTTCTAAAGCGGGCAGGCACTCTTACACGGCTGGAGAAGCAGAAAGAGACAGAAAGGGGAGGGGCTACATGCTTTTAAACAACCAGATCTCATGAGAACCCACTCACTGTCATGAGAACAGCAAGTGGGAAATCCACCCCCATGATCCAATCACCTCCTACCAGGCTCCTCTTCTAACACTGGGGATTACAATTTGACATGAGATTTGGGTGGGGACACCAATCCAAACCATATCAGTATTGCATGGCATTCTGGAAAAGGCAAAACTATAGGGATGGTGAAGAGATCAGTGGTTGTCAGGGGTTAAGGGTTGTGGGAGGGGCTTACTACAAAAAGAAAATTTGGAGGGGTATGGGAACTTCTTAGTATACTGAGTATGGTGATGGCATTATTTTATGCCCAGTCTTGGGTGATTTTAGTTATTATCAGTTAATCACCAATGATCTGAGCAACTCTGCATTAGAAAGAATATCCAACTTCTGAGAGGCTGACACTGTAACCCCAACTCTCTAATGAGGTGCTGCCCCTGAGAAGTTCCTAGCTCTTTACTATATTCCCTTTGATCTGGACTCCCCACACCATGAAAACTGTCCACGCCAACCTCCTCTTATAACTCCCTCTCATCAGAATGCCTTACTTCCCCTTGCTTTAACCTCATAAACCTTTGTCTAAGGAATAGAGAGTGGTGTGTGCAGAACCTCAGGTTGTCCCTCAGCTATCTCCTGGCCAGTCCCTGAGGGACTTGAGCCTAGTTCTTAAGGAGAAGGTGATTGAAATAAGCTGAATGAGTCAAGAGAAGATGTCACCTCAGAGGATGATGCCAGAAAACTAAAGCAAAATCTGTTCTGTCTCACAGCCTAATAACAGCAACAAAAATTATGTCAACACAGGGAGGCAAAGGTTGGAGTGTAAGAGAGACTAACTCCACACTGGAAAAAGTTCTGACAAATGAACAACCAGGAGCATATACATGGTGACCAACATGAGGCCACCAGTGGCCTTTATGATCCCAGGAGCTGTGACCCATAGAAGCACAGGTGGGTCTACAGAGCACAGAGTGGGTCACAAGAGCACAGAAGAGTGGCCATATCGACTTCACGGAAGACATGCAATCTGCCCTAAGATCTTGTGACAAAAAAAGAAGAGAGAGAGCTAGGAGACAGTCAAGGAAAAGATTCTGTGACTGTGAAAACTGCTTCTTAATGGTACCCTGCATTGTGGTACCTGCAATGAGTGTCACAGTGTGGTCTGCACTGAGTGTCACAATGATCATCTAAGATTGAGACATTCTTATCCTTGCTATGTGATATAATTTGGCTCTGTGTTCCCACGCAAATCTCATCTCAAATTGTAATCCTTCCTGTGTCAAAGGATGGGCCTGGTGGGAGGTGATTGGATCATGAGAGTGGTTCCCTCCTACTGTTCTCATGGTAGTGAGGGAGTTCTCATGAAATCTTATGGTTTTAAAAGTGGCAGGTTCCCCTGCAAACACTCTCTCTCCTGCCGCCTTGTGAAAATATGCCTTGCTTCCCTTTTGTCTTCTGCCATGATTGTAAGCTTTCTGAGGCCTCCCCAGCCATGTAGAACTGTGAGTCAATTAAACCTCTTTCCTTTATAAATTACCTAGTCTCAGGTAGTATCTTTATAGCAGTGTAAGAAAGGACTAATACAGAGAATTGGTACTGAGAGTGGGGTACTGCTATAAAGATAACCTGAAAATGTGGAATTGACTTTGGGACTGGGTAACAGGTAGAGTTTGGAACAGTTTGGAGGGCTCAGGAGAAGACAGGAAGATGTAGGAAAATTTGTTACTTCCTAGAGACTTGCTGAATGGTTTTGACCAAAATGCTGATCGTGATGTGGACAATGAAGTCCAGGCTGAGGTGGTCTCAGATGGAAATGAGGAATTTACTGGGAACTGGAGTAAAGGCCACTCTTGGTATGCTTTAGCAAAGAGGCTGGTGGCATTTTGCCCCTGCCCTAGAGATCTGTGGAACTTTGAACTTGAGAGAGATGATTTAGTGTATCTGGCAGAAGAAATTTCTAAGCAGTAAAGCATTCAAGAAGCGACCTGGCTTATTCTGAAAGCATTCAGTTATATGGGCTCACAAAGAGATGATTTGAAATTGGAACTTATGTTTAAAAGGGATGCAGAGGATTAAAGTTTGGAAAATTTGCAGTCTGACCATGTGGTAGGTGCTCTCTCTCTCCTGCTGCCTTGTGAAGATGTGCCTTGCTTCCCCTTCGCCTTCTACCATTATAAGTTTCCTGAGGCCTCCCCAGTTATGTGGAATAGGGAGTAAATTAAACGTCTTCCCTTTATAAATTACCCAGTCTCAGGGAGTATCTTTATAGCAGTGCTAGAATGGACTAATGCATAATGTAAGAAGAGGAGGAGAGGCTCCTGACAGCCACAGGCAACCTAAGATGCTAGCTCCTCAGGGAACAAATCCTTGCTACATTCCCTGAAAGTAGACATAGAGTTCAACCTGCACCTATTCAGAATCCCTCTCACCTTTGGCTACCAGTGGCCCACAATGCAAAGCTCTCTTATCATCTAATTTTGAGTTTACTGTTCTGTGTCTTCTTACATAATTCTTTTTAGTTCTGCACCATTCTTTCTCCATCATCATCTGGAATACCTCATTTCATTCTAATGAGTCTTCTTCTATCCTATCCTCTTCAAAGAACCCTCGCTCCATGTCCATGTCTGGGCAACATCTCCTTCTCCTAGTGCTGCATTTTGCTTTCTCTTCTTCCACATGCTTAACCCCCTCCACCTTTGGTCATCTAACCCTATGTCTGTGCTGCAGATCCCCTGGCCACTTTTCCACATTCACTGAGGACGTTGGCACCTGAACAACAATCTTCCAGTCAAGGCCTAGTATATCACCAGAACACCCCAGTGCTCATGTCTTGAGGCCTACAAATACCCTAGGCTCATAACATTTGTCCTCTGAACTCTTTTCTTCACCGCTGTAAGAATTAAAGAAAGAGGAAAGAAATACGAAAGGTGGCTTGCCAGTCAAGACAGATTTATTTTAGAGAAAATAAACCTGAGAGGAGCCTACTGGCTGAGTCAAGTCAGAGGCACACTCTCTTACAGACTAAGAGTTTTTAATGATTCAGGGTGGGAGAGTTTATCAGAGTCTTTGACTGCTTCTGTGTTTTTTTGTTTTTTGCTTTTTTGTTGTGCTTTTCCCCAACCTCCCTCTGTGCCCACGCTGTCTTATCTGTGTTTTACTGTCTGCCCTTTCTGGCTGCTTGTAGTTAGAAGAGAGGTGATTTCCTTGAAATGCATGAGGCTAGAAAGGGAGCTGGAATTTAAAGTGGCGATGTTTGTCCGAGATGATGGTGCTCCTGCTCTATCAACCACCACTTCTCATTACCCAACCTTCTGTGACCACACTTAACATCAGTAATGGCAAACATGCAGCACTACTGCCAAAATGTCTGCATCCTGAGATCCTTGCAAATTGGTTGTGTCCTTTTATTAATTTTTTATAGATTGGGTCTTGCTATGTTGCCCAGGTTGGAGTGCAGTGGCTATTCACAGGTATAATAATAGCATGCTGCAGCCTCAAATTCCTGCCTTCAAGCAGTCCTCCCACCTCAGCCTCCTGCATAGGTGGGACTATAGGTGCATGCTACCATGCCCAATGGTCATGTCATATTTTCCCCAACCTGGATAGGGCATTAGAACCATCCTCACACAGTGCAAACTGGGTGAATATTATCCATGTTTCTACATTAGGTCATTACCCAGAACTTCACAATGCCTACAATCTTAAATTCCCATAAACTATTCTCTGTCATTACCACCTGCTCTTCAAATTCATGGAGAACTCTATCACTCCATTTACCTCTTTCAGGGCTACTTGGCATCCTAGTAGCCTTGCTTTCTTCTGCAACTATCCCAACATCCTAAACTCAGGATCAAACCAACAATTCCTTTTCTCTGTTCCTTTCTGGGTTTGCCTGGCACAGCTGGGAGAGATTTATACAATCATACTAAAACAAAAGCATGATCACCAACATCAAATGGCCCTTCAGTACCATTCGGAAATCTTTTTATCTGCCATATTTTCTGCCTGCCCCACACATTTTAAAACACCCTTTTGGGAAATTTGAAAATGTGCACTCCCCACTTTTCTGGCCTCCTGTACAACTAAACCACAGGCCTATGATCTATGTATTCCCAGGTAACTCACCCTTGCGAGATTTTGACTTGGAAGTCAGCAATGTAAAGAAAGAGGTATCAGTTTGTGAGGCATCAGTTTGACTGGTGAGGGCAGCAGCAGAAGCCTCCAGCTTTTGGAGTAGGCAGTGGCTACAATGTGGACAGAAGTCCTTTCCACCAAGGGGCCAAGACAGACACACAGGGGAAGTGAGAGAACATGTCTTATATTGTATTACAGTAAGTGCTTTGACTGCCTGCAATTTATTTTTACAACTTCTGTCCCTATGTACTTGGCTTATAGTAGGTGCTTAATGAATTTTAAGCACGAAAGACTTGCCCAAGATCACTCAATGGGCAGAGGAACCAGATGTCAAGCTCATGTCTTCCGACTTTAAAGCCACTAATCTTTCCCAGATGTAATTAGCAGAGCTATTTCCTCTGTCTGACTCCCATTGGGCCTGGGATAAATAGTGATGGTTGCTTGCAATAAATTACTCAGTCTCTGGCTTTCCTGCTTTTGGCTCAGCAGCAGACATAGTGGGACCATTTGCAGAGGTCACAGGGAATTCTATATTTGCTAAGAGGGATGATTCACTGCGCCCTCTAAAAGGAGCAGCTGAACTTATGTTCCTGTAAGAGACTCGACCTTGAAGAAACTGTGAGCAGGCACTGCGGGAAGCCTGGCTGTTGAAAAATGATGAGGGGCTTGGAGGACTTCCAAATGCCAGAGAATGTTGCAAGGGAAATGTTCAGGGTTAAAGTAAAACAGTTATCTCCCATTCCTAAAACAGAGAATAACAACAGCTTGAAATGAATGCGACTCTTCAGTCATTTCAAAAGTCTTTTTATAGTACTGTTCCTCAAGACTTTCCACAAATGTACTATGAAACAGTTGGCAGAGACAATGCTCTGTGTTGATCTATTCCTTTCTTTTTTATCCTAGTACAGCAAAACTGCATTTCCCAAGCTCCTCTTCTCTCAATGGGTCACATGACTTGTTCTAGCCAATAGAACGAGGGTGGAAGTAATGTGACCACTTTCAGGTGGCCCCTAAAGTCTCCTGTGAGATCTTCCAATCTTGCTCTCCTCACTCTGCATGGCTGGAAATGAATACTCTGATATCTGAAACAACATGATGAAGGAGCCAGGATGCCTAAGTTCACCACTTAGAGAAGAGACAGCTTGAAGAGTCATTCTGGAGAGCTGGCTGACCAAACTCATTGGATTGTAACATATATGAGAATATAAACCTTTTATTCTGATATGCCAGAGGCACATTATGGATTGTATTACAATGACTAGCATTAGCTGTCCTGATTAATAGACACTGTGACAAGATTCTTTATTGCTAAAAGAAAAAAAAAGCAATGGCTGATACCTGATTAACCGGCACTGTGACAAGATTTTTTATTGCTAAAAGAAAAAAAAAGCAATGGCTGATACCATTTAAAATAAAACTTACAATTAGGGCAATTCAGTTTGAAATGTGTTTATGAAGTTATTTCATAGCACTAATTACAGTTCTAACAATACGTATTTCTGTAGGTGTATTTTCAATTCTCTACTAAGTAGTAAGCTCTGTGGGACTGGAAGTTGTACATGTTTTGTTCTTCACTGCAGAGGTCATACTCCTCAGAGTACAGGACCCATGGTGGGAAATATTAGCTTCATGAATGAGTGAATGAATGACTACACACAAGGTTTGATAATTAGCATCCAGAATAACAAAGATAAATACAATGAATTAATGATTCATAGTGAGGCTTAGTCAAGTATACAAAAAGAACAAGATGAAATGCAACATAATTGTGATATTATGAAGTGTATATTTGGTCTTCACCCCTGTTTACTGTCATACACACAATTCCTAGATGCTTGGAATCTCCAAAGTGTTGTCTTTTTGTACGCTAATGTTCACTGATAGCTTCAGGATGGAGGTGGTCACCAGAAGGGCAAAGGCATGATTATAGGGTTGGAACTTCTGGGCCCACCTCCCCAACTTCCAGGGAGAAGAGCGGGACTGAAAGACAGACTGATCAGCAATGGCCTGTGGTTTGATCATAATGAAGCCTCCATAAAAACCCAAGTGGACAGAGTTTGGCAAGCTTTTAGATAGCTGAACACATGGAGGCTCCCAGAGGGTGGCATGCCCAGTGAGGGCATGGAAGCTTCACACCCCTTTCTTCATACCTTACCATACACATCTCTTCATCTATATTCTTTGTAATATCTTTTATAATAAACCAGTAAATGTAAGTAACTATTTCTCTGAGTTTTGTGATCTGCTCTAGCAAATTAATTGAACCCAAGATGGGGTCATGGAAACTCTTACTTGAAGCCAGCTGGAGAGAAGTTTCAGAGGCCAGACTTGCTACTAGTGTCCAAAGTGGGGAGCAGTTTTGGGGACTGAGCCCTCAACCTGTGGCATCTGATGCTGTCTCCGGGTAGATAGCCTCAGAATTGAATTAAAGGACATCCAGCTGGTGCCTTCTGCAGAACTGATTGCTTGCTTGTTGATAGAGAGAAAACTTCCCCAACATTTGATCACAGAAGTCTTCTGTATTGATGATTATTGCAGTGTGAGAGCAGAGGAAAAATAAGCTTTTTCCAAACAATAGTATTTTTAAAAAGTAATAGAGTAAGAAGCCAACCTGAAGGGTTCCCAACGGAACATAGGAGCAATAAAATAAATAACATTGTATTGGGTTATGATCTGTAAACCAAAAAAAAAAAAAATGTCTGAAACAGGTTCCAACCAATTTAGAGGTTTATTTTGCCAAGGTTTGCTGAGGTTTATTTTGCCATGGTTGAAGATGTACCCAGGAAAAAGAAACACAAGCCACTGTAGGATCTGGGGCCTGCAATTTTTCCAAAGAGGATTTTAAGGACTTCAATATTCAAAGGGGAAAAAATGGGCAAGAGGGGAAAGGAAGACAGAAAAGAAGGGGCAGCATATGGTCACATTCTTATGAGGCTTTGATTGGTGTTCCCTGAATCCACATGTTGCATGTGGAAAGGAGAGGCTGTAGGGGCAGTCAATTATGTATTTTCCTCCTGTGCAGTAAATCTGCACTTTACATAAGATAAAGTAAATATGGAGTAGAGGTCAAACATGCATTTGTCTTGGGGTGGGCAGGAGGATGATTTCTAGCCCCTTCTTGTCCTATAGCCATGAAGATAAGCTGTTAATTTACATTGTCAAGGTGAAGAAGTCCTCCTAGGAAAATATTTGGCCTTCTGTCTACAATGATCTGTTTAAGAACAAAAGGAAAGGCAGGTTTTTGTGTCACTTGGTTTCTAAGTTTAATTTTTCCTTATGGCATATTGAGTTTGAGGTCCCAAGATTTTGTTTTCCTTTCACAGATCCAAAGCATGAAATAAATATCCAAGAATTCATGATGATATAAATAAATATTTGGGCTGGGCACAGTGTCTCAAGCCTGTAATCCCAGCACTTTGAGAGGCTGAGGCAGGTGGATCACCTTAGGTCCGGAGTTTGAGACCAGCCTGACCGATATGGTGAAACCCCATCTTCACCAAAAATACAAAAAGTAGCTGGGCATGGTGGCACACGCCTTAGTCCCAGGTGCTAGGGAGGCTGAGACAGGGGAATTGCTTGAACCCAGGAGGCAGAGGTTGCTGTGAGCTGAGATCATGCCACTGCACTCCAGCCTGGGTGACATAAATAAATAAATAAATGTTTGAATAAATAAGTAAATGAAAATGAGAGATAAATCTCACATGTAGAGGAATCCAAATAGTTGATGTAGGTAATTTCCCTTCAAGGACATGGAGTCTACTTCCTTACCCCTTGAGTGAGTGTGTGCTTAATGACTTCCTTTCAAAAAGCAGAGTGTGAAAAGATGGTATGGGGGGAAGTAAGTTTACTGTAGAGAAGTCTGGAAAAACTACCTTGGCCAAGTGATTGAGGCTAATATTATTAATAATAACTCATATTGAAAAATGTGTACTCTTACAGTAATGTGATGGGAAAGGCATTTCACCTCTGAGGTTTCCCTCCCAAAGACATGTAACAATGGTGTAATAATAAGAAAAGACATTAAAAAAACCCAGCTTGAGGAGTATCTCTTCCTCAAAGGTCATCAGAAACCAGGAAAGTCTGAGAAACCATTTTAGCTAAGAGAAGCCTGTATTAGAATTCTCCAGAGAAATATGTGATTATGAAGGCTGGCAAGGCCGAAGTCTGCAGAGCTCATGACCCAGTTCAAGTCTGAAGGCCAGGAGTTGCCTGGAAAATCAGTAAGAGACAACATCCAGTTTGAAGGCCATCAGGCAGGAGAAATTATCTTACTTGGGGGAGGGTTAGTCTTTTGGTCCATTCAGGCCTTCAACTGATTGGATGATGCCTACCTATATTATGTAGACCATCGGCTTTACTCAGTTTTCCAATTTAAATGTTTATCTCATCCAAAAACACCCTCATAGAAACATTCAGAATAATGTTTAACCAAATATCTGGGCACTCCATGGCCCAGTCAAACTGACACAAAGTTAACCATTACAGAGCCTAGGGAGACATAATAACTAAATGTAAGTGATATCCTAAATTAGATCTTGAAACAGAAAAAGGACATTGAAACCAGGTATGGTGGCACATGCCTGTAGTCCCAGCTACTCAGGAGGCTGAGGTGGGATAACTACCTGAGTCCAGGAGTTCAAAGTTGTAGTGCATTATGATCATGTCTGTTAATAGCCACTACACTCTAGCCTGGGCAACAGAGAGAGACCTCATCTCTCAGAAACAACAGCAACAGAACATTACACAAAACTAAAGAAATCCAAACAAAGTATAAATTTTTATCAATAATAATGTACCAATATTGGTCCAATGGTAACAGATGCACTGTACTAATGTAAGTTGTTAATAGTAAAGGAAACTGGATGAGGGGTCTATGGGAACTCTCTGTACTCTCTTCAACTTCTCTGCAAATCTGAAACCATTATAAAATTTTAAAAGTGTACTTGTTTTAAAAAGTGATATAGTTTTGTACACAGGAAACACCACATCAGTTGATGAGTGACATCAAGAATGGCTTATGGAAGAGGTGGCTTTTGAAATATTCATTTTAAATGCAGGTGGGCATCATATTATAAAAGCTTTTGGCCGAGTGCGGTGGCTCACTCCTGTAATCCCAGCAGTTTGGGAGGCTGAGGCGGATGGATCACCTGAGGTCAGGAGTTCAAGACCAGCCTGGCCAATATGGTGAAACCCCATCTCTATTAAAATACAAAAATTAGCCAGGTGTGGTGGCATGCACCTGTAATCTCAGCTACTTGGGAGACTGAGGCAGGAGAATTGCTTGATCCTGGGAGGCGGAGGTTGCAGTGAGCTGAGGTCGAACCACTGCACTCCAGCCAGGCAACAGAGTGAGACTCTGTCTCAAAATAAATAAATAAATCCTTTGAATGCCAGATTGTCAAGTATTTATGCCTGATGGTCTTAGAGCTCTAGATATTAAACATTAGATCAGTAAAAGAGTGAGGAAAGGGAATGTAAATCGAGAAATGATTTCTGGGTAAAGGCAGATCCAGTGTGGAGCCAACTGTGGGAATGGAAAGGAGGCAGTGGTGTTGGACACTATATTTTCATACCACTATGAAGAAATACTTAAGACTGGGTAATTTATGAAGAAAAGAGGTTTGATGGACTCACAGTTCCACATGGCAGGGGAGGCCTCACAATGATGGCGGAAAGCGAAGGAGGAGCAAAGGAACGTCTTACCTGGTGGCAGACAAGAAAACATGTGCAAGGGAACCGCCTTTCATAAAACCATCAGATTTCATGAGACTTGTTCACTATCATGAGAGCAGCATGGAAAAGACCTGCCTCCATGGTTCAATTACCTCCTGCTGGTCCCTCCTACAACACATGGAGATTATGGGAGCTACAATTCAAGATGAGATTTGGGTGGGGACAGAGCCAAACCATATCAGACACCAAGGAGTGGCTTGACAGGATTTAGGAACTGATTGGATAGGACATGGTAGAGAAGAATTCAGAGGATTTTATATGATTTTATGGGACTTTAACTTGCATGACTTGAAGGATGGTGATGATCTAAAGGAAGATGTGAATGTTAATTATACAAATTGAGTCATTCTTGTCAAACCCAAGCAAATCAGAGTCGAGGGACCAGGGAAAAAAGCACTCACGGCACAGGACACCTGCTCCAATAATTAAATTTTCCACAAGCCCAGCTGCTGAAACCATGTGCTGTGACTCTGACTGGTTTTACTACCACCATCTCTCACCAATCAGAGCTGGCCAGATCTCTAAAGCTTCTCTAGTGCCTATGAGCTTTCTTTCAAAAACAATGCCTGACATTTCTCTTTCTAATGAAACTCTCAGCCTTCTCTTTTTTCTTTGAACATACCTAAGATCACATTGTCTGTGTGTTTGCCCTGAATCTCAATTCTTGCTTCTCAAATAAAATGTTTTAATGGTTGAGATTCATTTCTATATTTTATTTGACTTCAACGAGGGTAAAACAAGAGCAAGGGCAGATTTAGAAAAGAATGAAATGTTGGATTTGCACTATTCTCAACTCTCCAGACAGGAATGTCTGGAAGACTTGGGAAACACATACAGGGTACTTGGGAGGGCATGTCTGTTTAGAGATGTCCCTGAGTCCTCATCAGAGATGGGAAGCAGCTGCAGCTCTGAAAGTAGAAAAGACCTCCCAAAGGAGGAGGAAGGAAGAGGGTTAAGGCCAGATTGCCAGAGGACACCAATCTTTTGGGGGAAGTATGGGGAAACAGAGTGCCTAAAGAGGTCATAGTAGAACCAGAAAATAGTGTGCAACTGAAGCTTGAGATTACCCTCCTGCCCCCTTCTTGAAGAAACAAAGTAAAAGAAAAAAAGAAAAAACAAAACCCTGTAAGATGCACTGTAGATCAATAATTCTAAACCAAAAATTCAGGAAAGGAGAAGGTGCAACCTATTCAGAAGTCCTTTAATGTTCAGAAAAAGACCATTGTAGGTATGGTTAACAAATTGAAGACAAAGACAAAAATGATTTAGGGGGTGGTCTGTTGGGGGGTGGTTGTTGATATAATGAAGGGAATATTACAATAATAACCTAGAACTATAAATTCCAAATAAAATGAGCAAAGGTTGAATCATAGAATTAAAGACATATATTTATATTTAAAGAATATTTTGTGATAAAACAATAAAAGTTACTGTTTCAAAGGTATCACAATACTGTTTTATCCTGATATACGTTTATTATTTACTTGATACATTTGAAAGCAAATGGTTTCAAACTAATGATTTAAGCATGATTTCTAACATCTATGTTACTTCAAAAGAGAAAATAAATGAAATATAGCCTATGTAAGATGAAAACATAGTTTACAACAACAAAAAAGTAAACAACAAAGAAGAATAAAAAGCAGGACACCTTAAAGGCATCAGAAATATAGAAAAATACACCAATTTCACTATGAGTGTAAGCCATTTAATCAAAACTATTAAAATGCGAAAGTATTAGATTAGACTAAAAATACCAGAAAAATTTAAAAATAGACAAAGATACACTCAAGAAAATGCAAAATGAAGGCCGGGTGTGGTGGCTCACGCCTGTAATCCCAGCACTTTGGGAGGCCAAGGTGGGAGGATCACCTGAGGTCAGGAGTTCGAGACCAGCCTGACCAACATGGGGAAACCCTGTCTCTACCAAAACTACAAAATTAGCTGGGTGTGGTGGCACATGCCTGTAATCCCAGCTACTCCGGAGGCTGATGCAGGAGAATCACTTGAACCAGGGAGGCGGAGGTTGCGGTGGCCTGAGATCACACCATTGCACTCCAGCCTGTGCAACAAGAGTGAAACCCCGTCTGAAAAAAAAGAAAAAAAAAAAGAAATGCAAAATGATTTATGCCCAGTGCCCATCATTTGGACACTGGTTGGATAAACATTCACACAGTGGAGTGCTACCCTCTCTTCTGACCTTTAACCGGAATAAGGATGATCTCTATGTCCTGCTATGGAGATGTTCCCAGAGCAGATCCCTGCAGTGGCCATTTAGATGATTCTCTCCCTCCAGACAATGGCAAGAGTTCACTTCTGTGCTATAGGATAGAAAAATAACAGTGTTTTCCCTACTCTCTACTCTCAGTCACTCAGTGCAACACTTCTGCCACCAGTTGTACAGGGGTTTTCCCCACATGAAGCAATTCTTACCCCACATGAAGCAATTTCATGTCCTCTCTGTCTCCTCCAGGCACCTCCATGTGTTCAGCTATGTGGAAGCTCCCCAAACCCAGTCGTTTTGGGTTTTTATGGAGGTTTCATTACATAGGCATGATTGATTACATTAATGCCCACAGGTGTCAACTCTACCTTCAGCCCTTCTCCCCTCCCAGGAGACTACAGGATGGGGCTGAAAGTCCCAACTCTCTAATCACGCCTAGGTCTCTCCCATGACCAGTCCCCGTCCTGAAGCTATTTAGGGGCTGCTAGACAGTAGTCATTCATTAGCATACAAAAGACATTCTTGTCACTCCAGGAGCTAGCTCTTGTCACGTTTAGGAGCTGTATGCCAAGAAATGGAGACAAAACCCAAATATATATTTCACAATATCACATCCACCCACTTGAATTTTGTCTTGCCAATAAAATGTAAGTGATGTGCACCACTTTTCTGTGAAGTTGTTAAGAGGAAGCATGATTCACCTTTCTCTCTTTTCCCTTTGCCAAGGCTACAAAATGTTCTAGATGGTGGCTGCTCCTTTAGCAAGGATCCAAGTCAGGATGACAGGGACACAAAACAGAGCTCCTGGCTGACTAGCAAAGGGCACGTAACATGAGCCTGACATAGAGCTTTGTTGTATAAAGTCGCTGAGACCTTGTGTTAGTTTGTTGCCATAGCTTAACACAGTATCCTGACAGATACATAAACAGGCACCCAGAAATAGAAAGCGTTTGGGATATAGAAAATGATTCTTCCAAATATGGCACTTGGGCATGCTGCATGCTTTTGAAAATTGAGGCCCAGTGCAGTGGTTCATGCCTATAGTCCTGGCACTTTGGGAGGCCGAGGCGGGAGGATTGCTAGAGCCCAGGAGTTTGAGACCAGCCTGGGCAACATAGTGAGACCTGTATCTTAATAAAAAGGAAAAAGAAAGAAAATTGAAAGGACTCAGAAATAAGCCTCAGAATCAAGGTCCCTCTAACCTTGTCTTTTCTCCTCCTTCCTTTCGACAGCAGAGAGAGGGACTGTCTCTGAAATTTCCTTATCTAACCAAGAAAGCTTCTTGCCAAAAGAAATACAATTGCCTGTTCCCTCCCTGTTACCTCATTATCTACAGCAGAAAAGAAGGTTGAAGAATGTAACCACACCTGGATAAACTTTTCCACAAGATAATGCCTGCCTCTCCACCTCACATTCTAAAGATAATCATCATTTACAAGTTAATTTCTGTATCCCTGGTCCATTCATTTTCCCTAATAATTGTTTACCACCCTTAAAAGAACTGGCTACATTCCCTATATCCTTCCTCCTCTATGAAAAAGGTATAGAAGCTTCTGTACCCCATTAGGAGATTGGGGTAATCACTGTTTGATTCCCTCACCCACATGTTAATAAATTTGTATGCTTTTTCTCCTATTAATCTGCCTTCTGTCAGTTGATTTTCAGTGAACTTTTACAGAATGCAGGGGAAGTTTCCCTTGGCCCCTACAGTTTTGCACTGTGAGCAGGATAGCAAAACTGCTCTGCTCTTCTGGAAGCCACAGTCAAGGGAGCCCAGGACTCAACAAACCCGTAGGATAAGAAATTCTTACCAGCCAGGCTCCAAGCCTCTCTTTGTGCAATCTGGTCCAGTAGACAGTAAAAGTCACTGTCCCTTTTCCTCTCCAAATTCTTTTTTTTTTTGAAACAGAGTCGCACTCTGTTGCCAAGGCTGGAGTGCAGTGGTACGATCTCGGCTCACTGCAACCTCTGCCTCCCAGGTTTAAGCAATTCTTGTGCCTCAGCCTCCCGAGTAGCTGGGATTACAGCCATGCACCACCACTACCTAGTGGTGGTGCTAATTTGTGTGGTTTTAGTAGAGATGCGATTTTGCCATGTTGGCCGGGCTGGTCTCAAACTCCTGACCTCAGGTGATACACCCACCTGAGCTTCCCAAAATGCTGGGATTATAGGAGTGAGCCACCGTACCTAGTTGAAAGTCTTGATTAATGGAGGAAAAGGATTTGTGAGCCTAGTCTTAGGTGTAGCAACTCTGTTATACTTTTTGGTATGAAAATTCATATTGTCTTTTTCCTCCCAGAAATAGTCTTGTCTTTTGTCTTTGTCTTTCTGTGTTGTTCTGTCATAAAGAGGGATTGTGTCAATATGAGATAATAAGAAGGGTCAAAATCTAGTTTTAAAGAGTTTAATCAAGAAGAAAGCTGGGAATGGCCATTCTGGGACACACAGATTTCAGAGAAATAGGATCAGTGCTCTGAAGTTAAAAGTTAAGTTTTTGCTTATATAGGAAGAAGACAAAGAAATTTAACAGGATTATATTTCCTATATACTGGTTTAAGAGTTATAACAAATTAATTAGTTAGAGTTTGTTTTCTTTTCTGTATGGCTTGTTTTATTCATAGCTGATTTTCATTTCCTTTCCAATTTAAAAGAGTGTGTTTAACATTCCATCTTAAGACAATGTGGTAGTCATGAAGTCTTTGTGTGAGAAAGGTGAGAGGGAGGTTAATCTACAATGAAGATCAACAGAGGAGAAGGAAGGGGTCTTCCTTGGTGCCCTTCTGTCATTCATGTCATTTTATTAACACAAAACAATACAGGTAAGGAAGGAGGCTTAATCTATAATCAGAGAAACAAAGGTTACAGCTGTCTGTTATGTGATGCAGGCCCATAATCACATTCCTTTAAGGTTCAAAATAATTTTAGAGTTCCAACACCTTCAATTTGGATTACTTATTTTTACATTTTTCTTCTTTTTGGAAGAAAGTTCTTCAAGAACTTTTTGAAGAAACCATCATAGATGAATTTAATGGTTGGACTCCTTTTATGTTGAGAAATTTTGATCCCATGTCACTAGGAAGGCACACTCCTAGGATGTCATGTCCCCTAGCAAAGGATGATTAAACCAGCTGTAAGCTGATGTAGTATAGGCTGAATTTAAGTCAGCATAAAGAAAGTGATTTTGTGTGTTAGGCTAAATAGCTATATCTTCAATTTATGCAACTATTTGGGGGACCATTATTTTAGTCTTTTCAGTCACAAGTTGACTCCATTTTAAACAAATGCTGTAACAACAGTGTAGACAAAACCAGAACAAAACACAATATGCAATTACAATTCCTAGAATAAGTAACAGCTTTTGCTGTTAAGTTACCCAAGATCCAAACCATCTACTTAGCTAGTCACTTAGAGAAGATTTGGGATCTGAAAAGTTGGTTATTGAGGTTTTCATATCAGCCATTCATTTATTGATGTTATTAGACTCATCTAGGATAGAGACACAACATTCAGTTTTTATGATGGTACCTTGGGCTGCAGTGGGTGTGTCTAAAACTTGTTGTGCCATACAGCCTTTCTTGTAATAGCAACTTCATTGTTTAATAACAGAGTACTGATGTGGCTATCATTTAGAGCCTGTAGTGTATAATTGATCGGGGCCTCTACATGCCAAATAACATTCTCAAATACCCAGTTGTGGGATGAAGATGGAAGCTAAATGATCATACCAATGGAACACAGAAAAAGCCCAGCAGGATTATAAATGAGGAAAATTCGCAGGTTTTGATAGGAAATGAACTATTTGACCTTGTGCCCAAGCATAACCCAAGGAACATTGTCCTAGCCATCCTGGGAGTAGCCATGTCCATAGATTAGTGCCACATGACCAAAACTTTCCATTTGAAGCTAACCAAGAAATACTCAGTTGTTGTATCTATTCAGTGGCAGGCCAATCAGTATTTTGTAATATAATGGTGTTGAAACACTGTTCTTTGGGTATCCATCCCATATTTCTGATGCAATTAGGCCAGTTATCTTTAATGTAATTTCTCTGGTCCCAACATAGACAACGTAGCTGAGCTGACGGGAGGGAATAAGCCAGATAAACCCATCTTAAATTTGTGTTATGTGATACTGAAGTTGAGTTTTCTTATAACTGAGTACCCTATTTTTAAGGTTTTTTTCCTCTTCCTTCTTCAGTCCTTTTCTATTAACTTTTTAGTAATAAAATAATATCCTTTACTCTCCTTCTTTCCACAAGGCACTCCCTTGCATTGCTAGCTTATCTAATTATGCTTGCTTAGAAGTTCCAGAGATTGAATCTTGAGACAATCCAGGTGCCTATGGAATTATCCCCCACCAGGAGATTACTTCAAGGCTGCAGCTAATTTACAACCCAGTCAAGCCCGAGATGGCACCAGCTCATTCACAAGTTGGAGCAATAACTCAAGATAAGTCATCAGAACAAGTCATATAGACCCACACCACCTTGCCACCCCCCACTCCCGCATTTCCTCCATACCAAACTTCCCCTTCTCAAGCTCTAGTGTTTTGCCTGAGAATTTTAAAGTGGTTTCATCAAGGCAGGAGCCTGAACTACTTCCCACTGTCAATATTGGAACATAAAGTCACTTCACTTTCTTTCTATCACACCTTGTCCTTGTTACTTGATTCTGCAAGTGACAAATGGCCAAATCTGCATTCAGTTACAATTTTTGGTGTCCTGTACAGGGAAGCTGTGCATTCTGGGTGATCCTAGTCTGTCAATCTGGCTTCATGCTACCAAATGGGCCAGGGGGCTGCCTGTGAGCACCAGCTGCTTATAGCTAGCTGACATTATGGCCAAAACCCTGGGGAATTTCCCTGAAACTGACAGTTTTGTCCTGGGGAACCTCCCTGCTCTTTCTGCCATGGCACTGGCTGGCTTCTACACTTCACTGGTACAAAGAAAGTGACCTCTGAGTAAGTCGACAAACTTTGGAAATTGGATGAGGCAGCTGGTGTGCACCCAGCTTAGCTCTGTCTTTTTGGGTGGTATTGCTTGGACTCTGCTCTGCTTAGAATTAGGTGCTCACAACACAGTTTGGGCATGCACACCATTTGTGTTTGTGATGCCACTGGAGCTTTGCTCTGTTTGGACTCAGCTGCTCTTGGAGCCATTTGTGATCAGGATGGAGGAGGTTTCCAGACTCTTTACCCAGCCCCTTGAGCAGGGACTTGTTTGGGAGAGCGCCATTTGAAATTGTGACTGTGTGAGTGTGTAGCATTTATATTTGGACCCTTATCTTTCTTTATTTCTTTTCTTTTCTGCCTACTTTGTATCTGCTATTATTAAGTTACTAGTACTGAGATTTTGTTTTTCTTATACAGTTCAGCCACTTCTAACTAAAATGTAAACAGTGAAAATTCATTCAAAATTGAAGGAAAAAAAATTCAAATGCCAGAAATATTGGCTGCTTTTCGTAGCTAAAATCTGGTAATAAAAGATTTGAAAGGATTTTATTTTGAGAGCTTTATAGTTAAAAGTCAACTTACTTAAAACTGATATTTAAGACATATATTGTTTTAAAGCCCCTGCTTTCTCTCTGTAAACACTTCTTAGCAGAATTCCGTCTGACTCTCCATATACTCCCATCTGTGGTTCCTTCCTCTTTTATCCAGTCTTTTTTACTTTGTAGGGGGAGACCAGAAATTACTTGGCATTATGAGAGAATTTTGACCTTGATATGTAATAGCTAGATTTAAAAATATACTTTGTAAAATGGCTGATGGCAGTTATAATAAATAATTCTTCTTACAGGGCCATACAACTTTCATTGGGCATTTAAATAAGCAGAGTATGCTCCTGGACAACTGGAAGGTATGGAACAGGGGATGGACTGATTACAGAAAGGGCTGATTGGCTTTGGGTTGCCCACCAGCCTCACAGAAATGTCCTTTTGATGGTATACACTGTGAAAGCATTGCACTATCTCATCCTGTAGCACTTCCCTCTTTGGGGCACCCAGGATTCGGTGGAAAAATGAGATCTTTGATTTGGGGAGGTCTGTTTGCCTTCCAGCTGTGCCTGCTTGTTAGCCCTACAAAATGCATGTTTCCTGGCCCTATTCCTTAAAAGTCTCCACCTTAAAGCCAGTAATCTTAAACAGATCTAAGTTCCAATTAAGAAACTCAGATCTTTTAGAAAATTTCCATTTGTAAGAGTGTCTGCCTTTGCTGGCTGTCTTGACTGAACTTTTACCCACACCATTTTTCCTCACTCTAAATAGAATATGAATTCTCTATTTTGTTTCACCTAATAAATATTTCTACGAAAATGTAAATTTGAAGCTGTCTGGCTGGCAATTGTTTGGGAAAGGGAACAGGTAATCAAGAGACCGATCGTCTAAAACAAGAAAAAGAAACTTAAAACTGGCAAATGAAAAATAATATCACCTGCCTCTGTCTGTCTCTCTGTGTATTTATATGTGTTGTGTGTGTGATGTTTCACTACCAAAATATAGAAAAGAGCTCTAATTAATTGGCTGAAAGAAAAATAAGCAGCTAAACACAATATTTTATTAGAAAAATAGAAAAACTTTAAAATGTCATGTGACTTTAGTAATCTTTGGGAAATAAAGACAGTGGTAAAGATTATTGGTAAAATAAAATAAAATTGTCTTCAGAATTTAGATACTTACTCTGAATTAAGCAAGCCAGATACTGTCTTTGCTAGATGTTTTAAGATCACAAACTGCTTCTATGACATTTTAATAATTGTTGGACTCGCCAGCTTTGGAGCCGTTAAATTCTAAGTAAAGCCAGGGGACACATGGACTTAGCTGTGCTCCCTGGCTATGCTGGAAAAAGTCAAACATTATCTGAAGTTCTATCCTGTCTCCTAGGTTCTACTCCTGGTATATAATTAAATTGCTTACTTCCTTTATCTTTCACTAAGAATAAAAGTTGCTAGGAGTTTACATTATAACATATGTAATTGGGACTACTAGAAAAACAGTTTTACATGCAAGTTGTCTAAAGAAAGTAAAATATGTCTTGGTAAAAAGTTATAAAAAGGCATGGAAACATGGTTTTTTATTAAAGATAAAGTAATTTTGCCTAGTTTAGATGGTTTAAAGATTATTTTAAGTTAAAAAAACGAAGTTTAAGTAAGTTATAAAAGGTTTATAGAAGATTATTTTTTTTTTTTTTTTGAGATGGAGTCTCACTCTGTCACAGAGGCTGAAGTGAAGTGGTACGATCTTGGCTCACTGCAACTTCTGCCTGCCAGGTTCAAGCCTCCCTGGTAGCTGGGATCACAGGCACATGCTATCATGTCCGGCTAATTTTTTTATTTTTCGTAGAGATGGGGTTTCACCATGTTGGCCAGGCTGGTCTTGTACTCCTGACCTCAAATGATCCACACACCTTAGCCTCCCAAAGTGTTAGGAATACAAGTGTGAGCCACTGTGCCCAGCCTGATTAATCTTATAAAATAAATTCTGCATGTGAAGAAGTTGGCTAAAATTAAAGGATATTATTTTGTATATCCATAAATTGAGCATTAAAATAAAAAGACACTGATATAGGGCCAGAATCTGGGCCCATGTATCAAAATAACAGAGGTTTCTTAGAGCATTGATCTGCTCTTTAACAAACAATTATAGAGTTATAAATGGTTTATAAAAATCTTACCTTATGGTCAAACTAATAGACTGGCTTATAAGGTTTTATAAAAAATTAACTTTAGGTCAAGCATGGTGGCTCAAGCCTATAATCCCAGCACTTTGGGAGGCCAAGGCGGGTGGATCACATGAGGCCAGGAGTTCAAGACCAGCCTGGCCAACATGGTGAAACCCTGTCTCTACTAAAAATACAAAAATTAGCCAGGAGTGGTGGCATGCACCTGTGATCCCAGCTACTGGGGAGGCTGAGGCATAAGAATCATTTGAACCTGGGAGGTGGAGGTTGCACTGAGTTGAGATCATGCCACTGCACTCCAGCCTGGGTGACAGAGTGAGACTATGTCTCAAAAAAGAAAAAAAGAAAAGAAAAAAAATAACTTCACTGTTAGTAATGCAACAATACAAAGGTGAAATTTGTTTTTCTTTTTTAAACAAAATTTTCATATAATATTGAGAGATAATGAAAGGGTTTTCTTTGCCTTTTGAGTACGCTACAGGAAAACAAAGAAAACAAAGAAAAAAAGACAGAAAGAGAGAAGAGACAGATTTAGTTGGCCTGGTGTTTTCTTTATTGGGTCTTTGTATTAGGCTTTTCTTGCTATGAAGAAACACCTGAGACTTGATAATTTATAAAGAAAAGAGGTTTAATTGGCTCACGATTCTGCAAGCTTTATAAAAAGTATGGTGCTTGCATCAGCTGGGCTTCTGGGGAGGCCTCAGGAAGCTGACAATCATGGCAGAAGGCAAAGGGGGAGGAGGCATCTCACAAAGCAAGAGCAAGAGAGAGAGAGAATATGGGTGCCACACGCTTTTCAACAGCCAGATCTCATGAGAACTTACTCACTATTGTGAGAACAGCACCAAGGGGGTGGTGCTAGGCCATTCATGAAAAATCCACCTCCATAATCTAATCACCTCCCACCAGGCCCCACCTCCAATGCTGGGAATTACAATTCAACATGAGATTTGGGTGGGGACAAATATACAAACTATATCAGTTTGTTGTTTAGAAAACTGAGTCTCCCCTCTATTAGTGAGTAAAGGTTTTTGTCTTTTGATATTTTTGAGTTGTCATTTCAGCTAAATGAATAATCTGTGATTCCATTTTGTGTTATCAAATGTTTTAAGCCGTTGATATTTGACAAACCTTCCAAAATTGAAATTCCAAGTTCTAAATTAAGCCTTTTTAGATCTCATTAACCTTTTTAAATATTACATCTCCTGAAGTCTAAAAGAGACATATTTGGCTGATTTGGATATTAAAATCATACAGGAAGCATTGTGAAATATAAAATAATGTTTAACTTTCTTGGATTCATTATACATTCATATAAATGTATTACTAATATCTGTTCCAAAACTGTGTAAGATTCCTATAATTCTGATATATCTCAGTATATGCTATCAGTAATAATTAATGGTTGCTATGTTAAATTATTGTGTGCCACAGAGATAATGAAATTTCCTTGTCAATTGTGTCTTCAACCAAGGCTGCTCTGAAACTGTTGTCATCCATAATTGTTGTTTTATTTTGATTCTTTTCAAAGTGCGGATTTATAATCAGCTATAGGACTCTGATCCTATAGGTAGGTGCTCTTGAATGCAGGTTTCTGATAACTTTTGAGAGTATGACATTAGAATAAAGTAAAAAACTTCCAAGACTCCCATGAAGAGCTAATGTGTTCATGAATATCAAGCAGAAAAAGAGTTGATTACACAGACTGAACTAATGGAAGACCAAAATAATCTTTTTATGACTTTTTGTTTAAAGTATTGGTAATTCTTTTGTTTTTCAAAGTCCAGAAAATCTTTCTTTTTCTTTTGAGTGATTTACAGAGTATATTCTTGTGAGAAAAATTTGAAACATTTCTGTCCTTTACCTGATTTCTCCAGAATTTGAAAACTATTTGTAAGTATACTTAATTTATGGCAGTATGTTTATTTCTATAAGTTCAATAAAAATCTGTTTTCTTTTTTTTTAAACAGGACACCATTGAAGGCACTGGTTATTTTACCAAGGCTTTGACTGGAATGGCATGGTTTCAGTTATAAACAGACTGCTTTAAGGAATCAAAGTTGACTTACAGAGCTGATAAAAGGCCCCTAAGAAAAACTGGCCTCACCTCTTGTCTATATAGTCCCTATAAAGGTTTCCTGACCTGTGGTAAGTAAAGAATGTCACTTTCTGACAGGCCTAGGAGCTCCAAGTTTTTATGGGATCTTGAAAGGAGAAGAATTTACCCAATTCATACAGACATTTGCAGGCAGATAAATCCATGGCTGAACTCAGGGCTTTAAACAGTCTAATCTGAGATTTCTTATAAAAAAATAGCATTCCAGCAAAGTCAATTTTTTTAAAAGGGCCTATATGGCAAATAATTATTCTTGCTGCACTTTATACAAATAATGAGGCTAATCAGGCCAAATATAATAATACTAAAACTTGTTTTACAAATAGTTCCATGATTTGTCTTTAGTAAAAATGGGGACTGAAAAAAGAAAATTTGTGTTTCAAAAAAAAAAACTATAGTACACCTATTGTTAGAGTCTAGTCTTGTCCATTGTTTTTGGATCTGTATTATTTTCTGCAATTTGGAATGAATCTTTATTTTTCCCAGGCAACAATTCCCCAGACTAATGCTTTTAAATTTCTTTTTCCAGTTTTTTGACTTGGACTCAATAAAATTGCTGCTACCTTTTTACTGAGGCCTTACAAGCTAAAGCTTATTCCTTGAGACACAGGTGAGAAAAATGAGTCAGATTGCCACTGCCTTCTTCTTTTGAAACTGAAGATAGATTATGCCCAACATCAACTTTGTTTTTCTTCTGTTTCCATAAAAATACCTCCTATTCACCTTCATCACATATTGAGACCTAGCCCATCTGCAATGGCACCTCCTGGAATGGGAAACAGCCATTTAACTAAACTGATCCATTCTTAAGAACTAGACAGGGTTTATAACCATCTTCATGAATATTCATAGCTCCTCCTGTAATCTGTTAAATATACATATATACATACACACACACGTATATATACATATATACATACATGTACACGTATATATACATACATACATAAGACATGCAAGAAATTCAAGCCATGTTAAACCCAGACCCTACATTGCCATTAGATGGTTTACATCCTAGTTTGGGTCAGGACCATCCTGATGGGAACAGTTACTGGTAATTCTCACTATAATTGTGGGAAATAGGGATACTTCTGTGCTGTGGGTTTTACTGCTGCAGCGCCTTTTGCATGGGATACAAGATAGACTTTCTCAGGGACTTGCAAGGCTCTTCACCATAATGCTGCAACAGGTTTCATCTGAGCCCAGGTACTTGAGAACACTTTCACCTCCAAGTAGATCAGTTCCATTCCAATACCTTTTAACTACACCCCTTTGCAATAGGAAGTAGCTAGAATGAATATGTCACTTGAGTTCCATAGAAATAGAATGGCATTTGATAGTGAGGTGTTGTAACCAAGGACCCTATTTTTGTTATTTTTCTCTTTTTCTTTCTGCAGTCCTTTGTACAACTTATTAGTAATGAAATAATAAGCTTTACTCTCCTTCTTTCTACCAGGTACTTCCTTGCATTGCTAACATATCTAATTATGTTTGCTTAGAAGTTCCAGGGATTGAATCTTGAGACAATCTGGGTGCCTATGGAATTATCTCCCACCAGAAGATTACTTCAAGGCAGCAGCTAATTTACAACCTGGTCAAGCCTGAGATGGTGCCAACCCATTCTCAAGATGGGACAATAACTCAAGATAAGTCATCAAAACAAGCCACGTAGACCAGCACCACCTCTCATGCCCCCACCCACCACATATCCTCCATACCAAACTTCCCTTCTTAAACCCTAGCATTTTGCCCAAGAATTTTGAAGCAGTTTCATTAAGGCAGGAGCCTGAACCACTTCCCCACTGTTAGCTTTGGAAAATGAAGTCAATTTCCTTATACTGAACCTTGTCCTTGTTATTCAGTTTTGCAAGTGGTGAGCAGCTGAACCTACATTTGGTTGCAGTCTTATTTCTCAATTGGGGCAGTGTCTGTTTTGTCTCTCAACTGGGGCAGCACAGCGTTAAAGCTAGTGATTTAATTTCTTTTATGGAGAAGTTCTTCCCTTACCCTTTATTTTGTAAGGTATTAGTAATAGACCAGTGATGGTTATTATGTTTAGTCATACTAGTGTTAAGTACCAATAACTGTGCTGGGGAAACATGGATATATAATATTTCTGATATTCTATCCAATCTTGCCCTTGAAGAGATTTCCACTATGGGAAATCCAGAACTACTGGAAAGGGACATGAGACCACATACCCAATGAGCATCCTTTTGTAACCTATTAGCATAGTGTTGGGCCCATTGCAAAAAGAGGTTGCTTTATGGGCAACAAGTGGTATAGTAGTACCAAGGCATGAGAACTAAGGAGAAAAAAAAAAGAAGTTTGGTGGAAGCTTGTAAAATAAAATATTCTCCATCTATTAACAATTGTTAATATTAAGCATTAAGTTAGATACAGACCTGGTCCAGGTCTTGGGACACCCAACCATGTCTGCGACCATCTTCTTCTCAATTGGGCACCACCTTATCTTAAGTAGAAGATTACTCTCTGGTGAAACAGTCTATTCAGGAGGCTCAGCTTTCCTTAGATGTGAGACGTGAATCCAGGAGTCTATGCCTTCTAGTTTAGCAGCACAAGGATTAGTAAGAAGTACCTGGTAAGGTCCGCTGTATCCTGGTTGGAGACAATCTTTTAAGAAATGTTTCCAATAGACAAAATCTCCAGGTTCAAGTCTGTGGTTCTTTAGATTTATGTTTCCAAGAAGCTTTCTGTGAAAAGATTATTTTACTAAGTCACAAGGTGGCACAATTTCTAGGAGACATTTTGATAGGTTTGCCTGTTATTTTAAATGGAGATAACTGTTATTTTACCAAAAGGAGTAAATCTTTTGTTTAGCAAAACCAATGGAATGGATTTTGGCCAAGGAATTTTAAAAGCCTCAGTTAATTTTGCCATTTGGGTTTTTATTATTCTGTTTGTGCATTCTACTAACCCAGATGATGGGGAGTAATAAACACAATGGAAATGCTGAAAAATAGGCCAGATGCTACATGCTGATTGAATTATCTCTCCAGTGAAGTGGGTACCTCTGTTGCTATGAAGTTCCAATGAAATGCCTGGGTTGGAATAATTTTTTCTACAATAATTTTACTTACTGCTAAGGCTATTGCTCTTCATCATGGAAATGCCTCTACCCAATAAGAAAACATGCAAATAATTACCAGGACATATTTGTAGCCTTATGAAAGTGGCAATTAGAAAAAAATCTAGTTGCTGTATTTCAAAGGGAGTCTCAGATAAAGGAAAGTGTCTTTGGGAAGTAAGTAATGCTTTTCCTGGATTATATTTTGGGCAAATATGACTGCTTGTATACCTTATGAGCTATCGTTGGAGAAGGTTTCCAGTAATACTATTTTTCCTGGGCAACCATTTTGGCAGGACCCCAGTAAGTTAGATCATGCACATGTGTTAAAAATGATAACTGTAGGCCAGGTGCAGTGGCTCGCACCTGTAATCCCAACACTTCAGGAGACTGAGGCAGGAGGATTGCTTGAGGCCAGGAGTTTGAGACCAGGCTGGGCAACATGGTGAGACCCCATATCTACAAAAAATTTAAAAATTAGCCAATCATGATGGCGTGTTCCACCTAGTCAGGAGGCTGAGGTGGGAGGATAGCTCGAGCCCAGGAAGTCAAGGCAACAGTGAGCCATGTTCATGCCACTGCATTCCAGCCTGGGTGACAGACTGAAACCCTGTCTTTAAAAATATGATGGCTATAATTCAGCAAGAAGTATGGGTGAGTTGTTTCACCTGTACCATTCTTCATCTTTTGGTGAATATTTATGCCCTTTTGTGTCCCAAACTTTTTGTGCTGATTTTGGGACTCTGGATTAATTTTATATCAATTTCAAGTGCTTCCTTAAAAGTTAATACAGGTAGATTTTCCTGTTTAGATGCGTTTTGAGTAGCACTCTTTGTGACCTTATTAGATCACTAATTTCCTCTGCATTCTGGAGTATCTTTTTTGGAATGACCCGGAATTTTGATAATGGCCAATGATTTTGGCAATAATATGACTTTTAGTAGTTGTGAAATAAGATGTCTTTTTTTTATGGATTGACCTGAAGAGATTGAGAATCCTCTTTGTTTCCATAACACTTCAAAATCATGGGCTACTCCAAAAACATATCTACTGTCTGTATAAATACTAGTGAATATATTTTTCTGCCAATTGACAGGACCTATTTAATATTATTAATTCCACTTGTTGAGGTGAAGTGGCTTTTGGAAGATAGGCACTTCCTGTTTCTTCAGTTAAAGACACTATAGTGTATCCAGCCCTATAGAATCCAGATTCATCCATTAAGTAAGGTCCATTTATAAGCCAAACAACAACATTAGTATTTGCAAGGGGGATATCTCAATAGATGTGACCTGGGAGAAAGACATTGATCAATTAGGGCTATGCTGTTGTGCAGCAGCTCATCTTAAAACAAAGGCAAAAGAGTTGCAGGGTTTACATTGTTACACCTAGATATGGTGATATAAGGAGCTAAAAGAAGTAGGACCTCATGTGAGGCCAGTCTGAGAACTGAGTAATATTGAACATGGTATGAGTTCAGCAGTGCCTCCATAGAATGAGAGATGAAGATAGTAAGGGATGTTCCCATTGCAATGTCTTTAGTTGCCTTAATTAACAAAGCATTAGCTGTTAATGGTTTGCATATAAGTTGGCCATCCTCTTGCTACAGGGTCTTTATTGGCTATAATACCCCCAAGTCTATTTTGATCTCCATGTTTTTGAGTTAGAATCCCTAAAGCGTTTCCATCACTTAAGTGTTTAAATACTGAAAATGGAAGGTTATATAATAATTTGGATGTACTAAAGCTGAGGATTTAGCAAAGTCATTTTTGATCATTTCTAATGTTATTTGATTTTTTTCTGTCCTGTCTAGAAGGTCTGTAATGTCCAGTTATAAGAGAGTACATAAGGGCTGGGCCTTTGAAGAGAAGTTGGCTATC
This sequence comes from Pan paniscus, assembly GCF_029289425.2. Taxonomy (NCBI): domain Eukaryota; kingdom Metazoa; phylum Chordata; class Mammalia; order Primates; family Hominidae; genus Pan; species Pan paniscus. The sequence continues at coordinate 45,484,560 of NC_073255.2, forward strand.
CAATTTCTACAATATCCTGTCAGCCCCCAAAACCCTCTCAATTGCTTCTTGCTTCTCAGTGGTGGAAAAGCTAGGATTCCTTTCAACCTAGCTGGATTAATAGGAAATTGTTCCTTGACTGTTACATGGTATATTAGACTGTTCTCACATTGCTATAAAGAACTATCTGAGACTGGGTAATTTATGAAGCAAAGAGGTTTAATTGACTCACAGTTCCACAGGCTGTATAGGAAGCATGACTGGGAGGCCTCAGAAACTTACAGTCATGGTGGAGGGTAAAGGGGAAGCAAGCATGTCTTACCGTGGTGGAGCAGAAGAGAGAGAGAGAGTGAAGGGGCAAGTGCTAAACACTTTTAAACATTCAGATCTATGAGATCTCACTCACTATCACAAGAACAGCAAGGGGGAAGTCCGCTCCCATGATTCAATCTCCTCCCACCAGGTCCCTCCCCCAACAATGGGGATTACAATTCAACATGAGATTTGGGTGGGGACACTGGGCCAAACCTTATCAGATGGCCTATGTACTTTACTTGTTTTTGACAAAATTGAAGTTTTTCCTTTATAAACTTTATCACCCTTTAGGGCCAATTGTTGTACATGAAAGCCCATTGTTCTTTAAGCAAGTAAGTAAATCATCTACTTATTGTATTAAGACAGACTTCTCAATGAAGTCAATGTCTGAGTGGTCTGTTTTTAATATTTGTAAAAAGTAAGTCAGGCTTTTTAGTGTATCCTTGGGGCCTGACTGTCCAGGTATATTGTCTATCTTCCCACATGATGTTAAAGATAAATTAGCTATCTTTGTCTAAAGGAATACTGAAGAATGCACTACATAAATCTATGACTGGCCGGGTGCAGTGGCTCACACCTGTAATCCCAGCACTTTGGGAGGCCAAGGCGGGCAGATCATGAGGTCAGGAGATTGAGATCATCCTGGCCAACATGGTGAAACCCCACCTCTACTAAAAATACAAAAAATTAGCTGGGCACAGTGGTGCATGCCTATAATCCCAGCTACTTGGGAGGCTGAGGCAGGAGAATCACTTGAACCTGGGAGGCGGAGGTTGCAGTGAGCCAAGATTGTGCCACTGCATTCCAGCCTGGTGACAGAGCAAGACTCTGTCTCAAAACAAAAACAAAAACAAAAACAAAAAACTATGACCGAAAATTTCCACATTAGATGGGAAGGCTGTGAGCAGTGTGTGAGGATTAGGCACAACTGGAAGCTGTGGAATTACTATGTTGTTTATTGCTCTCAAATCCTGTACAAACCTCCACCCTCTACCATCAGGTTTTCTTACCAGGAGAATTGGTGCATTACAAGGACTTGTACACAGAATGACCAGTACTCTTTCTATATAATCTAAGATTATATGGGTTTTTTTTTCTTCTAGGGCTACAGTTCTGAAGGGATATTGTCTGCTATTTGGAAGCCATTTCCAATGAGTCTACTTAAATTATCTGCTATTTGGAAGCCATTTCCAATGAGTCTATTTAAATTTTTATTGAAGTAGTTGAAACAGTATTTTCCTGTATCAATGCAGGACTTTGACCACAATTGATCAGGTATTGCCTTATTACATTTTGTAATTCATCACTTAATAAGTCAGTGTCTTGAAGGCAAGATGGATAGCAATTGGAATCGATTTTGAAAAAATTCCTTTTTTTTTAAGATGGAGTCTGACTTTGTTGCCCAGGCTGGAGTGCAGTGGAATTATCTCTGCTCACTGCAACCCCCACCTCCCAGGTTCAAGCAGTTCTGCCTCAGCCTCCCAAGTAGCTGGGACTACAGGGGCACACCACCATGCCTGGATAATTTTTGTATTTTTGGTAGAGATGGGGTTTTACCATGTTGGTCAGGCTGGTCTCAAACTCTGACCTCAGGTGATCCACCCACCTCAGCCTCTCAAAGTGCTGGGCTGACAGGCATGACCCACCACTCCCAGCTGATTTTGAAAAATTTTCTGTCTGTTAATTATGTTTTATCATGTATAGCATCTAATTCTAAATACATTTCACCTTTTTAGGAGAAAGAAATATGGGTATTATATAGTTCTAAGAAGTTTTCTTATTAGATGGATGGAAACTAAGGAAACCAAAGTAAAACATGTGTCCCTTGTAAGGGACTTAGTTGAAAAGTTACAGGTTGAGACTTATGCACTGATACAGGAGTATTTATAACACCCACCATTTGGACCAAGTGTTTACTCTGAGGAGTGGGACCTTGCAATAAGGTGGGATGTATTAGAGATAATGTTTGGAACCGAGGAGGGGCCTTGCCAAGGGCTCCTGAAAACTTTGGCAAAAGTCAATTGGATAAAAACAGTCCTGCTGGTACCAGGTATTGATTGACAAAGCAGCAGCAGTCAAGGCAAGATTCACTTTGGGTCCCTTCTTGGGCAGCCAGATATGTCAACCTGAAATAATATAATAAAAAGGGTCAGAATCCAGTTTTAAAGAGTTTATTCAACTGAAAAGCTGGGAATGACCATTCTGGGACTCACAGACTCCAGAGAAATGGGATCAATGCTCTAAAGTTAAAAGTTAAGTTCTTGTTTATATAGGAAGAAGACAAAGAAATTTAATAGGACTAATTTCAACATTTTCTGTACAAGTTATAGAGTTATAACAAATTAATTAGGTACAATTCGTTTCTTTTCAGTATGGCTTGTTTTCTTTATAGCTGGTTTTCATTTCCTTTCCAATTGAAAGAGTGAATTTAACCTTCCGCCTTAAGACAATGTGATAGCCATGAAGTCTTTGTGTGAAAAAGGTAAGAGGGAGGTTAATCTATAACGAAGATCAACAGTGTAGAGGGAAGGGGTCTTCCTTGGTGCCCTTCAGTCATTTACAACTAAAATGTTGTAAATTAAAATTGTTACAAAACAATGCAGGTAAGGAAGAAGGCTTAATCTGTTATCAGAGAAACAAAGGTTACAGCTGTCTGTCATGTGACTCAGGTACCATAATCACATCCCTTTAAGGCTCAAACCTAATTTAGAGTTTCAGCAGCTTAGATTTTGAATTATTTATTTTCACAGTACCACAGGGTAGAACATGGGCCTAAAATCTCTATAAGCCTGTTGTTCAAGCTGGCCTTGCAAACTGGACATTTTTGTGGTTTTGACCAGACTTTTGTCTATTTAGACAAATTTTGCTGTGAGTCTCCAAAATAAAACCGGATGAGGTTCCCCTCTTGTCTTATTTTATATCCTTGAGAGTTTGAGTCGTGACCAAGTGGGAGTGCTGTCTTTTGGTCTCTACCATCTGAGAGGCATGATGTTCTGGTCACATTCAGTGGCCAGACTAAACAAATTAGAAACCCCAAGACAAGTAATATTTTAAGCAGCACACTCTTTGTTCCAAACCTGTCAGGCTTCAGGATAGGTTGTCTTAAGTAGTTCCATCTGTAAGTGGTCTCAACCGTGGCTGCCTGGTTAATCCTGGGGAGATTCAATCCTAGGAGGGACCATCTGGTGACTGGCAGCCCACACAAATTTGTGAGATATCCAAAGCAATGAATTAATGGGTTTGCAATGATTGGTGGCCCCCCACAAATTTGTGAGATACCCAGAGCAACATAAGCACAAACACCATCCTTAATTGTCTTTAGCTATAAGAATCTTTTGCCATCTTAGTCTACTCCTGGGAATAAATTATAGGGGCTCATGGGGGCTGCATCTTCTATGCCCTCTCCAGGAAAATCTCTTATCCTAAAATGAAATCATTGGACTAGACATTTCCTTTCAAGTTATTATTACCTATTCTGCTGTAAATATCCATATTCCATTAGAGAGACTGACCAATACAGTGTTTTAGAATTTAAAAAGTACAGCTGACCAGGTGCAGCAACTCATGCCTGTAATCTCAGCACTTTGGGCGACCAAGGCAGGTGGATCACTTGAGGTCAAGAATTCGAGATGAGCCTGGCCAGCATGGTGAAACTCTGTCTCTACTAAAAATACAAAAATTAGCCGGGCATGGTGGTGCACACCTGTAGTCCCAGCTACTTGGGAGGCTGAGGCATGAGAATTGCTTGAATTCAGGAGGCAGAGGCTGCAGTGAGCTGCGATGGTGCCAGTACTCCAGCCTGGGTGACAGAGCAAAACTCTGTCTCAAAAAAAAAGAAAAAGAAAAAAGTTCAGCTTTATTTTTATTTATTTATTTATTTTTTTTTGAGACGGAGTCTCGCTCTGTCGCCCAGGCTGGAGTGCAGTGGCGCGATCTCGGCTCACTGCAAGCTCCGCCTCCCGGGTTCACGCCATTCTCCTGCCTCAGCCTCCCGAGTAGCTGGGACTACAGGCGCCCGCTACCACGCCCGGCTAATTTTTTGTATTTTTAGTAGAGACGGGGTTTCACCGTGTTAGCCAGGATGGTCTCGATCTCCTGACCTCGTGATCCGCCCACCTCGGCCTCCCAAAGTGCTGGGATTACAGGCGTGAGCCACCGCGCCCGGCCGTTCAGCTTTAAAATTAGTACATACTAACTCTAAGGAGGCAGTGAGGCATGTGACAAAAGAGCCAAGACTGGGTTCAGACACCAACTTCCCTCCATGACCTCTGGATTGTGGGCAAGTGTTTTCATCTTCCCGTGAGTCATGTTCACCATCTATAAATCCCAAGGCAATCTAGCATAGTGTTAGACTCCCTAGGATTAGAATTTGCAGTCAGTTTAGGCTCAAATCTTAGCCCCTTTGCTGGTTTGACACTGGCAAAACTTTGCTTCTACACCCAAGTGTACATCACAGGGTTACTTCATTCCTACTGTGAGGCTCTATTCCACCAGATGATGACACAATTGCCAGCTCGGGACAATGGGTTCCCTTTGTGCCCAACACACACATACACCCATGCACACACACAGCACACTGTCTTTCCCACAGATGCTTTTACCTTTTTTCTTTAATTTTTGGAGTGCTTGCCTAGGGATAAAGGAGAGAATGGGGATTCTCAGCATCCAATGGGAAGTCATCAAACTTCTGGCCCTTAGTCTTCATATACCTACAGTCTTAACTGTCATCCTTGGTTCCTGTCTGCATGACCTCATCAGGACCAGAGACTGCTGTGGTTCTTTACTTCTCTGAAACACTGCAAAGGGCTCCACCCACTTAAAAACACCACACATCCACTTCTTCCCAGGAGTCTTTCTGCCTCCCTGGGGCTCCACCCAAAAAGCTTACAGCAGCCCTCCCTGCAGGGGTGGACCGTGGCTGGGGACTGGGTGAGGTGGACAGGACAGGGATCTTTTTCAGATTCCTGCTCTCTGACAGGGTTGTCCAGGGGAGAGAATACAGTCATGGGTTCTTAGTTTCTGTTTCTGGTTGGGCCAGTAAAGCCCCTTCCTCATCCCTCTTTTCTGCTCATTACTAGAGACAGAAAGTGAAAACCATGACTTCAGGCTGCTAAAAGCCTAAAACAAAACAAAACTCAACAGCAACGACAAAATAAGGTGGGTTGGACAAGCTTGCTAGCTTCCCTCATACAACTCCCCTCACCCTCCTCTGGCCCAGGGCATTTTTGTCTAGTTCTTGGGGCAGGAAAGCCCAGCTACTAAATAAACATGTGTTTGCCCCAGTCATTTTTCCAAAACTTTAGTTCTTTGCTTTTTTCCCAAAAAAGGCTAGGATTTTGAAATGCTTCCCACCCCAACTTTCTGCTTTTCCTTCCTGGGGAAAATGAATAAAATGCTCTGCCTCTCTGAATCAGATGAAGGCCAAAAGACACAAGAAAATGTCACAGAAAAAAATACCAGTTAAAATTTTATAATATTATGCCATATAAAAATTTAATAAGTAGTGAAAAAAGAAAAATAGCTCAGAGCAGCCTGAGCTATGTGAGGTCTGCAAAAGCCTCAGAGAACCTTTGCAGACCTTTGCAAAAGGCCCAGAGAGACAGGAACATGGGTCTTCAGTCACACTCCACCACCTGGGGCAATTGTTTAAGGTTATTTTGTTCCTGATTTGCTGCCTCACCTGTTATCTTCACGTTCCTGGAATATGTGTTACAAAGAACAACGTATAGCCAATCAACAGCTTGTGTTATTTAATGCAAATTCCTGGTAAACAACTTAGAAGCTGCTGCTTCTTTTTTCCTTTAAAAACCTGCTTGTGGCCAGGCGTGGGGCTCACGCCTGTAATCCCAGCACTTTGGGAGGCGGAGGCAGGCGGATCACCTGAGGTCCGGGAGTTCGAGACCAGCCTGACCCCATCTCTACTAAAAATACAAAATTAGCTGAGTTTGGTGGCATGTGCCTGTAATCCCAGCTACTTGGGAGGCTGAGGCAGGAGAATCGCTTGAACAGGGAGGTGGAAATTGCAGTGAGCAGAGATCGCGCCACTGTACTCCAGCCTGGGCAACAGAGTGAGACTCTGTCTCAAACAAACAACAAACAAACAAAACCTGCTTGTAACTGCTGCTAATCTGAGTGTATATTCAGGGCAACTTGAATTTATGTTCCTGGGCTGCAGTTCTCAAACTTGGCCCAAATAATCTCTTTACTAATATTAATTTAGCGTCAGATTTTTTTCCTTTACGTCAACAGTAATTTATGTAAAACTCTTGACACAGTGCCTGATGCATAGTAAACACTAATAAATAGTGACCGCAATTATTACTATCTGCTCCATAATATTATTTTAAGGATTAACATAGGCAGAATGCCTGACACATAATAGGTGTTGAGTGAATGCCACCCATCATATTGAAGAAAAATGATTTCGAGCTCAATGTAAAGAATATATTAATAAAAATATTATTTTTAAAATATTAAATATCTGTACATATATTAATAAATAGTTTTTGAATGAGAAACTTTACTGGCAATAACTTTTTCAAAAGCTTTGAGAATGTGTCTTACCTATTGCTATTTTTAACCCCCTATAACTACATCTTATGCTAACTAGAAGTACATACTTTGATTTCCCTGGCCTTCATACTCTGCAAGATAAAATCAGGAAAAATAACCATTAAACCTCTGGAAAAACACATGACATATGACACTGGCCATTAAATCATCAATATATTTGACTGAATGGAATTTTTTATTTTGTCTACATCTAGTGGCAGAAAAACATGAAAAGCAAAATTATAGATGGGGCTGTGGTGACGGCAGGTTCAGACACTCATGCTTCTAGACATATGTATTAGTCCATTCTTGCAATGCTAGAAATACCTAAGACTGAGTAATTTATAAAAAAAGAAGTTTAATTGGCTAATGGTTCTGCAGGCTGTACAGGAAGCATAGCAGCATCTGCTTCTGGTGAGGCCTCAGGAAGCTTCCAGTCATAGTGGAAGGCAAAGGAGGAGCAGGCACATCCCATGGCTAAAGCAAGAGCAAGAGAGCGAGGAGGGAGGTGCCACACACTTTAAAATGACCAAATTTCATGAGAACTCACTCACTATCATGAGGACAGTACCAAGAAGATGGTGCTAAACCATTCATGAGAAATCTGTTCCCCGATCCAATCACCTCCCACCAGGCCCCACCACCACCAATGGGGATTACATTTCAATGTGAGATTTGGTGGGGACACAGATCCAAACCATATCAACATATTCCAGAAAAGCATGAAAATGGATCAGGCTTCTAGGGTATTGTCCTAGGTCCTCCTCCTGGTTCAACTTTCAGGTGTAACAATAGAGAATGCATTCTTCTTCCTAATAAGCGCAAGCCTTGAGGCCCATCCTCTCATGATGGAGCTGCATTAAAGACCTCCCCCGAACCTGGCTTCGTTGCATCCACAGTCTCCTCTCCTACTTGATAATTCCCAGCAGCATAAATACATGTTGATCTCTGAGTTTGCAGCGCACACACTTACAGACACTCATACACACAGTGGCCTCTTAATTCCCTATCTTCCTCTAGCTATTGCTTCATTTCTCTACTCCCTAGCAGAAGAAAACTTTTGGGAAGAACTGTCTAGGAACACTGCCTCTACCACCTCAGCAAACATCTTCTCTTTAGCCCACTCCGATCTGTCTTCTGCCATCAACACTGAAATAAAATCACTTTTGTCATCTTGCAGATGAATTCCAATTGCCACAATCATTGGGTACTTTCCTATCCTCATCTTCACCTCCCAGCAGCATTTGACAGGATGGCTGGTTTCCTCTTCTTGAAATGCTCTCCCTCTTGGAATCTGTGGCGTGACAGTCTAATGTCCTCCTCAACAGGCTACCCCTCTCCTCAGGGCTCAGTTTCGGGTTCTCTTCTTTCATAAGTACTTGCTGTGGATAATCTCATTCATTTTAATGGCTTTAAATACACTCCATCTGCTGACTGCTTCCAAATTTACATACTCACATATCCATTAGCCTGCTTGCCATCTCAGTTTGGACGTCCAATAAGTATTTCAAATATAGCTTCTCGAAAATGGGTATCTTGAGTTTCCTGCATAATCTGCCTTCACCTCTCACAGGCTCCCTAATCACATCCTCTCTGTTACTCAAGCTAGAAACCTGGGAATTATCCTGTTTTCCCCTCTCCTGCATTTCTACAACCAAGTCCTCACCAATTCCACTTCTGAAATATGTATCTCTATTTCCTCTAGTTCTTTCTGTCCTTGGCCACCATTCTGATTTGGGCTACATCATCTTCAGCCTGGATTTCTTCCAGAGACCCTTAGCCTGTCTCCCTAGATCCCTTCTTGCCCCTTCCCAGCACATTCTCCTTACACTGGCATCCCTTCCTGTCACTCCAAACTGAATGCCACTTGGGACTCAGGATATGTTATGGGGGTAGAGTCAAAGGAGTTGCTTATGTGGGATGAGAAGAGAGAAATCAAGAATGAGTAGGATTTTGCTGGAGCAATTTGATTTGTGTCAAGGTGGGAAAGTTTGGATGAGGTACAAGTTTGGCTAGTGGGGTAAGGGTTAGGGGTGATCAGCAGTTCCGTTTTCAATATGCTAACCCCGAAATGTCCATTAGTCAATCAGAGGTGGTCTATGGTTGGAGAAATGTTAGACATATTTGTTGAATGAATAAGCGAACCAAGCTAGGCTATCAGAGAAGCAAATTTACAGGGAGAGATTTGGAAAAGTTGTTAGGCTATGATCTACTGAGACTTATGTGACGTTCTAATGGAAATCTCGTATTATTTGGAAACATGGGTCTGGAGATTAATAGAAAAATGAGACCTAGATACATAGACCTGAGGGTCATCACTGCATGTTTAAATTATGGAAGAAAATAAGGTGGCTCACTGAGACTTCTAGAAAATTAAAATATTTTCATGTCACATTTTTTATTCAAAAAAGTTAGTGTTATTGAGTCTGATAGAGGAAAATATTGAGCATCGTCCCTGGCTTCTACCCACTGGAAGCCAGTAGCTCTCATCATCCCTCACCCCCCTACCCCAGCGTGACAACCAAAAATGTCTGTAGGCATTGCCAAATGTCCTCTGGGGTGGGAAGGGGATCATCCCTGGTTGAGAACTACTGATTAGAAGAATGTCAATGAGAAAATCAGTAGTTCTTTTTAGTTACCGAAATGTAATATTGGGGAATATTGGAAAAGAGTTTTTATCCTGAAAGATGCTCTTGGAAAGGATTTTAGAATTAAGCTGGCTGCATGTACCCAAGGATGTAGGGTTGGAAAAGAAGAGGGTCAAGGAGGGCACACTGGCAGAGAGCAAACTGACCCAGGGCGGAGGAAGAGAAGCCCTGGACACAGTGATAGGGAGGCTCAGTTTTGTTGGCAGCCTCTAGCTTTCACTCAGTGTTGCAGACAGCCTTTTCTCCCCCTGCAGTAATCCTGTCTGCTAGCCACAGGCTGATGGCTTTGGCAGAAACAGACAATGTCCCCAGCATTGCTGTACCTGATGGTTTATTATTTCATTTGAGAATTTCAGTGCAATTCACCTGCTGCCCCCTAGTGGAGCGGCTTGGTGATGCCTAGTAAACTGTAGCAGTTCCTCATGTGAGTTTAAAGGCTGAAACTGTAAAGCTGGCTCTGAGCTTGAACACCAGGGTCCAGAGACTGGAACTCGTTAACCCTCTAGCTTTCTTCCTGTCCTTCCTCCAAATTGCATGCCTAATGCTTACTAGCGACTCCACAAACGTGGAGGAGGTGAGTGCACAGACCGTCACCGGGGCCAGCAGAGGAACACAGGGGCAGGGTAACACAAAGGTTGGAAGTAAGGTAAAGAGTAGCCCAGAGACATTCCACTGAGCACCAGGGAATATCTCTCTATTTGCCTTAGCTGTTGCTGTTCTGGATGCCCTTTGCGGAAAAAATGAGAGGACAGCAGCTGGAAGCGACACCATCCTGTTTCAAAGGCAAGATGGAAATGTTATTCACTAATCTAGACCATGGAATGACACTGCTCCCTAAAAGTTGCAGTTGAAAACAGAGCATCTATGTTTGTGTATTTGCCAGAAAAACACTAATCATAGCAGAATTCCTTAGCACAGATTTAGAAATATTGAGGGGCAAATCCTGCCCCTGAAACATAATTGCATATGGGAGGGTGGAGGCAGGTGTAGAAAACAGTTATCTGAGGAGAGTGGGAGGGCAATCCCCGTATCATGAATGTTACAAAGGCCCCTACTCATTGAACTTCTTTAAATAATAAATTTTTAACTTAAAAGTCACACTACACAAATTATGAAAAAATCGTATTTTTAAAAGATCACAATTTATTTACTTTAGGGTCATCCATAGTGCACCAAAACTATTTTTGGTTTCCCAAGAAAAAATATGTATGCATAAATCTTCATGTTAAATGGTCAGATTCTAAGTATATATTGAGGGTAGAATCACTGGGATTTTTGGATTTGCTCGCAGGTTGGATGTGAAAGGGAGAAAAGGTGGGATGTCAGAGTCAAGAATGACTCCTTCCAAAATAACCTAGTAAGATGTCTCAACATCTTCATGTTGTAGGGAATGAGTAGGGACAAGGGAATTAATTTCTAATTCAAAACCTGAATCAGTTACATAATTGGTTTAATTCCAACTCATAATGATTTTCTGCCATAGTAAAAACTGGAGGCATGAAGTGATAAAATGAATTATAAAGAAAACTTTGATGGGACAACCCCTTCGTAAAAGTGAAAGTACTCTCCTTTATGACATGGTTTTCTGACATGGACTAGATATCTGGTTTTGCTATCTAATAATTGCCTAATTTGGGGATGCATTTTATAATAAGTTTCTCCATTCAGGAATTGAAAACAGAAAACAGTCACTCTGCCCATGTACTCTCACTAGGTAACCTGCATATAGAGCCTCTGTCTTAGCTCAAGCTCCTGTTAAGAAATTAACAAACAGCGTTTCTTAAACGATTCATCTCTCACAGTTCTGGAAGCTGGAAAGTCCCAGATCAAGGTGCTGGCAGATTTGGTTCTGGTGAAGACCTGCTTCCTGATTTGTAGTCAGCCTTCTCCTTGGAGCCTCACATGGCAGAGGGCAGAGAGAACAAACTCTTGTGTCTCTTCTTATAAGAGCATCAGTCTTATTCATAAGGGGTAGACCCTTATTCCCTAATTACCGCTCAAAGGCCTCACTTTCTAATACCATCACATTGGAGGTTAGGCTTTCAACATAAGAATGTTTTTTTCTCACATCTGTAGCAGCCAGATCAATATATGAATACATTCAGTCCGTACTATCAAAAGACAATTTGTTACCTGGAGATACACTTTGCAACCTATTAGTCAACTGAGGATACTGAGTAGGCAGTTGAATATATTCATCCCCAGTGTTCATGAACCATTGATTCCACCTTAAGTCTATCTTTGACACACAGCATATGTATGACTTCTCAGGGTTAAAAATAATTATCTGTAGAGGGTTGTCTAAATAATATGCAGATAACCAATTCCTCTGGAATTTCAACTTTTTAATGCTTGGATTAAGCCCAGCCTTGAAAGAGCTATTTGCTGGGATTCCAATACTTTGGAAGTTTTAAAAATTTTTTACCGAATTGCACTTCAACGTAACATTGGCCTATACCGTACCCAATGAAATTGGTGATTTTACCTCTAGGAATGTTAACATAGATTGCGCCATTATACAATTTTCATTATGAAGCCCTAGGCCTTAGTACACTTCAGGCCTTAGTACCAAGATAGTGATGCATCTTCTAGATTATCTGTCTTACTTTGTGAAGACTGATCCATGCAAGTCAATCTTCCTTCTTTCCAAAGAAAAAAATGTTCAGCCTGTAATTCTGGCACTTTGGAAGGCCAAGGTGGGCAGATCACCTGAGGTCAGGACTAAAAATACGAAAATTAGCTGGGCATGGTAGCGGGTGCCTATAATCCTAGCTACTTGGGAAACTGAGAACAAGAGACTTGCTTGAACCTGGGACGTGAAGGTTGCAGAGAGCCGAGGTAGTGCCACTGCACTCCAGCCTGGGCGACAGAGTGAAACTTCATCTCAAAAAAAAAAAAAAAAGAAAAAAAATGTTGAGTCAAATATGCTGCCTAATATAGTATGTGTTCAGGTTACTGCAGCATGTATTTTTGCTGTAAATACTTCCCTGGGCTTTATCTTGTCTACCGATGTTACCTTTAACTATAATTCCCTAAGTTGCTTATCATTATGTGTTTTAAATAGCTACCTCACTTTTTTCATTTTGAATGAGGCAGGAAACAAAATAGCAAACCTTGGGCTCAAGGTGGACACAGGAATGAGAGAGGTAGAAGAAAATAAGAAATTAACTGTAGAAAGTTAAGTTAAAGGCCAGGCACACTGGCTCATGCCTGTAATCCCAGCACTTTGGGAGGCTGAGGAAGGTGGGATCGCCCGAGGTCAGGAGTTCGAGACCAGCCTGGCCAACATGGTGACACCCTGTCCCTACTAAAAATACAAATATTAGCTAGGCGTGGTGCCAGGTGCCTATAATCTCAGCTACTTGGGAGACTAAGACAGGAGAATCGCTTGAACCCAGGAGACAGAGGTTGCAGTGAAGCTGAGATCAGGCTATTGCACTCCAGCCTGGGCGACAAGAGCGAAACTCCGTCTCAAAAAAAAAAAAAAAAAAGAAAGTTAAGTTAAAGAGCCTATTGTTACAATGAGATAAAATTGATAAAACGTGAAATAAACTAAAAGGACATATTAAAAGAAAAATGCAAAGAACATTCTTATCACATTTTCAGTGTGCTACGGAATCTGCTCACATCTTTACTAATAATCTCTTCCAAAACATAGGCTATCTCATATATTCTGAATATGATTTTGATTTAATGTAAAATGTAAAGAAGTACTTCTATCACCTAAGTAAATTAGTATGTTTCATAAAAGTAATTTCCTCCAAAAGCAATTTTAATTTGCTAAGAGAAAAATAAGAACAAAAACCATTCTTACTGCCACAACTACCATCTTAAAAAAAAATACCAAAAATGCAAATAATAACCTATTTCCATGTGTTACTTAAATGGAGTTATCTGTGTTAAGTATTCTTGTCTAAGAAAAGGCACTGGCAAACAAAACCAAAGCCAAAACACAGAATTTTTGCTATGAATTTTAAATTTTTTATTTTTGGTCTGGAAATTTTATGTTTACTTAAAACCTTGTATATAATAGAAATGTAATCCATTGAGCCTTTGGATAAACAAAATTTTCGGAGTTTACTCATAATATATTCTTCAAATTATCCCACACAAAACTGCTTAGAAAGAATGTGTGAACTATATTGATGATTTAAAAACAAGCACAACAACATAAAGAATCTTCCTCTATTTCAGGAGAAATGATTTACTGTGAAGTTATCCTTTTAACATCTTTGGTGTCAATTCTGGGTGAACCAGGATGGTCGCTTTCTGTCTCGTTCAATGATCCTCTTGCCCTGATCTTGTTCAGACGGTGTCTCTCCCGTGTACAGCACCACAGTCTCTATGGTGGGAGCCTTAAAAGGGCCCCCTTCTTGCTTCCCTATCTGTCGTCTGATTTCTGCAGTCTCCTTGCACACCTTCTCATAGCAGTAGGCACAAAGGACATGTTTCTGTTTCAGGTGACCACATTCAGGACAAACGTCTATGTTGTTCTTTAAAACAATAAACAAAAACGTATTTTAACAAGAGGCAATATAACGAACAAATAACCACTGACAGGAGCAATGCTTACATTTTAACTTTCTTAGGATGTTCAGGCTACATGAGGTCATCATACACCATCTAGTTCCACCTCACTTTAACAGGAAGACTGAAGACAAGCAACATTGAGTTTGAATTAGAGAAAAACTAGAACTAGAATTCAGCCAACCTGAATCTGGTATATCTTTACTTAAACACAGCAGTTGTAGTTATGTAAAAAAGAAAAAAAAAATACTCATTTCCCCTAACTCCAAATACTAAATATCAAATAAGGAATTTGTCAACATAATGAAGTGACCCATACAATCAGCATCTTAAATAAGACACCAAGGAAAAGTGAATTCCCTTTGTCTTTCAATCTATCTTAGGGAAAACAAGATAAGAACATTACAAGTTGACTTCCTTGGCTTCCTCTTTTTATCACAGTGTAATTCAAATTCCTGTATAGAATACAGGTTTTGTATATGGTATAATTTTTCTTTTTAAAAATGAACACTGATTATTCCTTAATGTAAAATTATTTTCTATGTTACATTCTTACGGTATTTTAATGATATATATATGTGTGTGTATATATATATATAGATATATATATGTGTGTATATATATAGATATATGTGTGTGTGTATATATATAGATATACATATATGTATCTCCAACTTTAACTATAAAATAGAAACATTATAACCTCTAAAAGATTTATCAACTTATTCTAGATGTAGGTTTGAAAGAAAATACAAAGAAAAATACTAAACAGGATCATTAAAGAAGCTTTAAACACTTGATAAGATTAATATACTAACATCTGTGAGGCAGATAACAACAGAATTTCCTTTTCTGAAAGGAAGAAAGAGGCTTGTATATTACTTGCCTAACCATATTCTCATTTTACTCCACTACTGGAAACTGGATTGCATGCACAACTGAAGGTATGAAGACACCCAGTCAGTTGATCTTCTTTTCATGATCAAAGTACCCAACATAACACACTATATACCGTATGTAACAGAAAATAATTCAAGGAAGAAAATAAATGCACAGGATAAGAACTATTCCCTCAGAATAAATGCGATCAGGGAAGTCACATAATAGATCAGTGCAAGATCTCATTCCTAAAATCTTACGTCCTCTTAAGCAAATTTATGAATTACTGTAAGTCTTAAGTAATAAAGTGTTTTTCAGTTCTACATTTAAGTTCAGCCCCAACCATCACTCAATAATACTTTCTGGCTTAAGTTCTAAGGTTTTGCTTAACAGAATGTGGATGCTTATGAAAGTCAGCTTTCTGTTCTCGAGTTTCATCTGTATGGTGCTGCTGTTGTGGAATGCCATGAAGTAAACAGTAACTGAAATCCTAACTGTTAAAACCATACATGAACAGATCAGAGGTAATACACACTGTAATTTTTCTTTACTAGATCAATGAAGACAGTACATCCATGTTGTCAGCGAGGAGAATCTGAAATTGTCTGAGGATAGGAGAACACAAAGAAAATCTTTAAAAGAACATGAGGTCAAAAATCAGAGCTCGAAAATCTACTGCTTCATAGCTGTGTGACCACAAGCAAATTCTTTTTGCCTCAGTTTTTTCATCCTAATAATGAAGAATATCTTATTTGCTTTGGAGGGCTATAAGACATGATGAGATATAATAAACATAAGGCACTGAGCTACATCATAGACACTTAATTGTTGTTAGCTATTTTATTATTTATCTTAGGGTTTTCCTTCATGGTATTTTGTTGGAAATGATAAAAAAAAAAAACAAATATGTAAGGGCTTGTAAAACCCAAGATTCAGTATACCTACTGCTTCTAGCTTTAATTCTAGGCTCTGCCATAGTTAGGATGTTTACTCATCTGTAGTTCAAAACTCACACAGCTCAAGACTGACACAGCTCACAATTCAGAAGTCATGTAGGCACCTCACAGCCTCGTTCCTTGCCCAGTCTCCAAACTCACTCCTTCCTTGACTGTGTTTCTAATACTCAGGCTAGAGGACAGCAGGCTCTAGCCTTCTCATTATGTATATAATGAGAATATTGTATTTTATTTAGGCCAGAGGAAAGTAGACACATACAATCTGAGAATAATTTATTCCTAGGCTATAGGAATCTACCATGAGCTTATTCAATGGAGGACTTGAGGAAAAGCACACCCACAAAAATCAATGCATTACCTTAACTTTAATAAGCTTCTGCGGATTTCTTCTCCTACACCGGTTAACTTCAATGGTGCGTCTATTTTTGGGAGCTGCCATCCAAAAGATACCGTCCAAAAGGCTGGAATTCTCTTTACTTCCACTGGTATCATTTGCTGGCTCTGTAAACATGGCTGGGCCCTGTACTGCTAATGCTGGTCCTAGGAAATAAAACATAAGAGATACAGAATTAGTTTCTAGTTTCTAAATTACTATTTACAGATATCATTTTCCTTAACAATCAATGGTCAAACATACACACACACAAAGAGTATATATAAAATTTAGAATGTGAAACTCAATAACGGGAAACCTTAGCTATTAAAATACACTAAAGCTTATACAATTTTAAGGAACACAGAATTTTTTCTTAGTGGATCCTGCTGAAAAGAGATCAGTGAAATTCCATCAAGTTTCTTATCTCATAAAATACAGGACTCTGATGGGCACCTAACTTGAACAAAACAAGCAAAGAATCACTCAACTGTCCACATTCTATTAATACTTGGCGGGTAGTAAGTATCTGATTAATTTACAAGTAAATCTAGACAGATTTCATGAATACACTTCTGACCGGCACTGATGTAACTGCCAATTGCCTTTTCTTATATTCAAACTGAGTCAGGTCCTTTATGATACAACCTCTTAAGTCACTTAGTTCCTCATAATATTTAATCTTGATTCCTGTCTGCTCTCTAAAGAAAAGAGCCAGCTCACCATTTCTCTGTATGGCCTTATTTATGTGACTATCAAAGTTTCTCTTTTTCTGAATTGCTTATAAAATCAACATTCCTTTACCCTTTCCTTGCTATTTCTTAGACGTGCCATACTTTTTTTTTTTTTTTTTGAGACTGAGTCTCACTCTGTCACCCAGGCTAGAGTGCAGTGGCGTGATCTTGGCTCACTGCAACCTCCGCCTCCCTGGTTCAAGTGATTCTCCTGCCTCAGCCTCCCAAGTAGCTGAGATTACAGGTGTGCACCACCACACCTGGTTAATTTTGTATTTTTAGTAGAGACGGGGTTTCACGATGTTGGCCAGGCTGGTCTTGAACTCCTGACCTTAGGTGATGGACCCACCTTGGCCTCCCAAAGTGCTGAGATTACAGGTGTGAGCCACCGCGCCCAGCCCCCATACTTCTTTTGATCTTAAGAACTCTTAAAAATACACAAAGTTCTCTAACACTTAACAACTGGCATTTATTTTCAGTATGTCCACAAGTATTGCCAAGCATGCCCCAGTGATTAACAACACAGGCTCAGGACTGTCTGTGAACTTGGGACCATTGTGAGCCTACTGTTTCAGTTGGAAAGTGTATACACCTAATGGGACTGTTGTCAAGATTATCCCAGGAAGTACATGTAGAAAGCTTGGCACATTGCTTGGCATATAGTGGCATATATTTTCTTGGTATATTTCTGGATATTATCACTTTCAGGCTGCTTAGAAATTGAGTAGAATGTAAATGCCAAAGCAATGACAGTTTCAACATCCAAGATACTTCCAATTAAAATTAATTCCAAGTGAAACATGGGAAACAGAATTCATCTCTTCACAGCTCAAACACCACAGAAAACATGTACTGCGCGGGAGGGAGGGAGGAAGGGAGGAAAGAAGGGAGGGAAGGGAAGGGAAGAGGAGGGGGGAGAGGGGAAGGGGGAGGGGAGGTGAGGGCAGGGCTGGAAAGGAAAGACAGATCCAGAGAGTGGTGAGCCTTGATGCCAAGTGAGACCTGCAGAACTGTCCTCTCAGGACAACTCTGTACAAATCCCTGAACTCCACAGACTTGACCAAACTCTAGCATAGTTTCTAGCAGCATAAGGCTGTATCCTAGGATGACCTCGGCCCCCCCTTTAAAGTGGCTGCCTGAGAAAGCTCAACGCTGCCTGGAAATTTTCCTATTTATTTTGGCCAACATACCCCGATAGTAGGTCCCGAACTCCCTTAGAGCATTTCCTGGAAAGGGCATATAATTGTAAATACGTATCCCTTGCAACTAACTCGGAAGCTTTTCTTTCAAGGCCCTGAGAGCCATTCCTTCGAAATCTAATCATTAGGAAGGATAGGGCCTTTGTCTCCCAGTCTCTGCGGGAGGATAGAATCCTCCCTAAGACAACTGCGAGCTAGCAGACACAGCCGGCTAATCACATTTGCACTGACTTCACTATACTACACTTCTCTGACTCTACAGAGCCCCTACACTCCCGCCTCGCTCATTCTCCCTTTAAAACGCCCAAAGTCACCTCTGCACAAACTGGGATGGAGCTCAGCTCTTTACCTGCAGTAGTTACTGAATAAAATCTGTTTTCAGCGCTTTACTTACTGGCTGGCTATGATTTATCTTTGACACAAGCTTGGGTTACATTCTGTGTACGAATGCAACAAGCAGAGGATTTTTTTTTTTTTTTTTTTTGCGGTGGAGGGAGCGCAAAAACAGTCGTTCTGTTCTCGCTAATATGGGAATGTCACGAACTACGTCCCCGACATGAGGCCGCGGATCAGACCGGGGCTGAGGGCGAATTGTGTAAGCTGCGTCTGCTACGCTGCCCGAGGTCCCGTCATCAGCCCCCTCTCCCACGCAGCCCTTCTTTACCTACCCCACGGAGGACTGGGAAAGCCCGGCCGGCTCTGCGGAAGCTTCCGCAGCAGTCGCTCCCAGTAGTTTCGAAGCACTCCCCGGGCCGCAGGCCACGGCGAAACCACCAAGACCAGCATGGCCGGCGCCATTTTCCCTGCTGGAAGACTGCCCCGGTCCCGCCCCTGCTTTCAGCATGCGCACAGGCACAGAATCGGGCAAGCCTCGCTTCTTAGAACTACAACACCCCGCATGCTCTTGGAACAGCTCTGACTCTCCTCCAATCATAGAGAGAAAAGGAAAGGCGAGGGGCGGGGAAATGAAAGTAAATCGGCCACAGTGCGCATGTGTGCGGCTGTGCTTTGGCTCTTCGGGTAAAGATGGCGGAGCGCGGGTACAGCTTTTCGCTGACTACATTCAGGTATGGAAGGGGCCCTCGAGGTCTTCAGCGTAGTCGAGGTTGCTGGTGCTCTGTCGATTTAGTTTTTCCCATCCTGACGTCGGCATTGGTGCTTCTGGAGGGTCCAGTAGGGAATGGAGGTGGAAATGCGGCTTTGCAAAGTCATTTGCCAGGCCGGCCCGGGATTCCTGGAGCTTCCTTGGTCGGAGGCTGCTGGAGGGTCGGGGGGATGCGGTTTTGCGGGGTTAACATGGGGCTGCGGGACGGTGAGGCACATAGCCAAGGATTCGCTTTCACTTTGGAGACTAGAAAAGAAGGCAGTTTCAGCTTAACCATCTCTGGGTGGCCCGTTCCGAACTCAGGATTTTTTTCCTGGCTCAAGTAGACCTGATGCGGTGGTTTCTGAAACTTGGAATCTTGGTCAAACATGTGGGGTTCCCTTTTCTTGGAAAACTCTCAGCTTTACAGTTAAGTCGGAGTCTTGGTCTCCATTTGGCACTAGTGTCTTTCAAAACCTCCCGCTTTCGGTTTCTTCGATGCATGAATTAGAAACATAAGGACTAAAAACCGAAAGCCCCTATCACTTTTTTGTGAACCCCTAACAACGAGGCAAGTTTGAGTTTTGGTCTTTTTTTGGTGGACTAGGGGGAACGTCGGGGAGGGTGATGTTTACTTTAAACAAGATTGTAGGCTTTTCTATTGTAGAAAAGGGGATTAGAATAATAAGTTTACTTTCCAAAATACAGTTGGGGCGAACCATGGCTCTCAACGTGAGAAAACCATCGCCGAAGACTTTTAAAAATTGACTGGGGAAGTTTTCTGACTTACCCATTTTCTTAAGGATCAGTAATGCCCAGTTTACTTAAAATGTACTCCTGACAACTGAAGGCAGGCGGGATCTAACTTGTTGAGTACTTTGTTAGGTGCAACTTAACCTTAACCTGCTCCATCTCTTTCCACTGCTATAATGAATGTTATCTCAGCTTCTTACAGATGAACTAACCACAGCTTGTACAAATTAAACAACTTGTCTAAGGTCATCGGTGAGTAGCTGAGTTGACATTCAAACTGGGTTTTTTTTTCTGATAACAAAAATACACTTTCCATTACATAACGTTGTCTTAAATTCCAAAAGTACTTTTCTCTTGGCAGTTTTCAGTAAGCAGTGGGTGTATGTAATAGTTTTTTTGTAACCTTTGAACGAGATTAATTTAATTATGCAATAAAAGGTCTCATTATATTACATATGACAGAATAGTGTGTGCAGGATGTATTCACTGTTCCTATTTGTGAAGAAAACAAATGTCCTTTTTTTAGGGACAGGGACTTGGCAGCCTCCAGCTCTTGGGCTCAAGGGATCCTCCTGCCTCAGTCTCTGGAGTAGCTGGGACTAGAGGTGTGCACCACCCTGCCTGCTAATTTTTTTTTTTAAGGCATGAGGTCTTGCGATGTTGCCCAGGCTGCAAATGTGGTCTTTTATCGCGAAGAAAGTGTAATCCTAGTGGAGCTGAAAACATAAAACAACCGTATACCTTCAGGGACTGAATCTTTTTATAACAAATTTTCTTTATTAAAATAAACTTTTGGCCAGGCAGGGTGACTCACACCTGTAATCCCAGCTACTCAGGAGACTGAGGCAGGAGGATCACTTTAGCCCAGGAGTTCAAGACTAGCCTGCAGCAAGACCCTATCTCTGAAAAAAATTAAAAAATTAGCCAGGCATGTGCCTGTAATCCAAGCTATTTGGGAGGCTGAGGGCGAGAGGAGCACTTGAACCCAAGAGTTTAGGATTCAGTGAGCTGTGATTCTGCCACTGCACTCCAGCCTGGGTCACAAAGTGATACCCCATATCTAAAAGTTTTTTTTAAAAAAACCAAACTTGTGTGTGTGTGTGTGTGCGTGTGTTTTAACATGGTGGATTCACCTGTTTTAGATAAAAAGAAAATATTTGTTTCTAGCCTGTCGTAATCAGAAGTAAACTAATGGTGGAAGGGACTAGAGACCATACAGGATGAAACAGTTCTTGTGGACTACATTTGGTTGAGGAATTGACAATAAATGAGTAAACAAATTGGTGCCTACTAATACATTCTCTTACTAAGGAATTTTATTTTAAAAAGGGTGAAGGAAGGAATATGACTTTAGATTGAGTAATCAGGAAAGGCTTGTGCTTGGGGGTGATTTTTGAGACTGGAAGATTAAAAGTAGCCAGCTATTTGAAGATTCAGGAATAAGGAGACTTGTAGACAGAGGGAACAGCATGTATGAAAGCCCTGAAACTGGGAAGGAGCTTGAGCTCTTAAAGGAATAAAAATGAGGCAAATGTGCTATAGTGAGCAAGGAGGTAATGTGGGAGAGGGCTAATCGTGTAGGACTTTGTAGGCCAGAGAAGGAGATTTTATTTTACGTGAACAAAGAAGTTATTACAAAATCTAAGTGTAGGTGACATGGTCCAAAGGTAACTTTGGCTGGGGGTGGAAGTAAGGTTGAGAAAGAGGAAAACCAGTTAGAAGGCTATTTCAGTTATCCCATGTAGGGATGCTGATGCTATGGAATGGGATAGTGGCATTATGGAATATAAAGATGGTTGATTGCTCAGCCAGCTCACAGGTTAGTGAGCTTTCACGCAGTGAAATCATGCAGTGGTAAAGATAGGTATGTACAGGTAATAGGAACAGAGAAATGGTAGCTATTAAGTTTACATGAGCCTTTAAATGTTACCCAGGGGTATATGAATTAGGTATTGAACAATAATTGAAAGCTGGATGGACCCAGAAAGTTATGATATGATTATTGAAATAGTGACTATTAAAGGAAAAAAAGTTCAGCCTAATTTTTTAATTTAAATGTCAGTTGATGTTATTCTGCTCAAATTAATTATATCAAGAGCCTTAAAGCTGTCACCCTTAGGTCTGTTTCTTTAATTGGTCTAGATGTGTCTCTGTCAGCCAAATGATTGTGGATTCCTGGTATTAGGTTATGTGCTGGAATCCTGACTGAACATAGCTACTTTATTGAGGAAGACAAATATTGTAAAAATAATAAAGAGACCGAGGCAGGAGGATTGCTTGAGACCAGGTGTTTGAGACCAGCCTGGGCAGCATAGCAAGACCCTGTTACTAAAAAAAAAAATAACAATTCAGATATGATGAATCTTAGACAAAGAGGAAGTGCAGGACATCACAGGCATCAGTGAATAGGTATTCACTTAATCTGAGGGTTCAGGGCAACTTCCCTTAGGACATGATTGAATGAAAGGAGTTCACAGGGCAATAGAGAAATGCATTTCAGATGGAGGGATTAGCTTGTCAATGAGGCGTTTGAAGTCTGAGAGTAGTCTATGTGTTTGGAGCAAGGAGGGATGGAGTTGAGATTTGAGTGACCAAGGGAATATTCGTAATTATATGAAGAGAAAATACGGCCTTCTGAAATTTATATTTTCATTAGTAGACGGGAGATAAGGACCTAGCTGTGTCACTTTGGACAAATTACTTTCACTCAGACTTTATCTATGAAATTAGGTTGGTTTATGATGATTCCATTTAAACAACTAGGTTGAAATAAAGGATAACTTTAAAAGGCCAGTTTGAGACTTGCGTTTAGCTACCAAATCCATGGAACCAGATCTGTTAAGTGTGACCATCTCGTGACTTCTAGAAATAGTTGTATATTATATAGAGAATACTTAATTGTGAGTGATATCTAGGTCTTATTGTCTTAGGCCATGTCTGTTTTCTAAAACCACCCTCCGACCTGAAATATGTGCTGCTGTTTGGTTTTTAACAGACACATACATGTTCTTAATAACATTACTATTCAGTATGTGCTTGTTACTGATTTTATGCCAGACAGTTTTATAGGAATTACTTCACTTAATCACAACAATGCTTTGAAATAGGTACAGGACGCTTGTAGGGGATGGTGATTTCAGGACCCCCACAAATACCAAGTCAGGGCGTATTCAAGTCCTGTAGTCAGCCCTGTGGAATCCACTGATACGGAAAACCAGTTGTGGTTACTGTGTCCTCATTTTACAGGTGAGAAAACAGGCATAGAAAACTTAGGGTGAAAAGAAGCAACAGTAATACCACTGCTCCATGTGGCAGACAAAAAACAACCAAAGAGAAAGTAGTGCTTCAGTAGGAGTATGTTCCAATTGCCTTGTAAACTTGGTTTCTTTCTTTCTGTCTTTCTCTTTTTTTTTTTGAGACGAGGTTTCGGCCTTGTTGCCCAGGCTAGAGTGCAATGGTGCAATCTTGGCTTACTGCAACCTCCACCTCCTGGATTCAAGCAATTCTCCTGCCTCAGCCTCCCAAGTAGCTGGGATTACAGGCATGCACCACCATACCCGGCTAATTTTTGTATTTTTAGCAGAGACAGGGTTTCACCATGTTAGTCAGGCTGGTCTCCAACTCCTGACCTCAGGTGATCCACCCGTCTTGGCCTTCCAAAGTGCTGGGATTACAAACTTGAGTCATTGCGCCCAGCTGTAAACTTGGTTTCTGTGCCACTTCATGATAGAGGTCAAAGGCCAGTTACTCCCTGGAGTTGGATAAATTGGATTTGACCTGTATGTCTGTACTATCTCAGAGATGTTCTTACAATAAATATTTGATGATATGTGAACTTACAAATACCTGTGTTTCTTTTAAGCCCGTCTGGTAAACTTGTCCAGATTGAATATGCTTTGGCTGCTGTAGCTGGAGGAGCCCCGTCCGTGGGAATTAAAGGTAATGAAATGCTTCATTCATTTCAGATGCCTGTTAGTAGTTATCCTAATTATTTTGGAATTCATTAGTAATTAATTTATACAGAGCTGCAGCAGTATAATTTTTAACAATTTTTTGTTAATTTACAGTGTTTTGGAGTTTAAATAGTAATAAGTCTAAGGTCATTCAAATTTCTTTTCAAAGTAAATAGTAACACCTTTATCTGTTAGTTGTGATATTCACAATAGTCTTTCTTATTCAGAAAACTGAGTCTTTTTTTGTTTTTCCACTGAATATATCACTACTTCCTGGCAGTTTTTATCCTTATAATTTAGGAAAGCTTAATTATAAAACATAAGCTAAATGTGTTGTGTTTCACTTTAAAAGCCTGTATCATTTATTGTAAATTTCATGTTATAAGAATATTGGGACAAGTAGACAGAAATCCCTTATTTTAAAACATGTGAACTCTCAGGTATCCTTAGAGTGCTTTACAAAAGTTTATGTAATACCTTTAGCTGTAGGGAGGATTTTTTTGTGTAGTACTAAATGACCAGTGAGGGAAAAACTGACTTACCATTTCTTAGGTAATTTTGGTAATAGGACTCCGGAAGAAAAGGTTTTATAAATTAAAGGAAATAAAGGAGTTTGCGTTTAGCGCATCCATAATTAGAAAGCTGTTAAAACAGTCTTAAAAATGATTAAACATTTATGTCTCTCTCTTTTTTTTTAAGCTGCAAATGGTGTGGTATTAGCAACTGAGAAAAAACAGAAATCCATTCTGTATGATGAGCGAAGTGTACACAAAGTAGAACCAATTACCAAGCATATAGGTTTGGTGTACAGTGGCATGGGCCCCGATTACAGGTACTTTATACTTTTTATAGTGTTTCTCACCATCTCATGAATTGATTGTAATCTGTATTTTCAGGAGAAAAACCAAGGTTGTTTTCCTTTAATCTTCCAGTTCCTCTTTTTTTGTGTGCTTTGTTTAGCAATAGCAGCCTCGTTGAGAGCTGAATTTAGTTTGCCTGTATAGGTTACTTTAAAGAGAATAACTCAGATGTGAAAGAGGAGGTAGATAGATTACATAACTCCTCTTTTCTCTGTTTAGCGGACTTTCCCTTCTGACATATTCCTCTTCTACTATCCAGGAACTGGGCGTAAGGGCTTTAGTTTTCGCCAGTGCAGTTTAAAAATGATAAAAGCAATTTAAGTTATAATAAACTACATTTTAAAAAGTATGAGGCAACAAAAGAAAGTATCACCATCCAGAGTTATCTTTTTTCCTGTTCTTCACAAAGGAACAAAATTCTCAAACACCACTGCAAGTTGTTGAGTGTGGCAGCCAACCAGGATCCCAATGCTTGTGTAATCACCCCCTTTATATTTCACAGGAAGAGAGAATAATCTTGTTACTCAGGGTACCAGCAAGTTGAAAGAGATTGACAGCTTTCTGTGTCTGTCATTTAAACAAGTAAAAGGAGTATTACTTTATTGCTCATGATTTTGTGGAGCAAGATAGGTAGAGGCAAAGTTTCACTTCAATGAATCAACGCAACAAGGTCAGTGGAATGTGATCAGGCAGTGAATCTTGTCACCACTATATAGGCTGGATACTGCATTGTGCTGCCACTGATAGGATAAACTGAGGGATGGGACATGACTGTCACACAGAGGGAAAATGTGCATATTTCAGATCAGTAGTATATGAGCTGGCAAAGATAAATCCTATTTGTCTTGCTAATATATTTGATTGTTATATAATATCTTCTTAATCTCTTTTGACAAATTTTACTTCTGAAAAAAAATTTTAAGAGACAGGGTCATGCTGGGTATTGCTTTTATCATTTTAAACTGCACTGGAGAAAACTAAAGCCTTATGCCCAGTTCCTGTATAGTAGAAGAGGAATATATCAGAAGGGAAAGTCCATTAAACAGAGAAAAGAGGAGTTATGTACTCTATCTCCCTCCTCTTTCACATCTGAGTTATTCTCTTTAAAGTAACCCAGGGTCTTGCCCAGGCAGGTCTGAAACTCCTGGCCTCAAGTGATCTTCCTGCCTCAGCCTTTTAAAGTGTTGGGATTACAGGCGTGAAACACTGCACCTAGCCGAATTTTACATTTTTAGTTACAAGTAGTTTCTTAATCTCTGAAGGGTACTCCGTGAAGCACAGGCAGAGAGATTGAAACAGTCTGCAGAAAGTAGTGACCTGAAGTGAGAAAAATATGCCCAGAATTGTGTGCCTGTGTGTTTATGTGTGCTTGTATGTGTGTGTGGGCTGGGGTGAGCTGTAAAAAGACAAGCGGCTGCCCTTGGATGGGGGGACAGTCTTGAAGAAGCCATGGAGCAAGATAAAGTTCTCATTTTTGTACATTAAATCTGTTACTTTTAAGCTAACTGGTACTCTGATGCTCTGATATTTTCTTCTATATCAACTGGAATCTAGTGTTAGAGTAAGACTAGCTTTGATCCAATAGCCACCATTAAAGAGATACATGTTAAACTTGTGCTGCAGGTACATGCCTGTAAAAGGAGAATGAGTCTTCAGGTAGTAGAGTATGTTCTGTGTAATTAAATCTTATTTTTTCCTTGTTAGAGTGCTTGTGCACAGAGCTCGAAAACTAGCTCAACAATACTATCTTGTGTACCAAGAACCCATTCCTACAGCTCAGCTGGTACAGAGAGTAGCTTCTGTGATGCAAGAATATACTCAGTCAGGGTAAGTTGCTTTTTTTACTTGAAATGTGCCATGAATTGTAGGGGGAAGTTATTTTAAAGAGTAGATATATAAATAGAGTGGGACTTACCATTTCTGTATTTGCTTAACAAGTGGACAAAATCACTATGATGAATATTTCTGATCTTATCTGGCTCTGGAGTATTTATTTAAGGAAAAAAATGTGTTTTCTTGTTGCTCATGTAACAGCAGAAAGCAGCTTCTAGATATACAAAGTTCTTTTGCCAGTGATTAAAACACTTTATGGACAGACAATCATTGCAACTTTAAATTTTTTTTTTTTTTTTTTTTTGAGTCAGAGTCTCACTCTGTCGCCCAGGCTGGAGTGCAGTGGCATGATCCTGGCTCACTGCAACCTCTGCCTCCTGGGATCAAGCAATTATGCGTCAGCCTCCTGAATAGCTGGCACCACAGGCGTGCATCACCATGCTTAGCTAATTTTTTTTTTTTTTTTTTTTTGTATTTTTTTGGTAGAGATGTGGTTTCACTATGTTGGCCAGGCTGGTTTCAAACTCCTGACCTCAAGTGATCTGCCTGTCTTGGCCTCCCAAAGTGTTGGGACTGCGCCTGGCCGCTACTTTCAAATTTATCTTTCTAACCAGAAATGATGGTAAGCACATGATGAAAGCAGCTCTTGGACGTATTCATATTTCTTTTCATTCCCCAGTTTCTTAAGTTTGGGTGTAGATGAGATAGCATATAGGTAGTTGTTGATACGTAAACCTAGTGGAAAAGCTGCATTAACTGAAAGTTGTCATTTTGTAATAGGTAAACCTAGTGGAAAAGCTGCATTAACTGAAAATTGTCATTTTGTAATAGGTAAACCTAGTGGAAAAGCTGCATTAATTGAAAGTTGTCATTTTGTAATAGGT
The DNA here is from genome assembly GCF_029289425.2 of Pan paniscus. NCBI lineage: Eukaryota > Metazoa > Chordata > Mammalia > Primates > Hominidae > Pan > Pan paniscus. The sequence goes on from NC_073255.2 coordinate 45,512,089, forward strand.
AAACCTAGTGGAAAAGCTGCATTAACTGAAAGTTGTCATTTTGTAATAGGTAAACCTAGTGGAAAAGCTGCATTAATTGAAAGTTGTCATTTTATTAGGACACTAAATGTTACTACACACTTATTAACCCCAGTGTCTTAGGTAACACTCTGTTCAATTCAAATTTTTTTTTATTTGGCTACCATTCCTCACTACCATAAAGAGAATTAGTTTTGAATTGATTCATTCAGAAAGGTGTTAAATACTTTCTAAGGAACTTAAAAGTCTAATTCAGTTTGCCGGATAATTTGCTTTATTTGAGAGTACTGATAAATTCTTGAGGATGACTTTAACACCATGAAAATGCCAAGTAATTTTCATTTTCCTCTCTGCAGTGGTGTTCGTCCATTTGGAGTTTCTTTACTTATTTGTGGTTGGAATGAGGGACGACCATATTTATTTCAGTCAGATCCATCTGTAAGTATCATTTGATGTATTTGAGGGATTTGTTAAAAGTGCTCTTTGAATATCTAACAGAAATAGAAGCCATAAAAACTTTACAATTTAGCAGTATTTTCTTCTTTTCTCTTGGGCTTTAGAAAGTATGAGGTTGTGCATTTTTGTGTGTATATTTAAAATTTTGGTAATTTGGTCTTCTGATAAGGAAGCTGTATTAGTTCTACCCTCTTTTGCCATGTTCATTAACTTCATACACTTGGGTGATTTGTTGAAATAGTTGTTATCAAATGTATTTAAACCTGTTACTTCGGGAAATACTGCAATTGAAGATGTGGATCTGGAGGACAGTGTTGTAGTGTTTGCCATCAGTTGAATCTTGGGGCTGACTTGAGTGAGTTTTCCAGCAAAAACATTAATCTATCTTGAATTCAGTGTTTTGCAAAAATGATTGTGTAATTGGTACCTTGGGTAAGTTGTCTGCTCTAATGCAGAAGAATGGTATCTGAATAGAAGGTGTTTGTAAAGGATAATACTACTCCACATCTGTCCCATTTGCTATGAGAACCTTAAGACAAAATTCAAGATTAGGAAATGATCTTTCATGTTTTATGGATTATTAGATAATTACAAGTTCACTCAGTGCAAACCTTATAATCTACTTTTATAACCTGAGATGGCAAAAGAAAAATATTTTGATTGTTAATTAAATCAGAAAAATAAGTATTTTGGTAACTTTGATAGTGTTGTTACTCCATCTCTGAGCTTCCGAAGCTAAATGACAGGCCCTCTTATCTTCCTTTCCAGAAGGTAGCAGAAGCCACCATTTCTGGAATCCTGATTTTATCTTTTGTCCTATTTTCCTCTGTTGTGTCTAAAAAACAATTGTTTTCATTTCAAACATATTGGATTATGTTTCTTTTGGTATTTTTTTCTAATGAGATGCTCTCTTTTTAATTCACTAATGATCAAGAGTTGATCACCATTTTTCAGATTTATATGATAGATTTTTAAATCGCTTCAGTCTATTAAACTAAAATACTACTCTTGATTATTTGCTTTAAGTTAACCTCAGTTTCTTTTAACTGGATTTTTTACATAATTTTACACTTAATTGCATCATCACCAGCTCATCAGTTTGATGAGTTCTGATATATGTAAATGCGTGAAGAAACCATTACTACAATGAGGATATCAAAAATTTCCAGAACCTCCAAAAGTTTCTTCATGCCTCTTTGGTTTCCATCCTTCTAGCCTTCTTAAAAAATAACCTATTCTGTGACGTTTTCCATTCTAATAATATTCTGTGACCTTCGAAGTTAGAGAACAATTAATAAAGCTAAAAATTAAATGGCAGGGCAATATAATTGTATTTGTGTTTTAAAATATGGTTTTTTACTCTTTCTTTCCTGATTAGGGAGCTTACTTTGCCTGGAAAGCTACAGCAATGGGAAAGAACTATGTGAATGGGAAGACTTTCCTTGAGAAAAGGTAGGCCTACTCATTGTAACTGCATTCATTAGCAAACTCACTTTATGGTTTTTGGTGCTCTTTAAGTAAATTAATATCATGGGACTAAAGAAACTTGCTATATTACTCTGTATATGAATCTAGTTACAGATAAACCAAAAACTTCTCTCCCTTCTAGTTTCCTAGACTTCAGTATATTAAGTGGTAATTAATATTCATTTCCTAAGGAGTTCTCTTTCTACATTCTATGGTTTCCTAAATGCTTTTGGTTCTTTTACTTTTTACTTCACTTTTTGTGCCATTTCAGGAGGGAAAAAAAGAACATTGAATCTGGAATAAAACATTTGGGGAGACAAATTTTTAAATGATTTAATGATAACAGTACGACAGTAAAAAAAACTGTGAAACCAAATGCCTGGAGTTGAAGGTATATTAAATATTTGATACATGTGCTTGATAAAAAGTGGAGCACTATGTAAAAATCTGTCGGTGCCCAAGTACAAGCTGCTCTCACTTATTTCCAGCTGTATTCTAGTCTCAGTGTTACTGTAGTCCTTCAGAACTCTCCAAGCTTTTGAAGAAGAAAATGTTTTATTTCTTGATATGTAATAGTTGCACATATTTTTGCAGTACATGTGATATTTTGATACCTGTATGCAGTGTCAAATCAGGGTAATTGGATATCCATTACCTCAAACATCTGTCTTTTCTTTGTGTTGGGAACATAGCAAATCTTCTAGCTGTTCTGAAATATACAGTAAATTGTTAACGATAATTTCCTGACTGTACTATTGGACACCAGAACTTATTCCTCCTGTCTGACCGTATTTTTAGACCCCTTAACCAACTTCCTTCATTTCTTCTTCCCTTCTCCCTTCCCAGCCTCTGGTAACCACTGTGCTACTCTCTCCCTCCATGAGTTCCACTTTTTTAGCTCCCACATATGAGTGACAACATGCAATATTTATCTTTCTGTGCCTGGCTTATTTTGCTTAACATAATGACCTCGAGTTCCATCCATGTTGCTGCAAATGACAGGATTTCATTTTTTTATGGCTGAATAATAATAAAAAACTTCGTAACTCCGTTTAACAGATGAGCCTTCACAGTACATTTTTCACGTAACGTTAAGGTTATTAAAAATCTTAGGCCATCATTCTCAGTAAACTATCGCAAGAACAAAAAACCAAACACCGCATATTCTCACTCATAGGTGGGAATTGAACAATGAGATCACATGGACACAGGAAGGGGAATATCACACTCTGGGGACTGTGGTGGGGAGGGGGGAGGGGGGAGGGATAGCATTGGGAGATATACCTAATGCTAGATGACGAGTTAGTGGGTGCAGCGCACCAGCATGGCACATGTATCCATATGTAACTAACCTGCACAATGTGCACATGTACCCTAAAACTTAAAGTATAATAAAAAAAAAAGAAAAAAAAAAATCTTAGGCCTGGGTTTAAATGGTAAACTTAATCTTAGGCTCTTAAAGCACTTTTTCATTTTTCTTTTATATATTAATGAGTCTTCCAAAGATTTCACATTGTTATTACATGATATGTTATGATTTGTTTTATTTTTTGTTTCAGAGGCATTTTATTTAGACAACTAAAAATAATTAGATGTTCAGAACCAGTGTACAATGAAAGAAATTAAACCAGTTACTTTATCATGTATTCCCTCTTTACAACCAAAGCAAAAAACAACAGCAACAAAGACATTCTGCTTTAAGGGAAAAGTCAGACAAATAAGCCAATATATTTTTCTTCTCCATAATGACATAAACAGCTGCAAGAACTCTTAATTGTAATAAGAGAAGTCGGATGTTATCTTGTACATATTCATTAAAAAGATGACAGGCCATTGTACTACAAGAGGATAACTCAACCTCCCTTAATCTGATACTCTTGAGATTTCACTTATGGGTAACACCATGTTAGTTGTTCCAGCAATGGAGCTAATTCATATTCCTCATTATTTATTGCTGTTTTTGCCTTAAGCAGAGAGTAACTCTGGAAGGCTGATGCTTTTCTCTGCTTGCTCGTTCTAGTCCAGTTGTATGCTGTCTGTGGCACATGCTTGATGTTCAGGCCTTAACTTGAGGAGTTGAAGAATAGATGGAATCTGAATTCTCTGAAGCAATTTCTTCTAGCTCTTCTCTTGTCTTTGGAAAACCAATCTTTGGCTTTGCCAGCTCACCACTATCTTCTTCAGGAAGCACACATTTCCAAAGGCCATATGTTTTTCCTACCACAGTTTGCCAGTCTCAGTGTTCCATCTTCAGAACCACTGGCATAGAGTTCTCCATCAGGATCAAATCTCACACAGTGAATAGGACCAGAGTATCCTTTGTAGGATTCTAATTCTTCTCCACTATTATCATCATACTTATAAGTTTAACATCTTCACCACCTGCAACAAGAAATTCTTTCTCAAGGTGAAGAGATTCAGAGTTAATGGTTGCAGGAGCTTGAAAGGATTTAATTGGTTCCAAACTTACTGTACTGTCAAAAGCACTGGATCAGCCATAAGTTATTACCAAAATCTCTCCCTCAGGAATATATTCCATACTACTAGCCAACATAATAAAATTTAGAGATTTCACTTCTGTCATAGTAGCATGATCCCAAAGTCTTAACAGTTTTGTCATCAGAAGAAAGAATCTGTTTATCCTCACTGTACCATAGGGCCTTTTTAATATCAGAGCTGTGATCACTAATTTCCTCAGGTTCTGCTTCGGGTTTGTTCAAGTCATGTATGCAAAACAGTTTATTCTGTCCCCTGGTTAACAAATAATTACTATCCTGCATGAAATCCATAGTCTTGATAATGTGTTTATGAGCCAGGGTCATCAGTTCATCTCCTGGGATAGCATCCCACACTTTGTGAAATCTGCAGCTGCTGTGGCTGCTTTGGTGGCATCCTTATTCAGTGTTGCATTCCAAACAGCATCTTTATGACCCAAAATTGTTCCAATCCAGTCTCCTGTATCTCCCTGGCATAGCATAGGTTTGCCGTCTTTGCAAGCACTGATTTAGAAATACTCATAAGACTGGCCAGGCGCAGTGGCTCACGCCTGTAATCCCAGCACTTTGGGAGGCCGAGGCAGGCGGATCACCTGAGGTCAGAAGTTCGAGACCAGCTGGGCCAACATGGTGAAACCCCGTCTCTACTAAAAATACAAAAATTAGCCAGGAGTGATAGCGCGCGCCTGTAATCCCAGCTACTTGGGAGGCTGAGGCAGGAGAATCACTTGAACCTGGGAGGCAGAGTTTGCAGTGAGCCAAGATTGCACCACTGCACTCCAGCCTGGGCGACAGAGCAAGATTCTGTCTTGAGGGAAAAAAAAGCCCCTAAGGCATGATGCCACTGAAGGCCAAGTCAGCCACGGGCCATATGTGGCCAGAACAGGTGAGCAGCATCAGTCTCGTTGCTATGGAGGTGGTGAACCCAGTGATTGGGCTGGTGGGCTGAGGGTCATCCTTGTCTTTTCTCTGGTACAGCGCCCGGGGTTCCTCCAGGCTTCACCCTAACACGGGCTGAGCAGAGAAAAAGGAAAAGATGGCACCGAGATTAGGAAGGAGCTAGGGAGGGGCTGGGGAGTCTGGGAAGGGTGAGCAACAGTTGACAATGGAGGGAGGAAAGTAGGGGATGGGGAGAACCGAAGAAACGACCCAGCCACTCTTCGCACCGTCCACACTGGTATCGGCAGGAAGTGACATATTATGTTTTAACTTCTAAGAAAAAGATTTTAGCAAAGTTCTGATTTTTCTGTGTTTTAAAAATTATAGTAATGCCACCACATCCTGGCTGTTAAAATATTTATACTTAAGAAGTTTCCTGGCTGGGTGTGTTGGCTCGTGTCTGTAATCCCAGCACTTTGGTAGGTCGAGGCAGGTGGATCACGAGGTCAGGAGATCGAGACCATCCTGGCTGACACAGTGAAACCCATCTCTACTAAAAATACAAAGAAATTAGCTGGGCGTAGTGGGCGCCTGTAGTCCCAGCTACTTGGGAGGCTGAGGCAGGAGAATGGCATGAGCCCGGGAGGCGGAGCTTGCAGTAAGCCAAGATAACTGTGTCTCAAAAAAAAAAAAAAAGTTTCCTAAACTAAACTCATTTTAGGGTCATACCGTTCATGATGTTGGGAATTGAGCACCAGATATTGTCAGTTTTTTTAATCTGGGGACAGCTACAAGGAGGTGATTAAAAGAATGTGTAATTTAGTATTTTTAAGATGTTTAGAGTTTTAAAAACTTACGTTGTTGCTGTCATTGTATTTAAATAGTTATAAAGAATATAAACAATGATATAAGTAATTTTTTTAAAATTCTTCAGATATAATGAAGATCTGGAACTTGAAGATGCCATTCATACAGCCATCTTAACCCTAAAGGTTAGCTCAGTATTCAACAACTGGATTTATAATGATTTCATGATTAACTGCTTAGAAAATTGACCTTTTTTCCTCCCTCCTCAATAGGAAAGCTTTGAAGGGCAAATGACAGAGGATAACATAGAAGTTGGAATCTGCAATGAAGCTGGATTTAGGAGGCTTACTCCAACTGAAGTTAAGGATTACTTGGCTGCCATAGCATAACAATGAAGTGACTGAAAAATCCAGAATTTCAGATAATCTATCTACTTAAACATGTTTAAAGTATGTTTTGTTTTGCAGACTTTTTGCATACTTATTTCTACATGGTTTAAATCGACTGTTTTTAAAATGACACTTATAAATCCTAATAAACTGTTAAACCCACCTTCCAGCCTTTTAGGAGTTGCTAAAATTTTAACAGTTATTTCCTGCTTTTTATCACAGTTGATTTCTGAAGACTACATTGCAAAGCAGAATGATGAAATGACTTTTTCGTTGTCAGGCAATTTTGGTTAAGTCAAATCTTAATGCCCTCTTTGCTATCAGATGTTGCCTGTGTTTCCATGAAGCAAAATGCTGATTTTGGTAAAAAACATGACTGCTTCTAGAGCTGGGAGGATCTGCAGACTTTCACGGATTCATGGAACAAGAAAAGAAGCATAGGTACTTTTAGATGCCATTAGGTATTGATCAGTGAAATCCTAGGGTGCTCTATGAGATTGTACTAGGCCTATGAAGAGTGGTAAGCCAAATAGGTCTCCATGGGAGATACATTATGTAAATAAATAAACAATGGTTTGCTGGTTCCTGTTGGTGTCTCCACAAGTAGGTAAACATGTTTTAAAGGAACCCGGGTTCTTAGATTTTGTTAGACTTTTTAAACTCAAGGATGAGCATAAGTGCTTGAAATAAAATGCTAATACTTAAGTGTCAAAACTATGGCTTAAGGCTCTTGTTAATTAATGTAATCTCAGTATAATAAGTAGCTTCACTATAATGAAAGTTATAATTAAGTATCTGCACTCATATGAAGGCAGTGCTTAGTTTTTTGGTTTTTCTTAAATTTTTTTTAAGGCATCTTAGGATAAAATCATTAATTTGGTTTACAGAACATAAGGAGAGTTTATAAGCATAATCATTCTTACCAACGTGAAAGTATAGTGGGCAATTCCATGATTTAAATGGAGCTCAGAAGATTCTAAGATTTAGTTAAGGGCAAAAGAACCTTATTTTGGAGATTTTTCTCAGGGTCCCCAGTTCTGTTCCCTACCATCACTATAACACCCATATCTTGTTTTAGGTGGCAAAAGCATTATAGGAGATGAAAGATGGTAACTTTGGCTTCCTGTTTCAAGATGTTTATCTTGGCCTTGTCTAATAATCTTTCTTATGGGCTCTTGATATATTTTGACTTTGGCACACTAGAAAGCGGACATAGTAGCAAAAAGGTCTTTGAAGTCAAGTCTCAGCTATCTCACTTACTGGCTGAGTGACTATGTGAGGTAATTATCTCAGGGTTGGTTGGTTGGTTTGTTTTTTGAGACAATCTCTCTGTCACCCAGGGGGGAGTGCAGTGGCGTGATCTTGGCTCACTGCAACCTCGTCCTCCCAGGCTCAGGTGATCAATCCTTTTACCTCAGCCTCCCGAGTGGCTGGGACTACAGGCGCGTACCACCATGTTTGGTTTATTTTTGTATTTTTAGTAGAGACGGGGTTTCACCATGTTGCCCAGACTGGTCTCCAACTCCTCAGCTCAAGCGGTTCACCCGCCTTGGCCTCCCAAAGTGCTGAGATTACAGGCATGAGCTGCTCTGCCCGGCCATATCTCAGGGTTTCCTAAGGACTAAATTTGATAACACAAGTTAAAGCCTGGTGTGGTTAATAGTTACTCTGTTAACTGCTGTTGAATTTGTTTAGTCCTTCTATAATGTCCAGTATCAAAAGAGCAAAGCAATGTCAAATTCTACAAATCAAAGAAGGGAAAATTAAAAGCATGTTAATATTTCAGAGGTAAGGAAAACTCATGTAGGTTTTTATTGTGTGCTAACAAAATTAGTCCTAAAGAATAAAGGGAGGAAAAATCAGCTGAACCAGATTTGATCCAGGTTCTGTTTTCCACCTCCTGCCCCCATTAAATGCAAAGCCCAGTTCCAGTTCAAGCTGCCTACAACACTTCTCCCTTTCTTCTGTTTATTCTTTCCACGGGACTTAAAATTAAGTTGTTCCTTTTTGTCCCAGTTCTTAGAGTTCTTTGATGTAGCAACCCACTGCATTCCTAAACATTCCAAAACTCTTGAACCATTTCCAGCCTGTGGATTTTAGCTTAAGTATCATAATGTTTCTAATGTTCAGAGCCTCTCCCTTCTTTTGGTTCATTTTGTATCTTCTAACCCTTAAAACATTTTAACTCCATTTGTTCTACTTCCTCCCAGTTCCCTACTGAACCATGAATTTAAATTTGCAAAGCAATTATTAGCAGTGAAACATGGAGCTGTTTAAAATTCACATACACAGGCAATAAAGAATACTAATACAGAGCCTTATAATTATCAAGTGCTGATAACACTCAAGCATCCCTGAAGGAAAAAAAAAAAAAAACCCGACCTTGAGATAATTACCTTGCACAGTCTCTCAGGCATCAAGTAGGTGATAAGTGAACATTGAAGGGTTTTCATCTATTGCTCAGTTTTCTTCATAGAATGAAACTGCCAACTCTTAGTACTTACCTCACCTTTTTTTCAGGAGTCTACTCACCCATGTAGGCAAGCTCTCTGAGCCCCCCATTGCAAAGAAGAGCAAGTTGATGTTCAGTGAATTGCCCAAGAACATATAGGAGTTGAGAGTTCCCTTGGATTAGAATCCTGATTTCCTGAAAACCAGTCCTGGTGGTTCTGTATGAAAGTCACATTGCTTCACACAGTTCCTTCAATTTAGAGCTCCTCCCTCCACCCTGTTCTCAAGAAACTTATGAAACTAGTAATATCTGGCTGCCAGTTATCTGATAACTTCCTAAGCATGAGCATATTTAAAAAGTTAAGTAAAACGTGAGTGCTACTCCCTGAAAGCCATCACTTTTGACTTTTTTAGGTGTTTCATGAGGTACTTGCCTCCGTATTTCAAAATAGTAGGATTATATGCCTTTTTCTTGGATTCCCGGAGTTGAGCTGCCAAACTTCCCATTGTGCAAGATGAGAATTTAGAATCCTCATATCACACTGACTTCCTTCTCCCTACCTCAATTAAATCATGTTGAAGATTTTTCTTATGACTAAGTGTACTACTATTTACATTTCCTGAACAACTTTCCTGGCAGTGATAACCGCTTTTTTTTCCTTTTTTTTTTTTTTTTTTGGGACGGTCTCACTCTGTCACCCAGGCTGGAGTGAGGTGGCACAAATCAGTTCACTGTAGCCTTGACCTGGGGTCAAACGATCCTCCCACCCCAGCCATTGCAGTAGGTGTGAATACAGATGTCAGCCACCATGGCCAGCTAGTTTTTTTATTTTTTGTGGAGACTGGGATCTCACTACATTGTCCAGGCTGGTTTTGAACTCCTGTGCTCAAGTGATTCTCCCGCCCTGGACTCACAAAGTGCTGGGATTACAAATAAGCCATGGCGGCGCCCAGCCCACTTGGTTACTTTGTTTTCTGCATAGCTGTCACCAATTCTTGCCAGATTCCCCCAAGAGAAATTTAACACCCTCTGCTTAATATTTTCCTCATCAGTCAGATATCAGGCACTCTGTATCAGTTCTCTTCCCCACACCTCAGAGAAGTTTCTCTTAGAACCCTCTGTCTTCCTGTTCCAATCCAGGCTAGGTGCTTGTTTGAAACTCTTTATTCTCCTTGCTTTCTCTCTGAATTGGCTGGGTTTAAAAACTCTAAGAAATAAATTATCTCCACATTTTGAAAGCATTACTCCCTTCTAAATTCCAGTATTGCTGATAGGAAGCCTAATACTATTGCGTATGTGATGCCAAGTCCTTTGTAAGTTTTCCCCTCTGCAGCTCTTGGTTTTTCTCTTATCTGCTGTGTTCTGAAACTTCACAACCATGTTCCTTTGTGTGGGTTTCTTAATAGTCATTGTGGTGAGCATTCAGTGGGCCCTTGCACTGTGAAAAACGTTTCTGTTTGCTAAATTTTCTATTATTAAGTTTTTGAAAAATTTTCTCTTCATTTTGTTTTTGTTTCTAAACTCCTGTTAATTGGATACTGGATCCTTTTGTTTTTGCTCCATTTTTCATCTATTTCTACTTTCTAAATTTTTCCAACTCATTGATGTTTTGAAATTTGGGATATCATTTTTACTACAGAAGAACCATTTCCTGTGCTCTGCTGTCTCCTTAAAAAAAGAAATCCTCTTGTTTCATAGCTGGAATATCTTTTATTTGAAGATGCTAGTTAATAGAATACTTTTTGAGACCATTTTGTTCTGTTTTCCATTTCCTTCAAATAACAAAAACGTTGGGAAATGCTGTGTTTGTGAGGCTCACACTAGGGGATGCTGAATGTTGGTATTGCTGAGCCATTTCTCTAGGGTCTTTTGTCTACTCATTTCTTAAGAGAAAAATAGGGTTATGGGGAGATAGTGGTAGGGAGCGGTAGAGGGGTGCCTGCATTATGGGAGGGGCAGAGAAGGGGGCTGCTAGCATTGCACTATTCAGTAGGAAAACATCATGGCACCTCTCATCCTTTGTTAGGCTTTGTGTCTGGAATCCCTCTGATGCCCTGTCTTTAGCATCTTAAACTAGTCTTCTGCCTGAACAATTTACTGCCCTCCCTTCTACCTTCAAGGCACCTGAAGCTTTCTGGGGTTCTGCTTTGTGAATCAGTGGCTAAATATCCCCTTCTACAAGCAGTTTGCTCAGTTCTCCTGACACCTTCATCTGCAAAGAGGGTGCTTGGGTTCAGGTAACCTCCCTATGGCTCACTTATCTGTAAAGCATACTTAATATCTACCTTTTAGGTTGTTTAAAGGAGTGAACAATGTGTAAAACACTTAGAACAACGTCTGTCACGCTTTAAGGACTGAATAAGTTATTGCTCTTGTCCTCCAAAAACGTGTTGGTATAACCGGTCTGCAGTCATCTCTTCTCTTGTTCTTTTTTGCCTTTGTGAGTTTGTTCCCTTTGTCATTGCTTTACTGTTATTTAAAGTTTGGAGAAGGAGCAGGATACACAGAATTAATTATAACTGGAAGTCCTCTTTAATATTTTAAATTAGCTTTACTTTCTTACAGCCCTAATCTTTCTGGGTGACTCTGGACACTCTACTAGAGTAATATGAATATGGCAGCCCCTCGGAAGCCATGCAATCATTTCTTCTCTTCAGAAGGACAGCACACTTTCTTTGGAGGGCCCAGGACAATGCAGTGGAAAGTGCTTTGGCTTGGAGGCAGAAGTCCCAGAGGCAGTACTTCTCAGCTGTCACCTCTGACAAGCTTCTCCAGCGTTTCTTCTGTTAAAATGAGCCCCCAAAATGCCTACGACCCGGTTGCGATCGAGTGGCCGACGCCCCCAGTGGGAGTGAGGCCCAGCACGCGAGCTCGGTCCCTCTTCCTGGAGCCAGGTGGGCGCGCGCTTTCAGGCTCACCCGGCGGCGCAAGCGGGAGAAGCCAGGTGCCCTCAATAAACATGGCCGCCGCGCCAGCGTCAACCCGGCTCGGGAGGCCGCGCTGCCGCTTGGGAATCGCAGGTTTGGCGTCACCCGGCCCGGAACCACGTGATGCAGGAGGTGCCCGAGGCGGTGGGGCTCGCGCGGGTGGAGCCGCCTCGGCGTTCGAGCGGGGTGGGGGCTGCCCGGTTGAGATTTCCCGGCGGGTCCCGGCCTCTGCGTGCACGCGCCTGCGTGCTCGCGCTCGCGGTTCTGGCGCTGCCGGTGAGGAGCCGGGGAGCGAGGCGGGGAGGCTGGGAGCGGGGCGCCCCTTCTGAGGCCAGAGGGGGCTGGGCAGGGCCGGCCCGGCGGGAAGGGGGTCGGCCGCGCGCTCTCAGCGCCTGGTCCCTGAGCCGCGGCGCTGGTGGTGGGGGCTTTTCGGCCCCGGCCCCTCCTGGCAGGGCCCGGCTGTGCAGGTGGCGGGGCAGGGCCGAGGGCCCCGCAGCCCACCGAGAAGGCCCCGCCGGCCTCTGGCCCGCCCCCCCGGCGACCTGCGCTGGGGCCGCTTGCACGGCCGCCGCGGGTTGCAGCCTTGGAGTTTAGTTTCATCTTCGGATTTTCCTTCAGAGTCGGAGTGGGAGTGGGACGCAAGTTGGTGGTCTTCTTCGGTCTTTTAAAATAGTCTGGGTTGACGTCAAATGCAGAAATGAGGCAGTGTTGATTTTTTTTGGCGTAAGTACCCCAAGCCTCGGGGGAAATCATGAGGCAGCCGGTTGAAGGAGACCAACTCGGGAAGGAGGAAAAGGTTAGGGAGGCTGAAGTGCTCAGTTTAGGACAGACACTTGCTTTGGGCAGTTTGCTAACTAGCCAGTCTGTGTGCATTTTTGTTTTCGGCATTTTTGTCGCCTTTATTAAAATTTCTCAGCAGTTAAACAGGCCGCTGATAGACATAAGGGAATTATTTATATAGCAGATTGCCCAACTCTTGCATTGTATCCTAACCTAGGACCATGCTGTGTCCCCATGGCTTTCAAGCTGAAGAAATGAAGGTCTAAAGTGTGTCAGACGTACCTAAAGAAGAGTTCAAAAGTGTAGCTGCCATCCTTTCCTTAGCTATCAGAGGAAGCAGTCACTCCAGAATGAGACATACACAAGCCCAGGTTCATAGACTCACCCTCCGTAAGCTGTGTTGCTAGATTGAAGTTTTTAATCACCAGTGAAGAATTGATTGTCATAATTTTAGGAGACTACTCAAATTTGCCTTGTTTCTTTCCCTAGGAAAGGAATAATGCTGACAGCATGTCTGCACATTCCATGCTCTGTGAACGAATCACCATAGCCAAGGAACTGATCAAGAGAGCAGAATCACTTTCTAGATCAAGAAAAGGTGGCATAGAAGGTGGTGCAAAGCTGTGCAGCAAATTGAAGGCAGAATTAAAATTCTTGCAGAAAGTAGAAGCTGGGAAAGTAGCTATTAAAGAGTCTCATTTACAGAGCACTAACCTAACACACCTGAGAGCCATTGTGGAATCAGCAGAAAACCTGGAAGAAGTTGTTAGTGTTCTTCATGTCTTTGGTTATACAGATACCTTAGGAGAAAAGCAAACCCTTGTGGTAGATGTAGTTGCAAATGGTGGTCATACTTGGGTGAAAGCCATTGGCCGGAAGGCTGAAGCTCTTCATAACATCTGGCTGGGCAGGGGCCAATATGGTGACAAAAGCATCATTGAGCAGGCTGAAGACTTCCTCCAGGCCAGTCACCAGCAGCCAGTGCAGTATAGCAACCCTCACATCATCTTTGCATTTTACAACAGTGTCTCCAGCCCCATGGCAGAGAAGCTGAAAGAAATGGGCATATCTGTGAGAGGAGACATAGTAGCAGTCAACGCTCTGTTAGATCACCCTGAAGAGCTTCAACCAAGTGAGAGTGAATCAGATGATGAGGGCCCTGAACTTTTGCAGGTGACCAGAGTCGACCGAGAAAATATACTAGCAAGTGTTGCGTTTCCAACAGAAATTAAGGTCGATGTGTGCAAAAGAGTAAATCTGGACATTACTACTTTAATCACATATGTATCTGCCCTCAGCTATGGAGGCTGCCACTTTATTTTCAAAGAGAAAGTGCTCACAGAACAAGCAGAGCAAGAGAGGAAAGAGCAGGTTCTACCTCAGCTGGAGGCCTTTATGAAGGACAAGGAGTTGTTTGCTTGTGAATCTGCTGTCAAGGACTTTCAGTCTATTTTAGATACCTTAGGAGGACCTGGGGAGAGAGAGAGGGCCACTGTGTTAATTAAGCGAATTAATGTGGTACCAGACCAGCCTTCTGAGCGTGCCTTGAGACTAGTGGCCAGTTCAAAGATTAATAGCCGCTCATTAACAATTTTTGGGACAGGAGACACCCTAAAAGCCATCACAATGACTGCTAATAGTGGTTTTGTCAGAGCTGCAAACAACCAGGGTGTTAAATTTAGTGTGTTTATCCATCAGCCCAGAGCACTTACTGAGAGTAAAGAGGCTCTAGCCACCCCCTTACCAAAAGACTACACAACTGACAGTGAATACTAAAGATACCCTTTAAATATTTTTGTGGAAGTAAGTTATTTATACCAAAGGCTGGGTCTTCCCATCTAAACTGGTGGGAAAAAAGGTCTATAGTAAAAGTAAAACTGAGAACTCTTAAACCAGTAGAGTTTCTTTGTCTCTCATCTAAAGTATATAACCTCCCAAAGTAGAAAAAGCACAAGAGAGAAGCTTATCTATCAAACTGTCTGCATTAGTGCAATTAAGAACCGAAATACGTCTATATAAAGCTTTCAGCTGTATTGTAATACTTTGATTCGATAGGGCTACAACTCCCCTACTGCTATCCACGTTTCATGGAATATGGCTACATTGCATCTTGCATTAAATATCTGGAGAAAATTCAAGCCTGTTTTTCATTGTATTGCTTTATATGGTTTAGGCTGGGAGGTAGTCGTTGGTAATCAATTTTAGATTCTAAGGTTAACCATTAATGAAAAACTTATTTGCTGTATGTCAGGTGCAGTCTGATAGGTGTTTTTACAAAAAGTACATAATACAGAAGAAATGAAAAAGTGAATTATGATTATTTGAGTGCCATGAACCCATTGGTAGACCTTTGTGAAAAGAAAGCCAACAATCTTACTACTATAAGAAAAAACCAGGACACTTAAGGTAGAATACTAATTTGAATGAATTGAAAAAGGATTATGTAAAAGATTTTAAAAATTCAATTTTATTTTTAAATACAAAAAGCCCCCATAAGTATTTGAACAATAAATACTATTTTCATGTTTCATTTGCAAGTGGTAAGTGACAACTGCATTACCTTACTTTCATGAGATGGTGACAGAATATTCCATGCCAATTCCATGACACAAGTTGTAGTTAAAAATACACTTCTATGGCTACATTGCGCTAGATACTTTATCAGTTTTCAATAAAGCAAAACTAGCAAAGTCGGTATGTATTCACCACATTTAAAAATTTGGAATTTGAGTCCTGGAGCTTAAATATTAACTCATGCTAAGTGTAGGAGCTGGTATTAAAACTTGATGTTTCTAGCCACAGTCTGATCTCTTTCTACCATGCCAAATGTCGTATTTGTTGAGAAGAGAATCTCAATTTACAGCCACAGTGTTTGTTGGGGTGGAATTTGGTTATTGGCATTCATGAACACCCTGAAATCAATGCAAAATTAAGTGTATGGGGGTGGTTCTCTGGGGAGAGATTGCTTTACTAAGTCAGAATACATTTCCTAGTAGAAAGGCTGTGATTTGCTTCCAATTTAGTGTAGAGTGGTATATGTCTAGTGTTAGAAATGGAATTTAAGCTTTTTGAGCACTTATTAAGGTCATGTAGTACTTGATACTATTAAGTACCAAGCATTATAATAGTTTGGTGTGAAAAGATGAATGTTTGCTCTAAGGAATTCTTAAGTCTAAAGTGGAAGTAAACAACTGAAGTGCAATTAAATGTACTAAAATCTCTAGGATATGTTGAAAATACTATGGGGACAGAGTAAAGGAGTACTTGTTACGGGGCCAGGAAGTCAGAGAGGAAGTGATGTTTGAGGGTTTGGGGTGTGAAATTTCATAAGATGTGTGAGAAAGGGTACTCAAAAGTACATGGAGGAATGGGATTGGAAAAGTACCAGAACTGTGACGATGAGGACCTGTTCAGGGTCCAGGCTCAAGTGGACAGTTTATAAAACGAGATGGAGCTAGAAAAAAAAGTCGAAGTTCTCTAAAGAGTTTGGCATTAGAGAGCCATTGGTGATTTTTAAGAAAGTGTGGCTTATGATCAGGTCTCCTAAGGAAACCACAAAAATCTGTAGTGTGGATAAAAATTGAAAGAAAGTTTGAACTATAATGACCTTAGCTAGAGCAGGAATGATGGACTGTAGAGTCATGGATACATGTTGGATTTGTTTGAGGCAGAATTGACATATTAATGTACTCATTCGTTTAATAAGCATTGAGTGACAGCCATGTGTCAGACACAGTACAAAGGGCATGGCATATAAAAGACTTGTTTTAAAGGAGCAGAAAGAAGGTAGATTTCTATCCCTGCTCCCTATGAATCAATCAATACCTAAGAACTTGGGATCTTTGCCAACTAGAAAGTGGACAGGCCACAGCACTCTTTAGGAAACTGCTTTGTGAAGTGACCACAGCTGTGGCCCTGCCAAAGACCATGATGTTTTTTCAAGCATTCCAGTGATTGCAACTCCTAACAATGTAATAAATAATGCAAGCAGTACATATGCTCAAGTAGTAGGGCACTGGATCCTGGAATGTAAGAAATAGCACCTTCCCTAGAGACCACACACATGATCTACACTGTCAAGGTCTATTCCAGCTGGCCAAAACATTCCTTTCATAAAGGTAAAATATTAGACAATAAAGGCCGGATGTGGTGGTTCACACCTGTAATCCCAACACTTTGGGAGGCTGAGGGGCAGATCACCTGAGGTCAGGAGTTCAATACCAGCCTGGCTGGCATGGTGAAACCCTGTCTGTACTAAAAATACAAAAATTAGCCAGGCATGATGGTGGGTATCTGTAACCCCAGCTACTCAGGAGGCCGAGGCAGGAGAATCACTTGAACCTGGGAGGTGGAGGTTGCAGTGAGCCGAGATCACGTCATTGCACTTCAGCCTGGGTAACAAGAGTGAGACTACATCTCAAAAAAAAAAAAAGAGACAATAAAAACAATGAGGGAAGTTATAAAAGGAATGTTCAATTAAATATCAGTTAACTGGTAAGTCAAAGGAATCACAGAGCTATAGCTATAAAGCAAACAAATGTCCATATAGTTCTAAAGTGTGAAGATACGTAATAAACTGTCGTTATGCCTGGGAATTGGAAGTGGTTGAGGAAAGTAAAAGCATGCTAAAAATCCTCATCTTACTTAGAGTCAACAGACACTTTGAAATTTTGCTATTGAAAAATAGAGCTATTTAGTTTCGAGTGTCAAACAGGAAATATAACTGATAGTATAAATTAAACCAAGCTGAATAGCTGAATAAATTCCAAACAAAAGGTGAGGATGGAGAATAAATGTAGTCCATATAGAAAAAGACAAGTCAGGCTGGGCGCTGTGGCTTACACCTGTAATCCCAGCACTTTGGGAGGCTGAGGCAGGGTGGATCCCTTGAGCCCAGGACTTCAAGACCAGCCTGGGCAACATGGCAAAACCCCGCTCTACAAAAAATACAAAAATTAGCTAGGCATGGTAGTGCGCTCCTGCAGTCCCAGGTACCAGGGAGGCTGAGGCAGGAGGCTCACCTGAGCCTGGGAGGTGGAGGCTGCAGTGAGTTTTGGTTGTACCACTGTACTCCAGCCTGGGCAACAGAGTGAGACCCTGTCTCAAAAAGAAAAAGATAAAAGAATTGTGAATGAGGCATAAAAAGCAGAAAGCATAAAATAAGAGTGCTAGCTGCAAGCACAAGAAGGATATAAAACAGCTTTGGAGGGAAATATATAGACAATTGTGATATACTGGGAAATCTCATTGGAACAGATGACTGTTTCAGGAAATGTAAATTAGAATTGAAGAATAGAAAGCCTAAATAAGCAATAACCATTTAAAAAATTGTTAAAGAAGTTAAATAATTTCTCCAAAATATGTGCAGATGCAGTTAACTTTATTAGACAAGTTTTTTCCTACTTTTAAATACCGAATAATCCCCGTGCTCTAAAAGGTAATATGGAGCATAACCCCGTAAGTGGGGTTGAAATGTAACATGGTAAGATGTGTTGTTCCTCTTACTCCCTGTCCTCTGCCCCAAGAGGAGAACTTTGGCCTGCTCTCCTGTTTGAGAACAGGGCCTGGGTATGGGACTGAAGCCCATGGGGTGTTTCTTGACTCATGTAATAACAGGCTGACTGTCTCAGGTCATCCTTGTATTGGAAATGTTTTCAAACTCATTTTACAGAACATGAGTATAACTCTGATACTGAAACCTGACAAGATTGCATAAAAAAGAAGCTGGAACAAAATTTCAGTTTAAAAAGATACATAAACATCCCAGACAAAATGGCACTGCAGACAAAATGGATTCAGGCAGAGAACATTTCACGCTGTGGGAATCTTTTGGTTGTTGTTGTTTTGTTTTTTGAGATGGAGTTTCACTCTTGTTGCCCTGGCTGGAGTGCAGTGGCACAATCTTGGCTCACTGCATCTTCCACCTCATGGGTTCAATTGATTCTCCTGCCTCAGCCTCCTGAGTAGCTGTGATTACAGGCACGCACCACCACGGCCAGCTAATTTTGTATTTTTAGTAGAGACGGGAGTTTGCCATGTTGGCCAGGCTGGTCTTGAACTCCTGACTTCAGGTGATCCACCCACCTCGGCCTCCCAAAGTGCTGGGATTACAGGTGTGAGCCACTGTTCCTGGGAATCTTGTTCCCAAGAGGAAGAAAGGCAAGGATGAGTTCCCAACCTTTATAGTAGGGATGTGGGGATTAACCTTCATGCTGGGATAGAATCAGAGGCATGAGGCCTGCTTGAGGTAAAGAGGTAACCCCAAGACCCCCACTGAGTGAACCAGAACCTTAAGGCTGTAATGCCCATGAAAGAGGATCTTGTAAACTTTGCCCAGGGACACAGCAAGGGTTTGACTCCAGCGGTTCTGGGGGGGGGTGTGGGGTGTGGGGTGGGGGCGGTGGGGCGGGGGGAAGAACTCTGAAAGAAATCAAAGCCCAGACTGTGTCCCACATAGAGTTCAAGTCGTTTAACAGCATCATGGGGGAAACCCAGAGATGTGAAATTAGTATAAAAATTGGCCGCTGGCAAGTGCTATCTCTCAGACACCTGAGAACAACATACGCAACCTCATCCTGGACTTAGGGACATTTTAGTTTCCCGGCTACGTAGATGTCTATAGAAAAACTGAGCTTTGATTGGATGCGCTTACAGTGAGAAATTGTCAAAACATAGAAGGAAACCTTCCACCACCAGCAAATCAGCAACACATGAAGAGGAGCATTAGTTCTTCAAGAACTTAAGATTATAACAAAATACATTAAAATAAAATATATGATATTATAGAATATATATGTAAAAATATATAATAGCAAAATATAAAAGAAAGTAAGTTTGGGATCTTCTAAGTGTTCCCTATCCTCTGAAAAAAAAAAAAACAAAAAGAAGTAGTAATTCAAAGTGGCAGAGGGAGGCTGCAACCAAACATTGCACACACAGCTCAGGTGGAGGATGTGGTGTATATGCGCAGCAAGTATGTTTCCTAATACTGAAGCCCAGAATTAGGCAGACATTAACCACTTGATTGCAGGTAATGCTGGGGCATGTGACAGGGAGAGCTTGTCCCAAAAGGGCTGCAGAGAACACCTCACCCTGTGGCAAACTTATTCACAAGAGGAAAAAGCGCAGAGATGAGCCAAGCCAAGCCTCCAGGCATTCCTCTGAAACTTGCAATCAAATACATTTCTCTATATTCCCAGGAGAGAAGGGCCAGGCATATGCTGGGGGATATAACCCCTCCACTTCCCCGCCATCATGCAAGTAAGAATGGGGAAAAAAGGCATTTCCCTCTTCACCTAAATAACAAATGATTAAAGGGGATAAAAAAAAAGGCATAGAAACTATAAGGGGCCAGGTGTGGTGGCTCACGCCTGTAATCCCAGCACTTTGGGAGGCCAAGGTGGGCAGATCACCTGAGGTCCCGAGTTCAAGACCAGCCTGGCTAACATGGTGAAACCCCGTCTACTAAAAATACAAAAATTAGCTGGGCATGGTGGCGTGCATCTGTTATCCCAGCTACTAGGGACGCTAAGGCAGGAGAATCGCTTGAACGTGGGAGGTGGAGGTGACAGCTGAGATCATGCCACGGCACTCCAGCCTGGGCAACAGAGCAAGACTCTGTCTCAAAAAAAAAAAAAAAAAAAAAAAAAAAAAAAAAAAAAAAGAAGAAGAAAAGAAAAAAAAGGAAAGAGTACAAGCAAATAAAACTTCAGGAAATAGGCCGGGCGCGGTGGCTCACGCCTGTAATCCCAGCACTTTGGGAGGCCGAGGCGGGTGGATCACGAGGTCAGGAGATCGAGACCATCCTGGCTAACACGGTGAAACCCCGTCTCTACTAAAAATACAAAAAATTAGCCGGGCGTGGTAGCGGGCGCCTGTAGTCCCAGCTACTCGGGAGGCTGAGGCAGGAGAATGGCGTGAACCCGGGAGGCGGAGCTTGCAGTGAGCCGAGATCGCGCCACTGCACTCCAGCCTGGGCGACAGAGCGAGACTCCGTCTCAAAAAAAAAAAAAAAAAAAAAAAACTTCAGGAAATAGAAAAACTCACTAAAATTACAATCTCAGAAATAAAGTTTAAAATAGTAGGTGAGAAAAACTAAAAGAATTCTGAAATGAATAGAATTTCCCAGGATTCAACAAATAAATTAAATGATGAAAAATATAAACAAGATGCTGACACATGGAGAAAAAATGAGTCCACTCCATCAAAGGTTCTGGCAGACAATATGGACTGAGCACAAAGTCGGGTTCCCATCCTCACCGCCTTTGCCTGCCTGTGCCATAGAGACTGGAGACTAAAAGCCTCATGCTCCCAGTGTTGCATTTAGCTGAGGGCGGCCAGATTCCTTGCCTCTGAGACACGAGTGGAAGTGCAATAGTGCTGCCTTCTCCTTCCACCACAGGGTCGGATGTGGTCGATGGCTGTACTTGCTTCCATGTTATGGTGATGAGAGAAAGACCAAGTGCGGCATGTAGGCTTTGGTGCTGACATATGCTTCCCGCAGGACTTCTTGCTATGTGGAAAATCAATCCCAATTTATTTAAGCCACTGTAGTTGGCTTTTCCATTACATGTAGCTGAAAATATTTCTAACTGATATTAAAGTTTATTTGTTCCTAAAAGAGACAATTAGATAGAATGGTGGAGAGGGAACAAAATCATTTTGCAAACATACAGACAAAAAAATAGAATAGAATACGGACACCAGTGTACCGTTCACCGAGGTTTAAACAGAGTCATTATTTTGCCTTACTTGCTTTCTCTAGGTTTTTCTTTTGCTGAAATTATTTTAAAATAAATTACAGACATCATGATATTTAACATATATCCCTCAGTACTTGGCTCTAAAAGGAACATTTTTCTAGACAACCATGATTCCATGAGTACATGTAATGAAATTAATAATTCTGAGCATCATCTAGTGCCCAATCTATATTCAGATGTCAGGGGATTTGTCTACCAGAATCCGGTGAAACACCAGATATTGCATTTGGGTTTAACGTTCCTTAATTCTGTTGCAATCTATGGTATTACCTTACCCTTTTATGACTGAGTTTTTTGAAGACACCAGGACAGTTGTCTTACAGAATATTCTATATTCTTGGTTTCTCTGATTATTTTCCAGTGGTCAGTTTGATTTCCTGTAAACTGAAAAGGATATCTAAAGGCTGGATTCAATTCTGGTTAAACATTTTGGGCAAGAATACTTTGTGGTTGATACTGTGTTCCTCATTTTCGTTACACGAGGGGGCACATAATATCTGGTTTTTCCACTGTTAGTGATGTTAAGTATTGTTCCTTGAATAAGGTGGTAACAGCCAGAACTCTCCATTGTGAAGTTACGTTTTTGCCCTCATGACTAGTAAGTAAACTGTGAAGTCATGCTTTGGCGCCACTGTGAATGTTCAGTTACCCATTGCCGTTTTGCCTAAGATTTTAGCATGCGTTGATGATTATAACCCTAATCAAATATTCCATTCAAGTGACAAAATGGTGATTTCCCCAATTCTATCATTTCCTTTACACTTATCAGTTATCATTCTTCCATAAAGAAGAGGTTTCCCTTAGGAACTGGGGCCATTTGGCTCCCCTTCTGGAAGGGCAATATGTATCCTTGATTCTTTCTCTCCAGTTAATGATTTCAGAATGAGGGATTCATGTTATGGTCACCTCCAATAACATCAAATGAACCTTTTAGGAGGAAGATTCTATCTTGTGAGTACTATATTGGACTCATGAATTATTATATTTTCAAATATGCCCACATCAATTACCTTACTTTTTTAAACTTATTATTTTGAGATAATTATAGATTCGTGTGAAGTTGTAAGAAATAATACAGAGAGAACCCATGTACCTTTTACCCAGTTTTCCCTAGTGGGAGCATCTTGAAAAACTGTAGTACAATATCACAAGGATATTGATGTTGATGATGTCAAGATGCCGAGTATTTCCGTTACTGTAGGATCTCTCATGTTGCCCTTTTATTTATCATTCTTTTTGATGCTTTGACTGTCCAAACTTTGGCCAGTAGAAACGCCTTCAAGATTCCTGTGTCTTTTTCACATAATCCCATGCTGTTTGATTTCATGCTTCCTGGCAGTACAAGGTGTCTCAGAGTTGCCCGTGCTTTCTGCCTGAGACCTGGAATCCACTATTTCTTCAAGGAGCCTTTCCTAGTTCGTGGCATTTCCAAAGAAAAGTCCAAGGGCTAGGGGTACTCAGTGCCACTCAGTTGTCATTGATCCTGGGCTCTTGCAATGCACAAAATGGAAATGTTTATATATTTCAAATTAATTAAAATATCTTCAACTGATGGGGAAGATCAAAATTAACATTATATAACATTCCCAGATTTTTACTTAACATTAATTTCAAACTTTTGTCTCTTGCTGTGCAAATCTTTTTTCCTAACATACTTATTTGCTTTATGCTATGCTATACATAAAAAAGTTTCAAGATATGATTATTACAGCTTACAATAAAGTCACTGAATCAATATGAATATTTCTTTGCAGTTCTTCTGTCCTTTTAGCCCAGATATAAGGTTAAAGTACTGTTTCAAAGTCATATGATTTGTATTATTTTATGAGGCTATGTTACTAATTTGATATATAGTGAGCTTCATTTGTTCTAGTTTATTTTCAACTTTAGAGTTTTCTTTTTTGACTTAATTTTATTCTTTAAAATATAAGGATATAAAATTTGTGGCTCAAAAGCAAAAACTATATAAAAATTGCCATCACAAATGTATTGTTTCTATATGTCCCTCTCTCTCTACCTCTTTACTCTCCCCTCCACTCCCCTTCCCTCCCTTCTTTCCTTCCTCTCTTTCTTCCTTTCTCCCTCTTTCCTTTTTTCTTTTCTTTCTCACATAAAGCACATACATACAAATAGTTTTTTTTTCCCATTCCTTTTCTTCATAAAAGGTAGCAATTTGTCTTGTTTTGTTTTCATTTAAAAATATAAGCCTGAGGTTACTCCTCCTGATAGCGGTCCTCATAAAGCCTATGAAAGGGGCATAGTACTGTGTGGGTCGGCCACAGGGTAGGCCACTATCCCCGTCCTGATGGATGTTTGCATTGTTTTCAATCTTTTGCTTTTCCAAATAAAGCCAGTAGGATAGCTTGTGCATAGTTTGTGGTTTTGTTTTGTTGTTGTTTGTCCTTGTGGAAGTGCATCTACACTAGTAAGAATTTGTTGTCAAAGGGTGTCTTGGTAGCCAGGTATTATCCAATGTCTCTGATTGGGAATTTTAACAGTTTGCATTCTCAACAGTAATGTCTGAGTGTGACTGTTTTTCCATAGCTTCATCAGTAGAGTGTATTGTCTCACTATGACATTATTTAATTAGTTAATTATTTGCATTTTCCCTTTTAAGAATGAGCTTGAGAAACTTTTTCTGTGTTTAAGGGAAATTTGCATTTTTATTTTTTTCTGTGAACTTTTCATTTATTCTTAGGGCTGCCTTTTTGATTATGTTGCTCATTTATTTTTCTTTTCTTTTCTTTTTTTTTTTCTGAGATGAGATGGAGTTTTGCTCTTGTCGCCCAGGGTGGATTGCAATGGCATGATCTTGGCTCACTGCAACCTCTGCCTCCCAGGTTCAAGTGATTCTCCTGCCTGAGCCTCCCGAGTAGCTGGGATTACAGGTGCTGACCACCACTCCCAGCTAATTTTTGTATTTTAAGTAGAGACAGCGTTTCACCATGATGGTCAGTCTAGTCTTGAACTGCTGACCTCAGGTGATCTGCCTGCCTCAGCCTCCCAAAGTGCTGGGATTACAGGCGTGAGCCACCGCGTCCTGCCTATGTTGTTCATTTCTTTTATATATTCTCATTTTCTGGTTCATTTAATCTATCTTACTGAGAAAGTATAGTAACACCTCCTTGAATATTCAATAGTTTCTGTTTTGTGCAAATTGCTCTTTATTTATTTGGTATATAAAAAATGTGTTAACTTCTAATTGTGAATTACAGCTTTTATCATTAGAAAGTATCTATCTTTGTCATCCTTAATACTCTTTTTATTTTGTCTGATATCAAGATCAGGACCTCCCAGTGAATATTATATTAATTTGCCTAGTATACCTTTTTCCATTCTTTTTATATGTTTTTTACTTTTTAGCCTTTGAATTATTATATATATTTTTTATTTTTTCATAAGTTATTGGGGTAGAGGTGGTATTTGGTTACATGAGTAAGTTCTTTAGTGGTGATTTGTGAGATTTTGGTGCACCCATCACCCATGTATACACTGCACCATATTTGTAGTCTTTTATCCCTCACCGTCTCCCACTCTTCCCAAGTCCCCAAAGTCCATTGTATCATTCTTAATGCCTTTGCGTCCTCATAGCTCAGCTCCCATATATCAGTGAGAATATACAATGTTTGGTTTTCCATTCCTGAGTTACATTACTTAGAATAATAGTCTCTAGGCTGGGCGCAGTGGCTCACGCTTGTAATCCCAGCACTTTGGGAGGCTGAGGTGGGCGGATCACCTGAGGTCGGGAGTTCAAGACCAGGCTGACCAACATGGAGAAACCCCATCTCTACCAAAAATACAAAATAAGCTGGGCATGGTGGTGCATGCCTGTAATCCCAGCTACTTAGGAGGCTGAGGCAGGAGAATGGCTAGAACCCAGGAGGCAGAGGTTGTGGTGAGCTGAAATTGCACCATGGCTCTCTAGCCTGGGCCACAAGAGTGAAACTCTGTGTCAAAAAAAAAAAAAAAAAAGAATAGTCTCTAATCTCATCCAAGTCACTACAAATGTTAATTTATTCCTTTTTTATGGCTGCATAGTATTGCATTGTGTGTATATATATATATATACACCACAGTTTCTTTATCCACTTGTTGATTGATGGGTATTTGGGTTGGTTCCATGATTTTGCAATTGGGAATTGTGCTGCTATAAACATGCACGTGCATGTGCAAGTATCTTTTTTGAATAATGACTTATTTTCCTCTGGGTAGATACCTAGTAGTGGGATTGCTGGATCAAATGGTAGTTCTACTTTTAGTTCTTTAAAGAATCTCCACACTGTTTTCCATAGTAGCTGTACTAGTTTACATTCCTACTAGCAGTGTAGAAGTGTTCCCTGATCACCACATCCATGCCAATATCTACTGTTTTTTAATTTTTTTATTATGCCCATTCTTGCAGGAATAAAGTGGTATACATTGTGGTTTTGATTTGCATTTCCCTGATCATTAGCAATGTTGAGCATTTTTTCATGTGTTTGTTGGCCATTTGTATATCTTCTTTTGGAAATTGTCCTATTCATGTCCTTAGCCCACTTTTTGATGGGATTGTTTGTTTTTTTTCTTACTGATTTGTTTGAGTTTGTTGTAGATTCCTGATATTAGTTCTTTATCAGATGTATAGATTCTGAAGATTTTCTCCCACTCTGTGGCTTGTCTGTTTACTCTGCTGACTGTTCCCTTTGCTGTGCAAAAGCTCTTTAGTTTAATTAGGTTCTAGCTATTTATCCTTGTTTTTATTGCATTTGCTTTTGGCTTCTTGGTCATGAAATCCTTGCCTAAGCCAATGTCTAGAAAGGGTTTTCCAATGTTATTTTCTAGAAATTTTATAGTTTCAGGTCTTAGGTTTAAGTCCTTAATCCATCTTGAGTTGATTTTTGTATAAGGTGAGAGATGAGGATCCAGTTTCCTTCTCATACATGTGGGTACCTGATTATGCTGGCACCATTTGTTGAAAAGGATGTCCTTTCCCCACTTCATATTTCTGTTTTGCTTTGTCAGAGATCAGTTGTCTGTAAGTATTTGGGTTTATTTCTGGGTTCTCTATTCTGTTCCATTGGCCTATGTGCCTATTTTTATACCAGTACCCTGGTGTTTTGGTGACTATGGCCTTATAGTATAGTTTGAAATCCTATAGTGTGATGTCTCCAGATTTGTTCTTTTTGCTTAATCTTGCTTTGGCTATGCGGGCTGTTTTTCGGTTCTATATGAATTTTAGAATTGTTTTTTCTAATTCTGTTTGAAAGGATGGTGGTATTCTGATGGAGATTGGATTGAATTTGTAGATTGCTTTTGGCAGTATGGTCATTTTCACAATATTGATTCTACCCATCTATGAGCATGGGATGTGTTTGTATTTGTGTCATCTATGATTTCTTTCAGCAGTGTTTTGTAGTTTTCCTTGTAGAGGTCTTTTGACTTCTTGGTTAGGTATATTCCTAAGTATTTTATTTTTTTTACAGCTATTGTAAAAGCGGTTGAGTTCTTGATTTGATTCTCTGCTTGGTCGCTGTTGGTGTTTGGAAGAGCTACTGATTTGTGTACATTAATCTTGTATCCAGAAACTTTGCTGAATTCCTTTATCAGTTCTAGGAGCTTTCTGGAGGAGTCCTTAGGGTTTTCAAGGGAAGTGATCATATCGTCAGCAAACAGTGACATTTGACTTCCTCTTTATCAACTTGGATTCCCTTTATTTCTTTATCTTGTCTGATTGCTCTGGGTAGGACTTCCAGTACTATGTTGAAGAGGAGTGGTGAAGTGGGCATTCTTGTCTTGTTCTAGTTCTCAAAGGGAATGCTTTCAACATTTCCCCATTCAGTATTATGTTGGTTGTGGGTTAGTCATAGACGGCTTTTATTACATTAAAGTATGTCCCTTGTATGCCGATTTTGCTGATAGTTTTAATCATAAATGAATGTCGGATTTTGGCAAATGCTTTTTCTGCATCTACTAAGATGATCATGTGATTTTTGTTTTTAATCCTTTGTATGTGGTGTATCACATTTATTGACTTGTGTATGTTAAACCATCCCTTTATCCCTGGTATGAAACCCACTTGATCATGGTAGATTATCTTTTTGACATATTGGTGGATTCAGTTAGATAGTATTTTGTTAAGGATTTTAGCATCTAAGCATCTATGTTCATCAAGGATATTGGTCTGTAGTTTTCTTTTTTGGTTATGTCCTTTCCTGTTTTTGGTATTAGGCTGATGCTGGCTTCATAGAATGAATTAGGGTATGTTTCTTCTTTCTCTATCTTGTGGAATAGTGTCAAAAGGATTGGTACCAATTCTTCTTTGAATATCTGGTAGCATTCTGCTGTGAATCTGTCTGGTCCTGGACTTTTTTTTGTTGATAATTTTTAAATTACCACTTTAATCTCACTGCTTATTGGTCTGTTCAGGGTATCTAATTCTTCCTGATTTAAGCTACGGTATTTTTCTGGGAATTTACCCATCTCTTCTAGATTTTCTAGTTTATGTGCATAAAGGTGTTCATAGTAGCCTTGAATGATCTTTTGTATTTCAGTTGTAATATCTTCTGTTTCATTTCTTAGTGAGGTTATTTGGATTTTCTCTCTTCTTTTCTTAGTTAATCTTGCTAATGGTTTGTCAGTTTTATTTATCTTTTCAAAGAACCAGCTTTTTGCTTCATTTATCTTTTGTATTTGTTTGTTTGTTTGTTTGAATTTCAGTTAGTTGAGGTCTGATCTTGGTTCTTTCCTTTCTTCTGCTGGGTTTGGGTTTGGTTTGTTGTTGTTTCTCTAGTTCCTTGAGGTATTACCTTAGGATGTCAGTTTGTACTCTTTCAGTCTTTTTGGTGTAGGTGTTTAGGGCTATTAACTTGCCTCTGAGCACCACCTTTGCTGTATCCCAGAGGCTTTGGTAGGTTGTGTCATTATTGTCGTGCAGTTCAAAGAATTTTTACATTTCTATCTTGATTTTGTTTTTGACCCAGTGCTTATTCAGGAGCAGGTTATTTGATTTCCATGTATTTGCATGGGTTTGGAGGTTCCTTTTGGGGTTGATTTCCAGTTTTATTCCACTGTGGTTTGAGAGAGTGCTTGATATAATTTCAATTTTCTTAATTTATTGAGGCTCATTTCATGGCCTATCATATGGTCTATCTTGGAGAAAGTTGCATGTGCTGTTGAATAGAATGTGTATTCTGTGGTAGTTGGATGAAATGTTCTGTATATACATGTTAAGTCCATTTGTTCCAAGGTATAGTTTAAATCCATTGTTTGTTTTTTGACTTTCTGTCTTCATGACCTGTCCAGTGCTGTCAGTGGAACATTGAAGTCTCCCACTATTATTTTGTTTCTATCTCATTTCTTAAGACCATTAGTAATTGTTTTATAAATTTGGGAGCTCCAGCGTTAGGTGCATATATGTTTAGGATTGTGATATTTTCCTGATGGAGAAGGTCTTTTACCATTATATGCTGTCCCTCTTTGTCTCTTTTAACTGCTGTTGCTTTAAAGTTTGTTTTATGTGATATAAGAATAGCTACCCCTGCTCACTTTTGGTGTCCATTTGCATGAAATGCCTTTCCCCATCCCTTTACTTTAAGTTTATGTGAGTCCTTATGTGTTAGATGAGTCTCCTGAAGGCAGCAGATGGTTGGTGAGTTCTTATCCATTCTGCTGTTTTGTATCTTTTAAGTAGAGCATTTAGGCCATTTACATTCAATGTTAGTACTGAAATGTGAGGTATTGTTGCTTTCATCATGCCCTTTTTGCCTGTGTACTTTGGTTTTTGTATGTTGTTTTTACTTTTTAACTTGTATTTTTGTTTTATAGGTCCTGTGTAATTTATGCTTTAAAGAGGTTCTGTTTGGATGTGCTGCCAGGATTTGTTTCAAGATTTAGAGCTCCTTTTAGCAGTTCTTGTAGTGGTGGCATGGTAATGGCAAATTCTCTCAGCATTTGTTTGTTTGACAATGACTCTATCTTTCCTTCATATATGATGCTTTAGTTTTGCTGGATACAAAATTCTTGGTTGATAATTGTTTTGTTTGAGGAGGCTGAAGATAAGGCCCCCAATCCCTTCTAGCTTGTAGGGTTTCTTCTGAGAAATCTGCTGTTAATCTGGTAGGTTTTCCTTTATAGGTTACCTGGTGCTTCTGTCTCACAGCTCTTAAGATTCTTTCCTTCGTCTTAACTTTGAATAACCTGATGACAGTGTTCCTCGGTGAAGATCTTTTTGTGATGAATTTCCCAGGTGTTCTTGCTCTTATTTGGCTGTCTAGGTCTCTCACAATGCAGGGGAAGTTTTCCTCAATTCTTCCCCCAAATACGTTTTCCATGCTTTTAGAATTCTCTTCTTTCTCAGGTACACCGATTATTCTTAAGTTTGGTTGTTTAACATAGTCCCAGACTTCTTGGAGGCTTTGTTCATATTTTCTTATTCTTTTTTCTTTGTCTTTGTTGGATTGTGATATTGTATTTCTTTATTCTACTTGTTCAATTATATTGCTGAGACTTTCCAGAGCATTTCACATTTCTACAAGTGTGGCCAGAGTTTCCTGAGTCTTTGATTGTTTTTTCTTTAAGCTACCTATTCCCATGAATATTTCTTCCTCTACTTTTTGTATCATTTTTTGGATTTCCTTGCATTGGGCTTCACCTTTCTCTGGTCCCTCCCTGAATAGCTTAATAACTAACCTCCTGAATTCTTTCTCAGGTAAATCAGGGATTTCTTCTTGGTCTGGATCCATTGCTGGTGAACTACTGTGATTTTTTTGGGGGTGTTGAAGAGCCTTGTTTTGTCATATTACCTGGGTGGTTTTCTGGTTCCTTCTCACTTGGGTTGCCTCTGTCAGAGGGAAGGTCTAGGGCTAAAGGCTGTTATTCAAATTCTTTTGTTTCACGGGGTGTTCCCTTGATGTAGTACTCACCTCCTTTTCTTATGGATGTGGCTTACTGTGAGCGAAACTGCAGTGATTGTTTTCTCTCTTCTGGGTCTAGCCACCCAGTGAGTCTGCCTGGCTCCAGACTGGTACTGGGGGTTGTCTGCACAGAGTCCTGTGATGAGAACCATCTATCAGTCTCTCACCCGTGGATACCAGCACCTGTTCTGGTGGAGTTGGCAAAGAGTGCAATTGACTCCTTGAGGGTCCTTAGCTTTGGTGGTTTAGTGCTCTATTTTTGTGCTGGTTGGCCTTCTGCCAGGAGGTGGTGCTTTCCAGAAAGCGTTAGCTGTATGTAGTATTGTGGAGAGGGACCAGCGGTGGGTGTGGCCCTAGATCTCCCAAGATTATATGCCCTTTGTCTTCTGCTACCAGCGTGGGTAGGGAAGAACCATCAGGTGGGGGTGGGGCTAGGGGTGTCTGAGCTCAGACTCTCCTTGGGCCAGTCTTGCTGCAGCTGCTGTGGAGCTGTGTACCTAGGAGGATTATGGCTGCCTCTGCTGAGTCATGCAGGTTGTCAGGGAAGTGGGGGAAAGCCAGCAATGGCAGGCCTTTGCCGGCTCCCACGGAAACTGAAGGGCCGGTCTCACTCCCACCGTGTACCCCCCAACATCCTGAGTCCATGCACCCCCCTAACATCCTGAGTCCATTTCCAGGTGAAGGCAAGACTGGCTTGAAAATTTGCCCGAGGCTATCTGCCTCCCAGCTGTGAGAGAAAAGGACTTTAGTTCTTCCTGGCCTGTGAATTCTATATGCCCAATTTGTGCCCTCCCACTGAGTTCTGGCCAGGAGGCTTCTCCCCCATTCAAACTGTTACAAAGTTCGGGTAGAGAATTCCTTCTCCCTGTGGAGGTTTACCCCCCTGTTCCTCTGGCCACCCTCCCGATGGATCGCTGTGGTGCCAGGCAGGAATGGGCTGCCTGGGGACCCAGAGAGCTCCCAGGGCCTTTCTGCTGCTTCCTCTACCCCTGCACTTTGCTCAGCTCTCTAACCTGACTCAGCTCCAGGTAAAGTCAGAAACTTCTCCTGCAAACAGACCTTCAGCTTCTCCAGTGAGGATATGTATTTGGGAGAGGAGGGTCACCCTTTCCCACTTCCACAGTTGGGGCACTCACAGTATTTGGGGTGTCTCCCGGATCCTGCAGGAGCAGCCTACTTCCTTCAGAGGGTCTGTGGGTCCTCTTGGGATTGCTGGTTTTTACTTGCAGTTGATCTGGAGCTAAAATTCACAGCGCAAGCCTCTGCATGCTGCTCTGTCCAGAGCTGCAATCTAGTCCTTGGAGTTATTATATTTTAAATATGTCTCTTGTTTTATAGCACAGGTTTGAGTTTTGCTATGTGATCAAATTTGAAAATCATGATATTTAATTGGTCAGTTAAGTCCATATATGGCTTCAGGTTTCATTTTGAATGAAATTCACTGCAATTCACCTCTTGGTGCCTCAGCATCTTATTCAAAATTAAGGCAGTTGTGGTTGAGTGCTGGAGATTTCTCAAGAGTAAGGGGAGAGAGGGATCATAGTGGTGATGTTCGGAGATGCAGGGTGAGAGATTGTGGTGAAAACTGGAGGGGCTTAGTAGGAAAGATTTCAGGGAGTAGGTGGTCATCTCCCCAGGGAGCCACATGATTGACTGACATGGGGCTGGTGTCTCCTGGGAAAGGCAATAATCTTCATTCATTTTAGTAACCTGTATTATGAGTTCCCTTTAGGTATGGGAGTATGGAGGTAGCAGAGAGTAAGAAGTATAGCAGGATCAGGTAGACAGTGAGTTCAGGAAGAAAAATAATAAATGTCCTGTGTGCATTTTCTGCTTTTGGAGAGGCAGTCTGTGAGTATTACGGGGGGGAGATTTTAGTGTCCAGAGTGAAGCCATGTCTGGCACAGGGAGCAAAGTCATCTCCAACGCTGAGGTCTTGAGTTGGGGCAGTGTCCTCCAGGAGGTGAGACTGAGATGTCTCAATGGGTAGCCACCTGAGTTGGTGCGGACCTCAGCATTTGTCATAACTGGTTGAAACAATGATCTACTACTGGAGGGTTTGGGTGTCCAGTTGTAAACCAATGAAAGCACGCAAACTGATAGTAATAAGACCAACAATCAAAGAAATGGTGTGCAGCTGCACCTGACAGGGTTTTGTTTTGGGTGGACATTTAGTTCAAATGGGTTTCATATAAGATGAGCAGCTGCCAGGCCTGTGGGACAATATATGGTTAATTAGTCCCAGGAGAGTCTATGTCCTTGATCTGACCTACAGACCTTAAGGGATGGGGACAAGATAAAAAAATTGTTAAAAAAAAGTAGGTTAAGGCCTGGGGCAAACTAGAGAACTTTAGTTTATTTGTGGTATTGAAGTTTGAAAAGGAGTTGTTTAAGCCATCATGATGTCTCTTATTGAGACCAGTCATTTGGGACCTGTCATGGACATGAAAGTTCTATTGAATGTTCCTCAGGAGCCCAGCATGATGTGTTCTAAGAAGTGAATTGTGTGCCTTGGTTACTGTTAGTAACAGCCGTGACTCTGAAGGGAATAAGGCGTGGCTAGCACGGCCTTGCATTGTGGCCTCAACTCTAAGTGGAGAAGTATGATTCTAATTTATGTTTTGGGTGAGTGCGAAGTAAGAGATTCCCAGAGATTTTCTTTTTCTTTTTTTTTTATCCTTGAGGGGCCAATTTTTCGGTAATGGCCTAATAGTTTATAATAAACATGAAGACAGGACCAGTTGTTGACCAGGGTATCCAGTGCTAAGATGACCACCTGGAGTTTTGGCCACGTGCGTTGTATTTGGGCCCCATCCTTTATTAGGGACATCCTGGCTAAGGAATGGAAAGCAGCACATTCCACTAGGCTCCACCATGCACAGGGGCTGGCAGTGCCATTCACATAGTCTATGAACTCCCTTTACTGGTCACTCAGTTAATCCACAGGGCTTCCTAGTAGTCAAGGGGTTTAGGGGAGGGATGTCATCCTCCAGCACCCTGGCGTCTGGCAAGGGGCTTAGAACAGGGGAAGCTATACCCTCCTGTGGGTAGAATATACCAGAGGACCCAGGTTTGTTCCCATCTGTCTTAGGGAGCCTCAGTAGCTGTATGGAGCTTGTGGGGTCTGTTTCCATGGCCCAAAGCATAATGGGCAGCTGGGTATAGAGGGTCATGGGCTCAGGGTCTGGGAGAGCCTCCATTTCTGGGACAGCCCAGTAAGTGGGGGCCAGTCATCTATTGTATTAATGCTGTATAGCATGAGGCCAACAGGGGCAATATCTCGTATCAGAAATCCTGGGGCAACTGATAGCTATCCTAAATATCCAGAGATTGCAGGAGGCATTTGAAAAGGTTGAGAAGACTCTACAGTAAAGGCTTTTTTTTTTTTTTTAAGAAGTCACTTACAGGAGTGTCTGTAGACTTTAATTTAGAAGTAAAATTTATAAATGAGGAATATGTTGCCACCAAAACCCAAAAGTACTAAGAAATATTGGTCTCGAATGTCATCAATGTATGTATTAAGTGAGTCTCCTTGGCTGAGAATGTTCTGGATGTACTCTCATACCAGTGCTCCTAGAGAAGGTGGATGTCGTTAAGATTAATTAAAGATTGCATGTGATGACACAGCTGCAGAGGTCTGAAAAGGTGTACTGTGTTCTTTTAGAGGAGGAGGCAAACTGCAGTGAAGAGGCTATTGAAACAGCACGTTAGCCAAATCCACAAGAGCAAAATATTTACCAGTTGTTGATTGAATGGAATCAGCAATTTTAATAATATTAGGTATTGGATATAGGGGCCCTAATGAATGGGCTGTTAAATGAGGAAGTGGGAATAATCACGCCTTTATTAATAGGTTTTTTAGAATTGGTTTTACTCCATTTCAACTTACTTTGGGCCATATTAACTATATTAACTGGGGGTACAAGGGGTTCCATTTTACTAAGTCAATTTGTAAGTGCCAAAGACTTACTTTAATTTTAATTTGTTATTTATTGTGTCAGAGCATCTCTGCCTAATATAGAATATCTTACAGCAATGGATATATAACTATGGGAAATTTAGGCCATGCTACAAATGAATATGCAAGGCATATTCATTTACAAAATATTATATTCAGTTACCTGCTCAAGATTACATGGGCAGAGTGTTTAAGTTTAGTGGAATTCCCCAGGTATAAATATAATTTGAGCCCCAATATTAAGTCCATGCATTTTTGTTAGTGCATTTTAACAAATTGTTAAAGTTAAATTAGAACTGACCTTGTAGAAGCACAAAGCCAGTATGTGTCCTTTTTAATCTTTTTGTTATGTAAATTCTTTGATATATAAATTGCTATATGCATTATGAACTTCTAACTATATCAAAAGATGCAAATATATCATATACACCATTTATCAACATATATTTATGTTAAAATATTACATATAACTTTTATTTAATTACCTTTTTTCCCCTCTGTATCTAGGGGTTTGTTTATAAATCAGTAAGTGATCTAGGGCTAGCATGTTTGCTAGACCTGGCAGCTGCTAAGTATTTAAAGTTTAAAGTTCATCTCTTTTTTTTTTTTTCTTGGACTTGTAATAGCATAAAGCAACAGTCTCTCTCTCTCTCTCTCTCTCTCTCTCTCTCTCCCTCTTTTCTTTTTTATTTTAGGCTTTAGTTGCTTGAAGGCATTCTTAGTCTCTGCCTCTGGTTGATAAGAGGAAAAGAGGGAGGAGGGAAGGGCACAGTGTCTCTAGGCAGCCAGCTCTCTACAACTTCCGTGATTGCAAGATAATCGGTCCCCTTTTTCCTTCCTTTTTTTGTTTTTTTTTTCTTTTAAGTATAGTCTTTAGAACGGCTTGTAATTCTTGGTGGCTAAAATAAAATTTTTTCTTCCTTCATCTCTCTGGATGTTTACCTGACATGCTCCTGGTGGTAGGAGTAGCCTCCTGGTGTTCTGTCCTTACAGAATGTTACCCGAAAAAATTGGAGGGTGACCTCTGTGTCTGCTGGCCTTGCAGGCAGCGGCTTCCCTTTCCATGGTGACCCACCGGAGCTCTGGAGGTGGTGGGGAGCGAGGAGCGACAGCAGCAGGAACCGAACAGGGCGGCGCCTGCCTGGCAGCGTTACTCTTGCGGGGCCCGTGGGACGCAGGTGAAGTTACTCCCATTAGGGTTAGGGTTAGGCCATCTGATCCTTTCACCCTGGCTCCGCTTCACGAACACAGTGAAGCCCAGTGTGTCGCATCACCCTCTCTGACTGTGACTAAGGAGAAATCGCTGCTTCCCAAGAGCCTGCTGGCTGGTTCTCGGGAAGTAGCGCGCAGCCGTGCCCTTTGCCATGGACAGGCCCGCCCACCACCGAGGCCCCAGGCCACGCAACAGCGCACCCGGCTCCAGGGACAACGCATCCTCCAATGGAGGCCGGCGACCGAGGGTCCCCACGGTCCCAGGAGGGGGTCTGATTCTGCAAAGGGAACACATCCTCCTACCACTGGGACCTCCCCTCCGCGCTGCAGGCAAAGAGCCGGCTACAGCCGCTACAATTCCGGAGAGTCCCGGAGGCGACTCGGACGACAGCAGGACCTAGTAGCGCGCAGCGACGAGCAGCGAGATCCAGCGCCTGTAAACAGCGCGCGGCCCCAGACCTGCTGGGCCAGCTGATACAGCAAGGTAGCAAGCCCTCTGCGGGGGACAGACACCGGGATGGTGTCCAAGCCGCGACCGCAATCCTGCAGACTAGGCTAATTGTTTGGAATGAAACTTTATCAGTTTAGCCCGGCAATTACTCTCCTCAGCAGCTGAGAGGCCAGGATAAAAGAGCATCAGCATGGGATCTACCTGCTTGGGGCCCTTTGGGGCGGCGTCACACTCAGGGATTAGATTTCAGGCACTGCTTCAGTGACACAACCGCAGTGTGAAAGTTTAAGCGTTTTTGGTACTTACAGATCCTGGAGGGAGCGCGGGTGCGCGCGCGCACACACACACACACACACACACACACACACACACACACCACACACCAAGGAGTACAGGCAGAGAGAGAGAGAGAGAGAGAGAGAAGGGACCCGTAGACCAATACCTTTATTGGGTTCAGAGTGTTATCCAAACAGGTT
Organism: Pan paniscus; assembly: GCF_029289425.2. Taxonomy (NCBI): domain Eukaryota; kingdom Metazoa; phylum Chordata; class Mammalia; order Primates; family Hominidae; genus Pan; species Pan paniscus. The sequence continues at coordinate 45,548,509 of NC_073255.2, forward strand.
TAATTGTTGAATTTAAAGCAAGCAGGCACTGGTTCCAGGAGGTCCCCCTGACTGAGAGGCGGTCACGTTAAGTTTGCAGGCAAATGTCTGAATGGTTCCTTGAAATGAAGCAGTATCTCTGGCCACCAACTGGAGCCATTCCAGTGGGGAATAGTATTAGAAACGGTGTCAAGGCTGACTGAGCCCTGCTTCTGGTATGAGAAAGTTAAAACATATTTTAAGATGGATGCCAAGGCAACATAAAATTATAAGCTCTCACCACATGTTTATACTCAGTTCTGGCATTAAAAAATGCTTCATTTTTTTCAAAAAGAGTTATAAAAAACTTTTGCCATGTGTTCTGTTTTCTTAGTTTTTCTGTTCTGTTTTTTGCTTTTGATAATTGGAAATGTTTGAACTTTTGTATTAGTACTGACGTTTTTATAATACCCATTCTTCCTTCTTTCCTTTAGATAATATTGACTGGGTCTCTACTGTAAGCAAGAAGAATATAATTTGTTTTGCAAACTCCTCTTTCCTTCCTTTCTCTGCCATTCAATTTTAATGATTAGAATAATGCATATTCTCTTTCTTTACTTGCACTCTGTGCACCTAAATATATTTAAGCTTCTGCTTTTTTTTTTTTTTTTTTGGTAGCTTGAAATGATGTCATTTGTTTCCCAACTTTTGTAAGTAAATCATTGAGCTAATTATGCTTTTCCCTCTCTTTTTTTAGGTTGTGCTTTTTTCTGACTTTGTCAGAGAACATGTTTCTATATCATCCTTTGATTCTTATCTTACCTTTGGTTTAGTCTTAGATCTTCAGTTAAATATATTAAACACTCACTATTAATCTTGTTTCACCAGTTTTCCCAGGTGTCAGGTTTCTTGAAAAAAGCTCATGGGTCAGCATCCCCTGAGTTTCAGCATATTCAAAACTGTTTCTCCATAGCTTGGATATGTGAAGGAATCTTGCTTGGTTATAGAAGCCTCACTTCACACTTTCCTTGCTTTCTTATAAATGGTCCTCCATTTTGTTCTCTTTGACTCATTTTACTTTTCAAAAAATTGTGCTATTTTAAAATACCAGTCATAAAGCCAGCTAGCTATTACAGAGATATGTGTAGTTACTTTATCACAAATTTAATTTAATTTCTTCTTATTATATATATATATTTTTGAGACAGGGTCTCACTCCGTGGCCCAGGCTGTAGTTCATTGGTGCTGGTTCCAGGAGGGCTCACTGCAGCCTATAACTCCCAGACTCAAGTGAAACCCCCACCTCAGCCTCCTGAGTAGCTAGGACTACAGGCATGTGCCACCACACCCAGCTAATTTTTTGTATTTGTAGTAGAGAAGGGGTTTCACCATGTTGCCCAGGCTGGTCTCTAATTCCTGGGCTCAAGTGATCTGCCTGCCTTGGCCTCCCAAAGTGCTGGGATTACAGGCATGAGCCACCGTGTCTGGCTCACAAATTTTATATAAAATGACTTCCTATTACCTTTAGATGAGAAGGAAAAAACACATAGCCTGTGGTTCCCTCAAAACTCTAACAGGTAACTTTTAGTGGGGAAAATAAGGTACTTTTGCTAGTTATCCACAAGGGGGAAGACTGATTCCATTTCTTCTGGAAGGTATCCATTGGGCCATCATTACTGATCATTTATTTTATTTTTATTTTTATAGATTTAGAGAGTACATGTGCAGTTGTGTTACATGGATATATTGTGTAGTGGTGAAGTCTGGGCTTTAGTGTTCTATAAATTACAATAATTTGTTAAGATCTCTTTTGCAGTCTATTTTTCATACATGTGCTGTCTCTTTACCATATGTAGATTCAGAACTTTTTTTTTTTCCTCAGGAAAGTTTTCTTGATTATAGTTTTACAATTAGTCCTAGTCTATTATTTGGTTTTTCTTCTTCAAGTTCTCTAATGATACTTGTGTTCGATTGTGCTTGTATCCTGTTCTTTCTGCTTCCATTTTCTTGGTTTTTATTATTTCTATCTGTTACGTCTCTTACTGTACTTTTTTGTCTTCCTATTCTCCCTTGGCTACCCTATTAATGCAGTTTTTGTTTCTAAGATTTGTCTTTTTCTCAAGTTCTTAATTATGTCAGTTTTTATTTTTATTTTTATTATTTTTTTAAGACAGAGTCTCGCACTGTCACCTGGGCTAGAGTGCAATGGCACAACCTTGGCTCACTGCAACCTCCACCTCCTGGGTTCAAGTGATTCTCCTGCCTCAGCCTCCCAAGTAGCTGGGATTACAGGCACCTGCCACCACACCTGGCTAATTTTTTGTATTTTTAATAGAGATGGGGTTTCACCATGTTGGCCAGGCTGGTCTCGACTCCTGACCTCAGGTGATCCACCCGCCTTGGCCTCTCAAAGTGCTAGGATTACAGGCGTGAGCCACTGTGCCCGGCCTTTTTTGTTTTTTTGAGACGAGTGCAATGGCTCCATCTCAGCTCACTGCAACCTCAACCTCCCGTGTTCAAGTGATTCTCCTGCCTCAGCCTCCCGAGTAGCTGAGATTAGAGGTGTGTGTCACCACACCTGGCTAATTTTTGTATTTTTGGTAGAGACGGGGTTTATCTATGTTGGCCAGGCTAGTCTCAAACTCCTGACCTCAAGTGATCCTCCCACCTTGGCTTCCCAAAGTGCTGGGATTACAGGCATGAACCACCATGCTCGGCTTGTCAGTTCTTATTTCACTGTTTGATCATCTGTTTTCTGAGTTGTGATTTTTGTATTTGTGGTATTATTTAATATCTTCAATTGCTTATTTAATTATTCCTAATAAGACCCCCTCCCAGATATAACCAGTATTCTGACCTCTAGTACCCTAGATAAGTCTTATCTATTTTGAGCTTCCCATAAATGGAGAATACATTATGTATTCTTTTGTTTCTGATTATTTTCCTCAATATTTTGTCTGGAAGATTCATTAATATCGTTGCATGCAGTAGTAGTTCATAATCTTTCATTTTTCTGTAGTACTCTATTGTATGACTACAAACTCTAATTCAAGTATTGATAGAAATTTGAGTTGTAGTCAATCTTTGGCTATTATGAATAAAGTTTTTATGAGTATCATTTTCCATCTCTGTTATTTTACATGTCTTTTGTGGAACATATGCACTCATTCCTAGAGGTGGAATTGTTGATCATGGGGTAGATGCATGTTTAGTTTTATAAAATACTCTCAAACATTTTTCTAAAGCATTGTACATATTGACACTATTTTGAATTTGAAGTGTTATCTCATTGTAATTTTTAATTTGTAATTCTCTGCTGACTAATGATATTGAGTATCTTTCCTGTTTATTTTGGATTTTAATATCCTTTTTAGTGAAGTTCAAATGTTTTACTTATCATTTAACTGGGTTGTCTGTGTCTCCTTATTAATTTGTAGAAATTCTGTATATATTCTAGATATAAGTCGTTTGTAAGATATATATATATAGTATATATTGTATATGTAGTATATATTTTATATATATATACATATATTGCAAGTATCTTCTCTCCATTCTGTAGTTTTCTTTTTCACTGTCTTGTATCTTTTCATGAGCAAATGTTCTGTTAATGATGTCCAATTCTTTTACTTTTTTTAATTTAAATTTTAATTTTTTTAAGACAGGGTCTCACTTCATCCCCTAGGGTGGAGTGCAGTGGTGCAATCATGACTCAGTGCAGCCTCATAGTCTTCCTGGCTTAAGCAATCCTTCCACCTGAGCCTCCTGAGTAGCTGGTGATGGCAGCAGTGGCCTGCCTGGAGCAGCCACTGCCAAGAATCTAGCTGCAGTGGGGGAAGTGTGGCTGGGCTGCATGCTCCACAGAGCCAGCGGAAGCCAAGAACGCACCCTCCTGGGTACAGCTGCAGCCGCCCAGCCGTGGCTGCGGACCCGGGCCTCCCTGTGCTCTTGGGTGTTGGGAGCAGGCAGGAGCCCTGCCATCCTGGACACAGCTGCAGCCATTCAGCCACAGTTACAGACCTGGGCCTCCCTGTGCTCTGGGGGGGCCCAGGAAGGCCTCCCTGTGCTCTGGGGGGGCCCAGGAAGGCCTCCCTGTGCTCTGGGGGGCCCAGGAAGGCCTCCCTGCCCCCACGGACTCAGAGGCATCTGCTCCTGCTGCCTGGCTTCTCCCCACTCCTGGCACCTGCTCCGATCTCGGAGTGAGGTTGGGGCCAAGACCGGGTGCTGTCACACACGGCAAGGTGTGTGCACACTTGGGGCAGCACTGACACATGCCAGCCGTCTGGTACCTTGGCCCCCTGTGGACTTTGGGTGCTGATGAGCATGGGAGGGAGACTGAGGGGGTGTGAGGGCAACTCAGCGCTGGCCTGCAGGTGCCCCTCAGAATGAACAGCCTAGGCGCTATGAACGGCAGCAGGAGGCAGACAGGCTCCTGGGTGGAAATGGGCAAGACCTCGGTGAAGCCCCACCTTCAAACTGCAGAGTGTCTGAAGCCTGGGGCCAGGTTGCCGGTCCCATGGACCGAAGTGGGAAGTTGTGGTGCTTTTTCTGGGCTCACCCATGGCCACCCATGGACAAATTGGATGCATTTCCTCCCCTCTAAGGCCTAAAATGGCCCCAGACTCAGCCAGACTCGAGGGGACAATGACCTGCCAGCTGTGGAGAGGAGCTGCCCACTCCAGGGTCTCCTCTCTGCTGAGAGCTGGGAAGACAACACAACAATCAGCTGTGGAGAGGAGCTACCTACTCCATGGTCTCATCTCTGCTGAGAGCTGAACACTCACTGGGACACCCTGCCTGCAAAGAAGAGCTACCCAATGCAGGTCTCCTCTGAGCTGTTCTATCACTCAATAAAGCTCCTCTTTGCCTTGCTCACCTTCCACTTGTCTGTGTACCTCATTCTTCCTGGATGCAGGATAAGAACTCAAGTCCTGCTGAATGGTGGGGCTAAAAAGGCTGTAACACAAACAGGGCTGAAACGCCCCTGACTCGCCACTTTGCAGGCGACAAGGAGAGAAGACAAAATCATAGAAGAGCTGCAGCCCTTTGGGGAGCACAGACCTAGGAGATCCCCAAGCCAGGGCTGTGACACCCTCTTTCAGGCTCTGTGGTTCCTGGCATCTCCAAGCTTCCAGGTGCCACCATGTTTCCTAGTGCCAGCCACGGAAGCTGCTTGTGGTACACCTGGTCCAGCCACAGCCTAACAGGGAGCTGGCACCTGTGCCAGTGCCTGGAGCTGCCCACCCCACTGCAGCTGGTATGCTTGTCTGTGCACAGTGGCTGGACTGAGTGCTCGCTCACACACACTTTGCTGCTCTGTGCCTGGCTTGCTTTTGGCAGGCATGGGATCCAGGCTGGTAGTTATAGCTGAGTACAGCCTGCCAGGCCGAGTGGGCAGAATGAGCCCAGCAAGTCCAAGCAAAACTCGGGCAAAGGTGCCACTGGCTACAGAGATTTCTGGATGGCAAAGCAATACCTCAAAAGTCCCATGACACTAGGACTACAGGCAGGCCACCACACTCAGCTAATTTTTAGCTGAATTTTTAGTCTCCCTGTGTTGCCCAGGCTGGTCTCAAACTCCTAGGCTCAAACGATCTTCCTGCCTCAGCCTCCCAAAGTGCTGGGATTACAGGTATGAGCCACCATGCTTGGCCTGTTTTACTTTCTTAATAGTAGTTCTGTAATAACCTGATAGGTTCTTCCTGCCTGCTGCACAAACAACGTCAATCCACTGAGACCGTGACACTGCAGTAAAGAAAGGGTTTAATTAACCCTTGGCTGGCCATGCCACATGGGAGACAGTTATTACTCAAATTAATCTCTCCAGAAATTTGTAGACTAGGGTTTTCCAAGGAGAATTTGTTGGGCAAGGGTATCCAGAAGGGGACATGCTGATTAGTTGAGGATGCAATCATAGGGCTGTGGAAAATGATCCTTGTGTGCTGAGGCTGTTTCTGAGTGGGGGCTACTAGAGGAGTCCAGGTCCAATGTCCAGGTCCAAGTGGAATCATCTGGTTGTCAGAAATGCAAAAGCCTTAAAAGACATCTCAAAAGGTCAATCTTAGGTTCTACAAGAGTGATGTTATCTGCAGGAGTAATTGGGGAAGTTGCAAATCTTGGGACCTCCAGAATAATGACTAGTAAGTATTTAACTATGCCTACATCTAGCAGAATTCAGACCCCTTTCATCCTCCTAACTTGGTGGCCTTTCATTAGTTTTACAAAGAAAGTTTAGTTTTTGGGAAGGGCTGTTATTATTTAAACTGTAAACTAAATTTCTCCCATAGTAAGCTTGGTCTATACCCGTGAATGAATGAAGACAGCCAGCCTGTGAGGCTAGAAGCAAGATGAACTCAGCCATATTGGATTTCTTTTATTGTCATAGTTTTGCAAAGGCAGTTTCAGTTTTGGTGTCATGTTTGAGAAATAGTTGCCTCTTCTAAGCTCATGAAGATATTATCCTATATTTCTTATAGAAACTTGATTTTCTCAGCTTTCCTAAAGTAGGGGGCCAAGGTTTCTTGTTTTTGTTTTCCATGTACCTTTTCCCACTGAATTGCAGTGGAGTTCCCTCTCTCCCCATTAGGGTGTGGGAGACTTGTGGGTCTGTTTCTGGACTCCTCTTCCTATTGGATTGGTCTGCTCCATATTCTAGTACCAGTACTGCACTGTCTTAATTTCTGTAGTTTTCTAATAGGCTTTATATCTCATGGTTTAAAATATATGAGCTTTGTTCTACTTCCTTACGTCCTTGGACATTCTAGGCTCTCTGCATTTCCGTATGAATTTTAGAAACAGCTTGTCTGCTTTGAGGGAGCCTAGCCAATGGGGGAAAAAGAGAAGAATCGGCTTGTTAGTTTCTACCCCCCCACCCTGCCCAACCCCCAACACAACAACAGAAAACCAAGGGAGTTTTAGTGGGATTACATTGAATTGCATTGAATCTATAGACCAATTCCGGGAGAACTGACATCTTAACAACATTGAGTTTTCCAGTCAAGGAACAGATACATCCTGTTTACTTAAGTATTTCAAACATTTTCTTATTAATGTTTTGCAGTTTTTTGTATAAAAGTCTTACACATTTCTCATTAGATTTATTTATAAGTGATTTATGTTTTGATGTTATGGCAAATGGTAATTTATATTTTCTACTTGTTTGTTGCCTTTATATAGAAATACCACCAAATTTTGTATAGTGCCCTTGATAAATTCTTTTACTAATAGTCTGTTTCTAGGTTTATTTGAATCTTACTAGCTTTTCTCATTTGTTTTGTTAATGTGATTAATCACATTGACTTTTAAATGTTAAACTAGCCTTTTATTCCTGGAATAAACTACCCTTGTTCGAGATGTATTACTTTTTAAAATATGTACTTGCATTTTATTTACTTAAGTTTTCTCATGTGTTCATGAAATATATCAGCTTGTGGTTTCCTTTTTTAAAATAATGCACTCATAGGTTTAGAAATCAAAATTCCGATGATCTCATAAAATGTGTTGAAATGTATTTCTTTTTATTCTCTCTGTCTTTAAGAGTTTGGATAAGATTGGTTTTAGTTTTTTCATAAATGTGAAGGAGAATTCACTAATAAAGCCATCTCACAGTTTTCTTTGTGGGAAGTTTTTTTTTTTTTGTAAATTAAAAACAACTATTATTATTACAAATTCAATATCATTCACATCTTTCATTTCATCCTGTGCCAGTGATGGTATATTGGAATTTTGAGGATTTTTTTTCTCCATGTAATCTAATGTTTTGACACAAAATTTTTTAAATTTATGGGCATGAAGTTTTTCATAATGTCTTTTTATTATCTTTTTAATATTTCTAAGGTCTATGTGATTTCTCCTTGTCTATGCCTGATACTGATAAATTGAATTTTCTCATTTTTCTTCCCTTGATTAGTCTACCTAGGGACTTATTAATTTTAGTAAATTTATCTAAGAAGCAACTTTGACTACATTGACTTCTTATGTTATACCTTATTGATTTCTGCTATTATATTTATTATTTACTTCTCTTATCCTTGGGTTTAATTAACTGTTCTTTTCCTCGTTTATTGAGATGGAGGCTTAACTTAGTGATTTTCAATCTTTTCCTTTCACCTAATATATGCATTTGAAGCTATTAATATTCCCCAAAGCACCTTTTGGTGTATACAACAAGTTTGGTTTATTGTCTTTTCTTTATCTTTCAGCTCAAAATAGTTTCTATTTTTTCATTGTGATTTCTTCTTTAACTCATGGGTAATTTAAAATGTGTTGCTTTTCTAGCTTCTATTTATCTTTCTCTTACTGAGCACTCAATTCCATAGTGGCGACAGAACATGCAATATATGATCTAAATAATTTGAGATTTGTCAACTTGTTATATGAGCCTAGGATATGCTTCTGTCTTGTGGTCTATGGTAAATGTCTTATGTGCAATTTATATACGGATATATAGATACACAGGTGTGTTGAAAGTTTCCCAATTTCCATGTGTGATGATTAGCTATGTGTTAACTTGACTGGGCCACATGATGCCCAGATAGTTGGTTAAACACTATTTCTGGGTATATCTGTGAGGGTGTTTCTGGGTGAGATTCACATTTGAAGGGGTAGACTAAGGAAAGGAGATTGCTGTCTCTATTTTGAGTGGGCCTCACCCAATTTGTCAAAGGCCTGAATAGAATAAAAGGCTAAGTAAGAAAGAGTTCTTTCTCTGCTTGTCTTCAGTCTGGGACACTGGTCTTCTCCTGCCTTTGACTCAGACTCAAGACTGGAACTGATACCATCAGCTCTTCTGGGTCTGAACTTCTCAGCCTCCAGTGTTGCATGAGTATTCTTTATAATAAATCTCTTTTTTCTCTCTGCACACACACACACACACACACACACCCTATTTGCTCTGTTACTCCCTGACTAATATATCTTTCATATTTAAAAAAATGTTATTCAACTAAGTCCTAGTCGGCTAACTCCCAAATATGGATCTTCTAGATCACTATTTCTATTGGTTATTTGTTCTCTTAATTATCTATAACATTTCCCTTTTTTATGTGCCTCATAATTTTTTTTGCAGACATTGTCGATTATAAGTTTGGGAGGTTCTTCCTCTAAAGATTTGTTAAATTATTTTCTGGTGGACAACTCATATACTTGTGGATTACTTGATCCTGTCAAAGTCTGGTTTTCTGGGTAGCATTACTTTCAGCTTTGCTGTTAGTGCTACAGCACAGCCCTTATACTAAGGTGTAGTCTTTATGTTATAGGATCTTTGGGGTGTTGCTTTTCTGACTGGAAACCTGTGGCCAGTGGTGCCTTTGCTTGAGTTTACTCGATCCTGCGGGGCTTGCTCTGTCCACTCAGCCTGGCAGGTGGTGCTCAGCTCACACTACCAGCCTGGATCCCATGACTGCCAAGGGAGACTGTGTGGAGCAGCAAGGGCTGTGTGAGTGAGCCTGGTGTCCAGCCACTGTGCAGTCAGACATGCTGGCTGCTGCAGCGGGGAGGGCAGCTCCAGGTGCTGGCCCTCTGCAAGGCTGCGGCTGGACCAGGTGCACCACAGGCAGCTTCTACAGCTGGCACCAGGGAACATGGGTATGCCTGGAAGCTTGGAGACACCAGGAACCACAGAGCTCTGAAGAGGAAGTCACAGACCTGGCTCAGACGGTTCCCAGGTCTGGGCTCCCTGAAGGGCTGCAGCTCTTCTCTCCTTCTCTTTGCCTGCAATGTGGTGATCTAGGGGCATGTTTCAGCCCTGTTTGTCTTAGAGCTCTTTCAGCCCCACTACTCGACAGGTCCCAAGTTCTTCTCCTGTGACCAGGAAGAATGAGGTACACAGAAAAGTGGAGGGTGAGCAAGATAAAGAGGAACTTTATTGAGCAATAGGGTAGTTCCTTTCCACAACCAGAGTGTCCTGACAAGTGTTTAGCTCTTAGCAGAGAGGAGACCCTGAAGTGGGAAGCTCCTCTCTGCAGGCAGGTGATCCCATTGTCTGCCTAGCTCTCAGCAGTGTGGCGGCCCTGGAGTGGGTTGCTTCTCTCTGCAGCTGGTTGTCCTGATGTCTGCTCTGCTCTGGCTGATCTCAGGTCTTTTATGGGCCTCAGAGGGGAGGAAGTGTGTGCCGATTGGTCCATGGGTGGCCATGGGTAAGCCTGGAGAAGGCACCACAAGTTCCCACTCTGGTCTGCAGGACTGGCAGCCTGGTCCTCAGCCTTCAGACCCTCCCTGGCCTGAAGGTGGGGCCTCACCAGGAACCTGCCCACTTTGTTGCTCAATGAAGCTCCTCCTCTTTCAGGGTAGAATTATTGATTGAGTTATATATATATAAGTTATAAGTTATATGATATATATTATATATAATATATATATATATATATAACACTCAATAATTCTATCCTTAAGGAGTGGGGAGTGCAGGAGGGGGACTGGTGGGCAGAGGGCTGTGGTTCCTAAATCTCCAGTTCAAGAAAAAGGCAAAGAGCCCTTGAGTCTTCTACAGTATTTCATGGTGGATGAAAAAGAAAGATTTCTCAGAATTACCTCAGAACATGAAGACAATGATAATAGCAACAACAGTACTAATCATAGCAGTATCAATGGTAAAAATGTCCTCTCTGGGTCTACTTTAATCATTTATAAAACAATGAGAATAAACTAAATAATCCTTAACTTCAACTTAGCTCTGAAGATCCATTGTTTCTCATTTTTCTTTTCTTTTTCTCAAAAAGAGGAGCATAGAGGTGGTTTAGTGATCTTATGTTAATCCCTTAGTATTCACCAGTCATTTGTGAGCATGTCCAGTGTGAAAGATGTCGTTCTTGATGCCAGGAAGACAGAGGTGAATGAAGTTATCTTGTTTCTGGATCTTATGGAGCTTTATGTATATCGCAATAATTATATTCTTCAGGACTGGGATGTGTGTGACTAATTATTCATAACATGTAATTTATAAATTCTAGGCTGAATGAATTGCTATCGTTTTGGTCACGAGGTCAAGATACTTAAAAATCAATTTGATAGGTGAACATATTTTCCTAACTTTGGTGCAATTAAGAATGCTAGAAATAAAAGGACTTTGGAGATCATTTTTATTCAACCCATCTCATGTTCCAGGTAAGGACAGAGTTCTCTTTTTCAGTCTGGGTATTTTCACCAAGCATGGGGTCTCTGAGCTTCATTGGTGTTGCACGTATTAGCAGCATATTCCCTTTGATGGCTAATTAAATATGTAGGTATTTACCATGATTTGTTTATCCCTTGACTCATCTATCAACACTGGGACTGTTTCTGGGTCTTGGCTATTGTGAGTAAGTTCTCTATGAAACTGTTTAAAAAAAAATTAGTTCTAGGGAAATGAAGGAGTAATAGAACCAGAGTTCAGGCTTGGTAATTACCAGCTCTTCCCACTGGGAGGCAGCACATGTAAAGGTCAGAGCTTGGCCTTTGGAGTCAGGCCCTAATTTGATTGTTAGTTTTGCCACGATCTGTGTGATCCGGGGCAAGCAACTTAACTTCACCAAGCTTTAGTTTTCTTATCTGTAAAATAATAATAGTATCTTTGCTTTAGACCTGTTATGAGGATTAAAATGAAATAAGATATACTGTACTGCATTTAGAGGATAATTTGGCATAAAATAAAGACTTAGTAGCTGTCAGGCCTCTGAGCCCAAGCCAAGCCATCGCATCCCCTGTGACCTGCATGTATACGCCCAGATGGCCTAAAGTAACTAAAGAATCACAAAAGAAGTGAATATGCCCTGCCCCACCTTAACTGATGACATTCCACCACAAAAGAAGTGTAAATGGCTGGTCCTTGCCTTAACTGATGACATTACCTTGTGAAAGTCCTTTTCCTAGCTCATCCTGGCTCAAAAAGCACCCCCACTGAGCACCTTGCGACCCCCACTCCTGCCCACTGAGCACCTTGTGACCCCCACTCCTGCCCGCCAGAGAACAAACCCTCTTTGACTGTAATTTTCCTTTACCTTCCCCAAATCCTATAAAATGGCCCCACCCTTATCTCCCTTCGCTGACTCTCTTTTCGGACTCAGCCCGCCTGCACCCAGGTGGTTAAAAGCTTTATTGCTCACACAAAGCCTGTTTGGTGGTCTCTTCACACGGATGCGCATGAAATTTGGTACCGTGACTCGGATCCGGGGACCTCCCTTGGGAGATCAATCCCCTGTCCTCCTGCTCTTTGCTCCGTGAGAAAGATCCACCTATGACCTCAGGTCCTCAGACCGACCAGCCCAAGAAACATCTCACCAATTTCAAATCCGGTAAGCGGCCTCTTCTTACTCTCTTCTCCAACCTCCCTCACTATCCCTCAACCTCTTTCTCCTTTCAATCTTGGCGCCACACTTCAGTCTCTCCCTTCTCTTAATTTTAATTCTTTTCATTTTCTGGTAGAGATGAAAGAGACATGTTTTATCCGTGAACCCAAAACTCTGGCGCCGGTCACGGACTGGGAAGGCAGCCTTCCCTTGGTGTTTAATCATTGCAGGGATGCCTCTCTGATTATACACTCACGTTTCAAGGGTGTCAGACCACGCAGGGACGCCTGCCTTGGTCCTTCACCCTTAGCGGCAAGTCCTGCTTTCCTGGGGCAGGGGCAAGTACCCCTCAACCCCTTCTCCTTCACCCTTAGCGCCAAGTCCCACTTTCCTGGGGCAGGGGCAAGTACCTCTCAACCCCTTCTGCTTCACCCTTAGCGGCAAGTCCCGCTTTTCTATGGGGCAAGAACCCCCAATCCCTTATTTCCACGCCCCAACCTCTTATCTCTGCACCCCAATCCCTTATTTCCGTGCCCCAACCTCATATCTCTGCACCCCAATCCCTTATTTCCATGCCCCAACCTCTTATCTCTGTGCCCCAACCCCTTTTCCCACTTTTCTGGAAGGTAAGAACCCCTGAACCCCTTCCCTCCGTTTCTCTACTCTCTTTTCTCTAGGCTTCCTTCCTTCACTATGGGCAACCTTCCACCCTCCATTCCTCCTTCTACTCCCTTGGCCTGTGTTCTCAAAAACTTAAAACCTCTTCAACTCACACCTGACCTAAAACCTAAATGCCTTATTTTCTTCTGCAATGCCGCTTGACCCCAATACAAACTCGACAGTAATTCCAAATAGCCAGAAAATGGCACTTTGAATTTTTCCATCCTGCAAGATCTAAATAATTCTTGTCATAAAATAGGCAAACGGTCTGAGGTGCCTGATGTCCAGGCATTCTTTTACACATCAGTCCCGTCCTAGTCTCTGTGCCCAGTGCAACTCGTCCCAAATCTTCCTTCTTTCCCTCCCGCCTGTCCCCTCAGTACCAACCCCAAGCGTTGCTGAGTCTTTCTAATCTTCCTTTTCTACAGACCCATCTGACCTCTCCCTTCCTCCCCAGCCTGCTCCTCGCCAGGCCGAGCTAGGTCCCAATTCTTCCTCAGCCTCCGCTCCTCCACCCTATAATCTTTTTATCACCTCCCCTCCTCACACCTCGTCCGACTTACAGTTTCGTTCCGTGACTCGCCCTCCCCCACCTGCCCAGCAATTTACTCTTAAAAAGGTGGCTGGAGCCAAAGGCATAGTCAAGGTTAATGCTCCTTTTTCTTTATCCCAAATCAGATAGCGTTTAGGCTCTTTTTCATCAAATATAAAACCCCAGCCCAGTTCATGGCTCGTTCGGCAGCAACCCTGAGACGCTTTACAGCCCTAGACCCTAAAAGGTCAAAAGGCCGTCTTATTCTCAATATACATTTTATTACCCAATCTGCTCCCAACATTAAATAAAACTCCAAAAATTAAATTCTGGCCCTCAGACCCTACAACAGGATTTAATTAACCTCGCCTTCAAGGTGTACAATAATAGAAAAAAGTTGCAATTCCTTGCCTCCACTGTGAGACAAACCCCAGCCACATCTCCAGCACACAAGAACTTCCAAACACCTGAACCGCAGCGGCCAGGCGTTCCTCCAGAACCTCCTCCCCCAAGAGCTTGCTACAAGTGCCAGAAATCTGACCACCAGGCCAAGGAATGCCTGCAGCCCAGGATCCCTCCTAAGCCACGTCCCATCTGTGCGGGACCCCACTGGAAATTGGACTGTTCAACTCACCTGGCAGCCACTCCCAGAGCCCCTGGAACTCTGGCCCAAGGCTCTCTGACTTACTCCTTCTCTGCTTAGCGGCTGAAGACTGACGCTGCCCGATCACCTTGGAAGCCCCATAGACCATCATGGACGCCGAGCTTTGGGTAACTCTCATAGTGGAAGGTAAGTCAGTCCCCTGCTTAATCAATACAGAGGCTACCCACTCCACATTACCTTCTTTTCAAGGGCCTGTTTCCCTTGCCTCCATAACTGTTGTGGGTATTGACGGCCAGGCTTCTAAACCTCTTAAAACTCCCCAACTCTGGTGCCAACTTAGACAATACTCTTTTAAGCACTCCTTTTTAGTTATCCCCACCTGCCCAGTTCCCTTATTAGGCTGAGACACTTTAACTAAATTATCTGCTTCCCTGACTATTCCTGGACTACAGCTATATCTCATTGCCACCCTTCTTCCCAGTCCAAAGCCTCCTTTGCGTCCTCCTCTTCTATCCCCCCACCTTAACCCACAAGTATAAGATACCTCTACTCCCTCCTTGGCGACTGATCATGCACCCCTTACCATCTCATTAAAACCTAATCACCCTTACCCCACTCAACACGAGTATCCCATCCTGCAGCACACTTTAAACAGATTAAAGCCTGTTATCACTCGCCTGCTACAGCATGGCCTTTTAAAGCCTATAAATTTTCCTTACAATTCCCCCATTTTACCTGTCCTAAAACCAGACAAACCTTACAAGTTAGTTCAGGATCTGCACCTTATCAACCAAATTGTTTTGCCTATCCACCCCGTGGTGCCCAACCCATATACTCTCCTATCCTCAATATCTGCATCTACAACCCATTATTCTGTTCTAGATCTCAAACATGTTTTTTACTATTCCTTTGCACCCTTAATCCCAGCCTCCCTTCGCTTTCACTTGGACTGACCGTGACACCCATCAAGCTCAGCAGATTACCTGGGACAGAGCTTCACAGACAGCCCCCATTACTTCAATCAAGCCCAAATTTCTTCCTCATCTGTTACCTATCTCGGCATAATTCTCATAAAAACACACGTGCTCTCCCTGCCAATCATGTTCGACTGATCTCTCAAACCCAAGCACCTTCTACAAAACAACAACTCCTTTCCTTCCTAGGCATGGTTAGCATGGTCAGAATTCTTACACAAGAGCCAGGACCACACCCTGTAGCCTTTCTGTCCAAACAACTTGACCTTACTGTTTTAGCCTAGCCCTCATGTCTGCGTGCAGCAGCTGCCACTGCTTTAATACTTTTAGAGGCCCTCAAAATCACAAACTATTCTCAACTCACTCTCTACAGTTCTCATAACTTCCAAAATCTATTTTCTTCCTCATACCTGACGCATATACTTTCTGCTTCCCGGCTCCTTCAGCTACACTCACTCTTTGTTGAGTCTCCCACAATTACCGTTGTTCCTGGCCCAGACTTCAATCCGGCCTCCCACATTATTCCTGATACCGCACCTGACCCCCATGACTGTATCTCTCTGATCCACCTGACATTCACCCCATTTCCCCACATTTCCTTCTTTCCTGTTCCTCACCCTGATCACACTTGATTTATTGATGGCGGTTCCACCAGGCCTAATCGCAACACACCAGCAAAGGCAGGTTATGCTATAGTACAAGCCGCTAGCCCGCCTCTTAGAACCTCTCATTTCCTTTCCATCGTGGAAATCTATCCTCAAGGAAATAACTTCTCAGTGTTCCATCTGCTATTCTACTACTCCTCAGGGATTATTTAGGCCCCCTCCCTTCCCTACACATCAAGCTCGAGGATTTGCCCCACCCAGGACTGGCAAATTAGCTTTACTCAACATGCCCTGAGTCAGATAACTAAAATACCTCTTAGTCTAGGTAGATACTTCCACTGGATAGGTAGAGGCCTTTCCTACAGGGTCTGAGAAGGCCACTGCAGTCATTTCTTCTGTTCTGTCAGACATAATTCCTCAGTTTAGCCTTCCCACCTCAATATAGTCTGATAACAGATGAGCCTTTATTAGTCAAATCAGCCAAGCAGTTTTTCAGGCTCTTAGTATTCAGTGAAACCTTTATATCCCTTATGGTCCTCCGTCTTCAAGAAAAGTAGAATGGACTAAAGGTCTTTTAAAAACACACCTCATCAAGCTCAGCCACCAACTTAAAAAGGACTGGACAATACTTTTACCACTTTCCCTTCTCAGAATTCAGGCCTGTCTTCGGAATGCTACAGGGTATAGCCCATTTAAGCTCCTGTGTAGACGCTCCTTTTTATTAGGCCCCAGTCTCATTCCAGACACCAGACCAACTTAGACTGTGCCCCAAAAAACTTGTCATCCCTACTATCTTCTGTCTAGTCATACTCCTATTCACCGTTCTCAACTACTCATACATGCCCTGCTGTTGTTTACACTGCCGGTTTACACTGTTTTTCCAAGCCATCACAGCTGATATCTCCTGGTGCTATCCCCAAACTGCCACTCTTAACTCTTGAAGTAAATAAATAATCTTTGCTGGCAGGACTATGCTGAATCTCCTTAGGCACTCTCTAATCAGATATCCTGAGTCATCCCAATTCTTAGACCTTTTATACCTGTTTTTCTCCTTCTGTTATTCCATTTAGTTTCTCAATTCATCCAAAACCGTATCCAGGCCATCACCAATCATTCTATACGACAAACGTTTCTTCTAACATCCCCACAGTATCACCCCTTACCACAAGACCTCCCTTCAGCTTAATCTCTCCCACTCTAGGTTCCCACACCGCCCCTAATCCCGCTTGAAGCAGCCCTGAGAAACATCACCCATTCTCTCTCCATACCACCCCCCAAAAATTTTCACCGCCCCAACACTTCAACACTATTTTATTTTTCTTATTAAGAAGGCAGGAATGTCAGGCCTCTGAGCCCAAGCCAAGCCATTGCATCCCCTGTGACCTGCACTTATACGCCCAGATGGCCTGAAGTAACTAAAGAATCACAAAAGAAATGAATATGCCCTGCCCCACCTTAACTGATGACATTCCACCACAAAAGAAGTGTAAATGGCTGGTCCTTGCCTTAACTGATGACATTACCTTGTGAAAGTCCTTTTCCTGGCTCATCCTGGCTCAAAAAGCACCCCCACTGAGCACCTTGCGACCCCCACTCCTGCCCACTGAGCACCTTGCGACCCCCACTCCTGCCCGCCAGAGAACAAACCCTCTTTGATTGTAATTTTCCTTTACCTTCCCCAAATCCTATAAAATGGCCCCACCCTTATCTCCCTTCGCTGACTCTCTTTTCAGACTCAGCCCGCCTGCACCCAGGTGATTAAAAGCTTTATTGCTCACACAAAGCCTGTTTGGTGGTCTCTTCACAAGGACGGGCATGAAAGTAGCCTTGTTATTTTACTCCCAGTACCTTTTTTTTTTTTTTTTTTTCTTTTGAGACGGAGTCTCTCTCTGTTGCTCAGGCTGGAGTGCAGTGGTGTGATCTCGGCTCACTGCAAGCTCCGCCTCCCAGGTTCACGCCATTCTCCTGCCTCAGCCTCCCGAGTAGCTGGGACTACAGGCGCCCACCACTACGCCTGGCTAATTTTTTTTTTTTTTTGTATTTTTAGTAGACACGGGTTTTCACTGTGTTAGCCAGGATGGTCTGATTCTGCTGAACTCATGATCCACTCGCCTCAGCCTCCCAAAGTGCTGGGATTACAGGCGTGAGCCACTGCGCCCGGCCATTACTCCCAGTACCTTTTAAATGTAATTATTTTAATTTTCATGCTAATTACTTATTTTTTGAATAATGTGTACATTTGCATTATATGTACTATATATGTCCCACACACACATGCTTCTTCCTTGTCTATAATTTTGCATCTCAACTACTTTTCATTTTGAGAATTCCAAATTTTTTCTGCTTTTTTGCTTGAATCCTAAGAAAAATTGCACCTCTTTCCTGGTAATAATTCTGGCAATAATTCAGGCATGACAATTACAGAACCTAGTGAGGCTTGACGGTGGCACCCCGTGACCAAGCACCTCCCCAGAACAGGAGACCTAACAATTTGTCACGGGGGCTATTTTCAGTTTCTATGAAGAACACATTGGCCAGGCTACCTTACCTGTATGTCTGTGTATTAAGAAGTGGGGGAGGGCAGATGGAGTTGGGGAAGATGGGACTTTTGTGGGCAGGTAGACTGGATGTGGGGGAAGTTTCAGTGCTGATGGTAAACAGTTCAAAGACAACTCAGATGTTCCAATCAACCTTGGTCCCCAGTTCAAGACTGCTCATCTGTGCATATGCTGCTTGTCATTTGTTCAACGAATTCTGAGTTTGAACTCTGCCTAAGTGTGCATGAACCCTCAGGGTAGACAGTGGTGGAAAAGATGACTCAGCCTCTCCTTGGTCACCCGCTGTAAATGTCACCCAGAGAAAGCGTGGGAGACTATGTGGTGTTTATTTCTTAAATATTGACTTTAGTTTTGACTCTAGTTAAAGTTCTTGTCTTTGTTAACTCTCTTTCCTTCTAACCTTATTAACTACCTTAAATCTTTTTTTGAATCAAAGTGGCGATGCAAGTAAAATAAGCCCTTATTAAATAGTCTGTGTGATTTTAATATCCATCAATTACTAAAGACATGTATGACAAAAAGAGTGAATCATACAATGTTGCTAGTGGAGCACTTTTGACTGTGATGCATGGTTTTATTTTCTATAATGACAAAAGGAAATGAAAATATTTGGCAAATAAGGAGAATTGGAGGGGGAACATTCATCTCACAAAATTTATATTCTCTGTGCTATTTTCAGACTTCATGTCTTTGTCATTGGTTCTAGTTTGCTCCATTATTAATACCACCATCTGTAAGATTCTAGCTCTCTTGGCATTTCTTCTGTTCAAGAGTCTTGTGATCTCAGTCTATGAAATAAAAACAAATAGGGGATGTTTGAGTTGGGACCAGAAAGTAAATTAATTTCTGCTTATTTAAAGGGGTGCCTTGTGCATTCTCTGCTGCACCTCTTTCTCTTTCTATTTTACAATGTGTACTGATCTAAGGGAACACATTATTCTCTTCCTACATGATTTCTGGAATACAGAACATTGGTTCAAAAGAAAAGATGTGACAGTAGGGCATGATTACAACTCTAAAGAAAACTTTGCAGGAAGGAAATAAAACGGGAAATGCTAATAGAGCCTATTCATTTCTGAGAAATGAGTTAGAATACATTTTGGCTGCAGGAGAAGAGTTGTTTATTGTTCCACATTTATCAAAAGTGACAGGATGGAAGCTGTATTAGGCCATTCTTGCACTGCTATAAACATCTGAGACTGGGTAATTTATAAAAAAAGGAGGCTTAATTGGCTCATGATTCTGCAGGCTTTAGAGGAAGCATGGTGCTGGCATCTGCTTGCCTTCTGGGGAGGACTCTGGAAGCTTACAATCATGGCAGAAAGGGAAGGGGGAGCAGGCATGTTACATGGTGAAAGCAGGAGCAAGACAGAGGGGAATGGGGGGTGATGGATCCTTTTTTTTTTTTTTATTTGAGACAGAGTCTCACTCGGTTGCCCAGGCTGGAGTGCACTGGTGCAATCTTGCCTCACTGCAACCTCTGCCTCCTGGGTTCAAGCAATTCTCCTGCCTCAGCCTCTGGAGTAGCTGGGATTACAGCTGCCTGCCACCATGCCTGGCTAATTATTTTGTATTTGTTTTTAGTTGAGACGGGGTTTCACCATGTTGGCCAGGCTGGTCTTGAACTCCTGACCTCAGGTGATCCACCTGCCTCAGCCTCCCAAAGTGCTGGGATTACAGGTGTGAGCCATCATGTTTGGCCTCGGTGCCACACACTTTTAAACGACCAGATCTGGCAAGAACTCACTCACTCTTGCAAAGACAGCATCAAGCCATGAGGGATCCGCCCCCACAACCCAATCACCTCCCACTAGGACCCACCTCCATCATTGGGAATTACAGCTCAACATGGGATTTGGGCAGGGACAAATATCCAAACTATATAAGGAGCCAAGCAGAGTGGTGGACTGTAAAAGGTGCATGAATGAAAAGGAAAAACAGACAAAACAGGGAAATCCAAATGAGCAAAATTTGCACTGGAAAGTTAACCAACAGCCTCTACATAAAGTCAAGAAGCAGAGCATGCTTACCGGCCATGGAATCTTCACATGGGTTGCTGGTTTCTCAGCAGGGTGCTGGACTCTAAATGCCAGTCATCCGGTCAGTAACACTGCTAGAACCTGGTTGCTGAGTTGGCTCTTGAATGGTCTCTTCAATGGAGAAGGTAAATGGTCTTCCTCTAGTTACTTCATTTGCACTTAGCTCTATAACCAAGGGCAATCCTCCGTTAAGTGTTGGCTAGTTCCTTGACTAGGTGGAATAGTTATTTCTTCTGTAAGTATTGGACTTGGACTTGTGTTTCTCAGGTGGCAAAGTTGGAGATAGCTCTGGAAAACAAGACCTATGGCAAATGAAATGCGGCTCTATGTAAGATTGCTTTCATCTTTCTGTTGAGTTTGCCCCATTTTTAAATCAAGGCAATTAATAATAAAAAGGGGATAAAGACTCAAGTTATCTTAGGAAAAATTTATTTCCACATAAAAATCATGCCTAGATCACAATGATTCAGTTTATGTAAGCTCTCCCATTCCCTTCTATGAGAATTGCTGTTGGCCTCCAAATGTTAATACACAAATGATCAGATAATCAGGCCTGGAATTTACCAGATTCACATATCTTAAGGCATCTGATATGTTAAATCCAGACACTATCTTTCCATAAAACCAGCATTTGTATTTGAATGTGTCCTAGGAAGGAAAATGATCCTTTCTATGTCTGGAGATCAACAGAAATACATGACAGTCAACCCAACCAGATAAATTCCTTAAACTTTTACTTTTCCATGCTCAAATATGTCCAGACAGTGGTTTAGATGACTGAAGAGTTCTATGCTTAGCCAGAAATGGGTCTGTGGCAAACCAGCAATGGAAAATAAACACTCTTTTCATTAAGGAAGACACAAAATCATACTGAACACATTTTCTTAAGTTAAAAAGTATAGAACAACAAGTTCTCCACTTCACAATCAACATAGCAAAATACAAGCCAATAAAGAGAGAAAAGGATTGCAATTACCTTGCCATTTTATTGATTCCATCCAAATCACAGCTTTTAGGCCTGAAAGGTTCAAAATATCCCTCAGTGTCTTGGCAAGTTATCTTAAGTGTGAGGGATAGAAAGGAACCAAGGCACCAGCTGCCTGCTAAGTCAGTTGGTCATATTTAAAGAGACTCAGTCCTTTGGTATTAGTATTCTCCACCCATCATGACATGTTGTTGCAAACATGAATAGATCTTGTAAGTGAAAGTTAGAGTCCTCTAGTTCGATCACCACAGAAAAATCTCGATGTTTCAGTTCATTCCCACAGGGAAGATCTTGGGTGAAGTGGGGGCCGGAGGGGTGACTGGCAAGATAGCAATGACAGAGAAGGTCAGGAGATGGGATGGGCTGGAGGGTCAGGGTGTCCTCTCAGGGGGCTTCTGCTGGAGGCCCTGGGCCAAGGAATTCCACTCTGATGGCATAAGCTGAGCTTTCTTAAAGTCAGCAGGAGCTGGCTGTGAAATAGACCTGACTGCATTCTGGCACAGGGAAGTTCTCTTTCTCCTTCTTTATTCAGACCAGTGATAAGTGGGGCATAGTTTAAAGATAGCTGGAACTCGTTTTAAACTATATATTTTTTCTTTCTTTTTTTTTGAGATGGGGTCTTGCTCTGTTGCCCAGGCTAGAGTGCAGTGGCGTGATCATAGCTCAGTGCAGCCTTGAACTCCCAGCTCAAGTGACCCTCTGCCTCAGCCTCCTGAGTAGCTGGGAGTACAGATGTGTGCCACTACCACCCCTGGCTAAATTTTTAATTTTTTGTAGAGAAGGGGTCTCATTGTGTTGCTCAGGCTGGTCTTGAACTCCTGGGCTCAAGCAATCCTCCTGCCTTGGCCTCCTGCTGGGATCTCCTGCTGGGATTATAAGCATGAGCTGCTGCACTCAGGCTTTTTTTTTTCTTTAAAAACTGATTCAGAGATGCCCAGGGAAGATGGCCGAATAGGAACAGCTCCGGTCTGCAGCTCCCAGCTAGACCAACGCAGAAGGTGGGTGATTTCTGCATTTCCAACTGAGGTACTTGGCTCATCTCATTGGGACTGGTTAGACAGTGGGTGCAGCACACGGAAGGCAAGCCGAAGCAGAGGCGGGGGGCGGTGTCGCCTCACCTGGGAAGCACAAGGGGTTGGGCAACTCCCTCCCCTAGCCAAGGGAAGCCATGAGGGACCTTGCCATGAGGGACAGTGCTATCTGGCTCAGATACTATGCTTTTCCCATGTTCTTTGCAACCCACAGACCAGGAGATTCCCCTGGGTGCCTACACCACAGGGGCCCTGGGTTTCAAGCACAAAACTGGGTGGCTGTTTGGGCAAACACTGAGCTAGCTGCAGGAGGTTTTTTTCATACCCTGGTGGCACCTGGAATGCTAGTAAGACAGAACCATTCAATCCCCTGGAAAGGGGGCTGAAGCCAGGGAGCCAAGTGGTCTTGCTCAGCAGATCCCACCCCCACAGAGCCCAGCAAGCTAAGATCCACTGGCTGAAAATTCTTGCTGCCAGCATAGCAGTCTGAAGTCGACCTGGGACACTTGAGCTTGGTGTGGGGAGGGGCATCCACCATGAATGAGGCTTGAGTAGGCAGTTTTCCCCTCACAGTTTAAACAAAGCCACCAGGAAGTTCAGACTGGCTGGAGCCCACTGCAGCTAGCAAAGCCACTGTAGCCAGACTGCCTGTCTAGATTCCTCCTCTCTGGGCAGGGCATCTCTGAAAGAAAGGTAGCAGCCCTAGTCAGGGGCTTATAGATAAAACTCCCGTCTCCCTGGGAGAGAGCACCTGGGGGAAGGGGTGGCTGTGGGTGCAACATCAGCAGACTTAAATGTTCCTGCCTGCCAGCTCTGAAGAGAGCAGCAGATCTCCCAGCACAGTGCTCGAGCTCTGCTAGGGACAGACTGCCTGCTCAAGTGGGTCCCTGACCCTCATGCCTCCTGATGGGGAGACACCTCCCAGCAGGGGTCAACAGACACCTCATACAGGAGAGCTCCAGCTGGCATGTGGCAGGTGCGCCTCTGGGACGAAGCTTCCAGAGGAAGGAGCAGACAGCAATTTTTGCTGTTCTGCAGCCTCCGCTGGTGATGCCCAGGCAAATAGGGTCTGGAGTGAATCCCCAGCAAACTCCAGCAGACTGGCAGAAGAGGGGCCTGACTGTTAGAATGAAAACTAACAAACAAAAAGCAATAGCATCAACATCAACAAAAAGGAAGACCATGCAAAAACTCCATCCGAAGGTCACCAACACCAAAGACCAAAGGTAGATAAATCCATGAAGATGAGGAAAAACCAGCACAAAAAGGCTGAAAATTCAAAAAACCAGAATGTCTCTTCTCCAAAGGATCACAACTCCTTGCCAGCAAGGGAACAAAACTGGACAGATAATGAGTTTGATGAATTGACAGAAGTAGGCTTCAGAAGGTGGGTAATAACAAACTCTTCTGAGCTAAAGGAGCATGTTCTAACCCAATGCAAGGAAGCTAAAAACCTTGATAAAAGTTTAGAGGAATTGGTACCTAGAATAACCAGTTTAGAGAACAACATAAATGACCTAATGGAGCTGAAAAACACAGCACGAGAACTTCGTGAAGCATACACAAGTATCAATAGCCGAATTGATCAAGTGGAAGAAAGGACATCAGGGATTGAAGATCAACTTAATGAAATAAAGCATGAAGACAAGATTAGAGAAAAAAGAATAAAAAGGAACGAAGAAAGCCTCCAAGAAATATGGGACTTTGTGAAAAGACCAAACCTACGTTTGATTGGTGTACCTGAAAGTAACAGAAAGAATGGAACCAAGTTGGAAAACACACTTCAGGATATTATCCAGGAGAACTTCCCCAACCTAGCAGGGCAGGCCAATATTCAAATTCAGGAAATATAGAGAAGACCACAAAGATACTCCTCGATAAGAGCAACCCTAAGACACATAATCATCAGATTCACCAAGGTTGAAATGAAGGAAAAAATATTAAGGGCAGCCAGAGAGAAAGGACCTTCAAATTTATCCTGTCTGGGAGGATGTGGCCAGAAGGCAGAAGTGTGAGAGAGAAATTGTGTCTTCTGAACTCTCCATTCTCATCTCTTTCTGAAATTGGGTGTTTCTTTCTTTTCTTTTCTCTTCTTTTCTTTTCCTTTCTTTTCTTTTCTTTCTTTCTTTTTTTTTTTGAGACGGAGTCTCGCTCTGTCGCCCAGGCTGGAGTGCAGTGGCGCGATCTCGGCTCCCGGCAACCTCTGCTCCCGGGTTCAAGCAATTCTCCCGTCCCAGCCTCCTGGAAATTGGGTTATTTCTTTCCTCGTTAATGATTTCTCCAGCCGCAGTACCATTTCTGAGGGCGTCCGGTGATCTCGACCGTCCCCAGCACTTCTCACCTGCAGCAGCTGTGCCGCCCTCCTGAGAACACTGCGTGTCGCCCCGTGTCCCCCTCTCTCACTGCAGCCAGAGGGGCCCTTCCTGGGTCCTGGTTAGATCCCACAGCATCAGTAGCCGAGTGGGCCCCACGGCCCGGGCTCCAGGCACGCTGCACTTCAAGAAGCACAGGCCAAGGGGCAAAAATTATGACTCCAAAAATTACGGAGGGGAATTCCATTCTTCAACCCAGTCAGCCTTTCGAGTATCTATTACTTTCCCCATTCTTTCTCGCGCGCAAGCGCACACACCGCAGAGTCTTTGCTGCTCCAAGCGCCACCTCCTCCTCCTCTCTCCCAGTTTTTTCCAAGCGGCTCTCACTTTCATCACCGCATCCTACTTTCTCTCTTAGTCTACGTATTTTACTCTGTCCTCCACGTGCTTTTCCTCTTCTTCATACCGACCCTCAGGAACTGGTCTTGCAGGTGGGGATGTTGGATAAGGGCTTAGAATGAGGAGCAGAGGCTGATTTTCTTAGGCAGACAAGGGTCGGGCTGCCTCAGAACATTCCCAGAGTAATGAGTTTTATTAACAATGGCCTGCTGGCAAAGCCCTCGGCCTTCCCTAGCTCAGCTCCCCGGCTCCGGGGGCTGTTCCAGGCGGCGCGCTGGGTTGAGGTGGAGTGCGCCTGCTGCACGCAGGTCTCACTGTGCAGCTCCACTCGCCCTACCTCCGCGCAGGGCCAAGCCTTTTCTAGCATAAATTGCATTGCGTGGCATTTCTCCTCTAGTTTGGTTTGTGCGGGAAAATCTGTGCTTTGAAATGCAATGATCAAACTCAGCCTATTTCCAATATCCAGAGTGTCAGTGCCTCAAAATAATAGCCAACGCATAAGTCTTTATTCAATTTATTTTTTCTGATTGGAAAAGCTTAAAAATGAAAGCTCCACAGAAACATGTAAGATAGGACCATGAAAGGTCTCCCATTCAAGGGATTTTTTGGTCCACTTTTTGGTTATACAGTCCTGGAGATATTTTCAGTACATACACTATATTATTACTATAAAAGAGGGAAATACTATAGATACCACTTGGAAATTTGCTTCTTTACTCAGTTACAATGCTTCTATCTTGGACATTAATAATGTCAGTTCCAAAAACCAGTCTTCAAGCATCCCAGGGCAAAGGGCCAGTTTCTTCACATGATTTTTTTTTTTTTTTGTGATGGAGTCTCACTCTGTTGCCCAGGCTGGAGTGCAGTGGAGCGATCTTGGCTCACTGCAACCTCCACCTCCTGGGTTCAAGCGATTCTCCTGCCTCAGCCTCCTGAGTAGTTGGAACTACAAGCGCATGCCACCATGCTTGGCTAATTTTTGTATTTTTAGTAGAGATGGGGTTTCACCATGTTGGTCAGGCTGTTCTTGACCTCCTGACCTTGTGATCCACCCGCCTCGACCTCTCAAAGTGCTGGGATTACAGGCATGAACCACTACGCCTGGCCTCATATGAATTTTTTTTTTTAGGAATGTATCCTTTTTTTAAAATTAGATTTTTGCATTATGTAAATAGTTTTTTGAAGGAATTCACTATTATGTGGTGCTAACTGAAGACATAAGTATCTGCCTTTAATCTCTAAGATAGAGAATGCAAAAATGAGGCAAGAGTCTTTCCTAAAAATAAATCACACAACCCTTAGAACCATTGGGCAGACATTTCTGAAAGTTTTATTATTATTATTTTGGCCTTGAGATTTAAAAATATTATTAAGGATTTAGAAATATTGTGGTCCAGTCTCAAAGTAATTATGTAATATTAACAAATGGACATTTTTGTGATCATTAAGTATCTTTTACTTCATTAGATAGGAAGCTAAAACCCCAGACTGTTTTGTCACATACATTAAAAGAAGTCCATGAGAATTTCAAATTAAGTGAAGAATTCTCATTCAACTGAAATAATTTTTGGTTTCCGTCTTCAAATTTTTGAACCTTTCTTTGTTGTCTATTCAAGTCTAATTTTCTGTCACTTGGCCTGTGAGATTGTCACTGACCATACTAACTCTGTCAGCGAAACCTCCTCGTTGTGGAGATTTATTGAAGACATCTTTAAATAAACAAAAGGAAAGTCAAAAAGGCATGAAGACGGGCATTGTGAAGTGGCTCACCAATTAGCCATCTGGGTTAGATATTCGGGAATTGTGAGCCAGGGAATTTAGTTTATGAGCACCTTATTTTTCCTTCGAAAGATTCTTGTTGACATCCCCAAGCCCTAATGAGCATCTGATCCCTCTACAAGGTCTGAGTCGTTCAGGGGTTTGTCTTGCCCCATAGACACAACAGCAGCCTTTTAAACCCATGGCTGGAGATGTCCATGCGATGACTGGCCTCGGGTGCTCTATCGAAAGGGTTCATATTTCTCCTCGCTCTAATCCCAGCCTGCACCTGGGAAAATACACACAACCTCTCCGCCGGCGCTCCCTGCCAGCAGCTTTCTTATCACAATATTTTAGTTAGGAGTCTGAGGAATGGGGCACAGCAGCCATAGATCTTCACCGGCAAATGAACTGGAGACCCTCACTGTGTCCCACCGTCCTCAGGTCCCACCTGAGGGAGACTCTGGAGTCCCTGAGCAGAAACAGGAGCTGGGGTGAGGCTTTCTGAGTGAGTCTTTTCAAGAGTTCAGCAGCCACTGTTCTGTCTTCTTTGTCCCTAATACCATGGCTCTGCCTCAGCACACTGGACATGCTGTCACTTGATCCCTTCAAGTCTCCATGGCTTTGGGAAAGGAAACAAGCAAATGTTCTCTAAATGCACCTTTCCTTTATCCAGTCCTCCTTTCTGTCCATCAGTGTCTCTGGGATCAGAGGACTTTGTTACTCTGTCTGTCCTTCTCTTGCTTTGGAGTGTCTTCCATAAGCTTGTTGACCAGAGTCCTGCCCACTACCCGGTGCCTCTGTGCACTCCTCTAGAATTGGTTCATTTGTCAGCGAGAGAGAAGCCACAGCCACCACAGAGGTGACCAGTTCAAATGGTGCCCTTTAGTAGGCACGATCTGATGGGATCCTTGCAGCAACTGTGAGGGAGTCTGTATCATCGTGCTGTGTTCTGGGGAGGAGGCCAAGGCCCTGAGTGAGTGACAGCCCCACAGAGACAGCACCCATGATCATGAGTGCTGAGACTAACTCTCCTTAATCACCTGCATTCACACCATCTGCTGCAACTATAGCTCTGATGGGAACATTGATATTACAAAGAATTTTTAATTAAAAAACATACATACACCTCAGAAATAACGAAACTGTATGTGTGTCTTAAAATCAGGAAATTCACCGAGACTGGAAGACTTCACCAGGTGACACTTCCCATTACTTGAGCTGTGTATCTAGACAGGGGTTTGTTTTTCTAGGAATTAGCTAGATTTTTCTTCCACCACAGATAACCTCTGGGAGGATATATTTTTTAAAGTCTCTTAATTGTAGGTTTTTACTACTATGACAATTTCCAAATTCCTGTTGTATTTAAAAGTATTGTAATAGATATCCGTTTTTCAAAATCAAAATTTGAAACATGTGCTCCAAAATTGCCATTGCTTTACTTATTTTTGTCAGGACTTCATGGTTAACAGGCATGAATATGTTAAAATATATAATTATGTTTATTCTTCCAATTATAAAAGTAATATAACAAGACATTTGGAAACTTTAGAGAAGTAGAAAGAATTCTAAACTAGCCCATAATTCTATTCCCATTGTTAACATTTTACTACTTTCTTTTAGTCTTTTTGTGTCTTTTTTCATGTGGTGTGTAATAATACATATATATGTAAAATATGTATTTTATGTAATATATTAAATATATAACTTCTTATCTATAATTTCATATGCATATATATATATTTTGAACATCTGTAATAGTAACTGCATTAACAATAAAAGTATTGAAATATGATTATAAAATGTGAGATAATAAAGATAATTGGTTTCTAAAATGATTAAAACAATGGCGCTTGTCTTCAAATGTAAATAATTACACTGATGGACTGAAATGGCTATATTTAGTATGTGATAGAAAACAATATTGCTCAGTATAGAACTATAAATATATGTGTACTGAAACATACGGTGGAATATAAATAGTATCTATTTACAAAGGGCCGTGTTCCAAAAAGTTTGTAGATTGTTCTCAGAGATCAGAATTGGGAGCCAGAGAATCCCTCCTCTGGCAGTGGGGTGGCTGCTTCCACACCCAAGCCCTCGCTGAGTCTCTGCTGAGAAAAATGGGAGAGGGTTTTCTCCGAGGCCTTTTCTCTGTCCCGTTTGCCTTCCTCCCTCCCTTCGCTGTCCTGAAAGCGCACTGAAGTGGAGGGTTGGGGAAGGGGAGGAAGCCCTCTCTTCTCCTTTCCTTGTCTTCTCTCTTTCTTCCTCTCCTGTCTTCTACCAGCTCTGCCTGGGGAAGACTGGAGTCCCTGGTTCCAGGATCTGGTGATTGGGGCTCAAGAAGAGCAAGGATGGTGGTGGGTGATGTTGGGCTTGAGTCTGTAGATAGGTTAGCAGGGGTGAAGGATGGGGTAGAAAGCCTCTGTGGGTTCCAGAGGGGAAGGAAGCTTTTTCATGTCTGCAAGCAGCTACTGATAAGGGGCATATGTGAATTGTGCACGTATAGGCTATGGGATTGCTTGCGTTGTGCAATGATAACACACTCTAGTGACACTATGAAGGGAGGAAGGTCACTAACAAGTAATGAGCACTCAGTAATGTACTCGACCCTGCACAGAGCACTTTACTAGATCTCATTTTACTCTTACTCCAGATGAAGTAGCTGCAATTATCCTCATTTTACATAAATTAGTTCACTAAAATTTGCATAGCTAGTAAATAGAAAAGCAGGGAATGAATGAAGGACTCACAGCATGCTTCACAATACTAGAACCCAAGCTTGGGAAATTGAAATGTGGGCTCTGGCTCTTTCCTCTCAAAGTTGCCTGGGCTCTTGGGACCCTGTTTGCTCCAGTCATGTTTATCAGCAGAGCTAAATGAATTTCAGGGTAAACTTTTCAACTCTTTTATCACTGATACACTTCTGCCTGGAGCTCCACGCAACTGAGTATAAGCAGAGTGTCCTAGGCTCACAGCCAGACAGACTTTATAGAAGTCCAGAAAAAGCAGGGTTTACAAATGAAACACAGGGAGTGGGACAATAAAACAGTTTACTTCTGGTATCTCTTCAAAATTATGGGTAAAGGAACATGAAAAATTATGTCATGGTTAGCGCGGTTGAATGAGATGTGGCTGACTCTCTCTCTCTCTCTCTCTCTCTCTCTCTCTCTTTCTCTTTCTCCCTCCCTTTTAAAACACAGAGTCTTTCTATGTTGCCTAGGCTGGCCACAAACTCCTGTGCTCAAGCAATTCTCCCACCTCAGCTTCCAAAGTTGCTGGGATGCTGGGACTATAGGTGTGCACCACTACACTTGGCCCAATCTCTTTTTTTAGACACAAACAAAAAGTACAAAAAGAACAAAAAGTACCACTAGATTTTTCAGCTGTGGGCTGCATTATGGTAAATGCTCTCAGATGTGGGCTTTATAAAATTATATTGATGCAAAGGTGAGCAGAGATTTTACTAATATCTATTTTCTTTTTGTCAGGATCCTTCATGGTCCTTTTATTATGATCCTTTATAATCCTTTTATTGTGATTCTTCATACTGTCCCAGTTCCATGGTATAGTTTACATAGAATTAAATTTGAATGGGCCAAAATTTGAATAGGCTTGCCCGCCGCAGTACTGATCATTCTATTCCCCCCTCTACTGGTCCCCACCTCTAAACATCTCATCAACAACCGACTAATTACCACCCAACAATGACTAATTCAACTGACCTCAAAACAAATAATAACTATATACAACACTAATATAGTTTAGCATATTTAGCCCCCATTGTGGTAAGCAATTGACCAAATCTGCTAACGTGAACTTTGGTGGCACACTGGTGTGACACAGCAAAACTAGCAGCAGGTGTTCAGTCTTGTTAATTTTCATGTGTAGCTAATCAATGAACAATTATGAAAAACATTTTCTTTTCTTTCTTTATTATTGTTTTTTCCAGATAGGGTCTCTGTTGTCCAGGCTAGAGTGCAGTGGCACAATCACAGCTCACTGCAGCCTCCATCTCTTGAGGCAATCATCCCACCACAGCCTCCCGAGTAGATGGGACCACAGATGTGCACCACCCTATCCAGCTAATTTTATTTTTCATTTTGTTTTTGTAGAGACAAGGTCTCACTGTGTTGTCCAGGCTGGTCTAGAAGTCCTGGGTTCAAGTCATCCTGTTGCCTCTGCCACCCAAGGTGCTGGGATTGCAGGTGTGAGCCACTGTGCCCAGCTGATAACATTTTCAGAAGTAATATTCATCAGTGAGATATGAAACACAGTAGTTTAATGGGCTGCATCTTGAATGGCTGTACCTAATGTCATCATGAAACAGCCTTGACTGTTAGAGGCAAACCTTCAGGTCAGCCAAAAAGAAAGGCAATTATTGTTTGTTCCCCGCTACCCCCATATCCCATATTCTGTAGATTCTCCTTTTTGGTTGTACTTTGAACCAGTGTAATGAAAGGGCAGAGCTTAAAGTTTTCTAATGTAACTCAAAATTGCATGGGAATTTTGGGGAAATTTTGTACCAAATGAATAATCCAAATGAACACTTTGATGAAAAATTCTAGTCTTGTTAGTCAGCAGAGATTAAAATCAGTAGGTCCATCCAGTTCTAGGAGGTGATTAAAAACTCCTAAACTCTACAAAGTTCAGGAAATTAACACATTCAAGAAGTTAAAAGCAAATTGGGATTTTCACAAATCTAGAAGAAAGCGACTCAAGTCATATATATTGACTCAGAAAACTCTAACATTGGTTCTATCTGAGTGAGAACGCCTCCAACCCATATATTATTTTCTTCTAAGAGAGTCTGATATGCATTATTTTCCTTCAGATTTAACCTCCTTATTACTAGATGCTTACTGTCATATTTGAGCAGATGATATCAAGAAATTAAGTTTATCCAGATTAATTTGCTTTTATTGAAGGCCTAGGTGGTCAATGCTTAAGTGGTCACCAAGCATCAGAAAAAAATATGTATACTAGGATAGCTGGAGAAAAAAGTTAAACAAAACAGCTTATCCTGTGGGTAGAAGGAAGGTAGGGGACAGGTGATGATATGGCTGAGCAGTAACAATTACTGAGCTTTGCGGGGAGATGTTCATTCCCAAAGTTGAACTGAGACAGACATGGAAAATGTGGAAATAGGCCAGGCATAGTGGCTCATGCCTGTAATCCCAGCACTAATGTGAGTGGATCACTTGAACTCAGGAGTTTGAGACCAGCTTGGGCAACGTGGCAAAACCCTGTCTCTACAAAAAATACAAAAATAGCCAGGTGTGGTTGCATGCACCTTGGTCCCAGCTACTTAGAAGGCTGAGGTGGGAGGATTGCTTGAGCCCCGGAGGCAGAGGTTGCAGTGAGCTGAGGTCGTACCACTGCACTTTAGCCTGGGTGACAGAGCGAGACCCTGTCTCAGAAAAATATAATAATAATAAAAAGAAAATATGGACATAATCTAAATCAGGTACAGATAGCCAATAACTCTTTAAAAAACTTTAAAAATTTAAAAATATTAATTGACAAAGATTGAGTATATTCAAGGTGTACAATGTGACGATTATATCTACTTATACATTGTGTAATGATTACCTCAATTAAATTAATCAATACATCCATTACCACCCATGCTGTACATTAGATCTCTAGGACTTGTTCATTTTGTATTTAACCAAGACTTCCCCATTTCCCCACCCCCGTAGTCCCTGACAACCACTGTTCTATTCTTTTCTTCTATGAGTTTGACACTTTAGGCTCCACATATAAGTGAGATCACACAGTGTTTATCTTCCTATTTCTGGATTTTATTTTGCTTAGCATAATGTCCTCCAGGTTCATTTATATCATCACAAATGGCAGGATTCCCTTATTTTTTCTGGCTAAATATTATTATATTGCGTATATATACACTACATTTTCTTTATCCTTTCATCTATTCAGTGATACTTAGGTTGTTGCTGTATTTTGGCTCTTGTGAATAATGCTGCAATGAATGTGGGGGTGCAGGTATACTGATTTTATTTGCTTTGGATATATACCCAGACATGAGATTGATAGGTCCTCAATTTTTTGAGGAACCTTTGTTTTCCATAATGGCTGCACAAATTTACTTTACCACTGACACTGTACAAGGGTTCCATTTTCTCCACACACTTGCCAACACTTGTCATTGTCTTTTTCATAACAGCCATCTTAACAGGTGTGAGGTCATATCTCACTGTGGTTTGATTTGCAGTTCCCTTATGATTAATGATGTTGAGCACCTTTTCATATACTTGTTGGCCATTTGTATGTCTTCTTTGGAAAAATGTCTACTCAGGTCCTTTGCTTCTTTTAAATATGTTTATTATGACTATTTTTGATTAATAATATTAAGTAATCAATACTTTTTATTTAAAAATAATACTGAGTAATTAATGCATATTTTTTATTTAAAAATAATACTGAGGTTTTTGTGTGTTGTGTGAGTTTCTGACATATTTTGAATATCAACTCCTTATCAGATACCTAATTTGCAGACATGTTCTCGCCTTCCATAGGTTGCCTTTTTACTGTTTATTGTTTCTTTTTTTTGTGCAAAAATTTTCTGCTTTGATGCAATCCTGTTTGTCTATTTTTGCTTTTTTTGCCTGTGTTTTTGGGGTCACATCCAAAAAAACCATTGCCCAGGTCAATGTCAAGAAACTTTTTCCTTAGATTCTCTTCTGATAGTTTTATAGTTTCAGATGTTACATCTAAGTCTGTAATTGATTTGGGTCTATTTTTGTATATGGTGTGAGATAAGGGTTCAATTTCATTTTTCTGCATTGGGATATACAATTTTTCTAATCATTTGTTAAGGGGACTTTCCTTTCTCCATTGTGCATTCCACTCCTCATTTTATTTCTGGGCTTTCTATTCTTTTCTATTGGTCTATGTGTTTATTTTTATGCCGGTACTATACTGTTTTAATTACTACAGTTTTGCAATGTAGTTTGAAACGAGGGCATGTGATACTTCCAGCTCTGTTCTTTCTCAAAATTACTTTAGCTATTCTGGGCCTTTTGTGATTCCATACAAATGTTTCTATTTCTGTAAAAAATGCCATTGGAATTTTGATAGGGTTTGCATTTCTGTAGATTGCTTTGAGTAGTATAGATATTTTAACCATATTGATTCTTCCAGTCCATGAACACAGACAATCTTTCCATTTATTTGTGTTTTCTTTAATATCTTTCATCAATTTTTTACAGTTTTCAGTGAATAGATCTTTTCCCTCCTGGGTTAAATTTATTCCCAAGTATTTTATTCTTTCTGATGCTTTTGTAAGTGAGTCACTTTTAACATTTCTTTTTTGGGTAGTTGGTTATAGTGTATTGAAATACAACTGACTTCCATTTGTTGATTTTTCAATCTTGCAACTTTACTGAATTTGTTTATCAGTTTTAACTTTTTTGGGGTCGGAATTTTAGGGTTTTCTTTATATAAAATCATGTCTTCTGCAAGCAGACAATTTAACTTCTTTCTTCTCAATTTAGATGCCTTCTTTTTTCTTGCCAAATAGCTCTGGATAGGACTTCCAGTACTATGTTGACTAGAAGTGGCAAGAGTGGGCATCCTTTTATTGTTTCTGATCTTAAAGGAAAAGCTTTCAGTTTTTCACTGTTGAGTATGATGTTAGCTGTGGGCTTGTATTTTGGCCTTTATTATGTTGAGGTACATTCCTTCTATACCTAATTCGTTAAGAGTTTTTTTTTTTTAATCATGAACAAACATTGAATTTTGTCAAATGTTTTCTCTGCATTTATTGGGATGATCACATGATCTTTATCCTTTATTCTGTTAATGTGGTGTATCACACATGTTGATTTACATATATTGAACTATTCTTGCATCTCATGAACAAATCCCACTTGATCATGCTGTGTGATCCGTTAATATGCTGTTGAATTTTGCTTCCCAGTGTTTTGTTAAGGATTTTTGCATCTATGTTCATTAAGGATATGGGCATGTAACTTTCTTTTCTGGTAGCACCCTCATCTGGCTTTGATATGATGGTAATTTGGTATGAGGCTAAAATGAGTTTGAAAGCGTTCTCTCTTTTTAAAGTTTTAGGAAGAGTTTGAGAAAGATTGGTGTGAATTATTCTTTAAATGCTTGGTTAGAATTCATCTGTGAAGGTGTCTGGTCCTGAAGGTTTTTTTTGTTTGTATTTGTCAAGAGGTTTTTGATTACTGATTCAGTTTCCTTAATCAATATTGGTTTGTTCAGGTTTTCTATTTCTTCATGGTTAGTCTTGGTAGCTTGTATGTTTCTAGGACTTTATCTCGTCCTAAATTATTCAATTTGTTCATAGTAGCCTCTTATGATCCTCTCTGTATTTCTGTGGTATCAATTGTAATGTTCTCTCTTTCATTTATAATTGTATTTGAGTCCACTCTCTTCTTTTATTGGTTAGTCTAGCTACAGGTTTGTCATTTCTGTTGATTTTTTTAAAACAACTTTTAGTTATGTTGATTTTTTCTATTGTCCTTCTAGTCTCTATTTCATTTATTTCTGCTCTAATTTTTATTACTCCTTCCTTTTGCCGACTGTGGACTTAGTTCTTTTTCTAGTTCCTTGAAGTATGAAGTTAGGTGGTTTATTTGAGGTCTTCCCTTTTTCTTAATGTAGGTCATTGTCAGCCAAAAATTCCTTATCAAGTGCCTACACTATGTTTAATGTTATATCAAAGACTCCACTATAATACAGTATAAGATATCCTTAGTAAATCTAAATGATAATTTGTTTCATGGTGTTAGAAAGAAAAAAATCTGACATCTTTACTGAGTTTCAATTCTGAGGCATGCAGATTTTGTTATTGGCTGGAAACCTGAAGTGGGTGAATGAAGTTCTAAAATAGTAAGACCTTGAGAAAAGCCTGGGGAACTGCACTGAAAAATCAGACAAAGATGGTTTGTTCCTGATGCAAATAGAGGAGGCAGGTTGGGCCAAGGGGGCAGTTGTCACAGATCATGGCTGGGTGTAGGTCTCAACTCTGTAAATCTGTAAATTCAATCTCCTTCACGTTGTAGGACATAAGCAAAACTCACAAGAAAATGATGACGGACGGGAATCATCATGTAGTAGTCTTTAGGAAAAACTGTGACTACCAAGCTGAGCAGAATGTTTTTGTCAGCTAATCATATAGTATCAGGAGATGAAGACACTCAGGAAGCACAGGTATCCTTAGAAGTTGCCTAGAGCCTGGCACATGGGCACATGACCAAACTCTTCTAATGGTTCATACTGCTCCCCTGAGAAGCACAGGAGACCACTGACAAATCCTGATTTGCCTTTTGTACATTTCATATCACCTAGTTCACATAGTCTTTAGTTCAGATGGCCTGTCTGAAGATTAGAGTGTCTGTTCTGTTGTTTGGTCATTTCTTTCTTTCTTTTTCTTTTTTTGAAAGGGAGTCTCTCTCTGTCACCCAGGCTGGAGACAGTGGCGCGGTCTTAGCTCACTGCAAGCTCTGCCTCCTGGGTTCACGCCATTCTCCTGCCTCAGCCTCCCAGGTAGCTGGGAATACAGGCACCCGCCACCATGCCTGGCTAATTTTTTGTATTTTTAGTAGAGATGGGGTTTCACCGCGTTAGCCAGGACGGTCTCAATCTCCTGACTTCGCGATCCACCCAACTCGGCCTCCCAAAGTGCTGGGATCACAGGCGTGAGCCACCATGCCTGGCCTATTTCTGCTTGGGAAGTATCACTTCTTTTGAAGGGCAGATGACATGTTTCAACAGATCTGCATTGTTTTTATGAGTTTAGTTCTCAGATCAGGGGCTGAGACTGCCTAATTTCCAACGCTGGTTGCTGAGGATAAGGAGCATTGTCCTGGAAAAGTATATTCCTTTGTTCCACAAAGGAGAAAGTTGAGGCTTGCAGAATTTACCTGCTCTAAGACAGAGTGAGAATTGAATGCAGGGATCAGGTCTGGTGACACACACCATTGTCTTGGCCCCAATGACATGATTGCTCTGTTGATCTGAGAAGGCCAGAGTGAAGGGCAGTGGGGTTGCCTCCTATTTGCTTTGTAGGAAGAGCTTTCTGCTGGGAAAAATTGGCAAGCTCTGGTGATAATGCTAAGAAAGCTCCAATAAGCTAGTTTTTCTCTAGAGACTTAGCAGAGAAAGAAGGTGACTTGAGCTCCTTATTGACAGGTATGCAAGCCAAACGTGGCTGATTCATACTCTACTAGGTAGGGGGCTGCAGCAGCTCATCCAAGAGAGCTCTAGGATGTTTCTGATGCTAGGGGGCCTCAGATGCTTCCAAAGGAGTGGGAAGAAACTAGCCTTAACCAGGGTATAATGAAGAACAGTTGCTTGAGAAGAAAGTATTTAATATGCTCTATTCTTTTTTAGAACAGACCCACAATCCCATATCTCAAATCTTTGCAGCCAGATGTAGTTTGGATTTCAGAATATTTTGAATTTCAGGAAAAGGCATATAACATGTGTTATATACTCCCAATGGTATTTGGGGCAGCATCTTCTAAAAATATAAATATTTCAGCAGTGAAACACAAATAGTTGCATCAGGTGAGATATGTAAATAATATGAATAGTCTCTCATCAGTCCAGTTCAGGTTTTGCAGCCACATGAATTTGTTTTAATGTAGCTGTGAGGGCTTTGTGAGCCTCAGAATTTCAGATAAGAGGACTGTGGACCAGTGTTACTTTTTATGTGATATTTTAATCTGGACATATTTCTGATCAGTAAATTGCTGAACAATTAATATTTTCAAACATTTGCATGAAAAAAGCCCCCAAACTTTGTGATTCTAGCCTGTTTATCTCATTCCCACTCTATAACTGGTTCCCAAACTCTTCTGTGCATCAAATCGTCTGGAGAGTTGGCTAACTGTGTTTATTTCTGGGCTTCCTACCCAGGAATCTGCCTTTAAAAAACAGAGTGGATGACTCTGATGCAGGTTGAACTGGACCCCATAAAGGGGCACCACTGCCATTTGTTGCTCTGAGGTGCAACCTACAGACCTGCAGACCCTGGAGCAAAAGTTCATCTTGCAAAGGTGACTCCATGTGTGTGGCAGTAGATATCCTTTGCATATACTGGACCCCATCTACACCCTTGCCTTAAAAGATGCCTGGAGGAGCTTGTCCTGGGGCGTGCTGGGAAGGTTAGCTAGGCAGGGACCCAAGAACCAGGAGCATAAGGTGACAGCACAGATGCAGGAAGAGGAGAAAAGAGAGTTAACAGTAGATTCTTGCTATGTGCCGGATGCTTTTCAGAGGCCCAGTCATTGAATAATCACAACAGAGGTACAACTGGGTAGGGTGTGAGGGTGAGGTTATTCCATTTTTTTCTGGAGAAACAAGATCAGAGAGATGAAGTCACATTGTATGGAGGTGAGATTCTATTATTTTTGGATCCATCACTCTACCCTTGCTTCCATCCTTCCTCTCTTCCCTTCCAACTGCAATCACAGACATTTGTGCTAATTATCCTGCTCAGTTCATTCACATCGTTGGTCTATGCCAGGCCCTTTTCTTGTTTTGTTTTATTTAATTAATTATTTTTCTCTTCTTTTACCCCAACCTCACTTGCATTTTCCTTCCTTCCATATTGACTGCACTTCATGTATCTTTGTGAACTCTACTGTGTCTCTGCAAAAGTTGACACTGTAAGACTGTAAACACATATGAAGTATCAAAACATTTTAGAAATACTGTTATTGAAGATTTTTGGGTGGTTGTTCTCTTCCAAAGAAAAATAATTTCTTGAGAAATTAATTTATTATAATTATTAGGATGGGAGGTTTGGATTAACCTTTAAGAGGGTATCAGACTTAGCAAAATGAATTCTCAAAAAAATCTCTGGCTATAGCTGTCTTTAGGACTGAGGGGATAAGGAGGCACCCAGCTTGTGGAGCGAGAGGCACGGCTTGTTTTAACCCACACTGACCGCACAGGGGAGCTTTAAGCCTTTTCTGTACAGCCCAGTCGCCCCTCTCATATTAATGGCGCTGCGGCAAGGACAACAGTCACGTTTTGGCCAAATGTACGCCCCTTTTCCGACAAGACCACCAAATCTAGTCATCTGAGGTGGCACTAAAAATTTGTGACAGTTTAAATTTAAGTAGAAGAACATTGCAAGATTCTCTTGTATGGCTTGTGTGGAACAGGTCGTTTTTGCAGCTAAAGAAAGGATTAGATTTGCAAATAAGCCCCAGGCTGCATTTGCTCTATTTTATTTTATTAAGAAAATTTTAAAAATTATTATTTTAAAAAAGAGATGGGCTCTCGCTATGTTGACCAAGCTGGTCTTGAGCTCCTGGTCTCAAGAGGTCTTCCTGCCTCGGCTTCTCAAAGTGTTTGGGATTACAGGCGTGAGCCACCACTTCTGGTCAGATCTTATAATATCACTAAATATAATTTGTCCCCAAGTTTGGAAGAGAAAGGAGGCTATTTCATAGGAGTCTTTGAGTTTATTAAAAAACTGTTATATTATTGAAAATTTCAAATATATGTAGAAAAAACAGTACAGTGGACCCGATGTATCATTACTTATTCATACATACCATACACAATTACAACCAAGAATGTCTGGGAAGTATTGTGTCAACTCTACCCTCTTCAATGTTATTTTGAACTAAATCTCAGACATCACATCGGAATACTTTGATATGTGCCTCTCAAAGATAAGATGACCACAATATTATTGTCACACTCACATAATTAATTCCTTAGCATCGACTATCCAGTGTTCCCACATTTCTGATTATCAGGTAAGTTTTTTTTTAAAATTTCATTTTCTTTCTTTCTCATCTGCTTTGTGATGGTAAGGTAAATTTTTCAATAGTTTGTTTTAATCATAATCCAAATATAGCCTAAACATTGTGATTTATTGACATTTCTCCTATGTCTCTCATGATTCATGTGTTATTGTTGTTGAAGAAACTGAATCTTTTGTCCTGGAGAATTTCTCACAATTTTGATTTTGTTGTTCACATGTGGTGGTTGTTTTACATGTTTTCCTGTCTCTTATAAATTGGGTGTTTATAGTTAGAGGCTTGGATAGATGCCATCTCTCTCTCTCTCTTTCTTTCTCTCTCTCATCTATCATCTATTGTTTATAATCTATCTCTCTATTTAACCTATACTTGTTTCTCTTTTTATCATGTTGTCAGCCATTATGATCATTCATACTGAACAGTTGTGAAGTGGTGATATTCTAATTCCTTTATTAACTGGAACACTTCTATAAAGAGACTTTGTTTTATCAACTACTTGGCTGTCTTAGGTTCAGATATTATAGGAGAGACAGGATAAATGTTTGAGACTTTCCCTGTATTTACTAGTTTTCTCAACAATATGCTGATTACCTAGCGATATGGTTTGGTTGTGTCCCTACTCAAATCTCATTTTGAATTGTAGCTCCCATAATTCCCATGTGTTGTGAGAGGGACTGGGTGGGAGATAATTGAATCATGGGGGCGGTTTCCCCCATACCGTTCTTGTAGTAGTGAATAAGTCTCACGAGCTCTGATGGTTTTATAAGGGGAAATCCC
The DNA here is from genome assembly GCF_029289425.2 of Pan paniscus. Classification (NCBI taxonomy): domain Eukaryota; kingdom Metazoa; phylum Chordata; class Mammalia; order Primates; family Hominidae; genus Pan; species Pan paniscus. Next base: position 45,588,737 of record NC_073255.2, read on the forward strand.
TTTTGCTTGGTTCTCATTCTTCTCCTGCCTGCTGCCATGTAAGATGTGACTTGCTCCTCCTTGCCTTTTGCCATGATTGTGAGGCCTCCCCAGCCATGTGGAACTGTGAGTTAATTAAACTTCTTTTTCTTTATAAATTACCCAGTCTCAGGTATGTCTTTATCAGCAGCGTGAGAACAGACTAATATACCTAGCATCTGCCAAAGGTGACCAATAATGTTTTTGTTGTGGTATCATTATGAATTCATGGATTTAAGCATATTTGTGTTTCAACCCTTTGCAGTTACTGTGCTATCTTTGCCCAATGGGGGTTTACTCAGATCGACTTTTGGGTACTTTGGTCATGATCCCGGTACTCACCAAATGCTTTGTTGCAGTTTGGTATGGCAAGATATGTCAGGCTCATCTTGGACTTTTTTTTTGGCCCAGCCCTGGAATCAGTCATTTCTTCTGGTTCCCTTGGAGAGAAATGATATTGCAAGGCCATAAACTGGGTATATCCCAGACATTTTATAAAGAGAGGCTACTTTCCAGCTCCTGAGGATGAGGAGGAGAAAGGTACCAGGCACCATCAACCAGCTTATAGATCTGCTGGGAAGATCAAGCAGCTGTGTGCCCTGTGCACTGAAATTGTTCTACACTTTATTTCTTTGTTCAGCCCAGCTGGTGCTGCTGAGACAGTACCTTCACAAGGGCTTAAGGACTGCCACCCATCAGCTCTCCCAGAATGCTGGTTGCTTGACATGGTGGAAAGATCAGGGGCATTGGGCCTACTCACACCTAAGTCTACTTTGTAGCTGGCCACTTACTAGCCCTGTGCCATGGCCAAGTTATTCAAGTTTCCCAAGCCTCCATCTTTTAATCTGTAAAATGGAATTAATAACAGCTACCTCAGACATTTTTTAGGCAATTAACATAGATGATCTTTTCTAGCTTAATGAATTTAACCTGTAAAAAACCCAGCACAGTACTTGCACACAGTACGTATATTAGGCAGTTAATACAAATGATCACCGTATACTCCAAGATAGCAAATTGGGGATGATCATTTAACCCTAATTAGTAATTAGCTATTCCCAGTTGAATCAAACATCATGCCAGCATGAAAATGAACAATGAGGAAGATGTGTGGAAAAGGAAGCCAGTGAGCTCTTTGCTGGCCTGATGTTATCTATTAGATTAAGGTCTAAAACTTTTTCTGTCTTTAGATAAATTTTCTAGGGTAAGTCCCTTTCCACTTCCCATTTCCCAACAAATTAATGGCATACATAATAATCCTTCAACTTATACATTCAGATCAGGGGTCTACTTTATAAGCATTAAATTAAAAAGGCCATGCCCAGATAGAAGGGCACCAGAAATCACCAGGTCTCCTAGTCTCTGATGTGATGCTGCCTTTGTTTCTGTTTGGTTATCTGGGAAGTACCCTGTTCAACCCTCTGGCTTTACCTCTCGAGCATGGCCCAGTGACAGTGACTCCTTGCTTTCCAAAGTCCTGTCCTTTGACCCTGTTCCTTGTATGCGTAAAAGTCTCCACAAGTAAGACTAAAATTGTTGCCCATGTTACTCTCTCTATATAGAGTCAAGTCTGCCTTCAGCACTTTTACGCCTTTTTGGGTGGGGTGAGGGGACAAATACTACAAAGAAAGAAATGAATCCAAGTAGATGTATTCCTGTGTGTCATATCATTAATATACAGATAATACATTCTGAGGCTCACTCTGATAGAATGAGTTCCTTCAGCTGCTGGGTCCCTGTAGTGCTGTGTACACACATTTAGGCACACTTACCCTGTTTCACTGTGTTCTTTAGTTGACTAAATGATGAGAGCTACTTTCTTCTCTTTTTTAAAATATCAAGTGCCTAGGGTGGTGGATGTTACATAAAAGTTTAAAGATACATCTTTAACGGTGGGTCACTGAAGTCTGTTAAGATCTTTCAAAAATAGTTTTTTCATTATAAGTAACGTTCAAATTATACAAAATTTAGAAAATAGTGACAAGAAAAAAGATGAATGATAATCTCATCATCCATACAACTCCTCTGAATGTTTTGCTCTTTTTAAAATACATAATGAAATTTTAAAAGCATAGTTTACACTTTCTATATTGTATTTTTTAACCTAACATGATGTCATAAGTATTTATTATGTCATTACAAAGTTATTATATTCATATTTGAATAATTGCACTATTTTCACTATTTTGGATATTTAGATTGTTTTTTGTTTTTCTCATGTAATAATAGCACTATAATAAATATGTGAGTATAATTTTAATCAGTTTTGAATTATTTCTCTATGAAAGAGTTATGTGGGATTGCTACATAAGAGGATATGTGTAATCTTTTAGATTTTTATGAATATTGTCTAACTACTCAAAAATTTTATATCATCTTATAATCTATCACATATATATTTGAATGTGTTACATCACACCCTGATAAGCTGTAGGCGTTTCTTTGATGCTTTTCATAATAACAATAAAAAATGGAATTGTGTTTGATTATTGTTAAGGGTAAGCATTTTTTCATATTTTTGGTTACAGTTGTGTTTCTTCAGGTTAAAGGATAATGGATCTTGACTAGATCTTAGCAATCATCTGCTCCAGTGTCCTTCAGATGTTTCTCATAAACAGTTTGCATTTTTCAAATGCAATCTTATACACCCCAATCTCTAAAACAGATACAAATACAAGTGCTCTTGATGGAATGGGAGTGGAAGGTCCCATAAACCCCACTACTCAACTTTCCCTCAACCCCTGAGACTGCTCTAAGGAATACTAGGGCTCCAGGAAATAGAGTTTGAAAACCACCCATTTGCCTCTGCCATGGTCTTACTCTTGGCAGATTTTCCTGCAGAATCCCTGCAGAGGTAATTTAGTGATGTGTAGAGCCACAGTCTGTGTGTGATCTCCGGAGGAGCAAAGTGAGGGCCGCCAAGAAGTACCGACTACAAAATCTCTTTGGGGTATAGACAAGGAGTGGTGTGCATATGTGTGTGGGTGGCAGTGCTGGGAATATTTCTGTTGGGGAGATGTAATCTCTCTCTAATAAGTAGCCTTTCACATTTTTAAATAGTACACTTAATGCTCCGAACTAAACATCTTTCTTACAAAGAGGAACAATAAGGGGCGAAATGACTCATATTACAAAAGGACCATAGGGTCTCTTTAAGTGGCATCTTTTCAGGAGCTTGTTTGCAGATCATTAAATACTTAATAGAGGGAGAAAGAAATAATCTATGTGTTCCAGGCCACTGGTGATTAAGTAGCAATCAGATATAAAACAAAGCAGATCTGAAGTTATACTGATTTGTGTCTCATGTTGAAATTCTGCATTTTACCAGCCAGGGAGCAAAAGTGTGATACCATGCAATTCACTATCCAAGTACTTGTCAATTAGAAGTTGTCTCTCCAATTCATACACACCTGCTGGTGTTGCCTATGCAGTACATTTTCAATGTGCATATTGGCATAATGGAGGTCTTGTTAAAAATGTTGATTCTCATTAAAAATCTCAGAGGTAGGACTGGGGTGTCTTCATTTCTAAAAAACTCTCAGGCGGTGCCAGTGGTGTTGGTTTCTGGACCACATTTTGGGTGGTGAGGGTCTAGGGATGATTTCAACAGCTTTGTAGCGGATTCAAAATTTCCTCCATCTTTTTACTCTTAGAACACTTGCTCACTTGAATTCACTCACTTGAATTAAATGCACACTAACTCATCAATAAACTAACAAAGTAGACACAATCCCAGGAAGTTTTTCTGCTCCTTACAGTCATCTCATGCTCTCCTCCCAATTTCACTTTTTACTTGTTATCGCTTCATCTCCTGGGGTTCAATACAAGCATATTCATGGAGCTAAAGAGCCACTTAGTAAGCAGATACAGAACACAGTGTATGGTGCTAGGATTTCCCAACCTCTGCACTATTGACATTTTGGACTAGATAATTTTTTGTTGTGAAGACTGGCCTGTCCATTGTAGGATGTTTAGCAGCATCCCTGACCTCTACCCAGTAAATACCAATGTCATTCCCATCCCAACCCCACCTGATACCTGTTCATGACAATCAAAAATGTCTCCAGATATTGCCAGATGTGTCCTGGGAGGATGGGACATTTCCTCTGGCTGAGAACCACTGCTCCAGACTGTGCATGGTCTGGGGACCAAACAGAAGAAATTTTTGAGTGAAGAAAGGAAGAAAGCAACATATTTTTTGTTGTTGTTGTTAGTTCTCAACATTAACAAAGTCAGGGACTGGGCACTGGAATCTTTGCTTCAGTCCAACATTTCCACTTCTGTGATTGTAGAAGAAAGAGGAGAAGCAGCATAAGGACCACGGACCTCCTCCATCTTTGTTGCCACCTTCCCACTCATGTATGGGTGCACCTCATGTGTGTAGCCCAAATTACTTGGCAGACCCTAGTTGCAAGGGAGTTTAAGAACATGGTGGTATCTTAGTCTGTTTTGCTGTAAAAGAATAACTGAGGTTGGTTAATTTATAAAGAAAATAGGTTTATTTAGCTCATGGTTCTGTAGGCTGTACAGGAAGCATGGCGCTGGCATCTGCTCAACTTTTGGTGAGGGCTTTTGTGCTGTATCAAAACATGGTGGAGAAGGTCAAAGGGGAAGCAGACATGAGAGAAGAGAGACCATACCTGAGGGGGCATCCTGGCTTGATAACAACCCACTTTTTTGGGAACTAATCATTCCCTCAAGAACCAATCCAGTCCTGTGAAAGAAAGAACTCCCTACCATGAAAATGGCACCAAGCCATTCATGAGGGATCTGCCCCAGGACCCAAACACCTCCCACTAGGCCCCACCCCACAACACAGCCACATTGAGAATCAAGTTTCAGCATGATTTTGTGGGGACAAACAAACCATATCCAAACCATAGCAGGTGGTCAGCTTTTCACTTCTGTGTGAGGGAAGACCTATGAGAAGAGTCTGGGATGGATGTTGAGTGAGCCAGTCCATGGGTCCACCCTCTCCCATGCTTCAGAGTTCCCAGTAGTGGCTTAGCCTGGAGAAGTTGCCTTTGGCTAAGCAAAAAGGCCCAGTGCTCCAACAAAGCTTTAGAATGATCATTTTCTTCTTTTCTAAAAAATAATTATACTTCAGTAAGGTTCGAATTAATAGAGAAATACACAAGGCCTAAGCTAGAAACTTTTACCAGGCACATCTTATGGACAATTATTGAATATTACAAAATGGGCAGGCAATCTATCAATAGAATGTTCTATCTCATGAAAGAGCAACAATATATGGTTGCTAATGCTTATATAATCTATGTGCCCGGGACTGTCTTAATGTCTTTTTCTACATTAACTTATTTACATCTCACAACAAATATCAAAATAATACTTTTCACAGATGAGAAAACTGAGACCCAGAGACTTTAAGTGTCTTGCCCAACGTCACCTAATTAGAAGACGGCAGGCCTGGGATTCCAATCCGTGCAAATTTGATTGCAAAGTCTGTTTTTCATAACCATGCTACAACTAACTGTAAATAAATAGCTAACTATTTGATTAGATGCCATCTTATAATCTATTCTGTGGCCCTAAGAGACAGGGTTAATATGAAAAAAAAGTTCAAGAGTCTGTCAAGTTCAAGGTCTTTGCAGCTTTTGAAAAGACATTTAAATATTGTGTGAAGGAAAGGAATGAAAAAGCCCGGTTAAGTGATGTAACAGGATAAGTGAGGGTAGCAGATTTTCACTGAGATTTTCATTCATTTTTGGGAAACTGCATTTTACAGGACATAGGTTCTCTGTGATATCAGCCTCTTCATTATGCTATGAAGTCCCTGTTATAGTCTGTCCATTTGGTTGAAGTGGCCCATTTGTGTCACTGACAAGAATTCAGTTTGTATCAGGCCTGATACTTTCAGCTCTTAAGAACTTCTAGCTGTTAAGAAGGTATCCCCTAAATTTTGGAGAGTGACATATTGTATTTTAGCTGGTTAGCATCTTTTACCCGGAAAAATATTTAGATTAACATTAAAAACTGTAAGAGAATCAAAACATAATGTTAATATTTTTGTAATAAGGCATCTGAATATGTTTATAAGATTTCGTCTATTAGAATATTAGTCAACCTTATCAATAAATTGAAAATGTGTAATTGAGTAATTGATTTACACTTGTAATTTCTAAGTTGAAATAGCTTTGTTTGCAAATAATATTAGATCATTTTAGATAACTTAAAGTTCTTATTTATAAGCTTAATTTATTAAACACACAGTGTAATTTTTAAATATTTAGGAAAAGTTTGTTCAATTAGACTATTGTAGTATTTAGAAGGAAATCAATTATTTGAAATTTATAAATGTTGTTTTATATATTTGAAGTTTTAAAATTAATTTTGTAGGTAGGATCAACTATGAATCAAAGCTCCTTAAAAGTGATTGTTAAAACTTTTTAGACTAACATGTATAGTTACATATATATAGATTGAATTTAAAAGCTTACGGAAGAAATAAATGTTTTTTTAACTTTCAGAAGGCTGAGATAAGATGAATTTGTAATTTTAATAAGTTGAATATCAATTTTTAAATACCAAAGTAAACCCCTGAATAATCCTTTCTCTGTCCAGGCACTCTCCTTGAAGACATAAACAAAAACACCTCCCCAGCCCACCTACACCTGCAAAGCCTCAAATGCAAAGTCATCAAAGAAATAGCAAAAAGCTTCTCAGGGCCACCAATAGGAAGGCAGACAAATTTAGGAAAGAACAGAGACAACCCATGTCCATTCTCTAAATTAGGACTCTAAGCTTTACAGTGTTAAGAGAAAAACAATCAAATGGAATATTTTGATCAGTAGTAGATTTCAACACTTTTGCACTTCATACATTGCTCTCTTTCTTTAGAAACATTTGGAAGAGTTTTACCATGCAAAGATCAAAACAGCAAAGCAACTCTTCATAGCAATTATGAAGTCAATGTATTTCACAATAGACCCTTTAGTGTGGGTTGTAAATGCTTCTCAGCATATTTCCTAATTTACTTATGCAAAGGAGGGCCCTCAACTTTGAAACTTCAGTCTTGAGGGCTAAATCAAGGTAGTGATCATGAAAAATTCAGAACAAAACTTTGAACATTCACATTAGAATGTAATTGCTATTTTATTATAATTGATTCAAATCTATTTTGTAGATTCTGGAAACTTCTAACTGCACAACTTTTTTTTTTAATTAGCAAAATAAACAAATGCATTCAATGGAAAAACTATACAATATAATGAAAATATTGATATGAGTGTTTCTTCAGTTATAAACATTAATGTAGTTGCAGAATTATATATACCATCATATGCCAATTTTGTTCTTGAAATGGTGAAAAATCATACCTTACTTACATGTGCATTTTGGTTTCATTTTTCTTTTTTTTTTTAAATTGAGATGGAGTCTCTTTCTGTCGCCCAGGCTGGAGTGCAGTGGCGCAGTCTTGACTCACTGCAAACTCGGTCTCCCAGGTTCAAGTGATTCTCCAGCCTCAGCCTCCTGAGTAGCTGGGACTGCAGGCATGGTGGCGCCTGGCTAATTTTTGTATTTCTAGTAGAGACAGGGTTTCATCATGTTGGCCAGGCTGGTCTTAAACCCCTGACCTGAAGTGATCCGCCCACCTTGGCCTCCCAAAATGCTGGGATTATAGGGGTGAACCACTGCACCCCGCCTGGTTTCTTTTCTAGAATCGTGGCTGGCTCTTGGTCCTGCCCTAATGAGGGGTGGGGGCAGCTTGTGCATCTCGTGAGCAATGCTGCTTCGCTACTGGCCCCCTCTGGCATTCAAAATCTTCATCACTAAAGGGAGGGCTGAAGGATGACCTTGGAAGAATGTGCTGGTACTCACAGGATACTGTTCTGGAGTTTATTATTCAGAATTAGTCTTGTTCGTGGTGAAAACAGTAGAAAAATAGCAATGACTCCATTCACGGCTAATTGAGCAGTACCTATTAGGGCACTTAGGTGGTTTTGCTTCCTAGAGCAAAGCTCCCTAACCCTGGATTAAGTACCAAACCTTAGTTTTCTATTTGCAAGTTGAGAGATGCATCTCTTCCTCACAGGATTGTGTGAGAGGATTCCATGATAGGGAACTGGGCACAGTATCTGACCCATGGCACAGCACTCAGTACGTGGCAATGAAGAGCCATCAGTGCTCATGAATAACCCCAAACCACATCCTGGCTTAGCAACACCGTGAGCTGATCCAAGCCTCCTGTTAGCAAATTCAAGGCTCTTCATTCTAAAAGTCATCTCCCACTTTGTGCTGTCACACCTCCCCCAACTTCTCTTTAGATGTGATGCCCAATATCTTAGGGCTCCTTCCTTCTCTTGCTCCTCCTGCCTCCAACAAAATCTGTTTTTAAGAGATTATCTAATAACTTCTTGGTCTAAGTCATTATTTCTTTTTATCTTATTTTTCCAGGGTTGTTGAGGTATAATTGACAAATAAAAGTTGTGTATATTTAAGGTACACAGCCTGATGCTTTGATATACTTATACATTGTGGAATGATCACTTTAATCAAGTTAATTAACATATCTGTTGCCTCATGTAGTTGCGTGTGTGTATGTGTGTGTGAGTGTGAACACCAAAGTCCACCTTAGCAAATTTCAAGGATTCATACAGATTTGGAAACTCTAGTCACCATGTTATAAGTAAGATCTTAGAATTTATTCATCTTACGAAACCGAAACCTTGTACTCCTTGACTAACATGTCCCTTTAAAAGGGTCACATGGCTTTAGACCAAAAAAGTAGAGCTTAAATTCTATATTTCAGGCTATAGGAAGAGGGTAGCAGAGGCATCTAAGGGTTGAAACACTTGTTTGAACTCTGGAAATTATACCTTTCATATTCACCTTCTCCACGTACTTGTAAAACTGGTCTCACTAGGCTGAGTGGTTTCTGGCACCCTCTTTCCCCTAAAATCTGTTTCAGAGGTTAGAGTGACCTCTTAAGGAGTGAGTTACTCAGGAATTTCAAATCTGTCAGAAGACATAATTGAAAAATTTTGGGGCATGAGTGGGGTGTGGAGTACTTACCAAATAAGATCCTAGTTTTAAATTTGAGCACACAGACTTTAAAACTTTAGAAAGTAAAAATGTGCTTGACTTTGTGGGTGTGTGGTGTGAACATGGGTGGATAAGCGTGTGTGACTGTGTGTGTGAGTGGTAAGTATCAGTGTGTAGGGTCTGTGGTTACATGTACATGTGTGTACAAATGTGTGTGTGGTGAGTATAAGTGTGTGTGATGTGTGGTGTGTGTGGTATATATATGTGTGTGACTGTGTGTGTTGTCTGTATGTAGTATGTATGACTACATGTATGGTGTGCGTATGTGATGTGTGTGGCTGCATGTGTGTGTGTGTGGCAGGTTTTGACCTCTGCTGAAACAGCAGTTCAGGTGATGGAAGCTTCCTGTTCAACCACAAAACAGATTGTTTTCCTCCAAATTATCCGGACATCGTGGAGCGCTGAGCCAGGATCACTATCTCTACCGTGGAGAGGGAGTTTATTCCAAATAAACATTGTAAGGTTGACAGATTCCTGAGATGAACTTTAGCTTGAGTTTCTATTTACTATAAGTTCCTAAGAAAACTTTGAGAGTATAATTTGTGCTCAAATGCTTCAGTCAGAGTGAATTGTAGGATGGAGGGGATAACTTGAGTGTTTAATCTGTGCAAATGCTGTTTCATATTTTTTTTAAGACTATTTTTTGAGAAGTGGCTCTGGCTGTGTCAGTAGCATTTCCTTCCCCCGCCAAAGGCCACTTGCTCCTTTTTTCTTTGGTGTCCTTTCTGAGCCATGTCCTATCATTCCAGGTATCGCTAATTCAGCACATACATGCCATGATCCCATGTCCTTCGGCTGTGCCCTGCCAGGTGGAGTATGTTGCACTGTCTAACGCTAAGAAAATGGGGAGCTCTGGAGCCAGCAGAGGGAGCTTTCTGTCCAAATTGGAACTGCCTTCAAATTTGCAGCACAGATTCACACTCTTTTTAAAACTTTAGAAGGAACTTTCAGGTAGCCTGGCTTTGTGCATCAAGTAGCATGTATAATTCCACATCTGAGGCATCTATTCAATGCTTCTCGTGAGTGCCTTCCATGCATTAGTTTGCCACTGAGGGAGAGTGCCTGCAACTCTCCTGCACATTGCTTTCAGGTTAATCTTCCCTCTCCACGGTGGAGATAGTGATCCTGGCTCAGGGCTCCACGATGTCCAAGGAATTTGGAGGAAAACAATCTGTTTTGTGGTTGAACAGGAGGCTTCTATTACCTGAACTGCTGTTTCAGCAGAGGTAAAAATGCACCCCCCCCACACACACAGTCACACACACAACATATACCATACATGCAGTCATACATACTACATACATAATACACACATATATATATATCACACACACCACACATCACACACACTCATACTCACCACCCACACTGAATCTTGTTTCACTGCCCTGGCCTCAGCATAAAAACAGAGTGTGAGACTGGACTCTACATGAACTTTCTTGTTCTTTGTTCCTTCATTTATAAAATGAGGCCACTACAACCATGTGGTAGAATAAACAATGACCTCAGCAATATAATATAACTCAGTGCTAAAGCCAAAACCAGGATCAGAGAATAACAGCATCTCAAAGCTGGAGAGACCAGGGTAGCGGAGCACTTGATCCAAGCCCCCGTCTGAGGAGGCAGAAATCTTCCAGGACGGGAGGGTGTTTTCATATGGCAGGAGTCCCAGGACTTACGGCTATAGCCTCTTGTCCAATGTATTGGGTTTCTGCAGCCTTGTGTGTGTGACTTTGAAGAGCCACATGTTTTAACTCCAGGGAAATGAAAAGTGAGCTATCTGATGTAGCTTATACATGAACCCACATCCTTCCATGAAACAATACCATTCCAAATAGAAGCAGCAATAGTCAGCCTCATTCTGATTCTATTTCTTCTATAGAATTCGTGTTTTGTGTGATCATTCATTCAGCAAATCTTTTTTGAGCTCTTCTTGTGTGTCAATTATTGTGTTGCCTAGTGCGGCTGTAGCCACACTGCAAGCACTGCCTCTGACAGCTTATGAAGAGTGCTACGCTGAATGCAGCTAGTTTGGCCATCTTCTATGTTCACCTCCTTCCATTTCCTGGCTCTAGTGTTCTGAATCTCCACACTGAACTTTGATGCCTACAGAGTCACTGTTTCACTTGTTTTTGGTGGTACCAGACATGCAATTTACCAAATAGTCCCAGCTTCCTGCCTTGCAGGCCAGTGGGAAGTTTGCATTTCCTGGCCCATTGTGGTGGAGTAGAACCACGTTACTAGTTCTGGCCAGGACCTGTGAGTGTGATGTGTTTCACTTCTAGGTCAGAGCATCTCTACCTAGCTCCATATCCCTCAGACAAGGAGCTCCAGAGAAGGGCTGGTGCTGCTCCCCAGCCTGGCTCCCTAAGGGACTATAGGAACACAGCCTTTTGCTGACTCCCAAAAGCCACATGCCAGGTATGAGAAATCAACCATTGGGTTGTTTTTTTTGTGTTTGTTTGTTTGTTTTCTTTTTTTCTTTTCTTTTCTTTTCTTTTTTTTTTACAAGGAGCCTATCCCAACTGATTACCTTCATATAGAACATAGCAATTGGGTTCCTGCTTTATTTGGGCTAATCACTAGCATATATTCATTTATTGATTGATTCATTCATTTAACAAATAGGCCTCCAGTTCCTCCTATGTGTCAGGAATAGTTCCGGAGATTCAGCTGTGAACACGAGTCAACGATCTTCCCCATGTCAAGCTTATCTTCCAATGGAGAAGAAGAGGAGTGATCACACTTAATAGGAAAAACAAGCAGGAAATAAAAGCAAAAACACAAATCCAGGTGGGCTTTGTCATTGCTGAGACTACTCCTGATAAATCCCGACATTTCAGGGTACTGTGCAGGAGACTTACAGACAGCAGAAACCCGAAGGCAGCATTCACCTGGATAATGCTAGAAGGAAACATAAAAGGTCAGAGAAGGCCCCGACCATATGTACACGTTACGGACCACTGATGATGCTTCAAGATTGCTGGTCAGGTGAAGGAAACACCATGACCACCCCAAATCAATCACATAGAATTCCATGACTGAGGAAATTCTCTCCATTCTTTGCCTCCTCCAACACCTGCTCTCACTCAGCTCAATCTAGCCTCTTCTTTTGCCACATGAATAGGGTCAGGAGTTAGCAGGAAATAGAACGATGGGAGTAGGAGAGAATGTCTGTGAGAAAAATATAATGGTCCTCTTCCCCTTAATACTCCAGGCACAAAGGGGAGACTCAAGCTCATGGACAGTGAGAATAATTTAGCAGCATCTTCAAGCTGAATCCCAGTACTCTGCTTTCTAGTTTATGTGGTCTTGGAGGTGACTCGATTTATTCCTTTAAAATGAGAATAATACCTGTCTTACAGCATCACTGTGAAGGGGAAGGCAAGCTGAAGAGTACCACATAAGAAGGACTCACTGGCAGCCATTATTTTATGAAGGTAGAATTTTTTTTTCCAAGTGCGTTAGCATCTGTTGTCCATTTGCTTTTTAAAAAATGATTGTAGAGATGGGGTCTCACTATATTGCCCAGGCTGGTCTCAAACTCTTGGGCTCAAGCTATTCTCCAGCCTCGGTCTCCCGAAGTGTTGAGATTACAGGCATGAGCCACCATGCCCGGGAGTTGTCTACCTTCCTACAATACTCCTGAAGAGGATGGCTAGAGAGGAACTCATGTTGTTGTAATCCCCCACAATGAGAAAGCTGCACACTGGTATACAAAATATTACCTCTTTGTTGTTAGGCCACTATGGTTACTTCTTGAGAAATCTGCTTTCTACTGAACATCAATTTATATTTCAAATAAATGAACATCTATAAAAATAGACGTCTGATTGAATATAAACGGGTGAGTTTTTAAATACCTGGATCGTGGGGATTCTAAATGCTAAATTCTCGGTGTATTCGGAACTCATGAATTAAGAAATCCTTCCAGTGGTGCTTATTAGTTGGTATTTTAGGAAAGTAAACATTGAGTAGAAGTATTTAGAAATATTCCATCTGTACACCGGGGCCTGTTGTGGGGTGGGGGGAGCGGGGAGGGGGGAGGGGTAGCATTAGGCGATATACCTAATGTAAATGACGAGTTAATGGGTGCAGCACACCAACATGGAACATGTATACATATGTAACAAACCTGCACGTTGTGCACATGTACCCTAGAACTTAGAGTATAAATAAGAAAAAAAGAAATATTCCATCTGTGCTTGTGAACTCCTAAGGACTGACCTAAGCCTGGAAATTGTGAACTTTTGAATGTTCATCTGTTCTGGCTTCTGCGAGGTCTGTGAACTTCCCTTACTCAATATTCCAGACTAGCTCTTAACTTATTCTGCATGGGAGATACTCCGGAATTCAAATCCTTAAGCAAGCATCCATTTGATTAGAGTTTATGGTAGTTTTATGCGTGAAAAAAATCCCTGACCATTTGCTCTTTCTTTTAGGGAGCTGGTTAAAGAATGATGGCAACCTTGGAATATTATGCTATAGAAGACCTACTGCTTTCTAGAAAATGCTTTCCTGTTTTACATATGCCATAATCCCATATGTGGGTGTTGGCACTTGGTGTTTTAGATGATGAATAATAAAACATACTACATCAAGTCAATGCTCACTTCCATCAGTCTAATGGAGTGTTGGGCATTATTGTGATAATATCCTTAAAATAACTGAGTAAAAAACAAAAAAATCTTCCAACCACAGCCAGTTAACTTCCCTATATAAAAAATGTAGGTTCTTTTTTTATTAGGCTACAAAACTATTTCAAGCAAATGGAAACCAAATGTGTACCAAAAAAGAGCCCATGTGTATTTTCAAACTGTTGTACCTCAATGGTTCATGCCTTTGGGCTCTAGAGCAAAGAGCAGCCAAGTCTCCCTCCTCTCTTTGTGCCTTTAGGAGGGAATAAAATACATACCTGTTGAGAACATGTTTGCAAGATTGTATTAAGCAAGTGACATATTAAAATAGTCCCAAATGTTTTGAATAGAACCATTTTAATATTAGATTAAAAACTACCAAAATAGTAAATACATGATCGTTAAGCTCCAAATACTCTGCTTATTGGAAGAGAGGATTTAAAAAAAATAGAGAGGTTAATCGTATTTTTAAGAGTCCTGAGATGTGGACTTCTCTGATTTCTTGATGTCTGATGAGCAAAGACCTGTGAGTCTCCTAATCAGTAATGCCAATGGAATTTAATGCTCTAAAATTAAAATTTCCCTTTTAAGTCAATAGGTACTCCTCTTATACCAAGAAGTTCTGAGGGGTAAGAAATGTATGAGAATATGACCAGGACAGACAATAATCAAGGAAAGGAGTAGATCCCACATAGGCACACACACATCAAAGCCCACACTCACATATACATATCCACGAGCACAGACACTCAACTTGTAAGCTTAAGTTCATATCATGTCAAACATCAGAGAGGTTTAAATTTTTATTTTCAAGCCAGTGCCCAGGGATGGGCATCTCCAGGGAGCTGAGGATTAGCACGAGGCAGCCCTGCCAGCCATGCCTACATCCCCACAGGCACAGGACAAGCCAAAGCCTTTGTTGTATGTTGGCAATGCACTTTTATGAATGTAATTTCTATTGCTGTTTTTAGCCTTTTCACATCACGTAATGTGAGGCCTTATACTTGTTAAAAAATTTATTTTCAAAATTGAGAAAAATGGTATTCAATGGCCAATGTTTTGAAGAAAGTTTCTTGAATTTCCTTGTATGTTACTCCTTGAGTCCTTCCTGCTCTCGGAATTCATATAATGCTATGTTCTTGGCAAGCTGGGCTGCTGTGGCAAACACAGTGTAATCAATAAATGAAAAATTAAATGCCCTATTATGGGCAAAGCAGGCCTGGCCATAATCCAACGTAAGCCTTTCCTGCCCTCTATATTTATTAGACTTCGCGTTGCCCTTGTTCACGTTCGCCTTAATAAAAGCTAAAAGAGGTGCCAAAGAATAGATTTGTTGAATACTTGACGCCTGTTTTTCTCGCCATTAAAGCATCAGCTCTGATTAGGAGAAGCACTATATCCCGTGGGAACCAGAGCCGGTGGTGGCATTTGGTGGGGGATTTCAAATGCACAGATGTGATCTTTGGACAATGGAAAATCAAATGAGCTGAAGTTGGACGAAACCAGATGTAGAGCCTCCAAGTTCAACCAAATACATTGTAAAGAGGCAATTGTGCTGCTGGGGTAAAGTGATCCAAAAGTTAGACATTTGATGGTGAGTTAAATAGGGCTTGCCCAGCCCACACAATGCATCATCTTGAGGTTCACATCTCTATCTCCCCAAGACGAAGAAATCATCTCAGCACAAGTGTTTTAATGGGATGTAAAAAGGATGATCATCTGTCAGAGCCTTAGAGATGCAGCATCTGAATGGGCTCAGGTTTTGGAGGGTGCTCACACCAAAGGCTCATGCACTCTCCACTTGTCATTTCCCTTAGAGGTATGCAATTTGACAGAAAAGATTGATACTAACCTCCAACTTTTAAACCAGAAAGACAGTGTTTTCCTAGTGGAGTCCAAACCCCTTTGTTTGTATGAATGTTGTGGGGAACCAACTTTGCTTTAAGGGGATCACTTATTAAGCCTAGGATTGGAACAAACATTTTGAGGAATCTGTCAGCCAGTGCCTTATGAACTGCTCCCTGCTCCATTGTAGAGTACAGCTCTCTCGAGAACCAGCTCTGAGGTTCCAGCACGAATTGTCTCACTTGACATGAACTGTAAAACCATTGGCACCACCTTACCTTTTCTATCATAATGCCTATGAATAAAACCCCATAATCCTCTGTTTGTTCTGCCTGCATGTGTCTTTTTTAGTTTAACTTCCTTTCATGATATGTTAAAAATCACATTGACGGTGGGTGCCAAAAGCATTTAATTCCACCTGTGGAGTATGAATTCAAGGTAGCTTCTGCTCATGGGTGGCTCCTTCCCCTCCAGAACAGCCTTATCCCTGAGTTGGCATCCACCATGAGCCTGGAAATCAATCGCTCTTTGGATTTGCAGCCCAAGGGAAGTGAATACATGCCTGGGTAATTGAAGGGAGGGTGATTATGAGTAAATTACAATATAACTCTATCTTGAAACTGATGTGTTGATTTTAAATTGTGATCTAAGATGTTCAGAATGAGGAGGCTTTGGGATTCTTCAAGAAGAGGTCTCTGCTAGAGAAGAATGAAAAGGTTAAAGCTGAAGGGGCTTAATGAATGTGGGATTGAATTCTTATTAATCAGGAAGCTCAGAGGGGTGGGGGCAAGGAGTGAGGACAGTGTTCCTGTGAACACTCAGGGAAATAAAAATCACAAGTGAGTTGAACAAGTCAACAGAATGTGAGGAAAGGAAGTAAGGTGGGCTTTTCCCTTTGTTTATTTCTGATCCGGGAAAGGAGCTGATCCACGACAAAGAAGGGGCAAGGGAAAAGGTACTTTAAGACCTTGTTTGAGTTCAGCCATTTATTGACCGAGATGATCAGTAACATAAAGACATTCACATGCATTATAACTGTATGCTTCAGAGAAGGCCCTGAACTAGCTTAGTGTTAAAAATTAATTAAGGCAATGCAAACACATTGTTTAATAGAAGTGTACGGAAGAATTTATGATGAAAAGGACCTGCCTTCTTTCTCACATTTCTCCTTCCCAAGGCCTGTCTTCAGAGACAACTACTTTTGATCCCCATTATTTGGGAACTGCTCATATTTCTAAATAATGTGATTTTATACTGATAATTAGACTGATGAAATGAGCTTATACTGATCTTTCTTATCAGCTTTTGACATTGTGTAATTGCTTTCCAGTTACTTGCGTGTAGATGAGCTTTTAACTTTCTCACACCTCTTCTCTCCCAATGTGTCTTTGTTTGTTTATCCTTTAGTATGCATTTTGTTTATTTTCTTTAATTAAAGTTTTTATTTTGAGATAATTGTAGATTTACATGCAATTGTAGCAAATAATGCAGAAAGAGCTCATGTACCCGTTACTCAGCGTTCCCCATCTTGCACTGGTAATAGTCCAATATCATCACCAAGATATCAATATTGATATAGTCAAGACACAGAACACTACCTTGCCACAAAGATCCCTTGTCTTACCCTTTCATAGCTACCCTGCTTCCTTCTCATTCTCAGCCTCTTTTTAACCCTGGCAATCACATTCTATTCTCCATTTTTATACTTTTGTAATTTCAATAATAATATTAGCATTATTATTTGAGACAAGGTCTCACTGGACACCAATTGCACAGGTTGGATTCCAGTGGCACAATCCTGGGCTCAAGAGATCCTACCACCTCAGCCTCCTGAGTAGCTGGGACTACAGGTGCATGCCAGCACGCCTGGCTACTTTTTCTATTTTTTGTGGAGACAGGGTCTCACTTTATTGCCTAGGCTGTCTTGAACTATTGGCCTCAAGTGATCCTCTGGCCTCAGCCTCCGAAGTGCTGGGATTACAAGCATAGGCCACTGTGCCTGGCCTAATAATATTACATAAATTAAGTTATACAGTACAGAACTTTTTGGAATTGCTTGTTTTCCTTCAGCACAATTTGCTGGAGATTCATTCAGGCTTTTGCACATTATCAATAGTTTGCTACTTTTATTGCTGAGTAGTATTCCAAGGTATGGCTTTACCACAGTGTGTTTATCGATTCACCCATTGGAGGACATCTGGATAGTTTTCAGTTTTTGGCAATTAGGAATAATGCTGCTATAAACATTCATGCCTAGGTTTTTGTGTGAATCTAAGTTTTCATTTCTCTGGGATAAATAAATGGAGTGCAATTGCTGTTTTTTATGGCAGTTGCATGTTTAGGTTTTTAAGAAACTGCTCAACTGTTTTCCAGGGTGGCTGTACCATTTTACGTTATTGTCAGCAATATTTGAGTGATCTTGTTTCTCCACATCCTCACTAGCATTAATTTTGTATTTGTGACCGGGCGCAGTAGCTCACGCCTGTAATCCCAGCACTTTGGGAGGCCGAGATGGGCGGATCACGAGGTCAGGAGATCGAGACCATCCTGGCTAACATGGTGAAACCCCATTTCTACTAAAAAATACAAAAAAATTAGCCGGGTGAGGTGGTGGGTGCCTGTAGTCCCAGCTACTTGGGAGGCTGAGGCAGGAGAATGGCGTGAACCCAGGAGGTGGAGCTTGCAATGAGTCGAGATCGCACCACTGCACTCCAGCCTGGGCAACAGAGGGAGACTGTCAAAAAAAAAAATTTGTATTTGTGTTGTGGTGTCTGGCTTATTTCACTTAGCATAGTGTCCTCCAAGTTCATCTGTGTTGTTGGCAAATATATTTCAGCCTTCTTTTAAAGGCATGTGTATGTGTATGTGTATGTGTATATGTATATGTGGAGAGAGAGAGAGAGAGAGAGAGACAGGGTCTCACTCTGTTGCTCAGGCTGGAGTGCAGTGGTGCCATCATGGCTCACTGTAGCCTTGACCTACCAGGCTCAAATGATTCACCTCAGCCTCCTGAGTAGCTGGGGCTACAGGCATGTGGCACCACACTCGCCTAATTTTTGTATTTTTAGTAGAGATGGGGTTTCGTCATGTTTTTCAGGCTGGTCTTGAACTCACACGATCCACCCATGTCAGCTTCCCAAAGTGCTGGGATTACAGGCATAAGCCACCATGCCTAGCCTTGAATAATATTTTATTGGATTTATATATCATGTTTTCTTTATTGGTCATCTATCAATGGAAATTTAGTTTGATTTCATATCTTGGCTATTGTGTAGAATGCAAAAATGAACAATGGCAGTGTAGATATCTCTTTGAGGTACGGATTTCATTTCCTTTGAATGGGACTGATGGGTTCTTTGTGAGGAATCTCCATATTGTTTTCTATAATGGCTGCCGGCACCAGTTTACATTCCCACAAACGGTATACAACTTTCCTTTTCTCCATATCCTCGCCAACACTTACCTTTCTTCTTTCTGATAGTAGCCATCCAAATGGGTGTAAGGTGAGGTGATATCTCATTGTGCTTTTGATTTGCACTGCCTGATGATTAGTGAAGTTAAGTTGGCCATTTTTATGTCTTCTTTTGAGTAACATCCATTCAGGACTTTTAACCATGATTAAATTGGATTATTTATTTTTTTGCTGTTGACTTGCATGAATTCCTTATATGGTTGCCTTATTATTTCCAAAAGATTATTTCCTTTGCCATGCAGAAGCTTTTTAGTTTGATGCCATTTCATTAGCCTATTTTTGATTTTGTTGCCTGCACTGTTTGTGTTATATCCAAAAAATTATTGCCAAGACCATTGTTAAAAAGCTTTCCCGCTATGATTCTTCTAGTAGTTTTATGTCTTACATGTTAGACATAAAACTAAGATGTTTTAATCCATTTAAGTAATTAAGTCTTTCATCCATTTTGAGTTGATATTTGTATATGGTGTGAGATAAGGATCTAATTTTATTCTCCTGCATGTGCATATCATATTTTCCCAGCATTATTTATTGAAGAGATCCCCACTTTGTGTTCTGGGCACGCTTGTCAAAGATGTGTGGATTTATTTCTGGCCTTTTGATTCCATTCTCTGTTGATATGTATATTTTTATACCAGTACCACACAGTTTTAATTACTGTAGCTTTTAAATATGTTTTAAAGTAGGGATTTTTTTTTTTTTTTTTTTTTTTTTTTTTTTTTTTTTTTATGCTTCCAGCTTTATTTTTCTCATGCAAGTTTGCTTTGGCTATTCTGGGTCTTTTGAGGTTCCATATGAATTTTAGGATTGTTTTTCTATTTCTGTAAAGAATGCCATTGAGATTTTGGTAGGCATTGTACTGAATCTGTAAATTGCTTTGAATAGTATGGACATTTAAAATTCTTTAATTCTTCTGTTCCATGAATATGAAATGTCTCTCCATCTATGTGTTTTTTAAAATGTCTTTCATCAGCATTTTATAATTTTCAGTGTATAAGTCTTTCCAATTTTTGTTGTTTATTCTTATATATTTTCTTCTTCTTGTTATTATTGTGAATAGGATTGTTTTCCTAATTCGTTTTTGGATAGTTTATTGTTTGTGTATAGAAAAGCATCTGATTTTTGTATGTTGATTTTGTATCTGACTTTACTGAACTTATTTATTAGCTCTAGTATTCTTTAAATTGAGTATTTAGGGTTTTCTATATATGTAGTCTGAAGAGGAAGAAAATTTTACATCTTTTCAGCTTTGGATGCCTTTTCTTTTCTTTTCTAATTGTTCTGGCTGAGACTCCCAGTACTATGTTGAAACAAAGTGGTAAAAGTGAATATTCTTGCCTTTAACCAGATTTTAGAGAAAATAATTTTAGTTTCCTCCCATTGATTATGATGCTAGCTGTGGCTTTTCATATCACCTTTATTGTGCTGGAGTAAGTTCCTTCTATACCTATTTTGTTGAGAGTTTTATGTATAAATGTATCTTACATTTCATCAAATGCTATTTCTGGGTCTATTGAGATAAGTATACTTTTTTCTTTCATTTTGTTACTGTGTTGTATCATATTGATTGATTTGCATAAGTTAAACCATTCTTGTATCCCAGGGATAAATTCCACTTAGTTATGATATATGATACTTTTAATTGCTGCTTAATTTGGTTTGCTAGTATTTTATCGAGAATTTTTTGTATCTATGTTCATTTGAGATATTGACCTGTTGTTTTCCTTTTCTCTAATGTCTTTGGTTTTGGTGTCAGGGTGATGCTAATCTCATTGAATCAGTTTGGAAGTGTTCTCTCATCTATTTTTTGGAAGAGTTTCAGAAGGATTGTTATTAATTCTTCTTTGAATGTTTGTTAGAATTCATCCATGAAGCCATCACATCCTAGACTTTTCTTTGTTGGAAGGTTTTTGATTACTGATTCAATTTCCTTACTTGTTATTGGTTTGTTCAGGCTTTCTGCTTCTTCTTGATTAAGTTTGAGTAGATTGTATGTGTCTAGGAATTTATTCATTTATTCTAAGTTATCCAGTTTGTTGGGCATAGAACTGTTCATAATAGTTCCTTATGATCCTTTATACTTCTGAGACATCCATTGAAATGTTTCCTGATTTTATTTGAGTCTTCTGTGTTTTCTTAGACTAAGTGATTAATTTTATCTTTCAAAAAAACCTAATTCTTGTTGATTTTTAAAATATATTTTTAAAAAATTTCTCATTTGATTTATTTTTGCTCTTTTGCTAACTTTGGATTTAGTTAGTTCTTTTTCTAATTCCTTTGTACAATGTTAGGTTGTGAAGAGGTAAAGAGCTTTCTTCTTTCTAAATATAATTATTTATTGCTATAAACTTGCCTTTTAGTGCTACTTTTTTGCCATCTTTAGGATTTAGTATGTTGTGTTTTCATTTTCATTTGTCTCAAGATACTTTTAAATTTTTCTTTTGATTTCTCTTTTGACCCAATGGGATGTTCAGTAGAGTGTTGTTTAGTTTCTACATATATGTGAATTTTCTTGGTGTTATTGATTTCTGGTTTTATTTCATTGTGGTCAGAAAAGGTACATCAAATAATCTTGATTTTTCTTAAGTGGAAGATTTTTTTGTGTGTGGCCTGATATGTGACCTATTCTGAGGAATATTGTGTGTGCACTTGAAAAGAACATAAGCATACTTTGGCTCTTAGGTTGAAAGTTTTGTATATGACTATTAGGCCCATTTGGTCTATTGTTTTGTCCAGGTACCTGCTTACTGACTTCCTGTTTGACTGTTCTATCCATTATTGTAATTGGGCATTGAAGTTCCCTACTATTATTATATTTCTGTCAATTTCTGTCTTTAGTTCTGATACATTTTCTCTTAATATTTAGGTGCTCTATTACTGGGTGCATGTATATTTAAATTGTTATATATTTATGTTGAATCAACTATTTTATTATTATATAATGACCTAATTTGTCTTTAGAGACATTTATGGCCTTATTTTACACTTATATTTTATCTAAGTGTAGCCACTCTTGCTTTCTTTTGGTTACCATTTGCGTAAAATATTTTTTCCCATCTCTTTACTTTCAGCCTATGTGTCCCTCTAAAGTGAGTCTCTTATAAAAAACATATCACTGGATCATGCTTTTTAAAAAATCCATTCATCCACTCAATGACTTTTGACTGGTGAAATTAATCTATTTGCGTTTAAAATAAATACTGATAAATGAAAAACTATTCTTGCCTTTGTGTTAATTGTTTTCTATTTTGCAGTTGTTTTTCCCTTTTGTCTTGTCTTGATGTCTTTGTTGTTTAATAATTTTTTTGTAGTGATTTGCTTTATTTTCTCTTTATATTTTGTACTATAAGTTTTTTATTTGTTGTTAGCTTCAGGTTTGCATAAACTATCTTGTAGTTATACTCT
This sequence comes from Pan paniscus, assembly GCF_029289425.2. Taxonomy (NCBI): domain Eukaryota; kingdom Metazoa; phylum Chordata; class Mammalia; order Primates; family Hominidae; genus Pan; species Pan paniscus. Next base: position 45,611,177 of record NC_073255.2, read on the forward strand.
TCTATTTTAAGTTGATAACTGCTTAACTGCAATTTCATAAAAAAAAAAAAACTACACTTTTACTTCCCCAACATACTTTATGTTTTTGTAGTCAGAATTTGCTTTCTACATTGTGTGTTCATTAACATCTTTTTATGCTTTAACTTTTATATTAGGGTCAAAAGTAAATTCTGTACCACCATTACACTGTAACATTAATCTGTGTATGTCTACATATTTACCTTCACCAGTGAGATTTATGCTTTCATATGCTTTTGCACTAATGTTTAACATTTTTGTTTCAATTTGAAGTACTTCTTTCAGCATTTTTTAAGCTACCTCATGTGGTTGATACTGATAGCCTCTGTCTGCCTTCTTTGTTCCTAGCCATTTTCAGGTATCTTGCTATGAAAATCTCCTCAGCTACCCAGGTGGGATGAAACAAAGTGGGTCTTTAGGGCATTGCCCTGAAATACTGGGGAAGTTGGGAGCAGAATTCATTTCCATTGGTGCTGAGTTCTTCTGGCCTGAGAATGGAATGAGCAAGGCAACATAAACCTGTTCTTCCTACCCTTTCTGCATGCTTCTTCCTTCTCCTTCTTCTTTTTCTTCCTCTTTTTCTTCTCCTTCTTCCCTCTTTCTTCCTTCTTCTCCTTCTCCTCCTCCTCTTCCTCCTCCTCCTCTTCTCCTCCTTTTTCTTCTTCTTCCTTCTCCTCCTTCCTTCTCCTTCTTCCTCTTCCTCTTCTTCTTCCTTCTTCTTTTTGTGCTCCACCTTGTTGCTATACTTCTTAACTAGACTTCTGAGCCCTCCCAGAGCTATTTTCATTAGTGTACAGCTGTCAAATGTTTTTGTGTTTAGTGGGACAAAGACTTGGATCTTCTACTCTGCCATTTTGCTGATATCTAGGATCTATAATTTTATATTTTAGACATGTCTTTGATCTGTTTTGAAATAATTTTTGTAGAAGTTTCAGGGTTTACGTCGAGGTTCTTTTTCTTTTTTTCCTGTGGATGTCAAATTGCTCCAGCACCATTTGTTGAAATGGATATCTTTTCTCTATTAAATAGTTTTTGCACCTTCTGTTTCTCTCTTCTAGTTCATTGACCTATGTTCTAGTCCATTAATCTATGTTTCTACCTGTCTGCCAATAGTCTTGATTATTGTAACTACATAGTGCCTTGATATTGGGGAGACTGATTTCTCCCACTTGATTCTTTTTTCCTCAAAATTATTTTAGCTATTCCAGTTTCTTTGCCTTTCCATATACATTTTAGGATACTGTTGTTTATATCTACAAAAATCTTGATTTTGAGATAAATTGCATTAAAGCTGTATATTAATTTGAGGTGTTTTATTCCAATCATAAATATATGTTTCTTTAATTATTCAGAGCTTTGATTTCTTTCATTAGCATTGTATAGTCTTTGGCAAGTCCTGTACATATTTTGTCAGATTTACCTGAGTATTTTATTTTGAGTGATTATATATTGTATTAGGTTTTTAATTTTGTTGTCCATATTTATCACTAGCATACAGAAATACAATAGATTTTTACATGTTTATCTTTTATTCTGTAATCTTGATGATGCACTATTTTTAGGAGATTTTTGTAGACAATCATGTCATTTGCAAATAGGGACATTTTTACTTCATTCTTTCTAATCTATATGTCTTTTATGTCGTATTCTTGCTTTATTGCACTGGCTAGAATTCCAGAAATAAGTTGAATGAGAGAACTGACAGCAGAAATTCTTAAGGAGAAAGCATTCAATCTTTTGCCATTAAGTACAATGTTAACTGTAGGTTTATTGTAGATGGTCATTATCAAGTTGACAGGTTTCCTATTTCTATTTTTTAAGTTTTTTTAAAAGTCATGAGTAGATGTTGAGTTTTGTCAATCTCTTTCTATATTGATTGATGTAATCCTGTGATTTTTCTCCTTTTGTCCTATTTTTAATTTTTAAATTATAAATTGACAATTTATAATTGTATACGTTTATGGGGCACAAAGTGATTTTATGATTTATGAATACAATGTGGAATAACTAAATCAAGTTAGTTAACATATTCATCACCCCATATACTTAACACTTCTCGTGGTGAGAACATTTGAAGTTTACCCTCTTAGCAATTTTGAGTTGTGTAATACTCTATGCTCTATTTTGAGCAATAGCGATCAAAGAAGTCGTATTCCTTCTGTCGAAGACTTTTTACGTTTTGGCCATCATCTCCCCACAACCCCCAGCCTCTGTAACCACTATTCTATTCTCTGCTACTATGGGTTCAATTGTTTTGGATTCCACATATAAGTGAGAATATTCAGTATTTGTCTTTCTCTGGCTTATTTTACTTAGCATAATGTTCTTCAATTCCATGCATGTCGTTGCAAATGACAGAATTTCCTTCTTTCTTTCAGTCTGAATAGTATTTTATGGTGTATATATACCACATTTTGTTTACCTATTTATCTGCTCACGGACGCTTAGTTGATTCTATAACTTGGCTATCATATTAATGCTGTAATAAACACAGGAATGCAGAGATATCTTTAACAATTGATTTCAGATCTTTTGGTTAAATACTCAGAAGTGAGATTGCTGGATCATATGGTAATTTCATTTTTAGTTTCTTGATGAACTTTCATACAGTTTTCCATAGTGGTTGTACTAATCTACATTTCCACTAGCAGTATATAAGGTTCCCTTTTCTCCACAGCCTCACCAATACTGGTTATCTTTTGTCTTTTTGATAATAGGCATTGTGACAGAGGTGAGATGATATCTTATGGTTTTAATTTGCATTTCCCTTGTGATTAGCAAAGTTGAGCACTTAAAAATATATTTGTTGGCCATCTGTGTGTTTTCTTTTGAGAAATGTCTATTCAGTTTCCCTGCCCATTTTTAAATTGGGCTTTCTGTTTTGTTGCTATTGAGTTGTATGGGCTCCTTATATATACCGGATATTAACTCCTTATTGGATGTACGGCTTGCAAATGTTTTTCTCCCATTCCATAAGTTATCTCTGCTCTCTGTTAATTATTTCTTTTGGTGTGCAGAGGCTTTTTAGTTTGATATAATCCCATTAGTCTATTTTTGCTTTTACTGCCTGTGCTTTTGGGATCAAATTTAAAAAAATCATTGTTCAGACCAACATCATATAGTTTCTCACCATGTTTTCTCCTAATAGTTTTACATTTTTGGTTTTAATATTTACATCATTAATCCATTTTGAATTGATATTTTAATATCGTGTCAGATAAGGGCTTACTTTCATTCTTCTGCATGTGGATATCTGGTTTCCCCAACACCATTTATTGAAGAACCTATCCTTTTCTCATTGTATATTCTTGGCACCTTTTTGGAAATCAATTGACCAAACATGCATAGGTTTATGTTGGGGCTTCCTATTTTGATCCATTTGTTGATGTGTCTATTTTTTTTTTACCAGTATCATGCTGTTTTAATTACTATAGCTTTGTAATATAATTTGAAATCAGGTAATGTGATATTTCCATCTTGTTCTTTTTGCTCATAATTGACTTGGCTATTAGGGATTTTTTTTTGTAGTTCCATATGAATTTTAGGATTTTTTTTTCTATTTCTATGAAAAAAGGCATTGGAAGTTTGATAGAGACTGCATTAAATGTGTACATCACTTTGGGCAGTATGGACATTTTAACAATATTCTTACAGTCCGTGGATATAGAATATCTTTTCACTTATTTGTATCTTCTTCAATTTATTTCACCAATGTTTTATGGTTTTCAGTGTGCAGATCTTTCACCTCCTTGGTTAAATTTATTCCTAAGTGTCTTACTATTTTCATAACTATTGTAAATAGGATTGTTCTCTCGATGTCTTTTTGGGATCGTTTATTTCCAATATACTGATTTCTGTGTTTTGATTTTGTATCCTATAACTTCACAGTATTTTAAAAAATTAATTCTAACAGTTTTTGGGTAAATTCTATTTTCTCTACATAAAATCATGTCATCAGCAAACAGTGATAATTTTACTTCTTCCTTTCCTATTTGAATGCCTTTTATTTTTTCTCTTGCTTAATTACGCTGGCAAGGACTTCCAATATTATGTTGAATAGAAGTGGTGTGAGTGGGCATCCTTATATTATTTCATATCTTAGAGGAAAGGATTTCAATTTTTCACTTTTGTGTTAGCTGTGGACTTCTCATATATGACCTTTATTGTGTTGAGGTATATGTTTTCTATAACTAATTTGATGACTTTTTATCATGAAATGATGTTTTTCTGCATCTACTGAAGTGATTACATGGATTTTATCCTTTATTCTGTTAATGTAATATATCACACTTATTGATGTGAACATTGAACCATCTTTGCATCCCAGAGATAAATCCCACTTGATCATGGTAGATAACCCTTTTAATGTGTTGTTGAGATTGCTAGTATTTTGTTCAGAATTTTCGCGTCTATGTTCATCAAGGATATTTTTAAATTTTTTTGAATTTTTATTTCTTAAGCAGATCACCTGTCTAGAGCATATGTTCATCAAGGATATTGGCTAGTAATTTTCTTGTCTTGGAATGTCCTTGTCTAGCTTTGGTATCAGAGTACTGCTAGTCTCATTAAAAGAGTTTGGAAGCATTCTCTCCTCTTTAATATATTGGAAGAGTTTAAGAAGGATTGATGTTAGTTCTTTACATGTTTGCTAGAATTAAGCAGTGAAGTCATCAGGTCCTGGGCTTTATTTTTTTCTGATGAGAGACTTTTTGTCACTGATTCAATCATCTTATTCTTTATTGGTTTGTTCAGATTTTCTATTTCTTCATGATTGAGTCTTAGTAGATGGTATAATTTTAGGGCTTTATTAGGTTATCCAATCTGTTGGTGTATAATTGTTCATAGTAGTTTCTTACGAACCTTTGTATTTCTGTGGTATCAGTTTTATTTTCTCCTCTTTTCACTTCTAGTTTATTTGAGTCTCCTCTCTTTTTTCTTAGTTAATTTAGCTAATGGTTTGTCAATTTTGTTTATCTTTTCAAAAAGCCAGTACATTTTTTTCATTTTTAAAGACAGAGTTTGTCTCTGTTGCCCAGGCTGGAGTGCAGTGGCATGATCGCAGCTCACTGCAGCCTCAACTTCCTAGGCTGAAGTGATTCTCCCATCACAGCCTCCCAAGTAACTGGGACTAAAAGTGTGTGCCACCATGCCTGGCTAATTTTTTAATTTTTTGTAAAGTCAGGGTCTCACTATGTCTCCCTGGCTGTTAACAAACTCCTGGCCTCAAGTGATCCTTCTACCTCAGCCTCCCAATGTGCTGGGAGTACAGATGTAAGTCACTGCATCCAACTTAGTTTATTGATGTTTTGCATTATTTTTCTAGTCTCTATTTTATTTATTTTTGCTCTAGTCTTTATTATTTTCTTCCTTTTGCTAACTTTGAGTTTAGTTTGTTTTCTTTTTCCTGTTCTGTGAGGTGTAACATTAGTTCGTTTATTTTGTAATCTTTCTTCTATTTTGATGTAGGCATTTATTGCCACAAATTTTCCTTTTAGAACTACTTTTGCTGTATACTACAAGTTTTGACAATTTTGTTTCCATTTTCATTTGTCTCAAGATGTTTTTAAGTTTTTCTTTAATTTCTTTACAGACCAATTGATTGTTTCAGAGCATGGTTTAATTTCCATGTACTTGTGAATTTTGTTATTGATTTCTAGTTTTATACTATTGTGGTTGGAAAAGATACTTGATATAATTTCAATCTTCTTAAATTTTATGAGGTTTGTTTTATGTTCTAATATGTGATCTCTCTTGGAGGATGTTTTATGTACATTTTAAAAGATATGCATTCTCTTGCTGTTGGATGGACTATTCTGTACATGTCTGTCCAGTCCATGTTGTCTGAAGTGTTGTTTAAACCCAGTGTTTCCTTACTATTACTGTATTGCAATCTGTTCTCTCCTCAGATCCTTTAATATTTGTTTTACATGTTTAGGTGCTCCAATGTTGGATATATATATATATATATATGTATATTTATAATTGTTATATCCTTTTGCTGAATTGACCCCTTTACTATGTTATAATATCTTTCTTTGCCTCTTACAGTTTTTGACTTAAGTTACATTTTGTCTGATATAATTATAGCTATTCCTCCTCTTTTGATTTCCACTTGCATGGAATGTCTTTTTCCATCCTTTTTCTTTCATCTATGTGTGTTCTTAAAAGCAAGGTGTACTCTTGTAAGCAGCATATAGTTAGATCTTATTTTTGTAAAATCCATTCAGTCATTCTACATCTTTTTGGAAGAACATAATCTGTTACGGTCAAAGTAATTATTACTAAGTAAGGACTTACTGCTGCCATTTTGTTAGTTCTTTTCTGGTTGTTTCTGTAGGTATTTTCTTTCTCTCTTTATGACTTCCTTTGTGGTTTGATAGTCTTCTATAGTATTATGGTTGAAATGCTTCTATTTTTGTTTTGTAATTTTACTAAAGATTTTGCTTTGTGGTTACCATGAAGCTTACAGACATCTTTCTTATCAACAGCCTACCTCAAACTGGTAGTAACTTAACTTGAATTGCACATACAACTCTACATTTTTATTTCCCTTCCCACATTTTATGATTTTGCTGTCAAAATTTACATTACTTTGTAATGTAGCCCTTTGAAATTTATTTTAGCTATCATTGTTATTAATAGTTTTGTCTTTTAGCCTCATACTAGGGATAAAATTGCCTTATACTCCATCATTATAGTCTTAGATTATTCTGATTATGGCTATGCTTTATTTATACCCTTGAAATTGCACATTTATATGTTTCATGTTATTAATTAGCATATTTTTGTTTCAGTTTAAAGAAATCACCATAGCAACTCCTGTAAGACATTTTTAATGATGATGAACTCTCTTAGTTTTTGTTTGTTTGGGAAATTTTTATTTCTCTCTCATTTCTGAAAGTTGTCTTTGCTGGTTAAGGAAGATTTGGTGGGCAGTTTTTTTCCCTTCAGTACTTTCAATGTATTATCCTACTCTCTCCTTGCCTGCAGTTTTTGCTGAGAAATTTGTTGATAGACATATTGTCATTCCTTTGTATATGATGTATTACTTAACCCTTGCTGCTGTCTGAATTTTTCTTTGTCTTTGATTTTTGATAGTTTGAATATTATTTGTCTTAGTGTACTCCTTTTATGGTTGAATTTAACTGGGACCTATGTGCTTCCTGTACCTGGATGTTGTCACTTCTCTTCAGATTGGGAAAATTTTTAGGTATTTTTTTTTTACATTTTTATTTTATTTTATTTTTTATTTTAGTAGGTTTTGGGGGAACAGGTGGTGTTTGCTTATATGAATAAGTGCTTTAGTGGTGATTTCTGAGATTTAGGTGCACCCATCACCTGAGCAGTGTACACTGTAACCAGTGTGTAGTTTTTCATCCCTCATCTACCCCACACCCTTTTCCCCAAGTCCCCAAAGTTCATTGTATCATTCTTAAGCCTTTGTGTCCTCATAGCTGAGGTCCCACTTATGACTGAGAAGATACGATATTTGGTTTTCCTTTCCTGAGTTACTTCACTCAGAGTGATGTTCTCCAATTCTATCCAGGTTGATTTGAATGCCATTATTTCATTCCTTTTTATGGTTGAGTAGTATTCCATGGTATATATGTACTACATTTTTTTTATCCACTTGTTGATTGATGGGCATTTGGACTGGTTCCATATTTTTGCAATTGTTAATTGTGCTGCTATTAACATGCATGTGCAAGTATCATTTTTGTATAACAAATTTTTTTTGGGACAGAGTCTTTGCTCAGCCTGGAGTGCAGTGGCGTGATCTCAGTTCACTGCAGGCTCTGTCTCCAGGGTTCAAGTGATTCTCCTGCCTCAGCCTCCCAAGTAGCTGGGATTACAGGCATGTGCCACCATACCTGGCTAATTTTTGCATTTTTAGTAGAGTCAGGGGCTTCTTCATGTTGGCCAGGCTGGTCTTGAATGACCAGACTCAAATGATCTGCGTGACTTAGCCTCCCAAAGTGCTGGGATTACAGGCATAAGCCATCACATCCAGCTAATGACTTCTTTTCCTCTGGGTAGATACCAAGGACTGGGATTGCTGGATCAAATGGTAGATATACTTTTAGTTCTTTGAGGAATCTCCACACAGCATTCCATAGTGGTTGCACTAGTTTACATTCCCACCAACAGTGTAAAAGTGTTCATTTTCACCACATTTATGCCAACATTTGATTTTATGATCATGGGCATTCTTGCAGGAGTAAGGTGGTATTGCACTGTGGTTTCGATTTGCAGTTCCCTGGTCATTAGTGATGCTGAGCACTTTCTTATATGTTTGTTGGCTGTTTCTATATCTTCTTTTGAGAATTGTCTATTCATGTCCTTAGCCCTCTTTTTGATGGGATTGTTTTTTTCTTTTTCTTGCTGAATTGTTTGAGTTCCTTGAAGATTCTAGATATTAGTCCTTTGTCGGATGTACAGATTGTGAAGATTTTTCTCCCACCCTGTGGACTGCCTGTTTACTCTGCTGATTGTTTCTTTTGCTGTGCAGAAGCTTTTTAGTTTAAATAAGTCCCACCTATTTGTTTCAGTTGCATTCTGCTTTTGGGTTCCTGGTCATGAAGTCTTTTCCTAAGCTAATGCCTAGAAGGGTTTTTCCTAAGCTAATGCCTAGAAGGGTTTTTCCAATACTATCTTTTAAAATTTTTATGGTTTCAGATCTTACATTTAAGTCTTTGATCCATCTTGAGTTGATTTTTCTATAAGGGAGAGATGAGAATCCAGTTTCATTCTTCTACATGTGGCTTGCCAATTATCCCAGCACCATTTGTTGAATAGGGTGTCCTTTCTCCACTTTGTGTTTTTGTTGGCTTTGTTGAAGATCAGTTGACTGTAAATATTTGGCTTTATTTCTGGGTTCTTTATTTTGTTCCCTTGATTTATATGTTTTTTTTTTTTATACTACTATCATGCTGTTTTGGTTACTATGGCCTTCTAGTGTAGTTTGAAGTCAAGTAAAGTAATGACTGCAGATTTGTTCTTTTTGCTTAGTCTTGCTTTGGCTATGCAGGCTCTTTTTTAGTTCTACATGAATTTTAGGATTTTTTTTTCTGGTTCTGTGAAGAATGATGGTGCTATATTGATGTGAATTGCATTGAATTTGTAGATTGCTTTTGGCAGTATGGTCATTTTTACAATACTCATTCTAACCATACGAGAGCATGGGATGTGTTTCCATTTGTTTGTGTCATCTGTGATTTCATTTAGGAGTGTTTTGTAGTTTTCCCTATAGAGGTCTTTCACGTCCTTGGTTAGGTATATTCCTAAGTATTTTATTATTTTTTTACATCTATCGTGAAAAGGGTTGAGTTCTTGATTTGATTCTCAGCTTGGTCGCTGTTGGTGTATAGCAGGGCTACTGATTTGTGTACATTAGTTTTGCATCTTGAAACTTTGCTGAATTCATTTACCAGTTCTAGCAGTTTTTTAGATGAATCTTTAGGGTTTTCTAGATATACGATCATGTCATCAGCAAACAGCAACAGTTTGACTTCCTCTTTACCAATTTAGATGCCCTTTATCTCTTTCTCTTCTGATTGCTCTGGGTAGGACTTCCAATATTGTGTTGAATAGACGTGGTGGGAGTGGGCATCCTTGTCTTGTTCCAGTTCTCAGGGAGAATGCTTTCAACTGTTCCCTATTCATAACAATGTTGGCTGTGGGTTTGTTATAGATGGCTTCTATTACCTTAAGGTGTGTCCTTTCTATGCCGATTTTGCTGAGGGTTTTAATCCTAAAGTGATGCTAGATTTTGTCAAATGCTTTTTCTTCATCTATTGAGATGACCATGTAATTTTTGTTTTTTATTCTTTTGATGTGGTATATCACATTTATTGACTTGTGTATGTTAAACCATCCCTGCATCCCTGGTATGAAACCCACTTGATCGTGTTGAATTATCTTTTTGATATGCTGTTGGATTCGGTTAGCTAGTATTTTCTTGATGATTTTTGCATCTATGTTTATCAGTGATATTGGCCTGTAGTTTTCTTTTCTTGTTATTTCTTTTCCTGGTTTTGGTATTAGGGTGATACTGGCATCATAGTAGGATTTAGGGAGGATTCCCTCTTTCTCTATATTTTTGAATAGTGTTAATGGGATTGGTACCAATTCTTCTCTGAATGTTTGATAGAATTCAGTTGTGAATCCATCTGGTCCTGGACTTTTTTTTTTGGTAACTTTTTAATTACCATTTCAATCTTACTGGTTGCTATTAGTGTGTTCAGAGTTTCTATTTCTTCCTGGTTTAATCTAGGTGGGTTGTTTATTTCTAGGAATTTATCCATCTCCTCTAGGTTTTCTAGTTTATGTGTGTAAAGGTGGTCATAGTAGCCTTGAATGATCTTTTGTATTTCTGTGGTATCAGTTTTAATATCACCCATTTTCTTTTTTTTTTTTTTTTTTTGAGACGGAGTCTCGCTCTGTCGCCCAGGCTGGAGTGCAGTGGCGCGATCTTGGCTCACTGCAGCCTCTGCCTCCTGGGTTTAAGTGATTCTCCTGCCTCAGCCTCAAGAGTAGCTGGGATTACAGGCGCCCACCACCACGCCTGGCTAATTTTTTGTGTTTTCAGGAGAGACGGGTTTTGCCATTGTGGCCAGGCTGGTCTTGAACTCCTGACCTCAAGTGATCTGCCTGTCTCAGCCTCCCAAAGTGCTGAGATTACAGGCATGAGCCACCGCGCCTGGCCTCACCAGTTTTGTTTCTAATTGAGCTTAGTTGGATCCTCTTTTTTTCTTCGTAAATCTCACTAATTGTCTATCAATGTTATTTATCATTTCAAAGAACCAGTTTTTTTTTGTTTCATTTATCTTTTGTATTTTCTTTTGTTTAAATTTAATTTAGGTTTGTTCTGATTTTGGTTATTTATTTTCTTCTGTTGTGTTTGGATTTGGTTTGTTCCTGCTTCTCTAGTTCCTTGAGGTGTCACCTAAGATTGTCTATTAGTGCTCTTTCAGACTTTTCTATGTAGGCATTTCATGTTATAAATGTTCCTCTTAGCACTGCTTTTGCTGTATCCCAGAGGTTTTGATAGGTTATGTCACTATTATCATTCATCAATAGGTCAAAACTAAAATCGAGATGGAAATTAATTTATTGTTGATTCAATGGTCATTTAGGAGTAGATTATTTAATTTCCATGTATTTGCATGGTTTTGAGGCTTCCTTTTGGAGTTGATTTTCAATTTTATTCCACTGTGGTCTGAGACAGGACTTGCTATAATTTCATTTTTTCTTAAATTTGTTGAGACTTGTTCTGTTTTCTATCATATGGTCTCTCTTGGAGAATGTTCCATGTGTTGATGAATAGAATGTATATTCTGCAGTTGTTGGATAGAATGTTTTGTAAAATATCTGTTAAGTCTGTTTGTTCTAGGATATAGTTTAAGTCCATTGTTTTGTTGTTAATTTTCTGTCTTGATGACCTGTCTCGTGCTGTCAGTGGAGTATTAAAGTCCCCCACTATTATTGTGTTGCTGCCTGTCTCATTTCTTAGGTCTAGTAGTAATTGATTTTATTAATTTGGGATCGCCAGCATTAGGTGCATATATATATAGAATTGTGATATTTTCCTGTTGTACTAGTCCTTTTATCATTATATAATATCTCTCTTTGTCTATTTATTTATTTATTTTGAGATGACGCTTCACTCTTGTTGCCCAGGCTGGAGTGCAATGGTGTGATCTCAGCTCACTGCAGCCTCCGCCTTCCAGGTTCAAGCATTCACCGGCTTCAGCCTCCCGAATAACTAGGATTACAGGCGCCCACCACCACACCCAGCTAATTTTGTGTATTTTTTTAGTAGAGACAGGGTTTCACCACATTGGCCAGGCTGGTCTCAAACTCCTGACCTCAGGTGATCCACCCACCTCAGCCTCCCAAGGTGCTGGGATTACAGGCATGAGCTATTGCACCTGGCCTCTCTGTCTTTTTTAACTGCTGTTGCTTTAAAGTTTGTTTTGGCTGATATAAGAATAGCTACTCTTGCTTGCTTTTGTTGTCCATTTGCATAGAATATCTTTTTCCACCCCTTACCTTAAGTTTATGTGAGTCCTTATGTATTACATGAGTCTCCTGAAGACAGCAGATACTTGGTTCATGAATTCTTATCCATTCTGCCATTCTGTATCTTTTAAGTGGAGCTTTCAGGCTATTTATATTCAACATTAGTATTGAGATGTGAGGTACTATTCTATTCTTCATGCTATTTGTTGCCTGAATACCTTGTTTTTTCTTTTCATTGTGTTATTGTTTTATAGGTCCCGTGAGATTTATGCTTTAATGAGATTTTATATTGGTGTATTTTGAGGATTTGTTTCATGGTTTAGAGCTTCTTTTAGTAGTTCTTGTAGTGCTGGCTTAGTAGTGGCAAATTCTCTCAGCATCTGTTTTTCTGAAAAGGACTGTATCTTTCTTTCATTTGTCAAGCTTAGTTTCACTGGATACAAAATTCTTGGCTGATAAATTTTTTGTTTAAGGATGCTAAAGATGGGACCCCAATCTCTTCTAGTTTGTAGGGTTTCTGCTGAGAAATCTGTTGTTAATTTGATAGATTTTCCTTTATAGGTTACCTGATGCTTTTGCCTCACAGCTCTTAAGATTCTTTGCTTTGTCTTGACGTTAAATAACGTGATGACTGTATGCCTAGGTGATAATCTTTTTGTGATTAATTTCCCAGGTGTTCTTTGAGCTTCTTGTATTTGGATGTCTTGATCTCTAGCAAGGCTGGGGAAGCTTTCCTCAATTATTCCCTCAAATATGTTTTCCAAACTTTTAAATTTCTCTTTTTCCTCAAGATCACCAATTATTCTTAGGTTTGGTCATTTAATATAATCCCAAAACTTCTTGGAGGCTTTGTTCTTTTTTTTAATTCTTTTTTCTTTGTCTTCTGAGATTGGGTTAATTCAAAAGCCTTATCTTCAATCTCTGAAGTTCTTTCTTCTACTTGTTTGGTTCTATTGCTGAGACATTCCAGTGTATTTTGCAATTCTCTAAGTGTGTCCTTCATTTCTAGAAGTTGTGATCGTTTTTTATTTATGCTATCTATTTCAATGGGGATTTCCCCATTCATAACCTGTATCACGTTTTTGATATCTTTAAGTTGGTTTTCACCTTTCTCTAGTGCCTCCTTGATTTGCTTAATAGTTGACCTTCTGAATTCTTTTTCTGGCAATTGAGAGTCCTGTGATGTAATCCATCTTCAGGTCTGTTAGCTGTGCTGGTATCCCTAAGCTCCCAGGAGATTATGTCCTTTGTCTTAGGCTACCAGCGCAGGTAGAGAAAGACCACTGGGTGGGGGCAGGGTTAGCCATGTGTGAGCTCAGGCTCTCCTTGGGCAGGGCTTACTGCAACTGCAATGGGGGATGGCAGCGTGGTTCCTAGGCCAATAGAGTTATGTTCCCAGGGGATTTTTGGCTGTCTCTACTGCATCACACAGGTAACCAGGGAAGTGGAGGAAAGCCGGCAGCCATAGGCCTCACCCAGCTCCCATGCAGCCTACAGCCTGAAAGATTGGTTTCACTCCCATCGTACCCCCGCAACAGCAGTGAGTTTATTTCCAGGAAGCTGGTGAGCAGGACTGAGAACTTGCCCCAGGCTACAAGCCTCCCAGCTGAGAAAGCAAGCAGACTCACAGTTGCTCCACTGTCCCATGGAGCAATCCACCTCCTTCAAAGGATCTGTGGATTCTCTCAGCTTCAAAGGATCTGTGGATTCTCTCAACAAAGGGTCTGTTGCTGTCCCAACAGCAATCCACCTCCTTCAAAGGATCTGTGGATTCTCTCAGCTTTCCTGGTACAATTCTGTGGTAGTTCTTGGAGCAAAGTTCACAATGTGGGTCTGCACATGCTGCTCTGTCCATCTGAATGGGAGCTGCAAGTTAGTCCTTCCTCCTATCCATCATTTTTCCTCTTCTATTCTAGGTATTATTTATTTAAATGTGTTTTCTGTCCCTTTTACATTATCTTCCTTCTGTAACTCCTGTTACACAAAGGTTTGGTCTCTTGGTGGTGTTCCATAATTTTCATAGGCTTTCTTTATTCTTTTATCTTTCTGCTCCTCTGACTGAATGATTTAAAATGTTCTGTCTTCAAGCTCACTAATTCTTTCCTCTATTTGATCAAGTCTGGTTTTGCAGCTTTCTGTTAAATTTCTATTAAATTTTTCACTTTAGTCACTCTATTCTTCATTTCTAGGATTTTTATCTGTTTCTTTTGTTTCCATTTCTTTGTCAAACTTTTCACTTTGTGTATTGTTTTCCAAATTTCATTAAACTTTTTATTGTATATTCTTGTAGTTCACTGAACTTCTTTATGAGTATTCTTCTGAATTCTGTGTCTTTCATTTTATAGATAGATCTCCATTTTTGTGGGTCTACCATGGAAATTTTATTAGTTTATTTTGGAAGTGCCATGGTTCCTTGATTCTTCATAATTCCTGCATCCTTGTGTTGTTGTCTGAACATTTGAGATGACAGCCTCTCTCTGGTCTTCACAGGTGTTCTTTGCTAGAGATGGACCTTCACTTTAATGTAGTCTGTGATTCTGGAAGGGACAACTGATGATGACCCTCACTGACCCTGGGCAGGCAGAGCTGTTGTGAGTTTTCTAGTTGTCTGGGCCACTGATTTTGTCCAGCTGTGTATTTTCTGGGATCCAATATCTTGTAAGATCACTGGCTGGGCTCTGCTATCAGGCAGAGCTGCTGGCTAGATAACTCAATGGATTCTAGTCAGTCTGTTCACAAAATGTGTTTCCTGCTCCAGGTAACTCCAGTGTTTGCAATCTGCAGTTGTGAAAGTTTTAATTATGAGTGGATATCCAATTTTGTCAAATAAATTTTCTGCATCTATTGATATGATTATGTAATTTGTCTTCTTTTTTATTGTAATGGATTATATTATTTGATGTTTTTAATGTTGAACCAGGCTTCCATACCTGGAATAAATCCTACTTGTTTGCAGTGTAAAATTCTTTTCACATATTGTTAGATTTGATTTGCTAACATTTTGTTGATAACTTTTGCATCTATGTTAATTAAACATATTGATCTATAATTCTCTTTTCTTGTAATATCTTTGGTTTTGGTATAAGGTAATTCTGGCCTCATAGAATGTGTTAGAAAACTTTCCTTTTGCTTCTCTCTTCTAAAACAGAGTGTAGAGAATTGGTATAATTTCTTTTTGAAATGTTTTTTGGAATTCACATGTGAATGTATCTTGGCCTAGTGCTTTTTCTTTGGGAAGATTATTAATTATTGATTCAATTTATTTGACACAAGACTATTTAGATTGTCTGTTTCTTATTGTGTGCATTTTGGCAGATAGTGTCTTTCAAGTAATTGGTCTGTTTTATCTAGATTATCAGATTTGTGGGCATAGACTTTTTCCTAGTATTTCCTTATTATTCTTTTAATGTCTTTCTTCATTTCTGATATTAGTAATTTGTGTCATCCTTTTTTCCCCCTTAGCCTGACTAGAGGCATATTAATTTTATTGATCTTTTCCAAAGACCAGCTTTGGTTTTATTTATTTTCTCTACTGATATTCTGTTTTCAATTTTATTGATTTCTGCTCTAATTTTAATTTGTTTTCCTGCTTACTTTGAATTTAATTTGCTCTTTTTTTTCCTAGTTTCCTAAGGTATATCCTTAGATTACTGATTTCAGATCTTTCTTCTTTGCTAATATATGCATTCAATGCTATCAATTTTCATCTAATAACTGCATTTGCTGCATTCCACAATTAGAATAACTTTTGTTTTAATTTTGATCTTTTAAAAAATATTTTTAAATTTCTAATGAGATTTTATTTCCAACTCCTGTGTTATTTAGAAATGTGTTGTTTAATCTGCAAGTTTTGAGATTTCCCAGCTATCTTTCTGTTATTTGCTTTTAGTTTAATTCCATTTTGGTCTGAGAGCTGACATCATATGATTCCTAATTCTCTTAAATTTGTTAAGGTGTGTTTTATGGCCCAGGATGTGGTATATCTTGGTGAAGGTTCCATGTGAACTTGAGAAGAATGTGTACTCTGCTATTGTTGCATTAAGTTATCTAAAGGTGTTAATTATATACAGTTGATCAATGGTATTTTTAGTTCAACTATATCCTTACTGATTTTATGCCTGCTGAATCTGTTCATTTCTGATAGAAGGGTGTTGAAGTCTCCAATTGTAATAGTGGATTCATCTTTTTTTTTTGTAGTTCCATAGGTTTTTGCCTCATATATTTTGACACTCTGTTGTTAGGCTCATACTCATTAAAGATTGCTATATAATGTTGGAGAATTGGCTCCTTTATAATTATGTCATGTTTCTATTTATTCCTAATAAATATGCTTGTATGAGGTTTGTTTTGTCTGAAATGAGTAGAGATACTTTTGCTTTCTTTTGCTTAGTGTTAGCATGGTATATCTTTCTCCACTTATTAGTATTTACTCTTAAGCCATATGTCTCTTCATATTTAAAGTGGATTTCTTATGGACAACATGTATTTTGGTCTTGTCTTTGACTCACTCTGATCTCCATCTGTTAATTGGTACATTTACATCACTGTTGTTCAAAGTAATTTTGCTATCCTTGGATTAACATCTACAGTGTTTATTACTGTTTTCTTCTATTTATTGCCTTTGTTCTTTGTTTTTATTTTTCCTTCTACTCTTTTCTGCCTTTTGTAATTTTAACTGGGTGTTTTGCATCATTGCATTTTATCTCCTTTCTTAGCATATCAATTATCCTTTTTAAAACACATTTTTAAGTGATTGCTCTAGAGTTTGAAACATACACTTACAACTAACCCTAGGCTATTTTCTTTTCCTTTTTCTTTATTTATTTTCACCTTGTTGTACTTTAATGTATAATACTTAGCTCAAGGTACAAGACAATTGTATTTAACATTGTTATAAATAAAAGAGACATCAGATCAATCATTAAGGGCTCCAGAGTGAACAGCATGTTCATAACCTCCATGTTTATCATCTTTACTTTCTGGATGTAATTTAATAAGATCATCAATTCAAAGAATGGTAATTGCAGCTTCTGTTGCAAATTTCAAATTTATTTATTTATTTATTTATTTATTTATTTATTTATTTATTTTTAGTATACTTTAAGTTCTAGGGTACATGTGCACAACGTGCAGGTTTGTTACATAGGTATACATGTGCCATGTTAGTTTGCTGCACCCATTAACGCGTCATTTACATTGGGTATTTCTCCTAATGCTATCCCTCCCCAAGCCCCCCACCCCATGACAGGCCCCAGTGTGTGATGTTCCCCTCCCTGTGTCCAAGTGTTCTCATTGTTCAATTCCCATCTGTAAGTGAGTACATGTGTTGTTTGGTTTTCTGTCCTTGTGGTAGTTTGCTCAGAATGATGGTTTCCAGCTGCATCCATGTCCCTGCAGAGGACATGAACTCATCCTTTTTTATGGCTACATAGTATTCCATGGTGTATATGTGCCACATTTTCTTAATCCAGTCTATCATTGATGGACATTTGGGTTGGTTCCAAGTCTTTGCTATGGTGAATAGTGTCACAATAAACATACGTGTGCATGTGTCTTTATAGTAGCATGATTTATAATCCTTTGGGTATACACCCAGTAATGGGATCGCTGGGTCAAATGGTATTTCTAGTTCTAGATCTTTGAGGAATCGCCACACTGTCTTCCACAATGGTTGAACTAATTTACACTCCCACCAACAGTGCAAAAGCCTTCCTATTTCTCCACATCCTCCCAGCATCTGTAGTTTCCTGAATTTTTAACGATCGCCATTCTAAGTGGTGTCAGATGGCAAGTTGGATTCCTAAGTATTTTATTCTCTTTGCAGCAATTGTGAATGGGAGTTCACTCATGATTTGGCTCTCTGTTTGTCTGTTACTGGTGTTTTGATTTGCATTTCTCTAATGAACAGTGATGATGAACATTTTTTCATGTGTCTGTTGGCTGCATAAATGTCTTCTTCTGAGAAGTGTCTGTTCATATCCTTTGCCCACTTTTTGATGGGGTTATTTTTCTTGAAAATTTGTTTAAGTTCTTTCTAGATTCTGGATATTAGCCCTTTGTCAGATGGGTAGATTGCAAAAATTTTCTCCCATTCTGTAGGTTGCCTGTTCACTCTGATGGTAATTTCTTTTGCTGTGCAGAAGCTCTTTAGTTTAATTAGATCCCATTTGTCTATTTTGGCTTTGTTGCCATTGCTTTTAGTGTTTTAGACATGAAGTCCTTGCCCATGCCTATGCCCTGAATGGTATTGCCTAGGTTTTCTTCTAGGGTTTTTATGGTTTCAGGTCTAACATTTAAGTCTTTAATCCCTCTTGAATTAATTTTTGTATAAGGTGTAAGGAAGGGATCCAGTTTCAGCTTTCTACATATGGCTAGCCAATTTTCCCAGCACCATTTATTAAACATGGAATTCTTTTCCCATTTCTTGTTTTTGTCAGGTTTGTTAAAGGTCAAATGGTTGTAGATATGTGGTGTTATTTCTGATGCCTCTGTTCTGTTCTATCGATCTGTATATCTGTTTTGGTATCATACCATGCTGTTTTGGTTACTGTAGCCTTGTAGTATAGTTTGAAGTCAGCTAGCATGATGCCTCCAGCTTTGTTCTTTTTGCTTAGGATTGTCTTGGCAATGCAGGCTCTTTTTTGATGCCATATAAACTTTAAAGTATTTTTTTCCAATTCTGTGAAGAAAGTCATTGTTAGCTTGATAGGGATGGCACTGAATCTATAAATTACTTTGGGCAATATGGCCATTTTCATGATATTGATTCTTCCTATCCATGAGAATGGAATGTTCTTCCATTTGTTTGTATCCTCTTTTATTTCATTGAGCAGTGGTTTGTAGTTCTCCTTGAAGAGGTCCTTCACATCCCTTGTCAGTTGGATTCCTAGGTATTTTATTCTCTGTGTAGCAATTGTGAATGAGAGTTCACTCATGATTTGGCTCTCTGTTTGTTGATTATTGGTGTATAGGAATGGTTGTGATTTTTGCACATTGATTTTGTGTCCTGAGACTTTGCTGAAGTTGCTTATCAGCTTAAGGAGATTTTGGGCTGAGACGATGGGGTTTTCTAAATATACAATCATGTCATCTGCAAACAGGTACAATTTGACTTTCTCTTTTCCTAATTGAATACCCTTTATTTCTTTCTCTTGCCTGATTGTCCTGGCCAGAACTTCCAACACTATGTTGAATAGGAGTGGTGAGAGAGGGCACCTCTGTCTTGTGCCAGTTTTCAAAGTGAATGCTTCCTGTTTTTGCCCATTCAGTATGATATTGGCTGTGGGTTTGTCATAAATAGTCTTATTATTTTGAGATATGTTCCACCAATACCTACTTTATTGAGAGTTTTTAGCACGAATGGCTGTTGAATTTTGTCAAAGGCCTTTTCTGCATCTATCGAGATAATCATGTGGTTTTTGTCATTGGTTCTGTTTATGTGATGGGTTACATTTATTGATTTGCATATGTTGAACCAGCCTTGCATCCCAGGGATGAAGCCAACTTGATGGTGGTGGATAAGCTTTTTGATGTGCTGTTGGATTCAGTTTGCCAGTATCTTATTGAGGATTTTCACATCGATGTTCATCAGGGATATTGGTCTAAAGTTCTTTTTTTTTTTGTTGTCTCTGCCAGGCTTTGGTATCAGGATGATGCTGGCCTCATAAAATGAGTTAGGGAGGAGTCTCTGTTTTTCTATTCATTGGAATAGTTTCAGAAGGAATGGTACCAGCTCCTCTTTGTACCTCTGGTAGAATTTGGCTGTGAATCCATCTGGTCCTGGACTTTTTTTGGTTGGTAGATTATTAATTATTGCCTCAATTCCAGAGCCTGTTATTGGTAGATTGAGAGATTCCACTTCTTCCTGGTTTAGTCTTGGGAGGGTGTATGTGTCCAGGAATTTATCCATTTCTTCTAGATTTTGTAGTTTATTTGCGTAGAGGTATTTATAGTATTCTCTGATGGTAGTTTGTATTTCTATGGGATCGGTGGTGATATCCCTTTTATTATTTTCTATTGCATCTATTTGATTCTTCTCTCTTTTCTTCTTTATTAGCTCTGCTAGCGGTCTATCAATTTTGTTGATCTTTTCAAAAAACCAGCTCCTGGTTTCATTGATTTTTTCAAGGTTTTTTTGTGTCTCTGTCTCCTTCAGTTCTGCTCTTAGTTATTTCTTGCCTTCTGCTAGCTTTTGAATATGTTTGCTTCTCTAGTTCTTTTAATTGTGATGTTAGGGTGTTAATTTTAGATCTTTCCTGCTTTCTCCTTATAGCATTTAGTGCTATAAATTTCCCTCTACACACTGCTTTAAATGTGTCCCAGAGATTCTGGTATGTTGTGTCTTTGTTCTTATTGGCTTCAAAGAACATCTTTATTTCTGCCTTCATTTCGTTATTTACCCAGTAGTCATTCAGGAGCAGTTTGTTCAGTTTCAATGTAGTTGTGTGGTTTTGAGTGAGTTTCTTAATCCTGAGTTCTAATTTGATTTCACTGTGGTCTTAGAGATAGTTTGTTGTGATTTCTCTTCTTTTACATTTGCTGAGGAATGCTTTACTTCCAACTATGTGGCCAATTTTGGAATCAGTGCCATGTGGTACTGAAGAAGAATGCATTTTCTGTTGATTTGGGGTGGAGAGTTCTGTAGATGTCTTTTAGGTCGGCTTGCAGAGCTGAGTTCAAGTCCTGGATATCCTTGTAACTTTCTGTCTCGTTGATCTGCCTAATATTGACAGTGGGGTGTTAAAGTCTCCCATTATTATTGTGTGGGAGTCTAAGTCTCTTTGTAGGTCTCTAAGGACTTGCTTTATGAATCTGGGTGTTCCCGTATTGGGTGCATATATATTTAGGATAGTTAGCTCTTCTTGTTGAATTGATTCCTTTACCATTATGTAATGTCCTTCTTTGT
This sequence comes from Pan paniscus, assembly GCF_029289425.2. NCBI lineage: Eukaryota > Metazoa > Chordata > Mammalia > Primates > Hominidae > Pan > Pan paniscus. The sequence goes on from NC_073255.2 coordinate 45,632,121, forward strand.
CTCTTTTGATCTTTGTTGGTTTAAAGTCTGTTTTATCAGAGACTAGGATTGCAATCCCTGCTTTTATTTTTGCTTTCCATTTGCTTGATAGATCTTCCTCCATCCCTTTATTTTGAGCCTATGTGTGTCTTTGCATGTGATATGGGTCTCCTGAATACAGCACACTGATTGGTCTTGACTCTATCCAATTTGCCAGTCTATGTCTTTTAATTGGGACATTTAGCCCATTTACATTTAAGGTTAATATTGTTATGTGTGAATTTGATCCTGTCATTATGATGTTAGCTGGTTATTTTGTGCATGTTTTGATGCAGTTTCTTCATAGCCTCGATGGTCTTTACAATTTGGCATGTTTTTGCAGTGGTTGGTACTTGTTGTTCCTTTCCATGTTTAGTGCTTCCTTCAGGAGCTCTTGTAAGGCAGGCCTGGTGGTGACAAAATCTCTCAGCATTTGCTTGTCTGTAAAGTATTTTATTTCTCCTTCACTTATGAAGCTTAGTTTGGCTGTATATGAAATTCTGGGTTGCAAATTCTTTTCTTTAAGAATGTTGAATATTGGCCCCCACTCTCTTCTGGCTTGTAGAGTTTCTGCTGAGAGGTCTGCTGTTAGTCTGATGGGCTTCCCTTTGTGGGTAACCTGACCTTTCTCTCTGGCTGCCCTTAACATTTTTTCCTTCATTTCAACCTTGGTGAATCTGACAATTATGTGTCTTGGGGTTGCTCTTCTCGAGGAATATCTTTGTGGTGTTCTCTGTATTTCCTGAATTTGAATGTTGGCCTGCCCTGGTATATTGGGGAAGTTCTCCTGGATAATGTCGTGAAGAGTGTTTTCCATCTTGGTTTTATTCTCCCCATCACTTTTAGGTACACCAATCAAATGTAGATTTGGTCTTTTCACATAGTCCCACATTTCTTGGAGGCTTTGTTCTCTTCTTTTTCCTCTTTTTCCTCTAAAGTTCTCAATTTATTTCATTAATTTTTTCTTCAATCACTGATACCCTTTCTTCCACTTGATTGAATTGGCTATTGAAGCTTGTGCATGTGTCACGTAGTTCTTGTGCCATGGTTCTCACCTCCATCAGGTCATTTAAAGTCTTCTCTATACTGTTTATTCTAGTTAGCCATTCATCTTATCTTTTTTCAAGGTTTTTAGCTTCCTTGCTATGGGTTCGAACATCCTCCTTTAGCTCAGAGAAGTTTGTTATTACTGACCTTCTGAAACCTACTTCTGTCAACTTGTCAAAGTCATTCTCCATCCAGCTTTGTTCCATTGCTGGCAAGGAGCTGTGATCCTTTGGAGGAGAAGAGGTGCTTGGTTTTTAGAATTTTCACCTTTTCTGCTCTGGTTTCTCCCCATCGTTTTGGTGTTATCTACCTTTGGTCTTTGATATTGGTGACCTACAGATGGGGTTTTGGTGTGGATGTCCTTTTTGTTGATGTTGATGCTATTCCTTTCTGTTTGTTAGTTTTCGTTCTAACAGTCTGGTCCCCCAGCTGCAGGTGTGTTGGAGTTTGCTGGAGGTCCACTCCAGACCCTGTTTGCCTGAGCATCACCAGTGGAGGCTCAGTTGGAAGTGCAAAAATCACCCATCTTCTGTGTTGATCATGCTGGGAGCTGCAGACCGGAGCTGTTCCAATTTGGCTATCTTGGCACGGGGCATGTAAATTTCAAACTCTTAACTTTAACTGTGGTTGGTTCAAACACCCTTGCTTGTTTGTTGTCTCGAGGTTTACCATTGCTCAAATCAAGACCAATCCATTTTAGATTTTTACGTTCTGGGTTAACCTGAGCCTCATTATGAAAAGCTCTTTTTTTTTTTTTTTTTTTTTTTTTTAACCATCACAAATAGCACTTTTTATTTGCCACTATTTGAAGTCTGAACTTTAAACAGATTCTTGGACTGGTGGTTCATATCCATCAGCTCGTTCAACTTTAGCACCTGTCTCGTCCCCAGTGGCTTTTCCAGAACTACTGCCTTCACCATGAAGCTCCATGAGCTTTCCCAATTCAAACTTGGGCTTCTTCAGCATTTTTACTTTTCTAACAAAGACATCATGGAGAGGATAAATAGATTGGCAAGCCTTTTCTATGTCTTTTCCAATGCTGTCTGGAATCAATTTATTGACCACTTCTTTCAAGTCATTTGTCTGCCCCTCTCGGGTCATGATTTCCATCATCTTCTTCCGGATTTGGTGGACCTGTTGGTGCTGAGCATAAGAGGTCTTCCGTATCTGATTGTTGCGTTTTTTAGTAAAACCAACACAGAATAGACGAAGCAAGTAACCATCGGTACTCTTGACATCAACGTGAGCTTCAATCATTGTCTGCCATTTTTTGACCATGGAACACATTTTGTCACGGGTAAGATCCATGCCATGGAAGTTAGTCAGGCAGTTTTTACCCTGAACATCTTTAGTAATCAGCTTGAATTTTCTAAATGCAACTTCATCATTCTGCAAATCAGCAAGACTCACTTCAAACACACGACCCTTGAGACCATCAGATGCAATTTTGGTTCCTTGGGTCCTGGTGACGAGCGTCTTTCCAATATTTCTTATATTGAACATAGCAGGTGCTTTCACATCATACCAATCTTTCTTAGAAAATGGATCAACCACTTTCTTCTTGGCTCCCTTTTTGCCGCCTTTCGTAAGGCGCTTGTTCTTGCCAACCGCCATGGTGCTGGTGAGAGAGCCAAAAGGCATGAAAAGCTCTTAACTTTGCAACCAGATCTGTGGATTCCTGGGCAGCATTAACTGCCAGTGTATTAGGAATACAAGAAGTGATCTTGCAAACTCTGCAATAGCAGTCTGTTCCCGAGACCCCATGCTGGTTGCATAGTTTTCTTTTTTTTTTTTTTTGTGACGTGATAAAATACATTATTATTGTAGTTATGGAAATTTAGTTAGAAAATTATTAGGAAAACAGTAAAAATGATATTTCACAAAAAGTAAAAATTTTTTTTCTTTTTATTATTATTATTATACTTTAAGTTTTAGGGTACATGTGCACAATGTGCAGGTTAGTTACATATATATACATGTGCCATGCTGATGCGCTGCACCCACTAACTCGTCATCTAGCATTAGGTATATCTCCCAATGCTATCCCTCCCCCTTCCCCCCACCCCACAACAGGCCCCAGAGTGTGATGTTCCCCTTCCTGTGTCCATATGTTCTCATTGTTCAATTCCCACCTATGAGTGAGAATATGCGGTGTTTTCAAGGTATATAGAAAGGTATATAGTTTTCAAGGTATATAGAAAGGGCTACTTCTACAGCACCCACACCTGGAACCACAGATTTTGACACCAAAACTATCTTCACTACACAAAAAGCATCATGTAAAGAATGCTTCATCTCATCACACATGTAATCATTTGTCCCACGTAAGATAATCGATGCAAATGTATGAGGGTTAGTGTTTTTGATTAAGATCAGCTCATCATCACAAATTCTCTGCTATACCACTTCTTCTGCCTGCCCCAACATTGCAGCTTCAAAAGTTTCTTTACCTTCCAAATTGGCCAGAGTTGACAGAATAGTTGCTCCAGAAGCTTTCGGAATGCGTTTAAGGTCCCTTTTAAAAACTCTTCTAACTGCCGTAGCACCAGCCTCCACAAAATACTTCAGACACATATCATCAATTCCACCAGTGGTTAGAATAATGCTGGCACCAGTTACCAGGATCTTCTGAATTCTCTCCTTGGTAATATCTGATTCTCTCTGTCTAATTTGGTCCAGTTTTTTCAGAGTCTGTAATGACCACCTGTATACCAAGCTTCATTTTTGTTTTTTGCAGGCCAAAGTCAAGGCAAGCAATTTTTGCATTCACAATTCTCTTGGGTATGCCCTGGGATCCCACCACACAGTTGAGTGCATAGCCACTGATGAGCATACTCTCTGTTTGACTTTTCCCATGGGCTTTCAAAATATTAACAAAATTTACTGGATAGCATGGCTGGCCTCTTATGTCTGTGTATTTAATAGCAAATACAGCATCTACTACCATGTTAGCAAAGAAATCACCATTTATTCCAATGATTTTGGAAGACGTGGATGTCTTGGCGGCATTAATCAGGCAATCTCTTCCCACTTTATCTGTGTTAACAATTAGGTTTTCATTGATATAACGCACTGCTTCCTTGCAAGCAAGTCCATAGCCACTAATAACTGACGTGGGATGAATTTTCTGTTTGACTAATTCATCTTCATTTTTTAGGAGTTCTGCTGCAATAATAACCACGGAGGTAGTTCCATCTCCAACTTCTTTGTCTTGCAGATCAGCCAGCTCACAAAGAACTTTAGCTGCAGGATGTTCTACCTCCAGTAACTTCAGGATGGTGCACCACCGTTAGTAATGGATACATCACCAATATCATCCACCAACATTTTAACCAAGCCAACTGGACCAAGAGAACTTTTTACAGTATTGGCAATCAAAGCTGCAGCCATAACGTTCTGGGAGCAGATCGCCTCCCCAGTGCTGCGGTCCCCAAACACAGACAAAGGCCTCTCCATTTTCACGGCAGCGGTACACGTTGAATTCTGCTCACACCGCGGGCAACCAGTATCGCAGCCCCTCGGCTGACTGGCGACCACAGCAGTGGCTGCGACAGCGTGGAGCGAACCAGAGCGATTCTCCAAGAGGTGCTCAACCCAAGTCTATTTTCAAATAACATTATACTACTTCACAGGTACTGTGAGTAACTTATAACAACAAAATAATCCTAATTCCTCCTGCCGATCCCTTGTATCATTGCTGTCATTCATCTTACTTGTACCTAAGCAAACATAAGCATATATATATGTAGATCAATTAAGAATAAGAAAAATAAGTTTTTATTTTACTTTCACTAATTTCTTCATTAATGCTCTTCTTTTCTTCATATAGATATGAGTTCCTGACCCATATTATTTTCCTTCTCCTTAAATAACTTCTTTTAACGTTTTTTGCAAGTCAGGTTTACTGGCAACAAATACCCTCAATTTCTGTTTGTATGAGTAAGTCTTTATTTCTCTCACACGTTAAGGATAATTTTGCAGGATACAGACTTCTAGGCTGATTTTTATACTCTCAACACTTTCAATATTTCACTCCACTCTATTCTTGCTTGCATAGTTTCTTAGGAGAAGTGGTAGGATGTAATTATGATCTTTGCTCCTGTGTATGCAAGGGCCACCACCCACTCCCTGTGGCTTCTTTCAGGATTTTTTTTTTAATCATTGATTTTCTGTAGTTTGGAAATAATATGCCTAGGTGTAGTTTGTCTGGAATTTATCCTTCATGGTGTTCTCTGAGGTTCTTGCATCTGGGTTTGATGCCTGACATTAATTTGGGGAAAATTCTCAATCATTACTTTTTCGAATATTTATTCTCCTTCTGGTATTCCCATTAAGCATATGTTATGCCTTTTGTAGTTTTCTCACAGTTCTCAAATATTCCAGATTTTTAAAATGTTTTCTTTTCTCCTTTGTTTTTTAGTTTTAGAGGTTTTTACTGAGATATCTTTAAGCACACAGATTCTTTCTTAAGCTGTGTTCAGTCTACTAATAAGCCCATCAAAGGCAAGGCATTCTTCATTTCTGCTACAGTAGTTTTGATGTCAAGCATTTCCTTTTGGCTTTTTGCTAGAATTTCCATCTCTCTGCTTACATTTCCCATCTATTTGTGCATGCTTTCTACTTTGTCTATTAGAGTACTTAGCATATTAATCACAGTTGTTTTAACATTCCTCATCTAATAATTCCACCATTTCTTCCAATATCTGAGTCTTGTTCTAGTGCTTTTTCAATCTCTCCAAACTGTGTTTTGCCTTTTAGTATGTTTTGTAATTTTTTAACTGACAGCTGGACATGATGTATTGGGTCAAGGGAAGTGCTATAAATAGGCCTTAAGTAATGTAATTACTTATGATTAGGCCTCAGTTTTTAGTGAGCCTGTACCTCTTGACTGTGAACTTCATAAGTGCTGTTCAGTTCCACTCCCCTCTTTAGGTGTGACCATATGGCTGGAGGAGGCTGGAATTGTGTATTTCCTTAGTTCCACAGGAAGACTAGAGCCAGCTGGAGTTGGTAATTTTACTTCCTCCAAGTTCGTTAGGCACTGATGAAACCCCAGCAGTTTAGGTTCTGGTTAAATAGTTTCTCCTGAGGGCAGACTTTGTTAAGAAGAATACAATGCTCTGGCATATTTCAAAATGGCACTTTTCCCTCCCTTGCTGTAAGCATGGGGGCATTTTAAAAAATCTGGTATTTGCTTTGATAAACTGGTGGAGCTCTAGCAGGTAAAACTCGCAAAAGTAGGGGGCCCCTCAATAACTGAATCCCTCTGAAGTTTCAAACTCTCTGACTTGTCCACATTGAGCTTCCAGCAATTTGTTAATTACAGTTCAGGTTTTTCCAGTTTGGCACTGGTTCCCTTGGAGGTTTCTGCTCATGGGTTTCTGCTCTGGTAAGTTATGATTCTCTATACGTGTCTCTCTCTCTGATTTTGGGGCCAGTGGTTTGCCCTGTGACCTCACTTCTCTTACAAATCTAAGAATTGTTCATTTTTCCATTTTTCCAGCTTTTTACTTGTTAGGATTGACTGGCAATTCCATGCTTTTTGTATGCTGGCCAGAAATGAGAAATCCCGTGTTGTGTTTACATTTTATTCATTTCAATGTGCCATTTGATTTTCCTTGAAATTTCTTCCTGGATCCATGGAGCACGCTATTTAGTTCCAAGTGTTTGGAGAGTTTCCTAAAATCTTTCTGTCATTAATTTCTACTTTCATTCCATTGTGTTTAGAAAAACCCTTTACATAATTTTAACTTTTAAAATTTTGTTGAGGTTTGTTTCATGGCCGTCTATGATCTATCTTGGTGTATGTTCTATGGGCACTAGAAAAGAATATATATTCTGCTGTTTTGGGGTGGAGTGTTCTATAAATGTTGATTAGATCCTATTGGTTGATTGTGTGATTGAGTTCCATATCTTTGGTAATTTTTTTTTTTATTAGAGATGGGGTCTCACTTGGATTTTTTTCTCTAATTGTTCTTCAAATTTTCAGAGAAGGTTGTTGAGGTCTCCAACTGTATTACAGATTTACCTATTTTTGTTTTCAGTTCTACCAGTTTTTCTGCACAGATTTGGTAACTTTGCTTTTTGGTGCGTATGCATTTAAAATTACTATGTGTTCTTGCTGTATTGACCCTTTTATTATTACATAAAATCCTTCTCCATCTCTGGCAATTTTCTTTGTTCCGAAGTCTACTTTATCTTGCTATCCTTTCATTAAGGTTTGCATATTTTTTTCATTATTTTACTTTCAACCAGCCTAAATTGTTACATTTGAACTGAATTTCTTCTAGAGAGCATATAGTAAAAGCATGTTTTTCTAATCCACTGTGGCAAACTCTGTCTTTTAATTGGCATATTTATACCATTTACCTTTCATGTAATTACTGATGTATTAAGTTTTAATTATGTCATTTTATTTTCTCTGTCTCTTTCTCCCTTTTTTTTTTCTTTCTTTCCCCTGCCTTCCAGTGGGTTATTTTTTAGTATTCCATTTTGACTTATGTATAATGTTTTTAAATGCATTTCTTTTTATATATTCAAAAAAGTAGTTGTTTTAGATATTACATTATATAAATATAACTTGTGGCAAACTGCTGGTGTCATCATTTTACTAGTGCAAGTAAGATATTGAAATCTAACTTTCCTTTACTTCTCTTTACCTCTCTGCTTGTAATGTAATTGCCTTAACCACATCAAATAATGTTATAATTTTGTCTCAACTGTCAAACATAAATTTAAAAAATGTAACAAAAGAAGAAAAGTATATTGTATTTCCCTGTTTTTTGCTTACTATGTTCTTTCTTCCTTCCTCATGTTCCAAGATTTCTTCTTTTATCATTTCATTTTCATTCTTTTTGGATTGATCTTCTGATGACAAATTCTCTCTTCCTCTGAGAACATTTTGATATCCAGCTCATTTCTGAAGGATATAAATACAGGATTTTGGGTTGATAGTTGATTTCTTTCAGCAGGTGAAAATATTGTGCCACTTCCTTATAACCTCCAAAGTGTCTGATGTGAAATTTGCTGTCATTAGCATGGATTATTTTCCCCCTATAGGTAAGATGTCTTTTGCTTTTTACTGACTGCTTTCAATATTTTTTCTTTGTTTATAATTTTTAGTTTTTAGAAGCTTGTGGTGTGCTTTGGTGTGGATATTCTTGTTTATCCTGTTTGGGTTCTCTCAGTTTCTTTAGGTTTGTGTCTCTTGGTCAGTTATGAAAGTTTCCAGCAGTTATTTTTGCTAATGCTTTTTTAGCCCCACCTTTTTTCTTCTTTCCTTCTGCAACTCTCATGACATGAATGTTAGATCTCTTATGGTCCCATAAATCCCCAGGGGCTCTGTTTCCTTTAGTATTTTTCTCCCAGTTTCTCTTTCTGTTGTTCAAATTAGGTAATTTCTATTGTTATGTATTCTAGCTAATGGGTTATTTCCTCTACTTCCCCCATTTTGTTGTTCAGCCCATGTATAGAGCTTTTAATTTCAGTTATTGTATTTTTCAGCTCTAACATTTTTATTTGGTTATTTATATCTTCTAGTCTCTACTGAGACTTTTTATTTCTTTGCTGAGGTTTTCTATTTGTAAAAAAATTTGCTTCAAGCATATTTCTAGTTGCTCATTAAGTTATTTTTATTGTGGTTGCTTACAAATCTTTGTCTCATAATTCTAACTTTTATGTCATCTTTGTGTTGGCATCTATTGCTTGTCTCTTGTCATTTAGTTCGAGACTTCTTGGTTCTTGTTATGAGAGTAGTTTTCCATGGAAACTTGGAAAATTTTAATAATATAAGATTCTGGTCTTATTTAAACATTTTATTTTAGTTGTCTGCACTGGGTTGAATAGTATTCCCTCAAAACTCATGCCCACTCAGAAACTTAGAATGTGACCATACTTAGAAATAGGATCTTTGTAGATGTAATCAAGTTATAATGAGTCATAGGGATGGCCCTAAGCCAATGACTGGTGTCCTCATAAGAAGAGAAAAGTTTGGATACAGAGATGCACACAGGGAAAATGATGTGAAGGCACACAAAATGTGGTGTGATTCAGAGATGGAAGTGATGCATCTACAAGCTAAGGATTGCCAGCAACACCAGAAGCTAGGAGCAGGCAAGGAAGGATCTTATCCCTAAGCCTTCAGAGAGTGTGGCTGTGATGAAACCTTGGTTTTAAAGTTCTAGCCTCCAGAACTGTCAGAGAATACATTTCTGTTATTTTAAACCACCCAATTTAAACCAGTAAGGAAGGAGTACCTCATTTCTGTCAGGTGGGGAAAAATCCAGACTTTCTATGTGGTATCCACTGACAGTTTGGTTGGGAAGGGGTTGGGTAGTTGTAACCAGCGGGTGGGAAAAAGGTTTGGTTCATTATGTTTCCTTCTCTTACTCTGAAATGGCAGAGGTGTTAAAACACTTCTTACAAACTTCTAAGGATGAATGAGGCTCCCCAATGTGCCTCTACTGGTATGATGGGTTTGGGCCACGGGTTTTCTGTGGTGGTAGCCCGAGTAGGATGGCCGTTGTCTAAAAGTTGTCTCTCTTGATATTTGCCCCCTTCCTGTCCTCTGAGAGAGACAGCAGGCTTTTTTGGGGGCTCTTCTTGTCTGCTTCTATTGGCATTATGGAATTTCTGGCTTTTTAATCTCCAAGTCTGAAGTATATGAGGCAAAAGAAAGCCTGGAGAGGTCACCCTTGTGTTATTCCTCCTGTCCTGTGATCTCTAGCCAATGTGTCTTCTTTTTCCATAGTAGAGTCATCTTATTTTTTATATATATAAAATTTTCGGAGTTTAAGTTGTACTCAGTGAGAGGAGTTGGAAAAATTACATCTATTTCATCTTCCTTGAATTCCAGAAATCCTTTCAATGTATTTTATCTCATGTTCTGAGCTTCACTTACAAACTGTGATTTTAAACAATCTAAACCTCCATTTCTTGTTTCACCAACCAGAGAAAATAGCTTATGAACCCTCATTTGGTAAGAGAAGCACCCTAATACTTCCAAATAAAGTATCCCATAGATAGCCAATCCTCTCTCTTCTTACTCCTTTTTACTTCTTTATCTCTGTTGAGAATATCTTTACTTTTACATTGACAAGATGAATAATATTATTTTGTTAATATGATAGAAGCTGCCATGATTTCTCTACAAGTCAATACTAGGATTTTACAATCAATAAAATATTTTTTATTATTATGACTAGGTAAATGTTGTATACTCTAAGCCTAGTAATAGACTAAGATTACATTTCCTTCTTTGTGGATTAAATATCATAACCACTGTGTCCTTCAATGGAGAATATTTCCTGTTTAAACTTCAAGTATGATTTCTTTTTCCACCCTCCATTTACTTTATTATGCCATTAAATCTTTCCAACTTCTAAATTATATAGTTTCTCTGATTTTCCAATGTCAGCTGATTTCTTCCTGTATAATTTATATTCTATGTTAGATCTACTGTTTTTTTATAATTTATTTTATTTTATTTTATTTTATTTTATTATTATTATACTTTAAGTTTTAGGGTACATGTGCACAATGTGCAGGTTTGTTACATATGTACACATGTGCCATGTTGGTGTGCTGCACCCATTAACTCGTCATTTAGCATTAGGTATATCTCCTAATGCTATCCCTACCCCCTCCTTCCACCCCACAATGGTCCCTGGAGTGTGATGTTCCCCTTCCTGTGTCCATGTGTTCTCATCGTTCAATTCCCACCTATGAGTGAGAACACGCGGTGTTTGGTTTTTTGTTCTTGCGATAGTTTACTGAGAATGATGATTTCCAGTTTCATCCATGTCCCTACAAAGGACATGAACTCATCATTTTTTATGGCTGCATAGTATTCCATGGTGCATATGTGCCACGTTTTCTTAATCCAGTCTATCATTGTTGGACATTTGGGTTGGTTCCAAGTCTTTGCTATTGTGAATAGAGCCGCAATAAACATACGTGTGCATGTGTCTTTATAGCAGCATGATTTATAGTCCTTTGGGTATATACCCAGTAATGGGATGGCTGGGTCAAATGGTATTTCTAGTTCTAGATCTCTGAGGAATCACCACACTGACTTCCACAATGGTTGAACTAGTTTACGGTCCCACCAACAGTGTAAAAGTGTTCCTATTTCTCCACATCCTCTCCAGCACCAGTTGTTTCCTGACTTTTTAATGATTGCCATTCTAACTGGTGTGAGATGGTATCTCATTGTGGTTTTGATTTGCATTTCTCTGATGGCCAGTGATGTTGAGCATTTTTTCATGTGTTTTTTGGCTGCATAAATGTCTTCTTTTGAGAAGTGTCTGTTCATGTCCTTCGCCCACTTTTTGATGGGGTTGTTTGTTTTTCTCTTGTAAATTTGTTTGAGTTCATTGTATATTCTGGATATTAGCCCTTTGTCAGATGAGTAGGTTGTGAAAATGTTCCCCCATTTTGTAGGTTGCCTGTTCACTCTGATGGTAGTTTCTTTTGCTGTGCAGAAGCTCTTGAGTTTAATTAGATCCCATTTGTCAATTTTGTCTTTTGTTGCCATTGCTTTTGGTGTTTTAGACATGAAGTGCTTGCCCATGCCTATGTCCCAAATGGTAATGCCTAGGTTTTCTTCTAGGGTTTTTGTGGTTTCAGGTCTAACATTTAAGTCTTTAATCCATCTTGAATTAAATTTTGTATAAGGTGTAAGGAAGGGATCCAGTTTCAGCTTTCTACATATGGTTAGCCAGTTTTCCCAGCACCATTTATCAAATAGGGAATCCTTTCCCCATTTCTTGTTTTTCTCCGGTTTGTCAAAGATCAGATAGTTGTAGATATGTGGCGTTATTTCTGAGGGCTCTGTTCTGTTCCATTGATCTATATCTCTGTTTTGGTATCACACCGTGATGTTTTGGTTACTGTAGCCTTGTAGTATAGTTTGAAGTCAGGTAGCGTGATGCCTCCAGCTTTGTTCTTTTGGCTTAGGATTGACTTGGCGATGTGGGCTCCTTTTTGGTTCCATATGAACTTTAAAGTGGTTTTTTCCAATTCTGTGAAGAAAGTCATTGGTAGCTTGATGCAGATGGCATTGAATTTATAAATTACCTTGGGCAGTATGGCCATTTTCATGATATTGATTCTTCCTACCCATGAGCATGGGATGTTCTTCAATTTCTTTGTATCCTCTTTTATTTCATTGAGCAGTGGTTTGTAGTTCTCCTTGAAGAGGTCCTTCACGTCCCTTGTAAGTTGGATTCCTAGGTATTTTATTCTCTTTGAAGCAATTGTGAATGGGAGTTCACTCATGATTTGGCTCTCTGTCTGTTATAGGTGTATAAGAATGCTTGTGATTTTTGTACATTGATTTTGTATCCTGAGACTTTGCTGAAGTTGCTTATCAGCTTAAGGAGATTTTGGGCTGAGACAATGGGGTTTTCTAGATATACAATCATGTCATCTGCAAACAGGGACAATTTGACTTCCTCTTTTCCTAATTGAATACCCTTTATTTCCTTCTCCTGCCTAATTGCTCTGGCCAGAACTTCCAACACTATGTTGAATAGGAGTGGTGAGAGAGGGCATCCCTGTCTTGTGCCAGTTTTCAAAGGGAATGCTTCCAGTTTTTGCCCATTCAGTATGATATTGGCTGTGGGTTTGTCATAGATAGCTCTTATTATTTTGAGATATGTCCCATCAATACCTAATTTATTGAGAGTTTTTAGCATGAAGCGTTGTTGAATTTTGTCAAAGGCCTTTTCTGCATCTATTGAGATAATCATGTGGTTTTTGTCTTTGGCTCTGTTTATATGCTGGATTACATTTATTGATTTGTGTACATTGAACCAGCCTTGCATCCCAGGGATGAAGCCCACTTGATCATGGTGGATAAGCTTTTTGATGTGCTGCTGGATTCGTTTTGCCAGTATTTTATTGAGGATTTTTGCATCAATGTTCATCAAGGATATTGGTCTAAAATTCTCTCTTTTGGTTGTGTGTCTGCCAGGCTTTGGTATCAGGATGATGCTGGCCTCATAAAATGAGTTAGGGAGGATTCTCTCTTTTTCTATTGATTGGAATAGTTTCAGAAGGAATGGTACCAGTTCCTTCTTGTACCTCTGGTAGAATTTGGCTGTGAATCCATCTGGTCCTGGACTCCCAAGACTAAACCAGGAAGAAGTTGAATCTCTGAATAGACCAATAACAGGCTCTGAAATTGTGGCAATAATCAATAGCTTACCAACCATTATTCACTTCTTTACTTTCTTCATAGCTTTGTTATCCTCATGTGCACCCTAGAAATTGCTGATAGCCTTGCCATTAACAAATAGACATGTTTTTATGTCTCCTTTAATCTGTAAGTCATTCTCCTATTCTTCTATTTTTCATACAATTTATTTTCCTCCCAAGAGTTTATCTCAGTCTAAATTTTGCATTCTCTTGGTGTAGGTAAAAAGGTTCCTCTGTTCTCAGTATTTCTTGTAAATCGATAGCTGGATCCAGAGACTTGCTTAATCCTGCTGTCAGCACCACAGGTGGCCTGATGTTCTTTCATCAGGAGGCACAAAATGTATAGTTGTCTCTCTTTTTGTGATATTAGTAGCTGTTGGTGCTCAATGCCTAAATTCATTAATTCATATTCTAATGCTATCGCTACTTTTTATTTATTTGTTAGAAAACTTTTATAAAGTGGTACTTTATGTCATTTACTATTTTGTTACTCTGGTACAATTCTCACATAGGAAGAAAGATAGATGGTTGATTTTTTCTTTTATTTAACTTGTTTTAAAAATAATGAATTTATTACCTATTGTCTTCTAAGGAAACGAATTAGATTGAAATATTATTATAAACTCATGGACTTAAACATATTCTGTGAGTTTCAGTCTGTTGAAATTGTATTTATTTTGAGGCTCAAATTGTTTCATCTTTTGTGGAGAGAAGCTTCTTCAAGCTGGTTTCTGAGTTCTTTTGACGTGACCCTAATAGTTTTGAACGGCTTCCTCACTGTCTGAGGATATATGAGGAATGTCTTCTTCATACGACAAGGTGTTTCAGGCTTCTTTGGTTCACTTCTTGCCCCAAACCTGAAATCAGCCAAGAAGTTCTGATTTCTTTTAGTGGTAAATAATATTTTTGATAAAATTTGACTATTAGGAAAAATCATTGCTTCTTTCTTGGCCTTTATACCTAAGTATCTTTGGTGAAGACAGCTAAATTTTCTTCTGTGTGTAAATATGTATTAAATTTAAATTTAAAATTACTTCTATAAGTAATTATATGTTTTATATTTATCATCATTTCTTATATCAATATTCCTTTGGTCACTTTGTTTTCTAAAACTTACACTCAATAGATTTCTCACAAGGGCTCTTGAGAACATTTTTGAGTTCTTACATGTTGGTGACAGTTTGTAAGTGCACTCTATACTTGAAAGAGAGTTTTTGGGATATAAAAATCCTTGGTTCACATTTTTTTTCCTGAAGTATTCTAAATATGTTACTTCATTTACTTTTGGCATTAAACATTACTGTTGAAAAGTCTAATAGTAATCTAATATTTTCCCTTATTAATCTCTTCCTTTTATGCCTAGCTGTTCAAAGGATTTTTACATTTTTTCTTCAAAGTGCAGTCGTTTTAGACTTTCTTGGCATTGGTCATTCTGAGTCAGTATTGTCAGGTATGTGCTTTTCTTGGTTTTGTATGTAGTTTCAAATAACATATTCAAGTTAAGGAGAGTTTTCTTGATTATTCTTTCTTATTTGCTCTTTCCTCTTGATTTGTTTTCTTCTTCAGAGATTCATATGATTTGTACGTTTAATCTTCTTTGCTTATATTCAATATATGTCATCAATTTTTTTTCTCTTGTTACATTTATTTTAGATTTTTAATTTCTTATCCTCTTTACCTTTTGCTTTTCTTAAGGAATAGTTTTTCTGTTTTCTTGTTCTTGGTCTTTCTAATTTTGTCATCATTTCTGATAAATTTTTTTTCTTTCCCAAGTTATATTTCTTAATTTCTAAGTACTTGTAATTCTGACTTCAGTTTTTTCGTATCTACAAATAAGAGATAGTTATTTTCTTTGATAAACCAAGGTCCGGTACTTCAGATAATTAGAATATACTGTGATACATGCATTATAAAAGCAGAGTATATACATAGCACAAAAGAATAAGGGATGAGTAATTCAAATAGATTTAAGTTTTTGAGCTCCATGTTTAAATCACCAGAATATAATGTTTGACATTTCATGTAAAAATTATACCAAGGTAAAAGTGTTTTTATTATTGATAAATATTCCATCTCAGCATAAGATTATTAAGTAAGGTCTGTATTTATTCTTTTTTGCTCAAATGGTGTTTTAAGATATAAATATAGAAATTTTGGCGAGAGCACCAAGATTTGATAAGTGTCACATTGCTCACTGGTATGAGACACTATCGTCATAGTTTTTGTTCTCCAGGACCTGACTCTGATATAGAGGTTAGTCTTCTAGATGTTTATTAAGTAGTGCCATTGGCATCCATATCTGTGAAAGGTAGAAGGATGGAGCAGGACTGGGAAGGGGAAGAAACTGAGCTGTGATGTAGGCCCAGCAGCCTAAGCAAACCCTACAAAATGATCAGTCAAATTTGTTCCATGTTGTGACAAAATAGGTGGTCCTCAATACCTTTGCCTCCATCATGTTGGCCATCCACAAAGTGTGTGACCTTGGGTGGATCAATTCCTAAAGGACTGTTATCTAAAGACTGTTCACAGACAGCATTCCGAGCAATTCGGCAATAAAAGTCCTTTCATGAAAGAGGATATGAGCACCACATCTCCATGTTTACCACTTACAGTGATGAAGGATTTACCGGGGGGTAATCATAATTTGGTTTTCTGCCTCTTACATCTCTCACCCACATCAAGGGTATAAAACAATTGACAATGAGAGATTATTATTATTCTTAAAAAGAAATCTTAGTGTCTTGTGATGCCTTCCCCCACCTCCATCTTCTCAAATCAAGACAATGAGGCTGCAACAGGACCAGGTACAGAGTGCCTCATGTGTCCCCTGCAGTTTAAGTGACATAATGGATTGTTGCTAACATCTTTCTGGAAAATCTACATGATGAGCTATGGGCCAACAAGTCTGTTTAATGGAAGAGTGAAAGAGCAGTATCTTCTGTGGGCAGCTGGCACTCAAAGTGTTTGATGAGGCTCAGGCTGAGCAAGTGTTTCCCAGTTGTGGGACACCTGCAATAGAGATCAGTGTGGGGGTTTCCTGAGAGTTTCATGAGGAAAAACAAGAGAAGAGAAGAGATCTTAGCAGAAAGAAGTTTCCCTTTGAGCCAGGTGCCTAAGGACTAAGGAAAGAGATATATGACCAACTAGGGAGGATGGACCACCTACTCCGTGGAAGTACTTATTGAAGATTTCCAGAGATAAAGGAGGTGGGATCCTTTAAACTGTGCAAAGACCCCATGAGAGACCCTGGCTGCAAGGATCAGAGAATATGAAACAAACTCACCACTGTAAAACATTTCTGTTCCTCCCTTCTTCCAAAGCTGGGAAGGTCATAAATTGAGGTTGGGAGACAATACATAAAAATACACAATAGGAAAAAGAAGTACTCTGACAACACTGACTCTCTTGACTTCAGAACTTTATACCTAATAGTTTTGAACTTGAGAAGAGACTGAATTTAACTCCAGATTAAAGTCACTTCTATTACAGAGAAATGGCCATTTTAATCACTGAAATGAGACTTTATGATAGAGTTACCTGAAGATTCATGTAACTTGTTTCAAATTTCATCCTAGTGAGGAATTAGACCTAGAAAAAAATGGAGAGTTACCTGAAGATTCATGTAACTTACTTCAAATTTCATCCTAGTGAGGAATTAGACCCAGAAAAAAATTTAAGGTATAGTGGAAAAATACGAAAATCACCTTTTCATTACATTCCACAGTATACTTGCTTAGGTAAATGTTTAGACCTTTCAGAGTCCTGCTGTTTCTAAGTTGTTGCCTCTAATTTACTTAGGCAAACTCAACTCAAGGGTTTTCTGAATCCTCAAAGAAAAATTATGTACTATTTAATATAATCAATTGGAAAAGATGTTCAGATTTCTCAGGAGAAGCCTGAGTCTCTGAATTTGCCATAACATTGCATGCTAGCTGTGTTGAAAGTAGAACAATCCTAGGCCAGAAAGTTCTTCAGTGTTACAGAAATGAAAAAGGATATTGGAGAAAGGCAATAATTGTTATTCTGAGAATTGAATCAGCCTTGGGACAGGAAATGTCACTGAGAATTCAGGTCTGTAAGTTGTCATGGGTATATATCTTCCCTAGAAAACACTTATAACCTAGTAATATCAACAACTGAAATCTAATGTCACTTGCTCCCATATTTTAGAATTCAAGTTAAATTATGTCTCTGCCATGAAACCAGGACCTATCAAGCAGCCACTGATTCTTTTCTTCTATTGAATATTCCCTGGATGTGGTACTTATATGACCTTCGACACAAATGGAATCACACTTTGAGTTACATTTAAATTACATTTAAGTAAAATTTTATTTTTATAAAAGTACATACAAAGAGTCAATAACACAGGGCTAATAATAAAAACCAGCATTCTCTGGCTCCATCTCTCCCACTCTTCCCTATACCCAAGTACCTGTCTCCAGAAGAAACCAAGTGCCTCTCTCCAGAAGTAAACAATTTCAACTGTTTTAAATGTTTCCTTTTGTAGTTATTTCCATATTTGTATATAATATACCTAAGTTTTTATTTCTTGATCTTTAATACTAGATTATCAATTCAGTTCCTACTAAGGAAGATGAAAATTTAGCTGCCATACTAATTATGTACCCCATCCCAAATTTTACACTTCCTTTCTCCCATTCTTCTTATGTAGCCCACATTCTTCTTACATTTAATAACTTTTACTAAATAAATATTCAGTATTTATTATGATCATGTAGGTATTGCTTGTACTTACAGTTGTAAAATGTTGTTCAAGTAAAACAGGAACAATTTTAAAGTTTTTTGAGTAGAAAGAAGTTTAACTTCTTCTAGGAAAATAAAGCTGTAAAAAATTATTGGAAATGCAAGTATAGGAGGAAATACGCTACCAATATTTTCAGCTCCCTGTAACTCTGAAGTTGATAATTCCTAGAGAATAATTGAAGTTTCTGGAAGTTGCTACTGCTGCTAACAATCATAGATGTGCATGCACCTAATAACAGAGTTTCAGAGTACGTGAAGCAAATATTGTCAAAGTTAGTTGGAGAAATAGACAATTCCACAATGATGGTTGGAGAGTCTAATACTACTTTCTCAACAATTGAAAAGGCCAGGCACTCATGCCTGTAATCCCAGCAGTTTGGGAGGCTGAGGCAGGAAGCTGACTTGAGCCCAGGAGTTCAAGATCAACATGGGCAACATAGTGAGACCCTATCTTTATAAAAAACATTTAAAAAGTAGGCAGACATGGTGATGCACATCTGTAGTCCCAACCACTCAGGAATCTGAGGTGGGAAGATGACTTGAGGCTGAGAGGTCAAGGCTGCAGTAAGCTATGATTGTGCCACTGCACTCCAGCCTGGGTGACAGAGGGAGAGCCTGTCTCAACAACAACAAGAACAACAACAACAACAGCAACAAAAATCAAAAGAACAACTAAGAAAAAATCCAGCAAAGATAGAATATGTGAACAACATTATCAGCCATCTTGATTTAACTGATGTTCATAGAAGACTAAAATAACAATGGCAGTGAGAGAGGGGACATTACTATAGAACTTACGGATAATAAAAAGGCAACAACAGAATATTAACTTTATGCCAGTGGATTTGACAATCTATTAAGATAAAATGGCTACATTCCTTGAAAAATACAAATTGCTAAAATAGAAATGAGAAATACAAATTACCAAAATAGGAACACAAAACTTGAATAGCTCTATATTAATTAAAGGAGTATGTACTAGTCTGTTCTTGCATTGCTCTAAAGAATTACCTGAGACTGGGTAATTTATGAACAAAAGAGGTTTAATTTACTCACTGCAGGCTGTATAGGAAGCATGGCTGGGAGGCTTCAGGAAACTTACAACCATGTTGATTGGGGGAGAAAGCAGGAGAGAGAGAGAGAGAGAGAGTGAAGGGGGAGGTGATACACACTTTTAAACAACCGTATCTCAGGAGAACTTACTATCACGAGAATAGCAAAGGGGAAGTACACCACCATGATCCATTCGCCTCCCACCAGGTTCCGTCTCCAATATTGGGAACTACAATTTAACCTGAGATTTTGGTGGTGACACAGAGCCAAGCCATATTATTCTACCCCTCGCTCCTCCCAAATATCATGTCCTTCTCACATTTCAAAACACAATCATGCCTTCCCAGCAGTTCCCAGTCTTAACTCATTCCAGTATTCATTCAAAGGCCGAGTCCAAAGTATCATCTGAGACAAGGCAAGTCCCTTCTGCCTATCAGCCCGTAAAATTAAAAACAAGTTAGTTACTTTCAAGATACAATGGGGGTACAGGCATTGGGTAAATAGACCCATTCTAAGAGGGAGAAATCAGCCAAAACACAATGGCTACAGGTCCCATGCAAGTCCAAAACCCACCAGGACAGGCATTAAATCTTAAAGCTCCAAAATAATCTCCTTTGATTCCATGTCTCACATCCAGGCCACACTGATGCAAGGGGTGGGCTCCCCAAGGCCTTGGGCAACTCTGTCCCTGTGGCTCTGCAGGGTACACAGAACCTGTAGCTGCTTTCATGGGCTGGCACTGAGTGCCTGTAGCTTTTCCAGGTGCATGGTGCAAGCTGTCAATGGTTCTACCATTCTGGGGTTTGGAGAATGATGGCCCTCTTCTTACAGTTCCACTACACAGTGCCCCACTGGCGACTCTACATGGGGGCTCCAACCCCACATTTTTTCTCCACATTGCCCTAGTAGAGGTTCTCCATGAGAGCTCTGCCCCTGCAGCAGACTTCTGCTTGGACATCCAGGTGTTTCCATACATCCTCTGAAATCCAGGCTCCCAAATCTTAACTCTTGCCTTCTGTGCACCCACAGGCCCAACACCACATGGAAGCTGCCAAGGCTTGGGGCTTGAACCCTCTGAAGCAATGGCCTGAGCTGTACCTTGGCCCCTTTTAGCCATGGCTGTAGCTGGAGTGGCTGAAATATAGGGCACCATGTCTTGAGGCTGCACAGAACATTGGGGCCCTGGGCCTGACGTAGGAGACCATTTTTTTCCTTCCTAGGCCTCCAGGCCTGTGATAATAGTGGCTGACGTGAAGGTCTCTGAAATGCCCCAGAGACATTTTCCTCACTATCTTGGCTATTAACATTCATCTCTTCTTTACTTTTGTAAATTTCTGCAGCTGGCTTGAATTTATCCACTGAAAATAGGGTTTTCCTTTCTACCACGTGGTCAGACTACAAATATTCTAAACTTTTATGCTCTCCTTCCCTTTTAAATGTAACTTCCAGGTTCAGACCACCTCTTTGCAAATGCATGTGAGTATATGCTGTTAGAAGGAGCCAGGTCAAATCTTGAATGCTTTGCTGCTTAGAAATTTATTCTGCCAGAAGCTTAGAAGTTTCTTCTGCCAGATATCCTAAATCATCTCTCTCAAGTTCAAAGTTCTGCAGATATCTAGAGCAGGGGCACAATGCCACCAGTCTCTTTGCTAAAGCATAGCAAGAGTGACCTTTATTCCAGTTCCCAGTAAGTTTCTCATCTACATCTGAGACCACCTTAGCCTGGACTTTATTGTCCATATCACTATCAGCATTTTGGTTACAACCATTCAACAAGTCTCTAGGAAGTTCAAAATTTTCTCTCATCTTCCTACCTTCTTCTAATCCCTCCAAATTGTTCCAACTTTCACCCATTACCCAGTTCCAAAGTTGCTTCCACATTTTCAGGTATCTTTATAACAATACCCCACTCCTGGTACCAATTTTTTTGTAGTAGTCCATTCTTACACTGCTATAAGGACTACCTGAGACTGGGTAATTTATGAAGAAGGGAAGATTAATTGACTCACAGTTCCACAGGCTATACAGGAAGCACGGCTGGGAGACCTTAGGAAACTTTCAACTGTGACAGAAGGGCAGAGGGGAAGCAAGCACATCTCTACATCATGGCAGGAGAGAAAGAGATCATGAAGGGGGAAGTGCTACACCTTTAAACAACAAGATCTCATAAGAACTCACTCATGGCCAGGTGCGGTGGCTTATGCCTGTAATCCCAGCACTTTGGGAGGCCAAGGCAGGCAGATCACGAGGTCAGGAGATCAAGACCATCCTGGCCAACATGGTGAAACCCTGTCTCTACTAAAAAAAAAATACAAAAAATTGGCTGGACATGGTGGCGGGTACCTGTAGTCTCAGCTACTTGGGAGGCTGAGGCAGGAGAATGGCGTGAACCCAGGAGGTGGAGCTTGCAGTGAGCCGAGATTGCACCACTGCACTCCAGCCTGGGCAGCAGAGTGAGACACTGTCTCAAAAAAAAAAAAAAAAAAAAAAAAAGAGAGAGAACTCACTCACTATCACGAGAACAGCAAGGGGGAAAACCATCCCCATGGTCCAGTCACCTCCCGCCGGGTCTATCCCTCAACATTGGGAATTACAGTTTGACATGACATTTGGGAGGGGATATAGAGCCAAATCATATCAGAGTGGAATTTATGACTTGAAATTTTCCCATACAGAAAACGCTAGTCCTAGATGGCTCTTATCAAATACGTAAAAAAGAAAATAAAACTACTCTTATAAAACTCTTTCAAAAATGAAGGAGGAGGAAAAACTTTTCATCTTATTTTATGAGGCCACTATTACCTTGTTACCCAAACCAGAGAAAAAGTCCAGAAAAGACAGAACTACGGACTAGTATCTGTCATGAACATGGACAGAGAGTCCTTTTCAAAAAGTTCGCAAATCAAATCTAATTGTATATATGAAGGATAAGACATGATTATGGGGAAGTGGGGTTTCATTCCAGAAAAGCAAGATTGATTTAATATTTGAAAATCAATTAATGTAACTCACCATATTAATAAAATAAAGAGGAAGAAAACATACAGTCACTTCGAAAGTTGCCAAAAACATTTTACAACATTCAACACTTATTCATAATTAAAATAATCTCAATGAATGATGATTTTTAGAAAGAAAATTTCTTGACCTGGTCAAGACCAAAAAAACTACTGCACATATCAGTGATGAAAAGTTTTGTGCTTCCTGCGTAAGATCAGGAATAAATTAAGAATTTCTGCTTCAGCACTTCTATATTTATAATTTTACTAGACATCCTAGCCAGTGTAGTAAAGCAAGGAAAAAAAGGTATAAACATTGGAAAAGAAAAAGCAAAGTGTTACTATTTGCAGACAATATGAGCTTATGTAATCTACAAAAAAGCTAGTAGGACTAATGAATTAATTTAATACGGTTGTAGGATAAAGGCCAATATTCAAAACCCAGTAATATTTCTATGTTCTAACAATAAACATTTAGAAAATGAAATAAAACATACTATTGACAATAGCATAAAATTAGGAATAAATTTAATAAATGATGTAGAAAAGTTGCCAAGGGTAATTAATAAATGGAGACTTATACCCTGTTAATCAATTTATAGAGTCAATATTGTTAAGATAACAATTCTACCCAAAGTAATCTGCAGATTCAGTGAAATGTCAAACTATTAGCAAGGCTTTTTTTAAAAAAAAGAAATTGACATGGTGACTTTAAAATTTATATAAATAGGCAAAATACATGGATATCCAAAACAATTTTTAAAAAGAGAAAGAGCATAAACTCCCTCACTTCCAGACCTACTATAAAGCTGTAGTAATTAAGACAGTGTGGTATGGTGTAAACAGATAAAATGATCCATGGAACAGAATAGAGTTAAAAAACGAATCCATACTTACATGCTTAATTGATTTTCCACAACGTCCTCAGATATTCCTATGGGGAAAATACATCCTTTTCAATAAATGCTGCTGGGAAAAATTGGATATATGTTTGGGAAAAAATAACCTAGGCTCTTACTGTATGTTGCACAAAAATTAATTCACAATGGATCATAGACTTAAATGTAAGTGATAAAATGCTTAAACTTTCAGAACTATAAATAACTAGGGAGTTGGAGAGAGAATGTGGGAAGAGTTGAGGTGTTAGTTGTATTCGAGATATGTTATTTTTTAAATGATCTGAACACATTTGCAGCCAAAAGTTACAGTGGTGAAATTTGAACGAGGTTACATGAATGTTTGTGAGAATCTGTGCTTTCCTTTGTATATAAAATATTTACTGATTAAGGTATAGTAATAAATTACAATGAAGAAGAATAATGAAGTAATTAGTAATGAAGATTATGTATAAAATAATAAAGTTTCGTAGTTAAAATTCTAGGGAGATAGATTTGACTATGAAAAACTCAAGATTTGGGTATGGTAAAAAACACTATACACATAATTAAAAGACAAAATTGTATAATAATTAGCAACACATGTAAGAGTCAAAAGGTTAGTAAACTTAAAATATAAGGTTGCTTTAAAATCATCACAAAAGATGGATGCCAGAAGAAAAAAAAAGAACCAACAACATGGACAATAAATTCACAAAAATAAAACTAAGTATAAAATGATGATTTTATTAGTAATTGAATTCTGAGAATAGGGAGCACTTTTTGTATATCTGATGAGCAAGAATGAAACATGATGGTGCTCACAGTTGGCAAAGTTGTGAGAAAAGGCTCAGCCTTATACTTTGCTTCTGAAGATTAGATGGTTCAACCCTTTTCTTAGACAATTTGGCAATATGGAAAAAGATCATTAAAAATCAAACACAATTTGACCCAGAAATTTCACTTCTAGGAGGCAGCATATTGTTGAGAGTGCCTGCTCCCAGGAGCTAGAATTCCTTGTTTAAATTCTGGCTCCACAACTTCCTATGCAGCTTTGGAAATGATATTTCAGCTCTTTGGGACTCAATTTCCCTAATCTGTAAAATTTGGGAAAATAACTCCTAGGAATGTTGTGATGCTTATAATTTGTAAATACCTGTAAAGGTAACTTAGAACAGTATTTGTCACATAGTGAGTGTTATGATATAAGTGTTTGTTCCTCCTCCTCCTTCTTCCCATCATTTTATCAGACTAAAACTTTTAGCCAGCTTTTGCCTGACCTCTAACTTGGATTCTGAAGGGCAGTTTCTCTTTCAAGATGGCCTCAGCAACATCTTCTTGGGCTGCTGCTTGGCCCTTTAGCAGAACTCTTTGGCTGTTTCTTAGTTGCAGCTTCTGTCGTCCTGTGAACCCTGACCCCCTCTTCCTTTAGTGCCATTTAATTGCCTGGACTTCAAATTCACCCATCCTCTGCATCTATTTCTATCCACCCAGTCATTAACCCTGGCCTGGCAACTTGCATCCCTTCCTGGATTCCCCCTTGTCACATGCTTGCAACTTAGACATATTACAGGAGACATCTGTTGACTGCAGTTGGCTTATTCTTTGTTCACACAAGCTGAAATATGGGCAAAAGGGACAATGCTGAAAGAGGCTTGGTGAAAGATTCTCTCCTTTCCATGTATGTAAATTAGGCATTCCCTCAGGGAAGACTTAGAACCTATAATTCCAAACATGTAAAATGTTTCCATTCCTTGTATTATTTAGATGGTGACTCATATAACTTTTCATCACTCATCAGCACATAATTGTGGAATACATAATCTATGTCAGGTACTGGGCCAGGCACAGAGGATGCAAGTTCGAACAAGACATGAGCTTGGCCCTCAAGCAATCACACAGACCATCATGTAAACAAAACAATTACAATGTAGTGGGATAAGGAAAAGCATAGCGTTATACACATGTTTCCATGGTGGCACAGAGAACGGAGTGGCTAGCCTGGTCTGAGCCGAGTGGTGAGTTTACAGAGGACTTGATTTTGAGGGTTTTCCAGGTAGCCTGGAGTACAAGTCGCATCATGAGACTGGCTTGCACAAAAGCACCAAACTGTACCAGAAGCCTGGTTTTCTCTGTAATGGCGATAGCTGGTATGGCTGGAGCAGGAGGTGGAAATTGGCATGATATGAATCTGAGCATCAGCAGGAGGCCACATTGTAGAGGACACTGCTTGTCAAAGATGAGATGTAATTTTTAAGATAATGAGAGTTTTAAGGAGGGAACTGACAAGATCAGATTTGTGTTTTTATTAAGACAATTTGGGGTATGGTGTGGAAGATGGATTGCAGATGGAGAGATGAAATTGGAACCTTCTGTAATAGCTTAAGGGTGATGAAGAGGGGCATATCTGGAAGAGCGGAGGTGGGGGAAGGAGAGGCAGAGATACACTTATTTGGCAGAACCTGGTGATAAATCATATTGGATGGTGAGAATATTGAAAAGCATGACTCTTCGATGTCTGACTCAGGTCACCAGGTGGATAATAGACTCATTAACTGAAGTAGGTTATATAGGAGAACATCTGGTTCAATGGGTGATAAATATACTGAGTTAAGTTTGGAAATGCTGAATTTGAGATGGCTGTGGGACGTTCATAGGGAAATATCCAGAATGGCAATAAAAATACAGGTCTGTTGCACAAGATCAGAAGCATGAAGTGGGGATGTCAATTTGGGAAACATCATCATATACAGAGCATTTAAAAGTACCAGATCAGATGAATTTGCCCAGTGTGAGCATGAAGAGCGAGGAGTTAAGTACACTGAAATGAAATTGTGGAGAATATAATATGCAGATGGATACAGAACAGCTCTTTCCAGGCATTGGTCATATCACAGTCTAGGTGAAGGGCAACCCCAGAAGTTGTGTAGTGCACAACCTGTGTGACTGTATGTGGCAACTGGCGAAAGAGAAAGCACTTGTATAAGGCTAAGAAAGACTAGTATTAGAAATAGGAACAGAACTGGGAATGAACGTGACACAGAAGCCACAGAATATTTCTCTAGGAGGCAGCAGTAAACTACGTCTGAAAACTCTGAAGTGATCTAGTAGTTTAACCCTAAGGGTCTGCTTGATAGGTATTTTTTGGTGACCTTGGGGAGACAGATTTCCACACGTTGGTGGGGACAGAAGTCCTAACTCCGAAGGTTGAAGTGTGATTGAAGGCGAGGCAGTGGAGGCTACAAATGGAGGCCACTCTCCACTGTTGCGTCTGCGAAGAGGAGAGGAGGGTGGCTAAAAGGGGCGGAGCGTCACGGAAGGGTTTTTCTGCACATGGTTATGAGTCAGGCAGGAGTAAAAGGCAGAGGGCTGGTTGGTAAGGAAGGAAGAAGGTGCCACAAAGAGAGTTTGGCAGGAAAAGTGAGAAAGGAGGGAGATTAAGGTGAAAACAAAAAAAGGAATTGAACCAGTCACCACCATCATCCAAAACAAGGTCCTTTCCCTCCAGCCCTGAGAAGGTGGCATCAGTCATGGTGTGGCACCGAGGTCTCCACAAGGGATTGTCCCAGTCAGGAGAACGTGTCAACCGTGTGCCAGAGGGGGGCTTACCCCTGTGGGAGGGGCTGTCCGAGGGTCTGCAGTGTCCCCTGCTCTAGAACTTGTTCTCCCTGAATCCTGTCCCCTCCTGGCTATCTGCTCTCCTCCCTCCATCGTGCCCTCTATGCTGTGTGCAGGAGGCTCCGCACATCTCTAACTGGAAGTGAACACTTCATCACGAATGAATGGAGTGCTCACCAAGTGTCAGGCCGACTCCAGACATGGCGGGTACAGCAGGACTAAATTAGACGGTGTTTCTTCTCACAGTCTAGACATGGTTGGTGGGTGACAGCGTCAGTATATACTGTGGAGGGTGGTGAGAGCTATGAACAAAATGCAACAAAGAGTGGTAACAGGGATAGAGTAACATGGGTTCAGTTGGGGGAGGGCTTCTCTGATTGGTGACATTTGAGCAGAGACCCTCAGTAGTGAGAGAGGGGGCCCAGGGCAAGAGGAAGTGCAAAGGCCACAGGGTGGGCACCTGCCTGGACCTTTGGGGAGCTGCCAGCAGTCTAGAGGGTGGGAAAGGGTCCATCACATATGGCCTCCCACCCCGCGGTGAGAACTTTAATTTTACTGAGACCAAGGAGAAGTCATTGGACCGCGTGTCCTTCAAGGCTGTCTCTGGCAGTGGGAGGAAGACGCTGCAGTGGGAATGGAGGCAGCAAGGCCAGGCTGAAGGCTCATCAGGAACAACCAGAAAGAGGTGATTCTTCCTGATGCTCACACTTTGGCCCTCTTGCTCTGGCTTTGCCCATGAAGCACTTTGTTAATGTGCAGTTTTTAATTTACTTTTAAAGTGTTACTGTCTATGGATTTTCCCAGTCAAAAGACACTGAAGGTCGTCTGACACAGCATCCAAAAATGCTTCCTGGGGAAGATAGACCAAGACGTTGCTGCGACAGGCTCCAAGAGGAAGAGTGGTAGCAGGCTATAACACAGAGGATAATCTTGTCTCCAAAAGAGGTAATGAGTGAGAAGAGCAATGATAGAAATAATTTAAAAGCTTTGGCTAAAAAACTGTTTCCCTCCAATAGATTACCATTCCCTGAGTCACTACCTCTACAGATAAGTTTGCCAGATAAAATACAAGGCACCCAGTGAAATTTGAAGTTGAGATCAACAATGAATAATTTTTTGGCACATGTATTTCATGCAATATTTGAAATAATGTATTTTTATCGGTTAAATATGGCAATTTTACCTACAGATGGAGACTGCATTTCAGGCAGATAGTTTTATGGGGTATTAAACTATTAGATCTCTTCAGAGCTTTCAGGCATAGTTTCTTCCTCCCTCCTAGAGAAATATTCTTCTCCCAAGGCTTCTGCGTCACATTCTTTCCCACTTGTGTTCCTATCTCTAATACTAGTCTTTCTTAGCCTTATACAAGTACTTTCTCTTTACCCAATTGCCATATACAATCACACAGGTTGTGTGCTACACAACTTCTGGGGTATGCCCTTCACCTAGAGTGATATGACTGGTTCCCATAAACATGCAGTGTACAACCTGCACAACTGTACTGAGCAGCTTGGCATCCAGTCTACATGTTAATAGTCTCCACAATTTTATCTCAGTACACTGAACTTTTGCTCGTACTGGACAAATTCATCTGACCTGATAATTTTTAATACTATAAATATGCATATTTTCAATATATGATATCACACTGTGAAATAAAGTTTTGAGAACTTTTTTTTTTCACATAGCATCATTTTTTAGGCTACTCTATAGTTTCCAAAATAATTTTTAAAATTACATAATTATCTTCACCAGTTCTTCATATGGACACACTATGATTTATTCAAGCCTTCCCTATATTCTAAGGCATTTTTAAGCATAACAATTTAATTAAACAAGTAGTATTCTGAGGATATGACCAAAGTGCATTTTGATTTTTGTATCTCAAGGTTTTTCCCATCCCGTGGCAGGACCCATGACTTCTCTGTTATGTCCTAGGTAATAGAAGCTCTTCGGACTTTCCATTTGATTATAGACTACACAGTCTTGTGTTTATTTCAAAACTTCTGAACTTGATTTAGAGTTAAACATTCTCCTTTCTGCCAGCTACCTGCAGAAAAGAAGTCACTGTCTGGAGAGTGAGGGTGAACTGTCTTCCTGCACACTGGGCCTGAATGCTGTTAAAAACTGATGATTTCCCCCGTGACTTTCTGTCTGTACCCCCACGATCTTCCCACCAGGATTCTCTTTTGTCCCCCTGCCCTGTGACATGTTTCCTGTTGGAAAAGATCCTATTAAAATGACCCCAGGTCTACTTGCCTTCTCAGGATGCCACATCTGATCTTTCAGCCCCAGGCAGTTTTGAAGAGACATCACTCTCTGGAAATCTTTGCAGGGACATATGCTATCCTTTCTCTTCAGTAAATACTCAGCAGTGGAAAGGCGGGGTCATATTTGGAGTGACAGTTTTATATTCCCACCAGCAGTGTAGGAGAGTTCCAGTTAATCTACACACCCACCAACACTTGGTATGGTGCCCTTTTAATTTTAGCTATTCTAATAGATGTGCAGGGGCATCACACTGTGATTTTAATGTTCATTGCCCTGATGACTAATGATATGACAGTTTTCTTGTTACTCACAGCCAGAGTATATAATACTAGGAATGCAGATGTTTTGCAAGTCCTCTTTGGGCAGGGGGAGGGCAGAAGAGCTGATAGAACTATGGACAAGAAAGATCAGGACGAGGAAGCAGAGCGAGGGAACTGTAGTCATGAAGGTCGTGGTCGGAGGTGCAGACACCTTCAAAGACCAGACCCGATGGTGGGCATCTGTTAAACAAGACTAGCGATTTGGGGAATTGGGAGGCTTCAGCTGGCCCAAAGGAGAGCATAAAGCTCAGACTTCATTCCCCTGCTGCTCTGAGATGCTTGGAAGGAGAAGGTAGAGGGGAACCCCATTGGAGGACATCATTCCTGATATGAGCCTGAACTTTGAATTGACTGAATGTTTACTCAAAAGAGACTGCTTTAAAGCCAAAAGGATGAGCTCACCAAGGAGGATATAGAACAAGGACCAAGCTGGCTCAATGTGAAGAGGTGAGGACAGGTGATTACACAAGGAGCCACTCTTGGTGGCTGGGTGCTATGTGGCCCCTTGGTCATGATGGATTCATGAGTCAAGTTTAAAGCCAAGTCAGGAATGGGCATCACACTGATTAATTCAGAGTGCATTCTCAAAGAATACCTCTAATCTCCTTTTATAAGTCTATATTTAAGCTTATTTTTTCATCCCATACTTGTGCAGTTGTTTCATGGATTCCAAATCAATAAGCTTTTTCTGTATCATATTTTTATCTTGTTGAATTTGGATTATATTTGAGTCTGTTAAAGGCCTTTCATATTCTGATTTAGTCACTGATAGGACACACTGTTGAAAAATCACAAAAGTTTGGAGACAATGTTAATGCTGATATTCAGTCTCTTATGGGCCTTAGGAAGATCACTCGGTTTTCTTCTCTGCAAAATGCAACATGTATAATGATATAATGTGAATTAAAGTATTCAATAAATAGTGGTGGTAATCAGTGGTGTGCTGGTAAATGTTTAACAACTGATTCTGTTCAGTGCTTATCAATTTCTGTGTTGTAAATCCTAATGTTATGGCTGATGTCAAACTACATTGTGATGCCACTGGGGATGAGGTTGGGCAGAGATGAGCACAATCTGCTCTTCTGAGCTGGGGCCAGCCAGCTCGCGCATCCCACTGATGGCAGTTGTATTTTGATTCTGTCAGCTAAAGTATTGGATCTTGTCATCTGTAAATATATGAGCATTACTTTAATATTTTTATCCAAATCTCAATGAATGTTTCTACTGAACAGGAAGGAGATTGGTAATTTGCCCAGGAGGACTCCATCAGGTTGTTACCAGTCTATTTCTGTGAACTTTAAAATTTCTTATCAATCAGTTTTTAATCAACATCATTACAACTTGATTCACTCAATATTTGTCCGTCTTGACTAAGGCCATCTTGAAATTTTTTAAAATCCTGTGTTGAAGTTGAATTACATTTTTTCTACATTTCCTAACCTGGCAGTTCTCAGCACTGACCACCGTTAGAATCACCTGAGAAACCTTGAGGATACACTTAAGATACACTGAAGGCCCAGCCCAGGGTGGGCTACATAATTTGTAGGGATGAGTACATAATGGAAATGCAGGGCCACTTGTTCAAAAATTATTAAGAATTTCAAAATGGTGATTTTGCAGAGCATGAAACCAAGTGTGGGCCCTTCTGAGCCTGGGACCCTGTGCAACTGTACAGGCTGGGCACCCATGAAGTAGCCTATTCTAGTCATTTAATCATTGGTTTTCCAAGGTGAAATATGGGAATTCACACTGTTTAAAATCTTTCCAGGTGGCTCTAATGTGTAGTCAGAGTTGAGAACTTGATGGTCCTCAAACTTATTGCAGTGGAATCCGAGGTTGTTAAAACACAGATGGCTGAGCCCCACCTTAGAGTTTCTGACTCAATAGGCCTGGGATGGGGCACTAGAATTTGCATTTCCTTCAAGATCCCAGGGGATGCTGATGCTGCTAGCCCGGGAACCGCATTCTGAGAATCATTGACCTCAAGGGTGAAGTGCCGAGCCCTTGTATGGTATGCATTGTCTTTATGATCTGACTCCTGCCTGCCTCCAGGTGGTGGAGTCTTAAACTCAAGCCACGTGGAGCTCCTCACCAATCCTCAAATTCCCCATGCTCTTGCATGCCTTCATGCAAGAGCTGTAGTTCTTGTGTCTGCAGGAAAATTTCTGTTCCTCCCTTAAGGATTCCCTTCTCCAGGCCCTCTTCCTGTGCTTGGAGGCAGAAAGCCTTCTATTCTCTGCTGTGTGTCAGCACTCATTGTGCTCACAGTCTACTCGTGTGTGTCTCTGAGAGCAGATGACTGTGTCTTTCATCTTTGTCTTCTCAGGGTCTGACACACTGTGAGCATTTAATAAGGATGCTCACATCTTTATTAAATGTGTACATGGAGAGAATAATTTAATTATGTGTTCTGAGTAAATACATGATCGTTCTTCATGATTACTATTGTCTGGATAGGATCTAAGAAAGAGTGAAGGAGTTTGTTTTCCTCTAATCCTTACAAGGTGACTTAAAAATGCATGCTGATGATGCCAAAGAGAACTGGGCTAGGGATAGAGATCAATTGTTGTAGATCCCTTTCTACAGGTGGAAAAACACATCACATTCTTGACTGAATCAGCATTTTGATTTTTGCCTTTAGCGAAGAGCTTTTTAATGAACAACTTCAACCCTAAGTCTATTACCGTCATGTTTTATATGGAATGAGACAACCTTTTGCAAAGAGCAATGGTAGCTTAAGAAAAAAATCCATCAATATTTAGGGTTTTGTTTTTCCCCTGACTGCATGTGACTGAACATTGATTGGACTGAGAAATGATGTGAAAAAGAGAATATGAACATATATGTATTGTGAAGGGATTAATGAGCAAATATCCAAAGTTTTTTGGTCAGTTGTTGGTCCATAAAGCCCTGTTTTAAAGTGTGTGTGGGAGTGTGTGTGTGTGTGTGGTTTGTGTGGGGCTGTGTGTGTGATTGTGTGTGTGTGTGTGTGGGGTATGGGTGGGATTATGTGTGTGTGATTGTGTGTATTTGTGTGTGGTATGGTGGGATATGTGTGTGATTGTGTGTGTGCGTGTGAGTGGTATGTGTGGGGCTGTCTGTGTGTGTGATGTGTGGGTTGGATGGAGGTGGTGAGGAAAAGAGGTTGCTTGAGGTTTCTCCCTCGAGGGATCATGCACACCCACATAAAATCCAAATATAATAAATTTTGGAATGCAAGCACAGATTATCCATCTAGCTGCAGAGGTGGAAGGCTGCCTTCAGACATGGAAAATGACAGATAATTATCCAGTCTTTTGACAGCATGTCTGCTACCTAATAATTCAAACTACTGGTATGAAGAAGAAAGCCAAGAATCCTGATGAAGTTAGAAGAGAAGCTTAACAATTTGCCTCCACCTTCTGCATTGGAGTCTATTCTTCTATATTTAGCTGCAGAAGTGGTGAAAGGTAGCCAAGCAGAGAACAACCCAGATACTTAGGGGAGCTGCAGTTTTATCCTTTGGTTCGTGTGTAGCACCTTTCTTTCAGTTCAGTTCATGTGTAGCTCCTTTTTCTACAAATGTTAAGAAAAAGTGCAATTCCAAAGAATAGTCAAATAATAAGAATCCCTTACATTTGCAGAATGCTTCAGAAGTTAAAAGAGATCTCATTTATTTCTTAGAACACTAACCCTGTAGGGAAGCCAAGATGGGCATCATTGTCTGTTTTATACAGATTGGGGCATGCAAGGCCATGCAAAATGATCACTGGCGTAGCTAACAAGAATCTACATTTCAGATTCCTTGTCCACGTAGTCCACTTTAAATTAAAATACAGCGCTACTTTTATATTCATGGGGTTAGGTTTTTCATAAGGAGCACTTAAAACAGTGCCCCAGCAATTTCATTGGAAGTAATCTGATCAGTGTAGATTGATTTCACAAATTCCCTTTTCATCAAAAAGGAGTTTTAAGGAAAGAATTACGTAGATAGTTTTCTCAAATCTTTACTTGATTTTGCTTCAATTTACTCACACGTTCTTTATTTATTACCTTGCTTTCCTACATATGATCTGATTTAACAAACTATGAATGATACATAAATCACTATCATCAGCACAATCAGCCCTTATTCAGAGCAGGGATCCAGCCAGGGGCCACAAATGCATTGTGACATTCCTATCTTATTAGTTATCTGATTTAGGTCCCCAGGAAGAGATTTATCATTAGATTGTATGATAAACATTCTTTACTTGTCTTTTTCTCTAATTGTTAAAACACACACAGACTCACATGCTCCTGAGTTACTGAGGAAAATTGAATAGGTGCCTATAACACAGGTTTGACAATATAGGAAAACTCCTAAAAATGTTTTCCTGGATTCCAAGTGAACCTAGTTGAAGGACGATATGTAATGAACTAAAGCTCAGTGCCTTATATGTTTTCTCACAAGAAAACCAATTAATTATTCAAGAAATGAAGAGGAATTTATGAAAAATTTCTAAAACCTATTTTTATTCAAGCCTTTGTACTAAATATTGAAATGATGTCAGAACTTTCCTTTATATTTTTGGTTGAAATGAGTATAAATAACAATAATTCCCAAAGGGATTTCTCTTTTATTTTACAAGTGAAAATACCGGCAATGCTGTCTCTGGGGCAGACGGAAAGAGAAAACTTTCCTAAGTTCGCCTCCTGCACATCATTCCCTTTGACCAGGTTCAAAGTAGCTCACACTGGTGTTCTCCTGCTTTGAGAAAAAGCCAAGACTTTTGTTAAAGCCATTAGGAATCGCTGCTGGGGATATGGCCATGTCCCAGGCAGGCGGTGGGGTCCCTGCTCAGTCACACTGGGCCCATCAGTCTTCCGAGGTGAAGCCAGCAGAGGAACGATCTCCCTTTTATCCTCCCATTTCCAGGACTCCCTGGACAGCCCTGAGCAGCCTTGTGCATAGACAGCTCTGAGAAAATAATCTCATCCATGCCGGACATCTCCAGTGATCCTAGAGAAAAGTGAGAATCTCTCGAGGGCCAAGCATGGCAGGATCTTGCACCCACAATGTAATGTCTGGTCCCTACAGTCCCAGTGTGCTTTGCTCTTTCTCTCCTTCATGCTTTTCTCAAGCCATTCATCCAAAATTCTCTTCTGTTCATCCTTCCTTCCAGAGCTAGCTTGTGATGCTTCCTCCACAAAGTCTTGGAGAACTAACCAGTCTTCACTTGCACATCTGGGATAGGATTTTTCTGAAGACCAAAATAGCTTATTCTAATTTGAACCCAGGGCAAAAGGCCAGTCTGCTGTAACTATCATTTCACAAAACCACCCAAACTAATCAAAATTGAGTTTCCCTCATCCCGAGTTCCATTTGGAACTATGACTCCAGGGAATCCTGCAGATGCTAAATCCTGTTTTCCTTGGCCTCTGCCCCAAAAGCCCGCTGGTCATGGAGCACCCCTCATGCTCCAGACCCCCTTTCATTACCTCCTTTCCTCCAAATTTTCCATGGTGCCCGCTGTCACCCCTGTTCCAAGAGGAAACATGTTCCCTCACTGATGACTCTTCTTAAAATGCAAACCCTTGTCTTGATCGTAGTCCCTGCTTATTTTTCAAGAAGGTTCACCTGCTCATTTCTACTGTGGGAAAGTAAAAGGTCAGGAGACAGATAGTACTCAACATTGTACCTCACGCTCTGCTCTTGCCTCTATACTGTATCCCTTTTGGCTCCTCTTCCCTCTTCTAATTCATCGATTGTCCGCCATCCAACGCTAACTCTGCCCTCACCCAGAGTGATCCTGAAGGCCAGGGAATAACCTAGATACAGCAGTATCTGTGCTGTAGATATTGACTGATGACTGATCTCCTACTTTATAGAGAAAATAGAAGTCGTGTTTGAAACTTTCTCTATTTCTTACCCACCGTAACGTTTCTCATTTTACATTTATCATTTGGTCTGGTTTTTGTGAACGAGGTAGGTCCAGGATGAATAATCTCCACTTTGGATTCTATTCTTTCTCTGTTCCCTTTTCTATTCTAGTAACTGCCCATGCTCCTTTACTGGCTCCATCTCTATGCCCTTTTCCTCTTTGGCACACTTTGTCCACACCATCTCAAACCACTTAACACACCTCCCCACCATTTCTTCTTCCTTCATTACTGCTTCCTCTTTCTCACAATCACATAACGACACCCAAAATTTTCCTTCTACTCCTGCCATTTTGCTGAAAATGCTCTTGTCAAAGTCACCTTCCAGCTATTAAATTCAGAGAAATATTTTCAGTCCTTATCTGGCTCCACATCCCTGCACTATATTTCACTGTTGGTCAATTTCTTCATGAAACTCTATCCTTCTTCTTCCTCTTCCTCTACCCTCCAGGATATCAGACTGTATTGGTTTCCCTATCTGGTCTTTCTTTCTCTCTTAGTTTGGTTTCTCCTTCTAAGATGGGAGGGCAATTTTTTGATATGGGTAATATTTTTTGGGGGTGGGATAGGGAATGTAAGTAATTTATTTGGAAAATGATCCCAGAAAGCACAAGCAAGGAAATGTGAAATGGGAAATGCGAAGGAGAGAAAAAAAAAAAGGAAGGGTATGATTGTGAACAGATTAGTGAGGGGAGGCTCCTTTTCCATGGGGTCTCTGATGAGCCCTGCAGAACACAGCTCAGAATTGTCCCACCAAGGATGGGAAGCTGGATTATTTTTCCACCTGAATTTGTAGGATGTCCCTGCACTTGCAGAGGAAGTTCCCTGGCACCGGAGAAAGCCCTCCGGCAGTGAAGCAGAGAAGTGGGAGGCTGTCAGCCCTCAGGAACTCTCCAGCACAGCTGCAAGTGAACTACTTGGATGTGGGCAGGGGCAGGGAAGTGGCAGGCATTCACAGTCGCTGGATCCTTTGTGAGCTGTATTTCTCTTCTGATATGGTTTGGCTGTGCCCCCCACCAAATCTCATCTTGAATTGTAGTTCCTGTAATCCCCATGTGTGGTGGGAGCAGCGTGGTGGGAGGTAATTGAATCATGGGGGCGGTTTCCCCCATACTATTCTCATAATAGTGAGTGAGTTATCATGAGATCTGATGGTTTTATAAGGGGCTTCCCCCTTCGCTCGGTTCTCATTCTTCTTCTGCCTGCCACCATGTGAAGAAAGATGTATTGGTTTCCCCTTCCACCATGATTGTAAGTTTCCTGAGGCCTCCAAAACCAGGCTGCACTGTGAGTCAATTAAACCTCTGTCCTTTATAAATTACCCAGCCTTGGGTATGTCTGTGTTAGCAACGTGAGAATGGACTAATACATCTTCCCTTCCCTTAAATGTTGGTTTCCCTGGTGTTCTGTCCTTGCTCCATTTCCTCTCTCTCTCCGTTCACCTCCCAGGAGCGCTCATCCACTTTCACGCCTTTAATTACCTCTTAATTCTGAAATATGTATTTTCTACTCAGGTACATCTCCTGAGTTTTAGGCACATATATCCAGTTGGCTGTGGAAATCTCCTCTTGTGTGTACCATGGGCATCTTCACCTACACGAAGTTGAATTCATCATGTCCCTGGGCAATTCTCTCTCCATCCCTAGACTCCAAAGTCACTTCCACTCCATGGATATCTCTAGGAGAATGGCACAACCAGGTACACAGTTGTCAAAGTGAGAAAACCCAGAGAGAAGCCATCCTTGAAGCCACGCTCTCTGTTAGCATCACATCAATTGCTGAATTTCATCAAAACTAGCTATCTTTAGTCTGACTTCTCTCCTCTTCCACAGGCATTAGTTCAAGCTCCTATCAATAAAGTCCCTTTCCAAAATAGATCTCCCTCCTGCAGCCTCACTCCCCATGTAAATATGACTTAGCGCCCAACTAGGTTGTAATATGCTTATGAAAGGAGACCTGATATTAATGAATGCCTCACATATTTTATTAAATAAATACTTTGGAATTAAAAAATTATTTTCAATTCCCTTTTCATCTTCTCCTCCTCCATGCTGCCAACAATCAAGGCCAAGTCCAGAGTTATTTAGCAAAGCCCGTGTTAGAGGAGTTGTGCTCAGAACCCAGATTCCATTGCTTTATTACAATCCTGTGTGACCTGACCCCAAACAAGGAAGAAGCATTTACAGAATCCCCTGATATAAGCTGAAAGTATGGGGGCAACTCTGTTAGTATTTATGGAATTTAGGCAATTGTTTACACTTGTCTTGATTCCAAAAAGGATTTGATAAAAATTATGAAATTATTCTTTTTGTAGGGGAACAAGACATATTTTATGAAATATTAAAAGATAAAATACAGAGTTTTGTGACTGATTCCCTAAGATTTAAGTAAAATAAAAAATATCAGCATTGTTGGTCATAGAAAGAGCGTGGTTCTGCTCCCACTCCATGCATTACCAATATGAGTTTCCTATCTTAATAGCTACCTTAACATTAATAAAATGGAATGGAAAACAGACAAACCTCATAAATCCAGGTGATTCAAAATAATTCCTAGAGGAGAACACACTCTACTTGTAAATAATTCTCATTTAAATCATGTAACTTGGAAAGGCTGAAACCCACAGTCATTAAAATGACATTTCCTGTATTTTTATCATTTTAGTAGGAATGTCAGTAATCACCCATATTAAAGGTCTCTAGGGGAGAGGATTAGGAAGAAGATAGGCGGATCCTAAAATATTCAGGAAGCATAAATCCAAAATGCAGATTTATATCCTTGGATTTTCTAAGGAGAATACTTTTTAGAAAACCCAAAATTTTATGTTTAATTTTCTTGAGAAATTTCATAAGCCTCACTGTATTTATAAAATTCAAATAATGTTTAAAAAATAACTGAAGACATTGCTAGAGCAGAACATTTACTTTCTCTCTTTAAAAAATATTTTAAAGTTTTTCATTGACCATTAAGCATAGTTTTTCACTCAGTAAATGGTAGCTCTCTTGCTGTTGTTATTTTATCAGGTGCTCAACAAATGTCTGCCCATTTGATAAACAGTCTTTCTGTATTAAAATTCCAAAAGTGCTTCTCTGGCTACATTGGTTTCTTGCTCAGAAATCTCCCATAGTTCCCTCCATAGTTGTCCAATATGGTAGCCAAGAGCCACATGCAGTTATTTAACACTTAAACTGCAGTATGTCTAAACTGAGATGTGCTGCAAATGTAAAATATGCACCAGACTTTGAGGACTTAATATAAGAGAAAGAATGTCAAATATTTTACTAGTAAAATACTAATATACTATTATACTGAATACTTATTGAAGTGATATTTTAGATATATTGAATTGAATGAAAAGTTGTAGCGTTTTATCTGTTCCTTTTTTCCTTTTTTTTTTTTACATTTGTTGGCTAGATAATTTAAAACTACTTTTGTGGCTTTCATTTGTGGCTAACAGTATATTTTTATTAGTAGTGCTAGTGTAGAGACCTATACTGTGTGTGTGTGTGTGTGTGTGTGTGTGTGTTTACCTCTATACTTGGTTTTCCAAATTTATTTCCTTATTTTATGTCTTCTTTTTTGTTTTTCTCTTGCTGCTTCCTCCTCTCAGGATGTCTGTTCTTCCTTTTAAGGACCAGCCACCCTTTAAGATCTAGCTAAAATTGTCCCCTTGTCTTTGAAGACTGTCTGATTCTCATAGCCACAAGAACGTTTTTCCTTAAGTTCGTAAACAAGGAAAGTTCTTAAGTTCTTTCTTTGTACCTTTTTTAT
This sequence comes from Pan paniscus, assembly GCF_029289425.2. Classification (NCBI taxonomy): domain Eukaryota; kingdom Metazoa; phylum Chordata; class Mammalia; order Primates; family Hominidae; genus Pan; species Pan paniscus. Next base: position 45,670,962 of record NC_073255.2, read on the forward strand.
GGCGCCAATAAATTTCTGTCTGTATTATACAGATTTGTGCTTTTCTATTATTTCCCCACTAAGTTGCGAATCTGAGGGAGAAGGACACTTGTACTTCTGTTTCAAATTCCTCAGACTGGGACAAGATATCAGTGCATCAATCAGAAACCAGATTTCACCAGATATCAGTGCATCAATCAGAAATTCGTTATTTTACCAGAAATTATTTAATGTAGAGAACTGGTTAAACCAGGATGGAGGGACTGAGAAGTGGAAAAGGAAACACCAAGATGACATAGAGGTAGTAACTGCAGGAAGCAGCTCCCACTCTTAGGACATGGGGGCCCAGGGAAGTGGTAGAATTTTCAGCAACTAGGAGCTGGCAGGAGGGCCCAGAGAAGCTGGATGTCAGACCTCTGAAGAAGGGTGCTCTCAGGCTAATGCTTGCAGGAAGGGCCACATGGAGCTAGATCTCAGGCCTCAGTGAGTGGACGCTGCCCTGCTGGTCTGCTCACTGAGCTCTGAGGTGGTCTGAGGAGACTGGTTCAGGGAGTATAAAAATCCAGAGACTCACATCAACTGCTTCTGAATCCAGCTGCTGCTTCCAAGATGAAGAGCCATTGCTGCATTGATACAAATAGGAACTGAGGGCAATAAGAAGGAGTAAAATCCTTCTCCTTTCTCCTGCCTTCCTAAACCCTATAGAGCCCCATGTTGATGGCCTTTAACAGGAACCCACTGACCGTGGAGGAATGTGGATACCCAGCCTGAAGTAAGCAGCTTCCTATATGGCTCCCAAGGGTCGTTGTATACTGGCATTCATGCCCTTGTGTAATCCTCTCCTCTGAGTGTAGTTTGGACCTAAAGATTTGCTAGAATATGGCAAAAGTTAACCCTTTTCCCATTTAGAAGAAAAAAGTTCAGCTTGCTGCCAGTGCTCATTTAATTTTAAATAAACATGCTATTTAAGGCTGAAGCAAATCTGACTGATTTTCAATGCGAAAATAAAACATAAAAAGTGTTATTGGAGTTATTTCTGAACAGAACTAACATCAGGATTATCTGAATCATCAGAATCATCTATTTCGGAAAAGTCAGATTTATCAAATGGACCTTGAGCCAACAACTGTTAGAGAATGATGTTAATATCACACATAGGAATGCTATGTTTTTTAGAATTTGACGTTTTCAACGATCAAGAATTACTATATTTTGTAAATGTAAATACTACTACTAAAAACAGAATGCTATAAATAGAATGATGCCTTTGTTTCCAATATACTAGAGTGTTGCAACAATAATAATAAAAATGAGATATTTTATGGCAAAGTTATCTCTTGGTAAATGCTGCAGCCACAAGCACCACTAGTGAGTATTCTCAGGCAAATGGGAAAGTAAAAGCTATCATTTCTGTTTTTGGTTTATTAAAAACAACGACTCATCTTGCTGGTGTACTCTCTCTGTTGTCTTCTTGGCTTTCATGCTTTGATGAAGGCAGCTCCCATGAGATAGAAGCCCACACATCAAGTAACCGAGAGTGGTTTCTAGCCTTTAGCCACTAAGGACCTGAGATCTGCAGTGCAATAATGGCCTGGGAGATACTGAATGCTTACTCTCATATATCACTGGCTGAGCTTCAAAGTGATCCTTCCCCACTTGGATCTTCAGATGAGACCATAAGCCCTGAGCTGACACATTGATTGTAGCTTGTGAGAGACTGTGAGGTAGGGGATGCAGCTAAGCCCTGCCTGGATTCTTGGCTCACAGACAGTGGGAGAAAATAGATATCTCTTGTTTTAAACTGCTAAATTTTAGGGGGTAATTTGTTACACAGTAATAGCTAACCTATAGCTCTAGAATCACAGAGCAAAATAGAGAAAGATAGATTTGAAAATAAGAGATAGATTAATAACTGGCAAAACTAACATCTGATATATATATATATATTTAGATATCATTATCTATCAATCATCTATCTATAGCTCTTATAAATCCATAAGAAAGAAATACCAAAACCTGACAGAAAAATAGGCAATAGATTTGACAAAACAGGAAACATATGACCAAGAAGTATATGACACAAAACTCCACATCATTAGTAATCAGGCAAGTACAAATTAAAACCACAGAGAGAAACAGTATTATATATACTGGTTGTAATAAACTTAAAAGGCCAACAATACCAAATGCTGGTGAAGCTGGGAAACAATGGGAACTCTTTTCTATTGCAAATGGGAGTGAATATTTGTCTAACCACTTTGGGAAGGAAGTTAGTATTACCTAGAAGAGTAGAATGTTTGCATAGTGAACAAACCAGCAATTCTATCCTACAGTGTACACCCTGGGCACTTGCACACATATACCAGAGACTACTTAAAATGCCCATGGAAGGTGAATGGTTATTGTCAGTGGGATGGATAAATAAACCATACTATGTTCACATAGTAGAATAATATACAACACCAAATATGAATACACTACAATTATTCATATAAACATGGATGAATCTTATATGTATATAATAGTGAGTAAAAGCAAACAACAAACTAATGCACATGGTATGATTCTTTGTATATAATATTTAAATCAGGCAAACCTAAACAAATATTGTTTATGAATACCTTCATATATAGTAAAACTACTAAATGAAGCAAGGGAATGATTACCGCAAAAGTAATAGAGATGAGAGGAATGTGATCTGGGAAGCCCCACAGGGAGTTTTAAATTTCTTAACCTTATCCTTTCATGGATATCCACATAATTCTTTAAATTATACAGATTAATTTGATACTTTTCATTTTCAAAAATTTGAAGTTCAGCAATTCCTTTAGTGTCATTTTAGTTTCCTTTTTCTGTTAAATTTGAGGAAATTAAATTAAAAATTATATACACATAAAAATAGCATATGATCTGGCCATCCATCTATTTAACCATCCATCCACTTATGCATCCATGCATCCATCCCTTCATCCATCCATTCTTGAGAGATATCTAGAATGATGTTCACCAAATTTTAACACAGATTATTTCTGTATGGTAGAACTTTGGGTGATTTGTCACTTTTCTTTTTAATTGTTTTTATTGCTCAACATGTATATAACAAGCATACATAAGTTTTACAAAAACAATAATGCAAGTAGTAAAAACAAAGAAAAAATAAATATATTCTCATTCATTGCCTTAGTGGAACCTTAAGTTAACCAGATGAAATTGACGTTGGATCAGTTAACTTCCCCAGCGTCATACAGAAACTGGCAGAATTAGAAGGCAGATCTGGATTTTCTTTGACCAAATACCTTAACTGTACAGTATGTAGCTTGATGTCCTGTCCATAATTCTTTACTCATGAACAGCTCAGAGCCCTTCCATTCCCAAAATTCCTTGATATAACACAGCGGCTGTGCTAATTACTTCAGTGATTCTATGGCTTAGCCATGTGACTGCAATCATTTGCCTTACCTTGATGTCTAAACTCTCCATAAATATTTAAAACTATGGCCAAGCACACGTGCACCAATTAATTCACTGTCTGGTCACTTATTCCATTCCATCATGCTGTGCACGTGACCTGTGAAATCTTCCCCCACAGCATCTTAATGAATGATGTAACGGAAGCAGGCACACCAGCCTTCTCTTTTGACTTGAATAAATCCTCCTCTTCTCCGCACTCATTGCAGGTGTCTCAACCCTTGCAAGTGAAATCAGATTTTCCATGTTGAGTCCAAACTTCTCAAGTTTCCTACTGGCAAGGAGTAAGGCCCTAATTAGTTCACGTGTGCCAGCTAATTAGGTAAGAAATTATTTTGCTAAGAATCTCAAGCAGCCCTTAACCTGGGGTCAACCAGACTGTATTTGAGCCACAAGCTGCATATGCATGTTCCTGCTCTATTGACAAAATAATAGGATGATAATTCAGTTTTAAAAAAGAAGCAAATGAAGATTATGACTTTTCCTATGATTCAAACCAACCTCAGAATCGTGCAGAGGCCAAGTTTGTCCCAGGTCATTCTAGTTATAGTTCATATTCTCCCCTGTGGGATTTTTCTGTCACTCAGAAAGTTCTCTCTTGCTTTTTTTTTTTTCTCTCCAAAGTTTAAGAAAATGACTCGATAAACTTATTCATTCTAAGGGATAAATGACTATTTGTCATAGTGATGTCTTTATTTCCAGATGGAATCAATCCTTGAGCCAAATAGATAGATTTCTAAGGATAATTTCAGGTTTAAGCCACATTTATAAAACAAAATTAGGTTCTAGGTAATCCCTCATGAATTTTACATGTTTTATATTATTGGTTTCTATGTGAAGGATAATAAGGGCATTCTAGGTTGGGCACGGTGGCTCCTGCCTGTAATCCCAGCGCTTTGGGAAGTTGAGGTGGGCGGATCACCTGAGGTCAGGCGTTCGAGACCAGCCTGGCCAACATGGTGAAACCCCGCCTCTGCTAAAAATACAAAACAAAAAACAAAACAAAACAAAAAAAATTAGCCAGGCGTAGTGGTGCATACCTGTCATCCCAGCTACTTGGGAGGCTGAGGCAGGAGAATCACTTGAACCTAGGAGGCGGAGGTTGCAGTGAGCCAAGATGGGGCCACTGCACTCCAGCCTGGGTGACAAAATGAGACCCTGTCTCAAGAAAAAAAAAAAGGCATTCTACTTACTGTTATGTATACAGGAAACCCTTGGGAAAATGTCTCTATAGCAGCTCTAAGATGACTTACCATAGATTCAGTTAATTTTGTCTATGTCCTTATTAATTACTAATTAAGCACATGTACCTCACAGTCGCCTACATAATCATAGACCGTCAGCTCTGGAGGTATTATTAATGAAGATTGAACTCTATCCCCTTATCTTAAAGAGGAAAAAATTGATTTCCAGAAAAGCAAAAGTGGCAGACCCCAGAAACACAGCGGGTTGGTTTCCCAACAGAGATTAGAACCCAGGTTGGCCATTTAACAAGCAAAATAAGGAAATGGACCACAACAATCTCCTCATTACAGCACAGGTAAGGAGCCACCATGTTGGCTTGGCCTGATGGGCCATTTAATAATAAGCCACAGGGGAGGAGCTGGATTCCAGAGGGGAGATTGATGCCTTCGACGGTTCAAAAGATCTTTGTGTCCTCTGTAGAAGTCTGACCCTCATACTAAGACTCTAATACTAAAACATGAAGTGAAACATATATTTTAAGCACCCAGTTACCCTGGGTTCCAGCCAGTGTTGAAAGAAGCAGTGGTGCTGTTTCTTTGGTTCTATAAGGCGAGTGATTAGAGATGGCCATTGTATTTCTTCAGGAGAATAGAAGTTAATTCTTAGGAACACAGATCTGATCTTGAGTCTCTATGATTTAACAGGAACATGAAGAATATTTTTGGAAAAACATAGTAATTTACCTTCTCTTCTAGAGATATTCCTTGTATTGGTTTCAAATTTTGGTGGTTATTGAAAAAACAGAGTATAAACTTCTTTCTCAACACTTTTAAATATGGAGGAAATATTGTCACATGCTATCTTATCTTTTGGGAAATATTGTCACATGCTATCTTACCTTAGATATGAAAGAAAATGGCACATACTGAAGGTATTAAGATGATGTTTTTATTCTAAAATGATGTCTAGAATTGAGACAACTACTTCTTACAGTCTTCTGTGCACATACACTTGAACAGGCTGATACAGTTCTGGCTTGTTTCTCTGATTCACAGCCACTTCTTGGTTATTTAGAACAATACCTTCTGTAATTGTGATCTGGCTTTCAGTGGCAATACATGTGAGTCTTGGTTCCTTATTTCCTGGACTGTCAAGGTACACACTTTGTAAAAGTCTTCCTAAGCAGCCTCTATAGGGAAGTCTATTTCTGTAAGTTTCAAAACTTCTGGTGCAAAACAAAACAAAACAAACAAACAATACCCAGGTTGCAATGTCCTCCATTCAAGTATGTCAAGGGGTTATTCTGTATTAATAATAATTTTAGACAGGCAAAAACATTTTAAAAGTTAATATTGTAAAACAGGAATAATAGGAGCTAACATTTCTATGTTAGCCATTAATGTCCTGTGCACAATTGCATTTGAGATTTAAATTTGGCTTTGGAATGCAGTGAGGGTCTTTGTCTGGTCAGAGTTAATGATGAGGGTTAGGGACCCAGAGATCCTGGCAGTTCCTTGTACTAAGGGTGACAATTGTTATTAGCAGAAGTGATTTGCAGAAAGTTTTCTCCTCCACTGGAAGAATGGAGAACGGATGTGGGTGGGGAGTGGGTCACAAGGACTGAGTTCTGGAATTCATTCTCCTTAAAAATAGGTCAATTCTGTTTTTCCTAGGAAGTCCCCTGGGCAAAGACCCCATCTCCTGCACTGGTTCGAATATAAATTGACCCTGACAGTGAAACAACCTCCAACTTTTGCAACTCCCTCTGGGGAATGGCTTTAAATACATTTCACCCTGTAAGTTCAGAAATGACTTTGATGCTCCAGGAAGCTTGGGCTCAGGGTTATAACCTCTCTTGGGCCTTGGGGCTTAGAAATCCAGAGGCCAAAAGACCCAAGAAAGTTGCATTGAAAGTAAACGTTTTCCTGCTTCCTGCTGAGTCTTTTCCTTTCTGGGCCTAGTGTTTCACACACTTGATGATATCCAGACAGTGCTAACCTCTGGACTGCATGGTGAAACCCTTAAAGAATTGTTCTACCCTAAAAAGTCAAGCTCTCCAGAATCCCAGATTGAAAGAATCTGAATGACTTTGGCTTGGGTTTCTTTGAAAACACTATTTTTTCCCCCTATCTGTGGAAAATGAGCTCTTTAAATAGACCTCCCTTTATTGTTAAGAATTATGGTGAAGGGTAGGAAAAAGAAATAAGTAGTATTTTTGCTGATGAAGGAACATGCAAAGAATCTTGGAAACAAGAATGTATTGTTGGAAAATATTGCTTAATACATGCAAATTGTCTTTTTATAACAAAAACTCGCCTCATTCCACACTTTGCAATTGTGGTTATAAGACACAGTGTGTTCAAATTTGATTATTTACAGGATCAAAGGACACATGTCAAATTCACATTGGGCAAAGGCCCTTCTGTTTGTGTTTTTAAACCAGATCAAAGAGGCCCTTTATTTAAAACAATGACTGTAATGCTCAGCTTGCGTCCAGACACCAGCAGCCCAGGCTCTTGGGAGGGAAGAGAAAAATGGTCTCTAAACTCTCTGGTCTGCTTCTCAGACTTTCTTTCTAATGAGAGGAGGCTCATTTACTAAGTTCTGACAGCTTAGTGCGGCTGCCCCCAAGGAGTTGCAGGACTCATTGAGGGGGAGTCTAGTGTGGTGGGAGAATGTTCGTTTCCTCAGCTCACCCCTTTTCTTTGGTTGGTCTGGTTCTCTATATAGAAGATAAACTGCATGGATATAAAACCTAAGATAAATTGCTAAAATGTTTATGTAAAAAATCAGCAACAATAGTACCCAATTAATTTTATTAAGTTACTTGATGTACTGATAAAATTGAAAGTCATATCCTTGCCTTAAATGTCTTAACATTTAAGTATGCTCTACTGGTAGTGTCAAAAACAGAAGGGATAAAAAGGAAAACATACAGAAAACTAAAAAATGGATGTAGCCAAGTGATGAACATAGGTGACTGATTAATTTTAGCAAAAACCGTGGTAAAGGCCTAATTGACATACCTAAATTGGGAATTCTTGGATATCAAGGAAGGAGATGTATTTACCTCTCCTACATCTTCTAGTAGAAATAGTGAAGAGCATTCTGGGATTTAGCACTAGGTCTGTTGGGTGCCAGGATCCATTCACCCATTTATTTGACAATATAACAGTATAACATGCCAGGCAACTGTTGCAGGGTCTTGTGAACCAAATAGACAAAATTCCTTGCTCTCATGAGCTTCTATTCTAATTAATATGGTGAGTCAGATAAGAAAAAAAAGAAACGGAAGTTATACACGATGTTGAAAGGGGATAAGCACAATGAACATCCCCTCCCCTGCAAAAAGAGTGGGAAAATAGGAATGGGAAGTGCCAGGGTGTGGGGAGCAGGACTTGGCCAGTAAGGCCTCACTGAGAGAATGACAGTTGAGCGCAGCCTTGAAGGAGGAGGGGAAATGAGCCATGGTGATATCTGGGAGAAAGGCATTTCAGGAGGAAGAAACAGCTGGTGCAAAGGACCTAAGGTGGAAGCATGATGGGGTATTTGAGGAGCAAAAAGGGGGAGAAGAACAGGCAATGAGGTCAGAGATCATGGGGAGCAGATGGTGAAGGGCCTTGCAGGCCATGGGAAGAAGGTGGCTCTGAAGAACATTTCACTCTGCATGAAAGGGGGCAGACCATAACTTGACCCACATTCAGCGTGATCACTCTGGCTGATTTTGAGAAAAGACAAACTGGGCAGGGGTAGAAGGAAGGAACCCAGTAAGGAATCTCTTGCACTCATAAAGACAAGAGATGATGGAGGCTGAGACCCTTGTGGAACCAGCACGGGTGGTGATAAGCAGTTATATTCTCAATATAATTTGAATGTAGAGGTTACAGAATTGCCTGAGTAAACAGATGTGTGGTATTAGCAAGGTTTGATCTATAATTTAAATGGCTAGAAGATTATACAATTTACAGGCAGAGCCTGGAAGATGCTCACCCATCCATTACTCCTTCTTGAGTACAGAAAAGAAGACTTAGTTTCCCAGCCTTCCTTGCAGTTATTAGGCCACGTGACTGGGCCTTTAGCATACTTATTACTTGAATAGTGAACATTGTATCCAGTAGGTAATTTTTCAGCCCTCGCTTTCCTCTCACTTTCCCACCTTCTGGCATCTCCACTGTCTGTTTTTCCATTCTGTATGTCTGTGTGTACCCATTGATTAGCTCCTATTCATAAGTGACAACCTACAATATTTGACTTTCTGTTAGAACTTAGATTTTGGGGGATAAAACTTTTTCTAAATGTGGAAGTTGCAGAATCTCGGTGTAGGATCAGTCACGAGAGTAAGTCAAACATCAGGCTTGAGTGCAAAGAGAGGGAGGTGATGACGATCTCTGAACAAGCAGGTTAGCCACCCCAAGAAATGAAGGCACCTGCGTGGCTTGGAATCTTGGTTTTGTCATTCTCATAGTCATCTGTGCAAGGTAGTGGCCATAGATGTATCCTGAAGTATAAGTCGCCATGTAGGTTCTGTATGACCCCACAGCTCAGGCAGAAACAGCTAATTCATCTATGGAAGAGTCACGAAATCTGCAGATGTTACAGCATAGTGAGCTTTGTAATCAGATTGGCAAGGTAAGTATTTTACTAGATCTAAGTCCCAGCCTGAGTTTTATTTTCTGTCTAAGGGGGCTAATACTTAACACATTGCCTGGCCCATGGTACATGATTAATACTTTACGGTCATCAGCATTATCATCTTCATCACTGTTGTCATTTTTTCATGTCAAAAGTTGGAAGTATTGATGTGAGCAGTCTGCCCATGGAGTCTTTGATGAGCAAGTTGTGATAGTGTTGGAGAACTTGCACAAGAATATCAATAAAAAAACTCTTATGCTCACCCCGTGACTGGTGGATAGAGGATAATTGCATATTAGGTGGTCTTTTAGCTCTCAACTGTTTTAGTCTTTATATGGCCCAGCTGCATGTTTTTGGCAAAGTTCTTTGAGTCCTAGTCATACATCAGTTTCTCTCTTCCTCATTTCCATATAGATAACTCTACACACAATATCCTCATCCCTCCATTATTTGCTTAACCCCAAGGGAATCTCTGAACTGACCTGTTCTTTTCAGTGCTCTTTGGCTATGGAGAATTCCCTTTTCTGCCCTGGATTTGTTTTCTTACATATAAAATTAGAATATCATTATGTACTTATTTCTTTGGAACTGGCTGATTTGACAGGCATGTCAGTATGTGCAAATTAAAAATATGTTGGATATGTTGGATATTCTATGTAATTTTCTGTCTCATCTTTTTTATCTTTATATGTATTTTCTTAGCTATTTCTCTCTTCAGTGTCCCTGGGTACATTTTCATCCAATTTTATTTTCCTTTGGGTACCTTGTAATTTTGGCTTCATGTCTTTATTTCAGGGAGCACAGACCAAGGGGGTAAATAAAAGGAGTGAACGAAAGGGAGCAAGAGTTCAAAAGAGAGCAACACAGATAAAGTTCATCAGGCAGTCATTACCCCTTTTTTCATCTCAAGTTTTTATTTATGCCAGAAAAGGGAACTCTGTAGAAAGGGTGGGGTTGCTTCTGCATTATTTGTTGATGTGGTCACATATTAAGTCAATCCCATTTAAAGTCTGTAAACTCCTAGATTTCTTCATCACATATGCCTTAAATGAACAATCATCTCTCTGAAGACCATATCAAAGGTAGAAAAAGAGCAAAAGAAGGAGGAATGAGAACTGCAGTCATCAAAAAGTTATTGGAAGGTGTGTCAAACTCGAAACCAGAAATCACAGCTATAGTGTCTTGACTTTGCTATGTGCTTTACAGCTACAAAACATTTTTCCATAAATCATCCCTGTCAATACCTCTCTGAAAGAGGTAGGAATGAATGTTATTAACATAATTGTAAATATAGGAAAAAAGTTGAGAGAATTGAGGATTTACCTGAAAGTCACAATGTAGAAGGTAAAATCGTGGCTAGACTCCAGATGTTCTGGCCCCTCAAGGAGGACTTTTCCCACAGGGAGGTATACTTAAATACAGGATGACATGAACCAGCCATGAGCCAGGTGTGCTTAAATAAAATTTGAGTTCCTGAGTCCAAGGCCAACCCCCACCCCAATACCCTTACTCCCCAGGGCCTGGGTTTCTAGACAGGAATTAATATGTATGACGGGTTTTTTTTTCCTAGAGTACATTGGGAGAAGTCTATGCAAGGGAATTAGGGAGACCAGTGGGAAAGTGACGGGTGACATAAGGTGCCATAATACCTATCCTTACTTTGGACTATTTGGGACCTTTTGGAGTTTCTGGAAAAACAAGAGCATATTTATTCCTGAGCCCAGGTGACACTCTCTCTGAGAGTCTGAGAAATAACTGGTGAAGATTTTGGAGAGGCCAGATGACCCTGCACTAGGAATAAGGGGCTAATGCAAGGTAATTTATAGATTCAGTGCCATCCCCATCAAGCTACCAATGACTTTCTTCACAGAATTGGAAAAAACCACTTTAAAGTTCATCTGGAACCAAAAAAGAGCCCACATTGCCAAGACAATCCTAAGCCAAAAGAACAAAGCTGGAGGCATCACGCTACCTGACTTCAAACTATACTACAAGGTTACAGTAACCAAAACAGCATGGTACTGTTATCAAAACAGAGATATAGAGCAATGGAACAGAACAGAGCCCTCAAAAAGAATACCACACATCTATAACCATCTGATCTTTGACAAACCTGTCAAAAACAAGAAATGGGGAAAGGACTCCCTATTTCATAAATGGTGCTGGGAAAACTGGCTAGCCATATGTAGAAAGCTGAAACTGGATCCCTTCCTTACACCTTATACAAAAATTAATTCAAGATGGGTTAAAGACTTAAATGTTAGACCTAAAACCATAAAAACCGTAGAAGAAAATCTAGGCAATACCATTCAGGACATAGGCATGGGCAAGGACTTCATGCCTAAAACACCAAAAGCAATGGCAACAAAAGCCAAAATTGACAAATGGGATCTAATTAAACTAAAGATCTTCTGCACAGCAAAAGAAACTACCATCAGAGTGAACAGGCAACCTACAAAATGGGAGAACATTTTTGCAATCTACTCATCTGACAAACAGCTAATATCCAGAATCTACAAAGAACTCAAACAAATTTACAATAAAAAAACAAACAACCCCATCAAAAAGTGGGTTAAGAAAATGAACAGACACTTCTCAAAAGAAGACATTTATGCAGCCAACAGACACATGAAAAAATGCTCATCATCGCTGGCCATCAGAGAAATGCAAATCAAAACCACAATGAGATACCATCTCACACCAGTTAGAATGGCGATCATTAAAAAATCAGGAAACAACAGGTGCTGGAGAGGATGTGGAGAAATAGGAACACTTTTACACTGTTGGTGGGACTGTAAACTAGTTCAACCATTGTGGAAGACAGTGTGGTGATTCCTCAAGGATCTAGAACTAGAAATACCATTTGACCCAGCCATCCCATTACTGGGTATATACCCAAAGGATTATAAATCAGGCTGCTGTAAAGACACATGCACACATATGTTTATTGCGGCACTATTCACAATAGCAAAGACTTGGAACCAACCCAAAAGTCCAACAATGATAGACTGGATTAAGAACATGTGGCACATATACACCATGGAATACTATGCAGCCATGAGAAAGGATGAGTTCATGTCCTTTGTAGGGACATGGATGAAGCTGGAAACCATCATTCTTAGCAAACTATCGCAAGAACAAAAAAACAATCACCACATGTTCTCACTCATAGGTGGGAATTGAACAATGAGAACACTTGGACACAGGAAGGGGAACATCACACACTGGGGCCTGTTGTGGGGTGGGGGAAGTGGGAGGGAAAGCATTAGGAGATATACCCAATGTAAATGACGAGTTGATAGGTGCAGCACACCAACATGGCACATGTATACATATATAACAAACCTACATGTTGTGCACATGTATGCTATAACTTAAAGTATAATAAAAAAAAAGGAATAAGGGGCTAGTGATCCAGAAAATTCAAATACTGGTGTTTGAAATGAATTCTTAGACACCAAAAAGAGATGAGGCCCAGCCGAGGTCCATATCTACTTCCACTCCACTCTCTTGCTATGTAGCTCCTTGTCTTTTCTCCAACTCCTCTGCTGAAACATATTGTCCTTTCAGCCAGAGTCCACCATATCTCTATAACTTACTGCCCTCTGTGGGACCAGGCCACCCATCCCCTGACTTGCACAACTCTCTGATGGCTGCAAAGCACATGATCTGCTCTCCTCCCTAACTCACAGCAATCTTCCCAGCCTCTGTCCAATATTTCCAGTTCTTTCTCTAAACAATCCTTAAACTGAGGTGTCACATAAGACCAGCTGAAGTTTCTACTTGGATTTCACTGCAAAAACTCTATTTATGTAAGACAGCATGTCTCTGTAATTTCACATTTCGTGAAGACTCGAGAAGGTCCCTTCTTTTACCTGCACCATTCGCTATCATTATATTTTCTAAATAATTTTATTGAATTTAATATCATGAATGTTATTTCAGCTGTTGTAGTCAGAAGCAATTAGATATACATGAGACTTCTTTCTTCACTGTCCAGATGCTGCTACAATTATGTCAGTCATTTGTGTTTATGATGTCATCGTTTGTTACCATGGTAACAAATATGTAGTCACAAATGCCTCATTATCATTTCATTAGAGTGATGACATATTTATAGTATTCAGGAACAGCATATTACTTCTTAAATAATAGTGCTCCTATGTTGCACACAAGTAGCCTTCTTCCTCACTGTACATTTTTCCCTGTGGTTTGCATCATTTCCTATATAGACTGCACACTGTTTACTTGTTTCATATGGAGGAAAAAAATGAAAGCTTGTTTAAAAGAGATAAGGTAATACAAAGATGGTAAAACAAATTGACCTAAGAGAGAAGAAACATTTATAATGAGAAACTCAAACTAATGTTTAATTACTACAAAAATTAAGCTGTGCAAAACTTCATGAATAAAAGGATTTATCAACATGTTTACTGAAAATATTAACATTCAAAGTGAGAATCAATAAAATATTTAAATAATCTAAAATTACCTTTTCTATTACCTTTTCTATTACTTTTCCATATTAGAGCATTATTAATTACATATATGTGCAGAGTAACTTGAATTTTGGCACTCCAATGACTTAAAACAAGCATAAATTTCTATTTCATTTAAGACGTGAAGACTGATAAACAATTTCAGGTCACACATTTCAGATCAATCAATGAATATGGTTCTTTTCTCTTGTCACCACCATCCCCCTGCCTTTTTATGAATCCTATTCAGAAGTGAAACATTTATTCAGCTCAGGGAGATTCTCTCTGGAGGGGAAATAATTTTATCAGTAAGACTCCCTGGTGATCAGGCCGACTTGGACCTGCTGTTAATCAGGCTTTTTGACGTGGTAGCTTGAATAGCACTTCCCATGATGCTTTGTGATTCCACCTCAACACTTTCCTTTTGAACTCACCATGACTCATAAGTGCCTTTTTCTCCCTTTGTGTGTCTGAAGTTATCCCACTATTAACTCTAATTGGAAAGGTGCCTTTTGTTCCCCTAGTGTAGTCATAAGCTAACCACTGAACTCCCTAGGTTGAAATTTCAGGGGTAGCAAAAACTTAATTTTTTTAATAAGGGAGGGGGATAAATGATGATAACTCTGATAACTTGACAGCTGCTAATAGGAAGTTACTGAAAAGGAGGGATGAGACAATTATATAAATTTGACTATGTAAAAATATTTTGGTTCAAAGGTCCAGCATGAGATGAATCTGCATTCACTTTAGGATTCGACAATTCCCAAATAAAATGGAAGTCTCCCCTGAAGGAGGAGAAAAGTGAAAAACAAAGCTGGGGAAGGAGGGCCTCCAAGAGGGTATTTGTATGAGAATCTGAGGAGCTTCCTGGCAAAGAACTGACCATGGGGAGAGAAAAGGACTTGGAGGAAAGCCCTCTCACCATCAGTGAGAGGGGTGATTTGAGCACCAGTGGATAGTTATTTATCTGGCCTGAAAATGCCTTCTAGCCCAGTCCCCAGGGACTCATTACTGGGCAGCACAGAATGTGCCTGTGAGCAAAAACAGAAAGAGCTGTTTGACTTGAATCTCTGGAAGATTTTGAGATCATCCAGAAATTTTACTTGGGAACCTTGTAGCACAAAGTTCAAGGATATAGACTCAGCCACATTAGGCTTTTTGTGCCCTTTGGAGCTCCTGGAAGCACTTCCAAGCAGGTGGACACCAGTGCCCTAGAGAGCAAACCTCAGTCACCAAAAACAGACTTGCAGAAGCATCATCATGAGCTGGGACACCTTTGTCTTGCATCCAAAGTCTAGCGCCCCTGGTGGACGTTGCCTGCTTCATAGGGATGAGAGACCCAAAGAATAGATCACAGAAAAACCAAAAGAAAATGGTGACTTCTCTGGGGTAGCTAAGAGGATGCATTTGTGGGTACATCAAGGATATTCTCCAAATTATTAGGAACAGAGGGTCCATGTCTTATAGGGGCATATTAAAGTCCTACAACGTTAATTGTAGATAGAAGTGAGAGCTATAGAAATACACTACTCTCTATGTCATATGACCACCTGTTTGACCTACAGATTCTTGTGTGGTTTAGGAAAGCATCTAATCACTATACCGGTGGCGAACAGTTTGAACAGTACCCATGTTACCATAAGTCATGAAACTATATGTTTAAGTTTGCTTTCATCACTATCCTTGCAATCACAGTGTTCATTTAAAAATGAACAAATCAAATCATACTGACATTATCAGCTTCAGGAGTGAAAAAGTTTATTCATTTTTGTTCTTATTGAATATAGTTTTTGTCTTATTTCAGGAACTGGATAATGTTACAAAGTACAAAGAGGGATCAAGGTTGTTCATTGTTCAACTCCATGGTTACTTTGGTATTTCATGCGTCATCTTGAAAGCAACTGATTGTTTTCCTAGGTCCAAGTCCTTATGTGAAATTTGCTATTCTTTTTTATTCCACCCCATCTAAGTTGAGAGTTACAGTCATTTATTCCTGGAAAGCACAATATTTTTCTTTCTCGGTCCTAGATTGAAGCAACCACCCAGACCATGACCCCGCTGCTGCCCCTGGATGCTGCCTACAGATATTTTGTTAAATAGTTCAGAACACAAAATAACCCTCTTGCTTACTATGAATCTAATGCTCTCAAAGATTTCTTCATTCTTCCTCTGAGCTCCCAGTTTTCCAAAGATAGTTTCACTGACTTCTTCATTTTTAAAAACCACTGTACGTCAACCTTCATGTTAGGAATATATTTTGGGCTTCTAACCTGGAACCAACATGCTCTCTCCTGGGGAAGGCACACATTCAGAGCCCATCCCACATTATTTCCTCTCAAGTTAGTGACTATGGCATTATTCCAACCTGGTTGCAGTTTATATTTTACTTTCTACCAGGTACCTTCACATGCATGTTATATTTGGAAGTTTCTGCCTTATCCCAAGGTGCTTCCTAGACTTTTAAAAAAATATGGATTTCATGGATTTGCAAGTCATAGAATCCTTTGAGAATTATGATTCATCTCCTTAGAAAAATGCACATATTCTCATATTCATATAATATTGCATTTGACTCCATAAGCCCCCCAAGTCTTTCCTTGGTCCCCAGATTAATTACTCCTGGATTGGGGCCTTTTCAGAATTTAGAGTTTAAATTAGCCTTCTCTGCTGTTTGCTTATGGGGTTCACCACTCATCCAGGGACAGTGTTGAGTACTGGAATATGTCCTCCTTTCCATTTGATGAGTGGACTACATACCGCTAGACCAAATATCTGTGGAAAGGAAGAAAAATGATCAAGTTGATACATTAGATTATCTTAATGATTCTATTGTAACAGATAATAACTTACTGTACATAAATGAGTTTGCCTTAGTTAAGGCCGTTACTGACAATGAGTAAATGAAAATGTGGGTAAATTTCCGTAAGTTTACATTTTAAACCCAGAAGTATACATGGGAGCAAGTTCAAGCAGCATTTTATCTGCTGAAAACTCTAAGCAAGCCTTAGGCTCAGCACAGGCATCAGGGCATCTGTAGAACTATAATTTATGAATTTGCTAGTGTTTCTTCTTTGCTAGTATACTTGGGTATCTTTTCCCACTTGGGGCTTGGAGCCAACTAGTCTTCTTGTTACAGACACCAGTGAACATTTGTACTCAATGAAGTCAAATCTTAGAGTAGGTTGATCTCATATTCTCAGCCCCACTGGGCTTGGTTTGTGAATTCTGGCCCAAGCAGTAAAGCATACTCAACCAGAGTGGATTAAAGTAAAGTGCAACTGGATATTCCTCCATTCTGAGTCATTTCTGGGAATAAACTCTAAAAACTTATTAAATGTCTCTATCCAGACAACAATTCAAAATAATCTATGAAGGCTTAGTAATAATACTTATTGATCAGTTTGAGAAAGAAGCCTAATTTCGTTTAGGTTGAAAATTTTCTCAAAAGTGTTTATATTATTAGAAAAATTCTGCTTCTCCCTCTGTGGACCCTAATATGTTAAAAAGTCAGTGTCCCAGTCATTGAATGCATCTGCATGTGGAGGCCCCAGCTGAGGGCTGGCTTCCTGCCGAGACTTTGGGGTGGAAATTTCAAGACTTTCTTGCTATTATCCCTGCTCCTTGTGGCTGGTAGACTGGGTTTCACAGAATCATAGTGTGTTGGATGGATTCTTATAACATCATTGTCCAACCCTTCATTTTACAGCTGAGAAAATAGAGGCTCAGTGGAGTTAGGGGACTTGTATAAAACTGAACAGCTTACTGGTGACTGAGTTTGGCTCAAATTTGTTTCTGGTCATAAATTCATTACATTGTTTTGACAGAATCACACTTTCAGCTTCTTTTCTCTTCTCTTTCCCTTCTTCTGATTTTGCTCATGAGCACCCCCTGTGCCAACAAACAGATAGAAAACCTGGCTTTCCTTTTAATACATTCTTTCTTTTCTAGCATGAAAAGAGTGTGCGTAAAAAAGAATTTACCACATGTCTGCATAGCGAAGATATTCCCTGATATTCTAAATTTGTCTTCGGAATTTTTGTTGAGATTATTTTTCTATTTGTGCAAGTATAGGAATAAACAGAATGCTAACTTTAAGGCACAAAACCAACAGTATTTCAATAAATTTAAAAATTGTAAAATCTGTAGTTATTCAACCTTCATCATTACTTTAAAAAAAAAAAAAGCTCACATACAGAGTCCTGTGAGTAATTATTCCATGTCTACGAGGATAACTAAGTGTTGGATGACCAAAGTCATCAAAAAAAAAAAATGCTTTCACAGGCTGCCAAAGTCAGCCGGGCCCCAGTGGGCATGTGTGGCTCCCTCCTTTGGAAAATGTGTTTCAGAGAGTGATGAAAATGTAAACCACACGAACTACTTGGTTTCTAAGGGAACACATTTGGAGAAACCATGTTTCCATTTTTCATTTCACAACAAAATTCCCCAAAGAAATTTTTTTGGAAATTATAAGGAATACTGAGGCTAGCATGAGTAAAGAAGGCTTAAAAAAAGAAAATAAAAACCTAGTGTAAGCATGAAAGACTTTATTGCCCAGCATACAGTTGGTGTTGTGCAGTAGTCTTCTTCCCTGTTTCTCACCTCACCACTCCTTTTCACAAAACCCTCCGCTGCAGCTTTTTAGTTCAAAGCTCCCTGAAAAGTTTATTCCTAGAGCGTAAGTTCCAGAACTCTGTTAAAAGTGAAATTCTTCTGGAAAAGAAAACACTAGGCTGCATACTAATATTAACTGATTTTAAGTCTTTGTTGAGCATAGGTTTTGGTAAGAAATTAGCCTTAGAGGTTTTGGACATTTACAAGAGTGAAAGGGGAAAGTTACAGAACAGAGTGTCTGGAGACAGGGAAACATTTTGCCATTTCACCAGGTCAGCAGCCAGCCCACCACCATCTTTTGTGTTGTAAGGATGAGGTAGGAATAGAGCCAGAATTGAAACTCTGAACTCTGAATAACCTGGGGCAGGTGGCTTAGCCACTCTGAGCCTCAGCTTTCTTCTAGGGAAAATGAGGTTATACTTGTCTTCTGCTACAAACATTATTAGGAATCATGTGGATAAGGTTATCCATAATTTTATGATTTTTACTTTATAATTAGAATTTATTATTTTGAAAGGTAGACTGAACAGAACCAACTACAAGTAGTTTGGATATATTCTATTCCAGCTATTAATTATGAGTGCTTTTCTTTTTTAATTTTAAGCAAATGTTGAGTAATCAAAATTATTTAAAATCTATGCCTATCCAATTTTAATATCTAAAAGTAATACACAGGGAAAATCCAATGCTTATCTAGAAATGTGAAAATGTGGTACATTAGAGACAAGGTTATTACCTTAAAATTATTACAATTAAGTGTTGTTATAGTGTTGTGTGTATTTTTCCACATTAACTTGACGAGTATCAAAATTTAAAAACAAACCATTCAAGCATATAACATATCCATTTCACAGCACTTGTTCAACCCTGGGTTGAACTTTCCTATAAAGATAGAAAATACAGAAGAGGATGAGACCCTAAATGCAAAGCATCTGCTCAGCTTGTTAGAGGACACACTCTAAGCTGTCACCCAAATAAACAGGTAATATCTGCAAATCCTGAAGTGCATTCTTCTAGAAACAGTATAGGTATGATTAGCAAGGTCAAAGGGTAAAGAGCTTTGTGTCCCACATCCAGGTCAGAAACCCCACCTCTACTAAAAATACAAAAATTAGCCGGGTGTGGGGGCACACACCTGTGGTCCCAGCTACTTGGGAGGCTGAGGCAGGAGAATCGCTGGAACCCAGGCAGCAGAGGTTGCAGTGAGCTGAGATCACACTACTGCACTCCAGCCTGGGAGACAGAGCAAGACTCTGTCTCAAAAATAAGTAAATAAATAAATAAATAAAATAATTAGATGTATTTTTATTTTTATTTATTTATTAAGACAACTGAAAGAGAGTACGATTGGAACCAAGGGAGGATAATGTGTATAGATGACAGAGATGGAACCAGGTAGTTTAGCAACATACCCACTGAAAGCACTGCCAGGTGACTGTGCACAGGCAGGGCTTGATTCCACCTCATGCCCGTGCTTCTACCCTAGCTCCTGTCATGTTGTCTCAAAACTCTTCTGATTTCCTAGTGGTAAATTTTGATTTTGAACCACAATAACTTGCACATTCAGAGTCTGTCGAGCATTTTCAAATCTATCTAGAGGATTCCCAGGAAATTCTGCATTGACTCACAAGTTTTTCCAAGGTCAAGAACTCATTCCTGAGGTCAAGAACGATTGTAGTCTGGCATACTTGAACAATTTTCCAACTTTCCTGTGATTGGTTAAGGTCAATTTAGTTGGTTCTTGGTTTTCCCTGGTTAGCATCCGAAGTTAATTGCAGACACCATACATAATTATTATTATTTTTTGTTTCCTGCCACTTTTTGTCAGTGAACTGTGTATTGACATTTGAAATCGAGTTAGGAAAAAGTTCACATCTGCAGCTGTTCCCTTCTTGTGGTGTGGATTCTTTTATGAAATGTCCTTAAACATTCCTCAACTTCAGTGGTAAAGATGGAAGCTGCAGATTTTTTCAGAAAGTTTGGAGCTAAAACCCTAAAGCATGTTCCACCAACCCCAAAGAATACTTCTACCAGAGGTGAAAAAGACTTCCTTGCCTTTTCAGAAAATTATCATGTCTTCTTTATGTTATCTATAGCCATCGCCAGGGCCATTGTCTTGAAAATGCACAAAACGCAGCATGTCTGAACTGGAAGAACGTTTAGAGCTTTTTCAGTCCAACTTCTCAGATTGGAAGTGGAACCTCAGACAAGTGTTTGGGCCAATAATTCAATGCAGTGTGGCAGATAAAGGACACGAACCCAGGTTTCCAGTCCTCAGTCTTGTGATTCCACTAAAGTACTCCTAATTGAAGAAGAGATGGAGAGATTATAAAGGATTCATCTGTTGCTTTACATCGACTCTGACAATCCAACACTAAATTGTTTCTCTGTGTAGCAGATGCTGTTGGCACCTTACCGAGATTTCTTCAGCACTCACAGTTCCCACGCTCTGTGCTGCTGGCTTCCTCCGGGAAGTGTCTACAACTCTTGGCCTGAGGGCTTTCAGGAGATGCCTCTAGGAGAGGCCCTCAGCCAATGATGGATAGAGATGTTGTGCTTTAGAGTGGGACAATTCTGAGATGAGTTTGACACCATCTCCCGGATGCCCCGGGGGGACTGAGCCCCAGGTGCTTACAGCAGCGACCTGCCCATCAATGCATGCTCTTTGGCCTTCATTCTCTTTGCTGTCTCACTTCCATACTCCCCAAGGGAGGCAGAATAACCCCCAAAGATGACCCTACCCTAGTCTCCAGGACTTCTGGGTCTGTTAGCTTACATGGCAAAAGGGACTTCGAAGATGTGATTAAGGTTACAGAACTTGAGATAGGGATATTGGATTATCTAGGTGGGCCCAATCTACTGTCATGGGTCTTTGGAAGCTGAGAATCTTTTCTGGCTCGTGAGAGAGATGACGGAAAAAGGGTGAGAGAGATGCAATGTTGTTGGCTTTGATGATGGAGGAAGGGGGCCATGAGCCAGGGGATGCAGGTGGCCTTGAGAGGCTGGAAAAGGCAAGGGCTGCCTACTCCTTCATCCTATCTCAGTGAGGTCAACATTGGACTTCTGATCTAAGAACTGTAAATTAATAAATGTGTCTTGTTTTAAGCCAGCAAATGTGTGATATTTTGTTTTGGCAACAATAGAAATTTAATTCACTCCTCTCTTCATTTTGGAATTACCTGTGAAATAAACCGTTTATATTCAAAGCCTTGTGTCAGGGGCCATTTCTTGGGCAACCCAAAATGCACAGTAATATCTAGAGTCCTCTACAGCTATTCATAATTGTGATAAAGAGATTGGAAACATAATTGGAATGCTTCACAGGGGGATGAAGAACAAACAGCACTTCCAGTGTTTTCATAAGTGTTTGTACAGCTACTATGGCCAAAATAGTTTTTGGAACCCACTCTTAAGTTTGCATAAGCATACGTTCATATCATCTTCATTTTTGGAGGCAAACTGGAAATTCAGGACGGTGGTTCCTCCCTCATTTTTCTTTCGTCTGTCTATCTCATTTTCCCCTGTATCTGAGTGCGTGGATGCAGATTAGATACGTCTCTGATGTTTCTTATAATTTTTTACTCCCTTTTTCTTTTCTTCTCTCTTGACCTTTTGGTTTATTCTATCTCCTTCTTCCTCATCCCATCCATTAGAACACATGGAAATGGTAGTGATGGCAGTGTTGGATGTTTGTAGGTTATTTGTCTATTGTTCACTCTCCTCTCCCTCTTTCCTGATGGCACCGAGATTTTTCTTTGGTTGCTTAGCAGTCAGAATTTTCAGTAGGATTTACTCCACCAATCAATTCAGGATGAACCTGGACCAGCCTTAGCCAAACAATGTAATTTCATTGTAATGACTCCAGTTTCCAGTTCAGAAATTGTTACATAACTCAGAATAAGCCAATCAGTGATTGACTTTCTCATGATCAAAACGATTAGTTCAAGAAAGGAGAAGTAAACAGAGTACAACCAATTAGAATGAAGGCCAGAAAGTTTGACTGTTGGTTGGGAGAAGAGAGAGTCTATACTCTAACAGAAAATGTAGTGTGAAGTCGTATAAACTGCTACAGCTCTGTATGCTAGCCTGAGACCTGAGGGTGGAGCTTACACATGGAAGTAGGAAACAGCCATGAGAACAGAAGAGAAAGGGCCTCTCTCTTCCCTATTCTTACCCCTCAACCCCATGGACAGAGTTGACTGAGGAAGAAAAATCTGGGCATTAGGTTACAGATGGTTCTGCACAATATGTTGGTATTGGCTGGCAGTGGGATGACTACAATATTATCCAAGTAGGAGTGTCCTGAAGACCTTGGGGAGGGGAAATGATCCATGCTGTTGAACACTTCATCCTATTGTTCACTTTGCCTGGGTGATGAGATGGCCAGAGGGGTACGTATCTACACTGTTTATGGTTAACTGATGTGGCTGAGCATGCTGGTGTGGCTGAGCAGCCAGGGACTTGAAAAGAACAAGCTGAGAGGATGGCGACGAGGAAGGCTTTTGAAGAAGCATGTGGGTGGCATCTTGGAATGGGCACCAAGCATGAAGATATTTGTGTTCCATGTGAATGCTCAGCAGAAGGCACTCTCTAAAGAGGAGGCTCTCAGGAATCACATGGGCGACATTTGAAGGGTTCGACAGTCCCCTGCTGTTGTCATGGGAGCACTCCTCGGTGGTGGTGGCTGGGTCAACTGTGATAGGAAAAGGCTTTGTTGTCAGCCCCTTCATAACCTGTGTGTGTGAGTTGCAGCTTCAATGGTGTCTCATTCATGCCTGGGGCAGGAGTTGGTGCTGACAGCAGGAATCTTCCTGTGGAGGAAACTACCACTGTTTGAGTACCTCCTATGTACTAGATATTATTTATTTCACCCTCGCATCATTTCTGTAAGGCAAGTATCATTACAATTTTTAGATAAGGAAACCAGAAACCTGTGAGGGAAATTAATCAAGACCATGGAGCTAGTGGAGGAACTAGCATTCAACACAGATCTGTCTGACTCCACAGACCCAGCTCCTTTCATGGTGCCCAGGATTTCTCAGCTGCATGGAATAAGTGACCATTGGGAGAGAGCTGGCTCCACCTGGAGTCTCCTCTGCCCTGCTTGGGACTCCCCCTTTGGAGCTCATCTGTGCTGCAACCCTGTGAGCTCTTCATGGAACTATATCTGAACTATGAGCATTTCTCTGCACCTGCACTGCTGTAACCTGGTCCAAACATTCATTGCCTCTAGCCTGGGCTACTGTGACACCTCCTGCTGGGATCCTTGCTTCTACCCTTTCCCCCATACTGCTTATTTTCTTTTTTTCTTTTCTTTTCTTTCTTTCTTTGTTTCTTTTTTTCTTTTTTTTTTTTTTTCTTTTTTTTGAGATGGAGTCTCATTCTGTCACCCAGGCTGGAGTGCAGTGGCGTGATCTCGGCTCACTGAAACCTCTGCTTCCTGGGTTCAAGCGATTCTCCTGCCTCAGCCTCCTGAGTAGCTGGGACTACAGGCACATGCCACCATGCCTGGCTAATTTTTGTATTTTTAGTAGAGACAGGGTTTCACCATATTGGCTAGGCTGGTCTCGAACTCCTGACCTTGTGATCCACCCTCCTTGGCCTCCGAAAGTGCTGGGATTACAGGCATGTGCCACCACACCCGGCACCATACTGTTTATTTTCAACATGGTAACCCAGTGATCCTATCAGAACATATCATTCCTTCACTCAAAGCCTTTTTATGACTACCTATCCTACTCAGGGTAAAAGCTGTTGTAATGGTCTCCAAAACGTTGCAGATCCTGGCTCCCGCTTCCCTTGCACCTTCTCTGACCTTAACACCTTCTAGGTCACTCCACTCCAGCCACCGTGACTGACTTGCTTTTCTTCCAACTCTCAGCACATGCCTGGAATATTATTTTTTCAGTGATCCTATGGTTCATTCCCTGACTTCAATGTGTTTGAATGTTCACTTGCCTGTGAACTCTTCCTTCACCTCCCTTTTTGGTGTTGCAATGCTGCTTTGTAGCCGGGTACTCCTGTAGCTCTTCCATGTTTTATTTTTTTCCATAGCACTTATCACCTTTTACCATGGTGTATCATTCATTCCCATTACTTTATTTACTGATTCCCTCCACCCTTCCCTCCACGCCCCCTCACTGGACTGTAAGTTTTATAAAAGTAGCATTTTTTTAATTAACAGATTTATTTTTCAAAATAGTTTTAGGCATACAAAAATTTGAGTGGCAAGTATATATTCTCTCTCCTCCCTCCCTCAACACAGTTTCTCCTGTATTCACATCCTGTGGTAAGTGTGGTTTATTTGTTACCATTGATAATTGAATATTGATACATTATTATTAACTAAAGTTCATAGTTTACATTAGGATTATTCTTTGTGTTGTACAGTCTATGGGTTTTGACAAATGTAGTGTGACATGCATCCACCATTAGGGTATCATACAGAATAGTTTCACTGCCCTTAAAATCCCTTGTGCTTGCCCTCTTGATTCCTCCCTCTGTTCCTCTACTGAATTAACCCCCTAGCAACCGCTGATCTCTTTAACTTTCTCCATAGTTTTGCCTTTTTCAGAATGTTATACAGTTGGAATCATAAAGCATGTAGTCTTTTCAAATTGGATTTTTTTTTCACCTAGCAATATGCAGTTAAGTTTCCCTCCATGTCTTTTTGTGGCTCGATAGTTCATTTCTTCTTTTTAGTGCAGACTAATATTTCTTTGTCTGGATGTACCACAGTTTGCTCATCCATTCACCTACTGAAGGACATCATGTTTGCTTTAGAAAGTTTTGGAAATTATGAATAATGTTGCTATCACACTTTATTTACAGGTTTTTTTATGGACATATGTTTTCAATTCATTTGGGTAAATAACAAAAGCCATAATTGCTGGATTGTGGGGTAAAATTATGTTTATTTTTATAAGAAACTGACAAACTGTCTTCCAAAGTGGCTGTGTCATGTTGCATTCCCGCCAACAATGAATGAAAGTTCCTGTTGCTCCACATCCTCACCAGCATTTGGTGCTGTCAGCATTCTGGATTCTGTCCATTCCAATATGTAGTGGTATCTCATTGTTGTTGTAATTTACAGTTCCCTAATGGGATGTAATGTTGGGCATCTTTTCATGCTTATTTGCCATCTGTGGATCTTCTTTGGTGAGGTGTCTGTTGATGTCTTTGACCCATTTTTTAAATTGAGTTATTTGTTTTTATTGTGTAGTTTTAAGAGTTCTTTGTGTATTTTGGAGAACGGTCTTTTAATGGATACGTGTTTTGCAAAGATTTTCTGCCAGTCTGCGGCTTGTCTTTTTATTCTCTGAACAATGTCTTTCACAGAGTAGAAGTTTTTAATTTTAATAATGTCCAACTTCATTCAATTTTTTCTTTCATGGATGGTGCCTTTGGTTTAAGAGTGGAATTTTTCATCTGTTTTATTCATTGCTTTATCCTTAGCTCTTAGAACGTTTCCTGGCAGATAGTAAGGACCCAGTAAATACTTGCTGAATGACTAAGCACTGTTATCTTGGGGAATTATATGCTTTCTTTCTTTTTCTTTTTTTCCTAAGAGAAGTGTTCATTTGTCGCATCACTCTTGAGAGGCAACCCCAGTCCAAAGCCCATCATTTTACATAAAGAATCTACACTGCAGAGGTGGAACACCATCTA
Source organism: Pan paniscus (assembly GCF_029289425.2). Classification (NCBI taxonomy): domain Eukaryota; kingdom Metazoa; phylum Chordata; class Mammalia; order Primates; family Hominidae; genus Pan; species Pan paniscus. The sequence goes on from NC_073255.2 coordinate 45,696,983, forward strand.
CCTGTGTTAAGAGAATGGAAGAAACTTATTGCATGCACATTATTTCAGGAAGATAAAGTTTTGGGTCACTGTACTGTCTGGCAACCTTTGGTTAATATGAGTTCTCTCTCGCTCTCAAATTAGAATCAAAATGAAATCATAAGACTAGAAATTATGACAAGACACATAATATGGTAAGTATATAAAATTAATAGATAGATATGTTTTTATGAAAAAGAAAGCCATTCTTATTTGTGGGCCAGAATGAGCATACTTTTGATTTCTCTTGAAGAAGCATCCCTGTCAAGCTGAATTGCTAGGTAGAGTCAAGAGAAGATCTCACACCAGGAATTAAGACCCCGTTTACTAAAAGCAAGAGAAAGGGCTTTTCTTCTTCTTCTTCTTCTTCTTCTTCTTCTTCTTCTTCTTCTTCTTCTTCTTCTTCTTCTTCTTCTTCTTCTTCTTCTTCTTCTTCTTCTTCTTCTTCTTTTTTCCTCTGGGTGAAAAGGACTCAGTAAACTTTTATTACATCATGCAGAGATAAATGGAAAAATTGATTCATAAAAATTTGTAGCTAAATAAAGGTCTCTGATCTATGTGTTGAGTAACGGGAATGAGAAAATGTTTCTGAATTTGTTATTCTTCACTAAGTTGTGAAGAACAAAAAATCCAGGTATAATCTTTCAGAGAGAGATAGGTCATGAGAATCTATCTAATGAGTTTTCATCATCTTTATCCGTCAGAGAGTTTTGAAAACTGAGTACGTTATACTGCACAGGTACTGGAGTTTTAATTTAGAATTTTTAGGCATTTTTTATTTTAAGGGAAAGATTCTTTTGTCCCAGGTATTAAAAAGCCCTCAGCCTTTTCTCCTGCTCCCTCCCCATCTATGAACAGACTCACAGAGTTCTCAGAGGTACTAGGATAAGACTCTGAAAAGGAAATGCTCTTTCACAAATGGTTTCAATTTCCTCCTTGTAGAGAAAGGAAGCCTAAGCTGAAGGAAACACCCTTGGAAGCAGCCTCAGGGTGGCGCGACCTGCACTAACATAGACCTGAGACAGTGTGTCTGTTAGATGCTTGTTCTGGCTGCCTGCTTGTGGAGCACTGAGTGGGGCAAGACTCTGGACAGTGAGCTTCTGAGGGGCATACCATGCTATGGCCGCTAGGAAGGTGCACTGCTGTGCACCTTGGAGAAAGTATTGGCTGTTCAGCTGCAAGACAGATGACAACCTCCAGCTGCTAGCACCTTCGGATCTACCTTGCTTCCCAGCCATCTTCACACTTTTCTCAGGCAGCCCCCAGAGAGTGTGTGCTCTGGAGCTCCCACTGGGTTGGCCGTGCCTCTGGCAGATCTGCATCATCGTCTGAGGCTGCCTTGCCTAAGCCCACTTCCTCCTCCTTTCCTGTCACTGGTAGGAGACCTGCCTGCAGGTGGGAAGCCTTCCCCTGACCAGTTATGCTCCCTCCACATTTATCTTTCCCCAGCTTTATCCTCCACTAAACCATTTGCACCCCTAACTCTCTCGATGTTGGCTTTCCAAGAGACCTAATTGACACAGTGTCTTTATTAATTTTTAAAGTTTTTAACTATACAAAAAATAAGTTTATTGTAAAAATTAGTAGAGAAGTATACAGTATAGAGTCTAACTGTATAGAGCCATTCACATCAAATAAGTAGTAAGTCAAATCCTTCTCTCTGATTCTATCCAGCCCCAATTCTACCCCTCACAGGAGTCTTAGATTTGGAAAGTGTCCTCCATATTTTTCTAGGGATATGCAAATGTATACAATTTTGTATTACACAAGTAACTCTGTATTGCATATATGGTTTTGTACCAGGATTATTTTTTATTTAGCAATATGTTTTAGAGACCTTTTCCATAGCATGACAATGAATCTGCCCCCATATTTTGGACAGCTGCACAGTATTCTATTGTGTGGAATTTGATGCATGCTTATTTCTTTTTTCATTCTTCTATGTTCTTGTTTTGTATTTTCTTCCTTTAATTTTTTCCTCTAAATGAAAAAATATAGATATAAAAATATACACAGTAACAGAAAGTTCAAACTCTGTAAAATAAAAAGTAAATTTTACCATTCTGTTTCACGGGGTACAAATCCCACTCCTTAGAAACCACAACTTTTAAGTTTCTGATTTTTGTACTTTTGGTAGTTTCTATTGTAATTTTAAGCATTATATTTTTATTTATTTTTAGGTTTTTATCAAATAGTAGTTACCATAGCTAAAATAGCAAGAACAACTTATAATGAGTAATATTATCTCAATGGGCCCATAGGATGGTCAAAAGCTTATACACATCCTGCTCAGGATGCTGCTGTGAACCAAAAGTCTGGCTGGGCAGGATGACATCATGGTTAATACCATGAACTCTACAGGCAGGCTGAATTCTAATTCTGGCTCTCTCACTTCCTGGCTCTGCAACCTTGGATCTTACGTGCCTCATTTTCCTCATGTCTAAAATAAAGATAAAATTGTACCTAGCTTATAGGATTTTCATGAATTTAAGAGAGTGGCCTTTAGTGTAAAATATGTCAGGATTCAGATTCCACTAGTGGCACATTTTGGCCAGATCTTGACAATGTCATCTTGGATCTCTTCTCAGATAGCAGTAAAAATGGGACTGGTAGGAGCTCTCTCCCAAAGTTTTGTGAGGATTCTATTTATGAAATAGGGTATGTAAAAGTATATAGTAGATACTATATACTTTTGGTATATAGTAGGCACTCCATAAATGCTAGTTTCTCTTTTTCAGTCCTGTTAGGAATGAATGATTGCCCTAGACATGAGGATGTTGGATAATTTTCTACGGCATGTGTTTCTTGATTGCTTAAAGACTGTCCATAGGGTGCTGCAATGATTGCATGAGCCTCAAATCTGCAGTCTTTGACAAAGAAGAAAAATATTTCTGACTCTCAATGACAGAGATATACAGATAATGCCCATTTCTTCTATTTCAAAATATTGCCTTGTTATTCATAACGTGTCAAGATTATTGTATTAGCCCATTCTCATGCTGCTAATAAAGATATACCCGAGACTGGGTAATTTATAAAGGAAAGAAGTTTAATTGACCCACAGATCAGCATGGCTGGGGAGGCCTCAGGAAACTTACAATCATGGCAGAAGGGGAAACAAACACATCCTTCTTCACATGACAGCAGCAAGGAGAAGTATAAGCAAAAGGGGTGCAAGCGCCTTTTAAAGCCATCAGATCTCATGAGAACTCACTCACTATCACGAGAACAGAAGCATGGGGGCAACTGCCTTCATGATTCAATTACCTCCCACCGGGTCCCTTGCATGACATGTGGGGATTACTGGAACTACAATTCAAGATGTGATTTGGGTGGGGACACAGCCAAACCATATCAACTATGCACATGTTTTATTGAATATTTGAAGAGGAAATATCATTTTATTTAGTTTTCATTAGCATATTTTTTTGCTATTAGCTGTTCCAGTGTTAAAATTAATTATAGTTGGATTTCTTCAGGTCTCATATATTTATGATTTTGATTAATTTGAAGAAAGCACTCTATGAAGAAACATGAAGATTTAGTGTAATGTTTGCTTAGTTACCAATCTTTGCCACATATTCATTAGAATTAATCATACACTTTTTAAAAGTTTCCAATTACATTCATCTAGTAAAATATATCTGTTACAGTTTTTAACCTTCATGATGTAGTGCAGAAAGATATTTCAAATTTCTAGTTGATTGTCCAAAATAAACAGGTTAGTGGATTCTGGGAGCATTGCCCATTTCATGGAAGAATTATAGCTAAAGTGAAATACCAGCAGCAATATCATAGAACACTAACAATTTTGTGTTTTTAGAAAGGTAACTACAGAGTGAAAAGACTTAATGACAAAGGAATATCTGATGTTGGTGTACAATGTATGACATGAATTATTTTCTGTCTTTTCTTTCTCCAGCAGATTGGATTTGATGAGACTTAGCAAACCAGCCATTCACCTGGGCAAGATTGTCAAAATTCAAACTTGAATTGTAATCTAATTTGGAACAATCAATGGTATTGGGGAAAAAAAACTTGAGATGTTTTTGGCAATACACAGGCAGCAAGGGGGAAAAGCTTGGAGAGTTGGATACATGCATTTTGAAAATTTTCTTTTTTCTTTTCTTTTTTTTTTTGAGACAAGGCTTCACTCTGTGACCCAGGCTGGAGTGCAGTGGTGCAATCACAGCTCACTGCAGCCTTGACTTCTTCAGGCTCAGGTGATCCTCCCACCTCAGTCTCCTGGGCAGCTGGAACTACAGGTGTGCATCACCATACCTGGCTAATTTTTCGTACTTTTTGTAGAGATGGGGTTTCACCATGTTGCCTATGCTGGTCTCAAACTCCTGGCCTCAAGATATCCACTTGCCTTGGCCTCCCAGCATGTTGGAATTACTGGCATCAGCCACTGTGCCCAGCCTTGAAAATTTCTCCCTATTTATATTTTTAAGTTCAGAGACTAGTAGCTTCTGAGAAGATGATGGTTGACAAGATTTCACTTAGAACCAACATTGCATGGATTTAACTTTTCCAAAATGGCTTATTACTTAGCAGGTCTGCCATTTCCATTTATAGAGATAGATTTTAATTCACACAATTTGGTCATTAAAAATCTAATCATGTGTCATGTACCCTGCTGGGCATTCTTTAGAAATGTAGGAAGTCTTTTATCTCAGCATTCAATCTAACTTCTAAAATAACCAAAATGGGGGAAATAAAGCCATTGCAATATGCTCTACCATAGCCAAACAGGGAGTAGAGATGGCATAGCAAAGAGGGATTAAGAACTTTCACATGTCACTTGATGCACTGAGTTAAAATTCTGAGTTATGACTATGTGAATTATTTCTCTACCTGCGTTGTATATCTCTCTGTATATCTATGTGTGTATTCTTTCAACATGCTAATATGCATCAGCTGTCATCCATGCAGAACACTGCTTCTCAAACATTAGCTTGGGGAGCTTGCTAATGATTCAGTAGCTCTTGGGTGGGGTCTGAGAATTTGCATTGTTAACAAGTTCCAGATGTTGCAGATGCTGGTCCTTGGACCATACCTTGAGCGTCAATTATGTAGAAGCTTATTTATTCATATGTTTGCATACTATTGGATTTTTTTTAAATGGAAGACTTCTGTGGCACATTGAAGTCATCTTTCTATAGTTGATAAACTGATTAGTTTTGTTTTCACTTCTTTCTTATTAGGTGCATATTTTGATGTGGATGTTTTGATGAGGTAAGAAAGTAAATTCACATGTCATTACATTTATTATGGGGATGTCTGCACTTGTACACTTAACTTGCTGAGTAGTAAGGGGTGTGAGAAGCAAGGTTTATATTTCTTCTGCCTTGCTGACCACTACGGGCCAGTTAATAAGATGATGCATTATTTTTGTTTCTTTGCTTTTAATAAGATGGGCAGGAGGAAAAATATTTTATTTATATAGAGTAGAAAACCTAGTGTTGGGAGTCAGTTTAAAGGTGCCATTAGATTCAAATGGAGCAGTCCAAATGTACTCTCAAATAACATTTATTTATTTAAGACCTTGAGTTAAGTCATTAAACAATATGGTTAGACATTCTAAACTCTAGCAGTAACCTCTCACTTTCTTTATTCCCCTCCCCACCTCACTCCCATTTCTGTTCAACGCTATCAAGAAAGGGGGCCTGTAATATTAATCAAGGACAACCTGGGTCCCAAGGTCACAATCAGGTCACGATGCCACGGGAATAGACTTTCTAGAGTAGGAACAGTGAGATTGTAAATAGAACCAGACTAGGGATCATACACTATAGTGGTGTTACTTACACTGAAGAGGTTCGGACACCTTGGTCTTGTGAGGCTCAGTAAAACATAGTTTGAGAACAATTGCATTGTCTTTGAAATAACATCACTTAAGCAATAACTTTGAGCTAATAGCTTTGTATATATATAAGCAGAAATGCAGTGATAAAATAGTGTGGAATACTTAGTTATAAAATTATCAGCAAGGAAATCTAGATTATGTTTGTATTAGTTTTATTTTAGATTATAGTTGACATAAAAATAAAACTAAGGGCACAACTCCAGACATCTTGTAGAAAACTTCCAGACATCTGATAACAAATCTACAGACCTCCAGAAGCCCAGCTTGAAAATCATGTTCTGGTGAGTCTTTGGATCATGTTTTCCCTTTGGATTGATTCCGCATTTCCCTTCTCATGGGACTGTTATGATGAGAAGGCTGATTTTTCTCTCTTTTAAAAGAGGTATGTCTGTATCTGGCCCTTTCTCCTCCAACTTTAGAAGGTCATTTGGAAATGGGCTCAAGGAAAACAGGAGCAGAAGACACAGGCCAGCTCTGTTCCAGGCTATAGGAGGAAATATTTTTCCTTGGGTTTATCTCTTCATGCCTTTTATTGATCAACCTTGAAGGCCATAATCAGATGACAAGCCAAGGGGGAAAGCCTAAGCAAAATGCTCCAATTATTTTTAGTTCAGGCAAAAAGATCCCTTTGTCTTACCTGGGGTCTGAGTCTGATCACAAAGGTAGGAGAACAGAGAGGGATTTCAGGCTAAGGATCAATCTGATATTTAAAAAAGTGTGTGTGTGTGTGTGTGTGTGTGTGTGTGTGTGTGTGTGTAAAAGGTACTCTTTGGAAATCTAGCATAATGGAATGTGCCTGCAAATCCTGATGATGCTCATCTTGGTAAATAAAACTCAAGGATCTATCCACAAGGGTAGTTCCCTGCAAGAGAGCTAGGGTCAGATGACTACCCTGCCTTCTGCTCCCATTGTGGAAGTATCATAGAAATATTTTCCATTTTTCTATTTTTTAAAACTCAAACGTTTAACATGTCGGTTTGCTGACAAGCCAGCCAGTTTTCCAAGTTGTTCATTTTATGTGAGCTGAGTTTTTATCCATTGTGGATTGAATGAGGAGTCAGTGAATGGTTTGGGAGAATGCTCCAAGACATGGAAATTTGGTCAGGATTATCACTGAAAACAAGAGAATCTTTGAAATACTGGGCATTGTTTCAACTTGAAACTACAATTATGAAAGAATGTAACTGCAACATTATAGCATCTCAGTCAAAAAACAGTCAATGGATATTTGAATGCTTTCTCTGACATCAACTCATCTTTATATCATATTGTCTACAAACCTTAGCTTATGAGTGATTTCTTGATGTAGTTAATACAACTTTTTTACAGTGCATTTTTTTCTTATCTATATTATTTACAACTGCTATTTGGAGTAACTCTTTTTTTTAGAGATGCATAGTACTCTTTTTCTACTTGAAGAATCTCATACCTTGGAATCATGACTTGAATATTTCCTAATGTTGATGATACCAATGACCTTTTCTTGGTTTTCAACAGGTAATAAGGTCACTTTCTGCCTTCCTTTTCATTACCTCATTTCTAAATGCAGATTAAAATTTGATTTATAGCATTTGTTCCTTGAGTAATTTCCATTTACAGGAGATAGCTTTTCACTTTAGTTTTTCAATAAAATATATTTTAAAGTTGCTACAATTTCTTTGGAGTTTTTTTTATTGTTGTTATCTAAATTGAAACTATGGAGTCACTAGTTGGATGGGGTAATAAATTAATACTAATCTCAGTTTGAGTTATTACCCTTATATCTGTCACAGATGGAAGGGGAATTGACCAGAAATTCTCAAGGTATTTTACAATGGAGGTTTTGAGGCACATGGTTAATGATTATGTCTTCACCAAAGTGTTTGCAAGACTGTGTACAGATGTGGACACTGGCAAATATATGTCTAATTTAATTTATGCACTTCGTATAGAAAGCAAAACTATATGTCACCTAGACCCAGGTAAAAGCTGTCAATATTAATTATAAAGTCAGATTTTAAATTGCACGTGTACACAGAATTGGCAGTTCTAATTGGTCTGCCATAAGCTATTGGGAAATGGATGAGTGTGTTCAAAATATTTCAGGATAAAAAATTCAGAATGTTACTCTGAGCTTTGCCGGAAGTTGCAGATCTCTCTGGAATTTTTTGGACTAAAGTAATTTGAGAGGGGAACTTGCATCTTTCTTTAGCCAATTATGCAGTGGGAAAATCATGCTGCCTATTTCAAAATTACATAGTTTATTACCATTTTAGGAATCAAGTGATTTTTAAATTAATGTGCTAATTTATTTATATTTCAGAGTTTAAGCAAAAGAAAAATAAGACCACAAGCCCATGTGGGTTCTCAGGCTTACCCAACTTGTCTGCTCATGGAAGTTTTTAATGCAATTGGCTGGAATGTAATGCATTCCGCCTTCCCCACAGAAGCAGTCAAAGAACAAAATCACTGTCTCGGGAGACGAGCTTGAATCACATCCCCCAACATCCTCCTAAAAATATGACCTGAGTTCTTTTTGAGTAATGGAAAGAGAAATCAGGCACAGCCTCTCACACTCCTGATTTGGGTTCTAAAATGATGAAATGAATGAGGATAAAGGAGCCTCTGACACATCTCTCAGTCATGGGCACTGACCGGTCATACATATGTTGAAGTTACACTGAAATAAACCCAGGGACTTAATATCTTTGAGGTAACAGAGAACTTCTCTTTCAGCTGGACTTAAATAAATGAATTAAGGCTCGTCAGTGTGAGTTTTAAACAGACACAACTCCAGTTTAAACCTTCGCACTGGAAGATAGATGGATATCCAGTGTCATAGGCTCACTCAGAAAGGAGTAGTTATTGGTTGTAAGAGCCAATGAGATAGAAAAAATGATAAAGGAGCTCCAGGAGACATCCACTGATTGGCCTCCTCTTTCAAACTCTTTCCCTCAGTGTGACCTGGAGACTCATCAACAGCTGGGTCTCCTGGCGCAGTTCCTGCCCTTTCTCCTCTCTTCCATCTTGACAGCCTTTGCCAACTGTTCTAGAAAACTCTCCATCCCAGTTGCTGTTTTTTAGACACCTGTACTAACGTCTATATCATTTTGTATTTTACCTCCAATGGGTATGAAGAGTTCTAATTCTACGTTAGCAAAATGACAAAATGGAATCTTCACTGGGGAAAAAAAAGTTTTGCATCAGAAATACCATGTGCCATAGGGAGACCCTTCTCTAGGGTGCTGAGGACCTGGTCTGGCTAACCTCATTGAATTAAGATTCCCATTCAACAGAATCTTGAATCCAACAGTCAGGTAGACACCACTCAATTGAGGGATTGATATATAAAAATATCTGGAGGAATTATTTAAATCATGACTTTATGAAAAAGAAAATATATAAATTAGTTGATTAGAACACACTATGGAATTCAAACTGTTATGTTTCATGATGGAGGCCCATAAATATATAAACAGCTGTCTCATATGACAATCACAGATTCTCCTCATGAAGAAAAGTCCTGATACATTTAAGAAGTTCAGGTAGATATAACTCCCCCACCTCTCACAAAACACACAAAAAATGTTGACTGATACAGTCTGGTCAGGAAGGTGAAAAGAGAGGGAATTTAAAAAGTAGTCAGCTTTTTAGGCTAGGTGCAGTGGCTCACAGCTGTAATCCCAGCACTTTGGGAGGCTGTGGCAAGAAGATTGTGTGAGGGCAAGAGTTTGAGACCAGCCTGGACACCATAGTAAGATCCCGTCTGTACAAAAAAATTATTTTAAAAATTAGTTGGTCACGATGGTGCATGTCTGGAATCCCACCTGCTTGGGAGGGCAAGGTAGGAGGATTGCTTGAGCCCAGGAGGTCGAGGCTTCAGTGAGCAATACCCTTCAGCCAGCCTGGATAACAGAGCAAGACACTGTCTCCAAAAAAAAAAAGTCAATTTTTAAAAGGAGGAGATGAACAACCAGGCCTATTGAAAAGTCATGTAAAATGAGCACCAAAAAGTAATAATTGAACTTGAAAAATATCTCCTGAAAGGCTCATCCCATTTTGGGTCACCTCTGAAGCCTGGAGTTACCTCTGATGGGGTTTGTTGGTCCCTGGTCTTACCACCAGCACTGAGGCCTCTGGTCTCTCTGCACCACCAGGCAGCTCTCTCAGTGCCAGCCTGGTGACAGCTCCTTGAAAACAAAGACACTCAGACACTCTGTCACCCGAGCTTACGCTCCTAAGATTCACGGACCTACTGCTCTGTGTTGATCCTGTGCTCTGAGAACCTCCCCTCCCTGCAGCCTGGCCAGGACAGCACTGCTTTTCCGGCTGTATGGCTGTCTTGATCCGTGGACAGATCTCTGTGCTGCTCTCTGTGCCAATTTGGAGGCAGCCATGGCCAGGATTTTTCTTATGGCAGCTCTGCTGGTTGTGATTCTTGTCTGTACATCCCTGCCAGTGATATGCGTTCCATGAGGTTCTCCTTGACTTGGTGAGAAACCAGAAACAGTGTAATAATGAGCAGGAAAGAGCTGTGCTGGCTTCTGGAGAACTTTTACAGCCAGGTGTCTTTCACAAGGTAATGTGATGTATCCTTGTGCCTGCTGCCATGGAGAGGGAAGGAAGGCTGGGAGCTTCTTGCTTGCATTACCCAGCCCTGCCTGGCCGGGGCCATTCTAACTTCCTACATGGGCATCCTAGAGGCTGCGTAACAATAAGGACCTTCGCCATTTCCTTGTGGTCATTCCTTGCAGCATTTATCAATTGTCAAAATTTTAAAACTCTGCATTGAGTTATAAGAAACAGACCTGCATTAAGCAAGTCTCCAGCAAGGATCTGAATGCAAGTCACTTATTTGGGAGGTGACCCCAGGAAGCATTGTTGCATGATCCCACTGGAAAAGTCTAGGAGCCAGAGTAGGTCATGTGATTCAGAATTAGCCCACCTGGTGGGGAGAGCTACACCACCTCACCTACTCTCCATCATTGCTGGAGGGCTGCTGGATAGGGGGAGGTTGCCCCTCTAGCACTTGCAGCCTACTTTTTGGGCAGGCAAAATAAGCTCTGGCAGCTGAAGGAAGTACTTAGGTGCTAACAGGCAGACACTAGCAGTTGGAAGTCAGGCTCGGGGGCACTGGCAGCCTCTGTAAGTCCTCTGAGCTCTCCTCCCCCGCACCTTCACCCACTGTAGTCTTCAGAGAGCCTTGCTTCCATAACAGAACAGGACTGGGCTCATTTTGGGCCCACTCAGAGCCAGAAGCCTGGGAGGGTTAGGCACTGACGAATGGGCTGCTGCTGGCCCCTTACAGCCCTGTGTGGTGTGGGCTGTGTTAACCAGCGCACGAGGCCCAGGCCACTCAGCACAATTGCTTTTTCAACATACTGTCAGGGGTGCCCTCCAACCAAACCCATATTCCTGAAGCTGAAGTCAGCCTCAGCTCCTTCCTTAGCATAGCTTTCTAGATTTGGGAACATTGTTGGTGTTTCTTTAAGTCTCCAACAACAGTCCCCACTGACTACACTGGGCCTACCCATTAGGTTGTAGCCAGGACTGATCTGTTGGTCCACTCACATGTGCTGTGTGTGGGTTTGAGCTTCGTTCAGCAGATTCCCAACACAAGGAGGTCGCGCACACTGATGGAGAAGTAGTGCATGCAGTTGAGGCTGCACTTAAAGAGGTTCAGAGTGGTGGCTGTTTTCCAGTTTCCAGCTCCCAATGCTCTTGTGTTTGCAGGACTGTGACACAAAGATGGCGCTCAAAGTCTTAGGATGAGGGTGTGGTCTCCAGGAAATAAGGAGAACCATGCTTCTTTTATTTCAGCCTCTGTAGCCTCCAGACAAAGCATCATTGTTTTTTAATTAATCAATCAATCAGCCAAGTAACAAATGTTAATTAGGGAGCCCCTTTGCCAAGCAAAGTGGCAGATGCTGAAGGAAATGCACAGATGTTGGAAAGGGTTCTTGCCTTTGGCAAATTTGCAGTCTAGATGAAGAGACAAAATTTATAATGTGTGACTCTAAGGTAGTGTGACTTAATTTTTAAAACAAACACGCCAGAATTTTTACATGGCTAATTTTCCCTCATATGTTCCTACATTAAATATTATCATTTCCAGTTATGTAATGTTTATATTATAGTTACACAGCTTTGCACTGTGACATGTTTGTGGTAAGTACAGTGGACAGCAGAAATGTAAAAATGAGATGATTTTTCCCAGCCACCACACAACCAGAGGGTATCCTCCTTGATCACTACATAGGGAGGCAACGTTTTAATTGCATGTACACAGAGTCTAAAGACAAGGTTAGGCAAAATGCTGATGGTGCTAAACTACAAACAGAGCATGGAGGCAAATTTATTTCACCATTGTTGGATGCTATATCTTGATCTTGTATAGAACAGAGGATTTTATTCTTCCAAAAGCCTAATTTATGAGGATTCTTTCTGTATACAGAGGGGAGCTGACTTCTAGAGACACAAAGTATTCATGTGAGCTAAGTAATATATATATATTTTCTTTTAGCCTCACATCACTGTACTGGGTAAAGCTTACTCTCCTCCCCTTGGGAGGAGACTGTGGCTCCAAGAGCTTAGGAAGTTGCCCAACATCGCACACCCAGAAGTCAAGGCAGGTTTGAATGCTGGTCGCTGGGACACCATGGTCATATAATCTACTGCCTTCACCTAGTGAGATGTCTCCAGTCAGCTAGGGCTGCCATTTGTATAGGCCTCTCTCTTATTTAGTTGAAAAGAAGAACCATGTCAAAAGCCTCAACAGGATTTTGCTCCCAGGAGAATCACAGAGGCTGCCTGGCCGGGGCTGGGCTGGGGCCCTGGCGGGGGCCACCATCATACTTGCTCTCTCTACCCAGACACGGGGGCCGAAGTGACATTATTATTGGAGAGTAACAGCCAAATCTGTGCTATCAATGTAGATTCAAAAATCCAAATGCAATTCTTGGCATGAGAGATCGAGAGCAGGGGAAAGGATGAGAGAAGTCTAATGAAAGAGCCAGCGCTGCGTCAATTCCACTTAGGAAGAATCCAAAGAAGTCCTTTCTTGTGTCTGCATTGTCATCTGCTCTCCTCCTGCTGTGCCGGCTTTCTTTTCCACTACCCCTTCCCCTCGATATGCATCTCCACTTCTTTCTCCTCTTTTGTTCAGTTTAGCAGGAAAGATCTTTGGAGCAGAAGGAATAGGAGCCTTTAGCAAGCTCAGATATCAAATAATTTTTCACCTCCCTGTAATTGAAATCACAAGATCAGGATTTTCTTCCCTCCAGCCGGCTCCTCTCTTGTTCTCGAGGATCACAGGTGGAGCCGGGCGAGGGTGCTATTGACTTCCCCACTGCTTGTCATGTGGCGGACGGATGCACCTGCCAGGAAGGGATCTGACTCTCAGATGAATTCTTTTATCCTCAAAGGGGCTTCCTGCAAAGGAAACCATTAGTGTTTTGCTATTGGGTTTCTACTCCCCATGGTGTCTAAGAAACCATTCATTTAATTTTGTGACATTTTGAGTGGATTTGGAGAGCTAAGCCCATTTGAAAAGCCCTGTTCCTGTCGAGGAGCACAGAAGGAATGCAAATAGAGTCCAAATGGCCAAACCACCAACAGCTGATTGTGGCCAGCCTGGCCCTGGGGGATTTCTGCACCTCTCTTCTGCCTTCTGGACATACATCATGGGCTCCTGAGTCCATTCAGCAAGACTGAACCCAGCCCCTTGCTTGTCATGCCAGGATGGACTCCAGAACACAAGAAAACCAGCTTCAAGTTCGGCAGCAGAGACACCATAAAAAATTAAGTCTCATGTTGTAAAGAGAGCCATGCTGTATATGTTCCTTCCTAAGCGCTTTCTGGTGGATGGAGGGAAGGAAGGTGTCAAGGTGGTTGGGCGCAAGTGCTCTGGGGTCGGCAAGTCTGGCTGGAGGGTCAGCTCTTTCCCACCCTGGCTGTGTGACCTGGGCAAGGTCACAGCCATGCTGTTGAAAAATGCAGGAGTTGCCTGCCCTGAGGGGTTGCCACAGATGAGATAGCTTATTAACACGTTTAGCACAGTGCTGGTACATAGTAAAACCACAGTCCATGTTAGGTGTCACAGATACTGTTTCCAAGATTGCTCTTACTTTTCTGCTAGTTGTTGACAACAATTTGTCCCATGTCCCTTCTTTTCCTAGACCAGCACTGTCCAATAAAAATGTAATGCAAGCCACATATTTAATTGCAAGTTCTCTAGTAGCCACATTGAAAAGTAAGAAAAAACAGGTAAAATTAATTTTAACAATATATTTAAAGTTCCCAAAGAAAAATATTATCATTTCAGTATGTAATCCATATAAAAATTATTAATGAGATACTTTACTTTCTTTTTTTTCTTCCTAGGCCTTTGGAATCAGCATGTACTTACACACACAAAGCATCTTGATTCAGATGAGCCATATTTTGACTCCTTAGTAGCCACAGGAAGGTAGTGGCTCTGCTATTGGACAGCACTGACCTGGGCTTTGGAGCCAATAGCACAGGAAATATATCTCCCTTGACAATTGTAAAAAAAGAAAATCTCATGCAAAACCACTCAATTCTTTGATGATCTCATTTTTTATTACAGGTTTTGTTTCTTTTTGAGTCAATCTTTTCCTAGATATTAGTCTATTCCATTGAGATTTTCAAATTATGTATTTAATATTTGACAATTTATTCTTCTTTGATCTAAAAACTCTTATGCTTGTGGTTATGTCCTATTTTCCATTCCTAATTTCATGAGACTAAGAGATGTTATGGCTATACACTGTAACAATATGTTACTGAAGGTAATATACACAAGTCTCTTTTGGGGGCACTAATTATGAATCTATTTTAACACAGCCTGGGAAGTGTCCTTTGTGTTTGGAAACAGAATGCTACAGTAGGCAGCTAGTCAGGCATGAACAGGGCAGGGGAGTGTTCCCCACTACCCCACCACCCCAACCAGGAGTGTTGGGTGACCATCAGGTGATGGTCAGGCTGTTGCTAACTGTCTCTCTAAAGTAATAATTGGTCACAGCCAGCGCCAGGGGAAGGCAGGCTCCTAATAGATAGAAAACACCTGAAACTGGTGATCAGCAGCTTACTGATAAGATCTCAGGAGTTGGAAAAACTAGGGCAAGACTCCAGAAGTATGCCAACATATAAAACCCCAAGTAAAGAAGTCAAAATGCACACTTGTCTTTCAAGTCACCAGCTTGGCCCTCTTCCAAGTATACTTTTCTTTCTTTCATTCCTGCTCTAAACCTTTTTTTTTTTTTGGAGATGGAGTCTTGCTCTGTCACCCAGGCTGGAGTGCAATGGCATGATCTTGGCTCACTGCAACCTTGGCCTCCTGGGTTCAAGCAATTCTCCTGCCTCAGCCTCCCAAGTAGCTGGGACTACAGGCGCATGCCACCATACCCGGCTAGTTTTTTTTTTTTTTTTTGTATTTTGGTAGAGACGGGAATTCACCATGTTGCCCAGGCTGGTCTTGAACTCCTGAGCTCACGCAATCCGCCCACCTCGGCTGCCCAAAGTGCTAGGATTACAGGTGTGCGCCACCGTGCCCGGCCTCTAAAGCTTTTTAATAAACTTTCACTCCTGCTCTAAAATATGCCATGGTCTCTCCTTCTGCCTTATGCTCCTCAGACAAATTCTTTCTTCTGAGAAGGCAAGAATTGAGGTTGCCCAGCAGACCTGTAGGGATACTGATATTCTCCATCAGTAATGGGAAGGTCATTGCTGACCCTGGTGAGAGCAGATCTGGAGGCAGAACAGAGACAGAAGCCACACGACAATGGGTTGGAGAAAGCAAGGAAACCAAGGATGTGGAAATACAGACTATTCTGAAAAGAGGCCGCAAAGAGAAGAAATGTATGGGTAGGTAGAGGCAAGAGGCAGTGTATTAGTCCATTTTCACACTGCTGATAAAGACATAGCCAAGACTGGACAATTACAAAAGAAAGAGGTTTAACTGGATTTACAGTTCCACATGGCTGGGGAAGCCTCACAATCATGGCAGAAGGCAAGGAGGAGCAAGTCATGTCCTACATGGATGGCAGCAGGCAAAGAGAGAACTTGTGTAGGAAGGCTCCTGTTTTTCAAAACTCTCAGATCTCATGAGACTTATTCACCATCATGAGAACAGCATGGGAAAGACCTGCCCCCATGATTCAATTAGCTCCCACTGGGTCCCTCCCACAACATGTGGGAATTCAAGATGAGATTTGGGGATATAACCAAACCATATCAGGCAGAGCTCAAGATTAAGAAGAGAGCAACTATTGAGTAGGTGAGCTGGTACCTATACTGATCCTTGTCCACCCAGGTATATGCTCTTACAGAAAAACCTACCTAACCCCAGACCAAAGAGATAACCCCTGACATAAGCTTACATAACAGTGTGATCTTCTCTTTTGCAGTTTTCAAATATTTCCAGTGACATACTTCTTTTGTATTCATTATGTATTGTCTCTTTCCTTCACTAGACCCAAAGTTCCATGAAGAGAGGGATCATGCCAATATGTTTTCTCAAGCCTGTTCTAGCAGCTGGCACCTAGTAGGCTCCCAGTAAATATTTCTTGGGTGAAGAGACGCAAAGATGCATTTCAGCTTTGATTTTGTGTTAGAAAGGAGATAACTGTAGGGTGTGGGGATATTGCCAGCAGCTAGGAAGAGGTTGAAAGTATAAGAAAGACAGTATAATTATAACAAGATCCTTCACAAAATGGGACTAAATGGGTCTAAGAACAAATATAAAAGGCTAATTATGGAGGAGGAGGAAGAAAAGAGACACCTATTATATCTTTTGCAGAACATTACAATATTGGTAAGTGGGTTTGTAGACAGAAATTTAGGGCCATTATTTCCTGATAACACTAACCATCCTGGTAAGGTGAGATGGAAGCTGATGTTTTGAGAGGGAGCCAAGGGAAGTAGTGAGGGCTTGGGACAGCAGTCACTGAAGGGAAGGCAGAAAAGGAAAGAAAACATAAGGACAAGTAAAAGGACCAGCGACGGGCCTCAGGGTTCAGCAAAAGCTGGAAAGCATCGGTGGGGTGGTCTCCAGCCCCTCAGCAGCCCTGTTAGAAGGGCAAGTGGGTTATGGAAATATTCTTGGCAAGGTTTCAGAGGGTCAAGGGAAGGGTGTATTAGTCAGTTCTCATGCTGTGATGAAGAAGTACCAGAGACTGGATAATTTATAAAGGAAAGAGTTTTAATTGACTCATAGTTCCGCATGGCTAGAGAGGCCTCAGGAAACTTACAATCATGGTGAAGGGCAAAGGAGAAACATGCACCCTCTTCACAGGGTTGCAGGACAAAGTGAGTGCAAGCAGGGAAAATGCCCTATGCTTATAAAACCACCAGATCTCGTGGGACCCACTTATCACAAGAAGAGCATGGGGGAACCACCCCATGATTCAATTACCTCCACCTGGCCCCACCCTTGGCATGTGGGGATTACATTTCAAGGTGAGATTTGAGTGAGGACACAAAGCCAAACCATATCAAAGGGGAAGGCTAAGGGACTGAAGATGCTGACTCAGGAGCTGCTGAGAGGATTGATTTAGGGGATATCTCTGGCGTGAGGACTGAGCAGGTAAGAAAGTGCCACTAGGAGGCTGCTGGTCACAGGAAGCATCATGGAAGAGGAGGTTGTGGGTTCGAGAGCTGGAGATCAGAGTTTACCTTTTCAGAGGTAGGGTTATTCCAGGTGAAGGCTGGGCCCACGTGGTAGGTGGCTGAGCCCATGGAAGTGAGGATGGGGTTTAGAATGGTTATCACCCCAGCCATTGGTGCCCCTGGCAAGCCTTAGACCATGCACTGGAGAAGAGGACTTGGTTTCATGTCTTGATCACCATGGCAGTGGGGAAGGTGCCGTTGATATTCAACAGAAACAAGAAGGGCTGGAGCCAGAGGGAAGGATCAACCTCGACAAGGAGAGGGATGCCTGAGGATGAAGAGCAGGTAGAGTGGCAGGCACTTTGACAAATCAGGGGACTGCAGGACATTTGGAGCTAATGTCTGGAAAGTCATGAAAACTCTTTCAGGAGCCCTCTGAAGCACCTTCTCTGAGTGGTGGTTCTCAGATTGAGATCTGCTGCATTCCTTTCAGCCATGCCTTCTCAGCCACTCAAAAACCATCCCTCTGTCTCTCCCATGCCTCAACCAACAGGAAGCTCTACTGAGACTTATAAGCCCAGAGAGCCTCTGAGTTTGATTAGGGACTAGAGATTCTCAGAGCCCATGAACTAAGATGTTGAATGGAAACATGGAAAAAAATAGTCAGAACTACCTTTTTGAAGTTGCTGCCAAAAATCAATGTGCTAAAAGCTTTATAGTAAAAATGCCCACATCATTTCTCCATCTGAGGAATGTTTGTGCAAATAAAAATCAGTTTGTTCTCGTTACAGCTCTAGGGAGCCATTACTTATCTTGGATTTTCTGTTAATAAACTCATGAAGTTCAAGATCATAAAATGCACCCAAGTGACTTAGAAAACATTATGAGTCTGAATTTCTCCTTGTCCCTTATTTTCCCCATGAACATTTCTGAGCGATATTTTGTCCTTAGTCTCACTAACTGTCTGTCAATTTCCCATCCATGACCCCAGACCACATGCCTCACATGATTCAGGTGTCAGTGCCCAGGCAAGTGCACAGAAGTCTGCAGTAAAATTGGTGCCTGTCCTTCTATTATCTGCTCACTTGTTGGGAAAGTAAGAGAACTTTGCAAGCTTAGCAAATGATAAGGCTTACCTGAGAGTGATAAAAATCTTAAGGAAAAAAACTATTTGGGATATAGGCTAAAATATCTTCAGGTTGATCAGATAGGCACCATAGGCTTGGACAGCCTGTCAGCCAGTGACTGGGAGATATGAAAGATCCCAAAGTAACTTTGGAGGAGAACTGAGGGACTTGATGGACACAATCTGCTTTCTCTGAAGGAGCTGGTTTCAGGACTGCAGGCCCATTTCTCCAGGAAGCGTACCATTCCTCTGACTGTTTCATGAATACAAGAGAAGGAAGTGGTCCGCTGGGAGGCTTCAGGAATCTGAGATGTGGTCTGGCCCTGCCATTACTTAGCAACTATCTTGACATTCTGGCCCTAACTTGCCCATATGGAAAATGGTGCTGATAGTCAAAATTGATGCTTTCAAACTGTGTTCCAGTTGGAAAGCTGAGGGGTGTCTCAGCACATCTCGTGGCTCTTGCTCTCATGTCCTTGGCTTTCAGATTCTTGACCTCATGGCACCAGCTTTGATGTCTGCCTTTGGGGACTCATTGGAATCTCCACCTTGGTTTTTTGGACCTTGCCTCACCACCACTCAGCTCTTGCCTGTGCTCATTCTCTCAACATGAGCATCCCTACCGGAAACTGGATCCCACTTCATTTTACAAACAACCCCTGAATCCGTACAGGGGTACCCAGCTGGGAACTGGGCCCTACCCCAGGCATCACCTTGCCCCTAGCAGATGTCCCCGTCTAATGCCACACCATGACATATTCCAGAGCATCTCTGGGCCAAGTCCCAGTGCCTGGCTGGGTTCACATGGGCCTCAGTTGAGAACTGTATGATGACCTAGATCCAGGACCCAAGCCTTCTGACATCTCAGTGCTAACAATCATATTTCAG
The DNA here is from genome assembly GCF_029289425.2 of Pan paniscus. Lineage (NCBI taxonomy): Eukaryota > Metazoa > Chordata > Mammalia > Primates > Hominidae > Pan > Pan paniscus. The sequence continues at coordinate 45,716,491 of NC_073255.2, forward strand.
TCAGGAGCTGTGCTTTGAATCTCTTTCTCTCAAGACTGCCATGTATGGTTGTGCATTGCACACCTGTGTGGGACACTTTCCAAGATCTATGATGCAAAAAGTGTCCCTGCAATCCCCGTGGGGCATAACCTTGCATGGCCATACATGGCAGACTGCCCATTCTTACTCCTGGAACAGATTGCTCCCAAGGCTGTTGGAAAAAGAACCCAGCTTTATTAGGAAGACATAATTGGATATGTAGGAGCTGGGCCTTCTTGATGGCTTATAGGCACTACCTTAAATGATCCAGTATGTTGTGACAACATGATTTGATTACTAATCCTTGAATTCAGCTACTGCCAGGTGAGGTGGGCCATGTCCTTCAAATGGTTTAACTCTGACACCATCAATTGACATCCTAGGCCACTGGGCAGAAGATTCATAACATGACTCAGAATACCAAAGAGACACTCAGAGCCCTAAGAAACCCTCTGGACTGAGATGCTTTCAGCCTTTCAGACCGTATAACAGCTGATGGCAATAATCCATGGGAAGCAGCTGACACATGGTAACTCACAACAGATCCTGGCTGAGATCCATTGAGTGGCAGAAAGTATGGAGAGCTGGCTGTCCAGAAAAGAAGGCTCCATCTCCCAGGAGGAGATACTGGTACCCAAGGACTGTGGCAGTGCCTCAATACTACCCACATTCCAACCTGGGCCATGGAAGTTCTACCAGCCCTACATCAGACATGGCACCTTCCAGTTCTGATTTCTCCATGACCCACAGGAGGGTAGAGATATTCATCTGTTTGTACATTGACCTGTTCCAAGGCCTGGTACAAAGCAGGTACTCAATAAGTATTTGTTGAATGAATGAATGAATGCTCAGCTATAAGTCAATGATGGACCCTGGGCTCCTGAAGAATTTATGCATCTATTTCTGATGTCTGAAAATGTCCTAAGATCCCTAGGACACAATGTGCACTCTTGGGGAGCTGACCTCTCCCATAACCAAGACAATCTCAATCTGTCCTCAACACTGGTCTTGCACCTGCACCAAATTTAACTCCTCTGTTCATTACAGAGATCAGAGTCCATAGACAATTCAATCCCTTTATCTATAACCAGGACCACCTACTTCCACAATTCTATTTCTGGTTTTGGAAAACATTATCCAGAGCTGTCCATTTCTGACCTCAGTGTTCCACTTCCTGGTGCCACATGGAGTCCATCAACAGGTCTATTGATTACCCCCAACAGAAACACAGCACCAGATGAGTCCTTGAGCACTGAAGACATAGTCCACAGAAATTCATTCCTTATCTCTGGGCAATAACTTTGGGAATAAAGGTTCCCAAAGTTATTTAGGCCCTAATTCCCGGAGACAGTGAGTATTTCCTTACTTGGCCAAAGGGGCTTTGCAGATATGTTTAGGTTAAATCTCTGGAGATGAGGTTATTCTGGATTATCTCGGTAAACCCAACATAAACACAACTGTTTTTATAAGATGAAAACAGACGGAGATTAGGCTAAGTAGAGGAGAAGGCAATATAAAGACAGAAGTAGAGATAGGTGGGATGCAGCCATAAGCCAAAGAATGTTAGCAGCTAACAAAAGTTGGAAGAGGCAAGGAACAGATTTTCCCTTAGGGCTTCCAGAAGGAACCAGCCCTTCCTGCACCTTGGTTTTTGCCCCATAAGACTCCTTTTGGACTTCTTGTCTCTAGAACTGTAAAAGAATACATTTATGTTGTTTTAAACCACTAAGTTTATGGCAATTTGTTATAATGGCAATGGGAAATGAATGTAGCCTTGATGTAAACAGCTCCTTTCCAGTTGATGACAGGTTCGTCATAGCACCTCTGGGCACCATAGTCATCCAATCAGCCATCTGGCTCCTAGAGAGACTACAACCCGTTCAGAAGAATTATAAACAGTTTCTGGCCTGTCCAGCAGAAACATCATTCATAGCAAAGCAGAAGCTAAAAGGGCCCAGCCAGAAGTCCATCTCCTGTGAACTCTACCATTCAGTAAAACTCTGGACACCAATCAGGTTTCCGACAGACCTGCCAGCCTCCAGCCTGCGTGGAACTTGATGACATCTATCACAGGGATGGATGTATGTACCTACCAGTGGCTTGACAATGAAGAATTATCTGGCCAAAACAATCCATGCTTTTAGTGTGCTGTGGCCGCTTCCTTCCCTCTCCTCATGATTTTGAAGACTTTTGCTGTTTACTAGCATCTCTCATGTGAGGTAAAGATAGAAAATAAGATTCAGTAGGTTCTTCTGGTTCACACTGACAATTGTGATATTTGTTATGCTTTATATGATCCTTATTTCTTTTTAACTTAGTTGAAGTCCTACTGAAAAAGGTAAATTTTCTTTTTAGTTAATAAGAGAATAGATCTGATTAATATTTAACCATGATAAAAAGGTTCTGAACTTTTTATGTAGGTGCAACAAATTGAACTCCAACTCTGTTAGGCTCTGTGCTGGATGCTTTGAATACGTCACCTCATTTAATAGTCTCAAGGACCCTATGAATGAGTATGTGGTTAATTTTAGGTGTCAACTGGATTAAGGAATACCTAGGAAACTGGTAAAGCATTATTTTTGGATGTGTCTGTGAGGGTGTTTCCAGAGGCGATTAGCACGTAAGTATGGGTGGACTAGTTGGGGAAGGCCCACCCCCAATGTGGGTTGGCACTATGCAATCTGCGGGAGGCCCGGAAAGAACAAAAACAGAGAAAAGGCAAATATGTGAAGCCATCTGCTGAGGCTGGAACACACTCTTTTGCTCCTTTCCTTGGACAACAACTTCAGGCTCCTCAGCCTTTGGACTCTAAGACTTATACCAGTGGTCCCAGGGTTCTCCGGCCTGCGGCTAGGGACTGAGAGCTGCACTATTGGCTTCCCTGGTTCTGAAGCCTTCAGACTTGGACTGAGCTATGTTACCAGTATCCCAGGGTCTCCAGCTTGTGAGTGGCCTGTCCTGGGACTTCGCAGCCTCCATAATCAAGTGAGCTAATTTGCCTAATAAATCCTCTATCTATCTCTGTATCTCTGTATCTATGTATCTATCTACCCATCCATCCATCCATACATCCTATGATTCTGTCTGTCTGGAAAACCCCAACTGATACAGAGTATTTTAAGATGGAATAAACTGAATCTTAGGGACTCGAAGTAACTTGCCAAAGCCTGCCCACAGCTAGTAAGAGGTAGATCCAGAGAGTGCATTTGGTTGTTTGCAAAGCCTCTGCTCATTCCTCATTATCCCTATGGCTAAGAAATTGCCTAATTACCTGTAGTTGCCCAGGAGGCTCTATTCAAACTCAGACAGTCTCCTAGGCAGAATGACCTTTGTGCTTTGTGCAATTCTGAAGTTCCTGTGATGGCCATTTTGGCTTGGAACTTGCCAAGGATTCTCAGGAATAATTTTGACATGGGAAAACATAGTTAATGGCACCCTAGAAGAGTGTGGAGTTTTGGGTTATAACATTATTGTTTATCCTATCCCTCACTCCAGCAGAAATTTTAGGCTGGAGAATTTGATGGTCCTGTGGCAGGATGGACTCTCATGGGTATACATCGATTCAGAACCCCAGAAAAGGCAGCTGTGGTCGCATAGTTCATGTCGGCCATCTTGCTCCCATGTCTTCCCCTAGGCAGAGCACCTGCTCATAAAGTAAGGTCTAGGAGCTTGGCTATGATAGTCCAAGGGAGTCTATACTTTGCCAGTACATTTAAGATGATGAAGGCAAGGATGTGCGAGATGGCCTTAAGGCGTCATGATAGGGAGAAGGTTCTCTAACATTCTTTTTGTACACTGATTCAAGTTTCTTGCCATTTGATGAGTGACAGTCTGACTGTCTCTCTCACCTTCCTTTCTGTATGGAGGTAGGTGAGATTTGAGAATGTTGAGAAGGTCCAGCCTTCTCAAATGTGCCCAGTCAGGTGGGACAGACATGCTGTTTCTAATCTGGGTGTTTTTATGTTTAAAAAAATGTACAAGTGTTTCCTTAAACATTATACCATTCAACAGGAATTTAGTAGCAATTCTTTCATATCATTCAGGATTTGAATGTTTTAAAGTATATATTTGTTTGAAATCCACTGAGCGATGGTCCCCAGTTATTTGTGTATTGCACTAGTTCTGTGACTGCTGCTGTGTAATAAAAACAATGCTATTATCGAAATATTTGAGGATGTGGTATTTTCTGGATCCTTTTGGAGATTAACAATGACATAGTCAGAGTTCACAAATTCTACACTTGAGAAGCTTTTTTACGCTTTAATGTTTTCAAGCCTATATGGCCAAGGAATCCATTTTCATGTATAACTATCTATTCGCATCCCTCTGTTTTCCAACACACTCTTTGGGAAAGGCTGGGAAATGAGCAACTCATAAGATGGAGCCTGAGAACAGAAGCCTAGTGATCCCAAAGTCACTGCATGCTGGTCTTGGCTGGGTCCAAGACACATAAAGAAAGCAGACCTTGGCAACCATGCCAGTGTTTAATCCGCAAACTCAGCCCTCCTGCATTACAGTGTGCATTACATGGCTGGACTCTCCACAAAGGTGACTGCCAGGCTGTGCTCCTTTTTAACTCCATAGAGTTTTAATAGAGGGAATAGAATGTCTTTCAGTTTTTGGTACCGACTTCACCATCTATAAAATGGGACTTACACTCATGTTTTTTCGGAGGCAGAGTGAATATTAGGTGAAAGGCACTATGAAATCTTCAGATAGTGGGGCATTATCTTAGCGCTGAGTACAACTCTTAGAGGTAATGACCGCTATTAGTACTGCAAAGGAGGTAAAGCTCATTTAATGCAAAGAAAAGTGATGCTATTTTGAACAACGTTCACACAAGGATACTTCACATATGAATTTAGCTCAAAGTTAGAGTGATAAAGATGGAGACAATAAAATAATTCTACCAGTACGCTGAAAGACACTGTGCTTGTGCTCATGTTTTATAGAAACGTGCAGGAATAATAATTTGTTCCCTTTCAGATAGGAGGGTTAATTATCCCCCCATCTCAACCTAAACAAGTTTTTTTCTCTTGTTGGGATTAGGATGGATTTAGTCTGCCTTCTGGCACACTTTAAAAATGGATATGGTGCTTATATTACTGCCTAATGAGATTGATATTCAGGAATGTGCAAGATTCTAAATCCACCCAAAATATTGTATCTCCAGAGTGCTTAGCTTACCCACAGGAAACATAGAGAAGCTCTTACTCACCCATTTTGCTCAATTATGTCCTGCCTAGTACCAAAAATAATTAATAGTAGTTTGTAGTAAAATATGAAAAATATTTAAAACAAATTTAAGATTAAGAGAAAATAAGGTAGAAAAAAATAAGACCAGGCCAGAAATTATGTTAGGAAAAGCAATTTCCATGCAATTCACTACAGTTATAGTTAAAATCTAGAGAGGAGTTTGTGGAAATTGACAACCTGAGTCTAAAAACTTCACTGGAGAGTGAAGGGCCACAAATCGCCAAAACAACTTTTTTGAAGAAGAACATCATGAGGGAAGTGTTTGCCCTATTGGATATGACATCTTAGGAGGCTGGAGAGCTTTGTGTAGCATAATGTCAGTGCAGAGCTGGAGAAGTAGGTCACAAATGCACATATTTATGCATGGAAACCTGATCCGTGGCCGAGCTAGCCTTACAAAATGATGGGGAAAAATGCACTGCTTAATAAATACAGCAAGATCAGCTCTCTGTCTTAATGACCTCAAATCAATTCTGGCTGGAATGTTGAGCTAAAGATGACTGAGGAACTGTATGATGCCTGGGAAAAAAATGATAGGAGAATATCTTTATGGTATTAGCTTAGGAGAGGGCATCTCAGACAAAGACAAACAAAAATGTGAAAAGGAAAAAATTACAAATGTAACTACATTAAGATCACAAGTTTTGTAGAAAGAAAGGAAGAGAGAAAGAAAGAAAGAAGGAAAGAAAGAAAGAAAAAAGAAAGAAAGAAGGAGGGAGGGAGGGAGGAAGGAAGGAAGGAAATGAGGGAGGAGGAAACAAGGAAAGAGGGAAGAAAGGAGGAGGGAAGGAGAAATAGACATGGTACTGAGTAGGAGAAAATGTTTCAAAATCTACCCCCAAAACAGATAAATGACAATAATATACAATAAGTCATAAATTGTAAGTAGATAGATAATTTATTTATAATATATAAGTTAATAGGAAAAATAAACCTCAAAAAATTGAAACAAGGAAAGAATGAACAAGAGATTTATAGAAGAGGAATCCAAACATCTGAAAAATGCTCAAACTCACTAACGGTGATAGAAATGCACATTAAAAGTATAGTAATATACTATGTCACAGCAGATTGGGGAAAACAAGTGTACTAAATACTCTAAATGTTAGAAAAAACGTGGAGAAATAGGAGCTGTCATATCCTGGTGGTGGAATTTAGTGCAATTACTTTGGTGATGGTTATTAAAGGTGAGGATGTGCATAGCCCATGACTGAGCCATTTAACTTTTAGGTATGTTTCCTGGAGAAACTTTTGCATATGTGCATATGGAGACACATATAATCAGGTTTCCTGCATAATGTTTATGATAGTAAAATAAATTGATAAAAGTCCATCAATAGGAATATGCATAAATATATATTTTTGTATATTTATACAGTGAAATACTATATACCAGTTTAAAAGACAAAATGAGAGCCACAACAATCAGAATAAATCTCATAAACATAATGTTGAGAGAAAAGTTTTACAAACATTGACAAATAGGATGCTATTGTTAGTTTAAAAAATAGCACAATAGCACTATGTATATATTGTATATACACAAATATATGATAAATTGATCAAAAGGTGCCTAAGAAAGAGAAACATTAAATTAGTGATTTACGCTGAGGAATGAAAAGGGAAATGTGACAAGGATAGCTACATGAGGATCTCAACTTTATCTGCAATTTTTATTTTAAGTAAAAAAATTCTGAAGCAACAAGCAATTCAATAAAAAAGATATGCAAAATATATCAGCGAGTGCTTTATAGAAAAGAAAACATAGATGGCCAATAAAATGATGAAATATTCCACCTCATTAGTAACCACGGAAATTAGAATCAAGGCCAGAATGAAATGTCATTTTTCATCTATTTTATTGGGAAAAATTAAGGAATCTGACTAACCATGTATTAAAGAGTGTATGGACCAACTGGTGGGAGTGAAAATTGGGACGACCGCTTTGGAAAATGTCTTGGCAGTCTATTAGGAAGGTAGTTATTCATATATCCTATGGCCCAGAAACTCCACTATAAGAAGTACACCCAGGACAATCTCTTGCACAGCACACCAAAAGATACCTATGAGCATGTTCACCAGTAGTTTATCTAATGGTAAAAATGGCAAACAACCCCAAATCATGCAAAATTGAGGCAAGTCTTCACAACAGAACACGCCAGCATTGAGTGGACCAGAGACACATAACACGCAGTTGAATTTTAGTAATGTAATATTGAGTCCCTGGAACGCGTGTTAGACGACTTCGTGTAACATGATACGATTTTAATGAAGGTCAAAACAAGTAAAATAATGTATCGGTTGAAAACAACATATTGACTATATATATATCTCATATATATGATATTTTTTGTATGTGGTATATATATAATAAAATGTTTTCTAAAACCAAGAAAATGACAAACACAAAAATCAGGATAGTGTTTGTCCCGAAGGGGTAGGCAGGAACACAAGATAGGGTGAAGCCTAGTTATTGTTAATGTGTGAAGTTTTTGGATTGCATGGTGGATTCAGGAGTACTCATATTATTCAAAATAAAAAAAATGACTACATGAATAAAGTAATCTATAACTAATTGAAAGCCATGAAAGAGCCGAGGATCATATTGTGTCAAGAACCAAGAACTCTGATTAATCTGATTTTGTGCATCTGGAGTTAAATAAAAATAAATTTAAAAAACAGTTAATAGGGACCAATGTTATTTTGATAAAGCAGGCTGGTGGGTGCTGAAGTTTCTTTATAGTTGTCTGTAAGAAAATACCTTATGATTTAAGAAAATACCTTACGATTTTAAAAAATAAAAATTCAAGCACATCATACAATCTTTTCCAAAGGTTCCTTTATGTTCTTATTTTTTGTGTCTGTGATATAAACAAAGCCATCTTACGGAAATAAAGAGACAGCCAGATGGGGGCGCCCAGAAAATCTCCAACAGACTTGCGCCCTCGGAGGAATGAGCACTGGGGTGGAGCTACGGCAGTTCCCGCGGCTTGCAATGAGGAGGAGTCTGGCCCCTCCTCTTCCTGTGTGTAGCGTGGGATTCAAGCGGTGAGGCAGGAAGCGCTCTAGCAGAGAACTCTGGCCTCGCGGAGAGTCCCTGTGTCCCCCTTTTCTTCCTTTTCACTCAAACCCTTCTTTACTCTTCAAACCATCTGTAAGCCTAAATTTTTGTGGCTGTGGGATGGACAAGGACCCAGTCTTTAGCTGAACTAAGGAAAAGTCCTGCAACAATAACAATTTCAGAAGTTTGATCTTAACAGGTACAGAAGTTTAATGCTTTCATAAGATAATAAAATTCATCAGCATTAATGGTATTCATTGCAATCACATGGCTACCTGGAGATTAAGCAAGGATACATAGTAACTAGATCAATTCAATTCCATTCAATTACAGAAGAATTGAGAGTTCTTTATGTGCGAGGCACTGTGCTAACTTCTTGGGATACAAAGGCAAATGTGTCCTGTACAGATAGTTCATGGTTTCCTGGCGTTTACTATCGCACAGTAACCTCACGAGCTTTTTGTTTCTCTTTGTTATTTCTTCCCTATCTGTAGATAACATGTATGTTGACAGTGTTCTTGGTATCATGTGCAGGTGGCCATAGGACATAACACATTTGTGTCCCCACACACATACATCCACTTTCTTATTCGATAACATTATTCAAACATTTGCTGAAGTGCTAAGTATCAGACATGGTTGCATACATAGATAGTTGATTTTGTGCAAAAGGCAAAAGTACTCATGTGAATATATTGCACATTATTTGTTTAATTCCACTGGCGATGCAGATTGAAAATTCTTTCATATTCCTTCTGGGGAGTTCTGCTTACTTTGCTGACCTCAGAGCATATGCTGAACTATGGACCTATATTTCTGAATTTTTTTCTCTAACTATACTCAATATGGCTGTGAATGAGCTTTATGTCAATTCACATTGTTAGGCTGCAAAGAACAGAAACCCATTTATGCTACCTTTAGTAATGAGATTATCTTAGGGATACAGAGGAGGAAATGGAATCTCAGAGGAAGAAGTATTTGGAACCAGGCCATGCAGAGAAGAGAGCTGGATGGTGATGGTGGAAGCCAGGTGTCTGGAGGGCCGGGTAATCCTTTTGCTGTCTTATTGCTTTCTGTGGTTGTTGCTGTAATGGCATCAGAAGTAACCTCTGTCATTATTGAGGAACTCCTGGCAATTATCCTTCCACATGCACTTGTTGCTAAGATTAAATGAGTCAAGAGAGATAAAGCCCTTGAAACAGAGCATGGCATTTTGTAAGTACTGTATATTATTGTTTATTATTATTATTGCTGCCTTAAAGTTTACTCATTACTTGAACTTATTTGGTGCTCCCAACTATTTTCCTTCTCCTTATTTTATCCTCTGCTCAGACTATAAGTGGAGTCTCATTTTCAAACCCCTCAAAGAGGCTATTTCATTATAGTTTTTTTTTTTTGTCAGGCCAACTCATAATTTACTGGTCACCTTGACTATGGCCATTTGAGATAGCCCATGCAGTTAGGATGGCTGTGAAGCCACAGCCTTGTGGCACAGTGGACGGCTTCCAGCTCACGGGATGACGAAGGGTCCTTCCTCAGTACTGACTATGGCCTTGGCAGTTTCTTGGATGACTATGACAGGCACTGGAACTGACCTGTTTGGTACAAGCTTACTTTCCCTTGTCTAAATTATTTATCTCAAAAATGTGCTTACTGGAGTCTTAACAACTCTTTAACATGAAGTCAGTGGTACCAATTTGGAGTCATCATGCCCATATACTAAAGTAGCTTTATGATTAGTCTCAAGGTCATTGAGGCATGATTTCTATCTGTGCAGAATGACTCTAGAGCCAAAACAGTCTGCACTGAGGAAGGAACTCTAGGTTGTTTCATGATTGTACCAAGAGGCTCTGGCTTCCCAGACATCCTGTTCTGGCCCCAGAGTCTTTTTTATACATATAGAACTCATGCCTCAATCAACTTGGGAATAATCATGAGTTAATATATTAGTAAGACTGAAATAATTCTCAGTAAATTTTGGAGTTACCAAAATTATTTTCTCATAAACAAGAGCCCAACAAAATAGATCTAACACCTGTTTTTCAGTATCCAGATACATTGGAAATATCCTGACAGTTTATTTATATTGGAAATTATATGGGATTTGGGGTCAAAGGACAAGAAGTTGAATCCTGACACTGTCACTCAATAGATGGGTGGTTTTGGGTAATTTAACCTCTCTGAGACTAATTACCTTCATTTCAGAATTTTTCAATACTATTCATTAGCACAGCCATGCTATAAAAACATGACATAACATGTTAGGAAAAAAAAATCAGGGGCTTCCAAGCCAAAGGCAGAAGATATAGTAGGTTAAAAGAAATGAAAATAAAATTGTAGACTAGGGATTTCATATTACTTTCTGTCATTAATATTTTTAAATTATTTCTGAGAACACGATATAGTCCATGAGGAAGAAAGAGAGTATAGAGATATGACCTAAATATGTGTCAAATGAATAAAACAAAACAGAAGGTTTTGTTGTTGACTGTGACTTAATTAATAGAGGCTTTAATCCTTGTTTTCAGTAGGCAGAATGACTAATTGAGTACTAAAATATCTCTATTATTTTTATTTCTAAGTTCTCAAATTGTACTGATGGGCGAACTGAGGATATGTAAAACCCAGGGGTAAACAGAATTTCTGGTTGGATTGAAGTGTCTTATAGACCAGAGTTTTATTTTGCACAAGGGTATGACTCTTTCCTAATTTATGGACCCTTCAGTTTTTTGTTATTGCCATGTGGTTTTTAAACTGTATTTTTTAATAGGGGTATAATTTGGAAGCATTTGCTCCTTGGAGTAAAGATCTTACCTATTAGATTTGCATTAGTTTTTCAGAAAGTGCATTTAGGATAAATGTTAGCTCAAATAGTCTTTCTTCAAAGTTGGCAAAGACAAGGAGGGAGAGAGGGGCAGTGACCCTACTGAACTGCCTGGCTTTCCCACCTGGGCCTGGCCTCCTTGGCTCTTCCAGGAAGGGCCTGGTGCCTGCAGCAGCCTAAGAACAAGCTGCCTGAAATCCAGGTGGAATAAAGGTATTTCTGTTTCCCATCAGCATGTCTTCAGGGCAGAAATTAAAAAATGAAACCTGAACCTAGAAAGCCTCACTAATGGAAACCCCACATTTGGCAGAGCTTTGTTGGGTTTCTTATGGCCAAAAGTATGGGCAACACTTCCCAGCCTCCTTCCTTCCTCCACCACTTTCTTGGCTGTCTATACTCAGGCCATGGGTAACAATCACTGTTATTTCTACCTTCAACCTGCCCAGAAATTATAGCAGAAAAGATAAGAGAAGTTGTGAAGAATGGCTGTATACTGAAGGTGTACTCAGTTGCCGGGAACTATATATAAAAGCTTTTATGTAATCCCACAGCAATCCTACAAATAGTTATGATTAGACTTATTTTACAGATGGAAAAAAAATGAGGGTTAGAGATGTTATTTTAATTAGAAAGCCAAGGTTGCACAGCTAGTAAGTTGCTAATTGTGAGCCAAACTGAGGCCCTTCTGTTTCCAGTGTTCGAGTGCTTGTGAAGCTGCTCTAAGTGGGCAGGGCAAGTGGGAGCCCTTGCCTCTGCAGGGACAGAGCACTGGGGATGCCTGCATGGTGGGGTGCCTGAAAGTCTCCTGCATTTCTAAGCTAGAACTTGCAAATCTGTCCTTATTTCCCCCTACTTCAGAGTTTGCCTACAATTCAATTGCCTGCTGACTTGGATGAGTACTCAGGGGAATACTTTTGATTTTTGTGTCCTGGGGCTACCTAGTCCAATAATATGGAGTGCTGTGAGATACACTAGCATAGCTTTTCATAGAACAACCTTCAACAATGTTTAAAGAAACCTGTAATGAAACAACTTGAACCAGCATTACCCCGTTTTGCTGATTTCAGCAAATGGGCCCCAACTTGAAAACATGTCACTATTCAAAGCTCATTTTTAGGTTGGTTGTTTAAAATTCAGATCACATTTTCAGAAATGGTATTATAAATGGCAGTTAGGCTTCCAGGCTACCTTATAAAAACCTACTTACCACATAACATAGCTGGAATACTTTGTATTTATAATAAAAAATGGTAGAGAATAATACTATTATAATGCTACAAATTAAAATAAGTAATGATGGTGGGCTAATTAACTTTTATGTAATTCGTGTGGCCTCTAGCTTGAGGAAACACAGTGTAACAGCTATGAGCTTGCTCTGGGGTTAGAACATCTGGTTCAAATACTAGCTTTATGGCCTACTTATTGGTGTGACCATGGGACAAGGTATAACTCACTGAGCCTCAGTTTACTCAACTATAAAATGGGGATAAAAACACCTCATAGGGTTGATGTGAGCATTAAGTGAGATAATATGTCTAAAGTGTTGGTGTCATAGAGCTTGACACCTACAAAGTTCATGGGGTATGATAACTGTTGTGGACATGATTGATACCTGCTGATCATTAAGTCCTTCCCACTGAACGGACACTGTGCCAAAGATGTTGCCTACAATTTAAACCTATTAGCCCAGTGAGGAATTAGTCCCATTTTTACAAATGTGTGATTGAGGTGCTCTGAGATTAAGCAACTTGCCCAAGGTCACATCAAAACATGTCAACTTGTCTAGACCACAGGGTACCCAGATATTTGGTCACACGTTATTCTGGGTGTGTCTGTGAGGGTGGTTCTGGATGCAATTGACATGTGAATTGGTGAACTGAGTAAAGCACAGTGCCCTCCTCAATGTGTGTGGGGCTCATTGAATCTGTTGAGGGCCTGATTGGAGCAAAAGAGCTGAGGAAGGGAGAACTCTCTCTCTCTCTGTGAGTGTCTTTGAGCTGGGACAGGGCTCTTCTCCTGCCTTCAAACTTTGACTGGAACTTATGCCATCAACTCTCCTGCTTCTCAGGGCTTCAGACTTGGACTGGAATCGCATTATCAGCTCTCCTGGGTTTCTAGCTTGTCAACTGCAGATCTTGGACTTCTCAACCTCCATAATCTCATAAGTCAATTTCTTATAATAAATCTCTTTAGGTAATAATAGATGAAAGATAGATGGAGGGATAGGTAGATAGATGAATAGATAGATAGATAGATAGATAGATAGATAGATAGACAGATAGATAGATAGATAATCCTATTGGTTCCATTTCCTGGGAAAGCTTTGATGAATATAGTCACAGAGATGGAAAGTGAAAGAATGAGGCCTGGCATCCAGGTCTATAGGTTTGAAAGCTGAGAATCCTCTGAGGTCTGGCTGTGACTCCCTTAGGGTCCATGGTTGGACTGCCCAGTTCTTACTCTGTGCCGGGTGGCACTGCCCAAACCAGGAATGGGGACTGTCAGGATTATCAGGGCCAGAAAAAAGGAGGAGAAATAGGAAAGAGCAAGTAATCATGTGAGCCAAGGCAGAAATGGGTCCCCAATTCTTAACAATTGTTGCTTAATTTAACTTTGGAATTTCACCAAGTTTTATCAAAGACTCCTTTCAACTTCTTCCAAAACTTGATGGTAGGAGCCAAAAGTCCTTCAAGGTCACATGACTTTATGGCCTCCAGCACCATGCCTGGCACATAGCAGGTATACGAGAAACCCCATTAACTCTGAGTAAGATGTCACAGCACTTACATAATTTTTCTGCTATTTCCAGTGACTTCAGATTCACTGGGAAGCAGTAATGAAGGATTTGATTTCTAGAGGTCTCTTATCTGTCAGAGCTCCACATTGCCACCACCTACCTTCAAAGTGACTTCTCTATTAGGGAGCAGGCGCACGGTTTCGCTAACCATAGATGCTAAGACAGAAATTTAAAAATGCATTACTCCCACGCTGAACCCAAGTTCTATGTTTTCCCTGACCAGAAGGAGTCTCTCTCCCACTTTACTCACTTAGGTCCCAGCTTTTCCATTTCAGGAACTGATCCTCACCAGATGGTGTTTAACTATCGTCAATGCAATGATTATGTTTATTTATCTAAATGTCCCTGAAGCTTCGACTGATGAACTTGACTTTATTCATCTCTCTTCTGACTCAGTAAATTCTCTAGAATATAATATTTACAATCTTAGCTTAATAGAACCTCACGACATTGAAACATGATATGATTTTTTAAAACACAGATTAATAAATAAATTAGTGCAAAAATTAAATATATGAGGATGAAGAGAAAGAAAGTGATCACAGAAAATCTGGAAAACAAAAAAGTAAAAAGCAGATGACGCTTTCTTAAGTAGCACAAGCTAAAGAAAACAATGACCATTGGCATTCTGCAGTCATGCTTTCTGCTCTGTTATTTTTAACTTTTTATTGTTTTTGTTTGTTTGGTTAACATGGTTTCTTTTTCCTTTGCCAATTTGTAATAAATGAAGTAAAAGAGATTTTGTTAGAGTATTAACATGAGGTTCAAAAGTATCCGCTGCTCCTTCTGTTTCTTCGGACCAGCCTCGCTGCCTTCACCACCACCAGTGCCAGCTGCTGTCCTGCAGGCACTGACGCTGCTGTGTGGCCCAGGCTGGAGCTTCCCTATCACCATCGTCTCTGCATTTCTCATTTGTGAAAATCCTGGAAAACCCAGGATGCTGAAAATATTCAACTCAGTGTTTCTCCACTGGAATTCACTAGTTTCATGTTGTTACCTCGGTTTCCTGAAAGGCTGAGGTCAATCTTGAAAAGGTGACAGACAACCTTATCTACTCGGAACCTGGCTGCTCTGTTCTTTCGTCCCTTCCACGTGCTTTTTCTCTGTACAGAACTTCTGACACTGAAGCAGATATTTGTACATGGAAATGATACACAGAATGCTGAAAGAGACTGGAATCTCTCCCCTTATCTACCTCCATGTGGCTGCTGACAACAGAGATATATAACTTCTGGGGTACATCCAACACATGAAAGGTTAGAACATCCATATATCACCCACTACTTTCTTTCAAGAGGAGTTTCCTAATTTTTGCAATCACTTGGCAGGTCTATATTTCACTGCTTTATCCACTTTCTCCCCGCCCACCCCCCAACCCCGCTGATTGCTGATATAAATGTGGGTAGCAAAGGATCATTCCTAAGACTTTTGCCTGGGTTTTATAGTTGCTACCAACAATTTTGCCACAAAAACTACAAATAAAAATAGGCTCTGCAATGAATAAAGTAAACAAGGGGCTTGTAGAACCCCATGAATTGGCGTCTAGAAAATGGGCTTTTCATCTGTGTGCAGGCTCTTGGCAAAATATATGCATGTTCACTAACCCATATGCTAAATTACTAAGTTTTACTGCATTTTAAATTATTTCACATCCAACCCATATTTGCAGAGATATGTGGCAATCATCCAATTTTTTTTTTTCCTTTTTGGCTTAAGTTTTCCCCTTCTATGGATAAGAACAGAGGCAGACTTAAAGTAGAACTCTATTAGGAAAAATCTGCATGCTGCATAGGCTAACTGCAAATATAATACTTTAGTGTGTCTAGCAGTTGTGGATTGAAATGTGAAGTTGCCAAAAAAAATGTTTAGGACAATTCTTTATACCTATTAATGAATGACTCCCAGGAGAAGGAAATAAAGTAAAACTCAGCATATGCCAACAGCTGGTGTGAATATGAAAAGTCATCTGGCTTGATTAAAGTCAGCAAACTTTGCTCCCCTGTCCTATCATACATTCAAAGTAGAATGATGCTGGAGGTATGACTAACAGCAGAGAGATTAACTTTAGAACAAAACTAAACCTCTGGATAAATGCTATCTGCCAAAGAAATAGACCTGAACGTCTGTACACATGTTCCTGTGACCATACCAATTCCCCAAACTTCTCTAGGATCCGTCTTTTGTGTCAGTTTGAGCCATATAGAAAAATTATGCTTGCTATTTTCTGATAATCAAATATACTTCCGAGGATCTATTATAATTGATTATATTATCAAGCTGGATCTCCTTATGGATTATAAATAGGACTATTAAAAACAACCAAACACATGTAGTAATTGACTACCTTGATCATTGCCTGTGGATGAATGTTAACCTATGCCACGAGGGCAGAAGCTTGAGTTCCACAATTTGAAATGTCCAGGCACCTCTGGAGGGAATGTGAGGAAGGCCTGCCATGGTTCTATTTGCATTGACACAGACAGCCACCAAGAAAGTAAGACTTTTAGAAAAGACCCTATGTACTAAGGCAGTCCAAAGACAAGGTATCAGCATTAGGAGAAGGTACACTTCTGGGGCTTGTATGATATCTGTCACTTCTACAAGTTTCTGCCAACTGGGAAGAGGAGACTTCAATTAGAACTGAAAGTGCTGCTTCACTAAGTGGCTGGAAGTCCTCAATAACAGAGTGTGGGGCAGCTAAAATTAGAGAAATGCTATTTTCATTGTTATTGTGGATCTAGGATTTCTCCTCCCGTTTGGAACTATCCAGGAAACACATCAGAACCACCTATCTAATGAAACAACTCAACAGACCTAGCCCTTCAACATTTAAAACAATTGTGTATGGAGTCCTCTTAGAAATACTTTTATTATGTTGCCAAAGTATATAAATTATCACAAGAGTTTTTATGTCATGGAGGCACTACAGTTTAGTGACTTTGAAATAAAACGAGTGTGGGTTTGAATCCCAACCCCACCACTCACTATATAGATGCCATCGAGCCAGTCACTTGCTCACTCTAAGACCCAGTTTCCTATTCTGAACCAGAAAGACAATTGATTCAATACTTTATCTCATCACAGTTGAATTTCTGATTGCCCAACTGAAGTCCTTGGGAATTAAATCCGCCTCTACTTTTCTTGTTAAGTTTCCCAACTGCTAATAAAAGGCTCCTGTTTGTTCAGATAACTGCCTGTATAATGGTCTTTTAGATATGATTGGCCAGAGTAAAAATGACAAAAACAATGGACCTTTCCAAGCTCTGTCTTGTGGCTCTTTGCTTGTGACGTGTCATCCTGCAGCCCCTCCTGGGAACAGCAGTTGTGGGCTGAAGCAGTGATGGCTCCTCTTAGACCTACCTTAATCTATAGTCTCTCCCTCTCTTGCAGAAATTATTCTTTTTCTTCTACAAACTCTGCAATCTTTCTCCTGTTTCTTCTGCATACTGTTCAAAATATTTAACCTCTTTCTTACTATCACAAGGCCTGTCACCCACACTTTGGAAATGTTCTAGAGTGAACAGAGGAAAGCAAATTCTTCACTTACTTTATCATTTCCCTCCTGGAAACCTCTTCTCTGATCTCTCTGACTCCAATCTTGTAGTCTTTCCAACTAGAGCAGGAACAATTTTTCTAGAGATAAAAATGATCATTTCTCTTCTCATCCTTCCTCCTTGAATTATTTCAGCTGTTCCTGTGTCCTTCAAGTTGAAGGTGACACATCCTTGCATGACTTACTTCACCCTTTTCAGTCTGGCTCCTGCCTGCTCCTCAATGCATTCATTTTCTCCCTCTCAAAGCTCCCACCAGACCTTCCCCATGCCATGCTCCCTCTGGTTTCAGAGACTTAACTCACCCTGCTGTCTTGGCCTCAAGAGCACATCTCTTCTTCCCTGCCATGTTGCTGAGCTCACTGCTCCTCATTCAAGAGCCAATATGGGCCCTGCTTATTCCATAAAGTCTTCCCTGGTACCCTCTCACTCTCTGCAGTCTTGGCAGGTGCCACTAGCATATGATCAGAAGGGTCTATGATGGGGATTAAAGGAGATAGGGCATGGGAAAACACATGCCACATAGTAGGCTTCCAATAAATGTTACTCTCCTCTAGTGACAAAGACCAACTCTGAACATTATCTAGTCTTGTTCCTGCATTGCCTTTCAGTAATTCTTCAAAACATTACTTTCTCTTTCTTGAACCTAATGCCTCTTCGTTCCTTGTTGCAAACATACTGAGCATCTTGTCAGTTGCATAAATGACTATCCAACCTCCAAAATTTATTTTCTGAAACATTCTTATCAGTCCTTTATTCTGGGATAAATGTGGCCTTATCTATACCCTTAAATAGATAGGGTTCTAAGGATCTCTATAAAGGTCTCTTCCAGCTCTAACATTCTTTGATTATAAGATTTATTTTATTAAAAACTCCTTAACACAGATGAAGTCAAATTTCTGGAACTCGATCATACAATTTAAAGATTATCTAGGGCCTTGGTTCCTCCTCCTCCTCCCTTCGCCTCCCTTCTGCTACATGCCCTTAAGTCATTTTTACTACTCACGAACTCCTCTGGCAGGGAAGTAGAAAGGAGATGCAATGCTAGCACAGCAGCCTTAGTGAAAGGCACGATGGGAGAGGTGCAAAAGGTTGGCTGAGGAAGATTGTTGAGATTCATGATACCTCCACCTCTTTAAACTGATCAAAAGTAGGTTAGCTGGAAAATTACTATGCTGTCTCTGATTTTTTTTTTTTTGATGGAGGCTCATTCTGTTGCCCAGGCTTGAGTGCAATGGCACAATCTCCACTCACTGCAAACTCTGCCTCCCAGGTTCAAGTGATTCTGCTGCCTCAGCCTCCCAAGTAGTTGGGATTACAGGTGTGCACCACCATGCCAGGCTAATTTTTGTATTTTCAGTAGAGACAGGGTTTTGCTATATTGGCCAGGCTGGTCTTGAACTCCTGGCCTTCAGAGATCCACCTGCCTGGGCCTCCCAAAGTGCTGGGATTAAAGGCATGAGCCACTGCGCCCGGCCTTTCTCTGATTTATTAAAATAACAAATGCTTTGTCCAAATAATTCACTAACTCCAGGCCATGTCACTCACCATTATATTTAATTCCAGTGTCCTGCTCCAACTTTCAATCCTCTCTCCTGCATCTAAGCAGGCTTGGGGTTTGTCCTGCTTCTCTCTCTGTGCCCTACCACACTCACATCTTTTTATTTGGGAGAAATATGGAATGAAGGACATGAGGACTTGCAGGCTTGGAACATGTAGCTGTTTCAACCTGGCATCTTCTATTCCCCTAAGGAAACCTGACTGAAATTGCCGGTGAAGGCTATAAAGAGATCTCCTAGTTGTAATGTCTGAAACCGACCTGGGGATTTTATGTAGAACTCTGCAATGTCAGCAGCTGCTTAGCTACACGTATTCCACACATAACCCCTTTTATAGCTTTGACTTAGAGCCAACTTCTGTTTCCAGCACAAGTGCCAAGAGCCAATGGCTGCTTAGATTCATGACAGCTCATTCTTCCCTAGAACTTTCTTTTCAGTTCAATTGACAGAGGCAGAGCCCTGGGGTCCTTATTCATCCCAGGGAATATCATGACGCTGTTTGCAGAATTCGGATTGGGTCCTGGTACTAAGCCCGAGTGCTGAATCCTAGGACTTTGCTATCCTGGCTCTACAGTTTGTTACAGGTGTCTTCCTCAATGAAGGGACCTGGCAAGGCAAACCAGTGAGTCCAGTTCTGGTTTGAGTTTAATCATTACTGACTTTTTTTTTTTTTAATTCTTATACATGGCCAAGAGTGTTATGGCAAAGTTTACCAAACTTGAATTAGGTGGAGAACATGTATAATGTGTGACCAAAAACTTTTCTAAACATTTTAGCACCTTATATCACTTCATAATACAGCATTTTCCCCCAAATTGGTCTTGCTCCCAGCCTGTGAAATATGAGAGGGGAGGTTAGGAGAGGAGATGGCCCACTATGGTGATGGTGGGGATCTGGCCTCACTGTCAGAGCAGTGTCTTTGATGAAGGTAGTGACCCTGCTTTGAATGGTGAGGACAATATGCTATTTCTTAATTGTGTTCTATGTGTGTGTGTTACTTTACATAATTTTCATGGTGGTTCCATCAGTTCCGTAGTAGTCTTATCCTCATTTTACAAATGAAAATGCAGCACAACAAGTTTACATGATTTTACTAGACTCACATAGCTCATGTGAGACAGGTTTGGACCTTGACCCATAATGACATGCCTTCAGAGCCTATGTTTGTCCCAGTATTTTATAATGTTTCTTGGGTATATTGTAACTAGGTTTTCCCCTTCTTCTTTGGTCACTTTCCCAAGTTATAATTTTTCTATTCAAGTTTAATGCAATCACCATGATTCAGATAAAGCCTGAAAGGACATAGTCACCTTTCACTTTAGGTATGGTGGTTGGGTGAGTTCTGTCATTAATTCAACAGGTATTTGCAAGTATCTTACCAAAGTCTGGTTCTGAGCTAGCTCCTCATGGTAATATAGTTTTACAGGGGACATAGGCTCTAGGCAAATTGTTACAAATGCGATGAATGCCATATAAAGGAATTTATCAGGCATCGCAGATCATGATAAGTCCAGAGGACACACTGGAAATGGGAGGATAAATAAATAGGAGTCAGTTGGTCTTCTGAGGAGGCTAGAGAAGAGTGTTCTAGGTTGAAGTGAGGCATGCTTGAAGCTTGGAGGCCAACTAGAGGCAGTTAGCCAAGATTCTGTGGTTCCCCGGGAATCACACCTGGAGGCTGAAGCTCCTGGCTGCGACTCCTAGGCTACGCATGCAGGGACATCTGAGGAGTGTGCGAACCCAGGCTGGGGCCTGAGGCCAGATCCGCTCCAAAACTTTGAGTGCGGTCCCAGGACAACCTCTTACTCAGTCCACATCTGTGGAGTTGTGAGGAAGTTTGGAAGCCTAATTCTCAGTTTCAGTCACTCCAGGGAGTTGTGCTGGGAGGGAAGGGGCAGACTGACTCTAAACCACCATGGATCAGCACAGGGGTCCTGGCTGAATAGAACTCAGGATGGACTCTTACACAAAAATGTAATAAAGCCACCCAGCTCAAAATTTAGAGAAAGGAGCCAGATCTTCCAGTGGATTGTGATTGTGTGTTCTTTATCTCAAAATTATGTCAGAGTTTATTATTCACTAATTATTTAAAATTTGGAAGGGAAGTATTCTATGCGATAGATCAGGACTATCCATTAGAAGTAAATAGGAATGGTCCTGTTACGTTTTATTTCTGGGGAGTTTGTGACTCTTGCTGTCACAATTACAGTTTCCTTTATTGAGTGAAGGCATTGCTTCTCTGATTATGGTTGAGCTGGTAACTCATTAAGCTGCTCTTTATTGATGAACATCTCTGTGTAGATTTGTTCATTGGGTTGAGAGCTGGGCTACATAGGTGAAGGCAAGAGAGTAGCTCTCTTGTGAGTCAGACGAGGAAGGAGATCCATTCATTCCAGCATCCCCCAACTACTTGATGCCTGTTGCACTTGATGCCAGGCACTGGGAAAATGCACACCTTGCTGGAGACCGTTGGGGCACCATGGTGATGGTCTCTTGAGCAGAGAAGGCTGGGGAAAGAAGAGACTAAAAACTGAGCTGAGAGGACCACGGACAAAGCTCACCTGCCTTCCAGGTGTATGCAGTGAGCAAACGGGGCAAGGAGCCGGCACTGAGAGGAAGCGCTGACATAAGGAAGATAATAAATGTTCTGAGATTTCAGCACCATCGGGAGCCTTGACACATGACTGCCAGGGCTTAGTTCTCTCTCTGATTCACATTTCTTCTTTGCTACAGGATCATTTGGTTCTTGAGCCTGTAGAATTACTGACTGATTCCTTTCTGGTCAGATTCTTTTTAGCTACACACAGACTCCTCTCTTGTAATGAAAATCAGGTTTCCTGTTACAGTTTGCTTTACATTTAGGGAACATGTTGCCGTCTGGAATGAGCAAGTGTTGCATTTGAGTCATATTTTCCACGCTGATGCTAAGCTTTCATGCTTCCTATGTCTGGTGCTGAAGGGAAGACTAGGAAATAAGAAACTGCAGCTAGGTCAGAAAATTTATATTTTACCCAAAGGGTTAATCGGCTTCTGGAGGGAACAAAGACATGGCGCTACTGTAGCTGCTTCCTGCGTACAAGAGAGTGAAGCGAAGACCATTCTAACTCAGCATCAAGGAGGGCTCCATGTGGGGTGGCCTCGGTCAGTGGGGACTGGATCCACCTCTTCGTGGTGCACACTTTGGGAAAAAAGCTTAAAGAAGTCATCTGATCTTCTGTATCTCTGAGAACCACTTTGTGAGTTGCTGTCAAAGATTCAGAGCCCATTTTTAGGTCCTCAGGGAAGCAAACTGCTACTGGGAGCTATTTTCTTCGGGGAGTTGTGTAAGTCAAAACAAGTGTTTGGGAAAAAGTCCAATAATCAGCAAATGACAAAGTTCCATGCCAATGTGAAAATTGTGTACACACTAACAAGACATTGTTTGTTACTAAAATGGTTAAATAAAATTTAAAAATAGTAATTTGGACTCATTTGACTAGAATTACTTCCTCTCCAAAAGCAAGGATAAAGTAAACCATGTTTGGGTGACTATAACATACACATGCACACACATGCAAATATGCACACAACACACACATACACACATATACATAAATGTATACAAAATACACACATACAGTCACATGCTCATACATGTACATACACACACACATAAAACAACACACACATATATGTACTTACACACATATGTGCACATATGCACACACAGACATATATGAAAGGCAGAATGGGGAGAAAGAATTTCAAAAGCCTGGTGCTACTTTGAACCTCTCTTCTTAGGAAGAAGGCAAAATCATCTTTTAGTGAGGAAGATACCTTAAGATAATTACAAAAATAAGGCCACTTGGGTAGGCCTTAAATAGGAAAAGAGAATAATAAGAATTTGGCAATTTGCAGTATGAAGGAGTATCTCTTGAAGAGGAGAAAATCCTGGGAGATGGGAAGGGCAGGCCAGGAAAGAACTCCACTATGATGTCAGATGGCCCCTGGGTTCTTTCTTTAGTAATGCCCAGAAGTGAACTTGGAATTATTTCCTGTCTGGTGCTATAGTTCCTCTCAGCTACCCCAAAAACCTTACATCCTATTCTCTTGTATTGAACTTTGTGAGGAATGAAGGAAGGAGTAAGAGCAATAGGAAGGAGGTTATCAGATGTAGAAGCAGAGAGCAGGGTGAGACTATGACAAAGCCCATTTCCCCAGGTGTATTTGAAAGTGACTCTGGACAGCAGGAGTGGGTCCGGGAAAGTAGGCGAGCGCTTGGGTTACTCCTGCACTCGTTAAGTTGCCTCCTTTTGAGTCAGGAAAATATTTCCAGCAGCCACTGTGTTGCTCTGTGGCCCTCCCACAGGCTTCCTCTTTGCCCTCTGTGAGAGGGCTGAAGAGGTAAACATCTACAGCATTAGAGATTTTCCTTGGCTTGAAGTGAGTCTGAATGTTCGTGTGGATGCAAAGAGGCATTTGACCCCTAGAGGGTGATCACACCATATGGTAAAGGAGAGGACACCGGGAAGGCAAAAACAGAGAAGAAAACCGCACTAAGTTCCTTGTGTCCATTCCAGCTGATGTGTAATGGTATGTATAGTACCCCCGTGGGTATGGCAACCTCTCTCTGGGTATATCTCCTGGATTGTAAGGCAGAGTCTACTCTGGACTTGGAGTTTGGTGCCTTCCTGATGCAAAAAGCACGGAGCTGGTAAGCCCCAGCCCTTCTGGTCACTCACAAGAGGTTTGGGAGTGAGACTGGGTGAGGACCGGGATTCCCTCTACTTCTGCTGGTGAGACCAGCAGTCTCTGATGAAAACTGACTTTTCTGCAGACGTTGTGACTGCAGCTAGGCAGACCATGCCTGCAGGAAGGAAAGTGGGCCACCTCAGGGTGACTTCGAGACTGAAAACTAGGAATTGGGAACAATAAAATAAGGCAAAATCACCCTAATATAACTGACTCTCAGCAGAGCTTTGGTGCAGCTTCCTAGTGTTGTGAGGCCCAGGGTTGAAAATGGAGTGACCCCATCCAGTCTCCACAGGACACAACTTCCCCTCCAGCTCCTGCCTCCTTAAAAGCCTGCAGCTGGCCGGTGAAGCCAGCTTCCCTCTTCTAAGGTGTGAGCCCACAGGCTCTCCTTCAGCCCAGGCAGGCTGCAGGAAGTCCCCAGCATTCCCCAGGGGGACGTGGAGGCCAGAACAACGTGTACATATTCCACAGCCTGTCCCTAAAAACAGGTAAAACCCAGAGACAAACCAGAGCTTTTTCATGTGCACTTTTCAATGAGTTTTGACAAAATTATATACGTATATAACCATCATCACAATCAAGACACAGAACACTTCAATCGCCCCCAAAACTTTCTTGTGCCCATTCCCAGTCAGTTCCCCCTAACTCTCTTCTCCACACACCCTCTGGCTGGCTTTTCTATCACTATAGATTGCTTTGGGCCTTCCTAGAGTTTCGTACAAATGGCATCAGATAGTATGTACTCCTTTTGTATCTAGCTTGTGTCATTCTGCAAGTTTTTGAGGTTCATCCATGTTGTTCATTTCTTTTCATTGCTAGCTAGTATTCCCGTGTATGGATGTGTCATAATTCATCTATTTACATGCTGATGGGCATTAGATTGCTCCCAGTTTTTGACTAATATGATTATAGCTGCTGTGAGCATTCATGTACAAGTCTTCCTATAGACCAGTGTTTTGATTTCCCTTGAGTAAATAGCTAGGCATGGGATTGCCAGTTGTATGGAAAGTGTGTGTTTAACTTTGCAAGAAACTTTAAAACTGTTTTTTAATTGGTTGTATCATTTTATGTTCTGATCAACAATGTAGGAGAGTTCTCATTGCTCCATATCTTCTCCAATGCTTGGTATTGTTGATCTTTTTTATTTACTCATTCTAGGGAGTGTGAAGTGGTGTCTCATGGTGACTACTGACACTGAGCATTTCATCATGTGCTTATTAGTCACTTGATTATTTTCTTTTGTATAGTGTCTGTTCAAATATTTTCCTCATTCTTTGTTATGTTGTTTGTCTAATTTAGTTGTTGAGTTTTAAAAAATATATTGTGGCTTGCCTTTTCATTTTCTTAACAATATTTTCAAAAAGCAGAGTTTTTAATTTTCATGAAATCCAATATGTCATTATTTAATGGTTTGTGTCCTAAGAAATCTTTGATGCTCTCTACATGATGATTTTCTTCTGTATTTTCTTTTAGCAGTTTTATATATTAGTTCTTATGTTTAGGTTTATGATCCATTCTGAGTTAAATTTTATGTATGGTATGAGAATAAGGGTTGAGATTCCTTTTTAAAAATATGGATATATATTAAATAGTTGTTGCCACATCATTTGTAGGAAAAGCTATTATTTATCCCATGAATTGTCTTGGTGCCTTTGTTGAAAATCCATTGGCCATGCGTGTATGCATCTACTTCTGGACTCTCTGTTTTATTCCATTAATCTATGTCTTAGTCTATTTGGGATGCTGTAACAAATACCATAGGCTGGGTAGCTTAGAAGCAACAGAAATTTATTTCTCACAGTTCTGGAGTCTGGGAAGTCCAAGATCAAGGTGCTGGCAGGTTTGGCACCTGGTCCATCCCTCCTTATTCCTCAAGCCCCACCAATGTGAATTATAGCACAGGCCCACCTCTAAGGGAGAGAGAGATGATTCTAGGCAGTAAGTTCAGATTATGTTCCAGGTTGCTTCTGCCTAATAGATCTGTTTAATACATTTGTGACTATATATCTTCTTTCTCTGTAAACAATGACAGCTGCACTTAAAAATATCATTGACTGAATGGGACAATTCACCTGAGAGTTACACATATAAGATGCTCATACATAGTGAAATCATTACTGATCTCAAAACAGTTTTCTTAAGGGAAATCTTAAATAAAGAAATAAAGCAAGAGAGAGAAAAAAGTAACATTCCATAAATATTATCTGCACTGTAATAGCTTCCATACATTGTTAACCCCATCCTTCCTGCTTCTACCTACTTGAAGCCCAGTCATGCCTGGATGTGTGTTGAAATAAATGTTAGCATGAAGCATCTGCTATATAAGTGGCAAAGGGGAAAGAAAAAAAATCTTTTTTTTTTCACAACCAAAAACAACAACAACAAAAAGACTCTGCTTATGTGATTGAAGATAGATTTTATATACAAATTATCTCAGATTCAAGGAAGAAAATCAGAGAAACTTAACTGGAAAAAAGCTGGTACATGGCTTTTTTTTTTTAAAAAAAAAAAATTCTGATATTAGATTTCTTTACCTGCTGGACTATATCGACATTTTGCAAGTTCTACATTTGTCACTCCATTTTCAACCCATTTTGTAAAGTATGATAAAAACATGAGTGAATATTTACAAATTTTGTTTTGTTTTGCCTTATTTTGGGTCAGACTAGTGTTTAAACCTAAACGTCAGACAATATGCTAAATACATCATGATACAATCATAAACAATTGCATGGATGCCTCCTGGTTTCCCTTGGGACACCTTTGTTCATGCCAAGAACTGCCTCTGTGTGGATGTAGATGAATTATTTTCTGGGAGTAAGAAGTGGAGAAAAGCAAAGGACATCTCCCTCATTTCTTTAACCTTGGGGATAAATCTGGTTTTGGCATCTCTCAGAGGGAAAGAATATCTTGACACATACATAAAGCTCTTGGAGAAAGTTTAGTGTCCATTGGCAAGAAAGGGCAAGATTCTGAATACATCTAAATAATCGGCATAGCATTAAAATGCCTGCCTATGGCAGACTGTGCACCAGGATATAAATCATGCTGCTTGCCACGTGCAGCACATCAGACATAGAGTATGACTCTGGCTCATCTAATAAAATGGCTTTTATGAAGTTTCTGTAGATAAATTAAAGCAGCATTGCTAAGAATTATGTTCACAATCCAATTTTGAGAACAGAGCCGAATGGGCAATGCTACATCTATAATGAAAACTAAGCGTCTGTTGAGATGCACCCAGGCAGGCAATTGATCAATGCATTAAGTGTGCAAGAAATCCACATGCTTCTCTGAAAAGTCAGGAGTGACTGGTGTGAATTTTGGCATTCATCCTAACTACTAAGATTTGTTCTTAATTTATTCTCAAATCACAAGGTACAAGACCCTCTTGGGGGCAATGATTATAAGGACTCTGCCTACCCTGGGGAGAAATTATGCCTCCGGAATAACTTCTTGTTCCCCAGGGTGTCATGTTTTGCTAAAATATTTCTAACGTTGAAGTTAGGGTTCCTTTGATATCTTCCCAGGAATTTTTCTCCAAATAGTTTAGGCCAAAAATAAAGCAAACGGCATCTTACTTTTCTTCTCCTCATGTTATCTAGAGGATAATTTTCTATGCTTCCCTCCAAGTGAATCTGGCTCAGAATCCAAGAAAGAGGATTGCTCTTTTCCTGAAAGTCCATTATGGCCAACACAACTTGAGCCTGTGTAACGGGGACAGAAGTGTGGAAGATCCCCCAGGAGGTAAAGTGAGAGTCAAGCAGGCAGTGTTTAAAAAACTCCCAGTTACCT
The DNA here is from genome assembly GCF_029289425.2 of Pan paniscus. Lineage (NCBI taxonomy): Eukaryota > Metazoa > Chordata > Mammalia > Primates > Hominidae > Pan > Pan paniscus. Next base: position 45,744,086 of record NC_073255.2, read on the forward strand.
GTATGGTAGGTTCCGCTCTGTCCTGATCTGAACATGATTTTTCTTAGTGATGTTATTCAAGGGTCAAATTCCTAGGTTCTTCAGTGTATATAAATCTACTACGTGTAACTAGTCTGCATCGCCGTATATAGAATGTCAGAGAGGCTTCTCTTTGATGAAAAAAAAGTGAAATGTTTATACAAAATTCTGTTGGTCTGGATACCATTAACTTTCAACAATTAATAAAAGTGACACTAGGACACAATAAATTCTAGTTTTCAAAGAAACAATTTGACTTTATACATTGCTTCTGCCTCACTGGTGTTTGAGATGAAAGGGACAGTAATTGAAATGAAACTCATCAGCATTAAAGAAGGCCTCATGGAGAGAAGCCGAGGGGGGCAGCGGTAAAGAAGCCTGTGGAATCCTGAGGCACCGGCAGGAATTTACGGGTCTGAGAGGCAGCCATGGGGACACGAATCTACTTAGGAGCAAGACCAGGGCCTGGTGAAACTATTTTAAGTTTTTAAAAGTTGAGAGAATAAGCAAGGGGCGAGTTAAACACATTTTGTGTGTTACCTTCCTTTGTTCCGGCTCTATTACTTTAAAAAATCCTTATACTTTGACTAGACAGGTTTCTAGAAACTGACTTTAGAAGCTAATGGAAAAATAGATATAATATGCAAATAAGGAATAAACACGTAGCTGACATGGTCCTAAGCTATCTTGCCATTCTGGGGCCCTTCTTTTGAAATCTAAATAGGTCTAATAGCTAACATTTGTCAAGTGCTTGGCGTACACCATGTGCTCTTCGCAGTGCTCTCTGCACCTCCTATCATTCATTCTTTACTGGAACCTCTCTGATCTTCCATATCTAATCTTACCTTCTCCTCCCCTCTCCCCCCAGTCCATTCTCCACTGAGTATTTGAAACGATCGTTTCAAAGCAAATCTAATTTTGTCATTCCCTTGTTCTCAACCTTTCAATCACTTCCCATTACTCTCAGGAACATATGCCAGGTTTTTTATTTGGCCTCCAGGGTGCTGTCTGCTCTCCTGGCACTGTGCTTCCCGCTGTTTTGGGACTGTGGAGCGCTGGCCTTCTTTCCTTTTGTGATGTGCTCCTCACACTCCCCACCCCACACATGCACACACGGCCATTGCCTATGCTGGACCGCTCCTAGGCTACTCTGCTGTGATTAGCTCCCACGTGTTGCTCAAATGCTGTGTCCTGGGGAGGATGATCCCAACTCCTCTTATGAGGTCCATCCCACATCGCACATTCTCATTGTACCTGTAACTCCTGGGTTGACCTCATCATAGTGGTAATTGTTCATTTGGAGGGTGACCCTTTGCTTCATGCACGTCTTTTCTACTAGACCGGAATTGCTATAAGGGGAGGGGTCACTTCTATTTTCATTTCAAACAATTTCCTCAGCCCCCATCACAATACCTGGCATAGAAAAGGTGCTCTATTCAGACTGACTGATAGAGTAGATGGATGGATGCTGCATAAAACCAAAGACCAACCTGACTTGCCTTAACACGGGGGACTTATGATCCAGGGAACCAATTGTTCACATAGGAAGAAGAACGTGTACATCAAGCTGATTTACTCTTAAGAGGCTACCTTTGTTTTTTACTTTTTTTTGGAACTCAGTCAGCAGTGAGCAGGTGGGGTTAAAGTCTGCATCCCATAAGCTACATTTTCTTGAAGGCTCACATTGGTTACATAACCCTTTCTCCCTTCACAATATTTCAGTCATCCTCTACTTCACCTCCCTGTCTTTACTATAATTGCATCCCTCCTGTAATTTTTTATGCAAAAGCTCCTTTGTTTTGAAGCTCGTATTCAATTTCAATGGCTTTCCCCCTTCCTGCTGCTTCATTACATTCCTTGAAGTTGGAGGTGCCCGATTCATAGTCTTCCTCTTTAACTAAATTCCTTCTATTATCTGGGAGATTTTGATCTTCATGAAACTCATTCATGCCAAGCACTATTCTTACAATTTCCCTCATCCACCACAACCAGAGCTACTCCAGGCATCACTCCACTGCATTCTCACACACCTCTCACTCCAACTCACACTCACTCCTCCTGCATCAACCTTCTAACCACACATTTCCAGCCCCCTCTTTCCTTCACTCTTAGTAGTCAGTACCCTGTACTCTCTCTAGACCCTCATCTCTCTAGAAAGCCTGTCCTGAAAATTTCCCAAGTCTGGATCAATCCCCAAACTGATCCAGAGGAGGTCGTCCCCACTCCTGTATCTGAGCTCTCCTGGAGAAGCCCCACACCTGTGTGGATCAGTGTCGTGGCACATCGGTGGTCTGCAGCAGCAGCTGAGCCCACAGTTCTGTTTGGAATGTCTTTCTCCTGTCCTTGGAAGCAACCTGTAGCAGCAAGCAAGGCTTCACCATGCTCCTCTCTCCCCTACCTAGTCCTCACCAGCACCCTACACAAATGGCCTAGCCTCCAACTGTATCAAGGAAATGAAAGGGAAATGATGTGAACGGCTTCATCATTCATCTCCCTTTCATCTTCAAATTTGTGTGCAACCACATCAATCCCTCTAGCTGCCTGAATCCCATAGAGTGGAATATCCTCTCTGTTGATTAAGGACAGCTTCCTTCACCTCTGCTTTTGATCAAATCTCCTCCTACTAGCATTTTGCCACCCTAAACTGTTCCCTATTTACTCTGCCTCAGCCTCTTTAATGTATCGGCAAGATGGCGGCAATGCCCACAGGGACTCATGTCTTGCGCTGCTCTGGAATTCCCCAGTCTCACCTCCCTCTGCCTCTATCTTTAGCCTCATGGTTTCTCGATTCCTTTCTTCATTTAGCACCCTTAGGTAGTCGGCATGCTTTCAGATATCTGGCCATTGTTCTCGTCTTTTATTGCTTTAGGACACTATTTCTAGAATCCATGATTTAGTTCCATGCACAGTACCCTCAAGCACTAGAATCTGTCAACATGCAGAAATCCTGAAACTGACCTAGCTAGGTGCAGGCCTTTGAGCTTCCCTCCTCCCAAACTGAAAAAGAATGGAAGTTTGAGACACTTGCATTATAAGAAATGCTGTCTTCCCTTTGAATGCTGTCTCTTCTTCTTATTCAAACCTCCAGAATAGAGTCTACATACATGATCTACATGTATATTTGATTAACTAATCATGGGTTGATCTCATCAAATGTGAATGTAATATGCAATTTGCTTATGAGCAGAAATGGGTGTGCAGGGAGGAATAAAGGTATGAATAAAGGAAGAAATAAACAATTTAAAATCAACACTTAGACACAAAGACATGATATGGGGGCTATAATTTATTACTCTTATTTTCTAAATCCATAAGGTAGAATCAAAACTGGGAAATTTCAGAATATAAACATTTCCTATTATACTTTCTCAAAACACAGGATGAATTAAAAGGCATATGTTCTTAAGAATATGATAAATCTATGTCCTGAAAAAATATATGCTTGACAAATAAGAGAAGGCAAATAAGAGTAGGCAAAAAGTTCTCATCTAGTGAGCTGGGCATCCTGGTTTATTATGTAACTTCTAAGTGCCACAGTTTCTCATCTGTAATGAAATCTCCCAGGATCTCTTCAAGACTGAAATTCTGTATTACCTGTCTTCATCTTCATAGACCCAAGACTTATAAAGCACTTGTCTAACTCTTAATTTCATATGCATTTTAGATTTACATGTAATAAAAATTTGATATCTCCTCAATGATCAGATAAATTAAAAGAAAGAGAGAGAATTTGTTAGAAAAATTATTTGCCTGAGGAGCCAGCTCACTGTCCAAAATCACATCCATGTGTCCTGGCAGTAGGCTTGGGACTGCAGGAGAGCATTCTCAATTCCAGAGACCACTCTTGCTACTGTGAGAACAGACACAGTCTAGAGGGGTCTCTCTCATTCTGCAATTAGTGCTGCCATTTTTTTTTCAAGTACATAGTTGAAACCTACTGATTGTATCTTCTTTTCTCTATGCATCTAAAATTTCCCCAGACTTCCTAGGAAGAATATGCAAATCTGCAGTGGGGGATGAGAGTGTTGGCAGTGTAGGGTGAAGGGAATAATGAGTGAGGCACAGACTGGAAAGGATACTGATTCCAGATCTCTGGGGGTCCCAGAGTCCTCTCTCCAGACCCTTCACCCTGAGAGAGAGGTGCGTCCTGTCTCTCAGCTTTCTGTGCAGTTCTTCTGGGTCCTGACTTCAGTAAAGCCCTCTGTAAGTTTTCTACAATTTCTAGGGGATTGAAAGATTTATGTTGATGTTTTATTTTGTTTCTTTTCCTAACCCCTCAAACATGTTTCTAGAGAACAAGTTCCCAGATATTTGCGTATCATGCCTTAAAATTGAGGACATAGTTTGCTTCACTACAATAATTTTAAAAAATCCTACTAAACCACAATCTAGAATTACCATTATTTTATTTAATACTGAACATTATAACACTAAAAAGGTAAAATAGAGAGACAGCCACATCTTATGCCATAGTATTATGTCTACTACCAGAGTTGGGAAGTTTACATGTATGTATTTGAAAACACAATATTATAGTTACTTTTCTCATTTTGTCTTCAACCAGTTAAAGTTTGACCACAAAATGGCACCAGTCATCCATGTTGGGATTGCTCTCTTAGGGATGATTCCTACTTGCAAACTGATGGCTCTTTTATCTACATTTTTAGTAACACTCCTTTGTTAGTAAACCCTCAGAAAGATCTGATCTGTCCTTTCTCTCAGTGGATGTGTGTTGAACATGTTTAGCATAGCAGGTGCTATATTGCATTGTGTGTTCTTCTCTCACACATACTGGAAGAGCAGGGACACTTTTGTGGTCTACAAAGAAGAGGGTTTGACTGGTTTCACTGGGAGCTGGTCTCTTGTTTGCCCAAAGAGGATACCACTGTCCACACACATGTCCAGTGATCATGGCTGCTGATTCATTACCCCCAAAGGGGAGCCAGAAAAAAATAGTTTAAACAAGAGTTATTTTTTCCAAGTCAAATGGATAAAATTTTTAGAATAAATACAAGAGCAATAATTTTCTTTTTAAAAAATTATTTTTGATTGGCACAATAATTGCACATATTTATGGGGCACATAGTGATATTCTATAAAACACTAGAATTTATTCCTCCTGTCTAGCTGTAATTCTGTGCCCTTTAACAAATCTCTCCTTATCCTCTCTTCCCTCCTACTCTTCCCAGCCTCTAATATGCTCTGTTCTACTTTTTACTTCTATGAAATTAATTTTTTAAAGCTTCTACATATTAGCGAGAACATGCACTATTTAACTTTGTGTTCCTGGCTTGTTTTACTTAGTACAATGTCCTCCAGTTTCATCCACGTTGCAGTAAATAACAGAATTTTATTCTTTTTTATGGCTGAATAGTAGTCCATTGTGTATATATACCATATTTTCTTTATGCATCTGTTGTTGGACACTTGGGTTGATTCCATGTCTTGACTATTGTGAACAGTGCTGCTATCAACATGGGGCTGCAGACCTGTCTTTGATATACTGATTTCCTTTCGTTTGGATAAATGGCCAGTGGTGGGATTGCTGGATCATATGGTAGTTTTATTTGTAGTTTTCTGGGGAACCTCCACACTGTTCTCCATAAGGGTTATACTAGTTTACATTTGCACCAGTGGTGTATAAGAGTTTCCTTTTCTCTGCATCCTCACCAGTATTTATTATTTTTGTATTTTTGACAATAGCAATTTTATCTGAGATGAGATGATATCTCGTTGTAGTTTTGATTTGCATTTCCCTGATGATTAATGATGTTGAACATTTTTACATATATTTGTTGAAAATTTCTGTATTTTGAGAAATATCTGTTCATATCATTTGCCCATTTTTAAATCAGGCTTTTCTTTAGTTTTTTTTTTTTTTTTCTGTTGAGATGTTTGAGTTGCTTGTATAATCCTGAATATTAATTCCTTGTCAGATGAATAGTTGCAAATATTTTCTATTTTGTAGGTTGTCCATTCACTCTGTTGATTGTTTTCTATGTTGTTTAAAAGCTTTTTCATTTGATATAATTTCATTTGTTTATTTTTGCCGTAGTTGCCTGTGCTTTTGAGATTTTATTTATAAAATATTTTCCCAGACAAATGTCTTGAAGCATTTCCCCCATGTTTTCTTCGAGTAGCTTTATAGTTTCAGGTCTTACATCTAGTCCTTGGATTCATTCCGAGTTGACTTTTGTATAGGGTGAAACGTGAGCATCTAGTTTCATTCTTTGAATATGGATATCCAGTTTCCCCAGGACCATTTATTGACGAGGCTGTCCTTTTCCCAGTGAGTGTTCTTGGTGCCTTTGTCAAAAATTAGTTGGCTGCAAATCTGTGGATTAATCTCTGAAATCTCTATTCTGTTCCATTGACCTGTGTGTCTGTTTTTATGCTAGTGCCATGCTGTTTTGGCTACTCTAACTTTGTAGTATATTTTGAAGAATAGTAATGTGATACCTTCAGCTTTGTTCTTTTTGCTCAGAATTACTTTGGCTATTCAGGGTCTTTTTTGGTTCCATACAAATTTTAGTATTATGTTTCTCTATTTCTGTGGTATTTTGGTAGGGACTGCATTGAATCTGAAAATCACTTTGGTTAGTATGGCCATTTTAACAATATTAATTCTTCCAGCTCATGAATATGGATGTCTTTCTATTTTTTTGTGTTTTCTTCAATTTCTTTCATCAGTGTTTTATAGTTTTCCTTGTAGATATCTGTCATCTCCTTGGTTAAATTCTTTTTCTAGATATTTTATTATTTTTGTAGTTATTGTAAATGGAGTTGCTTTCTTGATTTTTTTTTCAGCTAGTTTGGTGTCTCTATATAGAAATGCCACTGATTTTTGTTGTTGATTTTGTATCCTGCAACTTTACTGATTTCGTTTATCAGTTCTGAGTTTTTTGGTAGAGTCTTTAGATTTTTCTATGTATAAGATCATTTATCTGCAAGCAGGAACATTTTGACTTCCTCTTCTCCAATTTGGATGTCCTTTATTTCTTTCTCTTGCCTAACTGCTCTGGCTAGGACTTCTAGTACTATACTGAATAAGAGTGGTAAGATTTTGTTCTCATTCTGTATGATTTTAGTTTGTTATATGTGGCCTTTATTATGTTGAGGTACTTTCCTTCTATACCTAATTTATTGAAGGTTTTTACTATGAAGGGATGTTGAATTTTGTCAAGTGCTTTTTCTGCAGCTGTTGAGATGATCATATAATTTTTGTCCTTATAATTCTGCTGATGTGATGTATCATGTTTATTGATTTGCTTATGTTGAAACATCCTTACATCCATAGGATGAATTCTACTTGATCATTGTGTGTGATCTTTTTCATGTGCTGTTGGATTCAGTTTGCTAGTATTTTGTTGAGAATTTTTGCCTCTATGTTCACTAGGGATATTGGTCTAGAGTTTTCTTTCATTTTCATGTCCTTGTCTGGTTTTGGTATCAAAGTTACACTGGCCTCCTAGAATAGAAGAATTTGTATTAATTCTTTAAGAGTTCAGTAGAATTCAGCTACGAAGTCATCCGGTCCTGGACTTTTCTTTGTTGGGAAGTTTTTATTACTGGTTCAATCTCATTACTTGTTTTTGGTCTGTTCAGTCTTGCTATTTCTTCTTGGTTCAATATTGGCAGGTTGTATGTGTCCAGGAATTTAGCCATTTCCTCTAGATTTTTAAATATATTGGCATATAGTTGTTCATAATAGAGATTAATAAGTTTTGAAACTGAATTTTTCTGTGTTCTGTATCTGATTTCTAATGAGAATAGATACATTACAGTATTTTGAAACTGAGTCCTTCTGTGTTCTTTATCTGATTTCTAATGAGAGTAGATACATTACAGTATCTAAATGTTTTAAAATCTAATAATTTTAAGACTAATGTAGGAGGTAGGAGTAGGGAAACAAAGTTTGTCTGGCAGTATGATTGATTATTGTTGAATTTTTGGTGAGGAAATAGACCCCAGACCTTGATCTAGAGGGAGGAAGAGTAAGACAAAGAGCACTATATTGGTTGCCGATTAAAACAAGGAGCATTTAAATTTTTCATGGTAACTTAAGAAGGAAAGAGTGAGAGGGCTCTGGATGAACAGGAAGCAGGGCCAGCTGCATGGAAGGCTGTAGAAGGCAGGGGTCAGCCAGTGAGATGCTTCCCGGGGGGAAATGGCCAGGAGACTTCTAGGATCAGGAGGGTCGCATATGGACTAATAGGCAGTGTTCAGTCATGTGCTCCTTTACCTCTGACTCCTTAGTAAATTTTGTTAAAACTACCCAAAGATGGTAGTTTTATCAAAATTAAAGTTGTTTAAGTTAAGAACTTTAACATTAAAGTTGATTAACAGTTTTAATCATGGAAAAGCATCCATGTTTTCACATTTCGTTTGATGCAGAGTGGAGAGAAATAGCAGATGCAAGCATTGAGAATCCAAGTGAAAGATAGTTAAACAGAAGGAGGATATTAGAAGAGGGAGTAACTATGAGAAATGGAAAGTCCCTGAGATTCCTGAGAAATGCAGGGAGTTGACTAAGTGAGGGATGGGGAATAAACTCATTTTTATTTTAACATTAAAGAGAAGAGTGCTCTCATAAGATGGAAGTCTTGGAAACACCCACACAGCAGATTCTTGGGTTGCACTAGCAAATACATCTGACACTTTTACAAACGGCAACTTCTCCTGACTTGTTACTGACAAGTTGAGCAATGTCTTCAACTTTATAGCGTAAACAGAACTGGGAATCCTGCCTATAACATCCAACATCCTCATGTCTTGGGAGGATCATGGTAGAGTTATTCTCAGCACCCAGAATTCTACATAGGAAAATGATTATAAGGGTAAGCCATATTCAAAATAATCTGGTTTTAGTGCCTAAGCCCACAAAGCTGCATTATATAAAATATTGCTTCCTTTAAAATGATGGTCTTGAGAAAACAACATCAAACAGAACTTTCTGAGATCAAGAACAGGAAATGAATGATTCAGCAGGCTGGATATCACCCAAAGAGCTGTCTTCACAGCTGTAAGGAATAGCTGCAAAAAGTTCCAGGGGATTGCCTGGTACCATTTGAAGGCAGTCAGGCTGGGAACCACAGAGAGCTCCACGGAGTGTGGTGAAGGGTAATTAGACAGTCCAGCTTCGACTCCCCAGAAATATGTCAGCCTGGTGCCGCTGCTTTCTTGAATATCTTCTAACTGCCTCTGAGTCCACATTTGGAGATGCTCCAGGGTGACTCAGGACTTGGAGAGAGCAAGCATCATCCATGGCAGGAAAGTCAAGGTGTTTGTTCTGCTCTAAGAGCCTGAAAGGATGATTTATCATGGAAGCTGACACTGCTGCGCTGTTTTCCAAAATCTAATATAGTGCTGGTTATCTGGCAAGGACTGCCTTTGGGCAGAGCTTGGGTGAGAGTGCAGTTAGTGCTGATTCATTTGTGTGATCTCTCTCTCTCTCTGTCTCTCTCTCGTGCTCTCTCTCTCTCATATTAAAGTACAATTAGCAAGCACCCAGATTTTGACTGCTATCATCTAATGCCTGCCCAGTGATTCTCACCTGTACAACACTGCTGACTCTGTGGAGTATATTATGCAGGAAATTGCCCAGGCATTAATATTTGAGACCTGACATTGGAAAAGAGTAGTAGCCCTCAAGTGTGTCTTCTTGAACACATTGTGCTTTGCTTTAGCAGAACAGCAAAGCCCATCTACATCCTATAAGCATTTCCACTACTTAGTCCTGATACGTGTTCCACAAAGCCTTCTTCATCTTCTCCATCTTTCTAAAACATGTTTTTTCATCATGTTACTCTTTTGCTCAAAAATCTTCAGATGTATCTGCAGTATCTTTATAGTACCAGATAGGTTTTTTTCTGAGTCTTATCTTTGTTCTGTTGTATTTTATGCATCTCTGCAGCTGCATGCAACCTTTTTGAGAGGAGCTGGGGTATACATGTAAGGAATACATGTAAGGACACATACATGCTTCATATGTAATAAGACATCCATTAGACTTTTTCTGTCATCTAACACTTCCGTTGAAGGCCCCAGGCTGAGGACAAGGATTGAAAAGTACTTCATATTCTTCCAAATGCGCATATCTTCCCCAGGAATTATTAAGAGGTAGCCAAAGTGGTCTTACAAGTCTCTGTTCCACTGTCAAATATTTATAGAAAGAGAAGAGTATAAATGTTAAGGGGAGTTAAATGTAGTGGAGGAAGTTTTAGCAGTTTTCATGTTGCATTGTTGCCTAAGTGGGGACTGCCCAGCATTTCCCGTCCCTCAAACCAGATGAGAAGGGCTCTAAGAAAACTGTGCATGGAAATTGTGGTTGCTGAGAGAAAAGAAGCCTGCATTTCCCTCCACAGTGAGGTGATTTGCTGAGCTATGGTGTCTGCAGGCCTTCCCCAGGGCTTCCAGTCCAGCAGAAGGAAGATTGGTGAGAGAGTTCTCAGGATAATTTTGTGTGTCTCTGAAAACTTGTGGTGTTTGTGAGTGTGGACAGCAATGCTCACTTCTGACCTGGAGAGTCCTGATGGCAGGAAGCTGGATTGAGCAGGTGCAATTGCAGGGTAAGGACAAAGGTCAGGTGCATGGCAAGGATGCTTAAATTTTTCAAAGTGCACAGACATGGAAGAAGAGAACCAGCCTAAAGGCTTTTTAAAGGTACCCTTATGAAGAGGACTAGCTTTGGGCTCCATGCCAGCTGTGAGCATCTTTGTCAGGAGTACTTCTAGGGACAGGTGCTTGTGGATGGTCACAGAGGAGAGCTGGAGAGCACATTAGCTACATTAGTCTGCACATGGCTTCTAGAGAGGTGGCACATGCACCCCATGAGAGATGCCACTTTAGGCCAGCCCATAGTGACCAAAAGAACTACATCAGCAGGAACTGTTAAATAATATAAACTAAAAACATTTCCTCCACCCCATTCTCAATACCTGAGAGGGACCATGGAATCTGACTCAGATGTTGCTAAGGGAAGGGAGGGGTTGTATAGCATATTTAAGGTGCTGGAGGAAAAAATAAAACTGTTTGTTGTTTTTACTCCAATGAGTTTAGTCTGTGCAATAAGCATTTTACTTGTATATATATATATGCACGCAACAAAGCTAAGAGTTTTATTATTTTTAGAAATTAATTCAATAAACACTTTGCAGATCTAATATATCTTAGCAAGATGCATGGCACTTATGATATAGAAAGGAATAATTAACACTTCTTTCTTTAAGGCATTTCTATGAGGAAGTATACATATATTTTTGTAGTCATAAAATCATGTGAATAGGCTGGGCATGGTGGCTCATGATGGTAATCCCAATTCTTTGAGAGACCAAGGCAGGAGAATTGCTTGAGGCCAGGAGTTCAAGACCAGTCTGGACAACATGGTGATACCCTGTCTCTACACAACATAAAATTTAAAAATCAGCTGAGTGTGGTGATGCATATCTGCAGCTACTCAGGAGGGAGGATTACTTGCCTAGGAGTCTGGGGCTACAGTGAGCTATGATTGTGCCATTGGACTGCAGCCTGAGTGACAGAGCAAAACTCTGTCTCTAAAAAGAATAATAATAAACAATAAAAATTATTTAAAAAACAAATAGAGTACAATTTATATTATCATTTAACAGATTTATTGCTTACTTACTTTTTATAGTTTGCACTAAGCAGGCTGAAATATAGTGTATGGGAATGCAGAGTGACGAGCATCCAATGGGTATTCCTTGCTCTGATGACTTGGCCACGACTGAATTGAGTTTTATTTATCACTACTTCTTCAAAAATCTACTTCTTTGCTATTCTACAGAAGAAAATGTGTGCTTCTCTCTCTCCTTGTTTTACTCACTTATTGACTTGTGCTATGGTCTGAATATATGCATCTCCCTAAAATTCATAAATTTGTATGTTGAAATGTTAATGCCCAAGGTCATGATATTAGAAGGTGGGGGCCTTTGGGGAAATGATTAGGTCATGGGATTGGTGCCCTTATAAAAGAAGCCCAGAGGGCTCCCTTGCCAGTTCCACTATGTGAGGACACATTGAAGAGATGGCTGCCTTTGAACCAGGAAGCGGGTCCTCACTGGACACCAAATCTGCTAGCACCTTGATTATGGACTTCCCAACCTCCAGAACTGTGAGAAATAAATATGCCTCGTTTGCAAAAGTTGATAGATGAGTTATAAAACCAATTTACCAAACTACCATGTTAATGGCTGAGTAAAGTTTTGAATCGTTTTAGTAGAATCCCCAATGGATCCAAGTTTATGGGCAGAAGGCCAAATGTCTGTGTTTTATTCCTCAGCTTAGATTTCTGGGGGTTTCTAAATAATGTCAGTCCTTTTCAGTGGTGTCATCTTTTCTAGGGAAGGTCTGGGCTCTAGAAATGCCCTGTGTGCTGCTGCTGGGGATTTATGGCTGAGTGTCTCTGGTGGATTCAGGCCATCCTTTCTGGGAATTTTGGCAGCATTTGCAACTGCATTCCTGCAGCATAGCCTACTGTATAGCTCCTGTCCTAGGACCTGTCATCTGTCTTCATGGTTTCTCAAGTATTATGTTCTCCTCTTTTTGATTGAATTTTTTGTTTTCCCAAGGCACATTCTTTAGTAGCTTTTAAAGAATAGGTACATGAAAAGCACATTCTCTAAATCCTTGCAGGTATGAAATTTCTATTTTGCATGTACACTTTATGAATAGTTTGAAGGATTTAGTTGTTCTTGTTGAATGTAGTTCATCCATCATAACATTTATCCTTTTAAGTTGTGCCATTCAGTGGTTTTAGTGCATTCACAAAGCTGTGCGCTCATCACCACTATCTAATTCCAGAACATTTTCATGATTGACTGGGTACTTAATTTTAGGTATTTATGTATCCAATCTCCTATAAAAAATGGAATTGGGAGTAAGGACGACACATCATATACCTAGTGTTAGGCAAAAGCAGTTGTTCATGTACGTAAAGGTAAATGGAAGTCTAGAGACTGCCACTGGGCTTGATGAAGTAACAGGCTATTTTGGGAAAGCCTGTGTGGTTAGTGTCAGGCCTCTGAGCCCAAGCTAAGCCATCGTATCCCCTGTGACCTGCACGTATACGTCCAGATGGCCCAAAGCAAGTAAAGAATCACAAAAGAAGTGAAAATGGCCAGTTCCTGCCTTAACTGATGACATTCCACCACAAAAAAAGTGAAAATGGCTGGTCCCTGCCTTAACTGATGACATTACCTTGTGAAATTCCTTCTCCTGGCTCATCCTGGCTCGAAAGCTCCCCCACTGAGCACCTTATGACCCCCACCCCTGCCAGCCAGAGAACAACCCCCTTTGACTATAATTTTCCACTACCTACCCAAATCTTATAAAACGACCCCTCCCCTATCTCCCTTCACTGACTCCTTTTCGGACTCAGCCCGCCTGCACCCAGGTGATTAAAAAGCTTTATTGCTCACACAAGCCTGTTTGGTGGTCTCTTCACATGGACGTGAGTGAAAGTCAGGATTTGTGGGCAACCTACAGGAGCTGAGGGAGCCTCCCACTCATACCAGCAAGATGCTGGGACCCTCAGTCTTAAAACTGCAAGGAAATTAATCTGCCAACAGTCTGAGTGAACTTGGAAGCAGATTCTTCCCTAGTAGAGCCTCCAGGTGAAAACACAGCTCAGGCAATCTCTTGATTACAGCCTTGTGAGATGCTAAGCAGGAAATTCACCTAAGCTGTGTCCAGAATCCTGACCCACAGAAACTGTTTCCAGAATACTGACCCACAGAATCTGTGAGATAATAAATGTGTGTTACTTTAAGCTGCTAAGTTTCGTAGTAATATATTACATGGCAACAGAAAACTAATACATTTGACCTCAACATCTTCCTATTGTTCATTTTAGTGATTGTTCCAGCATGGGGCAGCCAACCTTCATTCAGCATTTGTCAGCACCAAGAATGGGGCCTTCAAATTGAAGGAAAGGCCCTAAGATGTTATAAATTTATTCCAGCTTTTGAAGAAGTCATTATTCTTCACATTCCTTTGAGGATAATAGTTTGAAAGTCCAAAAGCAAATCTGCAAGGTCTTGACATGATGAATGTCTTCACGAGTCTTCCTTACCATAGGGAAAGAGCTGAGGAATACGGAGCTGATACCAGCATTGCCATTGCTAGGATTGAAAATATGAAAGAGGCAGAAGGTATCATTTGTTGCAATCCCATATTTGTTTGTTTGCTTTGATAGATGAGGAGACTGAAGCCCACAGAGATCTGATAGAAAACAGCTGGATGTGCTAACAGAGCATCAGACTTGGAATCAGGTGGATCCTAGATTGGCTACTTCCTAACCTCAGAAAAGTGACATAATGTCTATGGTGAAGTCATCCATCTGAAACACAATGCAGTGAAATCCACTTTAAATTTTGATTGTGGTGAGTAATTAGCAACATGTAAAGCATTTAGGATGAGGTGGCATTTGGTACACGCTCAAGTTTCTTCCTAAACTTCCTGTTTTCACTTGCTCATGGTCACAAAGTTAGTTACACCTAGAGGTAAAACGACTCCAAAGTTGTTTTTTTGTTTGTTTGCTTGCTTAACTTTTCCATCCTAATTCCTGCAGTGCTTCTCCTGGAGGAGTCTGCCCAGTCCTGACCCAGGCTGCTGTGCAGCACAGCTAATGCTAGCGCTGAATGTCAGCCACCCACCTGACTCTGGAGCCAAACCTGCACCCTGAGCTTTGGAGCCAAGCAGGAAACAAATATCCAGGGGAATGAAGTGTAGGATTTCATTTATTTATTGGAATTTGCTTTTCTGTATTAAGTTCTGCTGTTCTCAGTCTTGCAGGAATCTTCTAGGAAACATGGCTTGAGGCATGTGCTGCTATTTTGCTCCAATTTGCACTGGACCAGATACTCATGACTTCTCCTGGTTCTCACACTCCTTGATTTGGATGGAGCATGAAAGTTAAACACTGAGAGCATGGTCTTCATTGCCTGAGTTTCACATTGTTCTGAGGGGCCTTTTTATGCTTCCCAGGGACAGGTTTTCCTGAGTCTTCACTAAATTTTCTGGGCAGAAGGAATAGCAGAAAAAGCACAGAGATGGGAAAACATTTGGAGTTTTTGAGGAACTAAAAGAAGGCCAGTGTGTTTGGAAAATGATAAATATATGTTAGAGTGGTGGTAAGTGAAACTGCAGAGGTGGAGAGGGCTGAGCTGAGCAAATCCCTGCAGGTTGTGGTGAGATGCTTTTCCCTAATTGAGATGAGGTTTTTACTTTTTAACAATCCAATTAATCAAGTAAACGACAAAGCTTAAGCAATAGAGCATGACTAATAGTGTCAAACACCTTCTTGTGCCTCTCATTGTTACTACTCCCATCCTTCCCCAGCTAAGTTTCCACTATTGTGAAATTTACATTTATGAATCACTTGCTTTTGGTATGGTTTTGCCTCATAAGAATGCTTTCCCAAACACAGATATTGTGATGCTTCATATAATTTTGACTTTTATGGAAAAGGAACAGTTCTACCTGTCTTCTTCGGCAACTGTATTGATGTCTCAACTTTTCATTTTCCCAACTCACCCACGTAGATGTGTGCCAGTGTAATTATATTTCGCTATGTATAGTATTCTATTGCATGGCTATACCTATAGACAGCAGCTGTTTCCAGTTATTATTACAACAAATACTGGTGTTATGTACATGTCATATTGGATATGCCTGCAAGCATTTCTCTGGGACATAAAATAAGAGTAAAATTCCTGAGCCATACCTTATGCATATCTCCAAATTTAAGAGAAAATGCCAAATTGTTTTCTAAAATGGTTGAACCAATTTACATTGTCAGCAACAGAGTATGAATCCCCATTGTTCTACATGCTCACAAAATGTTTTTCATTTCTTAAAATTTACCAATCTTTTGGGTTTAAGAGTGTATCTCATGATTTTAATTTGCCTTTGGTTCATTATTAACAAAATTGAGCATCATGTCATTTGTTAATTTGTTTTCATGTTTTT
Organism: Pan paniscus; assembly: GCF_029289425.2. Lineage (NCBI taxonomy): Eukaryota > Metazoa > Chordata > Mammalia > Primates > Hominidae > Pan > Pan paniscus. The sequence continues at coordinate 45,760,091 of NC_073255.2, forward strand.
TTAATGTGTTGCCTATTTATATTCTTGCCAATTTTCATGTTACTTTTAAAAATTAATTTATATAAGTCCTTTCAAAATATTAGATAATAATCCCTTTTGGAGATCATGCATTGAAAATATTTTTGCCCAGGCACGGTGGCTCATGCCTGTAATCCCAGCACTTTGAGAGGCCGAGGTGAGTGGATCACGAGGTCAGGAGATCGAGACCATCTTGGTTAACACAATGAAACCCCGTCTCTACTAAAAATACAAAAAATTAGCTGGGTGTGGTGGTGGGCGCCTGTAGTCCCAGCTACTGGGAGGCTGAGGCAGGAGAATCGCATGAATCTGGGAGGTGGAGCTTGCAGTGAGCTGAGATGGCGCCACTGCACCCCAGCCTGGGCGACAGAGGGAGACTCCGTCTCAAAAAAAAAAGAGAATATCTTTGCCCAATTTGTGACCTTTTTAGGTTTAATGATAACAAGTTCTCTCATAATAATAATAGATTCTTTCATAAACAGATATTTATAATATGTACATAGCAGAATTTATTTTCTTTTGAGTTTTGCTTTTTGTATCTTATTTACTGAATACTTTTTTTCCTGGAGATAATAAAGATCCACCTTCTCTTCCAAAGTTATCAAGTTTTATTTTTAAGTCTTTAATTCATCTGGAATTAATTTTTCAGTTGGCATAGGGGTATAAGTCTCTTATTTATTTTTCTATGAGATTAATCCATCGGTCAAGCACTAGGAATTAAATCCTTTTCCCATTGCTCTGCCGTGCTTCTTCTGTATATAATATTTATCGTATCTGAAGTTGTTCTGGATCTCTTCCTACTGTCCTGCTTTTCTTAGATGTTTGCTTAAGAATTTCTTACACTATTTCAGAAGTTTGGTGATTTTTTAAAAAAAGATTTTTATGCAGCATTTTAAATTCTTTTCAGTAGGAAGTTTAGTCTAAAGAGCTGGCCTGCCATTTTCAACATCTGCAGATTATTTAACTTTAAATCAATCCTACATTTCTGGGATAAACTCAATTTAGCCATTGCATATTTATTTTTAACGCTGGTGAATTTGTATTGTCAAATTATGTTTAGGATTTTTGCATACATATTTATGAGTGGTACATAATGTTCTTGTACATAATTTTCTTGTACATAATGTTCTGTTTATTTTGTCATACTAATCTTAGGTTCATCATATAATGAGTGAGGAGTGCACCACCATTTATGCTCTCTGGAAGACTTTAAATAACACTGGAATACTTTGTGATTTGAAAGTTTGGTAAAATTTTCCAGTGCAATATTTTGGGCTTGGTGTTTTCTTTCTGGGAAGATTTTAACCAATTGATTCAATTTCTTAATGTTGCAAGATTTTTCTTGCATTCTATTTGCTAAGTTACATTTTGTAAAAACATGCCATTTTCTAAGTATTTAAATATGTTGATTAAGGTTGACTTTTAAAAGCATTTTCTTTATATTGTTCATGTATGCCTTTTCTTCCTTTTGTCTTGAGCAATGTTGTTAGAGCTTTGTCTCATAATTCTTTTCTGATAACCAACTTTAGGCTTTGTTCATCGTTTTAAATTTATCTTTATTTTCTATTTCATTAATATCTGATATCATACTTATAGCTTCTATCTACTCTATCTACTTTTTTTTTTTTTGAGTTGGAGTCTCACTCTGTTGCCCAGGCTGGAGTGCAGTGACACAATCTCAGCTCATTCCAACCTCTGCCTCCTGGCTCAAGCAATTCTCCTGCCTCAGCCTCCCAAGTAGCACGGATTATAGGCGTGCACCACCATGCCCGCCTCAGCCTCCCAAATCCCATGCTAGGATTACACATGTGAGCCACCACACCCAGCCCTCTTCTGTCTGTTTTTTTAAAGTTTATTTTGTGATTATTTCTGCAGCTTCTTTAGCTGAATACTTAGCTCATTAATTTTATTTCTCCTTTCTTTCTAATAAAACATTTAAGACTAAACCTTTTCCTCTAAGAAACACTTTAGATTTAACCCATTTTAAGTTTTAAAATGTAGTTTTTATGTACCATTCCATTCCAGTAGTTCATACTTTAAAATATGATTTTGACTTTTACTTGTGCATTATTTAGAAGCACATTTTAAAATTTCCGTATAAATAGTCTTTTTTTTTTTTTTTTTTTTTTGAGACAGAGTCTTGCTCTATCACCCAGGCTGAAGTGCAGTGAGTGATCTCAGCTCACTGCAACCCCCTACCTCCCGGGTTCAAGCGATTCTTCTGTCTCAACCTCCCGAGTAGTAGCTGGGACTACAGGCGTGTGCCTTTTTCTTAGCCATCTTTTCGTTTTTAGATTTGTAAATTAGTTCCATTGCTGTCAGAAAACACAATCTGGCTGATACCAAATTTGCTGAGATTTTTTAAGAGCTTAGTATGTAATGTTTTAATAAATATTACAGTGTATATAAAGCAGATAGAAAATGTATATTCTTTAATTATTGAGTACTTAGTTTTCTATCTACTTATCTATGTATTTATCTCTCTCAAGCCTGTAAATTGTATTGTTCAAATTTCCTGTATCTCTACTATTGGGGATGTTAGTTTGACTTATCAATAACAAATGTTAAGTGATTCCCACTATGATAGTGAATTTGTCAGTTTCTCTTTGTAATTTTATTTATTTATTTATTTATTTATTTTTTGAGATGGATTTTCGCTCTTGTTGCACAGGCTGGAGTACAATGGCACAACCTTGGCTCACTGCAACCTCTGCTTCCCGGGTTCAAGCGATTCTCCTGCCTCAGCCTCCCGAGTAGCGGGGATTACAGTCATGCACCACCACGCTGGGCTAATTTTGTATTTTTAGTAGAGACGGGGTTTCTCCATTTTGGTCAGGCTGGTCTCAAACTCCTGACCTCAGGTGATTCACCCTCCTCGGCCTCCCAAAGTTCTGGGATTACACGCATGAGCCACCACACCTGGCCTCTCTTTGTAATTTTAAAAATAATTTTGTTTGTATACTTGAGATATTAGGTTACTTGATTCCTAGTAATATTAAATTTTTTCATTGTGTAGCAACTTTTTTACTCTCCAATAAATAATCTTATATGAGAAATCTATTATGTCTGAAATTCACAGAACTACACCTACTTTGTTTGGTAATTTGTTTAGTACATTATTTCTATCCTTTTATATTTAAACATGTAATATCCATGATATCTTCTTCTTATTGTACAAATATCTATTTTCTATATAGTCAACAATTGTCTTTTTTTTATTTGTTTAGTTTCATACAATATGACGTATCCAAACTCTCTCCTATTTAACAAAGCCACCTGTAAACACTTCAAACACATTAGGTGTTGTATTGTTTTCATTTTCTTGGAGACTTCTGACCTACTCCAGAATACGCTAATTGTTCTCTAGCTCTACTACTTTTGTTGGGATTTTAGGAATGTGTTTGCCTCTTTCCTGAGTTGGAAGCTGTTTCTTGGATCTGATTTCTTTCCCGCTTTTGGCAACCCTCATTGTTGGGTTTAGGAGAGTGTGCTGCACAGACAGTCTTAGTTGCCCCACAGATCCACTCTCTGGACTTTTCTACCCTACTTTGTGTCCTACGAGGCTGAATTTTATGCACTGCATAAATCTCTTGCTCTCTGATTTTGATAGTGGACTAGGCCAGCAGGAAGCACCAACAGGAGACAGAAGAAGAGGGGCACAGTGCCAGAGTGTTTAACCATGGCTTCCCTCTGTCCTAGTCCCCACTAGCTGTCCATGTTCCTTCATTGAATTCCATAAGTTCCTAGGGCTTCCCTGACTGAAAGTAAAGCTACTCTTTTTCCAGAAACCACTGCCTTCCTTGGCCCTTCTGGCCTAGGGATGATAATTGTTTCCCATCATTTCTAGCACAGGAGTGCTTCATCCCCTTTCCTCCTTGCTGCCTGCCCCACACCTTTGTAAAATATACCTCAGTTAGACTCAATTTCCCTCCTTTTCAGTGTGCCCTTTATTTCCTGCTGCCAACCGAATTGATGTAGGTGTCACTGGCTTCCTGAGAAAGTATGCGTGGGAAATAAATATTTTATACCCTGCACATGTAACATTTTTATTCTACTCTTACAATAGAGTAACAATTTGATACCTATGTAATTCTGTTCACAAAAAATTTTAATTAGAATTCTAAGACCTTATTCCATTGTCTTGTATGTTCCAACATGGTTTTTACAAAGTACATTCTTAGGATCTCTTTCTTATCCTCAGTATACTGAAATTTCATAATGTCATCTGTTGCCTGCCCTGTTTCATCCATTATACTGGGTACCAGATGGTAATTTTCAATTTGAAAATTGTGTTCTTCATGTCTGGAATGTTTTTGAAGTATCTCTGTTCACCCTGGACTGATTTTCTAAGTATCATTTGTATCTTTGCTGTGTCTATTGTTTTCCATGTTGTCCTTTTGCTCTATTTTTCTGGGAGACTTCCTCTATCTTAGAACTTTTCTGCTGAGTCTTTCATTTCTGTCAATGTGATTTTTATTTCCAAGTGTTCTTTCCAATTTTATTATTATTTTTTAAAGCACCCAGTTCTTGTTTCGTGGATGCAATATAATTTATTTCTCTGAAATTAATAATAAGTTTTTAAAGTATTTATCTCCCTTTATAGTCTGTTTGATCCATGCTGCTTTTATTTATTTTTGTGGACTTTGTCTTCTGTGCTTGAGAACTTCTGCTGCAGTGCCGTGGTTCTTGGCTAGTTGTTGATTGCCAGAGAAGAGTTCTATGTTGTTGATTGGCAGCTCTGATCACATGGCTGGAGGTTCTTGTCTGTAGATTGCCTATAGCGTGAACTGGTCTCACCATTTTCCTGGAAGTCAATCTCTTTAGGTTCTTTTTGTTTGTCAGGTAAGATTATACAAAGAATAAATTTGCATTGCCTATCCTCCATGCCTTACCCTTCTTCTTTACATTTTCCATCTCCTGAGCTTTCTATGCTGCCTATTAGGTAAGTTTCTTTATTTCTAACTTTTACCTTACTAACTCTCATTTCAGTTGCCTAATCCATTGAGGGTTTTTGCTTTTACTGAAATAATTATATCTATTTCTAAACCTGATCATTTTGGTAGTGCCACACTGCTTGCTAATTTTTTACAGTCCATATTTATCTTGAAATATTTCAAACATATTGACTTTATGTTGTAAATGTGATCATTTTAACACAAGTTATACCAGAGAGGCTCTGATCTTTGTTCTTTATCTGCTTACTTTTCTACCAAACAGTGTGGTAGGTTTCCCCAGTGTATGGAAATACACTCTCTGGTATTCTAAGCTCCTACTTAGTTGAACATGAACTATTGTATCACTGGCGATAATTTTCTTCAGAAAAATATGAGTTTGATATGAATAACATGTTAACATTTAATTAAACTTTTTTGGGCTTGAATTTTCCTGTATGCAGAAAGTGTGAATTGAACCCTAGATCTGCTGGAGAGCAGATTTAGGATTGCAAATTCTTAGTGAGAATCATTATTGTTTTATCTCATTTGTAGCAGGATGAAAAGGACAGGCAACTATGTATCAGTCAGAATAGGCTAAGTAATCCTGAGTAAGAAACAACAGCCAAATCTCAGTGACATACCCAAGAAGAGTTCCTTTTTCTCTTGTGCAAAGCCTGATACGGATCTGAAAATCTCTTTTGGAGAGTTGTCCTCCATGCAATGGCTTTCAATACACACGGCTTCAATTCCATGGTGTTTTTAACTTAATGTGATGTGTTAGAATTTACCACAACAGGAAGAAGAGAGCTTGGGGGAATTAAGCACCAAGAAATCTACATGGAAGTGACACATGTTATTTTTTCTTCCAAATGATAATTGAGAGAAGAAAATTTACTGAAGAAAAAAAAGTAAATGAGAAGGAAAAAATGATTGTAAAAAGAAGTAAGCAGAAGGAAAGTTCTAGGAGGTGAAGTAGAGTCTTCCTTTGTTTAAGACATTAGGGACCCAGCTGAGGAAAGCATTTCTCAAATATGGCATCACGGTCACTATTTTTACTAGAACTACAAGCTCCTGTTGCTTTGGGGAGTAGTAGGTCTAGAAGGTTCATATTTCCCTGCTGTAGAAGACAAACAACTTGCATACATTGCTGCTTTTGAGTCTTGGTTATTTCCATATCTATCCAGTGCAGATTCAGGGAGAGGGCCGGGAAGTGATTGATTCAGCACCAATGACTAATTTGAGTAATTCAGGATCTCAAACATGACTTCTTATTTAACTAACTGGATGTTGCACATAAAGCTGTCGCATGCCCTTAATTTTGATAATTCTTTTCTCTCTCCAAATTTTTATTCCCTGCCTCCTTTTTATCCCCCTTCTTTCTATTCATAACTCAGACTAGCCATTGGCCACCATCAGTTTTTACAAGGTTATTTTTATTACTGTTAAAAGTATTTATTAACCATTCAATATATGATTAGCCATTTTCTATTTGTCCAATTGTTTTATGTGTTAGATAATTTAATATTCATGATCAAACTGTGTGATAGGTTCTATAATTAGCCCCATTTCTCAGGTGAGGAAGTGGAAATAAAGTGGGGTTCAGCAAATTGCCCAAGGTCACTCAGGGAGTAAGTTGTAGAGCTGAGGTTTGAACCTATGTCTTTAGGAATCAAAAGCCTGCACTCTTTATCACTCTGCACTGATACCTCAACTTAAGGCCATTTATGAAAATCAATGGACGATTTGCACTTAGAGACCAACCCATAGGTTTACTCTTATATTACCAGATTTCCACACTCTGAAGAAAGGAGCTGCTAGATTATTTGTCGTCTCAGGCAGGGTTGAGATGTGCTGTCGGGAGATGGTGGCTGTACTTGGGCAATGTCTTCCATCTTCAGAGGGAAGAGCATCTGAACTTTCAGGACTGCCAGCCCAACCCTTTCATAATTAGTGAATTCACTTAGTTGTCCACCCAACTCCAACCCCTCACCCCAGCTTAAAGTAACGTTGGAGAGAAAGGGTTCTAAGTCAGCTTTGCTGAAGGCAGTGGTAGCAGACTGATTTTTACAAGCCTTCAGAACCTTTCTCTTAGTAGGAAGCCATCGTAGCATCAAAGCACACTTAATCACCAATTAATAAATTAAAGTGGCAGGTGCATGCTAGGCATAGTCATACGTGTTTAAGGATCACTTAAACTTGCAGTGAGGCACTTTGCTCTGGGTGAAGGCAGAAACACAATGTAGATGAACCTGAATGTCCTCAGAGATTTCATTCTACTTAGAGTTGTTAATTGGGTTTGGAGGTTTTGGTGTGTGGGTAGGTGTGGTGGGACATGAATATGGAAAGGAAAGGAAAACTGGGACAAGATTCAAAAAAGACTTGTGTACACATCATTTGGGAAATTAGTTTAAAGGTTAACAAGGAGCCATTGGGACTTTTTGATTTGTAAACATGTATATTAAAAAATCACTTCGTATTTTCATATTATATCATAACCTTTCTGAAATCTTTTAGAAGACAATATTTCTTGAGGTTGAAGAAATATTTTCTTCAAATTCAGTGAGTCCTTCAAGTTTCTTTTTGGTGTTTTTATTTTCTGTGAAATTCAGTTAAAATGAAAGTAATTACTTTGAAAGTAACATATATAATATAATGCCATTTAAAATAAGTTTGCATATTTATATATCCTTTCCTTATACATGCAAATATACATTACATAATGGAATGCTGTCAACAAGGCTATTATATGTGGGCAATGGAGTTTAGCCAATTTGTACTTATTCTTTGAATTCTTTATAATAGTCAAAACAGTAAATAAGGATTCCTTAGACGATCCTGTTGTATGATAAATTCCCTTCTTATTCAATGCACTCATGGCAGATGAATTTACTTCATACCTATGAAGATCCTGGATAACTTCCCAGTATTTTTCTCCAGACTGACACATATCCAAAAAAGCAAAACAAAACAAAACAAAAAAACACAGATCTGTTTAGACAGTTCCAACTGGATAATCTTAGGCATTCAAATTCTCTCTGCAAGGACACTGAACTCATCATTTACTCTCCACTCAAATCAGTTTCTTCTGTATTATCCAGAAACTCGGGAGTCATTCTTGATTCCTGTCTTTGTTCACTAAAACATTCGGTTCCAAATCCCTTTAATTCCACCTCCTCATTAGTTCTTTCCATTCCCCTTGCCCCTTGGTACAGGCTCTCAGCCCTTACTTCTTGAATTACAAAAGCTTAAATCCTCTTGATCTGAACTTTGCCAGATGGATCTTCCTAAAATACAAATCTGGTCTTATCACTCCTCTACATAAAAGCCTTCAGGACCCACCACCTCCTCAGGATTAAGTTCAGACTAGTGAGTTTCCGCAACCATTAAGCTATTTTCCCATTGTCATCTGGGCTCTGTTGTTGCAGATGATAAGGTTTGCATTTAGAAATGTGTATGTTTGTAAATCTTGCTCTGTTTTTGTTTTGTGTTTTAAAGATTTAATCTTTGTTGTTGGTTTTCTGCTGTTACACTTATGCCTAGGTGTTAATTTTTCTGTTGTTATTATTCTGCTCGAACTAAATATGCTTGCTAAATTTGTAGGCTCACATTTTTGTTTTTGTTTTTCCCGATTCTCAAAAATATTTAGCCATTTTGATGCAAATATTACCTTTGACTCACTGTATTTACTCTTTCTAGAATTCTTGTTAAATATAAGTTGAACCTGTTTCTATGTCTTTTGTTACTTTTTAGAAAGCTTTACTGAGGTTTATTTGATACGCAATGATCGTATCATTATGGCTGCAAGAAAAATAATCAACAAAGTATACACTTGGATAAATGTTGACATAAGTATATACCTGTAAAACTGTCACTACAATCAAGATAATGAACATGTCCACGTGCTCCCAAAGTTTCTGCACAATCCTGCCCATCCTTCCTTGTTCTTGGAACTGCTAATCAACTACAGGTTAGTTTGCATTTTCTGGAATTTTATATTAATAGAATCATATAGTGTGGACTCTCTTTGGAGTTTGGTTTCTTTCACTTGGCATAATTATTTTGAGATTCACCCTTGTTGTGGCATGTATCAATAGTTTATTCTTATTTATTGCTGACTAGCATTTCACTGTATGGGCATACCACAGTGTGTTTATTCCTTCAGCTCATGGTGGATATTTATATTGTTTCCAGCTTTTTGCCTATTGTTTTTAAAAACTGCTATAAAAATTGTATTCATGTCTTTGCATGGACATATGCTTTTATTTATCTTGAGTAAATGCCTAGGAGTAGAGTGGCTGTATCATAAGGTAGATGTATATTTAACTGTTTACGAAACTTGCTGACCATTTTCCAATGTGGTTGTATACTTTACATTCCCACCAGCAATGTATGGGAGTCTATTCCTCCACATTCACACCAATGCTCGATATGGTCAGTCTTTAATTTTAGCCATTATAAAATGTTTGTAGAGTATCTCATTGTGGTTTTAATTTTAATTAAATTTCTGAAATAACAAATTATATTGAGCATCTTTGTATGTGCCTATTTGCTATACAGTAGTTCCCACCTCATTTGTAGTCTTACTTTCCAGTTTCAGCTACCTGTGGTCAACTGCAATACAAAAATATTAAATGGAAAATTCTGTAAATAAACAAATTCATAAGTTTTAAATTACAAGCCCTTCTGAGTAGCATGATGAAATTTTGTGCCATTCAATCCCGGATGTGACTCATCCCTTTGTCCAGCATATCCACAATGCCTATGCTACCCACTCGTTAGTCACTTACCTGCCCTGGCTATAAGATTAACTTTCTTGGTACTGCAGTGCTTGTGTTCAAGTAACCCTCATTTTACTTAATAAAGGTTCCAAAGCACAGAGTAGTGATGCTGGCATATTTTTATAGTTGTGCTAATTGCACCATAAGTTATTACTGTGAATCTCTTACTGTGTCTAATTTATAAATTAAACTTTATTGTAGGTATGTATACATAGGAAAACATATCTATCCATCTGTCTATTGTATATTATCTATCTATCTATTTATAAGGTTTGGTACTATCTATGATTTCAGACATCCCCTCGGGTTCTTGGAACATATCCTCTGTGAATAAGGTTTAGCTTCTGCATGTAGATTTTATTCGGCGCAGCATCTGTTCTTTTGCACATTACAAAAATTGATTGTTTTCTTATTGTTATTGTTGGGTTTTAAGAGTTCCTTATATATTCTGGATACAAGTCCACTATCAGATCTGTGATGTTTTCTTGCAGTACGTGATTTGACTTTTTCTTGTCTTAACAGTGCCTTTTGTAGAACAAAAGTTTCATAATTTTGATAATGTACAATGTTCCATTTTTTTCTTTCATAAATCATGTTTTTGGTGTCTTACCGAAAGGATTTTTATCTAACTCAAATTTGCAAAGGTTTTATATTTTCTGCTATAAGTCTTATAATTGTAGGTTTTGCATTTAAGGTCAAAATGATGATTTTGAAATTTCGACTTAATTTTTTACTTGGTATGAAGAGTGAATTGAAGTTCTCCTTTTCTGGCATTCAGACATCCAATTGCTTCAGCATCTAAATTTTGTTTGTGTCTTTATAAAAATTCAGTTGACCATCTCTGTTTGGGTTTATTTATTAACTCTTTATTCTCTTCAATTGACCCATTTTTTGACATTGATACACTAAACTGACTTGTTCATAAGTCTTAAAATCAGGTAGTGTTATTACTCCAACTTTCTTTTTCTTCTTTGAAGTTGTTTTGGATATTCTAGGTCCTGTTCTTTTCCATACATATTTTAGAATTAGTTTGTCAACATCTACCCCAACACTTCCCCCCCAAAAAAGCCTGGTGGGATTTTGATTGGGTTTGAGGTTTGAATCTATAGATCAATAGATCAAAAACAATATTTTTTTAAGAGTCAGGATCTCACTCTAGGCTGGCGTGTAGTGGCATGATCACAGCTCAATGCAGCCTCGAATTCCTGGACTCAAGGGATCTTATTGCTTCAGCTTTCTGAGTAACTGGGGCTACAGGCACATACTACCATGCCCGGATAATTTTTAAGTTATTTTTTGTAGAGACAGGGTCTTACCATGCTGGTCTCGAACCTCTGGGCTCAAAGGATTGGCCTGCCTCGGCCTCCAAAGTGCTGGGATTACAGATATAAGCCACCATACCCAACCTAGATCAATTTGAGGAGAATTGATATCTTAATATTTAGTCTTCTGAGCCATGAATATCTCCATTTACGTAGGATCCATTTAAAATTTTCTCAGCCATATTTTGTAGTCTTTATGCATCTATCACAAGTTTTGTCATCTGTATCTCTCAATACTTATTTTAACGCTATTTTAAGATGTGTTGGGTTTTAGTTTAAGTTTTTCAATTATTTTCTGCCAGTGTATAGAAAAACAATGTATTTTTATATTGATCTTATAACTTTGCTAATTGATTCATTAGATCTGATAGATTTTTGTAGATTCCATAGTATTTTCTATGTAAATAACATGTCATCTACAAATAAAAATGGTTCAATTTCTTCCTTTCTACTCTGGATGCAATTTTTGTCCAAACTGTCTACAAGATTGTCCAACCTGCAACCTGAAGGCTGAATGTGGCCTGGGATGGCTTTGAATGTGACCCAACACAAATTGGTAAACTTTCTTAAAACACTATGAGACTTTTCTGTGATTTTTTTTTTAAGCTCATCAGCTATCACTATTGTTAGTGTATTTTACGTGCGGCCCATGACAATTCTTCAGTGTAGCCCAGGGAAGCCAAAAGATTGGTCACCCCAATAGAACCTCCAGTGCAGTGTTGATTATAGTGATGGGAGTAGATATCCTTTTGTTCCTCAATTTATAAGAAAAGCATTCAGTCTTTCACCATTATAGGGATTTCAGAGATGTCTTCTTAATACTGAGAGAGTTCCTTCTGTTTTTTGATTGCTGCATTTCTATCAGGAATAAATGTTTGATATTGTGAAATGCCTTTTCTGTGGCTATTGAGGTGATCATACATTTAAAAAGATTTTTTTAAATACATAGATTGCTTTTTGAATGTTCAGTCACCTTGCATTCCTAGAATAAGCCTCACTTAGGATGTATTGTACTTTTTATATTTGTTGAATTTGATTTGCTAAAACTTCGTTTAAAATATTCATCTATGTTCATGAGGAAAATTGGTCTAGTAGTTTCCTTTTCTTGTAAATACCTATTTGGTTTTGATATCCAGGTAATTCTGGCCTCACAGGATGCATTTGGAAGTATTCATATTTATTCCTTTTATGGGAGAGTTTGTGTATAAAAGGGATTATTTCTTCCCTAAAAGTTTGGTAGAATCCACCTAAAAAACCATCTGGTACTGGTGTTTCAATTGTGGCAAGACTTAAAGTACAAATTCAATTTAAAAATAGATATAGCACTATTCATGTAATCTATTTCTTCTTCAATGAATTTTGGTAGTTTTGTGTTTTTCAAGGAATTTGTCCCTTTCATCTAAGTTGGCTAATTTATTAGAACAAAATTGTTCATAATATTTGCTTGTTATACTTTTAATATCCGTAAAATCTGTAAATGTCACTGTTCTTATACCTGATATTGGTAATTTGTGTATTCTCTTTTATCCTCATCAGTCTAGCTAAAGGTTTGTTAATTTTATTTATTCTCTCAGATAACCAGCTTTTGGTTTCACTGATTTTCCCTGTTGTGTTTTGCTTTCTGTTTTTTGATTGCTTTAGCAGCATCCCGCAAAGCACACCTAACATGGTGTGCTTCCATTTTCACCCAGTTCGAAATGCTAAGTTCTCCTTTGATTCGTCTTTGACCCATGTGTTATTTAGAAGTGACATTTTTAGTTTCCAAGTATTTAGAGATTTTTTTCAAGAGATCTTTCTGTTATTGATTTCTGATTTAATTCCACTGTAGTAAGAGGGCATAATTTGCATGAACTTCAATCCTTTTGTATTTATTGAAACTTATATTATGGCCCAGAACATAGTCTTTCTGTATGCTCTTGGAAAGACTGTATATTCTGTTGATGTGTAGAGTAGTCTATAATTCTGCAAATCCTCTATATTCTTACTGAATTTTTGCCTACTTGTTCTATTTTTACTGAGAGAAAATCACTGAAATCTCCAACTATATGTGAATGTTTTTCTCCCTTGAAGTTCTATCAAGTTTTGCTTCATGTGCTTTGAAGTTCTGTTATTAGGTAAGTAAACACAGCATTGTTTGACTTCCTGCAGGATTTCCTCATTTTTCTTTAACTTTATATTTATCTTTTTCTTTATCTTTGCCAATATTATTTTCTCTGAAATTTACTTTGAAATTAGCATAGAAAATTTATCACCTTTTGATTAGTGTTAGCATATAATATCTTTTTCTAACTTAATTATGTCTTTCTATTAATGTGTGTAACATATAGTTGGGTCTTGCTTTGGGGTGTTTAAACCATTTATATTTAATGTGATTATTGATAAGGTTAGGTTTAAGTCTATCATCTTGCTATTTGTTTTCTATTTGTCCCATGGCTTCTTTGTTACATTTTCCTCATTTGTATCTTGTTGTGCATAGAGTGGATATTTTCTATGATTCTATTTTATCTCCTTTGTTAGCTTATTAGCTATAACTCTTTGCTTTGTTATTTTAATGTTTGCTTTAGAGGTTATAATACACATTGTTAGTGTATCAAAGGCCACCTCCAAATATTATATGCCTTCATATATAGTGTAAGAACCTGACAGTAGTATCCTTTCATTTCACCCTTCCCAAACTTTGTGCTATTGTTATAAAATGTTTTACTTTTTCTGTATGCTATAAACACCTCACCACATTGCTAATATTTTTGTTTTTGTTTTAACGTCAGTCATCTTTTAAAGATATTAAAATAAGAAAATATCTTATATACTTATGCATTTTGTTTCCATTTCTCCCATTTGCTTAGATCCAGATTTCTATCTGCTCATTTTTTCGACTCTCCTTTTCTCTGTATTTACATTTTCTCTGTATTTAAGTTTGAATAGCTTTTATTGTTATGCTTTCAGGTTTACTAATCTTTGTTTTTTCTGCAATGTCTAGTTGCCATTAATCTCATCCATATATTTTTCTATTGCTAGAAAAAATTGACTTAATAGTTTTTATAGTGTCAGTCTGCTGGCGATTAATTATTTTAATATTTATTTAGCCTTCATCTTTGAAAGGCTAATATAGGATTCACAGCTGACAGCTTTTGTTGTTGTTGTTCAGTACTTTAAAGATGTTTATTCAATGTTTACTTGTTTGAGTTGTTCTGAAAAAATTAACTGTAATCTTTATTTGTTCTTTGTATATAATATGTCATTTTTTTTTCTCTTGCTGCTTCAAAGATTTTTCTCCTTATCAGTGCTTTGGCCAATTTAAATATGATGTACCTTGGTGTGGTTTTCTTCATTTTTCTTGATCTTGGGGTTTGTTACGCTTCTAGGATCCGTGGGTTTATAGTTTTTGTCATTTTTGAAAAATTTTGGCCAAATACATTTTTTTGGCCCACATTTCCTTTTTCTTCCACCCGGACTCTAATTACATGCTTGAAGTTTTTTGAGTTTTGCTGCTCACTTCCACTACTTACTTCTGTCATTTTTTTTCAATTCTTCTTTTGTTCATATTTAAATTTGAAAAGATTTTACTGTCATACTTTCAAGTTGACTAATTTTTTTTTTTTTTTGAGATGGGGTCTCACTCTGTCACCCAGGCTGGAACGCAGTGGGGCAATCTTGGTTCACTGCAACCTCTGCCTCCCAGGTTCAAGTGATTCTTCCACCTCAGCCTTCTTGAGTAGCTGGGACCACAGGCACATGCCACCATGTCTGACTAATTTTTTGTATTTTTTGTAGAGATGGGGTTTCGCTATGTTGCCCAGGCTGGTTTCGAACTTCTGAGCTCAAGTGATTCACCCACCTCAGCCTCCCAAAGTGCTGGGATTATAGGTTTGAGCCACTGTGCCTGGCTACCATTTCTTTTCTTTCTTTTCTTTTTTTTTGTTTTTAACTGCAATGTCTAGTTGCTATTAATCTCGTTCATATGTTTTCCTTCCTGTTTTCATCTCTAGAAGTAGGTTTGTGGGTTTTTTTGTATTTTCCATCTCTCCATTTAACTTTTTGAGCATATGAATTATAGTTACTTTAATGTCCTTGTATTCTAATTCTGATATCTGTGTCAGTTTGTGCATTTAAATTCTAATATCTATGTCAGTTGGTTTCATTTATTTTCTCATCAGATATTATGTTTTCCCATTAATTTGCATGTCTGGTAATTTTTTATTGGATTCTAGACATTGTGCATTTTATCATGTTGGATGCAGGTTATCTTTGTATTCCTATCAATGTTCTTGAGGATTTTCTTTCAATTTTTGTTTGCTGGTGTGTGTGTGTGTGTGTGTGTGTGTGTGTGTGTGTGTGTGTGTGTGTGTGTGTGTTTGGTCTGGGAAACATGTAACTTACTGGAAAACCTTGATTCTTTTGGGTATTGTTTTAAAGATTTGTTAGATAGTTTTTGACCAGGGCTAATATTTTTCTACTAGTGACACAAGATTCTTCAGGCATTCTTCCCAATGTACCATGATTCTTGAAGTTAGCAATTCACACTGGTTAGAATAGGCATTAATCCTGGTCAGAGTACTGTTACTTCTATTCCTTTCAGGTGGTTCTTTTCCTAGTCTTGGGTATTTTCCTCACATCCATGAATTAATTCACACTCAGCTGAATACTGGAGGAGGGTTCACTTTGCATATCCCTATAATTTTCTCTGTGTGCTTCTCTCTTTTCCCAGCACTCTGCCTTGTATATTTTAGCTGCCTTTGTCTCCTCACCTAAGGGATTCCACTGGGTTTTGCCTAGGAATTTGTGCCATTCCCTTCTTTGTGCCATTACCTGGAAACTCTCAAGACAGTTAGGACAAAGGTAGAGCTCATTTCATTTGTTTTCTTAATTTCAGAAATTACTGTTCTTCATTGCCCATGTCAAGAGTGAAATCTGTTGTTTGGTATATTTAATGTTTCCTATATTTCCTCTTTCTTAAAAAAAAAATTGTTTCAGATGGGAAAGTAAATCTAGTTCCTGTTATTCCATCTTAGAAAACAGGAGTAACTTCATGTCTTTTAACCACTTTCGTATTTTCCACATCCTTATCACTCCATTTTTCATTCTGCTTGTATTTTTCAAATCAATCTTCCAGCTTTAAATTCTTTTTTTGGCTCTGTCTAACCCATTTTACTCTTCAATAAATTTTGAATTTTGATGGCTATTTTTGTTTTAGCAATGCTTTATTATTTGTGATGTTATCTACTACTACTGTTTTTTTGTTACTCATTTTTAAAAGACCTATTTTAGGCTGGGCATAGTGGCTCACGCCTGTAATCCCAGCACTTTGGGAGGCCAAGGCAGGAGGATCACAAGGTCAGGAGATTGAGACCATCCTGGCTAACATGGTGAAACCCCGTCTCTACTAAAAATACAAAAAATTAGCTGGGCGTGGTGGTGGGTGCCTGTAGTCCCAGCTGCTCAGGAGGCTGAGGCAGGAGAATGGCATGAACCTGGGAGGCGGAGCTTGCAGTGAGCCAAGATCTCACCACTGCACTCCAGCCTGGGTGACAGAGCAAGACTCTGTCTCAAAAAAAAAAAAACAAAAAACTATTTTATTTAAATTAAAGGGGGATTTGTCTCTTGTTTCTAGTTTGTATAACATCAGTTCTGCCTTTTGTTATGTCTATAAACTCTCTTTTGTAGTAATTTTCTCCGTATGATTTGATGTTTTTTATTGTTATAGTTAATCTTATTCTGTGTTTTTTGTTTATTTTGCTTAATTTTGTTATTTATTACTTGGAAGAATTGCAGTCTATGGACCATGAATTGTATAAGTGATCCTATAGAATAATTTTATATCTCCTTCTGCAGAATCCTTTGATTCTTGATTCTTAGATGAAATTTTGTTGTAATGACCTGGCTATTGTTAACCACACCACACAGGTGCTATAAGTTCTGACCCTATACTTGCCCCATTGTGCAAACTTATGTTTAATTTCTCATAGGACAGTTTTTTATTCATTTCATAACTGGTTTATCCATTGGAGTCTACATATTCCTGTTTTTTCTGTCTTAAAACAATAAAATGTACTTGAATATTTTGTTCTTTTATTTTATTTCATCCTCAAATTTCTTAAAATTGTAGTTTCTACCCACCCTTACCCATTTCTCAACACTGTACTAAAATAGCTTATTAAAGAAATTCTCAGTAACTCATTGAAAAGGTCTGGCATAGTCTTCTTCCTCTTTGGTCTCTGCAACATTTGATGGTGTTGACCCCTTCATTCTTCTAATGCTCTTCTCACTCTTGTTGACAACACACATTCTCCTTCAAACACAGGGCTGTTTCTTTGTGGAAAGCATCTACAGTGAAACACAGTCTGCAGAAAACTCTTATCATAACATTTTTTTTAAAAAAAGACCACTTACTCATCTAAAACTGAAGTGATAATCCAATCATTTTCAATAACATTAAAAACATAAATGGCATTCCCCCTCCCCACCGGCAAGGTTTACTTTCCCATCTGAAACAATTTTTTTTAAAGAAAGAGGAAATATAGGAAACATTAAATATACCAAACAACAGATTTCACTCTTGACATGAGGCAAGGTGGGTGAATGCCATTTACACAAAAACTCTGCACTTGACCTTCTAATGTATATAATACTAAATATGTATATGTTTATAAATGCTAAATTTTGATACTATTCTTTTCCATTTATAGTTATGGGTGGGAAAATGCAGAAAGATGCTTTTCTGCTTCAGGGGTTTTGCCAATTCTTCCATATTGCTAAAGGATAATTAAGTAGATGATACTTTGTTTAGCAGAATATATTTATGAGTTTTTAAATATGTAAATACAAGCCAAAAGTCACGAAAAAGGTGAAGAACAAAATTCTGAAAAACAAAGTGAAGGGAATTTCATTTTAGCGGGAAAGGCAGAAGGCAGAGAAACTCAAGAAACTGAGAGATGTAGAGAGGCTGGCAGAAACTTGAAGAGGAGAGAAGGCAAGCCAAAATAACTCAAGACTGGGAATCTTCCTGTAAACTACTAGCTAGTCTCAGGAGCTGTCTGGGTCTGGTGGTATGGTGGGGTCAGTCAAGATACAGTTTCTGGGAGCTGCAGAAGACCAAGGTACAAGTGAGGGCTTCAGATGGTAAACATACTCAGCTGGAAATTCATCAGAAATCTGTCAGGACTCTATTGCAAGACTAATATCCATGCTGCTTAAATAAAATGCCTTAAACACAGCAACAATGGGAGAGAACCACAGACAGTGTTACCCTAAACCTCAACAGAAAGTTTTATTTAGACCAGCATAATGCAGCAGAACTTTCTGCAGTGTTGAGAACGTCTGCATTTTCCAGTATGATAGTTATTAGCCACATGTAGCTGCTGATCAGTTGAAATATGGCCACTGTGACCTAGTAACTGAATTTTTAATTTTTCTTAATTTTCGATTAATTTAAATTTAAATAACACATGTGGCTAATAGCTATGCAAAATTTTTCTATAGAGGGCTTTTTGTGGGCTACATATGGTCTCCATGGCATATTTGATTTTTTGTTTGTTTTGTTTTCACAACTCTTTAAAAACATAAAAACATTCTCAGCTTGAGGGTTTTACAAAAAAAAGGCAATAGGCCAGGTTTGGCTGGTGGGCTACAGTTTGCCACCCCCTGGCCTAATCTCTGAATGCTTTTGAAAATGTTTATGTTTTTAATATTATTTAAAATGCTTGGCATTATCACTTCAGTTTTAGATGAATAAGTGATCTTTTAAAAAAAATGTTGTGACAGAGTTTTTTGCAGACAGTGTTTCATTGTAGATGCTTTCCACAAAGAAGCAGCCCTGTGTTTGAATAGGTGGGGAAACACTGCTTCAAATCCTGCTTTTGAAGATTTACAATACACATCAGTATATTAAAGGCTCTGAAAGCAGATGCAAAATATTGGTTTTACATTAAGTTTGCATTTCTCTACTTATTTGACCATTGTGTATGTGGCATGTAGTGTATATGTGTGTGCAGGGAGGAGTGTATGTATGTATGGCATGCAGTGTGCATAGGTGCATGGTGTGTGCATAAGTGCCTGCAGTTTGTGTGTGTGGCAGGTAACACCTATTAATATTCTGCAGAATGCGTGCTCTGCAGAACCAACCTACTCTGAGAAACACTTGCTGAACAAGCCTGACAATGTCTTTCTCTCAGGGGCTCCAAGGAGAGGCACATATAGTAATTAAATGCTAGTCAGAAGGAGTGGGAGGATTTATTCCTGTTGAACTAGTTCAGAGAAGCTGTCGTTAAGACTTTTCAAGAAGGGCTGCGGAGATCAATTCACCCTGGGATATTATGGGAGGAATCTGCAGGGCCCCTCAGTCTGCCAGAATTAGCCTTGGTCCATGCAACATGGCAGCGCAGGCTTGTGGGAGCGGGAGAGACAGGCTGTGGGGGTGGCTCTAAGGGGACTTCAGGGACCCTTGGAAGAGCAATTAAAAGTCACAGTCCCTCTGTGAGGAAAGGGAAGTTCTCGGCCCACTTTAATTGAGGAAACGAAGAATGACTGGCCTGAATTCAGTGGAGAATGAACAGCAGGTTTTGAAGACATCACTCAGGAACGCTAACTGTTTAATAAGGAGGAAATACTTCCCCGAGGACAGGAACATTAGATTCCTCTGTTGTTCTGCTCAACTTAGGAAAAGGCAGCTCGGGAATAGCAATGGCACGCAATTCAATGGCCTTCAAGAAGTACTTTCAGCTTCTCTGAGAGAAACAGTTCCTAGATCCTGTTCAGATGTGGTTTGTTTTTACTTTCCAAGATGCTGAAGAGACAGGGTGCTGAAGAGACAGTGGCATTAACTCATAGAAAATGCCTGGGTTTGTCTTATGGCAACAGGAGGCACAAAGTGAAGTGTCTATCTGCAAAGCTCCTCCTTCCTATAGAATAACTGGTAGGCAGATTCGGTCACTTTCTGAGGATGTGACTTCATATTATTTACCTCCTGTTAAAGCCATTTTCATGTCTGTGTTTTACCTAGAGAGACTGGTATTTTAGTTCTGTTCTGCAGATTTTTACAGCAACATTCTGTCTCTACAGTGGCCCAGTTATGTTACATTTATTTCCACTCTTGATTATTTTTAATAACACTTGAGGCAAATGGAGGGTGAGTGAACCATTTTCTAGTCCTCATCAAGGACAGATGGAATATCGCTGAGGTTTGTGCAGGGCTCTGCTAGACTCTCAGTGGAGCTGCCTTTGCATCCCCTGCTGGCTCTTGGCCTAAGAGTGCCCAGGACCTCAGAGGTGTGGGCCTTGCATACTTGGCCCATGGTTGGGCTGGGGCCAGCGGGGTAGGGATAGAGCCAGCTACTAGAGAAGAAATTGGGCCATGTTGTACCATCACAAGTTCCTTCTCCCCCACAGAGAGCTGACAGGCCTTTTCCTGGAGAATTTTGATTTTTTAAGTCCAACAAAGCCAGAAATGCCCTTGATATCTAAAGAGCCAAATTTCTGGTGGTGAAATTTCATGTTTGCATTTCTTAGACACCCATCGAAGGCCCTCATAGACATGGCTACTTGAGTTACTAATCCTAAAGGCTTGAGATCAGGAGAATGCTGGGGGTCAAAGGTCAGGGACAAGCTGTGTTTCTTAGCTGGACATAGCAATCAAAAATTAGCAGGCCTGCACGTTAGTTACTGCCCATAACTGGGTAAGGCCAACCCAGCCTGAACATTGAGCTTGAACAAAGAACACAGGATGGCGTGGTGTTGGCCATGGCAGAATTCCCACTTCGACACCAAGACAATCTTCCTGCTGTTGCTGAGTTTTATGACTATGATGTCATCGAACGCTGCCAACAACAGTGCTGTTATATCACAAATGAAAAGGTCTTCAAACTAACTGAGGGACCCCATTATGCCAAGACTGGAGCTTGTCATAAAAATCATCAGTCATTGATGTCTGTGAGCTTCTGAGTTGGGCCTTGAGGGAAAAGAACTGTGAAATTTGGGTTCAATTTAGTTGTTTTGATCTGGACTTCTTTATGAGTAGGGAGAATTAAATTGGCCACATGTGACCTTGTATTTAGAGGAAATCAAATCATTCAAACAAGATAATTTAGCCCCTTGCTCAACAATTCCTCCTTTTCTCTTCAACTCCAGGGTTATTGATTGAGGTCCTGCCTGAATACATTTTACTAGAGTTTAGAGAATTGTAATAGTTGCATTGTTTCTCTGGTTACAACCTCAAAATGCACTGCAGATTTCTTCAACTGAAATTGCTCCGATGTTAATATGTTGTGGGAATGAAAGACTGATTTCAGCACTCAAGCTACACCAGAGGAAATAGCAGTGAGGAGAAACCAAGCAGCGATCATGGGACAAGAGGTCTTTTCTTCCTGTCTTCATCTGCTGATCTGCTCACCTGATATTCACTGAGTACCAAGTTTATGCCAGGTAATTGCACTAGGTGCTGAAAACAGAATAGAACCCTGGCTAAGAGGCCCATTTCAGCCCTCATGGAGCTTTGAATTAATTGTTGATGTATACTTTTTTTTTTTAACCTCTAAATTACATCATTTTATTGCCATAATGACTAGCCATTTGGTGGCAGAAATGATTATCCTGCAAAATGACAAGTAAATAACAGAAGCTAGCCTAGAATTAAAAAATGGCTAATGGAATTTTACATAGTCGTTTAAATAAATATGCAAACATACAAAACAAACAAAACAATATAGAGATACATGTGCGGATATATCTGAACACCTAGTCACAGATAATGCTCTCTACTGTGTGTGATGGGGGAGGATGAGATCAGGGAGAGATATGGGGACTTCAGTGAATTTTCAAATTTTAATTTTTTAGCTGGGCACAAGGTTTGGTATGTGTGTGTGTGTGTGTGTGTGTGTGTGTGTGTAGTACATGCAGTATATTTGAAATACACCATAATTTAAAAGCTATCTTTGAACAGTCATGCCACAGAAAACCAGGTGTGGGCACTGAGAACTGGCAGGGCTTGCCTGTATTTGCTCTCCCCCCACCCTCATCCCCAAGTACAATCCTCTAAAATACTCCTATCTATTTTCTTCAAAAATTCAATGTTTATTATTGGTCCCTGCTCCCTTTCTTTCCCATGTCTACATCTGTACATATGACCCTTAGTTTAAAATCACCCTAGAGAGTAAAAGAAGCTTTAGGAGAAGAAGGAAAGTAGCAATAGGTAAGTTTATACTGTCTTTGGTCACTTGCCCACCTTAAATTGAGGGTAATGTGGAGTCTGTACCGTAAAGTACTCAGTTCAAAAAGCTAGTATTTATTTGGTACATTTTGTAAATTGCTGAGAATGGTATAGAAACTGAGATCCAATGGAGAACTAACACTTACTATATGAGGGCCAGAATGAACTTTAACTCTTCAGGATTTCTGAACTACTTCCCACGAAATTGTAGGTTAGATTCCCCTGAGGCGGAATTCAGCTGTTTTAATTACTGCTTCCAGCCTGCGTTTTATGCATTTTAATTAATGTGTTAATATTTGTTTTGTTTTTTTTTTTGCCCTGAGTCAGTTATACCAAAGACACAATTTTGAAAATAAAAATAATGAAAACATCAAATTTTCCTGTAAGTATAGATTATGTGCTCATCACAACCGAGAAATCTGATAGGACCAGACCATAATGTTTGTTCTGTGTGTTTATAGCCCCGTGGCTTCAGAAAGACTCAGCTATCCAAGACAACCATCAAATCTGTCTGGACTTTAAACCTGTCTTGACTTTTAGGGACTTTCGCATAGCCAACGTGTCAATGAGCAATGCACTCTGGGGCATTAGGCATATAAATTGGTAATTCATAGATTGATCTGAAATGCCAGTTGGGTGAACTGGTAGGGAGTGGAGGGCAGAAGTGTGACATCCATAAATGGATTTCATCTGATAGGCTGGGGCTCACAGTGGAAATGTAGTCACCCAAGGATAGGTTTTGCTCAGAAGCCTTTCAGAAGCGCATGTCACTACACTGACAACCACATGAGTTAGCCCTCCTGTGCTCATTGTCTGAACAATTTCTTTGCCCCGCATGCCAAAATAACAACATACAATGTTTATGTATCTGAGGAATTAGAAACATGTGGTCTGATTTGGTTTACTTATGGGGACACTGGGAAAGAATATCTAAAGTCTATATTCTTCCAGAAATCTAATCACTGTAATTATGCTTTGAACAGATTATTTGAAATTGAAAAAAAATATTAGCATAGTATTAGGGAAAGTTTTTCATATTTAGGACTTGAGAAATCAATAAGACATGGTTCACAAATGCTTATTATTTTTGACAGTGAATGAGACATGTGGGAGCTGCCAGGGCCCCAGATCAGGGGATGGATCACAAGACAATAATGAGAAACAACACATTTCTGTTGTGCTCATCCTGTCCCAGCACTTTACTGTGAAGTAAGCTCTGCTGTTATTCCCATTTAACAGATGAGGAAAACTGAGTAAAGTGACTTACCCAAGATCACACAGCAAGTAAGGAGCAGAGTTGGTATATCATCCTAGGCCATTAGTCCCCAGTGTCCATTTTCCTAATCATTATACTGTAGTTTCTCTTACATTAAGCTTTCCTTTCACTATTCCTCCTCTCCTCCACTCCTCACCTTCCCTTGCTCACTGTCCTCTCTGTTTCTTCTTTTCCTACTTCTACCAGGCTCTCGTTTGTCTCTTCTCCCACCTTGCTTCTTTATTCTCTGTTTTCCACTTCTCCTGTTTGTCCTTTCTGTCTTGATCTTTGTTCATCCTCCAGGCTCTGTTGATGTTTCACTTTCCTTTAATGGGCTTTGCCACTACATGTTCCTGGGTATGCCCCTTTTCTCTATGTTCCTAGTATTCTTTTTCTGTAAATAAGGAGGCCATGGCAACATAATCAATAATGTTGCTCACTGATCTAGCATTATATGTTTACATGCAGTACACACACAGAATACTATATTATGTAGATTTAGTATACATTGAATGATTTAATTTAAAAAGAGGTAAGTCAAATATGTTCCACTTTCCAAAATAACACAACTAATGCTTACTGCAATACTTGATAGTTATATCACCCTCCTGTCTTAGTCAAATTTGTGCTGCTGTAACAGAATATCGCAGACTGGGCAATTTACAATGAGCGGAACTTTACTGGCTCATGGTTCTGGAGGCCAGGAAGTCCAAGGTTGAGGGGGTGGGGGGAGGTGGCATCTAGCAAAGGCCTTCTTGCCATGTCTTCCCATGGCAGAAGGGCGAAGAGAGGGCAACAGAGAGCAAGAGAGAGGGGACTAAACTCACTTTTTTATGACAACCCCCCTCTTGCCATATCAGCATTAATCCATTCATGAGGGCAGAGCCCTCATGGCCTAATCATCTCTCACTAGGCTCCACTTCCCAGCACTGTTGCATTAGGGATTAAGTTCCCAACACATGCTCACACCATAGTACCCTTGTGTTTTTTCCTTGACAAAAAAAGAATAATTCTCATCTATGAATAGAATTGATTTGTAAATCTGAGTATAGATTTTATTGGACATCCTTATGAGATGGTGGTAGAATATGTACTGTTCAGAGGAGTTCAGAAGCCACTGCTTCCCAGGAGAAGCATAAATGTATACAGAGGACCTGTAAGACCAGGTAACCCCCAACAGGTTGTTTAAGTCTGAGGCTCTATGACTCTAGGCAAAACAACTTAGTGAAGAGACATTGACATAAGTGTTGACTTTCCATCAGTACTCTAAAAATAAACCTGCCTACTTACGTCCTGAAAGACAACTAGAGAAATTAGCATCCTCATTCATTGCCTTGGATTCAAATTCATTTCAACAAATATTCACAAGTGCCTGCTGCAGGAAGGAAGTGGGGTAAGCATCGTGGCTGCAAGAAAAATGAGGCCAGATCCTTGCCGCAGGGCTCAAGGGTCATATTAGAGATGGGTCCCTGCAGTCCCCCTGCCGAACAAACAGTGAAGCTACATCACCTGCTGGGCTGTCCACCCAGCAATTAGAGGTGGATGAGGAGGCTGCATGTTGACAACCACAAGGAAGTCATCACCATGAGTCATTTGTAAATATGTCCAACTTAATGTCAGCTCCTGGCTTCAGCAGGTGGATCATTTATATTTTCCCTGGAAGCCATCTGCTGGTTAAATGTCGAGGCTGATGTGTTTTCTGTTGCAGGGGAGAAGGTGGCTTTCCCAGAAGTAACTAGAATATGTCTGGATTTTGGCAGAGGTTCAGGAACTAGGAGAAGGATGGAGAGCTTTTGAAGTTCTTCCTTTCCTACTGTGTGCAAACTTTTCTGAACAGCTAAAAATCTGCTTATCTTTCAAACATTCAATCCCTGAGAGAAAACACGCAGTTCACAGTTGGGGGTTACAATACAGGGTCTTTGCTGGCTTTCTGATCTCTTGGTCTTTAGCTGCTGACAGTTAAAAATCAAGACATAGCTAGAAAAGGTGGATTGACAACTAGTCTCACCTTTTCTGCACACTGTTCATTCTTTTCAAATCTCATGATTAATTGAAAAACATTTTGATGGTTGTTGAAAGTGAAGAGCAGAAGCTACTGACTCTTTCCGTGCCTGTCTTTGCTTAGGAAAGAGAGATTCTGATATGGCAAATTAAAGGAAATAAAAGTTTGAAAATGTGACCATAAAGGTGGGAGGTGTAAGGGCAGATGTTCTTTATTCATTTGAGCACAAGCATTCCAACACTACCTTGAAATGAAATTTCCTGTGTATGCATTAGTTCTCTCTTAGAGTTGAAGTTATATTTTCTTTGAGAATTCTGTAAAAAATGAGTGTAATGAAATAATAATTACGATTATAGTGGGCTTTAAAATAATAAATCCAGAAGAGAAGTTATTTTCTAGTTAATGATTACAATGATTGGATTATCAATGTTATCAATAATACTATATTATTTTAACTGATGGCAAAGTAAATATAGAAGAGGGAAAACAATCTTGGCAAAGTGATCACCTACCTTGTTTTATATCTTACTCTTGGGTTGCAATCTCAATGCTTGGAAGAGTCAGACTTTCACTATCTGGTAATGGTTTTCACTGAGGCAAGAGGGGGAAACAGCTGGTTATAAATCCAGCCTAACCAAATTCTGCATCCTGGAGTTACACAAAATAAGCCTAACCCTCTTCCTTCTGGTAGTCCTTAAGACATCTGTAGACAGCCATGTCATGTGTCTTCAACTCTTTTTTCAGCAGTTGAAACTTACTTGCGTACTAAAGCAACTCAGTGTGTGGTAGAATCCCCTCTCCAGTTCAGTCTTAACATTGGTTCTTTTTTTGACATTGTCCAACCCATGCTGCCAGGAAAACCAAAACTCATAGCTGCTTCAGGATGTGTGTGAGCAGCAATGTCTGGAGTACAGGAGTAGGAAATGGAGTGAGAGAGGGAGCATCCCTCAGAGTGGCCAAGGAAGAGACTCGTGGGCCATTTGTTCCTCTTGTGAGGGGCATAATAGCTTTTTCTCTGGCCAACAGCAGGAGGAACTGCAGTTTACTCTTGGCCAGCCTGGATTTACAATCACCCTTTTCTGCCTTTTGCCTCAGTGAAAGTAGTTCCCAAATCAGGAATCTGTGACTCTTGTTTAGTTTTTCAGAGCAAGACCCACAGTCAAACTTCCACTCAGTCTTGGCACAGTTCTATGTAGGTGACTTTACACTGCTGATTAATTTATCTTACACAGTTGTTTGTTAAATAAAAAATGACAGACAGGTATAGAAAAGGGACCATCAAATATTGGCTAATATGATATTTAAGAATAAATCTCTGGTCTGCCTGTGATGTTGAGCAACATGCACTGACCAGATGTGTGAGATGGCCATTTTCTCCCCAAAATCTTAACTTTGCTTTTTAACCCTTAATGTGACTGACCATTAAATAAACACATACAAAGCCCTCCATCCACTGGGCTAATGTCAGCCAATAAATACCTAACCAGGTTAAATTCCTTCATGGGCCTGGTTATGAATGCTTCTATTACTTGCCAGATACAGATGCTGCAATATAGGAAAATGTCTCTCTTTTCCAGGGCTAAGAAAGTTGTAACTAGTGTCCAAAGTTCTCTCATAGCCAGCTAAGCTGGGATTAGGAGCGATCCAAGCCACAAAGCCCCTCTCACTGATGGCGTCCAGTATCCAAATGGCATTTGAATAAGTGTATTCACATATGTCAAGCTGATTGTAAAAGTGAAGCTCTTAATAGTGTTTTGTTTTATGAAAAAGGAAAACCAAAGTTTCCTCTATCAGTATGCTCAATGTGGATGGAATTGATAAAGGGAAAAGGAGAAGATTTAGCATAAAAATGAGAGAGCAATACTCTTTTAAAAGTTACTCAGATAAATATGACTTTATTTACATATAGGTAGGGAGTCCAAGGAACATTCTAAAATGGATTTAGTCCCGCCTCTTAGTTTTCGGAAAGTCTTAAAAGTTGGAGATAATCTATACCAGGGCAGTAGTTTTAAAGAACTACTGATGCAGGATTTTTCTTGGTGATTTTGCCATCCAGGGACCTCCGCGGCCAGCGACATCTCTGCCCTGGCCTCGCTCAGCCCAGGACCTGAGCTTGTGCCCTGGCCCAGATCCCATGCACACAGTGAGATCCATGCTCAGCCCGCAGCTGGGCCAGGTGCATCCAAGCCCACCTATGTTACAGCTCATACCCATATTTGGTGGTTCTTGAGTTCTTGTCCCACATCCAAGAAGAATGAGGTTGTGCTAAAATCAAAGGGCGAGGAGGGCAAAGAAGAATTTTATTGAGTGACAGAACAGCTCTCAGTGGAGAGGTAATGTGAGGATGGTCCCCCGCCTGAAGTTGGGTGGTCTTCCTCCTAGTGTGGCTGGGTCCAGGGCTTTTATGGACACAGAATGGGAGAGTGCATGCTGATGGTCCGTGAGTATGCAAAAAAGGCCAAAACAAACGGACCACTCAAAGTTGGGCACAACAGTGTAAAAAACTAATTAGGGAAGGGTAAGTATATGTAAAATAGATGAAGGGCAGGGATCAATCAGAAGAAAGTGCCAAATGGGAAGAGAGGCTCTCAATCTGGTCTGTGGATTTACCCAGGACTTGTAGCTTGGTTTCCAGGCTTTAAAATGTCTTTGGTTTGAAGGTGGGGTTTCACTGGGGACCCAGCCCCATCTGTCTAGGCATTTGACTGCCTCCTGCCACTATCACTACCAGGGTAACTTGGCTGTATGTAGGAAGATGAGGACAAAGAGACCTTATGTCTCCAGCCAGTGTGAGCTGAATTAGGGAAGTGGGAAACAGCTGGTTTAAAAAGAAGTCAGGGTCAACACTTCTGCTTTTTCCTTTTTCATGGCAAATATGAGAGATTTCCAGGCTCTGTCCTAGCTCTGCTTCTACTAACTTGTATTATTATTTTGGATTCATCTGTAATTCCTCTGGACCTCATAATTTTGCATCACACAGCTTTATGAGGGTATCATGTTAGAAAAACTACAAAGAAACTTCTCAAACTTGAGAGTTGATAGTCTGCAGGCCCTGGGTGGCGTCCAGTGATCTGAGGAAAGAGTAGGAAGAGGGGAAGTGGTCTAGGAAATACTTAATGGATCTTCTCAGGCCTCCAAAACTCTTGTATTTACTCTTCAGAAGTAGTGGGGCACATTTTCCTGGGCCCGCTTCCTCTCAGAAACAAACCCCAAAGCAAACGGTATAATCTTGTGGAGAAATACATAACTAGTGTTTGTCAGGCATCACTCCTGACGGGGCCTTACCAAGGTGCAATACATACCTCACCCAACCAACTTGGGCCTCTGTTCTGCTCCTACCAGCACCAACCTTCTTTTCCTTGAGGAAAACTCTTTCCTGCCTTAAAATCTACAGCCCATGGGTTATATCTGCCAAAAATTATCCTTCCCTCCCCTCTTCAGCCAGGAAACTCCTACTTGCCTTCACACCTTAACTTAAATGCCACTCCTTTGGGAAGATTTCCATGGCCTGCCCTGCTGGATTATAGTCCTAGGTTGGAAACTTTATGGCATACTCTTTATTTCCTTCATGGTGCTTATTGTAAGAATAATGATATAGTTTTGGGTGTGTTATCACTTATTGAAATCTGTTACCACTCTAGACTCTTCCATGATGGAAGGGACTATGTTTATTTTGTTCAATGTGGTATCCTAGCACTTAGCAAACAGTCTAACACAAAGTAGGTGCTTCATTGATATTAATTATACGGATTAAAAAATTGTCTATCAAACTTCTAGACCAGCGCTATACAATGAAAATATAAAGAAAGGAAAGCCACAAATATGAGTCACATATATTACTTGAAATTTTCTAGTAGTCACTTTGTATTTCCCTTATTAGGTGAACAAAACAGGTGAGAAGTCCTGATTGTGGGTGAGATGTACACACTCACACTTTTTCTCCCTCTGATTACAACCATAAAACTTGGGCAGAATGCATGGGGAAGCTATGCAAATAACCTGTAAAGAAAACAGCAGCAATAAAATTGAAAAAGAGCACAAAAGTTTGAAGTACTATTGATCTGGCAATGAGCTTTTTTTTTCCCCTCAGTGTCCCCTGGCCTGTACTCCTCATATTCCAAAACCTAGAAGGGGACATCAGGGCACAGACAGACAGCTCTAAGAGCTCCTCTAGTGCCAGCTCAAGGAGCTGGAAAGTGAATTCCTAATGCACCCAGTGAGGGAATCACTCATTTTTAAAACAATTATTTTTCTTATCTCTTTTCTCTCTTCACTGAGACCCCAAGTGATCCAGAGGCAGCAGGGACAGTAGCTGTTAACAGGAAGCTAATGGAGTCAAAGCTCTGAGAGAGATGCAATTGTCATGGGTATTGCTTTGTATTTTGTTATGTGTGTGTGTGTGTGATGTATGATGTGTGTGTGTATCAAGCAAATATCTTTGTTTTCTTCCTTCTCTTATCTCCTTATCATATAACATAAGATGTATTGGCTCTACTTTATGGTATTTAAGTATATTGTTAACTTTACATCATATTACTCAGGATATCGAAAAGTGTAAACATCACCCAAGGACTCTGCATCCTATTCTGGGGGAAGGAATAGTGTGCGTTCAGTTTTGTGCAGGATGGTTGTATCTTGTTAGGTGGGAATATTGCCTTTATTTGGAGATTAAGTGTGGTTTAAGGAGATGTGCGTGAGTGCCAAGTTGAGAAGGGATGGCCTTGTAATGGTTAACTTTATGTGTCAACTTGGCTAGGCCACAAGACCCAGGTATTTGGCCAAGCATCAGTTTAGATGTTGCTGTGAAGATAGTTTTCCAGATGAGATTAACATTTAAATCAATAGAACTTGAGATCAGCAGATTATCCTCCATAATGTGGGTGGCCCTCATCCAATTAGTTGAAAGCCTTAAGAGAAAAAGACTTAGGACTCCCAAGGAAGAGGGAGTTTTCCTTCTAGGGAGAATACTGTCTTCAAGCTGTAACTTCAACTCCTTCCTGGGTTTCCATCCTGCCAGATTACCTTGCAGATTTTGGACTTGCATGCCCCTCACTAGCACATGATCCAATTCCTTAAAACAAATCAGTCTCTCTCTCTCTCTCTCCTATCTCTCTCTCTCTCACACACACACACACACACAGACACGTACACACATGTACACACGCACACTTATTCATAACAAAATACAAAGGAATATTGTTCTGTTTTTTTACAGAACCCTGACTAGTACAGTAGGGGAACCTACCTCTCAATTTAGTGTAGACTCAATGAGAGAGACAAATCCCCATTGCTTTTTCTCCTCCCTTTTTCTGTCCTCCTATTGCTTGGCCTCTACCATGGAAGTATACAGAAGAGAGGGGGAACTAGAACCCCAGGTTTCTGGCTAGAGGAGTGAAAAACAGAGCCTCTAGAAACCTAAAACTACTGAGGAGATCACAGTGAGGAAGGAGATCAGGAAAGGTACCCCATAAACTTGTTTATGAATCCCTGAGCTGCACACATGTGAATCTGGTCCTAATTAGCAACCAAATATTTTGGGAACGACACTCAAAAATAGTTCACTGCCCATGCCCCAGACAGGCCGCTGGGTGGCACACACCCGTGACACATCTGAAGAACTCTATAAGGGCTCTGAAAACTAACTGGTATCTGAACCATAGCCCCCTGAATGTGGGTTGAAACTTTCTGCTTGAACCTAACCAGTTCAGTTATTTTCCGTAGTAAAAATATCAAAGTGTTCCATAGCATTTAAGTGAGATCTAGAGTCTCAGAACTTAGTATTTAAAATGTCCAGGACACAATGCAAAATTACTTGGCCTAAGAAGAATGAGGACAATTATAACTCACATGGTAAAAGACCACAAAAGCAAACACTGAGATGACAAAGGTGTTGGAATTATCTGGCAGACTTTTAAAAGCTAGCATAACAATGTTCAAATTGGCAATTGCAGACTATTGGAAAAAACGTTAAAACTGAAAATCTCAAAAAATTCAAGATGTAAATAAGAACCAAATTGAGATTCTAGCACTGAAAAATATAATAAATAAAAATCCTAATGGATGGGCTCAATAGCAGTACAGATATGCCATGAAGACAGTTCATGAATTTGAAGAGTAGCTAACAGCTACTATTCTGTCTGAACAACAAAGACCAAAAAGGATGAAGACAAATGAAGGGAACCTCAGGGAGACGATAACAAAAGGTCTAGCCTTCTTCTTTTCAAAGTTTCAGGGGAAAAGGAGAAAGGGTATGATCTGGACAAAATATATAAAGAAATGATGGCTGAAAGCTTAAGTTTGGTGAGAGACCCAAACCTACAAGTATTAGAAGCTAAGCAAACCACAAATAGGAAAACCCAAATAAATCCATACCCAAACATTTAATAAAATTCCTGAAACCTAAAAAAAAGAAAAAAATCTTGAGAGCAGCCAGAGAAAAATGACATTTTATTTATAGGGGAACAACTATTCTGTGGATTTCTCATCAAAAAGAATAATAACAACTGTATACACATAAACTCAATATCTTAAATGAAAGGTCCAATTTCTAAAAAACCACAAGCAACCAAAACTCACATAAGATGATGAAACGGATAACCTAAATAGTCCTATAACTATAAAGAAATAGAATTCATTGCCAAGCACTCCAAAATTAGACCTCTACATCAAGATACTTTCATTGGCAAATTCTACTAAACATTCAAAGTAAAAATAACACAAATTTACCCAACTTATTCCAGAAAACAGAAGTGGAAGGAATATTTTCCAGCTCATTTCATGAAGCCAGCATTACCAGAATGGAAAACAGTTTCCAAAATACCCGCAATATTCCTCATGATTATAGACACAAAAATCCTCAAGAAAAATATTAGCACATTGAATCTATCAACGTATTAAGAATAATACATCATGATCAGGTAGGGTTTATCCTGGGAATGTAAGGCTTCCTCAGTATTTGGAAGTCAACCTATGCAATCCACCATATTGATAGTCTAAAGAAGAAAATCCACAGGATCATATCAGTTGATGCAGAAAAAGCATTTGACAAAATACAACATTCATTCACGTTAGTAACTCTCAGAGAAAATGTGTAATAGAAGAGACCTTCCTGAATCCTATAAAGGCCATTTATAAAAAGCCTGCAACTAACATCATATTTGATCATGGAAAATTGAATGCTTTACCTTTAAGACTGAGAATGAGGCAAAAATGTCCATATTCACATCTGCTACTCAATGTTGTATTGGAAGTGTTAGCCAGAATAATAAGGTAAAAAAAGACAAAAACATATAAAAGGTATATACATGGAAAAGGGAAAATAAACCTATTCCTATTCACAGATAACATGATTATTTATGTAGAAAATTCCAAAGAGTCAGCAATAACAAAAACTTCTAGAACTAATAAATGAGTTTAGCAAGATTGCAAGATACAGGTTCACATAAAAATCAATATACTGAAATATATACAAATATGTATTACTAGCAATAGAAATGGATATACAAATGTATATTATAAGCAATAGAAATATTATTTTAAAAAAAATCTACTTTACAATAGGTGCAAAAATGAAATACTTAGAGATAAATCTAACAAAACATAGAGTCTGTAATCTGAAAAATACAAAACACCAATGAAAGAAATTAAGAAAGAACTAAATATTAATAATTAGAGACAGCACATGATCATGAATTGAAAGATTCAACATAGTAAAAAGGCCAGTTTTTCTAAAATTGATCTAAAGATGCAACACAGTCCCAGTGAAAACCCCAGCAGGATTTTTTTGTAGATGTAGACAAATTAATACTAACATTTATATGTAAAAGCAAAGGAGCGTAGAGCAACTAAACACTTTGTAAAAGAATATAAAATTCAAGGACTCACATTATGAGATTTAATGATTTACTATAAAGCTGTAGCAATCAAGATATGATGACATTGGTGAATAAACAGACAAGTGGAGGAGTGGAACAGAATAACACAAACATGTCTCCCTGATTTTTGACAGAGGTACAAAAGTAATGCCACAAATGATGTTGGATTATTTGGAATTTTGTGTACCAAAAATTGGCTTAACCTAAACGTAACAGCTTTCCCAAAAATGAACCCAAAAGGGGTTATAGATAAAAATAAAACTACAAACCTACTAGAAGAAAACACAGGAGAAAATTCTTGTGACCTTGTGTCATGCAAAGCATTCTTAGACATGACACCAAAAGCACTACTCAGAAAGTATTGATAAATTGGATCTTATTAAAATTAAACACTTCACCCTGTGAAAGATATTGAGAGAATGAAAATAAAAGCTACAGATTAAGATAAAAATATTTGCAAATCACATACCTAATAAAGGATTTGTATACAGACTATTAAGAAAACTCTCAAAACTCAACAATAAGAAAACAAAAAAATGAATTTAAAAAATGGGCTGGAGACATAAACAGACATATCATCAAAGGGAAAGTAAGAATGAAAAAAAGTACATGAAAAGATGTTCAGTGTCATTAGCCATTAGGGAAATGCAAATTAAAACCACAGCTAGGCATCACTCTACACCTATCAGAACAGCTTTAGCTGGCAAATATACCTGCTTTACCAACTCCAACTATGTTAAATTGAGCGGGTTGAATTGGCCACGGGGGCGGCCAGTGCTGTAGAGAAATGATTGAAATGTCCGCTCCTGTATCTACCAAACCTTTAAATTTCTTTCCCTGAATAGTTATTTCACAGGTAGGACGTTTATCAGTGATTTGATTTACCCAATAACCTGCTTTGCCTTGTTTATTTGTGCTTCCAAATCCTCCTGTTCGTTTAATTTCACTTTCCCCATTCCCACATATGGCACAATCAGGAGCTGTGCTATGCGCTCTCTTGGCTCTGCTTTCCAGGGAACAGAAGCAGATATAATAATTTGAATTTCCCCATTGTAATCTGAATCAATGATTCCTGTATGTATTTGTACCCCTTTTAAACTTAAACTAGACCTTCCTAAAAGTAATCCTATTGTCCCCGCTGGCAAGGGTCCACAGACTCCTGTTGGGACCTTTTTGCGGGGGTTCCCCAGGCAGAAGACTCACAGCTTATGTGCAGCATAAATCTACTGCGGCACTACCGGTTGTGGCGGGGGACAGACATTGTACGCGGGTGAGGGAATGGCCTGAGCTGGAAATGCCCCGGTTTGGAACGGGGCCCAAGACGGGCCCCTCATGGTGTTTCCCGAAATCGGGTTCCCATCTTTATCAATCTTAGAGTGACACTGATTAGCCCAATGTTTTTCTTTTTTACATTTTGGACATATTTCAGGCTCAGCAGTTTTCTTTTTTCCCCTATCTGGTGGCCTGACTCGCTGATTTTTTCTACATTCTTTTTTAGTATGAATAGCTTGTTTCAATTATTTGAGTAATTTAAAAGGAAAAGGCTCAAATGTAGCTGTAATATTTCCCTGTTGATCTGGGGGGCGTATTCTAACAGGGAACTGCCAAGCCTCTAAGTCACCCTCTCGTCTAGCTTGCTGAATTCCTGCCTGAATAAAACTAAGAGCGGTTGCTCGAGGCGCTGCTCGAACAGTCACTGGGGCAACTACTTTTTGTCCAGTATCCTCTGGAAAAGAAAGATCTGGAGGGCCTTTTTCTTCAAAATAATAAGGAGGGGGTGCAGAAGCAGGTCATAGGCTC
This sequence comes from Pan paniscus, assembly GCF_029289425.2. Lineage (NCBI taxonomy): Eukaryota > Metazoa > Chordata > Mammalia > Primates > Hominidae > Pan > Pan paniscus. Next base: position 45,795,274 of record NC_073255.2, read on the forward strand.
CTCATTTGTGAGGTGCTCTCCCTGTACCTCAGGGGAAAGGAGCCAGAGATACAGAGATGCAAAGAAGAATCTGAACAAACAGGTCTTGCTATATTGCCCCTAGTTCGTTAAATTAGATCACACCTTCTTTGTCCAATTCTATCTCTCCATGACTATCCATTCTTCATCTAAGCATAGAAATACACAAGTTTACCTGTTTATTTGGTCTTCATTTCTTCATGAGGCTCTCCGTTACATAAAACTTATATTAAATAAACGTGTACATTTTTCTCTTGTTAGTCTGTCTTTTGTTATAGGTGCCTTAACCATGAACCTAAGATGGGAAGGAAAGATGTTTCCTTTTCTTTACTGCCTTCGTGAATGAACGTTCTCCTGCAAAATCATTTTCTCAGGTGCATTTTGGCTTTCCCAGGACCCAGATCAAGTTTCAGCTGAGTCTAGAAACTCAGAGAGGAGATGATTAATAAGTGGGCCAGCTTAAAAGTTGGCTCTGGGGCACCCAGATTCTGGAGGTGGAGAGACTAATAGTCTAAGTCCCAACAAGTGGAGTCCTGAGCTGTCTGATGTGTATCCTGCAGCAGTCAGGATTTTCTCAGGAATTGGAGTAAGGCTGAGCATAGTGTAGTGGCTGTTAAACTCAAGCATGCATCAGAGTCACCTGGAGGGCTTGTTAAAACACAGATCCCTGGGCCCAATCCCTAAGTTTCTGATTCAGTGGGTCTGTGGGGGGGATGCTTGAGAATGGGCATTTCTAGCAAGTACCCAAGTGATGTTGATCTTGCTGGTCCAGAGACCACACTTGGGGAACGACTGGAGTAGTTAATACTGGTAGATACATTTGTGCAAACTCACAGAAGGTGAAGATAAAGAAAACGGAGGAAATTAACAGTAAAATGGGAATGCCTGTGACACCCAATTCATAGGACTGTTGTAAAGCTCATAGGCATAGCTAATACATGTGCACTTAGGTACATGTTTGTATATCAAATGCTACACAAATATAAAGTATTTTTATAATTATCTTCAAAACCTGGGGTTGTCTTGAATTCCTCCATACCACAGTTCTTTAATTCTAAAAGATCAACTAATATTTCCCTATTGAGTTCAGGAAATGCCAGCTAGGTGAGGAGCAGTTGGCATTTAGGATTAATAAAAGGTATATTTCATGGTGGAAGAGTTGAAGTACCTGATCCTCTTGCAGTTTCTGGACTACATTATTGAGTCTTAAGACACTTCTCTGACTGGCATTTAGAGATATAAGCCATCTTTGAGTTTCCCAGATTTATTACTCTAGTGTTCAGTATTGAATACGTTGAGTTTTATGTTCATGCTGAATGGCAGCAATTCATCACTGGCCTCCTTGGAATACCTTACATTCTCAGAGTCCTGTGGTTACGGTGATCACACCACTGCACTCCAGCCTGGGTGAGAGAGCAAGAACCTGTCTCTAAAATAATAAATAAATAAATAAAATAAAAATACTTTTAAAATTTTACTCTGAAGATGTGGCTGCTGATGTACTTTAATTCCAGCCTTGGCATCTCCTCCCAGCTCCCACTGCCAGTTCGAGCATCTTTGGGATAAAGGCCTTCCCAACAGCTTTTCTTTAACTGCTGTGCAAAGGAGACATTGTCTGTGTCTTTTGGATACAACTACTTGAGAAACCAGTTCTTCTTTCCTTTTCCTCTGGCTCCCCTCCCCAGTATAAATAACCAGACTATAGCTGCCCATTTATTTATTAGGGGTCAAATCGTATTAAGCCCATTCGAAAATTGAAAACAATCTAAATACTGAAAAACTCCAAAAAAAGATAGCCAGTGCCATTTCTTTTGAAGCCGCTATCTAATGTGGGTGTTAATTCCCCATGTTACTAGCCAGGTTCCAAGCACTGTGCTTCCTCAGAGCCTCTTCCTAAAAGTTTTAGGTTCTCTTTATATAGACTTCCCGTTGTACAGTAATGGGAATTTTCTCCTTCTTAATAATACCTGGATCAGAGTGGCCCTCCAATGAGGTTGGTCCTGTTATTTCAATCTCATTGTTATTCCTATAAGACCAAGAAGGGTTTATTCAATCAGCTGGGGGGCTTAGGATTTTATTTTTACTCAGTATGAAAGTTCAACCTGTGGTAACACCCATACTTTTTGTTTTGTTTTATTTCAGAAGTCACACCACTAAGCACAAAAAATTAGGAACGGACCAAACATTTCAATAGCACTGGGCTCAGTGTTTTGTCTCATTAACCACTTGTTTCTCCCTCTACTTAGGTCTCCACAGGACGTATGTGCACTAGTAGACATACACGGCAGCCTCCCAGCCAGCCAGCTCAAATAAACTGTAGCTTGTTTGGCTTCCTTCCCTTTTGCCAGAAGGATTTGTTTTGAGATTTTGCTATAATCTAAAAAAATGAGGAAAGGAGGGGTCATCACATGGCATGTGTTGTAATAAGTGCCCAACAGAACCCAGAGAGGATATAAGGTGTCAAAGCCTAGCGGAGCCCATGGTTTTGGATGTTGGAAAGGATACGCTGTGTTTTGCAGGGATTCCTATTGCAGCCATTCCTCAGCTACAGGATATTAAGGAATGTCTCATTGATTTATTGGTATCTCAACCTTATTGTCATTTCAAGAGGAACTGTGTGACATCCTTGCAGTGTTTCATTCAGAAATCTCAAGTATGATTTTGCTCAAGTGTATTGTAAATGGAAAAAGAATGGAATTTTGGAAGTAATCCCCCTAATACCGGTTTCTTATTCATTTCTGCCACATCTTATGTACTTTTTGGTTTCTGGACTGGTTCTTATTGAAAGGGTTGATTTTAAACAATAATTATTTCCCTAGACAACTAAAAAGAATTACATTGGAGAATAAATTCAGCTGAAACTGTGTGTAGCAAAGCATAGAAGACTCATAGAGAGCTAGGAGCATCTGGGAGGAAGGCGCTGTGAAAATAGGATCACCTGAGAGGTGAGCTCACAACCTTGGGGCCTGAGCTACTGCCAGAGCTCCTCAGCTGGCTTCACACCTCCAATGTCCAGTCCCATACAGCACCCAGCAACCGCTCCGCAAATCTTCTCCGGGTGCCAATGTTTTCTTGCTATTCTACAGCTTAAAGAATTATTCTATTTTTCCTTTCCACATGGGAAAAAGCACCAATTTCTCTCCTGGAGATCAACATTCTTGTGGACTTAAAAAAAATTTTTTTTTGCCAGCTTTGGCTCCCATCACCCCCAGGCTCATTCGAGACTCCAAATCATCCATTCAGCTCCACTTCCTACAGAGAATATTTTATTCACTGAGGTGCCATCTCCAAATACCCATTTAAATTCTGTGTATTCGACATTTCTCCTGGTGTGGAGAATGGATAGCATCCAGTCTGGACTGGAATGGAGGTCATGCTTTTGCATGCTAGTATCCAAAAACCAACTAAGCCACTTGCTGATTAAGAGTCTGAAACAAGCTGGGCAGAGTGGCTTGCACCCACAGTCCCAGCTACTCAAAAGGCTGAGGCAGGTGGATTTCTTGAGCCTCGAAATTCAAAGCCAGGTTGGACAGCCTAGTGAGACCTCTGTCTCCAAAAAACCCTAAACAAACAAACAAAACCCTAAGAATCCGAAACTCATGGATCTCTCTGTTTAGATATTAACACCCACTTCAGGCACATTCTGGAACTTAACTTCTAAATTCCCCTTACAAAAAATATCGCTGACGCTATTATTATTTAGTAGAAATTATTTAAGGCTTGTACTCCCCAATCATTTTTGTAGGTTCTTCGTTCATTGATAAGTTAGGTTACAAAACCAGTGCACCTGCTTAGCTCTCCCAAGGCAGGCTTGCTCAGAGAAACATTATTGTACCCCTGCCTTCAATGGAGGAGCCCTGTGATAACAATAATTGAAGAACGTGTCTGTGAATCTTCCAAAAGACCAGCTAAAGGGAGTGTTTGCTGTCCCTCCACATCTGTTACATAGCAAGTGTATTGGCCAAACTTCTGGCATGTTATTTTTTTGTGTTAGGAGTATTGCAGACTCCAGCTTGGCTTTTTCTCCTTGTTTTTATTCATTTATCCTTCACCTGCTCCTCACCTAGGTTACCTTGCTATATTTTAAGTCTTTCTGTGAAACACCAGAAATTCTTTCTGAAAGCAGGTAGGTTACCAGTAAGTACTACAGATGGACTCAGCTCTGGACACTCCAAGGAACAGAAAGTCAAGGCCCCAAATGTAAAAAAACATCGGAGTTGATACCTCCCCCAACCACATTACTGAGCCCTTGACGGTCTGAGCTTTCTTTCCTAATTCTCAGTTATGCATCCTATTTTTCCATTTGTCCCCACACAGTTCTCATACTGCCCCTAGTTCTTTGCTTATTTGGTCCCAGTGGCTAACTTCATTTTCAACTGGGATGCCAATATGGTTTGGCTATGTCCCTACCCAAATCTCACCTTGAATTGTAATAATCTCCAGGTATCAAGGGTGAGGCCAGGTGGAGAAAATTGAATCATGGGGGCAGTTTCCCCCATACTGTTCTCATGGTAGTGAATAAGCCTTATGAGATCTGATGGTTTTATAAATGGGAGTTCCCCTGCACAAGCTCTCTCCCTCTCTTGGCTGTTGCCATGTAAGATGTGTCTTGCTTCCCCTTTGCTTTCCACCATGATTGTGAGGACTACCCAGCCATGTGGAACTGTGAGTCAATTAAACTTCTTTCCTTTGTAAGTTACCCGGTTCCAGGTATGTCTTTATTAGCAGCATGAGAACCAACTAATACAAGTGCTTTCCCAATTTCCCTGGACCTGACTCCCAAGCTCCAGTCTATTGGGACTATCTAAACCACTCTTCCTGGGAAAGGCCTTTCCCTATTGCAGTATTTTTAAAATTTTAGTCAGTTGCGTACTCCTTCCCACATGTGCCATTATTTTGCCTACTATCTTTTTTAAAAATTACCTCTCTAGTTTTTCTTATTGGACCTCAAATGTACAGAATTGAGTAAATCATAATTGTTGGTTCATGATAGACTCTCATTATTGGCACACTCAAGGCTTAGTTTTCCTTATTTTGTTAGTGGCTGAATTACTTTGAATAATGTAATGAGTATCTGTGAACCACCTTGAAAAACAAAAGCCAACCATATAATAGCCTAAATCCAACCATATGACAACCCTCAACAACTTTGCCCTTACCTTCTGCTGCCTCAAAATCACCTTGAGTCTTGTGTTCATCATTCTGTTGCTTCCTTTTCTATAGTCTTTTTTAATCAATATGTCTCATTTTATTCATTTTCACTTTTAATTTTAGTTAGTTTTATTCTTAGAAAAATAATCTGACCACATGTAATCTTTTGGGTCTTGCTTTTTTCACTTTATATTACTTAGATGTATCCATAGCATGGCAAAGGTTCACTCATTTTGGCCATGGTATAATACTCTATGATATGAAGTTTCCATAATTTATTAATTGTTTGTCAATTCACTCTTCTGTTGCCATTGGGCATTGGGTGGTTTCCATGTTTTTGGTCTGTTGAGAGGGCTGCTGGGAAGGTTTTCTGCAGGTCTCCCACCGTTTAAGCACAAAAACCTATCTTGGATTGAGACAAACAGGTGGAACTGGCAGGTTATTAGGGCAGGCAAATGTTCAAGTTAAGGGGATAATGCCAAATTGTTTTCCCAAGTGCTCATACCAATTGATTCTGCCAGCAGCCATGTACAGGGATCTCATAAATCTACACCCTCCTCAACACAGACTTCTAAGCTTCTCCCAATAAGATAGGTGAAAAGACACACGTTCTAAAAAAAAAAAAACAAACATAAATTCACTTTCTAAAAAACCATAAATTCATTAAAGGGAAATTTTATGTTTTGACCATAAATTGAAAACTGCCATCACTTGTTATAAGTATAAGGAAGTCATGAAGGTAAATAAAACAAGAACAAAATAATGTTAAAAATTATTACTGGATACTCTTACCTACTAAAAGCAATTAGCCAGAGGTTGCCATTTTCTTTATTAAGATGGAAGGCTACCAAGTATTGGAGGTAGTGAGTTAGCAGGCCAAACTGAGACAGTCTAATTGAAAGAACATTGGAAGAAGGTGACGTTCTCACTCTGTGATTTACTGTATTTAATGCTGGATCCTCTTATTTCTTAAAATCATCTGCATTGCCACCCATGAGTTCACCCTAATGATGTTCTCTGCATTACTTCCTCAAATAATCTCTGTTGATCACATTCAATTCCTGGGCCATTTCCTGAGGTTCTGATGTGTTTGATCATGTCAACTTGTATATGGATCTATTTGAATTAATTTTGTTTACATTTTGTATCAGAGCTCATTCCTTAGGTGGACTGAAGGAGAACAGCAAAGCTCATTTGGATTTTACATTTTGCTTCAGTTGTGAAGAGGTTCTTGCTGCACATGGAGGCTCTTGGTTGATTGTTCTCTTTTCTGTCTCCTGGTTGACTATTCTTTTTTCTGTCTGAACTGCTTCTGATCTTTCAGTCTCATTTTAAATGTTTTGTATTACGTGTATTTTTAACATGATAAGCTACCGTAAATGTTTGTGAAGTGTGTGTTAAAAAATTATACTTTAGAAAAATTAGCTTTCATTGACTGTGACTGAAGGAATGAATAAATGAATGAAGGTAGTGACAAATATTACTTTTTTATCAAACTGTTTATTGGATGTGGTTGCCTCATGGTCTTTCCACTTAGATTACAAGCTTCTAGAAGACAGGAATTACCTTATGTTTCATCAGTATATTCCTTGGTCTTTAGCCCAAGGTTGGAGTGTAGGACTTGTGTGAACACTTGTAAGAAAATATATTTAAGAAGGAAAGCCCTCTAAAGTTAAAGAAAGTGCAGGAAAGTTGGAAATGGCAGTGGTATCAGATGGAGTTGGCCAAATGTTGTTGAAGTCTCAAAATGTCAACTCATAGCTTTATATCAGTTTAAGGAGGCAGCTGTGGAGTGGGAAGGACACACTGTGTGATAGTCAGAGAAACCCGGGTATGCTACTTCTTTTTCCTGTTTTGAGTGGTTAATCTCTAAAATGGGATTTATGAGTCCTTCTGTATTTACTTACCTTTCATAGAGGCAAGGCATAGGCCACATAGCAGATGCTCAACTGTTCCTAATTCCCCTCCCCCAACTTCTCTGAAGGTTTTATTTCCTATGTGGAATTGAACTTCACTCAGAATACCTGCTCATGCATAATAATTAGCATTAAATTTAGCTCAAGCTAGATTATATACAATGATTTGAGTGCTGAGTTTTCATTGCCTTGATAGGTGACTTTAGGCATGTATTGTCTTATGTCAGCTGTCCTTAAATGACATCTGGGATATCTGTCATTCTCCTGAGATCATTTTTTTGAAACAGAATGAAGGAGCCTCTCTAAAATCATTTTAGCCTTCTCATGTGACACACTGCCTAATACTATTTTTCTTCCAAAAACCCAGTCTATTGGTTTGATGAGCGATAATGCAGCATCAGTTCTGAACACTAAGCATTCTTTCACCTCATATATAGTAATGAAGAAAGATATTTATGATGGTGTGGACATTGCATCTCTCCCAAAGAATTTTATTGACCCCGAGAATAAGCCCTGGAGATGAGGGATAACATTTGCGTTGCCATGTGGGATAGGGCCTTGCATACTCCCAGACACCCTGAGGGGAGGCTGGAGAATGTTATTCACATAAGGCCAGCATCAGATCCTGGGCTAATCAACAGGGGTGCTTGTAACATATGAATCACGTCCATTATCTGGCCCACACTTAGGATTCTGAGTCTGTCAATGAAGTTGGTCAAATTGGCAAGAATGTCTGTTCTGATCTCTGTGAACACCAGAGAGCTATAAAATTTCTCTGAGTGGAAAATTCAACTCTAGCAGAAATTACAAGTCTGCAGCCAACACCACCAAGCAAACTGAATACCGGCCAGAATATTAAAAAAACAAATGACCACAAACCATAGAAAATATTCAGATCTGTGGTAAAAAGAAAAATACTCCAAGGACTCCAAAAGTCTGATTTATTAAAGACCTGGGTTCCTGCAAATGTATAAAATCATACAATTACTCATAGAAAATTGGTCCTCAATGCATTTTGCACCAGGTAGAAGATATAAGAAGAAAAGCCCCATTTATAGATCACTATGATTTATTAGGCAATTTGCCCACGTGCAATGCTGTGTGAGGACCAGGCCCAGCATGGAACCCTAACCAGGAGAAGAAATCAAGATGCAGCCAGAGGGCCCTGGAATACCTCTGGCTTAAAGGCATGTTTGTGTGCAACTTGGCAGTGATGAGACCATGTAGGGAGAAAAAAATTCCCCTTGGACTCCAACAACTAAAGGAGGAAGGTTTTCCCTGGGGAAAGACATTTATTCACAGCCCACTCTGCTCTTCTTTGAGATGTTAAGGCCTAACCAGAGCCCCCACTTTCCTTCCAAGAAGGCAGAGGTGGCTGTCTGATCCACTATGATGGAGCCACTGCTCACAGTGGAAGCTGTGAGTCCTGCTCACACATGGACCTTAGTGAGAGTATCCAGCCCTCTAGCTGAAAGCTCATACTCTTTTGTGTCCCATTCCCTGAGGGGCAGTTAAGTTGTGCTTGTCCAGAAGATTAAGTTTTGCACCAAGTTGCACAGAATTATTATGCCTTAGGGATGCACAGACAGGGAAGAGGATCCTAGGTGATAATCCTGAAGGCATGTGTGTTGCTGAGAAAAAAATGCCTAAAACTACTGTCTCTGTGATCCCGCTGAATACATCTAAAACAGATTCTGTTTGGATGCTCAGAGTTGGTTAAGAAAAGTTCACTTAAACAGATGGCTAGGAATGAGACAGAATCTCTTTCACGCTTCCCAATTTACAGGCACCCGCCCAACAGAGCTTACACACATGAGCAACAACATTGTCCATGACGCCAAGTCATGAGTTTCCCCAGGTAATTCCATGGGATGTTGCCACATGGTATATTTTCCTCTCTAGGCATTCACAGAATGTTTAAATTACGTGACTGAACTCAACATAAGATTGTATTAAACAGTTTAATTAGAAAATTCAAATATATATCAAATGAAATATATGTGGAATAGATATATAAAATCCATAGACATAGAGAAGTCTAGGGCAACCTTGGTCTGGAAAAGGCATTCTCTTTCTTTCAAGCAAGCTGAAGGAGGCATACGTAGCCTTGTTTTAGGCTTCACAGTTTGTATGTCATTGTGGAATTCTGTTTAATATGATGACCCCATACTCTTAGTTGGTGGACATCCATGTTCCTTTCTGCCACCTCCAGCCAGTTCTCTAGGTGCTGGCACTGCAACTTGCTACAGCAAGGTGACCACCTTCAGAGAACAAATGGGGTTAACTCAGGCTCCACTCTGTACTTGACTTTTTAACTTGTGGCTCTGGGTCAATAAATCCAGGCTCCTTCTGGGATGTGACGATGGGGGTAAAGGAAGAGAAAACTTCATTTGTTTCACTTGAGGTTGTTTCCATTCTCTCTTTTCTCCAACAATATTTTTTCTGTCTGCAGAATGTCACTCCCTGATTTCTTAGGTTCTTATTTTCCACTATTCACCTATTCAACTCTCCAACCACATTTAAACAGCATATTTAAGGAAAATAAACAGACAAACAGTTAATTCATCAAAGCGCCTAGTTTCAAAGCAACCGTTTAAATTCAGATAGATGCAGTTTCTCATCTCAGCTTCATAATTTTCCAACATTTAATTAACCTTTCTGCACTGTTTCTTCTCTTACCAAATGAGCATAACAATAACCAACTCAAAATATGAGCACATAGCACAGGGTCTGATACATGCAAAGCGCTTAATAAAAGGAGCTTAACAAAATTGTCATAAATGTTAACAGATGCTTGATGATGAGCTTATTAATAAATAATTAGCAGTTTAAATCCAGCCAGATTTTTTTCCAAGTATATGTGCTTGTGTGTATATACTGCCTAACATAACTTTGGACATCCTCAGAAGTAAAATAAAGACAAAGAAAATCCATCCACTAGCTTAACCTTTCCCTGACTACTTCTCACTTGTCATTCCATGTCCTTTATACATACAACCAAACAGATCTATGCTTATACACAAAATAAGAGCATTCTTTTTAAATTATTATCTTGCATAGTATTTTTACAGCTCTCTGACTGCTACAACTCTTTGCAACACAATTTTTTATCTTGCCTCATAAATGAACCCAAAGTCATGATCACATCCTCACATACTCCGTGCAGCCCAGCAGTACCCATAAACGTTGTTGACAATGCTGATGATTGCGAAGCAGCATGCAAAAGGGCTCATCACATTGAAAAAGGATTCCTGTAATTTTTGTTGTTCATGCCTCACATTGCTCCTTCACTTAAGACTGACTCCAGTTATGAAATCATTGATTTAGCAAACCCTTATCAAACTGTGTGGTTTCAAGGGGGAACTCACAAAAGGGAAATTTTTGCTAATGTTATTTGCATGTGTTGTCTTAGTAGATGACCAAAAATGTGAAGGTACCAATTTCTCTTTGTATTCTTTAAGCTAGAGCAGATCATCTGTTCTAATGTTAGAAACATGGTCAGGATGATGATGGTAAAGGCATCCTTGGCTGATTTATTGACACAGCTACCAGGAAACAAGAGTCACTTTTTAAGGAAGTTCTTTGATGGAAGCCCAAGTGATGTCAGGGTATTGCTATCACTCGCAAAGCAAAGATGTCTGCCTTCCCAATTTACAAAGTGATAAAAATATGCCAGCAATTCCTATTAATGGTCTATAGCAGGTCGTTGTGTTCATCATCAACCTACATTTTTCGAAGCCTTATGAGGCTCGACTGTCCATAAGTAAAGTTATACAGTTTCAAGGTTAAATGTAGAAAATATACATCAGCTTGAAAAATAAAGCTATATTTGGACACTGGTTTCAAGTATGATATTTTAAAGAGACACATTAAATAATTACTGAAACTAATTAAGTAGTCATTGGTTTTAGTGACTAATTGGTTAATAGAAATAATATTTCAGCCATTTTTTTCAGTAAGACTAAATGACATAAAATAAGTATAAATTGTAAGAAATTGATTGGCCTAGTATGAGTGGAATCACACAGAGGTGTTTTGCGTATGTTTTTTTTTTCTTATTTGGGGGCTAATCCTGATTCACTATTAATATGCTTTTAAAAATCAGGGAGGAACACATCCAAACCTCAGTTCATAGGAAAGGAATTAATAATAACTTTGCTGTAAAACCAAAGAATGAGAGGAACACACTCTGTTACTCTGGCTAGCAGGAACTGTGAACTAAGCAGCCATGTGGACCTTGTGACTCATTCAGGGAAAGAAGTCTCCTCTGCCACTCTCCAAAGGGACCTGACCACTTCCATCAGCCATAAGCCCAGCTCTTTCCTTTAAGCATATTGAGAGTCACCAAAGTTGCCTGGAGAAATAAATGTGTGATATATCATCAATGTATGTGAAGACAGTGACTGGGATTGTGAGAGATGCTCTGAGTAATTTTCTTTCTTTAGCATTTATCTCAAAGTAAAAGCAAAGTTGGAAAAATGAAGCTTTGTGGAAAAAATTCAGAGTTCTCTTCAAATGAAAAACATTACAAGAATTATTATTTTTTACCTCAATCAGTCTTGTTTTCAGATAAATATGACACATGCCATTTAAAAACCTTAAGATGGGAAAAGTCACATTGCTTCCAATTAAAATAGTCTCCCAGAGAGTATTTAAGTATTCCACGAGAGCCTGAGGAATAAATGCAGTTTGGGTTTTTTTGGTTTGTTTTTGTTTTTTGTTTTTGACTTTTCAGAAGGGGTGTGCTACAGTTATCCCCCAAACCCCTGCCTGTGGTTTCGTCTCTTGCAAATTTCCCAATTTGCTTAGAAGAAGAACGCTACTTACTAGCTTGTTGAAACAGATTTCTCTTTCACACATCCTATCAGATCATACTGCAGTGGTTAACCCTCAGATCTCAGTTGCTAAAACCACAATGGCTTCTCATTCACACTACACAACCACACAGCCATTACGGTCATCTGGGGTCTATGGTCACCAGAGCTGGAGAAGCAGTCACCATCTAGATGTTTCTTAGGGTCTGCCAGGTTAAAAGAGAGCTCAGAAAGTTCTCACATTAGCAATTAAATTGCTAGCCTGGAACCAACTCACATCAAATGTTGGCCAGAACTAGTCACATGACAGCATCCAACCACAAAAAAGCCCGGAAGTGAAATCTTTCCAAGTGTTGGAAATATCTGATGAACTGCATTAAACATGACCTCACATATAATTGCATATCTACATTAATTACTCAGAGGTTGCCCTTCAATTATTCCTTTCTGGTATGGAGGTGTCAATGAATTTCAAGTCTCTTACAAATCATGTGATGTAAATTGCTTCATCTCCTCGTAACTCAATTTTTTATCACTAGACATTGTTTTGGGCTAAATATATGGAGTATTTTGAATATGTTTATCATCAAGCTAGAAGTTGACCATACATTCACCTTCAATTCCCATATTTTCATAAGCCAAATAACTTACTAGTTACCACCAAATTGAGAATTTGTTCTCTCTTCTTCATGAATATGACATTTTATATTTTTCAATTACAACACAACAGAAGAGTTCACTAATTGGAAAATGCCTTCCCTCTGCGAACCCACGAAATATGACTCAGCTTTCTGGTTAGAAAAAGAGAGATGTTTTCAGAAATTAATTTTAATAGCTGCCAATTCAATGAATATCTTGAATACAGTTTGAGGATTTTGCAACTATTTTGAAAACACTTCAAAATATACTAATAGTAATTTTAAGATCACGTCTGCATCTATTTTTAGTCTAAGGTGTATAGCATGAAAGTATCTGGCAAATGCTTTAAAATTGTATTGTTTCGAATTAATGTTAAGGCTATTAATCACAAAAACCTGCTATAATGACATACTACTGCTAGAAAACATACTTTAAAAATAATAAATAAGAGTTCATGAAATTTTGTGTTTAGAGGTCAAGTGCAGTGGTCTTCAAACATTTCTCTTTGTCAAATAAAAATGTACTCAGAACTCTAAAACAGGTAAAGGTAAAAGTGGGGCTGCTTCCCTGACAGCTGTAGGAAAGGGTGAAGTTGAGGCAGGGCTGGAAAGCTTTTCACTCTTACCATTTGGCTTTTCCCTTGCCCTCTCTACTTCATGATGGCTTCTGGGGCATTTTCAGAAACCCCCAGGGTTCCATCGAGCACAGGTTCAAATATGCTAATCTACAGCTAGTTAGAGGAAGAAACAAGATACAAAGAGGTCAACCAGTGGGCTAAAGTGGTACAGCTAGTTGATTGAAAAGCCAGGCATCTAGCAGTAAAAGATTGAAGTTTGGGGCTTTTAAAAATTTATTTTATTGATAGACTCCAAGCCTGGAACACATTTTGGCAATATTTGCTACACCTCAGTCAGCGTATATTTATTATCTCTCCTTATTTATTGAGTAGGGTGATATATCCTGGGTGTCATGGGATAAAGAAGTAAGTCACATTTCCCATCTCCAAATAACTTACTGTTTAGTTTAGAGGAGAAAAATTATTTATTTTTCTAAATCTAGCTTCTATCCATCTGCGCATTCCAAGAGCGCTTATTCAATAAATATTTAACAAACATCTTGTCTATTAGGCCTGCTCTTTGCAATTTCCATATGCCTCTTCACCCCTTCCATATTTCCTCCTGCTTTACAGCCAGTCCCCCCTTTTTTGTTTTCTTTATTCCTGGTCTCTTCTTCCTATTCTTTCTCCACCTTTACCACCACCATCTAAAATCTCACAGTAATCAAGTTAAAGCCTGGAATTTCTTTGAGCATGGAAAATAGTCTTTCATTCCACGTTTGAAGATAAAAGGATTAACATGCAAATGAATGGTTGAAAGCACAGGTTATACTTGTGTGACTGGATTTCAGTTAAAGTGCAATTAATCAATCCATCATCAGGTGTAAGTGACTGATAACAGAGTCCTTCCTGTTTTCATAGGTGGAGTGGGTGGGGAAGGGAGAGGCAGTGGGAAGACAGTAAGAGGCCTTTGGGCAAATGAAGGGGATGGAATGGAAGAGGTACCATCTAGAAACGGAAGGCGGTCTAGGACTGCCAATGTCTTGATAGCTTCGCCTGGGACAAATAGAAGCATTCCCCTGAAGTATCTGTGGAGTGCAGCTGCAAAATGAAGGCAGCTCTGTGTGATTTATGAAAGGGCTCACATGATTTATGAAGACTTAAAAAAACATCAGCACACAGCTGACTTTCTATAAAGGAGTTTCTTTCCCTGGGGATTGAAGGAGCTTGGAATTTAATGAGGGAAACCAAATCTACAATGAGAGACGATAAGGAAATGAGACTTTCTCACACAGGCATACCAGAATTTATGTATCCTGATACCCTGGCCTTCATAGGCCTCAACCAAATGCAGCTACTCCTTGGTCCCAAGACACTTGTTGGAACTCTTTCACTCTGCCCTTCACCCTGACACCCTTTCTAATACAGATCACCTCTGAGATTGTCTCAGACATCTAGCTTGCCAGGACTGCCTGCCCCAGGTACTCTCTTCCCCTCCCCTAGGCTGCAAGTTGAAATCCTATACATTCTTCAAGTCCTAATCTAATGTCACACAAAATTTCTCTTACCTCCAAACTTTTATAGTACTCTGTGCATATCTCAATCATAGCGTGGAATATATTTTACTTTATGTTATTGGTAAATATGGTCTTTCAGTGTGTGCATGTATGCGTGTGTGCATGTGTGCGTGTGTGAGTGTGTGTGTGTGTTAAAGACAAAAACGATTAAAAAAATGAAAAACAACACTTTGGGAGGCCGAGGCGGGTGGATCAACTGAGGTCAGGGGTTCGAGACCAGCCTGGCCAACATGGTAAAACCCCATCTCTACTAAAAATACAAAAATTAGCCCGGCATGGTGGCGCATGCCTGTAGCCCCAGCTACTTGGGTGGCTGAGGCATGAGAATCACATGAAGCCAGGAGGCAGAGGTTGCAATGAGCTGAGATCTCACCACTGCACTCCAGCCTGGGCAACAGAGCAAGACTCCTTCTCAAAAAAAACAAAAACAAAAACAAAAAAACAAGAAAGTTTTAGGTGTAGGTGGGCTGTGTGTGGCCAGTGGTATAATGTATATGGATAACAGATAACAAAGGAATCCCCATCTCTGTGGGCATTATGTTACTTCCCCTGTGCTACTTCTACTGAGTAGAGGATGGAGATTGCTTTTGTTTCCCAGAAGCCATTCCCATGACCCTGGCATGGAGGACAGGAGAGTGGTGGTGTGGAACATGATTGGGCATGGCCCGTTAACTTACTCCTATTTCTGTGGATATAGTGATTGGCCGAGGAGCAGGCAGGTGTCTCAAATACAGCCAATAAGGGTTCTTGCCCAGAATCTCTTAATCTAAAATTAGGTGAGAAGCATTTTAGGCTATTATGCTGGCATGTGTGGTTGCTGGTGTTTGTTTGCAGTAAAAAAAGAATGAAGTCAGATAGACAAGTGGAGATGAAAGAAATGGAAGGAGAAAGAGATCTGGCTATTCTAAGTCCCCGTTCTCATCCCTAAGATCACGGTTCCTCAGGTCTTTTTTTTCTGCGATATACCCTAGTATCCTCTTTTTTGTTATTTGTGCTAATTGAAGCTGGATTTCTCTCATTTGGAACGAAGTGTCTTTGCTAAGTAGACCTCAATTACAGAGAATGAGCTTAAGACCTACATGAGTGGAATACATTTTTAAATTGGAAATACAATCATTTAACAGGTAAAATAATTCTAACAGAACATCTTGTTTTATAAAAATAAACGAGTGTCCTGGTCTCAGTGCAAGGGCCATTTTGTCAATGCCCAGTGAGGAATAATGAGAGTAAAAGGAGGTGCCCTAACTTAGATATTTTAAACATAGTTACAATTTGTGAAAGAAAAAAAGAAAACATCATGACAGACATGGCCAGATGCCCACCAAAGATTTATATTCCCTTTCCATGGCTTAGAGTGTAGCTGGGAAGAGGCCAGAATGACATTCCTTTTTGGTAGTCATATGACTGGTTTCCACCAATGGCACATGAGTAAAGGTGATAGACAGTTATGGCGCAGGTGTACCTTCTCTACCTCCACATTCCCCTCGAAGCCTTAGGGGAAGACCGAGCCATAAGTGATTAAGCCCCTGAGTCATGACATGGAATTTGTGACATTCTTATTAATTCATAATAAGAATTATGAATTGCTCTGAGAATGGCAAAAACTTTTATTGCATGAATCCACTGAGATTGTGGAGCTTACCTATCAGTAGCAAGTGATATATACCCTAAGCAGTACAGGTGGGAGAGCAAACCACCAAGTCCTAGAAAAACTCTGACAAATCTGTGTGTCATTACAAAAGAGACCAGCACCTAAGTAATTTATATCAGACTAGTCTGAGTGTTATCTGAGACCACTCCCAAGCCAGAACAACAGTGAGATGTATTAGAATATTTGGTATATCTGGATGTAGACAAAATAATTGACATGGATCTCTTGATATCCCTGAACACAAGGCACATTTGTAAACTGCTGAACTAGAGGAGTTGCCCTGCATTGATTATTAGACTGATATTATCTGGAGGATGGCTCTAGTGGGACGTGACAGGACCCTATGCTATCCTTAACCTGTACCTACTCTGATGCATTTTTAGAGATTTAATAAGAGACATAACACGTCATCCTTATCAGATTGGAGCCCTTGCGAAAAGGAATGGATTATGCTATGTTCAACAACAGAATTAAAATCAAGACTAAGGTTTGGCAAACTTTTCCTGTAAATGACTACACAGTACATACTTTAGGCTTTGAGGTCAAGAGGTAAAATTGAGTATATGTCATGCTGAACCCCTATTAACCTCATGAAAAAAAAACAAACAAACATGAATCAGCCTCACAAGGAAGGATGAGGGAGACAGACAACGCTTAGGAGTAGAATGAGTTTCAGTGACTTTAAAATGTTCCTCCCTGGACCACATCTCAGAGGAGTGGTTGAGGACTCTGGAGACAGTACAAGGAGGCACAGAATCTGGGATATTTGATGAGCTGTTCCCTGAAAGAGGAACTGATGTTTTCAGGGCACAGTCACTAGAAGTATTCCTCCTGCACTCAAGCACAGCAGATAAGAAGATGATGCAAGAGCTGAGCTCCTAGTGGTGGTTGGCCTGCAGCACCCTTAACCTCTTTCCAATCTTGAGGGTCTCTCTTTTCTCACCAGGCTTCTTCAAGACATGGCAGGTGTCTGTGTCATGACTCTACCTCTCACCATAAATATCCCATGAATATTTATTAACCAGTGAGCCTACCAGAATTTGCAAATTCTTCTATATATGAGCCAAGTATAAATTCTCCAAGCAGAGGGAGGTGGGCAGCCTCAGTGAGGGGCTTTGTGGAGTAAAATGCTCAGGGATCTAACTTTGTCAGATTCCATACAAAGTTTGGCTCCTGTTCTTTTTAACCTTGGCCTTGAGGAAAGATAGTAACCCTAGGGGTTTTATTTCCCATCCTCCAATGGCATTGCATTATTACTTTCAAAAACAAA
The DNA here is from genome assembly GCF_029289425.2 of Pan paniscus. Lineage (NCBI taxonomy): Eukaryota > Metazoa > Chordata > Mammalia > Primates > Hominidae > Pan > Pan paniscus. The sequence goes on from NC_073255.2 coordinate 45,812,866, forward strand.
GCAGGACAAACGTGCTCTTCTGGCTTTCAGGCCAAGCTAATCCCGGATGCCCTCCAACACTCACCCACATTACAGGGTGGGAACCTTCCCCACGTAAGGCTGAGTTCTCCAGCTTGGCTCATAAACAGGCAGCACAAAAGTCCTCGGAAGCCCATTCAACAAGTGTCATCCAGGACTTACAAGCTGGCTGCAAAAAGAGAGAGGGAGCTCAGTAAAACATCCGGTGGCTTCAGACCTCCTGCAAACCAAATGCAGAGGCAGGCACCCGGGATCTCTCAGCAAAAGTAATTTCCAGAGCTTACTTACGGCCAGTGCATGGCACTTTGATAGGCATTTAGAAGGGGTCCTATTACTACAGAGAATTACTAGGCAGCTGCTGTGGCTGGCTTTCGCCCCAAGGGGGAAGGGTGAGCTGCAGGTCAGGCCAGCACACTGCTGAGTCCAGGGGGCCCTGCGTGGGGCAACAGCAGCCCTCACGCTCTCACTTGCAGAAGCAGACACTGTGCTAATAAGTTTCATCAGGAAACTTATTTACCTTGGCCAAGCCTGGGCGCCAAGGTAAAAGCAGTACAGAAGGGACAGTGTTGCCAGCTTTGTCCCTATGAAGCTGGGATGCAGAGAAGTGAAACAAGCAGGCCATGTCTCTCATCTCCTAGCATCTCAAACAAAGGAAGTGTAAAGGCCTATTCATTTCTGCACATCAAGTCTAACAGTCTTTAAACAGATACCAAGAAGCTTGTTGTTTTAGTGAGAAGTTTGCTTGAGACAAGCCCCACCTGTTTCCTCGGCTCCTGAGAGACCCTTCAGTTTATTCAACAGTCCAGCCGTTTCTTATGGGACTGTGATCAGGCTCCCAGCCTTCCAGACCCACCTCCTCTTGCCTGGGGTTGAGCAGGCCTGGTGTGCAGGAAGGAGGTGGCGCTGTGTGCAAGCAGGAGAGAGGGATGGTGTTCTGCTGGTCCCTGCCCTGTACCCTGGAGACTGGATATTTGGCAAAGACTTCCAGTTTCAGGCTCACTGGGTGAATTTCAGAAACCCCTCGGGAGAGCTGGACTCTGCATGTGCATGGATGAGATTTGGCAAAAAAGAAAGAATACGTTCATTCCCTGATCATTCCTGGGGTGTTCAGTCAGTTCTGGGCATCACTGAACTGCTCCTCCCCACACATCCCAGGTCCTCCCCTAAGGACAGTCAGGAAAAGTAGAGGAGCTCAGTGGACTGATATTCTTTGGAAGACAGGAGGGAATTGTGTGAAAGGAGCACTCTTTACTGCTCCTGCCTGAGTTCCTGAGTTGCTGACAAACACATTGGACTTCCACAATCCTTGCTCAGGGACTCAGATCTCCTCAATCACATACTGCTTAAAACCCTTTAGTGCAAAGTGGAAAGTTATTAAAATGGTGTCAGAGGTGCTTCATGTTCCGGGCCTTCCTGCCTCTCTGGTAGTATCTATTAATATTTTGGTCCACTGGCCTCCCTGCTGGCCCTCATGACCAATTTGCCACCAAGTCCCCACTCTCCCCCTGGCCCTCTCTACCCTGCTTCACCTGTGGCCCCACAGCAAAGGCACCCACCCACCTGGCTAGCACCTACTCACCCTGCACACATCAGCATTGATGTTACTGCCCTCAGGTGGCCTTCCCTGTGTCAGTATCCTCCCCACTCCCAACGTGTGTTCTATGCCCTCCTAAGTCCTCTCTAAAACTTGATTCTTACCTTCATGGTTGAATGGTCACATGACCAACATGCCTGCATCACCCACTAGACAGGAAGTTCCAAGAAGGTCCTATCTGTTTTCCTCACTATTGTTTTCCAGGCACCTAGCACAGAGCCTGGAACTTAGCAGGAGCACAGTGAAAACTGCTTCATTGCATGAATGAATGAGTGAATGAATGTGCTTTCCTACTGCTTTGTTCCACTGGCTGGCTGAGATTACACCATCGCCTCTACACCCACTGGCTGTCTGTACCCATGGATGCTTAATGAAAGGTGTCTTGCATGGGCAGCTGCCCTGTACCTCCTCCTGCACTGCCCACAGGGTCCAGCACAACAGCTGCCCCCGTTCTCATAGGAAACTGATCCAGGTGCTGGCCCCTCCCAATCCAATCCCTTGGATTACAGTTCACTGAGCCTTCCCACATGGTGCCTAGGGACCCAACAGTTGAAGTTATAGAGCTGCAACTAGGCGTCAATACGTCAAGGACCATCCTCAGAATTGTAGCTGGCAGTGTTCTGTGTGGTCTGCCAGGGAGCTGCCGAGGCTGCTGCTGTCCTGGTGGGAATGCTACCTTTAAGGCTGTGTTGATGGTAGGGAGGATGCGGTGGCTTGTCCTGTAGCACATGTGTCACATAAAACCTCTAGAGCTGATGCAGTTCAGGACATTGCCCAAAGATGAAAATGGAGAGATTCATTTTGGGGGAGAAACATAACACACCAACAACTTGACTTACATAAGCCAAGGTGGAGGAGGAGAGGAGAGAGGAAGTCATTCCTGGGCATGCTCTTCAAGTACATGAAGGCTGCCATTTGGAAGGTTGATTAAAGCCTATAAGGCTATGAATGTGCTTTGTTGGGAAGGGGCCTGATCCATGAACTCCCTGAATTATAAGCAAAACCTCAACTGTATGTACTTTTTTTTTTTTCCTGGAGAGAGAGTCCATAACTTTATTTTATTTCTCAAAGAGTTCCCCAAATTATTAAAAATGAAAATATGACTGACAGCCAAAAATTATTAACTGGAACTGGAGATGAGTTAAAGGCAGGATCAAGGTCAGGTACGATGGCACGTGCCTATCATCCCAACTACTCTGGAGACTGAGGCAGGAGGATTGCTTGAGCCCAGGAGTTAGAATCCAGCCTGGGCCACAGAGCGAGACCTCATGTTTTAAAAAAGAAAAAGACAGGATCAAGTAAGAAGTGACTACGTTCAGTAGGAGAGGGGGCAAAGGAAAGGACAGAATGGAAAGGAAAACTCTGCATTGATTTGGTGAGAGCTCATGAAGACGCTCTTGGCGTGAGGTTTTCTAATGTTCACTTTGCCGAAGCCTGACTGCTTCTGTGGTTTTCCCCTGCAGTTCCCTTCAGCTATCCTTAAAGGTGAGGTTTTGTAGCATTTGACACCTTTAGTGTGGTATAAACTTTCAGTGTGATTTTATATTTTCTCCTAGAATGGCTTTAACTGTGTAGTTACTGGACAGTGTTGGAGATAACCAGCCTCAGTACCAATCCCAGATGGTCCCTGAAACACTTTTGACTCAGGGTGCTCTGTGTGTAGTCATCCAGAATCACCCCCATAAACCCCTAGAAGCAGCCAGCACAAGTGTGTGATTACCCAGAAGTAGGTATGAACGGCTCTGGCCTTCCCTGCTGTGATGGAGGCAGTCAGTATTGACCAGCATGAGGGTCTCATTTTCACTCCCCCAAGCTCCAAGAGTGGCCCTGCTTCCAGGAGCATGACAGAGTTGAGTATTAATTACTTGCCGAATTTCACGCCGAATAAAACTACATGTGTCTTTCAGCTGTGGTTTGGAAACATTTCCATCCTGGATATTATCTATGAAAGTTGGATGGGATTACATCACCTTGCTGCGAGTTTATACATGTTCAAATTTCATGTCAGCAGAGAAGAGAAGGCGCTTCTGTGTGTTTCTCCTGGAGTTTTCCAGAGAGGCGGCAAACAGGCAGAGACAGGGTGAAGCCTGGCCTTGGTTTGCACATTGTGGAGAGAGTACATCTACCATCTTGGGAGCCGGGAGTTGGCCCAGCAGGCAATAAAAGGAAACCCATGACAGTTTGATTTTAAAAACTGAGTGGTGGGTTTGTATGAGCCTGGTGGCAGCATGGAGTAAAGAGAGTATCAGAAGAGAAGCAGGGAGAAAAGTTAGGCAGGCAGGGAGGGCCTGAAAATAGCAGAGGTAAAAGGTGGAAAGTTTTGAAAATTTTTTAGGATGAAGAAATAAATAGCTATGATGATTCTTTAGACATTGCACAGTATGAGTGGGGGGGAGGGGAGAATCATTGATGAATTTTAGATTTCTAAGGTTTCTGACCTAAGTGGCTTTTGCAAGGTGGAACCACGACATGTGAAGGTAGAGATGACAGGGAATAGGTCTTAGGGAAAAATAATGAGGCACGTTAGACTCTTTGAGCTGTGAGGTATCTGTGCAACAACTATGTGTACACATTCCTGGGCAAGGAAGTATATGCATTTGATGTGCTGGTGAAATGTCAGGGTGGGAAAGATGGCTTGTGGCGGGAGATGGGGTCATTGTCCCACAGGTGGTAAATAAACCATGAGTGTGGGTGGGATTGCTTTGGGGTCGTTTGAGGACCTTAGTGGACCAAGGAGAGAATCCTAGGAATTTCGATATTCCTATGAAGGAGATTGAGAAGAAATGCTCAGATTTGAAGAAGGTGTGTCAGATGAGAGCACAAAGAGAGAAAAGGAGTTGGCTTGCAGGGAGGTAAAATCCAAAGGTAGTGGTTACAAGAAATCAGGCATATGCAGAATTTCAAGATGTGTAATAGTGAAATGTATCAAATTATGTAAAGGATTAAGAATGGTAAAAACATTTTTTTAAACTTAAATGTCAATAGGGAGAACACTGGTGATTTTTGCTAGAGCAGTTTTAGGGATTGTAGTGAGGGCAGAGGCTACATTATAAGGGTTTAAGATGAGACTGGACAGTGAAGAAATTCAGAGAGGAAATGTATTCTACTCTTTCAGGATTCTTAACTTACAAGAGAAGAAGTGGGATAGGTCAAGGATAAAAGGATACCGTTAAGAATGTGGTTTAAGTTTTAAGATTTTTGTTTATTTGTTTTGATGAAGGAGATTTGATCAAGCTTATAAGCCAAGGGAAATGAGACAGCAGAGCAGCATAGGTTGAAAGTAGAAAGAATACACTAATAAGTGATAGAGCCAGGTCCTGAATGGATAGAAGCAGAGTGGACCATGAGCACAGGTGAAAAGCTTGGCTGTTAATAGAAGAAAGCACAAGGTAGGAGGGAGGATGTGGTATCTAAAGGTTGAGAAATGTGTAGCCAGTTCCCTCAATGTCCTCCAAAAATGATGCAGGACACAAGTCAGCTTTTGAGAGAAGAAGGGTAGGTATAAGAGCATGCTTGAGGAAATTTGTGTTTCACATCATTGCTTGAGTGGAGAGTGAGCTAATCAAAGTCAGAAAAGGAGTTGTCAAGAAATATTATGAGGAGACTAGGGAATTATGATTACACTAATGCCCAAAGTTCCTACCAGGTTTTAACCACTCAAGTGTAGCAGTTGGCATGGAGCTGTGACCTTGACACAATGATGCAACTGACTGCATGGATATGGAATTCATCTAGGAAGAAAGAAACATAGAGTAGATGGGGGGCTGCTTCTTTTGCCATAATCTTTAGTGAAAGTGAGGAGTGGTTAGTAATGTGCTTAAGAGTATGAGTTTTCAAGTTAAATATATTCAGGTTTGGGTCTCAGTTCAACCACTTCCTTGGCATAAGATCTGACTAGTGGCCTTGTGGCTTCTTGTATCTTGCAGGCTGAAGTCCTGGCTGGAATGCTTCTTGTATCATATCATTGGAGATTGGAAGAATTGAGATGTTTCTTGCTGTGGTTGTCCAACCCAGCTCTAGTTTGTCAGCCAGTATTCTGCATGCACAAAAGTAGTGTTTAATCTAAGAAGACTCGAGGCAAGAGAGTAAGTTATCATGGGTTGTCTTTCTGCTGTAAACAGGCAATAAAATAAGAACTCTGCTCACTAATCACTTACTTGCCCCCCTCCTGGATGAGACCCTGGCAAAAGCTAGAGCTACAAAGTAGAGGTGTATCCAGCCTTTCCCAACGTACTTTAATGTAACTACTACTACTAATACCTTGTTAGAAAATAAAAATTCCAGGATAAATGCAAACCAAAATGGATTCTAGGACAGCAGGCACAAACCAGGACTCTGAGACAAATCTGAAAGTACAGTCTACCTAGATGGAAGGATGAACACCCACCCGAGAGAAGGGTGCAGGGAAAGCAACATCTTCAGGGAAACAGTTTCAGATTCAGCTAGAAGCAGGCCCAGGTCTGGCTTCAGGCAACTGTCCCCAAGCCTGTTTCCCAGTGGACCAATAAATCTCCACCCTCAGACACAACTAGAGATGCAGGCATTTTCCAGGCACTGCTTGGCCTGGTCAGAAGAGTGGGCAGCACTTGGGCATTCTTCCATCGTGGCCTTTTTAGGGGTTGACTTTTTTATATTTTGCAGTGGCAGCAGTTCAGAAACATTTTTCTGCTGTGAAGATTAGCTTTCATCTTTGCATTGTGGTTTCTGGTTTGGAGGCCACAGAGATAATAAGGCTAAAGCCTTCTTCCTGTTGTCAGAAGTCTCCTTGCTTAGAATAAACAAAGTCTCCAAGGGCACAGGGTCATTGCAAGCAAATTAAGAGTGATGCTCACCTGATGGAATGCAAAAGACCCACCCAAAAGTCTCCCACAATGTTCTACTACCACAGCCGATGCTTTGTGATAACTTTGCCCTCATAAAATATCGACAGCCTCTGGAAAGATAGAATAACCACTTCTTTTTCATATTTCACTGTGAACTACTTTATCAGCCTTCTTTTCATCAATATTAAAGAGGTGAGCACATGGAGAAACCTGGAATGAGCATGGTTTAGAAGGAGGACTTACAGATCAAAAGGGCAAAGACAGGGCAAAAGGGCAGACAGGTGTGCGGAGGCAGGGGGTGAGCCTGGTGAGAGCCAGGTGCCTGAGACAAGTTACCTACTGCGCAACTTTGTTAGGAGCAGTTCAACTGGAGGAATCTGGCTGAGTAGCATTTCTTTGTTTTTGCTCTTTGGATTTTGGTCTTAGAAATACTTTAGGTGAAATTACTTGACAGTACATATTTGTTGTCCCTGTGTCTGGTCTGGATTTGGCAGCAAAAGTAGAAAGACTGATGTGTTTGAGAAATGACTTTCTTTCCAGACTCTCTGGAAATATTTAATGTCTAAAATATTTGGATTGTTAGAATTTACAACTTTAATGGACATGCAGAGAGTAACAAGGACTTCCTTACTACCGAATCTGATCTTTCAAAGTTTTATTTTCATTTGCTTTATTGAGAAATATAATAAAAACACAGAAAAGTATATAAAATATACATGTACAATTTAAAAATAATAAAGCAGGGAATGAACAAACTATTTCTGCATGCAACAAAATGAGTCAATTTCATAAACAAAATATTGAGGAAAGGCAGCCAGATTAAAAAAAGAGTGCATACTATGAATTCCATTAATATAAAGTTCAAAAGCAGGAAAAACTGATCTATAGTGTTGAAAGTCAGAATAGCAGCTACCTTTGAGAGAGGGTTAGTGACTTGCCATTCCTTATTTTGTTTGGTTTTTGTTTGCTATCTTTCTCTTCATTAGGATAGAGAGTCAGATGTAGGGTGTTTTGGTGCTGGTGTGCTGGAGATTGCTGGCTTCATTCATTCAGCTGCAGGCTTCTATTTGTACACTTTTGTGTATCTATGCTGTATTTGAATAGTTTTTTTTTTTAAATAAAGCAAACACCTGAAAACCCAGCATCCAAGTAAATAAATGAATTGTGCCATTTTCTTAGCTACCAAGTTCTGTGCTTCGCCCTTATCTCCCAACCAAATGTAATCACTATCTTGACGTTCGTGATACTCATTATTGTGGTTTTCTTTAGGATGTTACATAATTTTAGAATGTATCCAAATAATGTATTATTTAGTTTTGCTTATTTTTGAAATTTATACAAATGAAATCATACTGCATGTACTTTCTCTGACTTGATTTGTCTTATTATGCTTTTGTGATTCTTTTGTGTTGATGTATGGAGCTGTAGTTTATTCATTTGTACTCCTTTATGGTATTCCATTGCATAAATATGCCACAATTTATCCGGCCACTGGATTTTTTTTCAGTTATTTGCATGAAATTGAAATGTTTTGAGATAGATAGCTATAATGTATATAATGTTTATATATTACATATACATAGTGTATCTTTTATATTATAGTATATATGTTATATATGTACACACACACAAACACACACACACTCCCATACATTCTTGAATACATGCATTGGGGCACATGATAAATAATTTATTTTTCTAGGGTAAATGCCTGGAAATAGAATTGCTCAACCATGCTCTTTTCAGCTTTTTATTTGAGCATCTTTTAAAATGCTTTTTATTTCTTTAAAAGAAAAACACATCCTTGAATAAGGAGCTCCTTTATCAACATGCAGTTATTAGAATATTCTTGTGGGTGGCTTTACAGGTTTGTTCACTCAGATTCTGTCTTCTTGCTTCAGAGATAGATACTTCTTTAAAAGACAACCTGTCTGGTCAGTCAAACTTGCTTTCTCACTTAGCCAAGATGTCTTCTGTTATGAACCCCGAGCTCTTATTGTTTCTGTAACAAAGAAACAAGGGACCCTGCCCTCCATTTCCCTCCCTTACAAAAGTATCCACTTTTTGATACTTTTCACCTTTTGGCCCCTTGTGCACATTATGTATTTGTTTTTCAGCTGCCCTCAGCAAACATATCCTTGTCAACTAAAATTTATTTACAGTAGACTCCAATCAAGGTGGGTCCTTTCTTTGCAGGAGTGAGAATTTGCTGGAAAGGTCTAAAGTGTGTCATCACTAAGCCTCCTCCATCCTCTCTGTTCTTCCTGGCAACACTGCTGCAGCTCTGTGGCTTCCCAAGCAGAACTGTGTTATTTGGTGCATACACATTTAGAGTTCTTATGTATTATTGGTGAATTCAATCATGTATAATGTGTAATTAATCTATAACTAGGAAATCTTTTTGCTTTAAAATCTATTTTGCATATGATTGACATAACTACAGTGGCTTTTATTATTGACATAGAATATTTTTCCTGAACATATTTTTCATCCTTTTACTTTTAGCCTTCTCTGTCTTTAGAGATATGCCTTATATAAACACACATCTTGTAGAGTTCATCTTAGAATGAAAGAATCTTAACTCCATTCACCTCCTTCTCTAATTGAAAGCTATTATTGTGGTGTATATTATTTCTCTCTTTATCTCAGGACAATTATTGTGGATTTATTCATTCAATAGTCATTAAATGTTACCCAAATATGTATTATTTTCTTTCCTCTTTGCTTCTTCTGGCATTGGGAAATTTCCACCTGTAACTTACTTTCCTTCAGTTTGAAGGATGTTGTTTAAGATTTCCTTTAGTGAGTGTCTGTGGGCAGCAAAACCTTTCAGTTCTTGTTTCTTTAAAAATGTCCAATTTTATTCTTGAAAGTTATTTTCCTTGGGCATAGATTCCTAAGTTGGATAGTGTCTGGGTTTGTTTGCTTGTTTGTTTTTCCTTTCAGGACCATGAAAATTCCACTTCACTGTCTTTCGGCTTCCATTGTGGTTTTTAAGAAGTTAGCTGTTGGTCTGACGCATTTTTGAATGCAAATTGTCCCTTCTCTCTGGCTTCCTCTAGTATCTCTGCTTTGACATTCATGTTTTCCAGTGTTAATACGATGTACCTTATTGTGAATATCACTTTGTTTATCCTTTTAGATATCAAAATTTTTAAATCTCTTTCTCTGAAAGTTTCTCATGATTTTCTCCTCAAATACTGCTTTTGCTTTATTCTTTCTTCTCCTTCTGAAACTCCAATTAAATAGAGATCAGATCTTTAAATTCACCCTCCATGTCTCTTACTCTTTTATAGTCTATATCTGTTTCTTTGGCTTTTCTTGTGCTAGATTATGGATTATGCCCTTCAGCTCAGTTTTCCAGTGTACCATTTAAATCCTCAGCTCTGTCTGATGTTTTCAGATGTACCCACTAAGTTTTAAATTCTTGTAATATATTTCCTTTTTAGAATTTTATTTGATTTTTCTCTTGAATCTGCTTTTATTTTCACACTATAAGTGTTCACAGATAGCGTTTAACTCTCTGCTGATTCTCACTCAATGGTATCTTGTTACTTTATCTGTCTCATGACTTTTAAAACGTGAGCTGTTGATTTTCCTACGTAACTTGTGTGTGTGTGGAAATCTCCTTAGATTTACACAAAGGTGAATACTTCTAAAGACAATTATGACTTTCCTCTGCCAGTTGACAACTCGTCTAGGATTATTTAAACTAAATTCCATTCTCAGTTTTTTGGGCCATCCAAATACTATGGAATTGAGGCAGCAAACACACACGAGATCTAACCTATAAATACAGTTTCTCAGAGTCTATTTTCCCCTTTCACTCAGTGCCAGGATTTGAAAACTTGCAATTCTCCCCCATTTCTTTTTCCTTTTTCCCATTTTCTTGTAGGAGGATGGGGAGAGTTTATTTCTAGTTCATACTTATGTTTAAGCTAAAGACTTTTGGTGTTGCAACTTTATCCAGGGAGGTCTCCTGTTAGACACTGTCACTTAAAGGGAGCTGTGCTTTATTTTCTGACCTCTACACCTTACAGGCTCATAACAGCTTAAATTGTTAAGTTCTGAAAATATTCTCAAGGTAAAAATACTGAACGAAATTCTATGTTTGCCTCTCTATGTTCTCATCTTCCCTTAGATTTTGGCCTGAGCAAACATTACTTTCTTGCTAGCTCACCAAATCAATCATTCAGCAAATATTTGTGAAGCCCCTACAATCTTCCAACTACTATTCTATGTGTTGGGAACACAGCAGTGTAAAAAACAGACAATAATCCCTACTCTCAAGGAATTTATCTCAGAACGGTTGAGTGGTGGTTTTCATAATATTTTCAAAACTACATTTTATCCAGCTTTCTTTGTCTTCAGTGGGTTGATCCAGGTACCTAGCCTGACATGTTAACAAAACCAGAATCTCTCTCTTTCAGTTAAGCCTTGAAGGGAGTGAGTTGGTGACAGTTTTCAGTTTTATTTTTTTAGGTGCATTGGATTTAGTGCCTTGAAAGGAACACATGACTGAGAAATGGGAAGATTAGGTGTTAGTCCCATTCCACATCTTAGCAAGTTCATATATCTTCCTTAACTTTTAAATAGTTACATTTATCCTTCTTAAATTAAAAAAAATAAGTTATTTAACCTTATGTTAAATGGATTGATCATCTCCTCATCACAGGATTGAGGGCACTAATTATAAATGTAAGTAAAGACACATTGTGAAGATTACTCTTCAAATACCAATATTCTCATTGTTTTTGAACTAGAGAAATTTTCCTGCGGGAGTTGAGTATCATGTCCAAAATCACACTGCAATAATTTATTATTCAAATCAAATCAGTATCCACTGAATAGGAACTTAAGTATGAAAAATATCTTTTTAGTAAAAATGACCTCACTTTCAATATAGGCTTTTAATTTTTGCAACATTTAGCAAAAAATTATTTTCCTGAATTCACAGAAGCATCCTACCCATTAAATGAGCTGTAAGCAATATCATTGAGGTCACTCTGAAGAGCTATTGTAAAGCCATGTCCGGTGCATTCATGAGAGCTGGAGAAGGAAGCTGGGATATGCAAGAGGCGTAGGAGGCCCAACCTCTCCTTAAACGTTCTATTTTCTAATGCCCACAGCCCCTTAAAAGAACTATCTCCTCTGGGTCTACTTTACCCTCCTGATAGTAGTGAATACCCACACTGGGGCTGCTGAAAGGCAGGCAACTATCTTTGTGGCCTCTTCTGTGTTTCCACAATTAGGAAATGCTGACTGAGGAGTGTTTCTCTCTCAGGGGCCTCAAGCACCTCTGGGTCATTTAGCTGTGTAAGTCAGGAAAGTCCAGATAATTTCCCAAGTGTCTTCCAGGTAGCTGAATCAGCTGCCACACAGGACTAGGCAGAAGCCTGCAAGGTCTTAGTATTAGCTAATTATTTTCATTCTCTGTGTCCCTTGATGGGATTCGGAATGCACCTTGTGCCACTGGCCCCATGCTCAAGTTGCTCAAGAAAAGCAACATGGAATGAAGGAATTCACCATCTTTGCCAGACGAAGTGTTTATTTATAAATAGAAGGATTCTTCTAACAAAGGGAGGCAGATGTTCACTATCCTGATTCATTTCAAATGTGCTCAGACTAATTCAACAAGCTTCACACAGGGGATCAGAGGGCAAGCCCTGTTTTCCTGACATCCTTCAGGGTCACATTAAACCCATGTTGTGTTTTCTGAGAGATTAGAAACAGACTGCAAAGTGGACCCAACAGATTTTGAGAGACAACTTTTCTGCACTAATATAAAACCCCTCAGTATTTTTTTCATGTGTATGATGTAGGAGTTGTTATTCATGCTAACTACCCCTTTATTCAAAATCTCAGACATGCAGGGAGGCTTAGATGCCAATCATTTTACACACTCTTTATTCTCTGTTTATTCATCATCAAGGGCCAAGCAACTTCAGTGTGAGTAAGACTCAAGGGATGTTAAGAGAAACATTCTTAATTTCATAACAATAAAAATATATGTTTTTCAAACTGAAAAGACAGCACTATATGAGTAAGACTCCCTTGAGTCCAAGGAGTGATGTTTAACTTTGTTTGAGAAGTTTATTCTTGCCTCAAGTAAAATGAAACTAGTAAATATCAAGTCCCAATGCAGATTGACTGATTAACAAATTGCTTTAATTGCTTTAAACAGAGAGGCCAAATATTTTGACTTAACCATTTTTCACTGAAGTCTTTCACTAAACCTGACCACAGCTGTCCTTGAGGCCAGATGTTAGCTGTAAAAATCAGTGCATTTAATATACCGTGCAACCTCTCTGCCTTTTTAGATGGGCTGAAGCCCACAGCGTCTGTGTGTATTAGCAGTACATGGCTTCGGTCGCTGTGTTGAGATGCCTATTTTCCTCATGTGGTTTGGCGGTAGCTCAGATTTCCTCTAAGCTTGTGCACAATCACTTCATTTAGAAGCTATCTGCTTCTATTGAGGTAAAGGAACCTCACAATTGCACTTGGTACTGCCTGTTCCTGAAAGTATTTGGACAAAGTCAAATACCTTCCCCTTTTATCATTGTTAAGCTGCCCAAGCCCAGTTAATTGTGGCCTCACCAAATGCATTTTCCTAGAAGGTTGCACGATCTGGCCTGGCACTCCTCTCAGGGGAATGAGTAGTTTGCAGAGTTTCCAGGGTTGTCCGGGGCCCTCTGCTCCCCACCTGAAGCACTGCATTTTCTGCTTTGTTAATTAGAAGCTTAGGACTGTGCAAATGCCTGTCTGTAACTCCTCACCGCAAATTTGCAAAACCTGGGGAATAGCGATGCAATGGAAAGAGCATGGGTTTCAGAACTGGAAAGACCTGGGCTTAAATCAAGCAACACCATTGAATTTCCTGAATACCCATTGATTCCAGTCTAAGCTCTACTTTTGACTTAAGGCAGTACAGTAATTTCCAAGCCAGACTGAAGACTGCTTCAGGGTCTGCAAATGTTTGAGTGACTTCTTAAAAACCATAATTAAAACTTTTTAAAAATAGTAATTAGAAAGCACATACACTCAAGTGTGTTAGGTACTAAAATTCGTTGTTCCCTAAATAGCCTCTTTGTTCTTACTGATTACAAGTATGAAATTATAAATTAAACTTTTATTCATAAAAGCCTATTTTAATCTGTATTGTAAGATGGAATTACAGTTGTGGTTTCATGTGGAAAAAAAAAAGGCCCCACTGTTAAAAATGTTTGAAAACCACTGCTTAAGAATGTGATTCCAACTCTTCCAAAATGTTCTTTCCCTGAGATATTCAGTGTTTCCTATCAACCCATGAAATGCTGCAGTTTGAAGGTGCTTAACTTTCAGATCTCTCTGTCATCATTTCTTGTAAGGTTGTCTCAGCTACTTGGGAGGCCGAGGCAGGAGGATTGCTTGAGCCTTGGAATTTCAGGCTATAGTACACTATGATTGTGCCTGTGAAGAGCCACTGCACTCCAGCCTGCCTGGGTAACATAGTGGCACCCCATCCCTTATTTTTAAAAATGGTTTGAAAAATGACATGTATTTTTAAAGAGTGCCATGACAGGGATGCAGGGCGGGTTTGATGACACAGATCCTCTATGTTGGCTAAAAGATAGGGTTAAACCTAGGCAAAAGTAGTTCCACTCAGCGAGCGTTCCATTAGAAGAGATTTAACACACAGTGTTGTCACTCTCAGGCAAAGTGGGGCAGAGGGAGCAATATCGGCAAAGGAATAAGACAGTAATGCCTGTGAAAGTTGGAGGTCTTTCAATATGACAGGAGCATGAAAAAGAGAGGCTGATGAATACACATAGAAGATTAGGCCCAGAGCAAATGGTGCAGATTTTGTATATTCTGCAAACCTATTTGGAATTTACCCAGCAAGAAACATTGGAAGTCTTTTAAAAAGCAGAGACATTTGAAAACTTCTGCATGGATCTTCTGTATTTTCCCAGGGGCAGTCTGACTCTTCCCCTTTTTAGCTCATATGATTAAATCATAAACTTCTTTTTGGGATCATATAGGTCAAATAGAGCTGTTTAGGTTTTGTATAGTCTTTGCCATTTACTAGTGTGACTTTAGCCAAGTTCTTAAATATTTGAATCAAGTCTGGTACCATATTCTGTAAAGTAGATTTTAGTTGCCTATAAGAGAAAACCTCATTTACACAGGCTCTTTCTTCCAAAAATACTCTTTTGACTTCTTTTCACCCAGGAAGTTCTCTTTTCTTAGCACAGATGTCACCTCCCTGGGGACACCACCTTTGGATACTCAGACTGAATCAGGGCCCTCAAGATACCTTCCAACAACACCCTGCACTAGTCTACAGAGTCACCACACATGGAATGATTCGTAATTATTTACTTCTTTGTTAAAAAAGTTATGAACAATGCTGTATGCTCAGGGTTCTTACATACTAGATAAAGTCTGTCAATGGCCTTTTAAAAATCACTAAATAAAATAAAATGATATGGCAATGGAGAAACCTGAGGTTAGCTTGATTTTTTTTCTTTGTATTTGATTTTTATGCTTACATGGCTGAGCAACTAATTTTTAGAGCTTTATTGAGGTATAATTCACACACAATGAATTGCACATATTATAGTATACAATCTGATGTTTTAAAATATATGTGTGTGTATATATACATTCCCATGAAATAGTCTCCACCATGAAGATAATTAGCACACCCACCACTCCCAAATGTGATCTTGTGCTTTTTTTTTTTTTGAGATGGAGTCTCGCTCTGTCACCCAGGCTGGAGTGTGGTGGCGCGATCTCAGCTCACTGCAACCTCCACCTCCTGAGTTCAAGCGATTCTTTTGCCTCAGCCTCCCTAGTAGCTGAAATTACAGGTGTGCACCACCATGCCCTGCTAATTTTTTATATTTTAGTAGAGATAGGATGTTGCCAAGTTGGCCAGGCTGGTCTCAAACTCCTGACCTCTGGAGATCTGCCTGTTTCTCCCTCTCAAAGTGCTGGGATTACAGGCATGACCCAGCATGCCCAGCCCTTGTGTCTCTTTGTAATCGTTTTGTCCTCCCCACCCCAACTCTCTCATTCCCCGCTCTTCAGTAAACCACTGATCTGCTTTTATTCACTGCCTGTTAGCTTTTATTTTCTAGAGCTACATGTAAATGAAACCGCACAGTATATACTCTTTTTGGGGAGGGTTCGGGGTTTGGTTTCTTTCGCTAAGCACAATTATTTTGAGATGCACTCATATTTTTGCATAAAGGAATATTTATATTGCTGAGTAGTATCCCATTGTATGAATATACCAAGATTTTTTTATTCATTCACCTGTCGATAGCATTTGCATTGTTTCTAGTTTTTTGCAAATACTAATAAAGCTGCTATGAACATTTGTGTGTACATATTAATAAATTCAAATTTAATAAGAATTTTTGCCCTTTGAAATACATTGTTTAGAGAATGAAAATACAAAACCATGCATTGGAAGAAAGTATTTGCAAACCACATATCTGATAAAGATCTTCAACACTCAATAATAAAAAACAAAAACCCAACTGAAAAAATAGGCAAAAGATTTGATCAGACATGTTTCAAGGGATTTTGGATCTTGCTTCTAAACTTTGTCAGGCTGGACTGAGCAGCACTGGGTCTAGAGCTAATTCTTTCCTACAACAAAAGTATCTTGCTACTTTACTCCATGTCCCATGAGTGATGAGGTTTCCCAATCTGGCTCTTGGGAACAGGAACAGTTTCTGACTTTGCGTGAACCTCAGAAGTTATTTTCTCTAATTATTTCAGGTGGTTCTCTCCCTGGCCTCAGGTAGCTTCCTTACAAGCACATGTTGATCTTTACTCAGCTGAAGACTGAAGGGACCCTCTGCAAATCTTCATATCTTACTGTCTGTTCAGCTCTCTCTTCTTCAGTCCTTTGCCCTGAGCCTTCATGGACTCCCATCTCCATGAACTCAACTCTGAGAAACCACTGGGTTCTGTCTGGGGTCCCCCCACCTGCATTATGGCCTGGAAACTCTCCCCAGGCAAAAATATGTGGCAACAGCAGAACTCACCTCACTTCTTACTAGTGTCTCAGGGATCCTTATGGTTTGTTGTCTGATATTTAATGTCTTAAAATCCTTAGTTTCATACAGTTGCCCAATTTTCTAATTTCATGGGAGAGTAAACCCAGTCCCTGTTACTCCACGTTGGCCAGAGTGAAATTCTCTGAATGCTGAAACAGGTACCTAACAGTTATTGAACACACTTATTGATAGTTGTTTAATCTGCATGACAATCCTATCAGTGGTGTATTATTTCTGCCCCCAGAGAGGTAACAGAGATTGCCTGGGAGGACACAGATGGTAACTGGAAAGACTGTGATTTGAACTTGGGCAGTACTACACAGCTTATTTTTTGAAATGTAATATCTTAGTAAGCATTTCTCTCATACCCAAATTTTATATATGTATGTATGTGTAAATATGTATAAATATAATATATATATATCTGTTTTTAAATTTTATTTATTATTATACTTTAAGTTTTAGGGTACATGTACACAATGTGCAGGTTAGTTACATATGTATACATGTGCCATGCTGGTGCGCTGCACCCACTAACTCGTAATTTAGCACTAGGTATATCTCCTAATGCTATCCCTCCCCCCTCCCCCCACCCCACAACAGTCCCCAGAGTGTGATGTTCCCCTTCCTGTGTCCATGTGTTCTCATTGTTCAATTCCCACCTATGAGTGAGAATATGCGGTGTTTGGTTTTTTGTTCTTGCAGTAGTTTACTGAGAATGATGATTCCCAATTTCATCCATGTCCCTACAAAGGACATGAACTCATCATTTTTTATGGCTGCATAGTATTCCATGGCGTATATGTGCCACATTTTCTTAATCCAGTCTATCATTGTTGGACGTTTGGGTTGGTTCCAAGTCTTTGCTATTGTGAATAGTGCCGCAATAAACATACGTGTGCAAACTATACTACAAGGCTACAGTAACCAAAACAGCATGGTACTGGTACCAAAACAAAGATACAGATCAATGGAACAGAACAGAGCCCTCAGAAATAATGCCGCGTATCTACAACAATCTGATCTTTGACAAACCTGAGAAAAACAAGCAATGGGGAAAGGATTCCCTATTTAATACATGGTGCTGGGAAAACTGGCTAACCATATGTAGAAAGCTGAAACTGGATCCCTTCCTTACACCTTATACAAAAATCAATGCAAGATGGATTAAAGACTTAAACGTTAGACCTAAAACCATAAAAACCCTAGAAGAAAACCTAGGCATTACCATTCAGGACATAGGCATGGGCAAGGACTTCATGTCTAAAACACCAAAAGCAATGGCAACAAAAGCCAAAATTGACAAATGGGATCTAATTAAACTCAAGAGCTTCTGCATAGCAAAACAAACTACCATCAGAGTGAACAGGCAACCTACAAAATGGGAGAAAATTTTCACAACCTACTCATGTGACAAAGGGCTAATATCCAGAATATACAATGAACTCAAACAAATTTACAAGAAAAAAACAAACAACCCCATCAAAAAGTGGGCAAAGGACATGAACAGACACTTCTCAAAAGAAGACACTTATGCAGCCAAAAAACACATGAAAAAATGCTCACCATCACTGGCCATCAGAGAAATGCAAATCAAAACCACAATGAGATACCATCCCACACCAGTTAGAATGGCAATCATTAAAAAGTCAGGAAACAACTGGTGCTGGAGAGGACGTGGAGAAATAGGAACACTTTTACACTGTTGGTGGGACTGTAAACTAGTTCAACCATTGTGGAAGTCAGTGTGGCGATTCCTCAGGGATCTAGAACTAGAAATACCATTTGATGCAGCCATCCCATTACTGGGTATATACCCAAAGGACTATAAATCATGCTGCTATACAGACACATGCACATGTATGTTTATATATCTGTTTTTGAAACAGAGTGTAATTTATTCCATGGATATCTTTCTCTTACAATTTTGAATATGCCTTCAAAAATCCATTTTTTAAATTTTTATTCAGGCACATCATTTGTATGTTGGATTATCTTTGAAACATATTTATCAATGGGGGAATGACTCAATGCTGTATGCTCTTACTAGGGTATAGTAGTCACGATTAAATGATGTTGTGTTATTATGTTGCCATTATCGAGATATTTAATGAAGAAAACACAGATATCAATAACTGAGTTGAAAAGTGATTCAGAACAATTGGATACCATGTGAAGAACTAGGACTGTCTTAACTAATTTATTGTATTTATAGTCTCCTTTTTTGTGTGCACCAAAATGTTACATGTACAAAATAATCTATGTTTAAGATTAAATAAGCTCCTTTGGTAAATATAAAAATTTTAAGAAATAAAACAGCATTACATTATAGTGTAATTGTAGCACTTTTCCTTTTTCAGTGGTACATAGAATAATAGCATGACTTACAATTGATGGCACCTTTGATTTAATGAAATATGGCATAATTTATTTAAATGTTTTAATTTTTTATGTTTATCCTCTGCACTAATGCTTATGCCTTATTTTAATAATTAAATTTCAGGCATAGTGTTCTGTTTATTATAGTTTCTGACATATGTGTTCTTAATATTGTTGTTTGGTTCCCTATTTTATTTCTTTAACACCGTGTGTTTGTCCATTATCACATTGGTATAAAGAACTACCTGATATTAGGTAACTTATAAAGAAAATAAGTTTAAGTGACTCACAGTTCCATAGGCTGTATAGGAGGCATGGCTGGAGAGGCCATGGCAGAAGGTGAAAGGGAAGCCAGCACATCTTCACATGGCAACAGGAGAGAGAGAGTGTGAAGGGGGAAGTGCCACACACTTTCAGATCTCTTGAGAAGTCAGTCAATATCACAGTAACAGCAAGGGGTAAATCCACCCCCATGATTAAATCACCACCCACCAGGTTCCCACCAAAACACTGGGAATTACAATTCAACATGAGATTTGGGTGGGAATACAGAGTCAAACCATACCACATTGCAACCTCATTTTTTCCCCCTAATTCATTCCATTGGTATTACTATTCTTTTTTTAAGGCTTTCTTTGAAAATGAGTTTTTATTAAGTACTATGGTTGTGAGGGAATTATTTTCTTTTCGTTAGACTGGTTTGTTGCCTATAGAATTAATTTTCCAAAAGAACTTTCTCACTTTATCTTTTCTATTTAAACTCCAATAATTTGCCCCATAATTTTCTGTTCCCTACTTCGGTAGTGCCCTGCCCTGTCCTGCTCTGCAGTTCGGCTTGTCGCATCCCCATCAATCTCTCAATGTCTATCTCAAAAACTCTTTATTTAATATGATTTTCATAATTTCATAAGATTAATAAGACCTCTCCCCCTTTCAAACTTCAAAAGATGCTATGAGGATAGCATCTTTTCCATATCTTGTAGATTCTATAGGTTCTCCTTTGAAGTTTAATTATTTATGTAATTGTGTAATAGGTTTGTTTGTTTTATTTTTTAGCACATCTTCGTATTCCCCCAATTAAAGCAAAGAGACTTGTACATAATAGATACTTCATAAATACTGGCAGAATTGAATTGAGTTGATATATCTAGGTTATGAAAAACTCTGTTATATGAACAATTAATTTTCTGGGTTTTCTGTTGCTTTGTTTTGTTTTTGGAACAGGATCTCACTCTGTCACCCAGGCTGGAGTTCAGTCGTGCAATCATGGCTCACTGCATCATCAGTCTCCTGGGTCTAAGTGATCCTCCTCACTTCAGCCTCCGGAGTACCTGGGACCATAGATGCGCACCACCGCACTCAGCTAATTCTTAATTTTTTTTTGTACAGACAGGGACTTGCCATGTTGCCCATGCTCAATTAATTTCCTGACGTGATTATAAAAATTATTGAGGAGTTATTAATATATCTTTAGATGGTGGTTCTCTGCCTTTAGGGCCTATCAGAATTATGCTTGTAAGTTTTCTTTGTTTTTGTTTTGTTTTAATAGCAATTCTTGGTTCAAGCCAAATCTACTAAAACTATAATTGCTGAGAATGGGGCCCAGGAAATTGTTTGTAAAAGCTCTACAGAGTATTATGATGCTTGTGGAAGTTTAAAAATGCTGGTTTTAGGAAGTAATATGATAATTTTCTTCTGAGCTCTATGCAGATTTTGGAACATTTCTTAGTTATCCTAATAACTGGACATGTGTCTTGATTAAGCAAAATGGTGAATGTGCTAGAATAGCCAAAATCTTTTTTCTCATGAAGGGAAAATATAGCACAAATTAAATATGGGGTTTACTTTAAGCCATTTCTTCACATATTCAATATAAGATTTTATGTAGAAATAATCTAGCCCTGACAATATTCTTCTTCCTTGAATATGATCATTATTTGTCCTGCCCCACCCCAGTAGCATAAGCTGCTATAAAAGGATATACATTCTCACAACTAAGAGTAACTCATTTTTTTTTGGCAGTGTCAGCTTAATTTTGTGTAAATAGTCTGGAAACATGATTTTCATCACAGCAAGCAAAACTTGTATAGACATGTTTGTAAGAGGATATTTATACACCACCCCAGGTAAGTCGTTAATCAGATAATGTGCACAGTTTCCTACGTACTGAATAACCCAGTGTTAATCATCCCGAAGCATTTGTGTATTTATTAATAATTTATGTGATTAAGTTAGTGTCTATAGAGATTCCAGAGTAGCTTGTAGGGTCTCCGTCCTCCAGAAATTTAGAATCGCAGATGAGTGAAAGAATGTGGATATGACTGAATTTGTTTAAATGACAGAACCGATAGAATAAATCTCTTACCCCTTTGGCTATAAATAGGCATGTCTTTGTGGATCCAACACTACTAATGAATTTGCATAAACTGTGGGGCAGAAAAGTAATGAATCTTCTATAAAGATACAGACACTTGAAATGCCAAGTTTTGGAGAACCAGAATTACAGCATCTGAGTTTTGGGAAAGATAATAAGCCTGGATTTAAGCTATGCATATCTTCTGTTATGCCATCAGGTACCTGACCATTCTGACATAAATTTGTGGCTTACCTATGAGGTGTCTACAGCTGACCAACATTTACATAGATAGAGAATGCATTTTGTGTTAGTTGAGTCATAAGAACATGAGGCTTATGATCCTCCATTTAGTTACTTTGAGCTCCCCAAACACACTCTTTTTGGCATCAGTCTTGGGGAGGTGTTTTTGTGTGTTTGCTAAGCAGGATGTAAGGTTCTAAAGGACAAAAATTTTCTTTGTGCCTGTTGTGCCTAGAATTGTGCTAGAGATATAGTAGCTGTTCAATGAATGTTTGTTGATTTAATATTTATTATTCAATTGGAAAAATCAATGCAATACTTTCAATTTAAAACTTATGGTTTTATTTTAATAACCTAGCTCCTTCTTATAAAAGTAAATAGATTTACTATAGAAAATTGGGAAAAATTTTAAAACCTTCAGAAGAAAATAGAAATTTTTGTAGTAATATTAACTAGAGAAAATCATCATAAATATTTTAACATAAGCAGTTCATCTGTGAGTGTTTTTATAAATATGATTTAGTGCATACGCATGTGGGGGCGATGTGGGTGTCCACATAGAAAATAAGTGGAATTGTGTACATTGTTTTGACTTGATATATCATGAGCATTTTCTCATATAATTAAATGCTTTGAAACTATAATTGTTTAGTGGCTACATAATTTTCAATCAAACGGATGTACCAAAGTTTGTTGGGCGTGTACCATATTTGAAGTTATTAAGGTTGCTTTTGTTTAGTTATTTTTGGTAAAAATAAATAATACAATCATGAATGTCCTTATGTGTTAGACTTCTAACATCACTAATTATTCCCTTAGGATAATTCCTCTCTGAAATGGCTATAAAAATTTGTATATAAACTAAAGATTTTCAAGGATGTCTCTTTTATTTCATTCTTGACAACAGTGATAATCATG
This sequence comes from Pan paniscus, assembly GCF_029289425.2. Lineage (NCBI taxonomy): Eukaryota > Metazoa > Chordata > Mammalia > Primates > Hominidae > Pan > Pan paniscus. Next base: position 45,835,246 of record NC_073255.2, read on the forward strand.
CTTTTAAGTTTCTTTCTAACTATGTAAAATATAACATTAACTGCATATTTGAACTTAATTTATTAGTTGTGCATAGCAATATATTTTCATAAGTGGATGTTTAATTAAATAATTACAAGTATATGTGACATATTATTTGCTGTCTTTTTCTTAGTGGTTTGTAAAAGCTCTGTATATATTACAGATAGGAAGCATTTATGTACTGCATACATGTTTCCCTTTAAATTGCTATTTCACTTTAAATTTTACATTACTTTTTGATATACAGAATATTTACATTTTTGTACATGTCAAAATGTTAATTTATGATTTCTTGTACCATCTTTGTTCCTAGGATGCTCTTTCTCAACTGACATCACCTGCATTTAGTCCATTTCAGTTCTTCCATGGCTTTATGTTTTCAGTAGGTTACATTTTAAAATTCATCTGTAATTTATTGCAATATAAGGTATGAGACAAATTGAATTTTATTTCCTGATAATATCTTATGATAATTTATTCAAGAATTGTTCCTATCCTCAATTATTTTGTATACAAATTCAGTTACTATTAAATTATGCTCCTGATTCCTTCTGTTTAATTAAAATACCTTCCTTTTCACATTTGTACAAGTGTTAAAATTAAATAACGTCTTATATGTAATAAAGTAAGTCTCTATTCTTTCTAAAATGTCAAGACAATTCTCATCAGCTTTAAAATTGTAAGTAACCTTTAGAATCCTAGTGACAAATACAAAAAGAAGGAAGATGATATTCTATTGAAATTAAATAATTTGCCTAAATTAAAAAAGTAATGTGGGATGAATTAATATGTTTCTAATATTGAGTTCTCCAACTCATTATCCATACACAGCACGACATTCTGTTTACATAAATACACGTCCCTTTTTTCATCTTTTTCTAGGTCCCTCATCAAAGCTGTAACATTTTCTTCAAATAGAACAAGTGTATTTCATATTAGCATCTATCTTAATATTTTTCTTGGGATTTTTTTTTAAAAGTTGTTGGAAATATGGGTTTTAATTTTTTGGTTATTGTGAAGAATGCTTCTATAAACATTCATGTACAAGTTTTTGTGAAGACACATGTTCTCATTTATCTCGGGTAGATACATAGAAGTAGAATTGCTGGATTGTGTGGGAACTCTATATTTAACCATTGAATCACTTCCAGACTATCTCCAGCTACACATTTTGCATTCCCACCAGCAGTGTATGAGAGTTCAAATTATGTATTTGTGATTTTGCTATTCTTCTCTGGAAGTCTCTATTTTAAAATAATCATTAAAGAAGGAAAAGCAAAAGTATCCAACTAGAAAATTTATTTTAATTAGGAGTCACTTTGAGGCCAATTTGACCTGTTTCCTAATTAGCTGAAAAAAGTTTCACAGGTAGTCTTTACCTTTGATCCATTAGGTAAACTTGAAACATTCTAAATGAATTTTAATACGACTTGAATAAAAACATTTCATCTCTAGCTTTTGAGGGAGAGGTCAAGCAACATAAGGAAGAAATACAGAAAGAGAGAATATTCTACTCAAATTAGAGAAACAAAAAAAATAAAAAGTAGGACTGAAGTTCCAGCTAGCCTAAGAGCTTTCACAAAATGATCTGTCTTTCTTTTTCTCTCCCACTATCCTGGCCCTTCCCTCTGCTCCACCACTAATGAGGCTTCAGTCTAGGCAAATTCATTGTGATGCATATGGTTCTCCTTCATACAGACTCTACCTGCAAATCTTGGTGTATTCATTTTCTACGATGCTGTAGCAAATTACTACAAATTTACTGGCTTAAAACAAAATGAATTAATTATTTTATAGTTCTGGTGTTAGGAAGTCCAAAACGGGTGTTAAGAGGCTAAAATCAAGGGTTATGTTTCTTCTGGAAGCTTCAGGAGAGAACATTCTTTGCTTTTTCCATCTCCTTTAGGCAGCCTGCATTCCTTGGCTCTGGCCATGGCTACACCACTCCAGCTTTGCTTCTGTCATCACATCCCCCTCTCTAACTCTCCTGCCTTCCTCTTTCCGTTATAAGGCACCTTGTGATTACACTGGGCCCATCTGGATATTCCAGGATAATGTTCTCAAGAACCTTAACTTAATCATACCTGCAGAGTGCCTTTTGTCATGTAAGGTAACATATTCACAAGTTGCCAAGAGTAAGATGAAGACATCTTGGGCAAGGGAGGGTGGCGGTTGGTGGCACATCACTCTGCCTACCACACTTGTTGTCTGTCATGTGTAACTTATCCTGCAGTATTTTTACAAACAGGGTTACTATGATAAAAAAAAATTCTGACTTCTGCATTGATTTTATATATATATGAAATAATTTATGGGATACATTTTGAATATGGAAATTTATTCATCTGCTTACCACAGTGTAAACAGTATCAAGAAAATTCAAGCAATCAAATATCTTCAGCATAAAAAACAATCTGACATCACACTTATGAGTACAGACAACATTTTATTTTGGGCCAAGACAATACAAAAGCTATCCTGACACTTGTGAAACCAGTAGATTTCTCCAGACACTCCAGAATTATCCGACTGGTTCTCTGGACTTTCTCATGAATGCCTCAGGGCTTTTAATTAGCTCTAAAAGCTGACTTCATCAGCTCCTAAAATTAGGGCTTTTCCTCTTATTAATAGGGCCCATACTTTGCCTCACTATTCAGTGTTCTGTTAAATTTGTGTCAAAATTTAACAAGAGCACTAATGTTTTTATTATGCAGGGTAAGAGCCCCAGACCTGGCACTCAGCAATATCTATAGGCCACTACAAGACAGTTTCATTTCCTCAATCTTGATTGAGATACTCCTCCATTATCTGTGTCCTTTGTCAGCAGGAAGCAACCAGAGTGGTCACTGTCTGATTCCCTCCTGCCTCAAGATTGAGGAAATGAACAAGTCAAGAGGGGACTGAAACCACCCTCATGGGGCTAGCTAGACTTACACACTAGGCTATAGGCAGAATTATAGTTAGGCATTGACCAGGGTGCACTGGTGCACTTCGACTGACTTTTCTGCAGCTGCTACCTGAGAGTCATGTAGCACAGTGACCACCTGCTCCTCCACTGTTTCTATAGATAGAATCTCTGATGATAGACCATTTTACCCAAGAATTGTGTAAGGTATTTTCCAGATCCTGAATTCCAGAAGGATAGCTAATGCCAACTGGTCTGAAGCCCCTCCCCAAGGAACCTACTCAGCACAGAAATGTAGTTTCTTCATCTCCCTGTCCCATGACTTCACCCCTCACTTCTTGACCAATCAGTGGCCACCACCCTTTAGCCCATCATCTGTTCAGATCCCTTAAAAACTCTGTCCCAAAACCTCTTGAGAGGCAGATTTGAGGTTTCCTCCCATCTTCTCATTTTGCCAACCTACAGTTATTATATTCATTCTCTGCTGCAACTCCCGCTGTTTCAGTGTACTGGCTCATTACTGTGCAATGAGCAATGAAACCTGGTGGTCATATAGCATTTCATTGGTAGGAGCATGGGAAACAGCTCAAAATCTTAGATATAAAATGGGACATTTATTATGTTTAGCAGAAGGGTTCTGAAGTATATGGATTAGTTATTGTTTCACATAATAATTTAGGGACTTCTTGTGAATGATAATCTGCTAGTGGTTCTACTCTTCCATTTTACAGTATCAGAAGATACATTTCAGGTTATTAGCAGCTCCTCTGATCAGTCTTTACCCGTCCTTTGTAATACAGACCGTGAGTCCCATCTTAAGAATACAGGACCTCCTACTGACCACATCTTATAGTGGGCCTCTTTGGAAAATGTAGCCACCTCCTCCTTTTTCACTTCCATTCAACCTGGTCCTGTGTAAATAGCTTACCATCATATCCAAAGAGATCTTTTAAATAAAGATGCCATTTTTCTTTGGATATAATGGTACAATAAGATCATCTAGTTGAATGATATTTTCTAAAAGTCCTTTATGTCCTGAGGCTAATTGTAAATCCAGAAAATCTTGATGCTGAATCGGTTGGTATGGTAGTTCTTAATGGTTAGCAAAGAAAAAAAACTGTAATTTCAGTTAGAGTTAAAATTCATCAAAGGCTTTAGACTGAACGTCACCTGACCAGGTTCAACACAGAGCATAATAGCTTTATATTGTGATAAAAGAGAGAAAATATTCTCAGAGCAGACTACAATGTAGGCATATCAGGCTATACTATGAGGATAAAATATTCATAATATCACTTCATAATGATAATAGGACTAGGGCCACCAAAAATTGAGGCACATTTGAGATGTTTCCTTCATTACCAAAGTTTAGCTATAAAAATTACCTTGTCCTTGAGGTTCTGGTTCCTGGCTAGATGGCATAAACACACTCTATCCTATGACTCTCTCTCATTGAATGCAACAATAAGCTCTAGAGAGAATGCAGGAAGCAGCTAACTAAGTACTCCAAAAGTCAATGATAGCCAGCAGCTTAACAAAAGAGAACACAATTTGATATAATACAACACTGGCGGTGAGTTTCTCATTGTTCCCCACTACAGAATCAACCTGCCTGGACTCAAAAGCAGACAAAACCCAGAAGTAAACAGCAGATAGAGATGGAAAAAGCTCCAGAAGAATTTCTCTCCTACAGATTTAAGAGGAGAAAATGAGACTCCTAAGTGTCGTAAAGAATGTGTGTAGGTGGGATATCCTCTTTTTTTTCTGTTCTTTCCCATCCAGCCCCAAGACAATAATATGATGGCATGGTAGAGGTGAAGATAATGGGAGCAGTGGCTCTAGGGACCCCTCTATGTGAAGAGAATATATTCTGGCCAGGGGAGATGTACTCACAAAAGTGACTTTATTATTAAAGTGCTGAAAAAAGGAGAGCAATTCCTAGTGGTGTTTTTTTCTCTGACCTTATGCTTCTTGGCACTGATATAGATGTAGACATGGGAATTGTGAAGCAGAACAGAAAATACAAAGCTTGATTTTCTGACTATAGTATTAAAAAAGGGAGAGTGGAGCCTGGAATCACGAAGAAAACATCAGACAGATTGCAAAAAAAAAAAAAAAGGGAGAATGAGAGATCAGTTGCATCATATTGTTTATGAACTCCTAGGCTCATCTGAGAGCTGTTCATGAGTGTATCTAGTCTTGACAGTGTATTAACATCTTTGAGAACTTCATTAAAGTATAGGCCACCGGCCAGGCCTCAGATTGGCCACTGGGGCTATGCATATGGAACAGACCTAAGTAGCTCTGAAAGTAATAGAGAAATGAGTAGATATTGGAACTATAGCTGGAAGAGAGTGGGTCAGAAGTTGTAGACTGACCAGCCAAGAGCCAAATCACAAATGAACTCTCTTTCACAATTGCCACAAAGAGAATAAAATATCTAGGAATACAGCTAACAAGGGAAATGAAGGACCACCATAAGGAGAACTACAAATCACTGCCCAAAGAAATCAGAGAGGACACAAACAAATTGAAAAACATTCAATGCTCCTAAATAGGAAAAATCAATATCATGAAAATGGCCATACTGCTCAAAACAATTTATAGATTCAATGCTATTCCCATTAAACTACCATTGACATTATTCATGGAACTAGAAAAATATATTTTAAAATTCATATGGAACCAAAAAAAAAGAGCTTGTATAGACAATGCAATCCTAAGCAAAAAGAACAAAGCTGAAGGCATCACACTACCAAACTTCAAACTATACTACAAGGCTACTGTAACCAAAACAGCACAGCACTGGTACAAGAACAGATACATGGACCAATGGAACAGATTAGAGAACCCAGAAATAAGACCACACATCTACAACTATCTGATCTTTGACAGATCTGACAAAAATAAGCAATGGTGAAAGGATTCCCTATTTAATCAATGATGCTGGGAGAACTGGTTAGCCATATGCAGAAAATTGAAATTGGACCCCTTCCTTACACCATATACAAAAATCAACTAAAGATGGATTAAAGACTTAAATGTAAAACCCAAAACTATAAACGCCCTGGAAGACAACCTAGGTAATGCCATTCAGGGCATGGGCAAGGATTTCATGATGAAAGCACCAAAAGTAATTGCAACAAAAGAAAAAATTGACAAATGGGATCTAATTAAACTAAAGAACTTCTGCACAGAAAAAGAAACTGTTATCAGAGTAAACAGATAACCTACCAAATGGGAGAAAATTTTTGAAACTATGCATCTGACAAAGGTCTAATATCCAGCATTTATAAGGAACTTAAACAAATTTACAAGATTAAAAAAGAAAACATTAGAAAGGTATGAGCAAAGGACATGAACAAACACTTCTCAAAAGTAAACATACAAGTGGCCAACAGGTATATCAAAAGAAGCTCATCATGACTGACCATTAGAGAAATTTAAATCAAAACCACAATGAGATACCATCTCATGCCAGTCAGAATGGTGATTATTAAAAAGTCAAGAAACAGCAGATTCTGGCAAGTTTGCAGAGAAACTGTTGGTGAGAGTGTAAATTAATTAAACCATTGTGGAAGACAGTGTGGCAATTCCTCAAAGATCTGGAAAAAGAAATATCATTTGACCCAGCAATCCCATTATTGGGTATATACCCAAAGGGATAAAATTATTCTCTTATAAAAATATACATACACATGTGTTCATTACAGCACTATTCACAACAGCAAAGGCATGGAATCAACCTAAATGTCCATCAATGATAGACTGGATAAAGAAAACGTGGTACATATACACCATGGAATACCATGCAGCCATAAAAAAGAATAAGATTATGTTCTTTGCAGGCACATGGATAGAGCTGGAGGCTATTATCCTTAGCAAACTAATGCAGGAAAAGAAAACCAAACACTGCTCATTCTCACTTGTAAGTGGAAGCTAAATGATGAGAACACATGGACACATAGAGAGGAACAATGCACATTGGGGCCTACCAGGGATTGGGGAGGTGGGAGGAGGGAGAGTTTCAGGGAAAATAACTGATGAGTACTAGGCTTAATACCTGGATGATGAAATAATCTGTACAGCAAACCCCTATGACACACGTTTACCTATGTAACAAACCTGCACATCCTGCATATGTACCACTGACCTTAAAAGTTAAAAAATAATTAATATGTGATTTTTGAAAATAAAAATTTATTTTAAATGTGAAAAAAAGATGTACACTGAAACTAACCAGATATCTTGCCTGTTAAAAAATGAAAGAAGAAAAACTCAACTGTCTCCTTAAGATTTAAACAAGATCCAGATTCTCATGATATAATATTCAAAATGTCCATGATACAATCCAGAATTTCCTCAGCTAGTGAAAGATTGATAAATCTCAACTCACAGTGGAAAAGGCAATCAAAAGTCGCCATTATGATTATGCTCCAGGGAGTAAGGCAGACCATCCTTGAAACAAACAGAAAAGTCAAAATTCTCAGCAAAGAAATAGATAACATAAAGAAGAACTAAATGGAAATTTCGGAACTAATAAAATGAACATAACTAATTCAGAGGATGGGGTCAATATTAGAATGAGAAGACAAACAAAAGAGTAAATTTGAAGAGAGAAATTATACAACCTTAATGACAGAGAAAAAAAGGATTGACAAAAATGAACAAAGACTAAGAGAACTCTGGAAAAAGCAAAAGACATTTACATCATCAGAGTTCCAGAAAAAGACTGTCACAGAAAACTTGTTTGAGAAACAATGGCTGAACATTTCCAAATTTGGCAAAAGACATTAACTTGCAGATTACAGAAGTACAGTGTCTTAGTCCATTTGTATGGCTGTAAAGGAACACCTGAGACTGAGCAGTTTGTAAAGAAAAGAAGTTTAATTGGCTCATGGTTCTTCAGGCTGTACCAGAAGCATGGCAGCAGCATCTGCCTCTGGTGAGAGCTTCAGGCCACTTCCACAAAAGGTGGAAGGTGAAGGGGAGCTGCCATGTGCAGACATCATATGGGGAGAGAGGAAGCAACAGAATCGAGGGGAGTTTCCAGGCTCTTTTTTTACAACACGCTCTTATGGGAACTAGTAGAGCAAGAACTCACTCATCACTGTGTAAATGGCACCAAGTCATTCACGAGGGATCCTCTCCCATGACCAAAACACCTCCCATCAGGCCCCACTTCCAACACTGGGGATCAAATTTCAGCATGACATTTGGAGGAGTCAAACAAACCAAGCCATAGTATACAGCAAACCTCCAAAAGGATAAACTCAAAGAAATCCATACCCAGAAACATTGTAATCTAACAGCTATAAATTTAGGAAATGAAAAATATTTGAAAGCAGCTAGAGGAAAACAATGCACTACCAAAGGGAAGCAATGACTGCTTATTTCTTATTGGAAATCATGGAGGTAAAAAGGTAGCATAAATACATCATTAAAGTGTTAAAGAAAAAGAACTATCAATTATGAATAGTATGCTCAGCAAAAATATTCTTTAGAAATAAACATGTAATAGGCCAGGCACAGTGGCTCATGCCTGTAATCCCAGCACTTTGGGAGATCAAGGCAGGTAGATCACCTGAGGTCAGGAGTTCGAGACCAGCCTGGCCAACATACTGAAACCCCGTCTCTACTAAAAATACAAAATTTAGCCAGGCTTGGTGGCGGGCACCTGTAATCTCAGTTATTCAGGAGGCTGAGGCAAGAGAATTGCTGGAATCTGGGAGGCGGAGGTTGCAGTGAGCTGAGATCATGCCATTGCACTCCAGCCTGGGTGACAACAACAGCAAGAAAACAACTCTGTCTCAAAAAAAAAATATGAAGATATTCTCAGATAAAGAAAAACTAAGGGTATAAGAGTATATCTCATTAGTAGAGCTGTTATGAAAGAAGTACTAAAGTAAGTTCTTCTGGCAGAAGGAAAATGATACCAGAAAGAAACTTACAGCAATGAAGGAAGAGTAAAAGAAATGCTACATATATATATGTGTGTGTGTGTGTAAATATAATAGACTATTTTTCTCTTATGTTCAAATTTATGCAGTTAAAAAAAATGGTATAGCATGGTCTGAAGAGGCTTTAAAGTATGTAGATGTAATATATGAGAACTACAACACAGGATAGTGGAGAATAAAGAGATCTATATGGCAGGAAGATTTCAACATTCCATGTGAAGTAGTAAAATATCAACCCTAAGTAGACTGTGAAAAGTTAAGTTTGTATATTATAATTTGCAATAAAACCACTTTAAAAACCTATTCAAAGAAATATCATCTAAATGGAACAGAAAAATTATAATGAAATGCTCAAAAATTCAAACAATTAAGGAGAAAAACAGGAATAAAAAGCAGAAGAAGCAAACAAACAATACAAAAAACAAAATGGAGTTGGTGGCGCCAAGATGGCTGAATAGGAACAGCTCCGGTCTACAGCTCCCAGCGTGAGTGATGCAGAAAATGGGTGACTTCTGCATTTCCATCTGAGGTACTGGGTTCATCTCAAAGGGGAGTGCCAGACAGTAGGTGCAGGACAGTGGCTGCAGCGCACCATGTGCGAGCCAAAGCAGGGCGAGGCATCGCCTCACTTGGGAAGCACAAGGGGTCAGGGAGTTCCCTTTCCTAGTCAAAGAAAGGGGTGACAGACAGCACCTGGAAAATCGGGTCACTCCCACCCTAATACTGCACTTTTCCAACAGGCTTAGAAAACAGCACACCAGGAGAGAATATCCCACACCTGGCTCGGAGGGTCCTACGCCCACGGAGTCTCGCTGATTGCTAGCACAGCAGTCTGAGATCAAACTGCAAGGTGGCAGTGAGGCTGGGGGAGGGGCGCCTACCATTGCCCAGGCTTGATTAGGTAAACAAAGCAGCCAGGAAGCTCGAACTGGGTGGAGCCCACCACAGCTCAAGGAAGCCTTCCTGCCTCTGTAGGCTCCACCTCTGGGGGCAGGGCACAGACAAACAAAAGACAGCAGTAACCTCTGCAGACTTAAATGTCCCTGTCTGACAGTTTTGAAGAGAGTAGTAGTTCTCCCAGCACACAGCTGGAGATCTGAGAAAAGGCAGACTGCCTCCTCAAGTGGGTCCCTGACCCCTGAGCAGCCTAATTGGGAGGCACCCCCCGGGTAGGGGCAGACTGACACCTCACACAGCCGGGTACTCCTCTGAGACAAAACTTCCAGAGGAAAGATCCGGCAGTAGCATTTGCAGTTCACCAATATCCGCTGTTCTACAGCCACCACTGTTCTACAGCCACCGCTGTTCTGCAGCCACCGCTGTTCTGCAGCCAGCGCTGTTCTGCAGCCACTGCTGTTCTGCAGCCACCACTGCTGATACCCAGGCAAACAGGGTCTGGAGTGGACCTCTAGCAAACTCCAACAGACCTGCAGCTGAGGGTTCTGTCTGTTAGACGGAAAACTAACAAGCAGAAAGGACATCCACACCAAAAACCCATCTGTACGTCACCATCATCAAAGACCAAAAGTAGATAAAACCACAAAGATGGGGAAAAAAAGAGCAGAAAAACTGGAAACCCTAAAAAGCAGAGTGCCTCTCCTCCTCCAAAGGAATGCAGCTCCTCACCAGCAATGGGACAAAGCTGGATGGAGAATGACTTTGATGAGTTGAGAGAAGAAGGCTTCAGACGATCAAACTACTCCAAGCTACAGGAGGAAATTCAAACCAATGGCAAAGAAGTTAAAAACCTTGAAAAAAAATTAGACGAATGGATACCTAGAATAACCAATGCAGAGAAGTCCTTAAAGGAGCTGATGGAGCTGAAAGCCAAGGCTCGAGAACTACGTGAACAATGCAGAAGCCTCAGGAGCCAACGTGATCAACTGGAAGAAAGGGTATCAGTGATGGAAGATGAAATGAATGAAATGAAGTGAGAAGGGAAGTTTAGAGAAAAAAGAATAAAAAGAAACGAACAAAGCCTCCAAGAAATATGGGACTATGTGAAAAGACCAGATCTACGTTTGATTGGTGTAACTGAAAGTGACGGGGAGAATGGAACCAAGTTGGAAAACACTCTGCAGGATATTATCCAGGAGAACTTCCCCAATCTAGCAAGGCAGGCCAACATTCAGATTCAGGAAATACAGAGAATGCCACAAAGATACTCCTCGAGAAGAGCAACTCCAAGACACATAATTGTCAGATTCACCAAAGTTGAAATGAAGGAAAAAATGTTAAGGGCAGCCAGAGAGAAAGGTCGCGTTACCCACAAAGGGAAGCCCATCAGACTAACAGCAGATCTCTTGGCAGAAACTCTACAAGCCAGAAGAGAGTGGGGGCCAATATTCAACATTCTTAAAGAAAAGAATTTTCAACCCATAATTTCATATCCAGCCAAACTAAGCTTCATAAGTGAAGGAGAAATAAAATACTTCACAGACAAGCAAATGCTGAGAGATTTTGTCACCACCTGGCCTGCCCTAAAAGAGCTCCTGAAGGAAGCACTAAACATGGAAAGGAACAACCAGTACCAGCCACTGCAAAAACATGCCAAAATGTAAAGACCATGAAGGCTAGGAAGAAACTGCATCAACTAATGAGCAAAATCACCAGCTAACATCATAATGACAGGACCAAATTCACACATAACAATATTAACTTTAAATGTAAATGGGCTAAATGCTCCAATTAAAAGACACAGACTGGCAAATTGGATAAAGAGTCAAGACCCATCAGTGTGCTGTATTCAGGAAACCCATCTCACATGCACAGACACACATAGGCTCAAAATAAAGGGATGGAGGAAGATCTACCAAGCAAATGGAAAACAAAAAAAGGCAGGGGTTGCAATCCTAGTCTCACATAAAACAGACTTTAAACCAACAAAGATCAAAAGAGACAAAGAAGGCCATTACATAATGGTAAAGGAATCAATTCAACAAGAAGAGCTAACCATCCTAAATATATATGCACCCAATACAGGAGCACCCAGATTCATAAAGCAAGTCCTTAGAGACCTACAAAGAGACTTAGACTCCCACACAATAATATTGGGAGACGTTAACACCCCACTGTCAACATTAGACAGATCAATGAGACAGAAAGTTAACAAGGATACCCAGGAATTGAACTCAGCTCTGCACCAAGCAGACCTAATAGACATCTACAGAACTCTCCACCCCAAATCAATAGAATATACATTTTTTTCAGCACCACACCACACCTATTCCAAAATTGAGCACATAGTTGGAAGTAAAACACTCCTCAGCAAATGTAAAAGAACAGAAATTATAACAAACTGTCTCTCAGACCACAGTGCAATCAAACTAGAACTCAGGATTAAGAAACTCACTCAAAACCGCTCAGCTACATGGAAACTGAGCAACCTGCTCCTGAATGACTACTGGGTACATAATGAAATGAAAGCGGAAATAAAGATGTTCTTTGAAACCAATGAGAACAAAGACACAACATACCAGAATCTCTGGGACACCTTCAAAGCAGTGTGTAGAGGGAAATTTATAGCACTAAATGCCCACAAGAGAAAGCAGGAAAGATCCAAAATTGACACCCTAACATCACAATTAAAAGAACTAGAAAAGCAAGAGAAAACACATTCAAAAGCTAGCAGAAGGCAAGAAATAACTAAAATCAGAGCAGAACTGAAGGAAATAGAGACACAAAAAACCCTTCAAAGTCAATGAATCCAGGAGCTGGTTTTTGAAATGATCAACAAAATTGATAGACTGCTAGCAAGACTAATAAAGAAGAAAAGAGAAGAATCAAATTGATGCAATAAAAAATGATAAACGGGATATCACCAATGATCCCACAGAAATGCAAACTACCATCAGAGAATATTATAAACACCTCTATGCAAATAAACTAGAAAATCTAGAAGAAATGGATAAACTCCTGGACACATACACCCTCCCAAGACTAAACCAGGAAGAAGTTGAATCTCTGAATAGACCAATAACAGGCTCTGAAATTGAGGCAAAAATTAATAGCTTACCAACCAAAAAAAGTCCAGGACCAGATGGATTGACAGCCGAATTCTACCAGAGGTACAAGGAGGAGCTGGTACCATTCCTTCTGAAAGTATTCCAATCAATAGAAAAAGAGGGAATCCTCCCTAACTCATTTTATGAGGCCAGCATCATCCTGATACCAAAGCCTGGCAAAGACACAACCAAAAAAGAGAATTTTAGACCAATATCCTTGATAAACATTGATGCAAAAATCCTCAATAAAGTACTGGCAAACCGAATCCAGCAGCACATCAAAAAGCTTATCCACCATGATCAAGTGGGCTTCATCCCTGGGATGCAAGGCTGGTTCAATATAAGCAAATCAATAAATGTAATCCAGCATATAAACAGACCCAAAGACAAAAACCACATGATTATCTCAATAGATGCAGAAAAGGCCTTTGACAAAAGTCAACAACCTTCATGCTAAAAACTCTCAATAAATTAGGTATTGATGGGACATATCTCAAAATAATAAGAGCTATCTATGACAAACCCACAACCAATATCATACTGAATGGGCAACAACTGGAAACATTCCCTTTGAAAACTGGCACAAGACAGGGATGCCCTCTCTCACCACTCCTATTCAACATAGTGTTGGAAGTTCTGGCCACGGCAATTAGTCAGGAGAAGGAAATACAGGGTATTCAATTAGGAAAAGAGGAAGTCAAATTGTCCCTGTTTGCAGATGACATGATTGTATATCTAGAAAACCCCATTGTCTCAGCCCAAAATCTCCTTAAGCTGATAAGCAACTTCAGCAAAGTCTCAGGATACAAAATCAATGTGCAAAAATCACAAGCATTCTTCTACACCAATAACAGACAAACACAGAGCCAAATCATGAGTAAACTCCCACTCACAATTGCTTCAAACAGAATAAAATACCTAGGAATCCAACTGACAAGGGATGTGAAGGACCTCTTCAAGGAGAACTACAAACCACTGCTCAATGAAATAAAAGAGGATACAAACCAATGGAAGAACATTCCATGCTCGTGGGTAGGAAGAATCAATATCATGAAAATGGCCATACTGCCCAAGTTAATTTATAGATTCAATGCCATCCCCATCAAGCTACCAATGACTTTCTTCACAGAATTGGAAAACACTACTTTAAAGTTCATATGGAACCAAAAAGAGCCCGTATTGCCAAGTCAATCCTAAGCCAAAAGAACAAAGCCGGAGGCATCACACTACCTGACTTCAAACTATACTACAAGGCTACAGTAACCAAAACAGCATGGTACTGGTACCAAAACAGAGATATAGATCAATGGAACAGAACAGAGCCCTCAGAAATAATGCCACATCTCTACAACCATGTGATCTTTGACAAACCTGACAAAAACAAGCAATAGGGAAAGGATTCCCTATTTAATAAATGGTACTGGGAAAACTGGCTAGCCATATGTAGAAAGCTAAAACTGGATCCCTTCCTTACACCTTATACAAAAATTACTTCAAGATGGATTAAAGACTTACATGTTAGACCTAAAACCATAAAAACCCTAGAAGAAAACCTAGGCAATACCATTCAGGACATAGGTATAGGCAAGGACTTCATGATTAAACACTAAAAGCAATGGCCACAAAAGCCAGAATTGACAAATAGGATCTAATTAAACTAAAGAGCTTCTGCATAGTAAAAGAAACTATCATCAGAGTGAACAGGCAACCTACAAAATGGGAGAAAATTTTCGCAACCTACTCATCTGACAAAGGGCTAATATCCCTTTGTCAGATGAGTACAATGAACTGAAACAAATTTACAAGAAAAAAACAAACAACCCCATCAAAAAGTGGGCGAAGGACATGAACAGACACTTCTCAAAAGAAGACATTTATGCAGCCAAAAAACACATGAAAAAATGCTCACCATCACTGGCCATCAGAGAAATGCAAATCAAAACCACAATGAGATACCATCTCACACCAGTTAGAATGGCGATCATTAAAAAGTCAGGAAACAACAGGTGCTGGAGAGGATGTGGAGAAATAGGAACACTTTTACACTGTTGGTGGGACCGTAAACTAGTTCAACCCTTGTGGAAGTCAGTGTGGCGATTCCTCAGGGATCTAGAGCTAGAAATAACATTTGATGCAGCCTTCCCATTACTGGGTATATACCCAAAGGACTATAAATCATGTTGCTATAAAGACACATGCGCACGTATGTTTACTGCGGCACTATTCACAATAGCAAAGACTTGGAACCAACCCAAATGTCCAACAATGATAGACTGGATTAAGAAAATGTGGCACATATACACCATGGAATTCTATGCAGCCATAAAAAATGATGAGTTCATGTCCTTTGTAGGGACATGGATGAAATTGGAAATCATCATTCTCAGTAAACTATCGCAAGGACAAAAAACCAAACACCGCATGTTCTCACTCATAGGTGGGAATTGAACAATGAGAACACATGGACACAGGAAGGGGAACATCACACTCTGGGGACTGTTGTGGGGTGGGAGGAGGGGGGAGGGATAGCTTTAGGAGATATACCTAATGCTAAATGACGAGTTAATGGGTGCAGCACACCAGCATGGCACATGTATACATATGTAACTAACCTGCACATTGTGCACATGTACCCTAAAACTTAAAGTATAATAATAATAAAATTAAAAAAAAGAAACTATCATCAGAGTGAACAGGCAACCTACAAAATTGGAGAAAATTTTCGCAACCTACTCATCTGAAAAAGGGCTAATATCCAGAATCTACAATGAACTCAAACAAATTTACAAGAAAAAAACAAACAACCCCATCAAAAAGTGGGTGAAGGATATGAACAGACACTTCTCAAAAGAAGATGTTTATGCAGCCAAAAGACACATGAAAAAATGCTCATCATCACTGGCCATCAGAGAAATGCAAATCAAAACCACAATGAGATACCATCTCCCACCAGTTAGAATGGTGATCATTAAAAAGTCAGGAAACAACTGGTGCTGGAGAGTATGTGGAGAAATAGGAACACTTTTACACTGTTGGTGGGACTGTAAACTAGTTCAACCATTGTGGAAGTCAGTGTGGTGATCCCTTAGGGATCTAGAACTGGAAATACCATTTGACCCAGCAATCCCATTACTGGTTATATACCCAAAGGATTATAAATCATGCTGCTATAAAGACACATGCACATGTATGTTTATTGCAGCACTATTCACAATAGCAGACTTGGAACAAACCCAAATGTCCAACAATGATAGACTGGATTAAGAAAATGTGGCACATATACACCATGGAATACCATGCAGCCATAAAAAATGATGAGTTCATGTCCTTTGTAGGGACATGGATGAAAGTGGAAACCATCATTCTCAGCAAACCATCACAAGGACAAAAAACCAAACACTGCGTGTTCTCACTCATAGGTGGGAACTGAACAATGAGAACACATGGACACAGGAAGGGGAACATCACACTCTGGGGACTGTTGTGGGGTGGGGGGGAAGGGGGAGGGATAGCATTTGGAGATATACCTAATGCTAAATGACGAGTTAATGGGTGCAGCACACCAACATGGCACATGTATACATATGTAACAAACCTGCACATTGTGCACATGTACCCTAAAACTTAAAGTATAATAATAATAATAATAATAATGGAGGACCTAAATCCAAATATAAAAATAATAACATGGAATATAAATGATCTAAACACACCAATTAAAAGATTTAAATTGTCATAATAAATAAAAATAAAATCGAAATCATAAACTATCTAAAACAAGCCCATTTTAAAATGATGATATGGATGAGCTAGGCATAGTGGCATATGTAATCCCCACTACTTGGAAGGCTGAGGTGTGAAGACCACTTTAGCCTAGAAGTTTGAGGCCAGCCTGGGCAACAAAGTGAGACCTCTTCTCTAAAATAAATAAATAAATAAATAATTAAGTAAAGATATGGTTAGGACAAAGGCAAAATAATAGAGAAGATAACTGCAAACAGTAATGGAGAAAAAGCTTATGTGGCTATATAAATATCAGATAAAGTACACTTCAGAGTAAGTAAAATTACTAGGGATAAAGAGAGACACTACATAATGATAAAATCACAGATAAACATAATAGCCTAAGCATTTATATACCTAACAACATAATATCAAAATAAAGGTAAGAGAGATAGGAGGAGAAATTATAGTTAAAGACTTTGACATCTCTTTCAGTAATCAGTAAAAAGGTAGAAATAAAATCAGCAGGGAAAAAGAGGAACAAATATAATACCACAGCCAAATGGATTTAACTGATACTTATCTAACAAATGGATTTAACTGATACTATCTAACAATAACAGAATACACATACCTTTCAAGAACACATGGACATTTATCAAGATAGATTATATCCTTGGTCATAAAATAAACTTAACAACTTAAAAGAAATAAAATCAAACAAAGTATATTTTCCAACCATAATGAAATTAAATTAGAAATCAATAACAGGAAGACAATAGTAAAATCTCCAAACTGTTGAAAATTAAACGATATACATCTAAATAATAAGTCAGAGAGGAAATCCAAAGGGAAATTAGAAAAATGGAACAAAAATTATCAAAATCTGTGGGATGCAGTTAAAGCAGTGTACAGAGGGAGATTCATAGTATTAAATAACCATGCTAGCATGGAGATGTCCAGAAACCAGTTTCTACTTAAGGGATTGCTCTATCAAATAGAGGTCAGGAGCAAACACATGGAGGAACTCAAGTTGTATATTCAGGCTCTGTCAGATTACAGGGAGTAAGAGCAAGCTTAGGGAACCTCACTTAGTGAGAGTCTGCATGGAGAATTAAAAAAAAAAACCGTTAAAAAAAAGTTAGAAACACATAGCATTCCTTCATTGGAATCTAGTCTTTGTTCACCATCATCCAGGGTGTAACAAATGCATGGGCTTTGAATTCAGGCATATTTCGGTTCTGATCCAGGATCTGCACTTACTAGTTAGATGATCAGAGGCCATATACTTGAGTCTTTGGCATACAGCAAGTCCTTAATAAACTCCCAATAATAGTGGTGGTGGTAGTAGTACCAGTAGTAAGCAATAGCTTTAGAGATGCAACAGCAGCCCCAGCAGTCTGTGTGCTATTGATTCGGCTCCTACATTTCTGCCTTTCACTGCTCCTTTCTTCTTCATTTATTTTTCCTCCCCTTAGACCTGGTTTTGGGGTCCTTCAGGATTCTGTTTAAAGGATGAGCCAGGGTTCTGTGGTTTAGCAGCACTAACAGCACAGGGAGAGAGTGTTCCACACTGAGCATTTATTAGCCCATTTGGTTCCTACCAGGACCCCACTAGGTAAAGGGTTTTATCTCAGTCTTACCAGTGATGAACAGAGATTCAATTTGTAAGAGAATGAAGTTGACCAACTGTCAATCCTGTGCCATCTTTCTTACACCACACTATTTCTGGGGAGACTTCAGATAGATGGCATTCCCTTTACTGTGTTTATTAAGCAGGCTCTTGTCCCTCTGAGTTTTAGGAGGCCACTTCCTATAGCAGAGCTGCTAACCTATAGCAAAACTGACTTGAGTTTTTCTCTCCAGTTTCCATTTACCATCACTTGGTGGAAGTGCTAAAAGGCAGTGAAATGATTAAAAGTAGGTAGAAAAAAGAAGCGAAGGGTCACGGAAATCCACCAACTGGAACATCCTTTATTAAATACTCGAGAATAGACTGCTTGCATGCATGCTCTAATTTGGATTGTTAGGGAGTTCCCAGGGGAGCCGTCAGAGGATTATTTAAACCTAACAGGCTCTGTTTGCCTCATTCCCTCAAGTCCTCAATGTTTTGGCAAACCACGTATTAGAAACTGTTCACGTCTGCTTCCTTCGGTGGAGTTTGCAGAGATACCAGGGACTATCTCAGGGAAGCAAGAAGAGCTCTGAGTGCAATGGGCTGCACCCCAGGAGACAGCTCCCTCTGGCCTTCCTCAGCTTCTCGTGATAATCCATTTTAGTGTCTGCATCTCAAGACTTTCTTGGCAGAAGGATCTCCTTACGATAACCTGCATCCCCTGTATTGCCACTTAAGCCCACATCCTCTGGGAGAGGGAGAACAGCTGGTCACCCTTTTCTGCATAACTATCCCTCAGGATATCAAGCACTTGCTGGTATTTTTAATACGTGTTGAGATTACTGATGCTGCCAAGATTCTTGTTGAAGGGTGTTATGTCTCTTTGCTTTCTATATCCCAAAATGACACTGCTGGTGAGTTGTTTTCCACGTGTGTCAGGAGAGCTGAAATAACAGAAAATGTCTATATTTTGGAAGATATCTGTATGCATATTGTCCGTAGCCTGGTGGTAGAATCTGTTGCCACCTAGGGCCCTGCCTCTAGACCTTGCAAGATTATCTAATGCCTTTGCTCAAACGTTCTTTTGTTCTGTGCCTTGTCCCCTTCCAAATCTCTAGGATTGCTGAGTTGCAGGAGCCTCTCTCTTCTTCAGTTCCTGAGTGTTGCTCAGTTATACCACATCCTTTGAAAGGGCTTCCCTCATCGTCATCACATTTCATTAGCCTTCCTGGCTTGAGTTCTTCTGCTACAGCTGCTTTCAAATCCTGGGGTCAGTTTCTATTCTGTCCCAATTAACGGGCTGTTCTTGAATTGTGGTGGCTGCCTACACTGTTGAAATTTAGCTACCAGCCTTACCTTAACATTTTGCTCTTTTCAAACAGTGGTCCTTAAACTTGAATACACAGTTAAATTACTTCTGGAGCTCTGGTAAAATACAGATGAACAAGCACCATCCCACACCTGTTGAATCAAAATGAGCAGAGAAGAGATCCTCATGCAGATTATTAAGAGAAAGGTTCTATCTGAGGTTCCGAAGTGACCAACGGTTAAGTGATTCTGAACTATCTCTAAATAGCAGTGGTTCTCAGCTTTAGTGTACTTCAGCATCACCTAGAGGGCTTGAGAAAACACATTACTGTGTCCCACCCTGGAGATTTGCTTTAGTAGGTCTGGGTGGCATCCAACTGTTTGCCTTTCTACCAAGTTTCAAGCTGGTATTGATGCTGCTGTAGGATCACACTTTGCAAATGACTCTTTTAGAGAATCTTTTTACTCTCTGGTTTACAGAGTTAATACTTTGTACAAGATAAAGGAGAACATAGGTGTCACAGACATGTTTCATTCCAAGTGAATTTACTTGACCAGAGATAATGACTGTGACCCAGGATTGATAAGTTAAAAGCCTAAGCAGGGAGGCACCCCACCAGACATGATGTATGCATGAACGGACCGAGTGACATTGGTTGATTTCAACCTGCCCGACATCTCTTAATTTATCTTCCATTAAAAATTAAATTGATAAGATTTCTCTTATCAACAACATATTCCATATAGATCGAATGGAAATAACTCCTTCTTCACTTCCATCATGGAGTGGACACATGTCCTCGACCTAACCCATTACAATTCTGCATTTCTTTGTCATAGTTTTTGGATTAGGGGAGGATCCATCACCAAAGTTAGACAGTGAGTGCTCTTTCTGAATTTTGCTGAGATTCTCAGAAAAGAAGCATTCTTTCCTTCCACCTTGTAGAAAGAGCCTATTTGGGGGAAACAACAAAACAAAGCAAAATCAAACAAAAATAAAACCAGAGAAAAGAAAAGCTGAAAGATGGAAGGGGAGAGAGAGAGAGGACTGAGGCAGTATGTGAGGCAAGTCCTCTGCTTGAGCCCCTGCTCAGTCACACACCCCAGCTCCTCAGCGACATGAGAAGAGCATTTTGGTTTTAGTTAAGCTATTTTGCATTGAATTTGTATCACCTTCAGCCCTAAGAGTTCTGTCTAATACAATGCATACTCCCAGATTTCTACCATCCTAAGCAAATTCCTGTCCCATAATAAACAGGTTTTAAAACGTGCAAAGAATGAATGTACTTTGTGTAACATTATGGTGTACAAAAGGGTCCCAGTGGTCAAATACATTTGGATAATACTTCAAATTATATCACTCATGTAAAACTGCATTTCATATATTGGTATATTTAAGAACCTCAGAAGTTCTGAAGTAAATAAACCATTTATTTTTTTTTCAAATTTAGCATTTCCTTAATATATTTTACCATAAAGACTCTTTTTGTGGAGCTGGCTACCCATTATCCCTAGCTTTCATTTTACTTCTGTGATGAATTTGAGGAAATTTTACAATGGTCTATAGGCGAAGTATCATTCTTACATATAAGCCATACCTCCAGAAAGCACATTACACCCATTATAGAAGAAATACTTCTTGAAAATAAAAGGCATAGGGCCCCTTTCTTGGAAGAATCTCTCTATAAATAGTATTACTTTTTTAGCTTAGACTATGAAAGATTAAGTGACATGATCAAAGTTAGGGAAAGATTGTCTTTCTTTGATTTGGAAAGAGACCTGTATTTTCTCAGCAGCTGGCCTCTCTTTCCCTTAGAGTTTTGGAGCTTGGCCTCAAAATCTCTCTGGTGTGGTGAAAGGGCTTTTGCACTGGTTCTTTGCAAACCTGTAAAGATAAGCATGTGAGCCTAAAGGTCATTACTTCCTGGGGAAGAAAAAAACTCATGACTTGAGGTTAGGAGGAAGAGCAAACCGAAGGCACATTCTCTTTTCCTTATATTCCTGCTGGCACAAAAGCAATTCTCTGATTCCTATCTACTCTGATTCCCTCAGCTACTTTTAAACAAAGGGAAAAATAATTCTGATGAGAACAAAATATTTATTTCTTCCACTCCAGTGTGGTCAGGGGTAACTCAGAAAGTTGGCTGAAACTTGAGTGCTGAGTGATGGTCTCTAAGCATCATCCAGCTCTGCCAAGTCCCTGGCCCTCGGGGCCACTCTGCCGGAGCTGAGGTTTCCTCTGCACTTCTTATACTGCAGCCCAAGCTCCAAGGGCCAGTGCTTCTTTCTGTTCAACCTTTCTGTTCAACCAAGTTTCACTAAGTAGGCACTCTGCCTTCTACAGCCATCCACCATCTTGGTCACCACATTCCTTGATACCAAAACCTTACCAGAGTCAACACATTGCCAGAATTGCATAACATTTATTGTGTGGCACTGAAGGGAGAGATGCCTCTTTCCCTTTCATTTTTGTGTGTTTATGCCCCTTCAAAGGGATTGCGAAGCAGCACTGTATATGACTGATTTCTTAAAGATACTTCTGTGAAATAACTCAGAATAATTTTGGTTCCTGATTTCATGAGGAAGAAAAGGTAAGTTTGATGAAGTTGTGATTGGAAAACAAATTTCAATAACTGAAACCGAGCTGTACTCAGAAATGCCCCTTGGTGGCAGCCAACACTCTGTTACTGAGGTGAGCCCTGTGTTCCTGACTTGGTCTTGCCCCAAATGAAGTTCTCCAAAGATGCTCCTCAGTCCCCATGAAAGCAGGCTTCTAGAGCTCTCACTTCCCCTGCCTGGATATACCTGAGTCCCATATTCAAGCCAGAATGCTCAATACAAGGTCACCAAATGAAATAGCAAAGATAGCAAAGGTAATATGAAGAGAATACCATTGATATTTTACACATCTTGAGTGACTGGTATTCACAGAGGTACAAGCATAGTTTCCATTTACCTTCTTCTATGTCAGGGGCTGGAAAAACATTTTCTTTAAAGGAGCAGACGGTAAATATTTTAGGCTTTGCAGGCCATCTGGTTTGTGTCTGAATTACTCAACTCTGCTAGTGTAGCTCAAAAGCAGCCATAGACAATATGCAAATGAACGAGCATGTTTGTGTTCCAATAAAGCTTTATTTACCAAAACAGGGGGCAGGCCAGATTTATTCTGCAGGTTGTAGTTTGCCAACCTCTGTTTCATGTGATTGAGGTATTTCAAGATCTTCTATCTTTGAAGTGTAAATGAAATGCTTGTAATTCATTTTGCTGATCTACATATTGAAAAAAAGCATTTGATTGATATTTTCTTTTGTTGTTGTTGTTCTTGGTCTTCCATTTAAATGTTCAGTGCTTTATAATTATGAACTGTTGTAACATGCCTTTAAGGTCTCGAATTGCAGTTAACTTGGGAGCTTGAGATATGAACAGTCTGGGAAATGTTTATTTAACTCAGTCATATTGCCAGAGCTAAGTAGGTATTTCTCAACCGCTCTCCCAAATACAGAAGTTAAACACAGCCTTAATGCTACCTCATGTGCACATGAAAAGACAGAAGAGGTACCTGATTCTTCTAAGACATCTATCAGCTTCTTCACTCCAACCCATTCCCAAGTAGTTTTAAGGCCACGATTATTTCACATCCACTTTCTGTAGCTGAGCCAAGACCATGCTATACACTTGATCTTAGCCAAAAGACTGAGAAGCAATCAAGACTACACTGTACAAACTTTCTCCTACTTTGTTTTCTGCCCTCTCTCCTTTGCTTTTCCATCCCTAGTTCCACCTTTTTGCAATTATGCCTTCAATGAGTGTCTAAAAATCGGCATATGCAAAATTAACATCAGGATTAAGAAAAAGATATGAAGAAATAAATATAGATGCACTATAGTTCCATGTAAGAGGATCTCAAAGTTGGAAACATATTTCACTTTCTATTTCAAGAATAAGTTAAATATTCTTGCTTTTATTCGACAAACAAGCATGGAACGACCAGTATGTGCCTGACACTGTGTCTTGCGTTTTGCACGGGTTGTCTCATTTAGACACTATTAGATTGTGCTGCCTAGTGACCCACTCCAAAACCTAGTAAATTCAAACAAGAAATAGCATTTTCATGATTGTATGCACTATTAAAAGGCAAAAATGGGCTTATCTGCAAATATATCCCATTGGTTACTCTGCTCATGAAACCACAAGAAGATTTAAAAGTGAAATCTATCAACAAGAAATTAAGAATGTCATTTCACTGAGAAATGATACTAAATAGAATTTTAAAAGTTTTCTTATTTTTAACTTTTCCCAAATATCCATTTAAAGGAAGAGAAAGCTGAAAGGGCACAAAACGCCTCTGAGAGCTCATGTCACAATTCTGCAGGTACCTCTTGTCTGGGACCTCATATGGGATGGCTGCTCAGCCCTCACCACCAGGTCCTCACCCTGAAGCCCACCATCCTAGGCTTGTCACCTAGTGGCAGGAGGCTACTGACAGCAAGAGAGCAGTCACCAATGTGCAAGCACTTTCAAGCCTCTGTTTGGATTACTTTTGCACTTGTTGCATTGGCCAAAACAAGGCACTGGTCAAGGAGTAGAGAAATAGACTTCACCTCTTGTAAGAGAATCAGGAAAGTCACCTTGCAAAATGTCATGCATACAGAGATGTGTGAATACATTGGGGTCATGATTACAACAACCTATCCCAGCCAACTCAATCTATCCAGTGCATCAAACCACAAACTCCAGTATGGAATACAAAGGGAAAGGTTCAAGAAAAATCATCATACTCTTTTCTAATATGAGTCACTGTCATGGTGCCAGGGAGATGCTGAAGGAAGAAACACAGTGAAGAGGTCAAAGCTAATTGTGGAGAGAAACTAAAAGCCATCACAAAGAGAAGAGGGGAAAATTGGTATAAAGAGCTTCTGATAGAAGTCACCTTAAGGCACTATTTGTCCCTAAGAGGAATGTTAATTTTTTGACCTTAGAATAGAAAGGGAACAAGGAGAAGAAGAGATTAGAGCCAAAGAGAAGAGAAAAGGAATAAAGAAAAACAAAAGAGCTCATTGAATATAATGGGAATGGAAGAAGGGAGATATTTAGAGTAAAGGGGGTAAGCAAGAAGGCAAGAAGGAGTGAGTGAGTGACAGAGAGGGAGAGAGAGAGAGAGAGAGCATTCCACAGGGACCCTATTTAAAGGTCAGATGCACGACAGAGAGTTTATAAACATTTCTCAGACTGGTAGTAATGAGAAGGAGGAGCTTTGATTCTGAAACTTATTTTCCTTCATTAGTTAGTTTATCTTAGTTGAAATCAAACGCCAGAAGCAAATTCCCTGTAGACCGCAGCATAATAAATAGGTTTTTGAGGTCTTTTCTGCAAGCCGCTGAATAAGTATCCTCCGATCCTTTTATTATTTCCTCCTAAAAGAGAATTAGAAAAGGGTGCTGCCAGCACACAAGCCATAATATGACCACCGATGCTGGCAAACAGGAAGGCCCGCAGCTTCGTTGCCAGGGTGTGGGTGCTGTAACCCCGGGGCCTCACAGAATGGCTCTGCCAATTATACTGGGGTGGAATTACGGCTTTCTACCTTGTATAGCTGTCCCACCGGAAAAACAACGAACAAAAAATAATAGGGAAAAAAAACAAACCCACTCTGCACTTACTGTGGGCCCCAGAATGATCCTGTATTTAAGAACTGAACCCCTTATTTGGAGAATGCTTCTTCTTCCTTTTAGGCTTTGATTGTAATAGAAGGAAAAGTTAGCCTTCTCTGGTGCCCCAGTGAACATCAGGACACCACATAGTCCTGAACGCTTGGCAAGAATTTTCAAATGCACATAGAAGGTAATGTCATGAACATAAAGTCATTATTCCTCAGTGTACTTCCAACAGGCACGTTGGATCCTACAGAATTGAAGAGCCAAGAAAGGAATGAGATATGTGTTGCCTCTGATACGAGGAGTAGATGGCGAGTGTATTGCAGGAATTGAGCAATGTACAGGAAACGCTGAACTCACAAGGGCTAAAATCTAGTGGCTGTTTTCATTATAATTAAAACTTTCAGGCTGCTTCTGAAACTCTGGATTTTAACTTTTTGCAGGAACCAGACCTTCCAGTTAGATTTCTAGCACTTCTTGCTCCCAGTTAGTGTTAAGCAGAGACCACAAAACAAAACAAAACAAAACAAAATAAATAACTATCTTCAGAGTTTGGAGGAGGGGAGGGAGTGGGAGAGGTACTGCGAGTGTGGATCTCTTTGCCAGTCATGGTCCAGTCATGGTCCATCCAGGAAAGAAGATGCTACTTTTACTCTTTCACATAGAGCGGATTTAATGCTTGGAATTGGTTACTCAAGCGATAGAAAAGCTGAAAGACCAAACAAAGGAAGATGATGCAATCAGAGATTATCAATAGCAAGAAGCTGCTCACATCCCGGGTAGCCAAGGCCAGCTGACAAGAACATGCTTTGGGACCTGGAATCCCAGGAGGCCCTGCAGTGGGAGCTGGAGCCACCCATATGCTGCTGGTGGAGATGAAGCTGGAGTGTTGTGCCCTTTCATTTGGGGGCATATTATTCTTTAGTTCACTAACTGTGTTTCTTAGAGTCTTCTGAAGATTCCTCTTTCTCTGACTACCTCCTAGGGATCTCTCCGTGGGTCCCTGGTCACCTCACTCTTCATACTCTTCCTGGGCAATGAGATCCACACTTGAGGCTTTGCTTTCTACTCAAAAGTTGATGATTCAGAAATGTCTCCACCCCAAAACTCTCTCCTGAGCTTTGGACTCCAGTAGTTAAACTACTACTATATATTTTCACTCAGATTTCCTCAAAATGTATCAAACTTGAAAACTACAAGCAAAACAACCTCATGTTCCTTCCCGTGCACCACTGCTCCCCTGTCCAGATCAACGGTACCTTGGTGTATCCATCTATCTAAGCAGAAATCTGGATGTCAGCGTTGAGAGTCCCACCACCTGGGGAAGAAAAACACCATTCATCTTCTTCATATCACACTTGGAATTTTCCCACATCTCTCCATCTCATGGCTTGCAACCTTTGGTTCAAGCCATCATCATTCTGTGCCTAGATTGTTCCTACAGTTTTCTGATCCATGTGCCTGTATCCTGTCTGGATCCTTTTCAGCCCTTCTCCACACTTCAACCAATGCAGTATTTCTAAAAGGTACGTCCTTTTAATACCTTTCAGTGCCCCCTCACTGCCCTTAAGACAAAGTCTAAAGTCCTTAACATAGTTTATGAAACTATCAGAACATGACCTTACTTAACTCTTCATCCCAGTCCTCAACTTTTCTTCACTTCCACTCCTAACTCTCATCTCTTCTCTTTCCTTTTTCTTCTCCTTATCCTCCTCTCCCTTCTCTTCCCTCCTTTGCCCAACTCCCAGCTCAGGTTATGTGTAAACAATTGCAGTTTTCTTTTCTTTTTTTTTTCAGAAGGAGTCTCAGTCTGTTGCCCAGGCTGGAGTTCAGTGGCGTGATCTTGGCTCACTGCAAACCTCTGCCACCCGGGTTCAAGCAATTCTCCTGCCTTAGCCTCCCGAGTAGCTGTGATTACAGGCACCTGCCACCACACCTTACTAGTTTTTGTATTTTTAGTAGAGAGGGGTTTCACCATCTTTTCCAGGCTGGTCCTGACCTCGTGACCCACCCAGCTCGGCTTCCCAAAGAACAATTGCAGTTTTCTGAACATGCCATTTCTCTCATTTGCAAACTATCCCAGTAACCTCTCTTTTTGGAAGACCTCTTCCACACCATTAAGTTCTGCCCAACGCAACAACACAATGACCACCGTCATCAGGCTAAGTCCTACACACCCTTCCCTTACCTCTCTTCCTTACCTCTATGACTTGTTTAGATGGCTTTCCTCTTTCCCTGTAGAACTGCACTTTTTCTTTCGTAGCATTTAACATGATGTACTCTATTATCTTGGTCCTGTTATCCTATCTTTTTCTCCAAAAATAGCTCCTTGAGGATGTAGCTATTCCTTTTTCCCCACTGTATCTCTAAGACAAAGCACAGGGCTTGGCAGAAAGAATATCTATTTACTGAATAAATAAGCTCTTCTGTTTTAAATTTATTAAATATTTGCCTATAACAACTACGACTATTTTTGCTCATGAATTCACACTCTTGAAGATAATTATTACCTTTAAAATGACTATATTTTAAAAGGCATTTCAGTTTTGTAGTTGTACTGCTACATACCAAGCCTTAGGATGTTTGAAAAAACTGTTCAGTTATGTTCAATATATGAAAAGTATAATTTACCAGAAAGAAAATCTGATGGATAAAAAAGACTCAAAACTATACCAATGTCTTTTTATCCAAAGAGCAACTCGAAAATTTTTAACATTTGTCTTTATGAAGACATGAAATTATCTATAAAACAAAGGCATAGACCTAAGACCAATGAATGGAAAGTATAAATAAAGCAGAGCTTCCTGAGAGTGAAGCTTACCCTCTGAAGGCATGGAATGAGGTGTGTCCCCCCATCACTAAGTAATCCAAGTGTGGATCAGATCAAATCATCAGATGGAGGTGGACTCCTCACCTGATAGTGAAGGTTCTTTCTAACCCAGCAGTATGATTTTGATTCTGATGATTTATAAATTTACCTCTGATACACATACAATTTTAGACCTAGAAAATATCTGAGAAGTTAACACAGAATCTCAGGGTAGAAACCTTGAAGAAAGTTATTGCATGAGCCTTTGAGTATGCCTGTTTGGTTGAATAGCTAGAATTTCTATTATTTTAGGAGAAAGTCCATTTTTCAAACTGAGATTAAGTAGTTTTCCATTGAGGATATTTTTAAATGATTATCTTTGAATGACAAACCTCTAACATATTAAATACAGTTTGAAGTAGAATTCCATAAACATCAGTTTTGCCTCGCAGCTGTTGACTGAGTATTCAGTCGGCAATTTGTAGTGTGTACATTTGGGTTGTTATCCAGCCATCACAAAGCCATGAAGTTGCAAAGTTGACCTTTGTTGTCATTTGGTACCCCTTTTCTGCCCAAGTCCTACACCTACCTTATCTCTCAGGGCTTTACAGCTTTCTCCATGATTCCCAGATTCTTCCCTCTGTGATCCTCATCTGTAACCACTCATCCAGTTAGTGTGCCACAAACCTGTGGGTACATGCCAAGTCACCTCAGTTTCTCCAGTAGACTGGTTTTTGGAGACAGATTTTAGACCACATATGTGTAGAGTCACATTTGGGTACAAGCATGCACTTCTGAACGGGGCTGCCACATTCAACATTCCAAGAGTACAGTTTTTGACCATCAATTTCTTTTGCATTACAATTTATAAGGCTTGGACTCTAGGAAATAATCCCAGGACCTTTGTAATTCCTGCTGGGCTCTCTATTCCTGGTTTTTCACTCCATGGTATTCTAACTATTGGCCTATCCCATGCTGTGTTGGTTAGATAAAAGTGTACAAACATAAAAAGTAACAGAAAAGGCTGGAACAATTTACCAAAGACACATCAGTAAGTAAATTAATTCTATATCAAGTAGAAATCCTTGCTTATAGCATTAGCACTCCAGAATTTGTGCAACCCTTCTCTCTTACCTAAACTACATGTTTATTTCTCATTTCCTCAGGGCTCTGCTAAATGAATCATTATCTGATCTCTGAAAAGTCATTTCATTAGATTATTAATGCTCAGCATTATTTAATATCTTCTCCCAGAAAATATTTGCATTTTGAGAGGTTCCCTCAGTGTCTTAATCAAAATATTGATCAATAAGTTAATTTTAGGCATCATTCTGGACATTTAGGAGACATATTAAATCTTAGAGAAAGCCACCTATGCTTAGTCCTATTCTAATTTGTGGTTCTGATCATTAGGAAGTTTTTGAACCCATGCCCAAGAAAATGTTCCAAGCGTGGTTAGTGAGGTACCTGCTTTAGATCCAGTGGCCACAGTTCAGCTTCCAGACTTTATACCCCATGGCATTGTAACCCTGGACATATATATTGGCCCTCTCTCTAAATGATTCTTGCCATGGCAAGAAACATAATTAGAATTTGCCGTAAGTCATTTGTTACAGATTGGAAGTGCCCCACTGAGAAACCCCTTAAATATGAAATATTTATTTACTAAGAAATGCCTGCGTTTTTCAACTACTCATTACAATGGGATTTAGAAAAGTCATCCTGTTGTTGATGACAAAGGAAGTGACACACAGAACGGGTGTGGATAAATACCAGCAAGGGCTTTGCTCTCTTGGAGTTGGCCTAGTGTTGTTATTTGGCAAGCTTTCTTTTTTTCCCTAGCTGGTTTATTCATCTTCTGTTTACAGAATCTTGAGCCTCTATTTATACTTTAAAGGCAACAGAACTTTACTTAGTTTCTAAGGCAGCATTGCCTTAGGAAGATCATAGAACATATCCTGAGTGTGGCATTCGACCTTTAAAGATGGATTTGTTGTTCAACCCCAGAGGTGGATCTCTGCAGCATATTATTTTAAAGAGGGCAGTGTAGTCCACTTCACCGCAACCTAGAAAATAGCAAGCTATTTGCTCTCCGGCAGTGACCATTTTTTCCTAAACAAATGGAGATAATTGTCTATTTAATTTATGACTTGGGGCAAGTCACTTATTGCCTGAAAATGTTCATTGGAAAAGCCTGGCATTTTCAGATTAAAATATGCTATAATTTGGGCCACAGTTGGTTATTTATTTTAATCTAATCATCTTCTTTCATTTTTATATCATCAATATTGATTAAAGATATATATTTTTAAAAAACAGCTTCTTCCTCTTTCTACTAAATTACCTATTAAAGGCCCAGAAAAACATAAACATTCATAACAACAGAGAACATTAGAACTTACAAACAGCCCATTGCCAGAATATGCGGTAAATTTCTACTAATTACAAGGATGAAATAACTAGTTTGAAGTAAAACGACCTTGATTAGGCCAAAAGCCAAGTGGTGAGTGTCAGAGATTAGGTTTCATGAGTCTGTAAGTAAGAAAAAAAAAAAGGGTCCCACCTAAAGCAATACAGAACATCAAAAAATGGAGAAGCATTTTAGGTTAGAAACTTTTAAGGAAAAACAAATCTTATGCAGTAGCAACAACAGGTTTGGAATAATAAGAGCATTCACTAGATATTTGGCAAAATTTTTAATAAATGAACCTATTAGCCAGTCATTGCTAAAAATATCTGGTTTTTGTCCTGCTTTACCTGAGGAAAGTTAATGAAATTGATCTGAAAGAAGATTAAGAGTCTCTGAGAGATACCATCTACTCATCCTGTCAACACTGCAACTTACTATTACAGTAAGAAAATACAAAAGCATCCCTGAGAATAGAAATAAATATATTCCTTAGGTTTAAAGATTGCTAGGAAGAATCTAACGGCATTTTCTTAATATATGTAATAGTTTGGAATATTTTCCATTCTTACTCTAATTAACATTTATGAAATTAACAGGTTAGAATAAAAAGTTCTGAGGTTTCTCCTTCAAAAATCATGTCCTAAACTTCAAGTTTAAAATTGACCCTCATGGTAGCCCATGACAAAGCTTCTCCAAAATGCCTACTAAATACCCCCAAAGAGGAATTCCACTGAAAGTGATAGCAGTGTAGGTTGTTTCAGATCAACAATCAGGCAGAATACAAGTCGAAAAATGGACAAAATACTTTAAAAAATCTGCTTGAAAGTATCAGAAATCTGTCAAGGTAATGATAGTTTCGAGATCAAGATTTGAAACAAAAGGGAAATCAAGTGATTGCCAATTTCAAAACGAAAAGCTGTATGTGAATGGCCAAGAGGCTGAGCAGGTCTTTGGCAAATACAATGAGGTAGAAAGACAAAAGTTGCAGTTTAGAGACCAGGAAAGAAAGACCCTGGTAAAAATGCCAGCTTTTCACTTACTATCCTAAAGGCTACATCTTAGAAGTAATGGTAAAATGGAAAGAAGAGTCCTCACAAGGACTGAAACCAAAATTTGAGTCTTCTAAGTTTCTAATAGATTAATATAATGTGACTCTAGTTTAGTTGTCTACCTGAAGCAAAAGTAAATCCTATTATTCTTAATGGAACATCATATAACACCTTAAAACTCCATTCTATTTTCTACAACACAATGTCTATACACAAACAAAAATAATCAGGCATACAAGAAGATAATAATTAATCAAAGCACAGCAGAAAAACATAAATAGAAATAAATCAGTAGGAAATTTGATTTTGATAAATGATATTTGATTTATCAGACATGAACATTTAAATAACTATGCACATATACTGTGTGAAATGGTAAACTGAATATACTCATTGCCCAAAATTGATAAATAGATTGAAAAACATACCAATCAAAATATCAGTAGGCTTTTTGAATGGAAATTCATAAAATACATAAAATATGTATGGAAATGCAAAGGATCTAGTATAGTCAAAATAATTTTGAAAAAGAAAAAATATTGGAGTATTTATACTACATAAACAGAATAGAGTATGGAAATATACCTATACTTTGTGGCCACACTTATTTGACAATGTGCCAAAGAAACTCAATAAGAGAAAGAAAGTGTTTCCAATAAAAGGTTCTGAGGCAATTAGATGTCCACATGGAGAAGATGAACTTCAGTCCCTATCTCACACCACATACAAATCTATTATTTATTTATTTATTTGTTTGTTTGTTTGTTTTTCTTTTATTTCAATAGGTTTTTGGGAAATAGGTAGTATTTGGTTAAAAGTGTAAGTTCTTTAGTGGTGATTTCTGAGATTTTGGTGCACCCATGACCCGAGCAGTGCACACTGCACCCAATGTGTAGGCTTTTATCCCTTACCACCTTCCCACCTTTTCCTCCGGGTCCCCAAAATTCGTTGTATCATTCTTTATGTTCTCATAGCTTAGCTCCCAAGTGAGAACATACAATGTTTGGTTTTCCATTCCTGAGATACTTCACTTAGAATAATGGCCTCCAACTCCATCCAGATTGCTGTGAATGCCATTATTTTGTTCCTTTTTATGGCTGAGTAGCATTCCATAGAATATATGTACTGTATTTTCTTTTTTTAAAATTTCAATAGATTTTTGGGGAACAGGTGGTGTTTGGTTACATGAATAAGTTCTTTAGTGGTGATTTCTGAGATTTTGGTGCACCCATCTCCTGAGCAGTATACACTGTACACAATGTGTAGTCTTTTATCCCTCATCTCCCTCCCATCCTTTCCCCTGAGTCCCAAAAGTTCATTGTATCATTCTTATGCCTGCCCAACCTCATAGCTTAGCTCCCAGTTATGAGTGAGAACATACGATGTTTGATTTTCTCATCCTGAGTTCACTTAGAATAATGGTCTCCAATTCCATCCAGGTTGCTGCAAATGCCATTATTTTGCTCTTTTTTTTTTGGCTGAGTAGTATTTCATAGTGTACATATATATATATATGGCACATTTTCTTTATCCACTTGTTGATTGGTGGGCATTGGGGCTGGTTCCATATTTTTGCAATTGTGAATTGTGCTGCCATAAACATGTGTGTGCAAGTATCTTTTTTGTATAATGACTTCTTTTCCACTGGACAGATAACCCAAGAGTGGGATTGCTGGATCAAATGGTAGATTTATTAATACTTTTAGTTCTTTAAGGAATTTCCACACTGTTGTCCACAGTGGTTGTACTAGTTTACATTCCCATCAACGGTGTAAAAGTGTTCCTTTTCCCCACATCCACACCAACATCTATTATTTTTTGATTTTTTGATTATGGTCATTCTTGCAGGAGTAAGGTTGTATCACATTGTCGTTTTCATTTGCATTTCCTTATCATTAATGATGGTGTATTTTCATGTTTTGTTTGAAGATTTAGGACTCTTTTTTAGCAGTTCTTCTAGTGCTGGCTTGGTAGTGATGAATTCTCTCAGCATTTGTTCATCTGAAAAAGACTTTATTTTTTCTTCATTTATGAAGTTTAGTTTCACTGGATGCAAAATTGCTGGCTGATAATTATTTTCTTTAAGAAGGCTAAAGATAGGACCCCAATTCCTTCTAGCTTATAAGGTTTCTGCTGAGAAACCTGCTGTTAATCTGATAGGTTTTCCTTTATAGGTTACCTGATGCTTTTGCTTCATAGCTCTTAAGATTCTCTCCTTCATTTTGACTTTAGATAACCTGATGACTATGTGCCTAGGTGATAATCTTTTTGTGACAAATTTCCCAGGTGTTCTTTGAGCTTCTTGTATTTGGATGTCTAGATCTTTAGTAAGGCCAGGGAAGTTTTCCTCAATTGTCCCGTCAAATAAGTTTTCCAAACTTTTAGATTTCTCTTCTTCCTCAGGAATACCAATTTTTCTTAAGTTTGGTCGTTTAACATAACCCTAAGCTCCCTGGAGTCTTTGTTCTTTTTTATTATTATTCTTATTTGTTTGTCTTTGTCAGATTAAGATAATTTGAAGGCCTTGTCTGCAAGCTTTGAAGTTCTTTCTTCTACTTGTTAAATTCTATTGTTGAAACTTTCCACTGTATTTTTGCACTTCTCTAAGTGTGTCTTTCATTTCCAGAAGTTGCAATTGTTTTTTATTTATGCTATCTGTTCCTCTGGAGATTTTTTCATCCATAACCTGTATTAGTTTTTAAAGTTCTTTAAGTTGGTTTTTACCTTTTCCTGGTGCCTCCTTAAGTAGCCTACTAATTGACCTTCTGAATTCCTTTTCTGGCAATTAAGAGATTTCTTCTTGGTTTGGATCCAAGAGTCCTGTGATATATGATCCATCTTCAGGTCTCTCAGCCATGGATACCAACACCTGCTCCAGTGTGACTAACAGGGGAGTGAAGCGGACTCTGTGAGAGTCCTTGGTTGTAGTTTTGGTTAGTGTGCTGGTTTTCTTGAATGCTAGTTGTGCTAGCATTGAAGTTGTAACATGAACAGACTCAGGAACTCTGGTTAGCCAAAAAGTTACAGGTGGAGGAATCAGCTGTTGTTTTCTCCTTCCTTGGAGCAGGATTGTTCTACTATGAGTTGCTGTAATGGCTTGAGTTGGTTGGCCTCCAGCCAGGTGGTGCTTTCAAGAGAGCATCAGTTATGGTATTACAGGTGGGGTACAAGCTTGCCTTCAGGCCACCTGGATAAGTATTTTGGTTTCTTAGATGACAGGTGGGGCCATAGAGCTCCCATGGGTTTATGTATTTTCCCTTAGGCTACTGGGGTGGGTAGAGAAAAGCCATCAGGTTGGGGCAGGGTTAAGTGTGTCAGAGCTCAGACTCTCCTTGGGCAGGGCTTGTTGTAGCCGCAGTGGAGTATGGAGTATGGTTCTCAGGCCAATGGAGTTATGTTCCAAGGGGGATTATGGCTGCCTCTGCTGCTTCATACAGGTTGCCAGGGAAGTGGAGGATAACTGGTAGTGACAGACCTCACCCAGCTCCCATGTAGTCAGCAAGGCTAGTCTCACTACTGCCATGCTCCCCCAACAGCCAACAGAACCAAATTAATATCCACGCCTCCAGTGCACAGGGCTGAGATCTTGCCCCAGGCTATAAGCCTCCCCACCGCAAAAGCAAGAAGGGCTTTCGGGCCTCAGCCCTCACTTCTGTGCTCATATCTGTAACTCCTGTTCACCCCCTACTCTCCCTACATCTCCAGATTCTGCACAAGAAAATTCGTGCTCAGTGAAAATTATTACAAAGATAAGCTGGAAGTCTTCTCCAGTTGGACCTTCCCCAACTCCACAAGCTGCCTTTTCCAAGGACCCCCATGACATAAAGTCAGAAATGGCTTCCCTGGGGGGACTGTGAATGCCTCAGTACTAAACACTGAGTACACATGGACACAAAGATGGACACAAAATAGACACTGCGGCCTACCTGAGGATGGAGGTGGTGGTTGGAAGGAGGGTAAGGATTGAAAAACTACCTATTGGGTCCTATGCTCACTACCTGACTGATGAAATAATTTGTATGCCAAACCCCAGTGACATGCAATTTACCCATGTAAGAAAACCTTCACATGAACCCCCTGAACCTAAAATAAATAGTGGAAGGATATACTTTTAAAGAGATAAAAATAGAAATGTCAACATAGGTGAGATAAATGCAAACATAATCACAGCTGGGACATCTTGCATGGCCACAGGCAAGACAGAGCTTGTGTAGGGGAACTTCCCTTTACAAAACCATCAGATCTTGTGAGACTTATTCACTATCATGAAAAAAAGCACGGGAAAGACTCACCCCCATGATTCAATTACCTCCCATCGGGTCCCTCCCACACATGTGGGAATTATGGGAGCTACAATTCAAGATGAGATTGGGGTGGGGACACAGCCAAACCATATCATTCCCCCCAGCCCCTCCCAAATCTCATGTCCTCATATTTCAAAACCAATCATGCCTTCTCAACAGTCCCCCAAAGTCTTAACTTATTTCAGCATTAACTCAAAAGCACAGTCCAAAGTTTTATCTGAGACAAGGCAAGTAGCTTCTGCCTGTGAGCCTGTAAAATTAAAAGCAAGTTAGTTACTTCCTAGATACAATGAGGGAACAGGTATTGGATAAATACACCTGCTCCAAATGGGAGAAATTGGCCCAAACAAAGGGGCTACAGGCCCCATGCAAGTCCAAAACCCAGCGGGGCAGTCAAATCTTAAAGCTCCAAAATGATCTCCTTTGTCTCCGTGTCTCACATCCAGGTCACACTGATGCAAGAGGTGGGCCCCCACAGCCTTGGGCAGTGACACCCCTGTGACTTTTCAGGATGTAGCCCCCCTCCTGGCTGCTTTCATGGGCTAGCATTGTCTGCGGCTTTTCCAGGCACATGGTACAAGTTATTGGTGGATCTACCATTCTGGGGTCTGGAGGACAGTGGCCCTCTTCTCACCACTCCACTAGGCAGTGCCCCAGTGAGGACTCTGTGTGGGGGCTCACACCCCACATTTCCCTTCCACACTGCCCTAGCAGAGGTTCTCCATGAGGGCCAAACTCCTGCAGCACACCTCCACCTGGATATCCAGGCATTTTCATACATCCTCTGAAATCTAGGTGGGGGTTCCCAAATTCTTGACTTCTGTGTACCCACAGGCCCAACACCAAATTGGAGCTGCCAATGCTTGGAACTTGCACTCTCTGTGGCAAAGACCTGAGCTGTACATTGGCCCATTTTAGCCATGGCTGGGATGCAGGTGACCAAGTCTGGAGAGGTTGCTATGAAGACCTCTGACATGCCCTGGAGGCATTTTCCCCATTGTCTTGGTGATTAACAATGGGCTCCTCATTACTTTTGTAAATTTCTGTAGCCAGCTTGAATTTCTCCTCAGAAATCACATCATCAGGCTGCAAATTTTCTGAACTTTTATACTCTACTTTCCTTTTAAACATAAGTTTCAACTCCAAACCATATATTTGTGAATGAATAAAAGTGAATGCTTTTATAATAATAATAATGCTTTTATTTTAACTGTACCCAAGTCACTTCTTGAATGCTTTGCTGCTTAGAAATTTCTTCTGGCAGATGCCCTAAATCATCTCTTTCAAGTTCAAAGTTCCACAGATCTCTAGGGCAGGGGAAAATTCTACCAGTCTCTTTGCTAAAGAATAACAAGAGTCACCTTTGCTCCAATTCCTGACAAATTCCTCATCTCCATGTGTGACCAACTCAACTTGGACTTCATTGTCCATATCACTATCAGCAGTTTTGTCAAAACAATTCAAGAAGTCTCTAGGAAGTTCCAAACTTTCCCACATTTTCCTGTCTTCTTCTGAGCCCTCCAAACTGTTCCAACCTCTGCCTGTTACCCAGTTCCAAAGTCGATTTCACATTTTCAGGTATCTTTACAGCAGCACTCCACTCCTGGTAACAATTTACTGTATTAGTCTATTCTCAAACTGCTAATAAAAACATACATGTAACTGGATAATTTATAAAGGAAAGAGGTTTAATTGACTCACAGTTCCACATGGCTGGGGAGGCCTCACAATCATGGTGGAAAAGCATGCGACATCTTGCATGGTCACAGGCAAGAGAGAGCTTGTGTAGGGAAACTCCCTTTATAAAAGCATCAAATCTTGTAAGACTTATTCACTATCACGAGAAAAAGCATGGGAAAACCCCCCGCCCCATGATTCAATTACCTCCCACCAGGTCACTCTCATAACACGTAGGAATTATGGGAGCTACAATTCAAGATGACGTTTGAATGGGGACACAGCCAAATCATATCAGAACATAAATAGTTTTGGCCAGTTGCCATGGCTCATGCCTGTAATCCCAGCACTTTGGGAGGCCAAGGAACGCAGATCATTTGAGGTAAGGAGTTTGACGCCAGCCTGGCCAACATGGCTAAACCCTGTCTCTACTGAACATACAAAAAATAGCTGAGTGTGGTGGCACACACTTGTAATCTCAGCTTCTGGGGAGGCTGATGCAGGAAAATCACTTGAACCTGAGAGACAGAGGTTGCAGCGAGCTGAGATCATGCCACTGCACTCCACCCTGGGCTACAGAGTGAGACTCTGTCTCAAAAAATAAAAATAAATAAAAAACAAGAACTTACATAGTTGTAATGATTGATCCTTAAAAATATACTAAGACCCACTAACATCACCATGAAATATTTTTTTCTTAAAAGAGATGAAATTTATAGAGTATAACTATTGCTTCAAGCTGTTATACCAATATCTGTATGTTTTTCCTCCAGAATATTAGCTACAGGTTGCAACAAAGTAGAGAAGAATAAAAGGGAACACATATAATGTTAGCAATATTCCTGTTAAAAGTTCTTCTTTTTTTTTCATTTGCCGGCTTCTTTCATGTATTTGTTAGAGAAAAAAGAGAATCATCTCCTTTAGTGCCTCAAATGGAATAAAAGCATCATGATTGCATGTTTCCATTGAACTTTCCCAAAGCATAATTTTAAACAAGCTTGTCAGGAAAAACTCTCTAGTAAGATTACATTTGAATGAAGACTTAAGAGAGTAAGCCATGCCAATGGCTGGTGAAAGTGCTTCAGGCAGAGGAAAGGTCAAATTCAAAGGCACTAAGATAGGCCAGGGAGGGAGGGGTGTACAGTTCATATTGGGCATTATAGTTCATTTGGTCTTTACTATGAGTGAGATGAGCACTTATTGAAAAGTAAATGATCTCCTTTATCTTTTAAAAGAACTACTCTGGATGTTGTATGGAAAATAACCTTGAGACAGGGTGTAGGTGGAGTAAGAGTGGATGTAGGAAGCTCAGTTATGAGGCAACTACCATAATCAAGGTGAGAGATGTTCATGGCTTGGCCCAAGGTGATGTTCTGTAGAATGATGAAAAGTGCTCAGGTTATGTATATATTGGAAAGGCAGAATCAACAGAATTCACAGACAGGCTGAATATTGAGAATTAGAAAAAGAGGAATAAAGCTTATTAATTTTACTCAACTATTTTTCAACCTACCAAAACCAACAATACAGTGATCCCACCACCTTTTAAAACTTTTGTCTTTTTTTGTCTTTTGTCTCCATTCATGGGCATATTTTCCTTTTGGCATAACAGTGACTTTGTGCCTATGATTATAAATGATCCTTTGTATATACTTCATCTCCCATGTATGGCTCCCCCACCATTGAACTCACCTGGAACTCACTTGCCTTGTTAATTCAAGTCTTGGCCTAATGTGTACTTGAATCTAGAGCTGGCATAGCTAGAGAAAAGCGTGGGTTCATGCTTACTGATCTCACTTTAAACTTATTACTGACGACCTCACGCTAGACATTAGAGTTGCCAGCAATCTTACAATACCCTAATCCAATCAGTTTTACTTCCCATATTTTCCAGATGCCACAACATCTCTTTCCTCAAAATTCCATCAACCCCTCTCCTGTTGTCTTTCCATTGATGGCCTTGCTTCTTAAATTCCTGAGAAAATAGAAGTGATCAGAAGAGAATTTCCACAAGCTGCAACTAAACCTACCACCCTCCTATCTATATTAATATCCATATTCTCTGCCTTACTTCCTATTACTATAAATAAACGGTCCAATTCCTTATTAAAAGCCAACCCATCCCCTTGAACACTGATTCCCATCTTCTCTTTTATATTCAAAGACATGTCTTGGTCTTTTTTCCTACATTATTAAATTTCCCTGTGTATCAGACCATTCCCACCAATATGCAAATAGATATTGCATAATGTTTCCTCGTCTACTAACATTCCAATTCTCTGCTTCCCTTTAAAACAAATCTCTTCCAAAAATTATGTTTTATTGGTTCCATTTCTTCTTTTTCCATTTCTCTTGAACAGATTACAAACAAGTGTTTCTTTACATCACTTCATCACAGCAGCCCTTCTCAAGATCCTCCTTCCCCTCCACATTGTCTAGTTCAGTGATGAGATGTCAGTCCAAATCTTAATCCTACTTGACCTATCAGTGGCATTTGATGGCACTGAACACTCTTTCCTTAAAATAATTTTTCATACAACTTTGGGAACTTTTTTTTTTGAGTGGGGGGCTCTCTTCTCCCTTCACTGGCAGTACATTCTTTATCTTTTTATTGGCTCCTCATTTCCCTGAACTCTAAACATCAGATGGCCAGGACTCAGTCCTTAGGTGTCTTCTCTGCATTCACTTACTTGGTGATCTCATCTAGTTTCATAGCAATAAATAATACTTATATTCTGATGCCTCCAAATTTATATCTGAGATCTCTTCCCAGAACTTTATATTTTCTTCCCAGATCTCTTTATATTTGCTTCCCAGATCTGAGATCTCTTCCCAGAACTGTATATTGCTATTTGGTTTGGGTGTCTAGTTGGAATCTCAAACTTAAAATGGCCCACTCAAATTGCTCATATGCCCTGTGCCACCAAACCTGCTTCTCCCACATTCTTGTCCATCTCAGTGAATGAAAATACCATTCTTCCAGTTGCTACGACAAGAAATTCAGAGTCCACCTTAAATTTTCCCTATGTCTCATACCTCACATCCCTGGGAAAACTCTATCAGCCCTATCAAATTATACTCAAAATTTGGCAAATTTTCACCAACTCCCCAAATACCACAATAATTTTAATTACAATTATTGAAGTAGCCCCTGGACTGGTCTTCCCCATTCTGTCCATGACCCCCTTCTGAGTATTCATCACACAAAGAGCTAGAGTGATTCTTTTAAAATGTAAGTAACCTTCAGTTCCTTCAAAAATCTCATTTGCAATAAATGCTAAGTCCTTAAATAGTGGGCTAAAAGACCCTACACATTTTGGCCTCCTTAGTCCTTTTTGAATTTCCTTTATTTCATCCTTTTTCTCACCAAAACAGCCAAACACCTAATCATGTCCCCACTGTATTAGTCAGTGTCCTCTAGAGAAACAAAACCAATAAGATGACAGATTGATTGACTGATCAATTTATTATAAGCAATTGGCTCACAATTATGGAAGCTGGAAATTCCAATGTCTCAGTTCAAGTTCAAAGGCTGAGAAGATGCTATAGAACCATGAAGAGTCTATATCCCAGGTCAAAGGCTGCAAGGCAGGAGAATTTTCTCTTACTTGACAGAGGGTCAGCCTTCTGTACTTCAATTGGTTGGATGAGGCCCACCCACTATTGGGGGAACCAGTCCCCGATATTTCAACGTAGGTTCTTTTCTATTTTCCCTAAGTGTTGGCTGGTCTGAGAAATAAAGGGAAAGAGTACAAAAGAGAAATTTTAAAGCTGGGTGTCTAGGGGACACATCACATGTCGGCAGGTTCTGTGATGCCCCCTGAGCCATAAAACCAGCAAGTTTTTATTAGCAGTTTTCAAAGGGAAGGGAGTGTACGAATAGGGTGTGGGTCACAGAGATCACATGCTTCACAGGGCAATAAAAGATCACAAGGCAGAAGGTCACGGCAAGATCACAAGGTCAGGGCAAAACTAGAATTACCAATGAAGTCCCATGTCCCACTGTGCATGCATTGTCATTGATAAACATCTTAACAGGGTTCAAGAGCAGAGAATTGGTCTGACTACAATTCACCAGCCTGGAATTTCCTAATCCTAGCAAGCCTGGGGGCACTGCAGGAGACTAGGGCATGTTTCATCCCTATCTACAACTGCATAAGGCAGACACTCCCCGAGTGGCCATTTTAGAGGCCCCCCTGGGAATGCATTCTTTTCCCAGGGCTGTTAATTATTAATATTCCTTACTGGGGAAAGAATTCAGTGATATTTCTCTTACCTGTTTTTGGCAATAAGAGAAATATGGCTCTGTCCTGCCTGGCTCCCAGGCAGTCAGACCTAATGGTTATCTCCCTTGTTCGCTGGACATCACTGTTATCCTGTTCTTTTTTCAAGGTGCCCAGACTTCATATTGTTCAAACAAATGTGCTTTATGAACAATTTATGCAGTTAACGCAATCATCACAGGTTCCTGAGGTGACATACATCCTCAGCTTACAAAGATGACGGGATTAGGAGATTAAAGACAGGCATAGGAAATTATTGATTGGGGAAGTGATAAATGCCCATGAAATCTTCACAATTTATGTTCTTCTGTCACGGCTTTGGCATCAGCAGCTCCCTCCATTTGGGGTCCCTGACTTTCTGCAACAAACAACAGGGAAGGCAGTCTGTTTCACTCAGTCTTCCAATTTAAATGTCAATCTCATCTAAATACACCCTCACAGAATCACCTAGAATAATGTTTGACCAAATATCTGGGTACCTCATGGCCCAGTCAAGTTGATGCAAAATTAACCATCACACCTGTGAAGGACTTTGGTGTTTTCTGTTCCTTATTAGAACATTCTTTCCCTAGCTATGCACATAGCTCTCTCCTTGACTTCTTTCAGATCTCCTCTGAAATGTTGTATTATCAGAGAGGTGTGCACTCTGACCCCCCACTGCATCACACTGACACTTCCTGGTCCCCCTTCCTACTGTTATTTTTTCCCTTAGCACATGCCACCACCTGTTGTAGTGTGTATTTATTTATTTATTGACTATCTTTCCTTCCTCCACCCCCATTTGCATGTGAGCCACATGAAGGCAGGGATTTTGTCTATTTTATTCACTGCTGAGTACCCAGAGCCTGGCATATGGTAGTCACTTAGTGAATATGTGTTGAATGAACTAATACTTGATTACAGCCATAAAAATGACCTCACCAATACAATGCAGAGAAAAGAGGGGGAATGAATACAATTTACACTTGCCAAAATGATAATGTGATATCCTCTTGAGTTTTAGTATTCTGAAGGATTTTCCTCTAGCTCCTTGCAAATATATATGTAATATATATTATATATAATAAATGTAATACATTTATATATAAATATATATTTATATGTATGCATGTGTGTGTGTATTTAAGGGTCCTGCCCATGTATACCCTGTTATGTTCTTGATTCTGCCTGTGTCTGAACTGCAAAGAAAATAACTGTTATATCAGAATTCAATTTTGTTCCTCAAGTCTTAAAAAAATATGCAGTAGAAAGGAATACAGGTTCATGGGACACATTAGCATCATTAATTCTAGTTGCTTTAGTTGCATAGCAGGTCAGTCCATGGCAGATTCAACACAGGCACTCTCAAAAAGTTGTTACTATGTTATAAAGCAGAGTTTGACAAACTACGGACTACAGGCAAATTTGTTTCACTGCCTATTTTATTAAAAAAAGTTTTCTTGGAACACGGTCATATTCATTTATTCATGTATGGTCTATGGTTGCTTGCTCTATAATGGTAAAACTGTAACAGAGACCATATCACCCACAAACAAATATTTACTATCCTGTTCTTTACAGAAGAAGTTTTTTGACCCCTGCTCTAAGGAATATGGCATAACATAAAGCAGGCATCCCCAACCCCCAGCCCACATACTGGTACTGGTCTGTGACCCGTTAGACCAATACCAGTCTAACACAGCAGGAGGTGAGTGGTGGGTGAGGCAGTGAAGCTTCATCTGTATGTACAGCCTCTCCCCATCTCTCACATTACCACCTGAGCTGTGCGTCCTATCAGATCAGCAGTGGCATTAGATTCTCATAGGAGCACAAACCCTATTGTGAACTGCTCATGCAAGGGTTCTAGATTGCACTCTCCTTATGAAAATCTAATGCCCGATGATCTGTCACTGTCTTCCATCACCCCCAGATAGGACCATCTACTTGCAGGAAAAGAAGCTCAGGGCTTTCACTGATTCTACATTATGGTGAGTTGCATAATTATTTCATTATATATTACAGTGTAATAATAATAGAAATAAAGTGCACAATAAATGTAATGTGATTGATCATCTCTAAACCATCCCCCAACATTAGTCCATGAAAAAATTGTCTTCCACAAAACCAGTCCTTGGTACCAAAAAGGCTGGGGACCACTGACATAAAGGATTGACAATAGGACAGATATATGAATGGGGTTAGGAGGATTGGGAGGAGGGAGGCCTTGCATAGTCGACTAGGCAATGTGGGATAAGGGAAGTAAGACCATGATCATAGAGAAAGCTGGTCAAATGTATGGAAAAAGATAAATATTGGCAAAAGAGTGTTCCTCTGCAGGGAATATGATCACCAAAGAGCAGCAACTGCAATGTTGCAAATAAGCTGTGCCAGTTGGACTGGAGTTTGTTGAGTCAGTCTACTTATAAATCATATGTAAATCCTTGACAGAAAGAGACCTGCAACAGAACAAGAATGATATCATAGCTCAATAAAAATGTTTAGCAGAAGAGAAAAATGGAAATGCCTCATCTTTTTTAGGCTTGGGAAGAAAAACAGGTTGTTGGTAGCACAGTAAAGGGAGGAGAAAGACCTGACAGGTCAGAACAGCTACTTCTTTTTCTGCCAGATCTTGTTACTGCTTATTCCATCGACACCTCAAAGTAAACACACATGTTCATACTGGTCTTTAGTGAAGCTGATTCTTTTGAGGATTATCTATTGGGAAAATACTTACGTTGGAGCAAAGAGAGGTGATATTAACTGTAGATGTCTCAGTTATAGGTGGGCAGAACTGAGCAGGTTTTGGTAGGAGAGGGAGTTAGAGCATTCAAACAGTAGTTCCCACAGGAACGGGGACAGAATGAAAGAGGTGAAGCCACTGAGGCATTAGGAGCCACCACCAGTACCCCTTTAGACCTCATGCATAACTGCACAAAGCCCAAGCTCCAGCTGCCTTTGTCTGCTTAGTTCAAGGGCACAGAGAGTTGGAAGTCCCAGAAAATACTAATACCACTGCTGCTCTGTCCTGCCTCCCACCCACCAGCAGCCCTCCACAAATGACTAAACGGAATGGGCAATAAATACC
This sequence comes from Pan paniscus, assembly GCF_029289425.2. Lineage (NCBI taxonomy): Eukaryota > Metazoa > Chordata > Mammalia > Primates > Hominidae > Pan > Pan paniscus. Next base: position 45,880,032 of record NC_073255.2, read on the forward strand.
CCAAATCTTATATCTCATAAGGGATAACTCTGAGGCAGGTGCCCTATGTTGTTCTCCTGGAGTCCTGTGGGACTGTGCTCCTATCAGCCACAGTGACAGGTGACTCGAGAACATGCTCCTTTCTGTCTCACTCGCCCGTTCTCTCCTTCCATCCTGGGAGCACTTAGAATCATTGTCTCCAGATCTTCTTTTAGAGGCATCCAAATTAAGAAAGCTGTCTACAATGAGGTGAGAGGCAGCGCAAGAAAACTTACATGAGGATATGTCCAAATTGGTTTTGGATCATAATCCCTAAAGACACAATCCCAACTGTCGGAATTCCTAAAGATCAAAATCCCTAAAGCCTAAAATTCCTAATGTCTAAAATCTCAAAAATTACACTCACAGGATCACTACATCATATTAGATGGAACTATTACCTTGTTACTGTCTTTTTGCTGAAGAAAATTGATTTCAATGGAATCCCCAAACCATAATGAGAGATTCGGAATTAGGCTCCAGTGAGGATTCTAAAAGTGAATTTCAAGCTATTACCCATAAAGTTGTATTTTTCTGTTCAGTCCAATGCATTTGGCAGAAAATTCAGGTGAGTGGATTGGCCATATGATATGGCAACTATGAAAACTTTAGTTTAAAAATGAGTCATTTGCCTACATTGCATTCCTTCCAGCTGATGACATCCCAGGATCTTTTAATGAATTAAAGCTACATTTGCTTGAAGAAGCCAGTTAAGTTACCAAATGGTTAAAAAATAATTATATGCATGGTACTATAAGAAAATATTTATGAAACAGTGCTGCTCCATCATCAGTATTGTTTCCACCAAATTTATGGTCTGTATATGACCATATGTGGAATTGATTTCCAAATACCCAAAACAATATGGAAGCATCACACAGAAGATGGGAAAACTTAATAGGAAATGCTCCTGTTGGCATATGTTAAATCATAGAAAAAATTTCAAAAAGAGCAGCATCATGTGGAAAATGAATGTGAACATATTCTCCCAGGAGAGTCATATTTTAAACCAAAAAAAGGCAGCTATTCATTCTGATGCAAGACTTCAAAATATAGTTAATGAGTGCAAAAGTCAGCCAACTCTTATGGACTATCTCTGTGTAATTTCCCATAATCTACCCCGTAATACACTTTTTCATATATGGAAATTTCTTTTTAGTATTTTTCTTTTCTTTTTTTCAGCTTTTTTCCCCACTATTTGAAATTGACAGAATTATTTTTTACAATGTGCTATGCTGTGTATTTCATCTTCACATCATTTTCAATACTGGAGGTATAAATTGGATGGAAACTTTTAGAGAGTTGTCATTTGTTTTATGCATGTTTTTTGCAAATATGACCACATGAAAGTGTGTTATCACCATGTTAACTTCGTGTATGAGCAGTGTGCAAGTATTTATAAACATTGAAACTTTCTCAATAAATAAAGAGATGTCCTTTATGTACATCTGCATTTGTGAAAGATAAAATTTCTTGAGATGTTGGCTCTTGGGAGATCAGATTCTCACAGACCTGAAGAAATCAAATATACATATCTCTATTGCAGTATTCATGCCAAAAATATTTAACCTAAATGTAGTTATGAGACAACAATTAGTCAAATCCAGATTATGGCACATTCAATGACACAACTTACCTGGACTCCTCGAAAATGCCAAAGGTATGAGAAATAAAAAACAAGAACCTTCTAGAGTAAAGAGGACTAAAAGGACATGACAACCCAAAGCAGGGACAGTCCTGAGTGCATCCAGAATTTTAAAAAGCAAAGAAAGAAAAAAGAAAAAAAAAACAGCCTGTAAATGTCTGACTCATTTTCCTTTGAGATGACTTTTTGCCTGGGGCTCACAAGCCAGGAAAAGTACCAGTCTTTCTTTCCAAAACACCATTTCCATACTCAATTATACATTTAAGGGGTGGGGGTATTTCTGATAACCAGCCTTCTATGTAAATATTTCTCCATTTTAATTCTTTTATTCTTTCCTGTTCGTTCTTTTATTAGAGCAGAGGGTTGTACATTTTTTTTCAGCAATTTGTACTTAAAACAGCATTAGTTTAAATTATTTCAATTAGAATTTTCCCCATAATCTCAGACCCACGTAGCCTTACCTTAGTAATAGTTGTAACATAATGTTTTTATTTGTTTAGGCTTTGAGTACGTTAAATCAGGAAGGCATAGGTAAGAATTCATTTAAATGGAATCATTGAAGCTTTAAGGGAAATAGCCAACCTTGAATAGAATGTTGGACAGTATTGAATATGGTTTATAACTATCCTGGTTTTTGAGTTTTTTGTTTTCTAGTTTTTTTTTTAACTAAAATACATTGAGGTATAATTTATATGCAATAAAATTCACCCATTTAAAGTGTGTGGTTTGATAAATTTTGATGAATGTATAGTGTCATTTAACTACCACCAAAATCAAGATAGAGAACATTTCCACCACTACAAAAATGTCCCTCATGAGTCATGACCCTTTGTAGACATTCCCTTCTCTCCACTCCTAGTCCCTGGCAATCACTGATTTACTTTCTGTCTCTATAGTTTTACATTTGGAAGAATGTCATATAAATGGAATCATACAGTATATAAATTTTTGTGTCTGGATTCTTTCACTTAGCATATTTGAGATTCATCCATGTTTTAACATGTATCACTGGTTCGTTCATTTATTTTACTGAATACCATTTCATTTTGTGGATGGACTATATTTTGTTTATCCATTGATTGTCCAGTTAATGGATAGTTACATTGTTTCTAGATTTTTTGATATTATGAAAAAGCTGCTATAAACAGTCACATGCAGGTCTTTGTGTGGACATATGTTTTTATTTCTCTTGGATAAATACCTAGAGCAGAATGGCTGTCAGATGGTAAGTATATATTTAATTTTATGAGAAAATGACAAACTGTTTTGCAAAGTGGTTGTAACATTTTGCATTTCCACCAGAAATATATAGATTTCTCAGATGCTCCATATCCTTACCAAAACTCAGCAATATCAGTTGTACCAATCATATCCATTCTGGTGGGTGTGCAGCGGTATGTCATTATAGTTTCGTTTGCATTTCTCTAATATCTAACAGTTTTTAACATTATCACATGTGCTTGTTTGACACCAACTTATACAAAACAGAATGCAAAGATTTTTATTGTGATTGTGTTGAATTTACAGATTATTTGGGGAGAGAATTGACATCTAAGTCATATAGAGGCTTTCAAGCATGGGAATAACGTCTCCTTGGGTTCTGGTGAGACCTCAGGAAGCTCTTAGTCATGGTAAAAGGGAAGGGTTTCAGAAGCATCACACAGTGTGAGAGTAAGTAAGAGAGTTGAAGGTGCCAGACTATTCTAAGCAATCAGATCTCACATTAATTCATTAACAAAGAGAGGCCACTGAGCCATTTGTGAGGGGTCTGACCCCTAACTCAAACACCTCCTACTAGGCCCCACTTCTAAAAACGGAAACTACATTTCAACATGAGATTTGGAAGGGACAAACATGCAAACTATATCAATATATTTACATAACATTTTGCTGATGTTATGAATTACAGTGACTTATTTTTTAATGTTGAACCAAATTCATATTCCTTTACTAAACCCTACTTTGTGATGATTTACTAACTTTTCTGTACAATGCTGGATTCAATTTGCTAATATTTGGCTAATAATTTTTGCTTCTATGTTTGTGAGGGATATTGTTCAGCAGCTTTCTTTTCTTAAAATGTCTTTGTCCAGTTTGGTTATCAGCATAATGCTGGTTTCATAAAATAATTTGGGAAAATTTGCATCCTCATCAATTGCCTGGAAAAAAATGTGTTCAACTGATATTATTTATTCTGTAAATGTTTTGTAGAAATCACCAGAACAGTTCCCTCAGCCCAAATTTTTATCTATCTATCTATATCTATCATCTATCAATCATCAATTTTTTGTGGAAAAGTTTTAAACTATATATTCCATCACTTTAATAAATATAGTACTGTCCAGATTATATATTTCTTTTTGAGTGGGCTTTGGTACATTGTGTCTGTCAAGAAATTTATATTTCAGGGGCCCACTTCCTCAGGACATTTTGAGACTGTTCCTCAGGCCATGGTCACTCATATTGGCTCAGAATAAATCTCTTTAAATGTTTTACAAAGTTTGTTTTTTCCATTAACAATTAATTGGCACCCAATGTGGGGACCTTGGAGAAACTCAAGACCCTCTGAAGGAGGCACCCAAACTCAGAGCTAAGGCACTTGTTTCATGCAAAAGTAATTGCAGTTTTGCCGTTTTGCGATTATATTTGCACCAACCTAATACAAGTATGGGCCCGTTGAAAGCCCTCTGACTTTGAGTTTCTCCTTACATAGAACTGGTAAGTCCTCCTGAGCCCCAGGCTTCATGCTTGGTTGATGTTCCTTTGGTCTATTCTTAGCTGGTTCTTTTCCTAGGAAGTTATTGTTTGGGATCCTAACTCTGATTCAGAGGTGCATTCTAAAGGGTCTTTTGTGTTGTCTTTTTCTCCCAAAATTAATCTAAATTGGCTCCTCTACACATTTATGGAAGAAACACAACTGTCCTTTCTGTAAATGAATGAGAGACTGAGCTTCTCAACTCCACTACACTGAACCCCAGACTACAGTTCAGTTCCTGCCTTTAAAAAAGGAAATGAATCCTCTAAGAATGAGAAAAGACAAGGAGAAAGACCCCCTTTGGGCACGCTGGTTGGTTTTATGGTGCCTCTACTCACAAGTATTTGTGTAAATGAGAAAATTTGAAGCCATGTTAGGTTTTCTAGGACTCCAGTTGGTTATATATTATGGTCTGTTCTTGTACACATTTTTAAACACATGGGTAAATTACATCAGGAAAAATTCAGAGTGTAATAGTCGACTTGCAACTATAGAGTTAAATATAGTCTCTTAAATTCTCTGTCTCTATTTTCTTCTCTGCCTGCTTTAAATCCACTGTTACTTTTCTACCAGCATTGAGATAAAAGCCACTGTTTATGGCATTACTAACTCAAGGCTACTTGGGAGACTTTGTTTTTCTTACACAGTTCAGCCGGTTCTAGCTAAAATGTAAGCATTAAGAATTTAACCCTAAATTTACTTAAAAAAGAGTGAAAGAGGTTTTAAAATCAAACTTCTATGGAAAACGTTTTACCTAAAATTTTGGTCCACAGCCTTTCTTGCATTACCAATCAGGACAACTAAAGTTTAGCTGTATGAACGGCCCCAATCTTGCTAGAAATAATTTGAATCCAGTCATCTTTTGTAAGCCAGTAAGTTTGTACTGCTATCCCATGGCTAGGGTCCCAAAGTAAAAGTCTCTCTCTCTCTCTCTCCCCCGCCCCCTGAACTCTGTATGTGTGTGTGTTTGTGTTTAGATGTGTTTCTATGGATATACATGTATTATGTTGTGTCTGCCTGGTTCCAAATTGGCTTATAAATAATGAAGTACTCATAAATTAAGTAAATAAGCCCAAGTGCCTTTCAAGTTCATGTAACTTAAGTAGATCATTAATAAATAAGCTGGCTTTAAAATTCTTGGTAAAATAAAACTAGACATGTATTCAGAATTGTCAGCATACATTTTTGCCTGGGTTTATTGCTCATGTAGTTTTTATATTTATATTTTAAGGTGCCACGATTTGGCACAAAGGTTATAAAGCTATAAATCCAGGCTAAAACAGAATGGTTTTTGTTTGTGTAATTTTTGATAAATAAGACTAACTTAATGTTGTTGATTTAATGAAAACAGCTAAATCCTCTGAATTATCAGCAAAAAATATCTATATGTTTAACTTCAAGGTTCTGATTAAGGTGAACACCTGATATAGTCACAGGCTATAAAACTGGTTAGCAAGGAAATAACTTTAAATGATGACTAGCTTTGTCTAATGCCTTAGTTCTCATAAGTAATCCAGGTAAACTGCTGAAAATGAAGAAATTGAGTAAATGTAAATGTGATAAATGCTTATAGGTGAATTTTTATGTAGTTTAAAATCTCAAAATTATTTTGGATTAAGTAACAGGTACTCATTAATTGTCTGGGTCATTTCCAATTAGAAAACAGTTATAGTTGAAGAACCATATTTCCAAAAATTATATATTGGTTTCATCTATAAAAAGCTAACATTTGCTAGAGAGTTTGGGATTTCTTGCTTCCTAGGTTTTCACTAAAATTCAACACTACCAAAAATAAAAATTCTAGTTGGCATATAATTCTATGTGTAAAATATACCAAAGAAGATGTGTTTTTAATAAAATAAGTAAATTATAAGAAAGACATAAAGTTGTATTCTTATTGAGAAAAAGAGTAATTTTGTGCAATTCAGAAGTTATTGAAAGGTTATTTATGAAAACATTAAAAAGGAACCAATAAATAGGAGAGAGTGAAATGATGAAAGTTATAGATGTGAAGATGTATTTTTCTTGCTTGGTTGATGTTCCTTTGATTTCAAAGAATCTTGTATGGCAAATTTTTGTCCTAAAGTAAAATGACTGGTTATTTTAAAAAGAGGGAAATTTAAGACAAAACAGAAAGTCCAAGCATGTTGTAATTGGTCTGTGTAAGTTGTGATAAGGTTCATAAAAATAGAAATTATGAAAAAAAATTTTGTACATGATTAAGTTGGCTATAACTAAAAGGAAAGTATTTATAACATTCTTCCTAGATATTGAACTTTGATACTAAAAACACACTCATACAAAACTAAGCAACAAGATTAGAACAAGTTTTTCTTAAAGTATTGACTTGCTTTTAAGGAAATTGCAAAATACTTTGATTTTTAAATTCCATAATCTGTTTCTTTTAGAAACTTCTCAGATTGATATATCAGAAGCTCAACTTCTGCTGTATCTTGCTGCCTTCAGCTTTTTCTCCCTTCAAGAAGGCCTGAGATGGAAACTTTCTCCTTCAACTTTTTGTTGGCCCCTGTAACTTTTTTTCTCCAGTTCTAAATCTGTTGTTATGGCCTGATGCTGAAATATTTTATCTTGAAGGTTTAAAAGGGCAATGTTTTTCTCCAGTATAACTTAATTCTATACTGTTGGCTTTTCTTAATATGTTTAGGGGCCAGGAGCCCTCTAAAGTTTTGCTGAAAAATCAACTCACAAAACACAGATTGGTTAAAGAGAAGGCATGCAGATTTGTTTTGTGTGCATATGCAAGAGTCTTCAGAAATGAAGAACTAAGATACAAAGAGAATTGTACACTTTTATGCCTAGGTTCAACAGAGTATGGACATTATATAAAAATATGATTGAACAAAAAGTCATAATCTAATGCTAGTAGATGAAGTGGGGAAACCCTGCAAGGCCAATCTGTCTAGATTCCTCTTGACCTCTCTGAGATGCCTTCCTTCCTTCCTTCTGGGTATGGGGTTCTTATGATCTAGAGTTGAACAAGGTAGGTCAGATATTAGTAATTTCTTTATGGCCAGTTCTTATGCAGAAAGGAAGAGTGAAAATTGGAGTAATATTTTTAGGTTTTATGGCTGGCTTTGAGAGAAAAGGGTTCTGTTTTTTAGGACCTGCTTTGAGGAAGATAGATTCTAGTTTCTATGACCAGCCTTGAGGGAAAATGGGACTGAGAGACAGAAGGACAGGAGACAGAGAAAGAAAAACTTTTACTTCTGTGGCTGCTTGTGAAGCTTTCAGTTTGGTGTATTGTTTTCAGAGCCCCAACATATGACCAAAGTGTTCAACAAGGCCAGGAAACCTCCCATGCTGTGACTAAGAATCACATATCCCCTTGCTGAAGGTACTAGTTTTCCAGTTTCCTCTACAACGTAGTGTTCACACAGGAACCTGGACACACTCTTCCTGTGTCCTACTAATTTAAGTACCCTTTTCATCAGGTTTGACTCTCAGGATATCCAAATCCACTTCCCTAAAGGGGGAACAGTCCCATTGCAGAACATTTTTCTTCACCGTTTTGATAACTAGACTGAGAAACAAAGGTTTTAACATAATTCCTGTATTGTTTAATTATGTTTTCTGATTATTTAAGAAAACTGAATATTAAAAGGCTTAAGGTTTTTACATACATGTAAATTTTTTATTGCTTTTGAAGTCTTGATTATCAATCTGCTAAAATGAATAACTGTTATTTTACAGTGACCTGTGATTCCATTTTAATCAAATGTTTTCAGCCTTTTCTTAGCTTTCTTTTGAGATGGAGTCTTGCTTTGTTGCCCGGGCTGGAGTGCAGTGGCATGATCTCCACTCACTGCAACCTCTGCCTCCCGGGTTCAAGCAATTCTCTGATCTCACCCTCCTGAGTAACTGGGACTACAGGCACTCATCACCACACCTGGTTAATTTTTGTATTTTTAGTAGAGACATGGTTTCATCATATTGGTCAGGCTTGTCTCGAACTCCTGACCTGAGATGATCCACCCACCTCGGCCTCCCAAAGTGCTGGGATTACAGGCGTGAGCCACTGTGCCTGGAGCATTTACCCTTGTTAAATGGTTTTAGCAAACTGCTTATGTTTTATACAGCTAATTGCTACAAACCTGTAACTAAAACCAAGATTAGAGTAACTTAAGGCATAAGACATAAGTCAATATTGTAACCTTGCCTTTTGGCTTTTAGTTTTTGGCTCCTACATTGCTTGAAATGTTTTAAGGGCTGATGAGTGCCTGCTCACCTCCATTCCTGTCTGGCCTAAAACATTTAATTGGTTATAATCCTTTTGGCTTGAAGTCACTTGGCCATAGGGGTCCCATTGAGGGACAGGATAGACCCAGTGTAAGTAGCCATACCATACCACCAAGGATATGGGACAGACAAAATAAAATTTGGCTATCAATGCTGCCTCTAGCAAATCTTAGCCAAAAAGGAGAGAATGCAATCCAAAAATAAAATCCTAAGCCCCTAGAACTGACTGAATGGAACTTCTCTTGGCTAAGAGGACTCCAGAGAAACATGAAAAACTTAATTCCCAGACATGATGTGAAGGGAGAATGGACATGTCTTGTTATACCCTTTCCCTTTTGGAGCTTAGGCATGACTAATCAGCATCAACATTAAAATAGAGATCATAAGATTGACAAAACAGACAACAGACTCTGTGGCAATAAGATACCAATTTTTTTTCTTTTTTTTTTTTTTTTTTTTTTTTTGAGATAGGATCTCACTTTGTTGCCCAGGCTGGAATGCAGTGGTGCAATCATGGCTCACTGCAGTCTCAACCTCCCAAGCTAAAGCGGCCCACCCACCTCAGCCTCCCAAGTGGCTGGGACCACAGGCATGCACCATCATGCCTAGCTAATTTTTGAAGATACCAAATTTCAAACTGACTCTGGTATAGCATCACATGAGAGAGAGCAGACCCTGAAGGAAATAAATATATTTTATCTCAAAATGTATTTTTTGAATTTTTTTTTTTGAGATGGAGTCTTGCTCTGTTGCTCAGGCTGGAGTGCAGTGGCATGATCTCAGCTTACTGCAAGCTCCGCCTCCCAGGTTCATGCCATTCTCCTGCCTCAGCCTCCTGAGTAGCTGGGACTACAGGTGCCTACCACCACACCTGGTTAATTTTTTGTATTTTTAGAAGAGACAATAATTTTGTATTTTTAGAGTTTCACCGTGTTAGCCAGGATGGTCTTGGTCTCCTGACCTCATGACCCGCCTGCCAAAGTGCTGGGATTACAGGTATGAGCCACCATGCCCAGCTTTTTGAATTTTTTTTTTTTTCTGAGACAAAGTCTCGCTCTTTTGCCCAGGCCAGAGTGTGGTGGCGCTATCTTGGCTCACTGCAAGGTCTGCCTCCCGGGTTTATGCCATTCTCCTGCCTCAGCCTCCCAAGCAGCTGGGACTACAGGTGCCCACCACCATGCCCAGCTAATTTTTTGTATTTTTAGTAGAGACAGGGTTTCACCGTGTTCGCCAGGATGGTCTCGATCTCCTGACCTTGTGATCCACCCATCTTGGCCTCACAAAGACCTGGGATTACAGGCATGAGCCACCACACCCGGCCGCCTTTTGAATACTTTTAAATGGCCCTGCAAAGCTGTCTTTTGTGGGGGAAATTTGTATTTGTAGAGAATCTCTATTAATGGACCCATGCCTTTCCTTTCTGGGTATTCTTGGATCTAGGAGAGATTAACTAAGAATCCGGCACCTTTTGAGGTTCCAAAGGAGAAATTTACCACATATTCTTTCTGAAACCTGCTATCTAAGAGGCTTAATCTACATAACAAGAACCTTGGCATCCACAACCCCCATCATCTTAACTCAAGCATTTCTTTCAGTTGACTTCCAGTTTTTTTTCAACAAATTGCCAATCAGAAATCTTTGAATCCACCTTTGACCTGTAAGACCCTGCTTCAAGATGGCCCATCTTTTTGGGCAGAGCCAATGTATACCTTATATGTATTGATTTATGTCTTTGCTCATAATTCCTGTCTTCCTAAAATGTATAAAACCAAACTGTAAGCTGACTGCCTTAGGCACAATTTCTCAGGACCTCATGAGACTCTTCCCTGGGCCATGGTCACTCATACTGCCTCAGAATAAACCTCCTTAAACTTTTTTTTAGAGAAGAAAGAAACTTTATGTCAGTTAAATTATATTTATTGGCAAAATATTCTTCATAATGTTTCATTAATATCCTTTTACAGTCTGTAGCATCTGTAGTGAGGACTAAGCTCTGATTTTTCCTCATCCTGCCCAAATTCCTATCTAAGGGGTCTAGGGAGTCATGCCCTACAAACCATAAATTGTCATCAGATGGGTTTATTTAACCTGATATATTGTGACTTACTTTCCAATCTGACTCTGGCATAACATTACATGACAAAAAAGAAAATAAAAATATTTTACCCCAAAACATGTTTCTTTGCCACATTTTGAAGTGGCCCTGCAAAGCTGTCCTTTATGGGGGAAAATTTACATCTGTAAAGAATCTCTATTAACAGAGCCAGGTCTTTTTCTTCCAGGCCTTCCCAGTCCTGAAGAGATTACTTGTCTAGCACCTTTTAAAGGACTGAATAGGAAACATTTGTCATCTATTGTCTCTAAGGGCAGCCACTATGAGACTTCAAAAGAACCTTAGTCTCCACAATCTTTTATCTTAACCTGAACATTTCCTTTCTATTGACCCCAGGTCTTTAGACAAACTCAACCTAATTGTCAACCAGAAAATGTTTAAATTTACCTATAGCCTGGCTGCCCCTGCCTTGAGTTGTCCCACCTTTCTGAACCAAACCAATGTATTTCTTAAATGTATTTGATTGATGTCTCATGCCTCCCTAAAATGTAGAAAACCAAGCTGCACCCTGACCACCTTGGGCACATGTTCTCAGGACCTCCTGAGGGCTGTGTCATGTGCCATGGTCACTCATACTTGGCTCAAATAAATATCTTCAAATATTTTACAGAGCTTAACTCTTTTCATTGACAGTAGTGGTGTTCCCTTTCTTATTTCTAATATTAGTAATTTCTTTTCTCTTTCTTAATCAATCTGGTTAGAAATTTAGCAATTTTCTTGATATCTTTAAAAAAACCAGATTTTCCTTTGGTTAATTTTCTTTATTGTGTTTCTTTTTTAATTTTATCTATATCTGTGATTATTTTTATTGTTTTCTTCCCACTGTATGTTTGTATTAATCTGCTCTTCTTTTTAAAGAGTATCATAGATTTGAGTCCTTACTTTTTTTTTAATGCACTAAAATCTATAAATGTCTCTCTAAGCACTGCTTTCACTGAATCCCACATATTTTGATATGTTGTGGGGTTTTTTCATTCAATTTAAAACATTTTCTAATTTATATTGTTAATTTTTTAACCTATACGTTCTTATGGCAGGCAGAACAATGGCCCTTTAAAGACATTCACATTTTAATCAATGGAACTTGTGCATATGTTACCCACCATGACAAAAGGGACTTTGCAGATGTAATTAAATTAGGTATCTTGAGATAGGAAGACTATCCTGGATTAGCAAGGTATACCTAACATAATCATGATAGTGATTAAAAGGAAAAGAGTTAGGCAGAGGAATGAGAGATGTGATGACAGAAGCAGAGATTGGAGAAGTGCAGCCATGAGCCAAGAAATGCAGGCAGCCTCTAGAAGATGGAAAAGACAAGGAATGGCTCTCTCCATGGGGCTCTCTCCAGAAGAAATGCAGCCCTGCAGCTCCTTGCTTTTAACCTGGTGAACTGTTTTGAACTTTTGACCTCTAACACTGTAAGATAATAAATCAGTATTGTTTTAAACCACTGAGGGTGTGGTAGTTTGTTACAACAGTAATAGAAAACTAACACAGTTAAACAGAATTATTTTCAAATAAATATGTAGACTAACAAGATGATTATTTTAAAAGATCTCTCTCTCTTTCTTCCCCTCTCTCTCCATCTCTCGCTCTCTCTCTCCCACACATACACACACACATACACATGCACATGTCATGAACTTGCATTATACCCATGTAACCCCCACCCATATCAAGACACAGAACACACCCTTTTAAGCAGCAGGGTTTAGTGTATCTTATAATGTCATTACTGTCAACATTTATTTAAACATATACCTTGAGGAGATTGCAGGTTTAGTTCTGGACCACTGCAATAAAGAAAATATCACAATAAAGCAAGTCACAGTAATTTTTGATTTCCCAGTGCATATAAAAATTGTTTTTATACTATACTGTACTCTATAAGTGTGCAATAGTATTACACCAGAAAAAGCAATGTAAATACCTCAATTTAAAAATGCTTTATTGCACTTCATTGCTAAAAAATGCTAATGATCATCTGAGCCTTCAGTGAGTCACAATATTTTTGCTGGTGGAGGGTCTTGCTCTGATGTTGATGGCTGCTGACTGATCAGCGTCATTATTGCTAAGCATTGGGTTGGCTGTGGCAATTAAGACAACAATGAAGTTTGCTGCATCCATTGACTTTTCATTTTATGAGAGTTCTCTGTAGTATATGATGCTGTTTGATAGCATTTTACCCACAGTAGAACTTCTTTCAATCTTGTAGTCAGTCCTCTTGAACCCTGCTGCTGCTTCTTTAACTAATGTTTATTATGTAATTTTACATTAAAAGTATGTAATTTTCTAAATCCTGTGTTGTGATTTCAACAATGTTCACAGCATCTTCACCAAGAGTAGATTCCATCTCAAGAAACCACTTTCTTTGCTCATCCATAGTAAGCAACTCCTCATGTGTTCAAGTTTTATCATAAGATTGTAGCAGTTCAATTGCATCTTCAGGCTTCATATCTAATTCTAGTCCTCTTGCTATTTCTACTACACTTGAATTTATTTTCTCCACTGAAGTCTTGAAGCTTTCAAAGTCATCCAATGAGGATTGGAATTAACATCTTCCAAACTCCTCTTCATGTCGATATTTTGACCTCCTCTCATGAATCAGGAAAGTTTCTAATGGCACCCATAATTGTAAATCTTTTCTGAATAGTTTTCAATTAACTTTTCCCAGATCCATCAGAGGAATCACTCTATCACATCTATAACTTTGTGAAATATATTTCTTAAGTAATAAGACTTGAAAGTCAAAATTGCTCCTTGATCAGTGGGTTACAGAATGGATGTTGTGTTCACAGGTATGAGAAAAACAAGTATATTCTTGCACATCTCCATCGAAGCTCTTGAGTGACCAGGCACATTGCCAATGAGCAGTAATTTTGAAAGTAATCTTTTCTTCTGAGGAGTAGGTCTCAACAATGGGCTTAAGATATTCAGTAAACCACGCTGTAAACAGATGTGCTATCACCCAGACTTTCTTGTTCCATTTGTACAGTTCAGGTAGGGTAGATTTTGCGTAGTTCTTTAGGGTGTTAGGGTTTTCAGAACGGAAAGTGAGCATTGGCTTCAACATAAAGTCACCAGCTGCATTAGCCCCTAACAAAAGAGTCAGCCTGTCCTTTGAAACTTTGAAATCAGGTATTGACTTCTCTCTAGTTATGAAAGCTTTAGATGGCATTTTATTCCAAGAGAGGCTGTTTAATCTACATTGAAAGTCTGTTGTTTAGTGTAGCCACCTTCATCAAAGATCTTGCCTAGATCTTCCAGTTAACTCGCTGCAGCTTTTCCATCTGCACTTGCTGCTTCACCTTACACTTTTATGTTATGAAGATGGCTGCTTTCTCCAAACCTCATGTACCAACCTCTGCAAGCTTCCAACTTTTTTTCTGCACCTTCTTCACTTCTCTCTGCCTTCATACAATTTGTAGAAGAGTGTTTGGGCCTTGCTCTGGGTTAGGCTTTGGCTTAAGGAGATGTTGTAGCTGGATCTACCATCTATCCAGACCACTAAAATTTTCTCCATATCAGCAATAAGTCTGTTTTGCTTTCTTATCATTCGTGCACTCCCCAAAGCTGCACTTTTAATTTTCTTCAGGAACTTTTCCTTTGCATTCACAACTTGTCTAACTGTTTGGTGCAAGAAGCCTACCTAGCTTTTGGCCTATTTTGGCTTTTGATATACTTTCCTTACTGAGCTGAATTATTACTAGATTTTAATTTAAAGTGAGAGACTTGGGCTCTTCCTTTAACTTGAAGATTTAGAGGCCATTGTAGGGTTATTAATTGGCCCTATTTCAATATTGGTGTGTCTTATGAGATAGAGAGGCCTGAGGAGGAGAGAGATGGGGAAACGGCCAGTTGGTGGAGCAGTGAGAACACACAAAACATTTATTGATTAAGGTTCCATCTTATATGGTTCATGGCACCCCAAAACAATTATAATAGTAACTTCAAAAGTCACTGATCACAGATCAATATAAAAGATATGATAAGGCTGGGTGCAGTGGCTCATGCTAGAAGTCCCAACACTTTGGGAGGCTGACATGGGAGGATTGCTTGAGGCCAGGAGGCTGAGATGAGAGGATCACTTGAGCCCAGAAGTTTGAGGCTGTAGTGAGCTATGATTATGCCACTGCACTCCAGTCTGGGCAACAGAGGTGAGACCCTGTCCCCCACCAAAAGAACAAAATATCTAATAATGAGATAATAATAGTAAAAAGATTTGAGGCTGGGCATGGTGGCTCACGCCTGTAATCTCAGCACTTTTGGAGGCCGAGGCAGGTGGATCATGAGGTCAGGAGTTCAAGACCAGCCTTATCAACATGGTGAAACCCTGTGTCTACTAAAAATACAAAAATTAGCTGGGCGTGGTGGCACATGCCTGTAATCCCAGCTACTCGGGAGGCTGAGGCAGAAGAATCACTTGAAACAGGGAGGCAGAGGCTACAGTGAGCTGAGATCATGCCACTGCACTCCAGCCAGGGTGACAGAGTGAGACTCCATCTCAAAAAAAAAAAAAAAAGGTTTGAAATATTGTGCAAATTACCAAAATGTGATACAGAGGCACAAAGTGAACACATGCTATTAGAAAATTGATGCCAATAGACTCATTCTGTGTAAGGTTGCCACAAACCTTCAATTTGTAAAATCGATCAATCAATCAATCAATCACAGTATCTGCAAAGCATAATAAAGCTAAGAACAATAAAATGAGAGGTGCTTGTATGTATCTGTGCACAAAACACATTTATGGATGGATAATATTTAGGAGAATGGTCACTAACTTATTAGTATTCAACACTATAGTGAGAAATAAGTTGATTTCACTCTCACTTTTTCACTTTCAGGTATTGTTAGAATAATTCCAATGAATTCGAATATGAATATTTATCTAAAGCTTTGAGTACTGGCCAGACCTGGTGGGTCATGCCTGTAATCCCAGCACTTTGGGAGGCCAAGATGGGCAGATCACTTGAGGCCAGAAGTTCAAGACCAGCCTGGCCAACATGGTGGAACCCTGTCTCTACTAAAAATACAAAAATCAACTGGTCATATTGGCTCATGCCTGTAATCCCAGCTATTCAGGAAGCTGAGGCAGGAGAATCACTTGAACCTGGGGGGCGGAGGTTGCAGTGAGTTGAGATTGTACCACTGCATTCCTTCCTGGGCAACAGAGTGAGGCCTGTCTCAGAAAAATAAAACAAATAAAACAGTAAAGATTTGAGTACTTTATTGTATGGAAATAACATAACATTAATTAATTTATCTTATTTACCTTAAAAAATTGTCTTTAGCCAGGGGCTTGAGGAGAGGGAGGGAGGGATAAATAAATAGCACACAGGGGAGTTTTAGGGCAGTGACACTATTCTATATGACACTGTAATGGTAGAGACACATTACTATGCCTTTGTTAAAAGCCATAGAATGTACAACACAAAGAGTGAACCTTAATGTAAACTATTGACTTTAATTAATAATAATGTCTCAATATTAACTCACAAAGTGTAATAAATATACCACATGAATGCACAATATTGATAATAGGGGAAACTAAAAAGGATTGGTAAGGGGACCTATGAGAACTCCACTTTCCACTCAGCTTCTATGTAAACCTAAAACTTTTCAAGAAAATAGTTTATCAATTTATAAAAGTTGTCTTTAATTTGTGTAAAGGATCCTTATAAATTGAAACATGTTTTACCAATATAAGTTTGTATTATGATTATTACAATTATTTATGGTCAAGAGGCATTTCAAATTGGGAGACTTCAGGGCAGCCATACTTAGTGGGAAACATTGGCATTTGAGCTTTCTCTCTATTTTAAAAAGTTTTTATTTAATGCTTTTTCTAATAGCTGTAGCCTCAATTTGTTTTTCTGGGACAATTTTCTATTTTCTTAACTTTGAAGGTCTAATGTATGGACAATTCTGGCAGCATATACTAGGGAGAACATTACGGAAGGCTGGAAAGATGTAGATTCACAATAAACATTGACAAAAATGCTTATAAAATATTTCCTATTATAACTTAGATGGCAGAGTATGCAGTATGTACCTACTTAGCTTATATTCTAATATAACAGGTAGGAAACAGGATATGAATAGTGTGCTGCTGTTGTTTTTTTTTTATCTTCAACTTTTATTTTAAATACAGGGGTATATGTGAAGGATGTGCACATTTGTTATATAGGTAAATGTATGCCGTGGTAGTTTGCTACACAGATCATGCCATCACCTAGGTATTAAGCCCAGCATCTGTTAGCAATTCTTCCTGATGCCCTCCCTACCCCAGAACTGCTTACTTCTGACCGGCTCTGGTGTGTGTCATTCCCCTGCTCATGTGTTCATGTGTTCTCATCATTCAGCTCCCATGTATATGTGAGATCATGCAGTGTTTGGCTTTCTCTTCCTGTGCTAGTTTGCTGAAGATAATGGCTTCTAACTCCATCTATGTCCCTGCAAAGGACATAATAGCATTCCTTTTTTACAGCTGCATAGTATTCCATGGTGTATATGTACCATATTTTCTTTATCCAGCCCATCTTTTATGAGCATTTAGGTTGTTTCCATGTTTTGCTGTTGTGAATAATGCTGCAATAAAGATACATGTGCATGTATCTTTATAACAGAATGATTTATATTTCTTTGGGTATATACCCAGTAATGAGACTACTGGGTCAAATGGTATTTCTACCTCTAGGTGTTTGAGGAATTGCTACACTGTCTTCCACAATGGTGGAACTAATTTACATTCCCACCAACAGTGTGAAAACATTCCTTTTTCTCTGCAACTTCACCAGCATCTGTTGGTTTCTGACTTTTTAATAACTGCCTTTCTGATTGGTGTGAGATGGTATCTCATTGTGGTTTTGATTTGCATTTCTCTAATGATCAGTAATGTTGAGATTTTTTTTCTTTTTCTTTTTCATTTTTTTGAGATGGAGTTTTGCCCATGTCGCCCAGGCTGGAGTGCAATAGTGTGATCTCGGCTCACTGCAACCTCCGCCTCCCAGGTTCAAGCGATTCTCCTGCCCCAGCCTCCTGAGTAGCTGGGATTACAGGTGCCTGCCACCACGTCTGGCAAATTTTTTGTATTTTTATTAGAAACAGGGTTTCTCTATGTTGGTCAGACTGGTCTTGCACTACTGACCTCAGGTGACCTGCCTGCCTCAGCCTTCCAAAGTGCTGGGATTACAGGTGTGAGCCACTGCCCCCTGCCTGAGATTTTTTTTTCATATGTTTGTTGGCTGCATGTAGGTCTTCTTTCAGAAGTGTCTGTTCATGTCCTTTGCACACTTTTTAATAGGGTTGTTTGTTTTCTTCTTGTAAATTTGCTTAAGTTCCTTGTAGACTCTGGATATTAGACCTTTGTCAGATGGATAGATTGCAAAAATTTTCTCCCATTCTGTGGGTTATCTCTTCACTCTGATGATAGTTTCTGTTGCCGTGCAGAAGCTTTTTAGTTTAATTAGATCCTATTTAAACGATCTCATTTATCAATTTTGCTTTTGTTGCAATTGGTTTTTGGTGTTTTTGTCATGAAATATTTGCCCATGCCTATGTCCTGAATGGTATTGTCTAGTTTTTCTTCTAGGGTTTTTATAGTTTTGGGTTTTACATTTAAGTCTTTAATCTATCTTGAGTTGATTTTTGTATATGGTGCAAGAAAGAGGTCATTTCAATTTTCTGCATATGGCTAGCCAGTTCTCTCAGCATAATTTATTAAATAAGGAATCCTTTGCTTATTGCTTGGTTTTGTCAGATTTGTCGAAGATCAGATGGTTGTAGGTGTGCACTTTTATTTCTGAGTTCTCTGTCCTGTTCCATTGGTCTATGTGTCTGTTCTTGTACCAGTACCATGCTGTTTTGGTTACTGTAGCCTTGTAGGATAGTTTGAAGTCAGGTAGCATGATGCCTCTGGCATTGTTCTTTTTGCCTAGGAATGTCTTGGCTATTCAGGCTGTTTTTTGGTTTCTTATGAATTTTAAAATAGTTTTTTGTAATTCAGAGAAGAATGTCAATGGTAGATTAATGGAAATAGCATTAAATCTATAAATTGCTTTGGGCAGTGTGGCCATTTTCACGATATTGATTCTTCCTATCCATGAACATGGAATGTTTTTCTCTTTGTTTGTGTCTACTCTGATTTCTTTGATCAGTGGTTTGTAGTTCTCCTTGAAGAGGTCCTTTACTTTCCTTGTTAGATGTATTTCCTTGTTAGATGTATTTTATCCTTTCTGTAGCAATTGTGAATGGGAGTTCATCCATGATTTGGCTCTCTGCCTGTCTGTTTTTGGTATATAGGAATGCTACCAATTTTTGCACATTGATTTTCTCCTCTGAGACTTTGCTGAAGTTGCTTATCAGCTTAAGAAGCCTTTAGGCTGAGACAATGGGGTGTTCTAGACATCGAATCATGTTATCTGCAAACAAAGATAATTTGACTTCTTCTCTTCCTATTTGAATATCCTTTATTTCTTTCTCTTGCTTGATTGGCCTGGCCAGACCTGCCACTATTACGTTGAATACGAGTGGTGAAAGAGGGCATTCTTGTCTTGTGCCAGTTTTCAAGGGGAATGCTTCTGGCTTTTGCCCATTCAGTATATTAGCTGTGGGTTTGTCATATATGGCTCTGATTATTTTGAGATATGTTCCTTCAATACCTAGCTTACTGAGAGTTTTTAACATTAAGGGATGGTGAATTTTGTTGAAGGCCTTTTCTGCATCTTTTGAGATAATCATGTGGTTTTTGTCTTTAGATCTGTTTATGTGATGAATCACATTTGTTGATTTGTGTATGTTGAACCAACCTTGCATCCTGGGGATGAAACCAACTTGATCATGGTGGATAAACCTTTAAATGTGCTGTTGCATTCAGTTTGACAGCATTTTATTGAGGATTTTTGCATTGATGTTCATCAAGGATATTGGCCTGAAGTTTTCTCTTTTTTGTTGTATCTCTTCCAAGTTTTGGTATCAGGATGACACTAGCCTCATAGAATGAGTTAAGGAGGAGTCCCTCCTTTTCAATTTTTTGGAATAGTTTCAGTAGAAATGATACCAGGTCTTCTTTGTACCTGTGGTAGAATTCAGCTCTGAATCCATCTGGTCCTGGGCGTTTTTTGTTTTTTTTTTGGTGATAGGCTATTTATTACTGCCTCAATTTCAGAACTCATTATTGGTCTATTCAGGGATTCAATTTCTTCCTGGGTCCATCTTGGGAGGGTGTATGTGTCTAGGAATTTATCCATTTCTTCTAGATTTTCTAGTTTATGTGCATAAAGGTGTTTATAGTATTCTCTGATGGTTGTATTTCTGTGGGGTCAAGAGTGATATCCCCCTTATTATGTCTGATTGAGTCTGTTTGATTCCTCTTCGTTTTCTTCTTTACTAGTCTAGCTAGTGGTCTATTTTATTAATTTTTTCAAAAACCAGTTCCTGGATTTATTGATTTTTTTGAAGAATTTTTCATGCCTCTATCTCCTTCACTTCAGCTCTGATCTTGGTTATTTCTTGTCTTCTGCTAGCTTTGGGGTTTGTTTGCTCTTGGTTCTCTAGTTCTTTTAGTTGAGATGTTAGGTTGTTAAATTGAGATCTTTCTAGCTTTTTGATGTGGGCATTTAATGCTATAAATTTCTTTCTTAACACTGCTTTAGCTGAGTCCCAGAGAGTCTGGTATGTTGTCTCTTTGTTCTCATTAGTTTGAAAGAACCTCTTGATTTCTGACTTAATTTCACTATTTACCCAAGAGTCATTCAGGACCAGGTTGTTCAATTTCCTCATAGTTGTGTGGTTTTGAGTACATTTCTTAATCTTGAGTTCTAATTTGATTATGCTGTGATCTGAAAGACTGTTATGACTTCAGTTCTTTTGCATTTGCTGAGGAGTGTTTTGCTTGCAATTATGTGATCAATTTTAGAGTAAGTGCTGGGTGGTAATGACAAGAATGTATATTCTGCTGTTTTGGGGTGGAGAGTTCTGTAAATATCTATCAGATCCACTTGATTCAGAGCTGAATTCAGGTCCTGAATATCTTTGCTAATTTTCTGTCTTGATGATCTGTATAATATTGTCAGTGGGGTGTTAAAGTCTCCCACTATTATTGTGTGGGAATCTAAGTCTGTTCACAGGTCTCTAAGAACTTGTTTTATGAATCTGGGTGATCCTGTATTGGGTACAGGTATATTTAGGATAATTAACTCTTCTTCTTGAATTGAATCCTTTACCATTATGCAATGCCCTTCTTTGTCTTTTTTATTTTTGTTAAAGTCTGTCGTGTCAGAAACTATAATTATTGTCCCTGCTTTTTATCTGTTTTTCATTTACTTGGTAAATTTTTCTCCATCCCTTTATTTTGTGCCTATATGTGTCTTTGCACATGAGATGGGTCTCTTGAAGACAGCATACCGATGGGTTTTAGTATTTTATCTGACTTGCCATTCTGTGTCTTTTAATTGAGGCATTTAGCCCATTTGCATTTAAGGTTAGTATTGTTATATGTGAATTTGATTCTGTCATCATGATGCTAGTTGGTTATTTTGCAGACTTGTTTATGTGGTTCTTTCATAGTGTCACTGGTCTTTGTACTTCAGTGTTTTTTTATGGTAGCTGGTAATGTTTTTCCTTTCCATATTTAGTACTTCTTTCAGGAGCTTGTGAAAGGCAGGGCTGGTGGTGATGAATTCCCTCAGCATTAGCTTGTCTGAAAATGATCTCATTTCTCCTTCACTTAGGAAGCTTAGTTCGGCTGGCTACGAAATTCTGGGTTGATAATTCTTTTCTTTTTCTTTTCTTTTTTTTTTTAAAGTGGCAGAGCCATTTTTTAAACTTTATTTTTATGCATCAAAGAGCAGGGGAGAGTTTTGTAACTTAGCCTTTCTTTCTTTTTTTCAATTTTTTTATTTTTTTATTATTATTATACTTTAAGTTTTAGGGTACATGTGCACAATGTGCAGGTTAGTTACATATGTATACATGTGCCATGCTGGTGTGCAGCACCCATTAACTCGTCATTTAGCATTAGGTATATATCCTAATGCTATCCCTCCCCCACCACCCCACAACAGTCCCCAGAGTGTGATGTTCCCCTTCCTGTGTCCATGTGTTCTCATTGTTCAATTCCCATCTATGAGTGAGAAGATGCGGTGTTTGGTTTTTTGTCCTTGCGATAGTTTACTGAGAATGATGATTTCCAATTTCATCCATGTCCCTACAAAGGACATGAACTCATCATTTTTTATGGCTGCATAGTATTCCCTGGTGTATATGTGCCACATTTTCTTAATCCAGTCTATCATTGTTGGACATTTGGGTTGGTTCCAAGTCTTTGCTATTGTGAATAGTGCCACAATAAACATACATGTGCATGTGTCTTTATAGCAACATGATTTATAGTCCTTTGGGTATATTCCCAGTAATGGGATGGCTGGGTCAAATGGTATTTCTAGTTCTAGATCCCTGAGGAATCGCCACACTGACTTCCACAATGGTTGAACTAGTTTACAGTCCCACCAACAGTGTAAAAGTGTTCCTATTTCTCCACATCCTCTCCAGCACCTGTTGTTTCCTGACTTTTTAATGATTGCCATTCTAACTGGTGTGAGATGGTATCTCATTGTGGTTTTGATTTGCATTCTCTGATGGCCAGTGATGATGAGCATTTTTTCATGTGTCTTTTGGCTGCATAGATGTCTTCTTTTGAGAAGTGTCTGTTCATATCCTTTGCCCACTTTTTGATGGGGTTGTTTGTTTTTTTCTTGTAAATTTGGCATGTGCAAGCACTTCATGTCTAAAACACCAAAAGCAATGGCAACAAAAGCCAAAATTGACAAATGGGATCTAATTAAACTAAAGAGCTTCTGCACAGCAAAAGAAACTACCATCAGAGTGAACAGGCAACCTACAAAATGGGAGAAAATTTTCGCAACCTACTCATCTGACAAAGGGCTAATATCCAGAATCTACAATGAACTCAAACACATTTACAAGAAAATTCTTCTCTTTAAGAATGTTGAATATTGGCCCCCAGTGTCTTTTGGCTAGTAGGGTTTCCACTGAGAGGTCCACTGTTAGTCTGATGGCTTCCCTTTGTAGGTGATCTGATCTTTCTCTCTGGCTGCCTTAACAAATTTTTTTCATTTCAACCTTGGATAATCTGATGATTATATGTCTTGGGGTTGATTTTCTCATGGAGTATCTTACTGGGGTTCTCTGCATTTCCTGAATTTGAATGTTGACCTTTCTTGCTAGATTGGAGAAGATTTCCTGGATGATATCTTGATATACGTTTTCCCAATTGGTTCTATCCTCCTCATCTTTTTTGGGTACCCCAATCAGTTGTAGGTTTAGTCTCTTTACATAATCTCATATTTGTCAGAGGTTTTGTTCATTCTTTTTCATTCTTTTTTCTCTATTCTTGTCTGCCTGTCTTATTTCAGACAGATAGTCTTTAAGATCTGAGATTCTTTCCTCTTCTTGGTCTATTCTGCTATTGATACTTGTGATTGCATTGTGGAGTTCTCATGTTGTCTTTTTCAGCTCCATCAGGTCAGTTTTATGCTCCTCTCTAAACTGGCTATTCTTGCTATCAGCTCCTGTATTGTTTTATGGTAATTCTTTGCTTCTTTGTATTGGGTTACAACATGCTCCTTTAGCTTAGTGAAGTTTATTATTACCCACCTTCTGAAGCCTACTTCTGTCAGTACAGCCATCTCAGCCTCAGCCCAGTTCTGTGCCCTTGCTGGAGAAGTGTTGAGGTCATTTGGAGGAGAAGAGGCACTCTGGCTTTTGAGTTTTTAGCATTTTTGCATTGATTCTTTCTCATCTATGTGGCCTTATCTACCTTCGATTTTTGAGGTTGCTGACCTTTGAATGGGGGTTTTTGTGGGGTCTTTTTTGTTGATGTTGTTGTTTTCTGTTTATTTTATTTTTCTTTTAATAGTCAAGCCACTCTTCTGTAGGGCTGCTCTGGTTTCCTGGGGGTCCGCTGTAGACCATAGTTGCCTAAGTTTTGCCTAAGTTTTTCCCATACCTGGAGGTGTCATCAGTGAAGTCTGTGAAACAGCAAAGATGACAGCCTGCTCCTTCCTCTTGAAGCTCCATCCCGTGAGTTACTGACCTGAACTGGCTGGCCTGAACGTGACTGTGGAAGGGGGCTGGAGACCCCTGTTGATAGGTCTCACCCAGTCAGGAGAAATGGGATCAGGGACCTGCTTAAATAAGCAGTCTGGCTGCATTTTGGTAGAGCAGGTTTGCTGCATTGTAGGGGACTATTTCTCATCTGGACCATTTGTATTCTCCAAAGCCAGAAGGCTGGAATGGCTGAGTCTACAGAATGACAGAGATGGTGGCCACCCCTTCTCCCAGGAGCTCCATCCCAGGGAGAGATCAGAGCTTTGTCCATAGAACCCTGGTTGGAGTGGCTGAAGCCCCTGCAAGGAGGTCCTGCTCAGTGAGTAGGAATGGATTGGGGTTCCACTTAAAGAAGCAGTCTGACCACAATCTGATAAGGCAGATGCATTGTGAGGGACCCTTCCTTGTCTAGATCATTTGTATTCTCCAGCACCAACAGGCTGGAACAGCCGAGTCAACTGAACTACAGAAGTGCAAGCTGCCTCTTCCCCCAGGAGCTCCATCCCAGGGAGAGATGAGAGCTCTGTCTGTAGAACCCTGGCTGGAGTGGCTGAAGCCCCCACAGGGTAGTCCCGCCCATTGAAGAGGAATAGATCTGGAGCCTGCTTAAAGAAGCAGGCTGGCCATGATCTGGCAAAGCAGCTGTGCTGCATTGGAGGGGATCCTTCCTTGTCTGTACCATTTGGACTCTCTAAAACCAGCAGGCTGGAAAAGCTAAGTTGACCAAACTGCAGAGATGGCAGCTGCCCCTCCCCCTGGAATTCCATTCCATATCAGGCAGACTCCAGCCTGTTGCCATTGGCTGACAGGAATTCCAAGCAAGTGTGTCTTAACTTGTGAAGTGCTCTGGAAGTGAGGCCTGCGGAACAATGCTGCCTGGCTCCCTGGATTCAGCCCCCTTCCTAGGGATATGTATGGTCCAATCTCCCTTCTTGCTGGGGATCCCAGGCCTGGATTATGTAATCCTTGGTCTCTGTGTGTGCCTGAGCAGCTGCTTTGCTGAGACTCCACACAGCTCTGTGTATCAGACCCAAGGCCCTGGTGATGTGGGCACTCAAGGGGACATCCTGATCCATGGGTTGCAAACATCCATGGGAGAAGTGTGGAGTTGATAGAGCAAAGACATAAAGTGGATTTGAGGACTATGCCCTAAAAAATGGTAGGTGTAGGCTGGGCATAGTGGCTCACACCTGTAATCCCAGAACCTTGGGAGGCCAAGGCGGGTAGATCACCTGAGGTCCGGAGTTCAAGACCAGCTTGGCTAACATGGTAAAACCCCGTCTCTACAAAAATACAAAAATTAGCTGGGCTTGGTGGTGGACACCTGTAATCCCAGCTACTCAGAAGGCTGAGGCAGGAGAATCTCTTGAATTCAGGAGGCAGAGGTTGCAGTGAGCCAAGATCATGCCACTGCACTGCAGCCTGGGCAACAGAGTGAGACTCCATCCCCCTCCCCCTACAAAAAAAAATGGTAGGTATGGTTATTAGCATGTGAAACTGACCAGATGCAAACAGGTCAGAACTTTTCTAAATTTCTGAGGGAACTGGATTGTCAAGTATACCATAGGACTAGATTAGGAATGCCTTTTACTGTTTGAGTTTTATATTAACCCTTGTCCCTGTCTCCTCCCTCTTCCAATCTCCCATAAATAGGAGGCAGCTTCAAGGTTTACACATCTTCTAAGGAGGGCATGCTACACAATCCCCACCTAGATACAGTTAAAAAACAAAACAAAACAAAACAAAACAAAAAGTCTTGAAAAGGCAGAAGTCTCCCTAAAGGTGGAAGAAGGACCCATGGAGAACTATCGATAAAGTAGTTCCTCCCAGGAAGCAGCTTCTGGGTTTCATCAAGGAATCCCCACATTCCACCGTGGTCAGCCTTCACTCTATCTGACAGAGGAATTTCAGAATTGCTATGGGCCAGTGACTACCATGGATCTATCATCCTTTACTTTGAATACTGGAATATAAAACAACTCCAATTATTTTGTTTAAAACAAAAAAAAAAGGGTTTCTTTTTTTCTCTTTTGTGTATCTCAGCAGGGGAACTCTGCCCACTGTAATCACTTCAACATCAGGTTTAGGAACATTCCACTGTCATATGATATTGCCATCTCAATACCTATCTTTGGTGTTCGTCATGAAAGGGAAAAAAAACATTGAGCATCTCTCATAGCCTTTTAAGTGTGAAAGTCATTTCTGCTCACATGGTCATGTCTCAATCTAAGGAGAAGATGACCAAAAGAAAGGAGAAGCAAAAATCCTTGTGAGCACTAGAAAGATATAGCATAGTTGTCTGACTTTGAAATTTTAGTTTGCAAATTCAACTTTTGTGGAAATTCTTTCTGTACCCTCCTCTCTCTTTCCATCTCTCATCTTCTGTCCTACTGACCACTTTGTATGTAAAACATTTTTTTCCTAAACCTATTCTCCTGAAGCACTAAGATAAAACCCGATATATTTGCAGTTGGTGGAAATTATTCCATAGAAATATTGCAGACAGTAGCACTGAGTCAGTAGTTGCCTTGACCCATGTTTGGAGTTCACTATTAATTCTGTGTGATAAAGAGTCTGACTCCATTATTTTTTGTTCAGCTGCTGATGGCTTGTAAGCTTCACCCCTCCCTCTTCCTCTTTCTCCCCACATCTGAGCAATCTAGTGAGAAAGCCTGAGTGCTCCCTCCTTTGATGCTGGCAGGAGGTTTGAACCATGCAAGTCCCTGCCCACACACTGGAACGCTTGCCCTGGCCCCATACTCTACCCATCAAAAAAACCCAAAGCCTGTCTCCTTTCTCTGCTCTCTCAAATCATGAAGGGTCTTGGAAAATTTGTACAGATTTTCAGGCTTAGCCTGCAGGCTGTGAGAAGTCATTGTAGGATTTTAAGCAGGTGAGTGGCTTGATCTGAATGACAGGTTAGGAAAATTTCCATGGCTGTAGAACAGCCATGGGATTGAAGTGGGAAGAACTGGAAGCAAGGATCGCAGCTTGGGGTGTGTGGCTGTCATCTAGGTAAGAGGTGAGCATTGACTGTACCTGGGAGGAGGCAGAGGAAATAGGGGAGGGTGGAATAATTCAAAAGCCATTTGGGAAGAAGAAGTAACAGAACTCGTGAACTGATTATACTCCTGAGGTGGGAAAGAAGGAGAAATCAAACAGTGATGAACAAGTTGTAGATATTAAACAATTGGGTAAATCATGATGC
The DNA here is from genome assembly GCF_029289425.2 of Pan paniscus. Classification (NCBI taxonomy): domain Eukaryota; kingdom Metazoa; phylum Chordata; class Mammalia; order Primates; family Hominidae; genus Pan; species Pan paniscus. The sequence continues at coordinate 45,907,162 of NC_073255.2, forward strand.
CATTCATTGAGAAATAAAATGTAGGAGAAGCTGGCCCCACTGACAAATTTTATAGGGGCAATGAGAGACAAAAATTGTCATTTTACTTTAATGATGTCACAAATTGTGTACATCCCACAGACTGGTTATAGACAAAAAGAAAGGGGAAGAGTAAAGATGTCACACAGCAAAGGACTGAGATGCATCCAACCAAGTTTGTCCTTCATAAATTCTTTTCAGTGGCCAGCATGGTGGCTCACACCCCTTATCCCAGAGCTTTGGGAGGCCAAGGCAGAAGGATTGCTTGAGGATTTCAAGGCCAGCCTGGGCAAAATAGCAAAACTCCGTATCTACGCAAAATTTTTAAAAAATAGCCAGGTGCAGTGGCTCACACTTATAATCCCAGAGCTTTGGGAGGTTGAGGTGGGAGGATCACTGGAGCCCAGGAGTCTGAGGCTGCAGTGAGCCATGATTGAGCCACTATACTCCAGCCTAGGCAAAAGAGCAAGAACCTGTCTCAAAATAAATAAATAAATAAATAAATAAATAAATAAATAAATAAATAAATGTTTTCAGAAGTTCCATCAAATGAATTTCACTTACATTTCTTTAGCCAGTACTTGGTTATCATCCCCTTTCCTGAAAAGGAATCTAAGAAAGTATTTTGAAAATATTGTCACCTTGACCAAAACTGAGGTCTTAATAGTTAGGAATATCGTGTAGACAATTAGCAGCCTCTGCCAGAAATTATCTGTGACATGTCCAAAAATAGGAGACTAATACTTCGAATATATAAATAGAGCTCAGGGATGAGATCTGGACTGGAAGTAAAGATTTGAGAAGTCTTAGTATTTAGATGGTAATTTAACCCACTGGTGTGCATGCAAGCAGAGCTGCTAAGGAACTAAAATAAGCATGGTAAGAACAGAGAGGAAATTCATAGAGCTAATAGTTTAATTGACTATATTTGGTGATTATCTGGAAAAGGGGAAGAAGCAGGAGTCTAGAATAATTCTCATCTCTTCTAGGTCAGATGGGTGCATGCAATGCCATCGTGATGACAAGTGGTACCTGAGTAGGAACAGGCTTGTGGGGAAAATGACCAGAAAGATTTGAAAATGTTGAGTTTGAACTATTTGTGGAAAACCCAGGTGTGATTTCCTGGAGGGAATTCAAAATAAACATTTGTATGTCAAAAGGAAATTTGGGGATGGAGACAGTGATATAGGAGACATCCATGGGTACATGTGAGATTCTCCAAAGAGAGTGGGTAAATGAGTAAACAAAAAGGCCAAGGATAGAGCATTGAACTACGTTAAAATGGAAGAGGAAATTCTATCGGCCTGTACATTTTCTTAATAGTTCCATGTTTAGACTCATTTTCCCTAAATAAATTGTAATCCCTTTGAGGATTAAACAAAACAAAATACCCACCCCCAAAAGACCAGTTTTGTCTCAGAGCGCCTAATAGTTTATTTGACATCTAATAGATGCTAAAAGTTCAAGTCAGAAGACAGAATACATACATGGAAATTATTTATGAGTTCATTCAGGACAGAACTTTTAAAAAGCACATAATAAATGGAAATAAAATGGATAATTAGACTCAAAAATTATAAAAATTGGGATCTCTCCAAATCTACAAGTTATAAAATAACTCGTATTTACATTGCTCATTTTCGATTTGGCTGAGAAACTCAATGTGGATGAGAAATGGACCTTGATTTTAATCAAGTTTATTGAAACTCTTACTTTCACAAAACTTCAGTTTTAACAAATTATTGTGTGGTCCTGCTTCTAAAATAGCTTGCCATGTTTTTAAAGATTATACTGTTATATAAGAATCACTTGGGAATCGATCATTTTAATTGGCTATCCTCTGTCCTCAGTCTGTCGAACCTTGGGGTTCAATATTCCGGGTCCTTCGTGTGTGTAGCTGTTTTCCTCTACTCAGGAAATGCCTCCTGGCTCTCGTGGCTTCTCTGGACAGAGGCACTCTAAAATTTCCCAGATTCCTCCGCCGATTCAGCCACCACCTGGGCTTCATTTCTTTCAAACACACCACCAGACCTAGAAAAGATTTGTCAGCACTATTCGTGGGGGTTAAGGGTTATTTTTTCTTAGATAAGAGGTCAAGCGAAGAAAGTAGAACATATTTGCTCCTTTTGAAACTAAGGACAAAAGGGTCAGAGAAAATGCTTTTGCAGCTCCGTTTAGCCATTCTATTTTGTTATGAGAAAGTTGTTTTAAGCCTGCCTCTGCTCCAACCAAATCCCTGTTTAGATATCAGAGTCATAGCTCCCTGATCCGACTACCCGAAGCCTGCATTAGTTTCACCCTCCACTAGTGCCTTGTGGTTGCGAAATGAACCACTCAGAACCATACCACTCTGACAGAGAGCTTAAAGGCAGCTCAGCCAGGCAGAGTCAAAGGGGGCGTGCTAGGGCGCCCCGGGTCTGCCACGCTACACTCAGGCCTGTGCAGCTGAGTCGCTTAATTGGGTTCTTGCTCCTCACAAGCCTCCAAATAGCCATTTGAGTCCCGGAGTTGGTGGTGGAATTTTTTTTTTTTTTTTTCATCTGGCTAATAAGATTTTCCAAGTCACCAAAGCCAGAGGGGTTTGGGAAAGAGAGCCTTCTTTGTTAAGCAAAGCAAGTTCTATGGGACTTTCTGCGTTTGAATTTAGGGAAACCAACCCAATTAAGTTGTGAAATGATTGTGAATATTGAGGCATCTTAGTGGAAAAGGCAGCCTCTGACCCTGATGAGCATGGGCTAGGAATATTGGTTTTAGTGCAAATCCCTCCTTTGAAAGAGACGAAGGCTGGGACTTTGTTCCAAAGAATCGAGAAACATCACAGAGTCAAAGGCAGCAATAGACTCTCCAAAGAGTCTGAGAATTTAAATGTGTTTGTGTTTCCAGCCATCATGCTACAGATTTAGTTTTTATATAAACTCAGAAAGTAGCCAGCATTGGCAGATGAGTAGAAGTCAGTGAAATTTCTTTTAAAGCTGAGTGAAGTATTCCATTAGGTATTAGTTAAGGCTTCTAAGCCAAGGTAGAGGTCTAGAATAATATATTTTATGTAAATTTATAAGAAGCTTGATTTCCTTCTCATATATCCATATTTAACACTTTAATATACCCTATTAGAAATAGATAGCAAACAGTAGGAAATGATCTCCATTCTAAGTGCTATAGCAAAGGAGGCCTTTCAAGTCAACGCAGCAAGGGAGTGATAATCCTAAATGATTAGTTGTGTAACCCAAACATACTTCCAATAGGCTTTCAGATTTGAGTTTGAGCGTGTCTGATTTCTTGAGCATGAAGGAAGCTGGAGGGAGAGGCCGAAGGGAGGGGAGGACGTGCCTGTCTAAAGGAGGCAGCAGCTTTCTGTCTCCAGCAGATGGCTGCCAGGTGGCAAAGATGCCCAGCAATGTCAGTTATTCTGATTTTTCTAAAGAAGCTGGAAATCCAGATTTATGTGTGAAATCTTCTGATATAAGAACACGGCAGCATCTAATTTAAAAAATGTAAACAACTTGTGTTTGGCAGGGCTAAAATTATGTCTTAGCATACAAAGATCTCAGATGGCATGAAAAGACATCTCTTATTGAAACAACAGGTGTCTAAGATTGATACAGTCTACACCTGTGTATTTCTAGGGACGTGGTTCTCAAGGTGTAGTTGCAGAACTAGCAGCATCATGAACTCACCTAGGAACTGGTTAAAATACACATCCCTGGGCTTCACCCCAGACCTACAGAATTAGGAAATCTAGAGGTACAGCCCAGGGACCTGTGTTTTAACAAGCCCTGCAGTGCTTCTGATGCAGCTGAAGTTGGAAACCTTTGTTTTTGGATATTGTCTGTTGAGTTTCACGACTTCAGTATTTTTGTTTCATTTATTTTCCAAATGTTTTAAGGAGGGCAAACTTTTTTTTCACATTTTATTTGAAATATTAGTAGATACAATGCAAACCAGAGCTTCCATAGGGGAAGTGGAGATGGGGAGTTTCCAGTCCCAGTCCATTACACTTCCTCTTGTCTCCTCTCCACTGAGGTTCCCACACCACCCCGACCCCTGACCTGAGTAGTCGGCCAACCATTTGTCAAATATGCTTCATCTTTCTTTTTCCAGAAAAGAGTTGAAACGTTGAAATGAAATAACTCCTTATCTAAGAGGAGACATTTGTTGAGAATGAGATCTTATGATTTGTCAGTTTAGCAAAACATTAGTCAAAGATTTGAAGCATAATATAAAAGAGCACCCAATATAAGTATAACTTAAAAACTCATCAATAAATGAACACTGACCTCTTAACAGCAAGCACTGAAAATTCTAATACAAACAAAAAGACGTCATACTGGGGAAGACAAATTAAGGAGACAGAAGGACTTAAATGCTCTTCCTGACTTTTCCTAGGGCTTATTTGTTAGAATCACGGATGTGACATCATTGGTAAAGTCTTCTTGAAACACAGCCTAAGATGAGCTGACTTTACCACTCTTCATATATCCCTCACTTGGGGAAACCCAAAGTTCTATTGGATACCAGGCTTTTTGGGGAAGCATATGTAAGCAAAAGATAATTAATTGCTTCAAGACATGTTTTCACCCTCTATTCCACTTACAACCTGAAAGGTAGGCCATCTTTTGATTATGCCAGCCCTTAATAAAAGATTTTGGAATAAATGAATCAATATCCAACTCTCAGTTGAATAATCCTTTCACTAGCTCTTTGGTGCTGTTATCTTTAAGAATACTTTCATAGCAGATGAGGAAGGGTTGGCTAGAGCCACTCACAGTCTTTATCTGGCTTCTTTATCCATTAACTCTTGTTCCAATTCAGAATGTGTAATGTTTTGAAGGGAACTGCAGCTCAGTTTTGAAAAGTAGAAACACAGGGAAGGGGCAGAAGGTGAGAGATGGCAGTTATTCTCCATCTGAGATCATGTATCTTTCATCGCAGGTACCAACTCCAATGTATCCGCCTGAAACCATGCACAGGAAGTCAATCTTAGGCAGAGCACTGTATCTGCCCCAAAATGTTACCAGTGCCAAGGCTGAGAAACACTCCTCTGTAGGACAAAACACTCCTCTGATGTAGGACATCAGAATCACTCAAGATGTTGATTGAATAAATCTAGGATGAAGCCTGAGAAACTTTACTTTTTCAAAATCTCCACAAGGGATTCTGATGTCCAGCCTGAGGTAAGAATCATGGCTATAAGCACATGTCCAGATTCCAGGAAGGAGTGCTGAAATCTGAAATCTATTAGTGATGTCTGCCTGGGATGTCAGAAGGCAAAGTAAAAGTATGTGCCTCCCATATTTTCTGACATGGCTTTATAGTTTACTCATTTTCCTACAAGACTCAATCATTTAAGCCTTTATTATTACTAATCTATCAGAAAGAATCTTAGGGGAGAGAAAGAAATGCAAAGGAAAAGGACGCTAACAGGGAAGAAAGAGCCACAAAAACCAAGGCTCTCTAATCTTTGTATTTCTTAAGAACTTACACTTTTCTACAAAGTAAAGCCACTGAACCACCAAAAATTATCTCATATATCCAAAGTTTTCTATTTCTAAACTAAAGAACAAATCAAAATTGGTTAGACCTAAAGGGAACTCACAGTGTCAAAATCAAGATGGCCCCAAATCAAAGAGAAGCCCAACAAAGAAAAATTTGGTATTAGTAAGTTTTCATAGATAAATTCATATACACATCTCTCATTTCCTTAATATTTCTATCACATAAGAATCAGAAAGATGCTATTATACCTTGTGACCTAAAACAATCAAGTCTGAAAGGATATTGGGGTCACCTAGGTTAACCCCCGACCTTACAAATAAGGAAATTAAGGCCCAGCTGGGATGAATGACTGTTCTGATGCACTTCCAAATTTTTCCTCAGTAATTCTCACTTTACCTACTCCTCATACTCGTAGTGACTTTGAATCTAAGCTCTCTACCTTCTCTATATCCATCAATTCTCTCTCTTGTACTCATTTCTTTCACCATCCAGTTTACATTCCACGTCCTCCACTTCAATTTCTCTCTTGCCAACATCCTCAGCTTCTACTCATCACTCGACTTCCTTGAACTCTCTTGAAATCTGCAACCCAAGATCTTTTGAATTGTCCACATTCTTCTAGCTGGGCTGTCCTGTCTGGCCAGACAAAATAATGTAGAAATGAATATAAATTCATTTATTTCTCACCTCACTGCCTCCTAGCTTCTGCCCAACTATTCCACAAAAATTATTTTCACTGGCCATCAATGGCAGTCTTGCTGCTAAACTCAGGGCCACTTTTAGGATTCATTTCTATTGCTCTCTTAGCTGCATTTGCCCTTAGTGATCACATCTTTCTTACTGAAACACGTTTTCCCTTTGCTTCTGTGTTTTTGTCTACTCCTCTGACCATTCCTCAGACTCTTTTATGGGGTTTTCTTTCTCCTCTTGGTACCTAAATGATGTACTTCAGTGTTTTAACCTTAGACCTTCTTCCTCTCGTTTCTATAGTCATCCATTCTCATGGATTAGGTACTATCCATGTCAGTGGCTCTCACCTGGGGGTGATTTTGTCCCCTGGGGACATTTGGCAATGTCTGGAGACATGTTTCATTGTCATGACTTGGACACGCTACTGGACCTAGTGGGCAGAGGCCAGGGATGCTGCTGCACATCCCACTGTGCCCTGGACAGCCTCACAACAAAGCTGTATCTGTCCCAAAATGTTACCAGTGCCAAGGCTGAGAAACACTCCTCTGTAGGACAATGAATCTCAAAACTGTTTCTCTCCTGGGGGGTCCTCAGAGTCAGAGCCACATTTCTAGCCATCCACTGGGTCTTTCCACTTGATGTTCCTCAGGCATGACAAACTCAAAATGTGTCATCTTACTCTGAAAACCTTGCCCCCTCCGGTGTTCATTGTTAATATTAATAGCACCACCCTTCACCCCCTCACTCATGCCAGAGCTCAGAGTGCTGTCCTTCATTCATTCTTCCCCTCACCACTGAAATACTATCGTCAATAAAATGCTGACAATCTACCACTTCAATATCTCTGAAATCCATCTATCACTCCTCTTTGTTGGACTTCTACTTCAGTCTTCTTGACATTCATTCCCCGCTCTATCCTGTAACAAACATGTTGGAAACCTTCTTTATTTTAGTTCTACCGAATACAGTACAGCTGGTGTGTGGCGTGCTGCTATTGGCCACAGAAGCCAGCATATTCCGCTCTCTCTGTCTGCAACAGTTTGCATTTGTCTGAGATCTCTTTCTCCATAAGCGTGTATGTGTGCATTCTCTCTCTTTCTCTCTCTCTCTCTCACACACACACACGCGCGCGCACACACACACACACACACACGCTTTATCTGATGAATTCATTCAGGTCTCAGTGTTGGATCTCATTTCCTCAAGGAAGCTTGCTGTAAGACTTAGAGCCTGCGTGTCCCCCTTCTACTGTCCCATGGCACCCCATTCTTCCCTAACATAGTACAACAACACTGTTTGGATAACTTGCCAACTCGATTGGAATTTCTATTTCCTTTTTATGTTACTGATGCTTATCACATTCCTTGCACATTGTGGGCACTGGATAAATGTCCAGTAAGTGAATAAGTGAATAATCCACTGTTCATTTATATAGTTAGTAACAAATTTAGGTCCTCATGAATGTTCTAGAATGCTCATGAATGCTGTAGAATTCAGTTGGCTGATACCATCATGCCCTTCTCTTCATTGGAAAATGGCCCAAAATGTTTCATCTCTGCAGTCCTCTAAGGTAAGGAAAAAAGTCCATGAAGAGGAGTAGTCCTCATTAATGAATTCCTCATATGGCATTTTTCTGGGTTGTTTGTGAGCCATTTCAAAATTGAAAGAAAATTAGTCATTCAAAGAATTTAACTACGCATACTGAAGGTCAGCCTCTATAAACTTTGGGTACATCATACCTGAATAAAAGCATTCAAAGCTTAGTAGGGAAAGCAGACATGTAAAAATAATTATAGCAAAGTATGATAAACACTGTATTAAAAGTTACTGGGTCCTTGTCACTTGCCAAATACTATTCTAAATGCATGATATGGATAAACCCATTTAATCCCTGTAATGGCCCTATGACATAGGTTTTATTCTTACACCTTCTTCCCACCCATAATAAGTATGATGGACTTTTAACATGTCAGTTTTTCTAGGCTATAGTCTCCAGTTATCTAGATAATAATCTGGGTGTTGCCATGGTTGTACCTTATAGATGCAATTAAAGTCCATAATCAGTTGATTTTAAGTAAAGGGGATTATCCCAGATAATCTGGGTGGATATGGTTCAATCAGTTGAAAGGCCTTAAGAGCAGAGTCGAGGCTTCTCTAAAGAAGAAATTCCAGTCTTGTACAATAGTTTTTACCTGTGCCCCAGAGTTCCAGCCTGCCTTTCCTGACAGCCTGCCCAGTGGGTTTTGGACTTTGACAGCCTTCACAATTGTATAAACCAGTTCCTTTCAATAAATTCCTTACTGTATATCTCCTACTGGCTCTGCTTCTCTAGTAGAACCCTGACTTATACAATAGGTGAATAAACAAAGCCAAGGAGGCTAAGTAACTTGTCCAAGCTGATAGGGCTAATATGTGATAGAAGACAATTTTAACTCCTTAAGTCTGAGTGCAAAGCCCCTGGGTTGACACAACCATATTTGTGTATCTGATAGAATAACATGTTTAAAAGAGGCACAAATAAGAGATCCTTACTTCTAATTGATAGGATTGGTGGTGGTGAAGAAAGGCCTCTCCTAAGGAGATTTAAGGTGGAGGAAGTGCTTAAACTGGGTTTTCAGGGATAAGTTGAGCTTTGCAAGGTGACTAGGATATGAAGACACACAAGATGAGGATGCTAGAAAAGCTCTGCGTGTGGTGCAATGATACATGGAAACACAACACACGCGGGAATCAAGCATTTCATGTCACTGCCTGGGATCTTAGTCTCCAGTCTCTCACCCTTGAAAAGTTGGAGTGGATGGCCTCTAAAGCTTACTGTAAAGAATAAATAGACAACCTGTGTAAAGAATCTTACAAGCTCCCTGGCACAAATAAGTGTCTATAAAATCACTTCCTTTCTCCATCACACCAATGTCTCCCTTCCCTCCAAAGTTACCTCCAAGTATCACATGTTCTGATCCTGATGATAAATTAATATGGCAGACATGCCATTATATTCCACCCCTTTCTCTGTAGAACTAACAGAATATACCCACTGTGTGCCAAGAGCTGGCTTGGCCATGGGAGAAGTCATAATAAAGAAAACAGATTTGGTCTCTAACCCCAAATTGTTTGCAATCTAGTCTGAATGGCATAATTTTAAGGGGTCTATAATAACTGATATAAAGAGAAAAATACACCAGGCTAAGACAGCAAACAGGAAGGGGCCTTAACTCAGGCTGGGGTTATCAAGGAAGACTTCCTGGAGGAAGGGGCATCTCAACTGGAACTTGAAAAGTGAATAGGAGTCCGCTAAATGGCTGTTGTTAATTAGTAGGAAGAGTCCATGTGAAGTCATAGTTCATAGTTGAAGAAGTGAGTGGCGTAGGGAATTCCCAAAGCACCCCTTACCCACTCCCTGCTTAAAGATCATCTGTGGACGGACAGGTTAGTTTGGTCAGCCTTTTGGCTGGCAGTGCTCAGACAGTGAGAAGGACCCTTATATGGAATCTCTTTCCATCCTGTACAAGCCAGATGTGAAAATAAACATGCCTGAATTCAAGTTCACTCCATTGCACATTTTCCTGTACTTCTACTGAAGGTTAGAATGCTAACTCACTTGGCATTTCAACCAGACTCCAGCTTCTGCCTAGCTGGCTGGCTTCCAATGCCAATTTAATGGCCTGTGGTGTAACAACAAAAATTTAGCTTCTGTAGTAAAATGGTAGGTAATAATTTGAATGGGAGGGGAAAGTGCAGCCATTTTCCTGTGGTGTTACAGAAACTTTTCTAGCCACATTTGATCAATTTTAATCTTATTTTTCCCTTATAGGTCTTCTATTTTTTTCTTGTTATGCCAAAAGAAACATTTTATGAGAAAAGTCATAGGATTTATATGTTCTCTGAACTAGAGTTTTACTAGAAATTTATGTGAAATCCACCTATGTGTGGACTCTTGGGACAAGATCACGAATAAACAGTCCTGATGGAACTGAGTATACCAGTCATTCCGAGAAAAGGGCAGAAAGAGGTCATAATCAGACACCTGAGACTCATTTAAATAGGAAGCCCAGACCTCAGGAAGAGCTACAGCAAATGTTTGCTATTAAAAGAGGGTCCCAAGGACTTCAGCTACTTGGCATAGGCCTGCATCCCACTCCACACACACAGGGGAATGACATTTCCCAGAGGGTACTGCTGAGGGGGCCTTTGTCTCAGTTCTCACTTAGAGAGCTGAAAGTCAATATGGTGGGACACTTCTCAGAGGTCTCAGTAGCATGGAACATTGTGTCAAACTGGGTGACCATGTACAAGTAGTGGCCTGAAGTTATTTGACTGAAGGAATCCCTGCTCCCCGGTGAAGTCCAGTTACCACAAAGACAAGACCGCCCTGTACCAGTCTGGGGTAAATGAAAGGCATCAGCAAAGCTGGAGGTTGTAGGTCAGCAGCAAGTCCCAGGAAAATGTGCCTGGAAGTCACAGAATATCAGCAAGGTCAAAGGGAAGCAGGAGCTGGGCCTAAGCAGAGCTGTGCAGAACTAGAGTGGCTTCAGAAGACGCAACAGCAAAGACCCAAAAGGACATCAGTATGCACCCACTGGTGGAAATGGGATGACAACTTCATTTGTGTGCAATGAAAAGGCCGTGGTCCTGCATGCATGCACCTGGGTGCACATTGTGGGGTTGGGGGGTTGTGGAGAACATTTATTCTCCCCCCATTTTAACAGAGACAAGGAGGTGGCAGAGGCCCCATCCTGGCACAGAATCAAGAGCCTGTGGATCAAGTCTCCGAGGAAGGCATGAGGAGAAGAATGTTTTCTGTGCTTTGTCAGAGTTCACGCTCACTCCTTGGCCATCTTGAGCCTGAACTATTGTGGAATAAAATACCCGGAAAATGACGGAAGAGATTTTGCCCAAGGTTAAGGGGACATGCCTGCTCTGATCATATCTGGCCATGGAGGGAATGCCTATGAAACTAAGAGGAAAGTGACTGCTTAGAAAAGGAGAAACAAAGAGAGAGAGAAAGTGAGAGAAAGAGAGAAGGGATAGGATTCTCCTTTTAGATAAACCAGAATTACTAGGACAGACTTATATGAATTTCTAAATCTCAGCAGCTCTTCTATTCTTGCCTTAATTGAGTCTTTTCTTGTTACAAAGAATAAAGAGAAACTTCAATGACACTTCAGTTGAACAGACATGAGATAGGTAAGCTAGAACATAAATAAAGGCAACACATTTAGAACTGGGGTTCACAGAGAAATAGATGCACCTGCATTTGGAAATCAGGCCTTCTAGAGAAGTAGAATATCATGAAACATTCACCCAGTCCCAGTAACCTGGATATCCAGTGATCTCTTTAGCAGCTGTCAATCATTGCTGCTGCGTGCTCTCCCTTTCTGGCTCTCAGCTACTTGCTGGCCAGCACACATGGACTGATTGCTACTCACCTTAGGGCTTCTGCCAACTGTGGCTTCCACCTATTCGCTTATCTCTGCTTCTCACTTGCTGTTCCTTAACTGTCTTCCAGATGTTCTTCCCCAACTGTCTTATAGGTGCTCTGAGATGCTGCCAACAGATGCTGTTGCATCTATTCAAACTCCCTAAAGTGCAGATCTGAACACTCAATGGCAAAGTTTGGAGCCATCACCAACTCATCCTGCTCATTCACTGGGGGCCAGTCAGGACAGCAGGGTTACAGCATTTCTAGAGCTGTTTGCAGTTGCTTGCTGGAGCAGCAGGGGCCTGGGCATATCAGTCCATGGTCTCTGCATTAGGAAGACAGCATAATGCATGGGAATGTAGATATCATAGAAAATAAGCAGATCAGTGTCACATGCTCAGAAAACACTATTACAGTAAGAGAGAGTATCATCCTCCCATTAGAAAGAAAACACACACACACACACATACACACACTTGATAATAGAAGGTGATATTCCAAGGATCTTGGTGTGGATAGAATTGCTGTGTACACTACAGAGAGGAGAAATTTTCTGGTTCCTTCAGAGATGGAGGAGAAGGAAAAGAAAGAGGAGTAGAAGACATGAGTAGTATTACCAGACTCACAAAATGTTTAGCGTGAGAACTCTGTGAAACTGGTGAAAGACTTGAGTTCACTTGAATTCACACCTCATTTGATGAGAAGAAACACATACAGAAGCAGAAATAGAGACAAAGAGAAAGTATTTTGAACAAACAGTGTTATACTTAACAATTTGACAAAGTAGAAGGCTCCATAAGACAGAATATTTTATTGAACACATACTGATTACTCATTAAGCATCCAATCCTCTAGGAAATACCTTACATTCCTTGTCATAGGTAATTCTCTTAACCCCATGAGATACAGATCCTGAATTTACAGAAGAATCTGAGGCTCAGAGCAGTTACGTAACTTGCATGAGGTCACATAGCTGTAAGTGTTGGTGCTGTCTTTATTTGTGTCATTAAAGTTCTTTGGCATATGGACTCACTAGAGATGTCTTTTTTTCTTTGCCTTTTTAATGATATAAAATTTACAGCTGAGGCGCAGTGGCTCATGCCTGTAATCCCAGCACTTTGAGAGGTGGAGGCAGGCAGACTGCCTGAGCTCAGGAGTTCGAGACCATCCCGGGCAACATGACAAAACCCTGTCTCTACAAAATATACAAAAATTAGCCTGGCGTGGTGGTGCGCACTTGTGGTCTCAGATACTTGCTGAGGCATGAAGATTGCTTGAGCCCAAGAGGTGGAGATCGTGTCACTGCACTCCAGCCTGGGTGACAGAGGGAGACCCTGTATCTTAAAAATAAATAAATGAATAAATATAAATAAATAAATAAAACTTACTTTGAGTGAAATATGCAGATATCAGGTGAATGATGTGGCGAGCTTTGATGAATGTGTCAACCTTTGTATCCATCACCACAAACAAGATGTCGCACATTCCCACCACCTCAGAAGGTTTCCTCATGTCCTTGCCAGGGCTCCTCACTTCCCACAGGCAGCCCTAGCTCTCAGTGTCTATCCTGCTGGGTTAGTTTTGCCTATGTTTGACCTTAATTGGCCTTAATGGAATTGTACATTATATGTCTTGTGTAAGCACAAGCCTCTTTCAGTCCGCAGTACGTGAGGTTTCTATGCCTTGCATATATCAGTAGCTCATTCCTCTTTATTGCTCAATAGTATTCCACTGTAAGAATAAACCACAAATTGTTTATCCATTTTTCTACTGAGACACATTTGCATTGTTTCCAGTTAGGGGCTATTACGGACAAATCTTACATAAACATTCATGTAAATGTCTATTGTGGACATATTTTTTCACTTATCTTTGGTAAATACTTAGGAGTGGGATTGCTGCTTCTCATGTAGATGTATGTTTAACTTTATAAGAATAGCCAAACAACTTTCCAAAGTGACTGTACCACTTCACACTCCCCACAGCAATGTATGAAACTGCCTGTTGCTCCATAATCTTACCGCATTTTGCATATCAGTCTTTTTTATTTTAGCCATTTCATGGATGCAAAGGAGTATTTCCTTATGGTTTTCCTTTGCATTTCTGATAACAAATGATGTTGAGCAAATTTCCCTCTGCTCATTTGCTATTCCTGTATCTTCTTTGGTGGGTGTCCAATTTTTTGCCCTTTTAATTGAGGTGTTTGTGTTTTATTGTTAATTTCTAAGAGTTCTTTATATAGTCTCCATTTAAGACTGCTTTCAGATATATGTATTGTAAATATTTTCTCTCAGATGTGACTTGCCTATTCATCTTCTTTTTTCTTTTCTGATACAGGGTCTCACTGTCACCCAGGCTGGGGTGCAGTGGCACAATCATGGCTCACTGTAGCCTTGACATCCCACGCCCAAGCAATCTTCATATCTCAGCCTCTCAAATAGCTAGGACTACTTGGCTACTAGTAGACATGAGCCAACATGCCTGGCTAATTAAAAAAAAATTTTTTAGAGGTGGGGTCTTGCTGTGTTGCCCAGGCTGGTCTTGAATTCTGGCACCAAGAGATCCTCCTGCCTTGGCCTCTCAAAGTGTTGGGATTACAGGTATGAGCCACCACAGCTGGTCTGTGTTCATCTTCTTAATTCTGCATTTTGCTGAGCAGAAATTTTTTATTTTCATGAAGTCCAATTTATCAAAATTTTAAATGTTTACTACAGTTTTTGTCCTTTAAAAAATATATTTGCCTCCTCAAAACCATTGACTTATTTTGTTGTTTTCTTCCAGGAGCTTTATAATTTTAGACTTTACATATAGGTTTATGATCCATCTTGAATGGACTTTTGTATGAGCTATGTTTCAAGGTTCATTTTTGCCCTCTACATTTATCTAATTGCTCCAATACTGATTATTGTAAAGACGTTCCTTACCACATTGAAATGCCTTGGTACCTTGCCAAAAATCATTACAAGTATCTATATTGTTCTATTTCTATATTCTCTATTCTTGTACCATTGATCTATCTTTGTATATTTAATTTATTAGCATTCTATCTTATTTCATAGCTTTACATTAGGTCTTGAAAACAAATAAGGTAAATGAATCCTCTAATTTTGAAATTATTTGTCAAGCTTATTTTGGAAATTTTAGTTACTTTGCATTTCCAACTTTAAAAAAGTGTGCTGAGACTTTTAGTGCTACTGCATTAAATCTATAGGTTAATTAGAGGATAAATGACTAGCTGTAACATTTGCACTATAATTCTTACTGGAGATCAAGGGCAGTCCAGAAGAAATAAGAGAGGAGATAGCGGAAAGACCAAGGTTGATATAAAATCACTGACAGAAGAGAAAGTGCACCCTAAGTTGTTCAGATTGAAAAAGAATCCTGATGGATGAGTACAAATTACAGGGAAAGAGGCTTAAGAGACTCAAGGAAGCAGTCTTGCAAAGGCAATGCTTCAGAAGAGAAAAGAGTAAAATGAAAGCAATAGCAACCCTTTGAAAACTGTGCAGTAAAGAGAAAAAGAGGCAAGAAACATATTTAGGATCTTTCAAAACGAAATAATGTCAAATATCCAAGGACATAAGACCATCCCCCCCATTTTCACTACAGAAGCCATTAGATAAATAAACTGTACATTGCTCTTCTGGCAAGAGGGTGATTGTGAACTAGCAATCTTATAGACCGCTCTATACTAACAGATCTGAACTCAAAATGCAGGCATAGGTACAAGAAATATTCATTTATTACAAAACTAATATAAAAATAAAAAATCAAACTGAAAATCAAATATAACAGAAATTAAAATCAAAACTTCTCTATTGGTAAACAGTTTCCCTCACACACACACAGAAACAATAACAAGGCAGAAGAAAACTATGACACAACACTTCAGATTTAATTAAGTACTCTCCCATAAGCATTTGGGAGTATAAAAAAAAATCCCACCTTGAATCAGAAATGTAAAAACCAAGAAAATAGATATGCAAAAAGCAGCACAAAAGAAAATTATATTTGATTAAACTTCTGAAAGATACAGAATAAAAATCCAAAATCATATTAAATAAAGAAGAAATTACAATGTTCCCAAGAAAGAATGAATTCCAATGAAAATTTAATAAAGGGCATAGGAACAAAACAGAAATATAACCAAGACATGAACATAGAATAGAGAAAGAAGTCAAGATGTTCATGGAGAAAGTGTTTGAAGTGGAAGACAAAGAAAGAGGATCCAGCTTATGTATAATTTGAATCTCTAAAGACAAAAAACAAAACCATAAAAAAGTAACATGTGAAACTATAATCCAAAAGCATATTATAAAAATAAAAGAAAAAATTACCAAAATATTAAAAGGACTCACCAGGTACCCGGGAAAATTGGCCCACAAAAGTCAATCCATAGATATGTCCCAGTAGACCATCAGATCTTAAATAGAATAAATCCTCAAAGCCTCCTCTTCATAAAAAGAACACATATGCAAGGCAGCAGTAAAGATGCATTTTAAAAAACTCAAGGAAAAAAGTATGAAGCAATAATTTTATATCCAGTCAAGGTGTATTCTAAGTATCAAGGCTATAGATAAGTAGTTTTAAATATGCAAAGAATTAGGAAATTCTATAACCACAAGCCCTTCATGAACAATTTTCTAGAGTACGAACTTCCTCTAAACAAGAGATCACTGGGAACTGTTTAACAAAAAGACCAATGGTGAGCATTTAATATATATAGTAATAGATCTAAAATTAAAATAGAAACAAGGATAAAAGTAAAATTATAATGTTCTATGCTGTATATTATGTGTTATATGCTATAGTAGCATCATATTAACAAATTACAATGGCATTTAATCAATTAATTAAAAAATATTTACAATATGGCTCACAGAATATAACCCAATATTATATAATGTATACATGTTACTCATTTAAACAAAGACTTTCAGAAAGACTAAAACTAAAGGAATGAGCTGCTGCCACTGCCACCTGTCACTAAGGCTAGCACCACAGAGCATCTCACAATTAGGGGCATGGGGAAGCTGTCCAAGAACCAATTAATGGGCTACCTCTCCAATGCTCAGAGGGAGAAAGAAGAGGTAACACAAAATTAAACTGTCATTTCTTCAAGGTAAGGTGAAATATGTGCACTGCACCCTGTCTCTCACAATAAATGCAGCTCTAAAACCTAGATCAGCAGTGAGTTTCACATTTTTTTTCACCAGTATTCCACAACCTGATCTCAATATAAACCAAAACTCGAAAGTGTGTCCTAGACACAAACGGACATCTCCAGGAGAAGCCCTCTGGAACTCCTCTGCTTTGAGGTGTAGAGAAATAACTACTAACACATAGACAGTGTGAGGAAAAACACTGTTTTTCTCTCAAGTTTCCTTTTATGGCAATGGTGGCAGCAACAGAAGTAGCACTGGATGCCATAGTCTTTATAAGAGGAGGAGCCTTCCTCTGTGATCCGAGGAGTTTTGGTTCCAAGACAGTCATGCAAACTCATTGCTCCTTCTCTTTCTAACCACTTACTGCCTGGTTTTGCATATGGATGCAGTCATGGGACATGCATATCAAAATGGTGAAACTAAAATTCAAGACTTTTGTCTGGAAGACTGAAAAAGGGAGCTCCAGGGAAGCAGAAGTTACCAGGAACAGAGTGGAGAGAGAGCACCTCAGAAATATGACCATGAAGTTGGTGCTGAATTCTTGGGCTCACCCCAGAACTGTATGTGTGTGGCACACATGGGACAAATTTGAACTTAAGGTTTTAAAAACTGAGTGGGTATTAAAACCACAATCCACAGGAGACTGGTAATAACTTGCGGCCTAAATCAAATAAGGTTGATTGCCTGCAAAAACAAAAAGTAACATTCTCTATAGGATTTGAATAAAGTTCAGGGTATCATAATGTAATATTCAAAGAAGGCAAGACACAATTAAAAATTATGCATCATAAAAACAATCAGGAGAATCTCACTCATATGGCAAAAGATAATCAACAGACTCCAAAGTGGAAGGACACAGATGTTGGTATTATTTGACAAAGACTTTACAAAGCTATTATAAAAAAATGGTCAAGAAGTAATGAAATGAATGGAAATATTTTAAAAGTCTCAGTAAAGAAACACTAGATATAAAGAAGAACCAAAGGAAATATTAGAACTTAAAAATACAGTAATCAAAATTTAAAACACTGAGTAGGTTTAAATAGGATCAATACCAGAATGGAGATGATGGAATAAAGAATTAGTGAACCTCAAGATAAATTAATGGAAATTATCCAATATAAATGGCACAGAGAAAAAAGCAAAAAAAGCTTCCCAGGAAGCTGTTGGAAAATACCAAAAGGTCGACTTTTGTGTCATTGGAGTTTCAGAAAGAGAGGAGAAAGAAGACAATGCAGAAAAACACTTAAAGAAATAATAACATAAAATTTCTCCAATTTGTCAAAAGACATAAATTCAAAGACTCCAGAAGCTGACTTCACTCAGGATAAACCCTGTGTGCACGTGCACATACACACACACACACACACACACACACACACACAAATAATGCCCAGACATATCATAATCAAATCAATGTAAACAAAAAACTTCAAAACAGCCAAAGAAAAATGATATATTACTTATAACAACATTTGAAAAACTGTGCTTTCTTCTATTCACAATAGCAAAGACTTGGAACCAACCCAAATGTCCATCAGTGATAGACTGGATTAAGAAAATGTGGCACATATATACATTATGGAATACTATGCAGCCATAAAAAAGGATGAGTTCATGTCCTTTGTAGGGACATGGATGAAGCTGGAAACCATCATTCTGAGCAAACTATCGCAAGGACAGAAAACCAAACAACGCATGTTCTCACTCACAGGTGGGAACTGAACAATGAGAACATTTAGACACAGGCAGGGGAACATCACACTGGGGCCTGTCATGGGGTAGGGGGAGGGGCAAGAGATAACATTAGGAGAAATACCTAATGTAAATGATGAGTTAGTGCGTGCAGCACAACAACATGGCACATGTATACATATGTAACAAACCTGCACATTGTGCACATATACCCTGGAACTTAAAGTATAATAAAATAAAAAGACTAACCAAAAAAAAGAAAGAAAAATTGTGCTTTCTTGTAAGACACCATTTATTCCAGAGGAATTGAGATAATATTTTTGAAGTATTTAAAGAACAGAATTAATCACCCAGAATTCTATATCCACCAACAATGTTTTTCAGAAATGAAAGTGAAATAAATACATTCTAAGACAGTCTCAGCTAAGAAAAACTATAAAAATTCATTGCCAGCAAATTTGTTCTAAAATATTTACAAAAGGAATTTCTTTAGACAGAAGAAATTACACCAGAACATCAGTAATGAAGGAAGAGGAACAGAAATAGTAAGTACCTAGGTAAATATGACTGACTATACTTTTCTTCTAAGATTCCTTAAAATGTTTAAATTATGAGAGTGAAAATTGACATTATCTGATAAAGTTTTTGATATATGTAAGTGTAATATATAAGACAACTAAAACATAAAATGGAGAGGGTATAGGGATCTATATGTTTGTCAAAATTTCTACATTATATTTGACATGGTAAAAATTGATTCTAAGTAGACTTGGAAAAGTTAAACATGTATATTGTAATCCCTATAACAAATACTAAAAATTATACAAAGAAATAGAGTACAATACAGATTTTTTTTTAAATGGAGTACTGAAAATACTTCAGTGGAGTACTTAAAACCATTCAAAGGAAGATAGGAAAAGAAAATAATGCAAAAAAAAAGAGAGGGAACAAACAAAAAATAAATATTAAGACAGTAGACATTAATCAAAACATAATAATTACATTAAACACAAATGATCCTACACACCATTTAAAAGATAGATTGTCAGAATGACTATATATTCTCTATAAGAAACTCACTTGAAATACAGCAAACTATGTAGATTAAAAGGTAAAGGATGGGTTTTGGTGTGTCTTACACACAGTAACCAAAAGAAAACTGCAGTGGCAATATTAATATAAGACAAATTAAACTTCAGAGCAAAGAAAATTACCAGAAATAAAGAAAGACATTACATATTTTTAAAAGGTTGAATTTACCAAGAAGACATCAAAATCCTAAACGTATTTGTAGTAAAAAGAGAGCTTTTAAAAATGAAAGAAAAAGCTAAAATAAATGGAAAAACCCATGGTTAATGTTGGAAACTTCAAAACTCCTCTTCCACTAATTGATAGAACTAAAAGGCAGAAAATCACAAGGATATAGAAGATAAGAAAAATGCCACTAACAAGCTGGATGTATTTGATGTTTATAGAACACTCCAGCAAACAATAGCAGGATATATATTCTTTTAAGTGCATATGTAACATTTACCAAGGTAGATGACATAGTGGATCATAGAACAAACCTTAACAAATTTTTAAAAACTTTAATCATATAAAGTATGTTATCTGACTTTAAAATATTTAAACCAGATATCAATAACAGAAAAATAAAAGGGAAATCTTCAAATATATAGAAATAAAACAACACTTCTAAATAATCAATTGGTCAAAGAGAAGATCGCAAAGGAAATTTGAAAATATTTTGAAGTGGACAAAAATAAAATACAACATCTCAGATTCTGTGGGATGCAGGTAACCAATGCTTAGAAGAAAATTTACAACATTAAATGCTTATATTTGATAACCTAAATAGTAGATATATCGCTATATGAAGTGCTTCTGAAAAGCGTTATAGTCCTTTAATGAAAAAGGTGAAAGGAATTAACATTTATTGACACCTTATCTTGATCCAGACACTGTATTAAGCATTTGCCCGTGCTTTCTTATTTCACTATCATGATAAACTGGAAGGTAAATATTCTCATTATATTCATTTCACAAATGAGGAAACTGTAGCTTAAAAAGGCTAACTTCCCCAAAGTCACACAAATCCATTGTCAAGGCTGATTTAGTTGCTCAGTAAAGCAGTGGCTAAATCATTAAAACACTAAACAGAAAAGCAATGCATGAATGGAGGAATGGAGGGATAGAGGGATGGAGGGACACGCTGATCGATGAAGAGATAAATAGAAATATGTAGATAAATTTTGTTTTACACGGTACAGCCATGACTCAAATGTACTGTATATAAATAAAACCGGTGGGAGAAAACACAGTCTTTCCACTATAAGGATAGTTCCAAAATTTAGTGCATCATAACCATTATCTAGAATGCTTGTTAGAGCTACAGATGCCCAACTTCCCTCTTAGGAGAGCCCAGTTACATGGGTCTATGAAGGAAAACAGGAATCTGTGTTTTTATCAAGCTCCTCAGGTGAGTATGCCAAGACAAATGGTGGAGATGCTGTAATACACCAAATTCCTAATAAAGACGTAGTGGATGTAAGGAACTGCCTCAGTCTTCTGAGTGATTAGTTCAGATCACATCAACATAGAAAAATGCACCAAAGCCCATACAGCAGGAATTTTATTATATAATTAACATAGCAGTACCTCATATAAATGGAGATGGGTTCAGTGATCAGGGGATGAACTGTGCTAGTCTGTGAAGATGTGAATCACTGCCAAGGTCATGAATCAGCTAAAGGAAGGAAGAGGTCAGGATAAGGTCATCTGTTTTTGTGTCTCAGGCCCTGTGTGTCTGAGTCTGGGAGAAGGCCTTTGGGATACCTTTCATCATTTTATTCAAAAAATATTTTTGGAAATGTAATAATTTAAATTTTCCTGAAGCATGCATTTGAAGATTTTTGGTGGGTACATAGAATGAGCATTAAAGGAACCCAGTCAACCATGAAGAATTTGCTTTTCTTCACTCTTTAGTCCTACAACATGAATTTTGTGGAAAAATACTAATTTTGTGCCATGATGTAACCCACCCCCTGAGAGAAATTTCATCATCAAAGTCAAAATGTGGCTTACTCATATTTTAAAAATATGAGCAAGAAGCCCCAAGAAGTATATTTTAGAAACAAACCCAAAGATTTTATATTTAACAATGAACCCAAATAATTATATATTTCCAAATCACAAATGTCTGTATTTGTGAAAGGTCCTGGGTTCTATCCCTTGGGAATACTGAAGGTCTGTAGACTATACCTCTTTTCTGCATAACATTACACTTAAAAGTATTAATTACAATAGATGCATGTTGGAAATATCAACCGGAGTTTGAGGGACAAGCCATGATTATTTAATATATAAAATTAAACTTTTGAAAGCTTATTAAGACTGCATTAGTTTCATCAGTTTTATGTGAATAAAATAAAACTTTGAATACAATGATCTAGCTTCAGACTAAGAGCATAGTAAGTATTATGTTCAATGCAGAAAATTTGCTCTGATAAAAAAAATGGGAAGAATTAATCTGCAGCCTCAAGGGATGATGAGCGACTGCTTTGCAGTATGTTCTTTAGTAAGTGTGCCGACAATGGAAAGGGTCATTCTTCACTCATGTATTAATGGTGCAATTCCTACAACATAGAATAGGTCCAATAGATGTACATTAACTAATTCAACAGGGTCTCATGGATTCAAAACTGATGATATGCTTTCACATACTAAGAGAAAAATAATAGATCACATCACAGCTCCTTGGAATTTGGTAGTGGCATACTTTAAATTCAGGATGATACATATTTTGCATGTTTTGCAATATTTTTCCTTTTGAGCTGATGAAAAACATCATTAATCAGTTATAGCTCTGTAATACTCAGTTCAGGAAGCCACTGCCAAAATTCAAGAAAATCTTGATAGAAGAACCCCACTTGCTAAACCTGCTAAGAAGCTGCTTAATTATTTTGGAAAGAACTAAGTTCAAGGAGGAAGAGTCATGGTATGGACCAAGGACAAAAACGAAAGAATACAACCACTAGAATGTTTAAAATTTTAAAGGCAATACCAATGTTGGCAAATAGGTGAAGCACTTGGAACTCATTCATTGCCATTTAAAGTAGACTTCTCCCACTTTGGAAAACTGTTTGGCAATAAAACAAATATATACTTACTTTTTGTTGCAACAATTCCACTCCTAGGTATATATAAGAGAAATGATTGCATGTGCCAAAAAACATGACTTGTACGTGAATACTCAGAACAACTTTATTCATAATAGCCAATGTACAATTATATAAGAACAGGTAAATCAATTGTAGTCTTTCATATAATAAAATATTGCATACCCCACCAAATAGAACAAATTACTTACATATATAACAACATGGATGAAATATCAAAAGATTGAATACTACTGGAATCCATTTATATGAAGTTCAGGGAACTTTCTGGGGTGATAATAATTTTCTAGATCTTGATCTGGCTGGTGATGACATTGCTGTATACATAGGTAAAAATTCACCAAGTTGTACATGTAAGATTATTGTACTTTATATAAGTTATTCCCCAATAGAAAATAAAATAACATAAAAAAATAACAAAGAAAGAGCAGGATGTGTTCATGGCTTGGAGATTACTGTAGGAAGCTCAAAAATGTAACAATTTTCCCCCCTCTTGGTTCCCTTTTTTGGCTTTGTTGCTCACTTCTGTAGCTCCTATGTAGCTGGTGTGTTAAGGGAATGAGCCTCTTTCTTGGAAAAAGCATTCCCTTTGTTTAGAAGTTCCAACAGGACTATTCTGGGGCAGGAAAATGGAAGACTAAAGCAGGTTTGTCAATCAGCTTCTCAAAGTACAAAAGTAGCCCAACCTAAGTAATAAGTAAAGAATACCATTTAGGCAGGCATGACCATTGCTTTGATTTTTAATGGGTATTCCTGGAGTTCCTGGAGAACTCTCTTGAGAGTGTCTCAGGGATCTAGTGGGGAAAATATAACCACAAGCAGCAACTGGTAAGGATTTGGGGATTTGGGGTTCTATAATCTGTTTTCTTAAGCAAACACACAATCTTCTCAAGGTTTTTATTTGTTTTTGTGTGTGTGTGGTGGGGGGGTTTGGTAATATTTTGGTTACAAGGAACGGAAGTATACATAAGCTAACTCAAGTAAGAAGGAAGATTATTAAACCACTGAAAATGAATCTCACAGAATCGAAACATAAAGTATAGCAGGACACCACAGGAAATAAAGTGGGAATTGGAAAATAAATCAGAAACAGAAACAGAGGTGCGTTTTCTACTCCTTTCTCTCTGTGTCTTGTCTCTCCATGTCCATTATTCTCCTACCACAGAGCTGCCTTGTCAGCATACAGATCTGTTGCTCAACATGACTGTGCTAACATGGGTGACAACATGGCAACTTCAATCCCTAAGTGTGACTTTCCATATGTAAAAAGTTTACTCTCTGTCATTGTAGGTTCAGTTAATTAAAGCCTATGAAAGCCTTTTAAGCTTTCAAGATCTGTTTGTTGGGCTAATTCTCAGGGGCTTCTGAATCAAAATGCGATGTTGAACACAGGATAAAATTTTACCAACTCATACAAATGCTATGAAACCAAATATATGTCTATGTACATTTCAAAAGTATGCATACACACAAAAACCCAAACACAAATAGTTACAGCAGTTTTATTTATAATTGCCAAAAACTGGAAGGAACAAAGATGCCCTTCAATAGGTGAATGGAAAACAAACTATGGTACATCTATGCAATGGATTACCATTCTGTGATAGCAAGGAATTAGCTATCAAGCTACACAAAACTAAGGATGAATATTGAACACATATTACTAAGTGCAATAAGCCTGTCAAAGAAGTCTGTATACTGCATGATTCCTTTTATGTGACATTCTGGGAAATTATAGAAATAGTAAACAGAGCAGTGATTGCCTGCGGCTTGGGGAAGGGAAAATGTTGAGTAGGTGAGGCACAGAGGACTTTTTAGGATGCTAAAACTATTTTGCATGACACTATAATGGTGGATACATGGATCTATGAATTTTTCAAATCCTATAGAACTTTACTGCACAAGGAGTAAACCTTGAAATTGTGAAAAGAGTGGACTTTAAGTGTTCTCACTACAAAGAAGATAAGCATGTGAGAGAATGCATATGCTAATTAGTTTGTTGTAGCCATTTAATAATGTATACATGTATCAAAACATCATGTTGTGTACCACAGTATATATAGCTTTTATTTGGCATTTTAAAATAATTTTTAAAGCAAACGAAAAGAGAAAACAGTGAACCTTAATGTATACAATTTTTAAAAAGTCATTTAGAAGGTCTAGGATTCCAGGTCTGGGATGCAAACTGCGACATAAGAATCTAACTGTGCTACCTGTGAGTATATAAAATGATATCATTGAAGAAGATGGGAGAAAATGTGCTGACCTTAGTAACTTTGGAAATGAGTAGAGATTGTAAGACTGAAGGCAAAGAAATTGCACATAAGCTCTGTACTATAGTTGATAAAGTTATTTTCCATGGGGATATGGATTAACAATTCTAAAACTACACTGTACATGTTTACTGAAACTATACAATTAAGTAAATTCATGGTGGACGGTAGGATCCAGGTAGCAGGTACAAACATGCAATAGGATGCTAGAATGATCCACGTAGCAATGGATTGGAGTTGGAGGCATTCAGTATGAACTTATGTTAGTGTAACATAGAGATACATTAAATATAGAAGTAGTTATAGGTAGGTACATGTACATTAATGGATTAATATACACACATTTTCTGTAAGCTAAAATGGCTTAGAGGCAACAAACTCCATTAGCAACACGCACATCTAGTGCCCCAGATCTTCATTTCTACTACTATTGTCCAATAATAGGAACAATCTACATTTGGGGAAATGGTTGATTCTAGGACTAAGAGAATATGCAGCACGAGTCTGAAGCATCTTGTGTTGCAGAAGGTAAGTGAGTGCTCAAAAACAACAACAAAAAAGTATATGCACACAATGATGGGGGTATGTCAAAGAGACACAGGAGCCAATTGAAAGTGCTCCCAATAGCCAAAATTGTAGTGTTTTAACAATAAAATAAGCAATGAGAGTATTCAATGATAATCTAAAGTATAAAATAAATATCCATGAGTCTATACTGATATGATTGAATTAAGAAATCAGTATACAGGGAAGAACAGACAAAATTTTCTGTGCAGAAAAATTCCAAATAATTTATGTAGATTCTTTCCCTCAAGGAGATGGAGCACAGTTCTCCATTCCTTAAGTGTGAGCTGTACTTAGTGGCTTTCTTCTCAAGTAAGCCCCAGGATATTTCTCACTTTCCATATCCCCTTATGAGACATGCTACCTCTATCTCTCTGGTCTTCTTTCCAAAAACTCATGACCTCAGTTTAATTATGAGAAAAATATCACGCAAATTCCCAGCTGAAAGACATTCTATAAAAATATCTGACTAGTAGTCCTCAAAACTGTTAAGGTAGCTGGGCATGGCAGCACAACTGTAGTCCCAGCTACTTGGGAGGCTGAGGTGGGACGATCATTGAGCCTAGGAGTTCAAGATTGCAGTGAGCCGTCATCGTGCCATTGCACTCCAGCTTGGGTAACAGAGCAAGACTTTGTCTCAAAAAAATTTTTTTTAAGTTTTTTAAAATTAAAAACTTGTTAATGTCATCAAAAATAAGAAAAGCCCAGAAAAGCATCACAGCCAAGAGAAGCCTAAGGAGACATGACTATATTTGACATGATGCCTGATATTTTTCTCATAATTAAACTGAGGTCATGAGTTTTTGGAAAGAAGACCAGAGAGATAGAGGTAGCATTAAGAAAAGCCCAGAAAAGCATCACAGCCAAGAGAAGCCTAAGGAGACATGATGACTAAATGTCCCGGTACAGAAAAAGAGCATGGGTAAAAACTAAGAAAATCAGAATAAAATAGGGATTTTAGCTAATAATGACATGTCAATATTAATTCATTAGATGTAACAAATGTAGCATACTAACATAAAATATTTACAAGAGGGGAAAACGGGCATAGGGTATATAGAACTCTGCATTATCTTTGCAATTTTTGTAAATCTGAAGCTATCTATAATAAAATTTTATTGAGAAAATACATGTACTAACTTAAGAGTACCAAAGGGATATTTCCAAGTAAGAAAAATGAAGGGGAAATCTATATAGTACACAGAAGCAAAAGATGTGTTGCCAAGGTGAGTGGTGCAGAATGTAAGTAAGTGCTCAAAAAAGAAATATTAATAAAACACACACACACACACACACACACACACACACACAATGATAGGGGTATGTGACAGGCCCAAGAATTGGACATGGGGATGCCCAATGACAAATGCCAGCTGAGGAGCCGGAATTGGGCTCCCCACGTGAACTGGGGAATATATTGTGAGTTCACAAATAAAAATCCAGATATCCTTACCCTCCAGATTGGAAATTAGCCTTCTGCCCCAGGTAATGACTGTGAAACATGTTACTTGCTTGAGCTCAGAATACCAAGCCTACGTGTGGCTAGATACAGACCCTGAGTCGGAGCTGTGTGTGTAGTATAAACCTTAAGAAGATGCACTTACATAAAACATCACTGGGAGCCAATGAAATCCACAGGACCAGGCACAGGCAAGTGTGAAAACAATCCATTAGGAGGTCCTTATAACCCAAGGCACAAGATGCAAGATGAATTCATAGTCAAAAATTATAAAGCTTTTGAGGAAGTTCAACATCATAACAGTCTACAGACTCAACTAATGAGGGAATTTACATTTTAGGAGTTAGAAATAATGGAGCAATCTAAAAGAGATCTAAATATACCTGTTTGAAATGTCCTATGGAAGAAATAGCATGATAAAAATAAAAACAGTGTTTATGAAAGAAGAGTCAGTGGATTTTTTTTTCCAGTAGAAATGCTGAAAAAATACAGTCACTGAGAAAAAATTCTTAAAAAAAAAGTTTTAATCAATGGTTTTTAACCTTGGTTACGCATCATAGTTATTGATGTCCATCTCCTGACCCACACCAATTAAACCAGAAACTCTAGGGGTGGGACCAGGCATTGATATTTTGTTAATCTGCCAGGTGATTCTAAGCTACAGCCCCTAGGTGAGGTACTCTGTTAACATATTAGACATAACTGAAGAGACAAGTATTAACAACAGCAACAACAAAACTAGACATAGCCTGAGACAGAAAAGAGGAGAAAAAAAAGAGAATGACAAGATGATAAACAAACAAGTTAAGAAACATGAAGGACGTAATAAGAAAAGTCTGATTCCTACACATAATATGCATTCCAGAAGGAGAGAATAGAGAGAATTGTGGAGGAGAATTCGTCAAACAGAAAATGGTTACATCTTTTCCAAAAATGATGCAATATATCAAAAGTTCCATTGGATGCTGAGTAGATAAATAAAAATAATCCAGACCTAGACACATGATAGGGAAATGTAAAGAGGAAATGCTGGAAGTAGGTGTGGGTGGAGGGCAATGAGGCATCTCTAATACTGATGTAATTGTTGCAAGAAAAAAAATTAAAATGTAGTTGTAGTATCGGAGCCTATTCTAATGTGCACTCATGCGCAAAGTAATGCAAGGTTGTTTAGTGAATACTGACTACATGCCATGTGCTGTCCTAAGAACTGGCAGACAGAAAGATAAATAAGACATGGTGTAAGAACTCCAGGGAAGAGGAGAAAGGCATGTATACAACCATGGTGGATCGTATTAATAGCACCAATACTTCAAACCTCCCTGTGTCCAGTGATTTTTTTTTTGTGACTTTACAGTTCTTTCCAGAGTTTATTCTCCCATTGCCTTAAAAATTGGCTGACCTTGAACTTTCTTTAGACTAGAATTCACTGGACTTGATGGTAAGTTAATTCTGAGACTAGGTCTCAAGAGACCGCGAGTATTTCTGCTGTGCTTCTGCTTTACTCTGATGACATGCCCAGGCTAGCCTGCTGGAGGATGAGAGGCGTGGGAAGCAGAGATCAGTCACCCCGGTCACCCCAGCCAACAGCCAGCCATGAATGTAGGTGATCTCAGCCAAGATCAGTACAGCCAACCATCCTACATGTCTGATGAACAAGTGGCTATTATTGCAGGCCATACAGATGCCATTGATACGCCAGCTCCCCATAATTCAATGTGACGGAGCACACAGAAACAATCAGCAGGAAAATAACTCCAAATTTTAATTTTTTTTCCCCTAAACCATATTACACTTGTTTCCTTGGTTTCACAAAGTTCCAGCTTGCTCCGTCTGGTAAATGTGTTGGTGGCAAAAGCTGTGAGACATGGTGGCAGATGAAATCTCTTGCCCTTAAATAGCTGTCAGCTCAAAACTATAAACAGTAAATACTGTGAAGCCTGTCTTAAACCGCAGCCCAAGGGAGCCGCAGAAATTGGATGCCTCATAGAAATGATCTTTAAGTAAAGGTTGAATACAATAGCCTTGGGGATATTTTCAAATGGTGGCTCCAGACAGAGTTGTCTGATGGGAAGCGTTCGCCAGCCCGGGCTTCCTGGAGTTTGCCCGCTCTGAGACACATAATGAAAAAGAGAGCTTCAGGGTTCATCAGGGGATGGCACAGAGGCTAGGAAAATCCAAAGTATTTTATAATGTCCAGGTAAATGCTCTACTTGTGGATTCATTAATTAGACTTTCAAAGATAAGAAGCCAAATAAAAAGCTGAACTTTTTCCTCAAAGCTTGCCTTCATCTCACTGAGCAACATGCAAAATGCCCCTCACAATAAATCGTTTCCCCTTCCCAGGTAGAGCCACCTGCATTTGGTGTGTGTGATTTGGGGTGTTGAAAGCTAGCCAAAGCAAGCAGGAATGAGAGGGCTGGTTAGCAGCTCTGCTCCGAAGTGTGGGAAGTGGTTAGGCTGCAGAGGGGGCACCCTAATGCATGCCTTTTGAAATCAGAGCAGCATAAGCCCTTGAGAGGGGATGTAGGGACCCTGGGGTCCCAAGGGGAAAGATCTTGCAGCCCTGATAAGAATGGTTGCCTGGCAAGGCTAAGCTGGAATGGGAATCTCCAGGCGTGGAGAGCGTCCACTCTTGCTGTGGTCAGAATCAGAACGGAGAATGCGGAGCATGAGACAGAGGCTTTCCGTAAACATGGCTCATTCTCAGAGCACTTCAGGGCTGGGTTCCCAGAGGGCGGACATTCCTAGAAATGGTGCAGATGCACAGCCCCTCCTTCCAGGGCACCGCCCCCGCAGCCCGGCAGAGCAACCGCAGACATTTATTTTCCTTCTCCGAATAACACCGCCGCGCTGGGTGGAAACGAACCCGAGAGCCCACACTTGGCCAGCGGCCGCGGGGAGTGGGCGCCAGCAGTAGGTCCCTGCTGGGGCTGTCGCTCAGCTTCTCCCTGCGGACCTCGGACACAGCCCCCACCAAGCTGCATGCGTCCCGGCCTCCTCCCTTTCCAAAATCCGGCTGCTCCTACTGTCAGGCACCTGAGAGGGAGCTTCCCTTAGCCTTGGAATCGCTGCCAAGGGGTCGAGCAGACTTTTCAAATTCTCTCCCCCTCCCCGGAGCCCCCACCTTCACTTAGACATTTGTGGGTCACTATTTGTTTATTTATAATTTACTGATTGATCTTTAAAATTTAATAGGCATTAGAATCACATGACATCATGCTAACAGTTCCTGATGTGAAATCTGTCTGTTTCAAGATTTTATATAAAATATTCCATTATGTTATTACACTTGTGATCTGTAGACTCACTGCGTTTGCATAGTAGCATCCTCAGCAGGGCGATGCAGACCCGGACTTCTTGTTGAAGAGAGGGAGGAAGCTTCCTCATAAAAGGCCAGAGGGCTCCGTGTGAATCTGTCTCCACACTCACGGCTGTCTAATACTGCATGCCTCAGCGTTCTCATCTATGAAATATGAATATTAGTAGTACCTATCTTATAAGATTTGTGCTATCAAAACATAATCCATATTAAGTGGATAACTCAATGCTTGGCACATAGTCAGTACCCACTGTTAGTATTAGAATTGTTTCTGTAAATACTATTGCTACTATTAAAATTTTTCTGAATCAGCTCTTAATTTGTGGATGACATGAAACCTTTTCAGAAGTAATTTAATGTATCTTATTACAAGGCAAATTCTTTTCGTTTTCATATTTTTCTAATAAATACAAGAGAAGCTGACAAAAACAAAATGATAGAGCAAAGATAGAAAAGCGAAGGCAGGGAGATCAATTTTAATATCAAATAAAGCAAAGATATTGAGAGAGAGAGATTTTTGTGTTCATTGCAGACAACATTCCCATTCAAGATATAGCAGCAGAAAACAAACAGGCATACTAACAATTTTGTGTTTCTGACTTTGTACTCTTTGTCTAAAAAGTGACTCCTAAAATTGTATAAAATTCAGGGCCACAAATCTGAACTGCCCCTGAAAACATGTAAAGCAAAAACTGTTAGGAGTGTAAGAAAATTAACAGCTTCCATATATTTGATTAGAAACAGTTGTAGAAGAATATTTAACAACACAGGAAGATGTTCGTGATATATTACATACTAAAAGATTAATAACAGTTTCATGTACATATGTCCTGAGGTCAAGGACAGGTTTGCCAAACAGACCAGTTCCCCTTGGAGAGTCACCTTAAAGTCCTAATTAGCCTATTAAAGGCTCTGAGAAATCCAAACACCAAGTTTAACTCTTAAATATAGTGGTTTCTACCACTTTTATTTGAGAATGCAGAACTTTTTCACAATACTCATATTAAACTTCTTTTGAACAATTTTTAATATACACCTTTTTGGGATATGCTATCCTAGAAGCACGTCCATTAGAATCAAGTTAAAAAAAAAGAAAAGCCAACTCTATCAGGTGTGAGTGTGTGTGTGTGTGTAATATAAATTGTCTAACTATGTAAATATGATATAAAAGGCTACTGGAAAGGATACCAATTATCACTTTTACAGATGACATGATACAATTTTCTCCTTAGACTACTCAAGATTAAGATTGAAAAAATATTAGAACCATATTTTAGTGTATATACAAAATAAATATATTAGAAACTGATTTGACTTACTTTTTATCTGCTACCTATCTACACTGCCTGAGTTTTTGCTTTATCATGATATTATTTTTACAATTTAAAAAGTCTTCTTTAAATTCATGAGGCATTAGGCTCTTAGAATGAAAGATACTGCCTCATTTCTTGATAATTAGAAACTGTTAAAAAGTCACTTAAGGAATCAGCAGTATTAGTGTCTGATAAAATAAGAACCTCTCAAAATTTGATGTATTGCGTGTGCAGGGCTCACTCCAATTTCCTGGGAATGATCTGGCACTGGAGGTCCCATCTCCCTGGTCTCCCAGGGGCAGGGCTACACCCAGCTCAGTTTCTCTCAGGACTCTGGATCTTCCACGTCTTTAGACTCTGAGCTGTTGGCATTTCTCAGCATCCCTCTAGACAGCTGGCATCTGAACTCAGACTGCCCGATGCTTAAGCTACAAGTGTTAATTCCTGCACACCAAGGTCACTGGCACACTCGTTCCATTTGAAGGAGTGAGCAGCAGGGGAAATGGGGTGTCTATTCTGACTAATACCCTGGGCACTTGGGCCCAAACTCTCATGGACAGGACCTGCATGCCTGCTGGTTTTCTGCCCACAGTTCTAGCCTATCTTGGGATCTTGCCTGGTGTCCACCCCAAGCTGTGCCTCAACAGGTGCATGGGACAGGTCATTCACATGGAGTCTCATGGAGTGGGATGTGCAAATGAGTTAATTTTATCTCAGCAAAAGTGATTGGGTGCTTTATGACACCATTGCCTCAAAAATTAAACTTTACATCTGGTTGTAGGTACACTGAACTCAAGGCATTTGTTTTGTTTTGCTTTATTTTGTTTTGTTTTGTTAGGGTATGCATTTTGCACTAACTCAGTAATTCTCAAGTGAGAATTTAAAACGGACTTTCAAAGTGATGGAAATTGCTTTGCCTTTATTTATGGGGGTGGGGAGAGGAGGAACAGATTGGCTCCAGGGCACTGACTTAGACATTATTAGCTACTGAGCTGGGTGCATCCGTTGTCCACTCCATATTCTCTCTTGTAATTTGTTTCATAGATGAACAAGGAGCAGAGCATTGGAGTAGAGTCTTCCTTGATGGATCAGTGAGTGGAAAATAGTAAATCTTCTTTTTCCCAAAGCTAATGCTTTACGTTCTTACCAAGAGCATTATCCTATAATAGATACAGAATTAAATTGTTTAAAAACTCAAGGTAAGCAATTCTCCCATTTGCAGCTATTTATTAGGTATATTTAAGGGATGAATAAATTCATTTTCACCACAAGTAATTTGAAAACCAATCTACTTATTTGTGTGAATTCAGTGATTCCCTATGAACTTTCAGAATATATATATATATCAAGATCAGCTACTTATCTGTGAAGGGTGACATATTGACCGAACAACTCATTATTTTTAAGCTCTACAAATATATCTCACCTGCCTATTTACTCAAACGAAACCATGCATTTCTTAAGAATATTGTGTGGGTCTGGTAGTAGCTTGTCCAATGAATGTGCAAAAGTTATTACAAGCAAGTTCAGTAAGATCAAAGTAAACAGTTATAAGGCTAAGCATGACAACAGGTGCAGCTGAAAGCACATGACTGAAAGGAAAATGGTAATGAGGGGTGGAGTTAGGTGCCTCCACCCTGTGGATCAGACACATGTCTATCACACAGGCACCCAGAGGAGTTTGGCAGGAAGATATTCAGGGCTTGGGGATATGCCGTTTGCTGTCTCTAAGGGATGAATCGATACAGATCTCAGGGGCGATTTGCTAGCTCTTCCCTCGCACATTTCCAGGGCACAATAATTGGCCCAATGGCTTCTAGAAAAAGCCCCTGAGAAAAGTTACAATTGGCAAAGCATTTTAGACTAATGGAAACCTGGATGGATTTTTCTTGTATGTTGCCTTATATTTTATATTATAGGAAAAAACTAAGAGAATATACTGTTTATTGAAAGCCACTATTTAGCTCTTTTTAAGGCAAATAATTATCAAGAGACCGTAGTTTTTTTGTCATTCTAAATCCAATGAAACAGATGCTCACATGACCTCTGGAGGCTGCACCAGCTGAGGCTTGGCATGGCAAGGCAAGTGAATCCTCCCATTGTCATAACCTCTGCCTGTCCTTCAGTTCCTCTCCCAGGCCTGGGTCCTTACCTCCTGCACACATGCACACTCTTAAAACAGCTTCTTAGCACAGCTCCAACCA
Source organism: Pan paniscus (assembly GCF_029289425.2). NCBI lineage: Eukaryota > Metazoa > Chordata > Mammalia > Primates > Hominidae > Pan > Pan paniscus. Next base: position 45,940,955 of record NC_073255.2, read on the forward strand.
CTCAACAGGAAGCTTGTCCAAACTAAGAAACCAAGATCTTGTCCTGCATTCCTTCCTAACATAAAAGTTCCAAACCTTTTTTAGGAAGGCAAAACTTGTATCATAGCCAGATGTACACACTAGTCTAGCTAGATGGATAGCAGGCACCTACTACCCAATGCCTTGCCAGGGATTTCTATAGTGTTTTTTCCCCTTTTATTGTTTTCATTTGGATCTGTGTCCAATGAAAATGTTTTCATAATCCCTTAATGTTACTACCAAATAAGTATGTGAGAAATTAAGGATTTCTGAAATTATGTACCTCACATATACAGCATATATATGTGTGGGTATTATATATATAAGCTTATATCTATATGTATATAAAGTTCAAAATGCTATCTTAAAGCTTGAAAATGAGCCATTGGAAATGTATTTTCACTTGAGAAATGACTCATGCAAGAGCCCACTTATACAGAGAACCCACCCAGCAGAGTCACACAAGAACTGAGATGGTGGAGTAAATGAAGACAAGATTGACGTAGAATTCCCACCCGAAGTATCCTCAGGACAACCTTCCTGTCCTCCATTCAGCCTCAGGCTGTCATTTGTAGGAACTTCAGTAAAGGATCATCTTGTGGAAAATGTCAAAGTGTAGAAGAGAAGGGACATAGCTCTTGTATTATTGATTTTAAATGGTGGGTTTGACTCTGGGGTTTTGAAAAGCAGCAAGAACAAGATAGTGTGTGTCACCATCATGATGGATAGGGTTCATGGCAGCAAACCAAGTGAGCAATCATTCCGGTGGGATCCAAGGGCTCAAACCTAGGTCAGGCAAGCCAGAAATGCAAGGAACCACAAGGTACAGGAAGGCACATCCTCAGGAACACCAAGAGTGGCTGCTCTGCCAAGTCCCAAGGCAAAGAGTGGATGCAGAGAGGCAACAAGACCAGGAACCCCAGGAAACAGGGGCTGCAGAATCGAAGCAGGTTGTGAGGTGAAAGGAGAAAGTTGAACACAACAGCATGAAGACACAGGAGTGTGAAGCCAAGTACTTATTTTGATTGACACCCAAACCATGGTACTTGCATGGGTGGTTTGGGCTGATTTAAATCACATATCATGGCAAGCTGGTGATCTGTCAGACTCTGCTTTGAGTTTTCATCAATTCTTGCCCAATCCTTGCCAATAGAAGGATGGAGTGCCTTTAGGATGCCTGGGACTACTTTGGAATGGTAAAGAGAAACCCACAGGAGACATGCACAAAGGAAGGTGAGAGGACTAGGGAGAACACCTGGACCAAGAGGACAGGAACAAGGCTAAGGCGCAGCTGCACTGGGCTGTGAGGATGAGCAATGCAATCACCCCTTCCCTGCTGCTGTTGACTGCCCCTTCCTTTCAAAAACTTGTAAGTGAAAGGATACGAAATTTCAGTCAGAAGAAATAAGTTCATATCTATTGTACATGACTGTAGTTAATAAGAATATATTATATTCTGGCCAGGCACGGTGGCTTATGACTGTAATCCCAGCACTTTGGGAGACTAAGGCAGGCGGATCACGAGGTCAGGAGATCAAGGCCATCCTGGCCAAAATGGTGAAACCCCATCTCTACTAAAAATACAAAAATTAACTGGGTGTGGTGGCATTAGCCTGTAGTCTCATCTACTTAGGAGGCTGAGGCAGGAGAATCGCTTGAACCTGGGAAGCGGAGATTGCAGTGAGCCAAGATTGAGCCACTGCACTCCAGCTTGGGTGACAAAGTGAGACTGCGTCTCAAAAAAAAAAAAAAGAAAAAAAATATATATATAATATTCTTCAAAATCACAGTGGATTTGATAGCGGATTTGAAGTGTTCTTCCCACCAAAAAATGGTATTTGAGGTAATGCATGCTACTTAGCTCAGTTTAAGTATTCTACAACATACACGTTTCAAAAGATCATGTTGTATATGACAAACATATAGAATTTTTTTCTCAATTTAAAAATAACTGATTGAAGCTTGTTCTTTTGGTTAGCATGTAATGCTACTCTCCCAGTCATGTAGGCTTTCATGCATTCTCTCTCTTTACTTTATTGATTCCAATTTCCCTACCCAAGCCTTGTATTTTAATTTTTTCCAGAGTACACTGCTAGGCCTGCTGCTTTTCTCATTCTATGTACTCTCGCTACTTACTCAGTCAAAATTTTGAATGACTATATCACTCATGGGATAAAATCTAAGCTCTTTTGCAACAAATCCAAGACCCTTCAAGATCCATGTCCTACGATTTGCCTTACCTCATCATCTCTACACTTCCAGCTCCACCCCAACATGTAACTTAGTCAAATTACACAACTCAGTAGATTTTACATTTCCCATTCTTTTACATTTCCATCTCTTACTACTCCATTTGCTTAAGAAACTTTCACCCACTTCATCACCTAACTCGGCCAGGACCAGCTACTGCACATAATTTTGGAGGTCCAGTATAAAATGAAAATACAGTCCCCTTGTTTAAAAAGTATGAAGAATTTCAAGATAGCAAGAGTAGAGCACTGAGCTAAGCATGAGACACTGTAGAAGCTGGCTTTAGGTGACATGTGCATGCCATGAACCCAGCCCTGTCCTCAGCTCAATTTTTCCTTCCTTGTAAATTTTTCCCATTTTCTCCCTAAGAGATGTACATTTCTTCTCTATTCCCCCTTCACCCCACAAAGTTTCCATGTTAACATTTACCCTGTGCTATTTTTATTTTTGTTGTGCATGTTTCCTCATAAGCCTATAAGTTCCTGAGGACAAAACTAGGCCTTGGTTAATGTTGTATAGTCAGCATCTAGCACAACACATGGTACATAGGAGGCCCTCAAATATGTCTGTTGAATGAATGAATGAACAACTGCAGCTTCTGTAACTTGTTTTCTGTGTGATGCTGCTGTTTTCTCATGGACATTTTATGTCATTGGAGAATCAGTTATTTTGTTTGAGAAACAGTTCTAGACGACTACAAGTACCACAATGCCTCAGTAATAGAATTTCTAGAGGTTTGTACATAAAAGGACCTTATCCAACACGGAATATTTTAAAAAATCATTTAAACATGGATGTTGATAGGCCAGATGCAGTGGCTCATACATGTAATCCCAGCACTTTGGGAGGCCAAGGCAGGAGTATTGCTTGAGGTCAGGAGTTGGAGGCCAGCCTGGGCAACACAGTGAGACTCCATCTGTGCAAAAAGAATTAGCTGGATATGGTGGCACGCACCTGTAACCCCAGAGACTCTGGAGGCTGAGGTGGGAGGATCCATTGAACCCAGACCCCAACTCAAAAAATAAAAAGAAAAAGATGTTGAAAAGAAAATTAAATAACAAGTCATAAATCCTCTTATCACTTATATTTCTCTTTATGTATTTTGATACATGCATTAAAGTTGTATTTTTAGAGAGTTTGAAAATGGATTGTTCTTCAAACAAAGCCATGGGACTACAATAAAATTAAGAAAGCAGCTAAACGTATTCAGCTTCTCTTTTACAAACCTATATTGAGATTGGTGCTTTTGAATTCCTCCCACCCCCTCCCCCACCCAGCTCCCAAGTACAATTTCTTCAAAAGGTAGTTCATCCAGAGGAAAAATATGTAGAAGGTAAATGCAGATTTCTCTCCTAGAAGCAGAGGTGGGATTGGGTCATGCAGAGCTTTTTCTTACCAGTCCGAGCTCCTCTCCCATCTCCTGCCACACAACTGGTCTTGAAGATGGAGGGGGCTATTTTATATGGATGCATATGTAAACACTTTTGATACATATTTTCACTTTTAATAACAATCTCTTTAGGACCCAACACAGAAATCGAATTCATCTAACTCTTACTTGAGGTGAGCCAAGATTGCTCATCTAGTCAAAGTTTCTGAGTAGAAAATCAGGCTATGACTGTGTGACATTTCCAAACCACAAAATTTGGTAGGGGTACAAACAGCCTTAGTCATTGGAGCATCTGACATCTTGGTCTCAGGATAGCTATTCAGCCATCCAGTGTTCATGATAGTTGGTTAGATGCCATAAAGGACAAGCTGTTTAATCTCAACAGCCTCTAAGTTTTCTCTTAAAAAAAAAAAAGAGCCTTTAAATGGCCTTATAAATGCTAAAGTACACTCTTTCCCAGTGGTTACACATTCAGAAATCCATCTGAAAACAATCATTCAAAACATGGACTAAATGTCCATTACATAATTATTTATATTAGCCTAATATTGTAAACAAATGTTTAACACTGTGGAATTATTGAGTATATTGTAAGTGATGAAATTCCATTTGGTGGACTGTTGTGCCATGATTAAGACTAATGTTTACAAAGAGTTTTTTAAAGCTTGGAAAGATGTTTATATTACGGTGCTAAGTAAGTTATGAGGCTTCAGCAACATATATCCCCGACGATCTCAACTATTTCTCAACATGTACAAAGGAATTAGGATAAAACAATACATTTTAACCATGATGATTTTCCTCTAAGTATAGATGATTTTTTTCTTTTTACTCTTCTGCTGTCTCTTATTTTTTTCAATAAGCATATATAACTTTTATAATAAGAACACTAAAAACATTTCTTTGGAAGGTGACAGTCACAAGGCAGCACCTGACTTCACTGTGGTCCTTTTGCACATGAGTTAACCTGTCATTGAAAACAGAGGGACTCAGAGCTATCTTAACAAGATATGTGGGCCAGCTAGGACCAGAGCTGAGAAAACTCACAGGGAAACTTGAAACGATGAAGCCAAATTTGCAGAAGAATGGCAAAATGGGGACTACAATTTGTGAAAAGCCAAAAAACTCATAATGAATTTCCAGTTACTATTTCGTTATGCTACTTTCTAGAATCCTAGGAAGCACCACTTCTTCATTTAACACAAAGAGGCAAGAAGAGTTCAGAGCCTAAATCTGTGATAAAATTCAATATTCGAATGTGGAAAAACACATGACTGAGAAATAAAATAGAGCTAACTTTTGTGGTTGCAAGTTTCAGAGACTCAAGTTAGTTCAATTAAAAGGGCTGCTTATTAAGAATACACATAGAGTAAGAAGGAAGATAAAATCTCATGAGGGTGCTAAGAAGAGGAGTGGGTGAAGACAGGAGTTATAATTGGAGCCAGCTCCTTGTGGACACTAGATTTGAAGGGTGACCTTGAGCCTAAGGATATTCTGAAGACTTCAGTAGCAACAATCCACACCTCTGCTCTACTGCTCTTGTATTAATACAACTGAAACATTCCAGGCATCTGTTTTTTCCTGTTCTGGTATCAACTGATTTCTGTGTTTTCTACTCTGTTTTTTGTTTGTTTGCTTGCTTGTTTGCTTTGCTCATTTTTTACTGCATCTCTTTTTTCTGTCCCTGGCCCACTTCAGTGCCTATGGCTCACTATGGCCACCCTAAATTCCCTCTATACATGACATCCTGTGAGTCTCAACTCTCATTGTCAACTGCCTCATTCTCTCTGTATTCCTAGTTCAAGAAGGAGTTGAAGTGTCTCAGTGGTTCTGTTTACAGTAAGCCACTTTGTAAGCCCCTGATAAGCCTATGTAACAGCTGGTCTGGGTTCGCATGTCCCCTTCTCGGCCATGAAACAAAACTTCTCCCTGTGACTGCCCACTGGGAAAGGTTCCTGGGCTAGGTGATTTCACTTAGAATAGAGAGGAGAAAAAAGTGAATAACGTAGGATGGCACAGGACACTTTATGACTAAAATCTTGTGAACAGCTATTGATTGAGGAATAATTTTTTCCTGATGAACATTTAGGGTGAAGAACCCTGGTTCTAGCATGTTGACATGTCTGCCTCCAGTTAAGTCAACATCATCAAGCCCACAGAACAGGATGGCTATATAAACTAGTTTGTGCCCTTTTGCTAACAGATGTTTAATGAATGTTTTCAGGTACAGAAAAAAAGTATGCAGTTAACATATTTAGCTAGAAAACAGACTATATTCTTGATAATTTATTATGTTTCACATAGATACATCATTTTCTATGTTGGTCATATTAACAAAGGGGGTGGTAACATCCAGACTGCTGTATATTTCAAGCACAATTTTGCCTAAACACGTTACATTAATTACTTGAGATATTGAGGCCTATTTGTTCAGAATCCAACATAAAATAATGAGCATTCTCTTTCTCATTTTCACAACTTACAGGCAAAACTGTAAGCAAAAAAAGAGTGAAAATCTTGCCTTTGGTATCTATATGTGTTTGTCAAACTAAGAGTCTAGGATGAAAATAGTTGAAACAATGACCTTAATGGTGGGGCAATGCCAAAATGTGCCCTAATGGCTCTTCTATGGCAGAACTGGCTGTTCTCAATGTCCCTCAGCCCCTATTAATCTATTATTTCCATAGATTGATAAGAAAATGTTCATATTGTCATTTGCTGCTTGAGGATTTCAGGGACAGACTTTAATATTTATGGAGTGTGTACTATACCAGGTACAGTACCAGGTGCCTCACACACACTTTTCATTTCAGCCTCGCAAAAATGTTGGACATTAGGTATGATGTTTGCAATGTCTCAGAAAACAGGCGTGGAGGGTTAACCTTTAAAAAGCCTCATCAGATGAGCTAGGATTACTCCTCTTTGTCTCCACCTTGATCATTGTAGATTAATCCTAAATATTACAATCATCATGTCCTCCCAATAGAGGTGGCATCAAGCTGTTCAGAATGTGGCCTGTGCTAGCAGGGATTGGACCTTCCTGGTGACAGGGAGCAAGGCTGGAGCCTGATGAGAAGCGGAGAGGGAGGTATTAAACACCACAGGTGGTAAGATGGCAACACATTCACGCAGCAACAGGCTTCCTGTCTCACTGCCTTCAGTTGTGCAGGTCTTCAGCTGCTTCTGTCCTTGGTTGCCAATTTTACCCAGTCATCAATACCTGTTTGTTCAGAATTCCCAACAAAATAACAAGCATCCTACCATATTTGAGAAATGCATGAGCAGTGGGGAATGTAATTTTCTTACATTATGGTTGCTCTCTGTCAAAGGAGAAAAAATATTTTGCTTAGAAAAGTAAAGCCTTCTCTGCAGTTACATGGTAGAGAAGACTTAAAAATAACCTTGGTTTTAGGCAGGAAAGAGCTAACTTCAAGGTTGAATGCTACTAGACTTTCTCCTTTTTTCAGAAATCCTTTATTCAACAGTTGCTTCCTATACTTGCAGTAAATGCCCCATGCCGGGAGAAGACAAGGTTAACATTTTCTTACTTCCTGCCTTGTTGGAATTTTGATGTTCATTGTTTCATAGCTCCTTACATGGAAATTTCCTGCATTTGCACACCCACATGAGTGTTCATGAATCTCTTTCAGAAGTTTAGCCAGGTGGTTGTATTGTGTTTCACTGACCTTTTACTCAGATGTCTTGCATTAGAAGTGAAGCCTGTTCATACTTTATGGTAAAGTTCAAAATCACAGGAACTATGAATGACAATATTATAAATCAGCAGGGCCACCAGGGAAGGAATTACTGATGAGTGGTACATAGAAATGAAGAATCCAGTTGTAGCCTTAGTAATGTGTAAGTTGAAGGAACCAGGCAAATTACTGAATCCAACAGGATACTTTAGGTCAGTGTCTAATCACTTGGGCCAAGCAGAAGGAACACAGGGAAATGACCCCTAAGTGGATGAAAAGAAGCTAGTGAGACTCAAACTGAGCAAGAAAACACAAGGGGAAACAAACTTGTATAAAAAGTACCTGGAACATCAAGGTTCAAACTGGGCAGAAACATCAGGGAGGAAGTTTCTGTAAAGGTCTCCATTGACATGTAACATATGGGTTAGCAAGTGGTTCTCAGACTTGAGTGTGCATCAGAATCCTCAGAGAGCTCAGTACACACAAAGTGCTAGGCCTCTCTCCAGAGATTTTGATTCAACAGGTCTGGGGTGAGACCTAAGAATTTGCATTTTTAAAAAGTTCTCAGATGATGCTAATCCTCCTGACCTGAAAGCCATACTTTGAGAACCAAGAGATTAGCAGGTGCACCAACCAGCATGGTGGAGAATGTCTATTGTCCCTGGGCAGAAGCCGTGTGTCTTCTTACTGGAGCCCTCCTCCTGCTGTGCACACACTGTGCCTACAAGGGGCCAAGGCGGCCCACAGCAAGATATCACACCTGCTGTGTATTTGGTGGAGTTGATTTCTGTAGCTGACCTAAGGGTCAGCTAAGTAAACCATATCCTGTTATTGTTTTTGCTTTATTTCTCCTCTGCTTCCAATTTTAAAAAATGTAAGAAAGCATATAATAAATGATTCACATATTAAAACTTAAAATGGAAATAGGAGAAAACATGTAGAAAGAAAAGAAAGCAAACATGTCAACAAAAAACTAAGAGGCCAAATAATATGCATTAGTTTTAGCCCTGATTTTTTTAAGCAACCAAGGTAGGAATCGGGAAAATAATGGGTTACATAGTTCTCAATTTATAGAAAACACATGCAGAATTTTTCAGGAGAGACTAATGTAAGTGAGATTTTGAATAATAAGGAGGAGCGTAAAGCACAATTGAGGAGGGTGGTATTCTGTGCACAGTTTTTTAAAGATTGAAGGTGGAGTTAAGAAGGGCATATGTAGGGGACAGTATGGAGGCTGCTTGAGGATGAATGAGAGCTAATTTTGAGGATGAGTGAGCAAGAGTCTCAGCCCCCAACAGACAGACACTCTGGTGGACAATGTTAGCTCTAGAAGACCTCGGGCCTTCAGACATTTTGCAAAATCAGACCCTGAGCTAAGCAGAAACAAAGACTCTTGAGCTGTCGCTTGGTCACTAAGAAAACCAAACCAACTTACCCCGAGCCCAGGCACCAGTCAGTTCTACTCATAAAAGCAACAACTTATCGATAGCCTAACAGGGGAGCAGCCATGTCTGGAAAAAGGCCAGAAGGGATTCTCCGGGAACTTGAACAAGGTTACCCGCTATAAAACAAGCACCAAAACATGTAGAAAACGCCCAGGAAACACACACAAAACAAACTCAACCCCTTTCCTCTGCCCACAGGGTTTTGTGAGGTGTCTCGTGGCTCCAGTTCAAATTTCTGTTGTATCGTCAGACTTTCCAGACTCCTAGGACATTTGGCTAAGGCAGGTGTTACATCTTCTGTCGAGGGACTCTCTCCTGCCAGAAAGGGTGGAGTGGCTGAAAGGGAATAATCCAGTCGGGTCTTTTCCATTCCCACTTCTGTGGTCTCCTTTTGACTCTCATCACATCATCACATGAGTCAAAACAATCTTGACACACATAGCTATGCTAATGTCTGAACATGCCTTTTGTCCCTAGTGGCATCTTTCTCAGGAAAAGAAAAAAAGACAGAAAAACAGAGTACCCTAAATAACCCCATTTGCTTGGGAATGATCAGGAAGGATCATGAAGGGTCATTTGCACAGTCCTGTGGTACTTTGTTTATGCTCAACTATTAGGATAAGCATCTAAAGTAAAGGTATGTGAACCTAACTTTTTCTAGCCTGGGCTTATTGTTTACTTTTGCCTTACTGTCAAATCCATCATAAGCTTCTCGTATTATCTTTCCCATAAATACACCAGACTCAGTGGAAAGGAGAACATTCCTCTGGGCTGCTTAACAAGCAAATTATTTTTCAACTGCTTCATCCCCTTCCTCCCCCACCCTTTGAATAAACATTTGGGAGACACAATCCTGTGGCCTGGCAATTTGCAAAGATACTCTTTGTCCTTGCAAAGGCAAAACAAGACGGACGAGGTTAATGGAGGATATGAGTTATCTTGGGTAATCAGTTGAAACAGCCACATCTCTAATTCAAGGCTTCCTTTGATTTATCAATGTCATATTTCACATTAAGGCCCCCAACGTCCATTTTCTTCATTTCCTTTCTAATTATTGCTTCCCAACTCAATAATTTGCTGTTAAATAGTTTCTGAAGTCTTGCATCTAGTTTGTTCAGCATCTTGGAATGTGATGAGAAAAATGGTCTCTCTGTTGGAAAAACCATACGGACTTTTTGTTCTTTTCATTTACACTTCGTATCCTCTCCCACTTGTGAGTAAGTGGATCCAGACTAGTGGCTAATGATGCAGGAGAATAAGAGTAAATAGCTTTCACCAGATCCTTGGGGGAAGGGTCGGCAGCATTTCTACCCAGTGGAGGATGGGATTCTATGAATAAGTGCCCAACCTCCTACTATCTGGTGGGATAATCCAGAGGTGAATTCTACATGGATCCTTAGAGGCCTCAAAGAAATTGAACCCACTGGGCACAGCAGTGAGCAGCTTGTGGATGCACCTTCTCTCCCCCATCTCACTCTTCCCCACTCATTTACTTCTGCACTCTGGGATTGTCTTTCCAATCTCAGCGCTGCATTCCTTTATAACATTTTAAGGTGGAAACCAAAAGGAAATATCCATGTCCCCTTTCAGTTTGATTAGCAGAGGAACTAGAAAAAGGTACTCTGAATTCTTGAACTCAGACAAAAATGTCACCTCCTCCCTTTCCCAACTGTAGCTGATTCTGAGAATAGACACCCAGGGATATCTATTACTAACAGCAAATATGGGGGCAAAACTGAAAGCATGTGTCCCACAGGGTAAGCAATATGGCTTTCTGAAAGTATTCATGAAATTCCTTCCTGTTGTTAATTCCAGAGTCAGACATTGTTATTCTCAAATCAGGTCGTGCTTCCCTCGGTTGAGTACGGCTTGCCGCCTCCGCTGGGGCCTGACACTTGGAGTTCTGCGTTCACTCTGCAGACTATGAGGAGCTGGAAAGAGATCAACCATTCCCCTGGGCATCTCAGAGACTCTGGAAGGAAAGGGAGGAAGCTGGTCTCATCATTGTTTGGAATAGGTCTTTTCTCTGGGAAGGAAATCTCCTTTAGGGTTTAACAGAGAATCAGGAGGATGACTCCATGTATTGGTTTGCTAGGGCTACCATAACAAAATTCCACAGATTGGGTGGTTCAAACAACATAGGTTTACTTTATCATAGTTCTAGAGGCTGGAAGTCTGAGATGAAGGTGTCAGCAGGTTTGGGTTTTCCTGAGGCCTGCCTTCCTAGCTTACAGATGGCCACCCTCTCACTGTGTCCTTTCACGGTCTTGCTCTGAATGCAACAGGTGTCTAGTGTCTCTCCACCATGTGCCCAAACTTCCTCATCTTTTAAAGACATCAGTTAAATTGGATTAGGGCCCACCACTATGACCTCATATTACCTTAATTACTCTTTGAAGGCCCCATCTCTGGTGTGCCAGACCCCTATTAACTTCAGTAGGGAAGGCACCAGGTTCAAGAGGTCAAAGAAGAGACTCAGAGCCAGCAAACGAGACGTGGGCTTTTGTTAGGGGCTGACATACAGAGGAGAGAGTCCAGTGGTGGTGGGTTGGACAGGAGAACCACCTTACATACATAAATGGTCCAGCGGCTGTGGGCTGGGCAGGAAAATCACAACTGCTTGCAAATTGCAGGCAGTTTCTATAGCATTCTCACTTAACACCCTCCCACTAACAGCCTTCCCCTGGCAACCCTCATTTAACCCCAAACTCAGGGCCTCAATCCCCTGTATGGCCCATGTTCCATAGGATCAGCCTAGGCTCAGATGTTCCTCATAGACAAGTAATGAATCTCTGGGTTGTCCACTTCCAGATTCCCTAGCTTGAAACAACATTCAGGTGCATATGCCATGCAGGGTCATTCTAAGGGTGTGCTTAAGAAAAATCTCCAAATACAGTCACAATCTGAGGAATTAGGGTTTAGGATTCCAGCATATGAATTTTGAGGAGACACAACCCAGCCCATATCAGGTAGAGAGAGAGAATTGTTGAACTCGACATGGCATTGTCTGGCTCTCTCACTCACACCCAACCTTAGAGTCTGCCCCAAACTCAACCTTTTCCAGAAAGGTATCTTAGGATCATGAGCATCCCTGGGTAAGTCTTTCCACCACAGCATGGTGTCAGACACCCACTTTGTCTTCTGTCCTGATCTAGCACCCTTTGGCTGGTCTGGCCTCATGGGCTGGCACATGGGCATGTTTCCATTGTCCCCACTGCTGCCTCCTGTGGGGCACCCCTGATCTTTCTGTATCCAACATGTATCAGGCCAAAGCCACTCTGCTGGAGTAGGCAGAGCCCTGTCCTTGCCCTGTGGTCCCCCATCCTGGCATACTGGTCCCAACACCTCACAGAGATGGTGAGTGACATCCACCCTGCCATTACTGCTTCAGGCAGTGCTCTAAGACCCACTCATAGTCCTTGGAGTAGCCTCAGAGACAGGCGCCATGCTATCTTCAAAAACCCTCCCTTCAAGTGCACACATGCTCTTTTGTCAACAAAATCCTTCTCTTCTTCTCCCTCCTTCCCATCACCTACAAACCCCCATGGTTTGTAATCAGCCTGTTTTGAAATTTCTCCTCACATGAAAGGGCCCTGAGTTGCAAGATCTGGATCAAGTAGTATTTCAAGAGTGACTCCTTTAGCAAACTTCCAAGTATAAACCTATTGAAAACTTTAAAAGATAATTAAATACTTCCTTAGATTTGTGTAGCATTTCAGAGTTTATTAAGATATTTGATATATTCATCACATTGATTGTTCAAGAGACCTAGAAAGAGGGCATTTCTTCATCTTCACTAGTAAATTGAGAGGCAGAAGTTGGCTTGATGTGGCCATTCTCCACAAACCATGAACTAGAGCTTGTAACTTCACATGCTCATTTCAATGTTCTTTCAAAATTCCTGTCATTCTCCCCAAGACCCCTTAGGACATTGTGCAAAACCCCTAGGTTAATATTTATCCAAGATGAATGAGAAATACCCACGTGAGAGTGGACACCATGTGACAAGTAACTAAACAAGCACTTTTCACCTTCTTAAAATGTCAGCTGTTAGCTTCTAACTGAGGTCCAAGGGGAGTTGGTGGGGCAGTGGGTAGCTGGAAAAACCCTAGAGGAATCATAGACAGTTTTGACATGGCTTTTACTCTCTCTCTCTGGGTATGAGAGAGCCATGGACACAAGCAAGATGTGGGCACAAACCCAGGGTGTGAGCCTGGGTGCAAGCTGACCTGGGTGCAAGCCAAATTACAGCATCAGCAGGGTAATTATACCTTTTACAGGCAATAGTCATGCCAAGCCAAAGATGAGCTCACGTGAGTGGTTACTTAAAGTGTCTCACAAGGCATGGTTATATAACATGAGGAGTTGTACACCTGCACTCCAAACCCACTGAGTCACACTGCACCAGAAAGCCACCTTGGCCTACTCCTGACTAAAGCACAGCCATCTCCCTTACACTAGCCATGCTGAACCAATTTACTATTATGACAATCCAGGTGGCTTTTTTACATCCCTGAAAGGTATTGCATGTTTTTCCTAGGGCTGCTATAACCACATACCACAAACTGAGTGGTTTAAAATAACATAGAATTTATTTTGTTACAGTTTTGGAGGATGGAATCTGAAATCTAAGTATCTGCAGGGCCATGCTTTCTCTGGAAATTCTAGGGGAAAATTCTTCATTGCCTCTTTTAGCATCTGGTCCTTGTAGGCAATCCTTGGTGGCCCTTGGTTTGTAGACACACCACTCCAATCTCTTCCTCCATCTTCACATGGCTGCCTACTCTCTGTGTCTTGTCTCCCATTCTTATAAGGTCACTAATCATTGGATTAAGGCCCATCCGAATCTACTATGACCTCATCTTAACTTGATTACTTATGCAATGACCCTATTTTCAAATAAGATTACATTCACAGGGATTAGCATTTGAGCATGTCTTTTTGGGAGACACAATTCAATCCACACTTGTATAGAATGCTATCATATCATTATCGATATCCTATAGATGAGAACATTGTGAGGCTTAAAGCAGGTCAATCTCTCTAAGCAGGTTTCTCCAAGTTCAGTCCAACAAGCATCTACATCACAGCCACCTGTGGGATTGCTATATTGCAAATGCCTTGGCCTCACCACAGAGTTGCAATATCAGAATCCAGAATCTTTGCATTAAGTGAAGGCCACAGGTGGCTCTTAGGCACACCTGATTTGGGGAAACCCCTAGATTAGTAAGCGCCACCAGGGACTTTGTGAATAAGTGGTAGAAACTGAATGCAAGCCCAAGCATTCAGACCACAGAACTTTATTTCCTTAATTGAGCACTTCATCTTTTATTCCCTAATCCAAGAATCTGCTTGATTCTTTGCCCCCAGACTCTTGTGAATGTCAGTCTTGCTTGGTCGGCATGTGTGTCCTTCCCAGGCCTGTGAACCTTGTGGTACAAGTTGGCGCTACACAGACACACATGGGAGCCCCAGCCTTTCACCAACCCTTTGGTGTGCCTCACGTTAGTCTTATTCTTTCCATATCACCTAACGTTACTCTGACGTCACACTCATGTGGAAGAAAGCTAGTCCATGCTTTGATGCTTACAGCATCTTCATGTCTTCAGATTTTTATACCATATACCTTTTCTTCCTAAGGATTATGCCAATTTTCTCTTAAGAAATGTTTTCAAACCATTGGGCAGTTTCATTTTAGACTCTCTTTCCAAGATATGATACTTATTTTGTCACGTTCATCTTCTTTTCAAGGAAAGAAAGGACTACTAATTATTCTCCTCTGGAGGGATACAATTATTGTACCCATTTTATGCATGAGCCAAGTAGATCTTAAAACCAAGGTCAGAACCAGGATTTGAACCCAGATAATATGCCTCCACTTTATATTAATCTGCCTAGGTAAGTCAGCCTCAGCTCTTTGTCTTGCATTCCTGGAGCTCCAGGGTAAGGCTCCTCCTTCCCACCTGACACTGTCTGCCATCACCATCTTCTCTTCTTTATTAAGCTACCCCAGCTACATCCTTCCACTCTCAAACACTGCCCATTTCCATGGCCTGATCTTCCAAATACATCCAATTTTGGCTATTAGCATGCAGTGTTTCATACTGTCATTATTTACAAACAAGGATAAGGTTATGTTCTCATCACTCATCCGACTAGGAAGACACAGAATAACCACATCCCGAGGAACGAAGCCAGTCCATCCTGGGAGTGACACATCTGCACACAGTGGAAACTCTGTTCTGAGAATCAAAAGCTTGCCTTCAATCCTTGACTCTGTTACTCCTTAGAATTATGTCTGGGCATGTCAGTTCATCTCCCTGGCCTGTACAAAAAGGGTTGGGCTACACATCTTCTAAAATTTCCATCAGGTCTAACATTCTCTAAATCTAAGTCCTACTTCCTCCATAAAGACACCCCTATAACTTCAGCTGATACTGATCACTTCGATTCTTAATCAAGTCTACATTTCATTCCAAAAATTCAAGACCCAATGTGACAGAAATATTTCGTACTACTTCCGGATATGAAAAGCAAGAATGCTGCTATGCCTGGGAGATTTTGGTAGAAACAAAGGGGCAGAATATTTAAAAACGGTACTGTCCCTAAAAATACAGAATGTGTGTTTAGTTCTCACAACATACACATTTTTATTCCTCATTGAATACCTTTTTTTTTTGTACCTTTACGTATACTTTTCTTTCTTCTTAGCTCCTCTACCAGATAAATTCCTTGAGACTAGAACAACTATCTGATGTTCTTTTCGTTTTTTCCACAGCTCTTAGCCCAATGCAGCCTCCTAGTGAAAGTCCAATATATACATATATTCTTGAAAATAATAAAGCTAGAAATACAATATAAAGTATAAGGATTAAGCATTAAATATGTGATACAGATGGTTAGTAAGCTAGAACTCCAAGAAAGGGATAACTTCATTCTGGTAGAGTTTGGAAAGGAGTCAACAAAAAGGTAGGGCAAATGTGTCACCTTAGGTGTTCCATATTCATTCATTCACAGCCACTAAGAGCTTGCTGTGACTTTTAATACCTCATCAGATCTAAACCATAATTTTATATTCACTTCATTTTTTCCTTTCTTGATGGCCATAATCAACTTGTATCCAAACCTATATGAATTAGGGGGTACAAGAAAATTACCTGTTTCTAACCATGGATTCACATAGACATAGAAGGCTCCTGTGTGAAGAGATGGTAAAGACCATCTGGTTCTAGAATTTGAGGATTAAAAGGACTCTTAGAAACGACCGAATTTACCATCTTCATTTTGTCTATGAGGGGAGTGTGTGCCAGGGTGAAAAGGCAAATTGTCTAAGGTCCCAAAGTAGGTTAGAAGTTGAGGTAGAGAAGGAAATAAGCCTCCTGTCTTTTAGGCTGGTGTCTTTTTCACTAGATATATTGAGATTTCCTTTTAAATAGTACCATAAGCATATTTATTTAGCTGAAATTATTTCTCACTATCACCCTCCCCCACTCCCTGATTGAGCTTCCAATTATGGTTTAAGACCAAGGTAGAGGCCCCTAAAGAAAGATTAGTCTTTTATTCCAGAGTAGGGTGATCCCGACATCCTGGTTTTCCCAGGACTTTCCAGGTCTTTGCACTGAAATTCTCACAGCCGGGGAACTTCTTCAGTCTCAGACAAACCAGGACATCGGGTGCCGTATTCCAGAGAAAGCATGTATTCCACACTGTGCAGTTTCCCGTGCTGGTTTGCCAAAGAGAAACTGTCGTCCATGAGCGGCAGCAGGAAGGTGTTGCAAGCCCCACTGTTCTGATCTATTTAACACATGGGTTTCAAGTGTGCGACTGTCACCTGCTCCACACATGACAGGCTCAAATCCTGGTCCTGTCATGAGTATTCAGTTACCCCTTGCTTCAGGATCTTTCCTTTAGGTCAGGCGTTGGCATACTATTTGTGGACCAAATCCAGTCCTATCACCTGTTTTTCTTTGTAAATAAAGTTTTATGGAAACATGGACATACTAATTTGTTTACATATATTGTATACCGCAGAATCAAGTAAATGTGACAGAGACTGCAGGGCCGGCAAAGCCTAAAATATCTACTATCTGGCCACGTACAGAAGAAATTTGCTAACCCCCGAGCTAAATCACCATGATCGTGGATAAAATACTCATTACTAGTGGAATTTTCTATCACTATTATCAAATATATTGATATGACTTTTTAATTTATAATTGTTGCTTTATTTTGAGATACGCAGATGATAACGAATGTCTAGCTTTTGACAAGTGAAGAAAGTAAGTCAAGGGTCTAATAGAAAATGAGAAGCCAAGGGGGAACTGATATTCCTGCTTAGCACTTTGGTAAGAAGCTCCTCCTCCTGGTCAGGGCTGGATGAAAAAGTGACAGATCACAACGAGGGACAGCCACAGGGCTATTTTCTTTGTCATTGCCAACAAAACATCCCCGGGAACACCCCTAGCCAGAGTACAATGATTAGGTTGGTTATGATCAGATGGACTTGATATCCCAATAGATTACTAATTGATCACACATAGGCAACCAGATCTTTTAAAGGGGCAAATGGTATACCTAATAGAAAACAGCACATTAAAAAAAAAAAATCTATGACTTAAACAAGATAGACATTTGTTTACTTCATTCTCAGGCAAAAACCCAAAGGAAGGACTGATTTGGTGAAACCACAGTCTTTAGGGTCCCAGGGTTCTGTGTTCTGCTTTGTCAGCCCAGCATGTAGCTTCCAGCCACAACATCATCTCATGGCTCAAGGTAGATACTGCAGCTCCAGCCATTGTTTCCCACTTGCAATCTAAAAGAAGGAAGAAAGTGACAAAAAGGGTATTTCCCCAGCTGAGTCAACACACTTCAAGAAGCCTTCTAGGAAATAACACCTAACACCTCAGCCTCTGTATTAGTCATGGTTCTCCAGAGGAACAGAACAAATAGGAGATGATAGATAGATAGATAGATAGATAGATAGATAGATAGATAGATACATGATAGATAAATAGATAGATGATAGATTGATCGATCGATCAATAGATAAGGAGATTTACTATGGGAATTGGCTCACGTGATTGAGAAGTCCCACTATGGGCCATCTGCAAGCTGGAGAACAAGGGAAGCCAGCACCATGGCTCAGTCCAAGTCCAAAGGCCTGGCAACTAGGGAAGGTGATGGGGTAACTCTCAGTCTGAGGCACAAGACCTGAGACACTGAGGGGCCTTTGGTGCAAATCTCAAAGCCAAAGAACCTGAAGTTCTGATGTCCAAGAATGAAAGAAGATGGGTATCCCAGTTCCAGAAGGGAGAGAATTCACCTTCCTTCTGTCTTTTTCTTCTGTCTGGATCCTCAGCCGATTAGGTGGTACCCACCCACATTAGGGGAGGATGGATCTTCCACAGTCAGTCCACTGATTCAAATGCCAATCTCTTCCCAAAACACCTTCATAGACATATCCAGAAATATAGTAGGTCCCCCATACTCACAGTTTCACTTTCTTCTGTTTCAGTTACCCACAGTCAACTACAGTCTGAAAATATTACATGACTGCTCTAACCGCTTTGGGGTCATTATTAAGCAAAATAAGGATTACTTGAACACAAGCACTGCAATATTGCAACAGTTGATCTGATAACTGAGAAGGCTACTAAGTGGCTAATGGCCATCCAGGTGGGACAGAGCAAGACTGCATGAGATTTCCTCACACTACTCAGAACATCACACCATTTAAGATGTATAAATATTTTGGCCAGGCATGGTGGCCTGTAATCCCAGCACTTTGGGAGGCCGAGGTGGGTGGATCACGAGGTCAGGAGATCGAGACCACGGTGAAACCCCGTCTCTACTAAAAATACAAAAAATTAGCCAGGCGTGGTGGTGGGTGCCTGTAGTCCCAGCTACTCAGGAGGCTGAAGCAGGAGAATGGCATGAACCCGGAAGTCAGAGCTTGTAATGAGCTGAGATTGTGCCACTGCACTCCAACCTGGGCGACAGAGCGAGACACCGTCTCAAAAAAAATAAACAAATAAAAAGATGTATAAATATTTTATTTCTGGAATTATCCACTTACATCACAATGTTTACATCACTCATTTCACTCTATCTCATCACATAGGCATTTTGTAATCTCATATCATCACAAGAAGAAGGATGTGAACAGTACTATAAGTTTCTTTGAGAGCAAGGGAATCACATTCACATAACTTTTATTAGAGTACATTCTTATGGCTGTTCTATTTTGTTATTAGTTATTGTAATTATCTTACTGTAACTAATTTATAAATTAAATCTTATCATAAACATGTATATATAGGAAAAAATATAGTGTATACAGAGTTTAGTACTATCCATGGTTTCAAGAGTTCACTGGGGGGTCTTGGAAGGTATCCCCCATGAATAAAGGGGACTTATTCTGTAATGCTGTATCAGCTATCTAGGTTTCCCTTAATCCAGTCAAGTTGACATCTAAAATTAACCTCACATCTTCCATCTCATTGGCCAGGACATAGTCATGTGGTCATACCTGGCTGCAAGTGGAGCTGGGAGCTATAGCTTTTTACCTGGGTATGTGGACTTTAGAATACAGGTGGAATTCTGTCATTGAGGAAGAGGTGGAGGGCAATTAGCAGTCTCTGCCTCCTATTGGCACTTGGAAACTCCCAGGAAGAGGCTCACTTCCCTAGATTTACTTTCAAAAAGAATTTGCTCTGACTCTTGTGCTTTGTCCAGTGAGAATGAAATAGCTAAAAAATAATAGCATTTGCATTTCATGTTCCTCATTTCGCCATGTATTTTTTTCCTAGGAGGCTATCACCTGAGGGAATGTGATCAAAGCCAATGTCCATCGCTGAGAGAGGGGATTGTTCCCTGCCTTGTTTTCATTCTCCAGAGAAAGGAAAGTCCGAAAAAGTCCGAAGAAGCATGTTGTGGGTTTGGACTCCTCCTATCCATCATGCTTCAGTCTCATTTGAACTCGTTTCCCTCAAGGGAGAGGAGAATTAGTCTCTTGTCAGTGCCTGGGTATGTGGCTGTGCCTGAGTTGCTGCTGCACAAGGAGGAGCACAGCCTTCACGTCCTCCCCCGCCCTCCAAAACGCCACTGCACGGCATGCAGCGGAGGGCGAGCATGGTTCTTGCCGAGTTGCACTTGCTGTGTAAATATGGAGCTAAAATAGATCCTCAGCCAGGGCAAGGGTGTTATGAGGTGAGGCGCCCTGAAAGGAGGGCTGTCTTGAAGAAAGGAGAGACTAGCACTTCCTCAAATATCTGCATGGCATTCCAAGTGTGATTTCTAAGTCCTTTTCCCTTTCGAACTTCCCTATGCAGTCTTAAAAAGAAAGAAATAAATAAAGAAAGAAAAAGGAATAAGAAAGTACAAGGCACTCAGGATAACAAGATGCTGGGGGAAGCCACGACATTGGAGAGGACACAGAGGGTCTCGTGGTGTGGTCAGGACAGACATGGCAACATCGTGAGACAGCAGCCTCAGGGTCGCTAACCAAGACTGTGACCTCCCACCCCCAGAGCCTGCTTCTTCAACTCATATTCCTCAGACTTAAAAGTCTGGCCTTTTGGAAAGAAGTGAATAGCAGCCCCTGCTGCAAAAGAGGGACCTGATTAGCCCCCTAGAGCCAGGGGATTCCACGCCTGGCCAAAAGTCACCCCCATCTACCTCCCTGCAACACCTTAGCCACTGTGGTGGTCTTGCTTTCTATCGCTGCACTTGTGATCTGGCTTTCCTGCCCACTTAAGAAGAATTAAAAGAAAATGGGAGATAACTATACAACGTTTTCCCCAGCAATGTTAAAGGTCACTTTTCAGGGAAGCTGAGTGTTCTGCCCTGATGGGCTGCAGGCTCCATGACAACTGTCTCTTTTCCAGGTGGCCATGCACCATGTGTTGAGCATACTTTTTCCCCAATTAGAGGCTGTGCCACAGTATGTTGACAGAAAATGCTAGATTGATGACCTATGGGTCCCCAGCCCAAAATCTTGCTGTATTTGAAGGCATTTTTCTGATGTGTCTCATCTTTTGGCAAAGGCCTGTGCCTCCAGCCTTCCTCCCACCCTGCAGAATCCACAGCACTGCTCTCCCAGGACACATGTGTGCCGGCCTCCAGAGAGACACAGGCCTGGTCCTGACCGCAGATGCACTGAGCCATATTCTCATAGCGCTTCACCACGCTCTCCAAGGCCCGATAGGTTTAGACTGAAGAAGCACAACGACCACATCTGCACCATGGGCCTCTTAACTGCAGGTTCCAGACCATTAGCATGCAAACAGTGTGAGGCCGTTCCCGGCTGGGCTGTTTTGTCCTAAAGGATGGGCCCTCACTTATAAGAGATGTCGAACCCTAAACAAGTTTCAACTATGCTCCAATAATGTTGGCCACCCGGTGGTTAGCACAGAGAGCTTCCATTTGATGTTTGACTCCTCCTAAATATGAACTAAGAACACGAATCCTACCAGTAAGTAAATTGCCACATTTGGATTATAATTGAACTGTTTTGCTGCCAGCATTGCACTTGGAAAATTACAGCTCTATCGCAATAAGGAGCCAGAAGGGGTTAATTCACCTCCGAAGCAAGCATAGTTGGTTCACTCCTTCCTCTCCAGAAGGAGCAGATCAAGAGGTAATTATAAATGACTGACAACCTTATTTATAGTTTTATTGAGCTGTAATTAAACATTAGAGTATTCATCCTCATTATTCTAGTGATTCTACTTTGGTTGCATCCTCAGAAGGAGAATTTGGAAGTAATAGACTAGAATCTTCTTACGAAGTTTAGCATCCTTTAAAGAATAAAGACTTCCATTACTAAGGGGTGAAAATTTGATCTAAATTAGCAAGACCTGTTCCCAGAGTCCAATGTCATTTCCAGTCACTGCTTATCCATCTCAAGGTACGAGGACCACAGAGAGTTTACACTGTCCCACAGGCTTTCCTCGGTGGCCAGGAACTAAAGACTCATTTGCAGGGCTCAAGAGCTGTTTTCAAATGGATATAAACAAGCAGGTCTAGACCCTCAAGGAAAGAACATTTAAGTTCATATTTAAGGACTTCTAAACAAGGAGGTTCTCTGAAAAATGTTGGCTATTCACTCACTAATACATAAAACAGACCTATGACCTGTCCTTGCATAGCTCCCAGTTTGAGTAGGAAGAGGGTAAGTGCATAAAAATCATGTTTTTTAACTATGGCAAGTGACATGATTGAAGGAACATGACATGGGAATAGAGGATAAAGGGGGATGGGAACATGCTTAGTAAAGGGAGTCAGGTGCAGCTTCTCTGAAGAGGTGATTGATTATCCAGACCTGGAGGCTAGAGGGACAGGAGAGAGCCTGTGTGAAAGCCCAGGGTAGAACAAAGAGATTTGTCCCCTTCTGATCCATCTGGGGAAGATGAGTTAAGAAGGAAAATCCCAGGAGTTAAGGCTGAATAGATATGTTTCCTTTTTTCTTTCTTTCTTTCTTTTTTTTTTTTTTTTTTTTGAGATGCGGTCTCACTATGCTGCCCAGGATGGTTTAAACTCCTGGGTTCAAGCAGTCCTCTCGCCTTGGCCTTCCAAAGTGCTGGAATTACAGGCACAATCCACTGCACCCGGCCTGGAGAGAGATGTTTTCAAGTAGCAACTGGTCAACCACTTGTTGGAACTATTATATTGGAAATGTGTATGTAGAGGATAGAACTAAACTTTATAGACTTTCCCAGTTTGGGGATGCTTAATTTGCCATGTAACAGGGGCTTACCTCATGGTAAGCCACATTCTGGCCCAGGTAGCAAGAGAGCTAGGTAGGCTACCCCATGTAATTGCTTGGTGTTACAAGAACACAAACACATGTGCACACTCTGAGCCCAGCCTGAGCCTGTAGCTCTTGCCCTCAGATCCTGCCTAGCTCAGCGGACCCCCACTTGTCTCCCAGCCATTCCTTCACCTCTCTAATTCGTTCTCCACACTGCACTAGAAGAGGTCTTTCTAAAGCCAGATTTGATTAGATCCTTTTAATAAATAACGACATTTACCATAATCGACACAATAAAGGACAAGCTAAAGGCCAAATTCTTTCTTACCTTCATCTCTTGCTAGTTTGTGCTCTAATAATCTGAACTACTCTCAATCTTCTAAACTCTGTTTCCCGAGCTCTGTTTCCTTCGGCATTTTTTGCAGGCCCCTCATCTCCAAGATGGACTTTGCTCTCTACAAAAGATGCCCACAGCCTGCATCTGACTGCCTCTGAGAATCTTCCTTGGCTCCACCCGTCCTGCAAATGTGAGATGATAATAAGGCTTTCCTTTGCTTTCTTGGCCACTCTCCTCATAGATAGATTCACTTCCTCATGGCTGCATGGACCATGATTGCAAGCCCACTATATTTCCTTACAGGCCCACCCAGACTGGGCAGTGCCCTGGAGGATTGTAGGCAAATACTGATGCCCATTGTGAAGTTGGGGCTCTTTGCCTTTGCTGTTCCTTTTGCCTGGAACACCCATACCCCATTTCTTCACAAGCTATCCTGTTTTGACTAGTTAGCAAGTAATTTAAAGTGTGTTGCCCTCAGGGGCCATCCATAAACAATCAGCCTTATCTAATTATTCCTCCTCTCTTCTCAGTATCTTATATATACCAAATATATTCAAATTATCTGTTAGTGGGTGCATGTTCCGCATTGTAAATTATGCTCCTTAAAGTTAGCTCTGTGTCTCATTCTATTCTCCATATACCTATACCCTATTTCATCCTTCTCTGCCTGGCATTCAGTAGATGCTCACCAAATGCTTGTGAGACTTTTGAACTGAACAAAGAAAATAATGAAATAGGGAGCCAGTTGTAAAACAAAATCCTTGACTCCCCAGTCCTACACAGTGGCATGCACTGAAGACTTTCAAATTGTCAGCTTAGCCCATCTAATCCCTGAGCATGTGCATTAGAGGCCCAAAACTATTTAGGTTGGGGGCCTAAAAGTCTTCTAGGGTTGAACTTATTCTTAATTCTCATAGTTATTTATCTGAACTTCTCTGAGGGCACTTTCTGCTTTCTACCTGTACATATTCTTTTCTTTATAACTTTATAGCACTTTATAGCTAAAGTATAAAATAATTAATGGTTGTACCTAGCACCTAGTAGGTACTCAATACATCATTGGTGAATAAATGTCTTTTGCTGCATCCACATCCCTTCTGTGTCCCTAATGATTTATATGTTGAAATCAAATTCAATATAAATTCCAACCTGTGATTATCTAACATGTGGTGAATGCCAGTATGTGCTAGCTGCTACTGAGGACACCAGTACAGATCCTAAATCTAATACTCACATCATAAAAAATAAAAGCCTAGGAAATAGAGAATTTCTCAAACACGTCAGAACTATATCATTTTAACATTGGGTTTGTGGCTATATTGGGTTAAATGTTTGCACATAGAGATACACTTTAGACCACTAATATTTATTTTTAAAATAATAAGACAGATTACATTCAAATAATTGATTTCAAATAAACAATGGCAATAAACACTCTCACACACACATACAATAGGCACTCTGAGATTCAGATGATGTAAGAATCTGTTCGGCCTAAAGGGATGATCTTAAGACAGAAAAAAGGGTAGAATGTATTATATATGAAATACTAACTGCACAATTTGCTTCACATCACAATAATATTAATGATGACTGACATTTCGACTTCCATAGAACTTTTTGTCTAACATGATTACATCATAGGTGCAAGTAACCATATAATTGCTCTAATGTGGGCTTAGTTTTAGTCACAAAACCAAGGTTTGATCTTGCACAATTCACCAGACCATTACCCAAAAGAGAACTTATAAAATGATAAATTCAACTACTAGAACCCTCTTCACTCTTGGTCATGGGCAATAAAAGTTGAGTCTCAGTTGATGAGACATGAAGAAGGCTGGAAATCTTACTTTCAAGGAATTTCATATGCTTCATCTGTGGGATACAGAATATAGTGCATATCAAAGAAAATCGTGGTCAATCTTGATTTTTTTAAGACAGTACTGATTGAGTGAGAAAAGAAAACACTCATTATGTTGTAGTAATGGAACAGTTACATTTAAAGCTTGAATATTTTCTAAGCATGTCCCCGAAAAGTTTTCTGATTCACAAGTTATCCTCTTACTTTTATTTTTATTTAAAATTTTATCAATTTTTATTTTATTTTTTATTATGCATCCTATAATGATGCATAATAAAACATCCCATAGGATCCTATAATGATGCATGTCAACGTGTGCCCACGTTTAAAAGTAATCCATTTACATTTATTGTACTAACTAATGATGTGTAGTACTTCTCCTGTTATCTTGCTTTATGCTCTATGTGTTTTATTCTTCACAACTGCTCCCTTGATGTTTTTCAGTCTTTTGTTATGTAGGAACTGTTTTCTAACCTTTCTGCAACCTGATAATTTTGAAGATATATATTATTCTGGTTATACTGATAGTTAACATAAACTTTAAAATGCTCCAGTGTACATTTTCTCTCAGGAAGGAAGCAGGATGATTTGCCCCTAATAAATAAGTGGAAAAAATAAGCATTATTTTACTGTTTTTCCTTTTTTCCTCCTTGCTAGTTTCCCTGGAATAGGGGCTTCTAATATTTATAATGATCTTTACAACATGGTCAGCCACACTATTTATATGTTCCCTCCATTTTTAAAGCATTTCCATTCAATGTTCTAATCACATTTACAACCACAATTATTTAGACTTAATATTATCTGGCTTCCATAAAATGACTACTTCCCTAGTTTTGGATGTTTAACGTTAACTTGTTTATTGGTCAGTTGCCACATGTCTTTGAGCATTTTTCAGAATGAGTATACAGGTGGTTTATTGACGAGCTTCTCCTACAGTACAAGTAAATCTTTATTCAGAAGTCCATCTTCTTTCTATATCTCAACATTAATGATGCATTTCTTTTACTTTTCCATTGGCTCTATAGGTGACTTTTTTTTCCAGTTTACTCATGCTTGAATGATCACAAGGTTCTTCATACCTGAAGCTTGCCAATATTTACAATGCAGGGAGTCACATGATTCCCAGCAATGACCATATGAACACTATCAGAATCTTCCTCTAAAATCCTGGAAGGCTGCCTCCTTTGCAGAGCCCCATTTGAATGTTTAGTCTTTAAAAATCAATTGTATATTATGGTCACTTTGAATTGATGACGGGTCTGCCTCCCCCGTCTGATCATCTTATAGTGAGAAACACAATGTATTTACAGATGATTTGATAGTCTATTTCTTTCTTTTTAGGATGCAGGCTTATGCTGCAATTTCCACAGCATGCTCTTTTCACTATTTTCCTGTCCCCTCTATTTATCATTGTCAGTATCCCATACCTGCATTCTGACTATTTCCGGCCTATTGCATTACCCAGACTGTACTCCCCAGACAGATATCAAAAGAAAAAAAAAAGTGCCTGTGAAAGGGTTTGGTTGGGTAAAATGACCTTAGCCAAGACAGAAAGCAGTTGCTTCACCATTTAATTGGTGAAGTCTCCAGATTCTAGAATACATAACTCACTAAGATGGGGTGAAAATTTCCTAACGTCTTTCTGCTTGATCCAGCTTGCCTATCTCAAGCACCATCCAAGCTTTAGTTGGTAGAAATTCCTCCTGGCATCCAGCAAATCATTAGACTGTATTCCTAGCTTTCAGTACCGTACAGGCTTTTGTCTGTTATTCCATTTCCATAATTACTGCAACGAAAACTTGAGAAGCTATATAACATGCCCCTACCTAACTGCCATCTGACATGGGAAGTTCATCTTTACATGGAACTGGCAAAAGGAAGGTCAGTCTGACCCCATGTTGAAAGGAAGTTGTGCCCCCTTGATTTTTCTTTACAGTGGTGACAACCTATATAAAAGTGGAATACAAAAATAATCATAAGCAAAAATAGGCCACTGATTC
Organism: Pan paniscus; assembly: GCF_029289425.2. Taxonomy (NCBI): domain Eukaryota; kingdom Metazoa; phylum Chordata; class Mammalia; order Primates; family Hominidae; genus Pan; species Pan paniscus. Next base: position 45,967,704 of record NC_073255.2, read on the forward strand.
TATGACCCTGCCTCTTTCCATGACCATCAAAGTAGGCAAGGGTCAGTGCCCGGGGAAAACAAACATCTCTCATCATGGGCATTTCTCAACAAGGAAGAGTTAACCAAAGCAACAGCTGAACTAAGAAACCAAGGCTGCTGAGGACAAAGCAGAGGGGGCTGCTGCAAGAGAGTCTTTGTCTGAGAAGGAGTGCCAAGTGGGAATGCAAGGCTACGGAGCAGAGCTGAGGATACCGGCTCTGGCCTCTGACTGCTTGCTTTCAAATCCTGGCTCTCCTGGCAGATTAACTGCAGGTCCATAGGCTAGGCAACATGTCTACACTTCTGGTTCTTTATTTTATAGATGGTACCTATCTCAAAGGGTAACTATAAGAAAAAAGTGACATTATACCTGCAAAATGCTTGTAATATCATTATAAGCATTACAAACAATAGTACTTGGCCCATGATAAGGGCTCATTAATGTTAGTTATTATTATCATCCTCGCCCACATGTCTTGAACATAGAGAGATCAGATATAGACAAGGCAGAGAACAGCTAGTAGATACATCCTTGAGCAAAACATGCAGGTAATAGAGAGGGCTGTTCTTTCCCCAAGGTCCTGGTGGCTCTGGAGGGGGAGCAGCCTGGACTTGGGAAAGGGGAACTATTGAGGCTGCAAGGACAGGAAGCCCTGGGCTAGAAGTCAATGATCTATATACTCCCTTAGGACAGTAATGTTGCCATAGTTTCCTTGAAATCTCTATATTCTCTGTATCTAGCCTAGAGATGCATTTTAATAAAAGGCATTTAATAAAAAATTGTTAATTGAATGCAGCAGCACAAACCTGGACCAGAGAAGACCAGAGGCAGCATGAATGCCAAGACAAAGCTTCAGTGGATAGTCACAATGTTAGTGTCCTGAGTGATAGGTTATGCTATTTATTCAGCACCTTCAATGGTCCTGGAAAGGCACTTTACACATATTACTTTCTTTTCAATTCATACCAAAAATTCCAGTTTTTGAAATGGAGAAACTGAGCCTTTGGGAGCTAAGTAATTGGTTCAATCACTGTACACCAGGGTGTGTCCAAGCCACAGTGTGAACCCAGGCTGGCCTGAAATCAAAGCTCACAATCCTTCCCCAAGCCACAGCTTTTCTCAAAGTCCTCAGGCAAGAGAGAAGCTTCAAGTCCCTGGGAAAGGAAGCCCAGCACATAGGGTGCTGGGAGGCTCCACCAAACAAATATCCACCTCAGAATATGGCTTGAGATAGAGAGAAAGGAAGAGCACTGAGCCCACCTGCACCTGAAGATTCATCCCGGAGGCATAGAAAGGACAGATGGCAGCTTGAGACCCAGGGAATCCACATGGGACCGCCAGCTGTGCCAAGCCTCACACTGTTTTGATCAGATCTTAGCTGTTAGTAGAAATTGAAATAATTGGAAGAATAAAATATTCCAAATATTCCACTTTGTCTTTTTATTAGCCTACTGCAGCATCCAAAGGGCAATTCTCATGCCAGTCACAAGGAAAAACTGTGCATTTGGAAATTGCTGGGCCACTGTAAGGAGGGAGATGATGGACATCCTGAATGTGACTATTATTACCATATGATTTGAATTCACTCCAAACAAAAGTCATATATTTAAAAAAACCGTGAATGTTGCAATAGAATAAGTACTACACATCCTAAATTACTAACCTCCTACTTTTTTAACCTCCCAAACGACCTTGATTATGAGTCTGACATTTTCAGCTGATGACTCAAGAAAGAAAGGCCAACAACTCTGCTGCTACAGGGCTCTGTGAAGGGATTCTTACTTGCATTTTGAAGAAAGTCTTCTTGTAACAACTGGGACAGCCTGGAAGTACTCTAAGGCTTTCTGTGAACAGAAAGGTGCTGACCTGCAGGGCCCTCCCAGCCTTCCTCGCACTGGGCCTGCAGCACCATCGTTTTCCCGATGAACCCAGACTGGAAGCCCATGGGGAATCAGTTGTCCCTGAAAGTGATGCTTTTGGCATACCTCGGCCAGTGGGTTCTGCCATGCTCTAGGGCCACCAGAGGTCCCACAATTGCCCCATAGAAGGAGAGACTTCCCAGTTGTAAAACACGTGCTGCCCACTGGTCAGAGTCCCTGCCCATTGTCAGAAGAGGAATGATGGTGGCCACCCTCATGTCAAGCCTGCATGGCTGTCCAGCTGCCATTGCAGGAGAGATCCTGCCAGCTCACTAGGACTTGCCCCTATGTCTCTCTGCAAGAGAATGTATGGACAAAATCAGCAATGTCTAGGTCAGAAAGCTGGATGGGGTAGTGCCTGCCTCCTCTCCTGTGAGTTGATAGATGGGTGTATTCCTTAGATTAGAAGTTAGAAACAGCTAGAATCACCATTGGGTGGTGGGCAGGAGAGACAAGAGGAGGTTCAGGGAACTATAGACCCTAAATCATGTGCCCAAATCCACCACCTTTCACAGGACATGTGGGGACTGGAGCCACTTGGAAATAGGGTTTCACAAAGACAACGTCTGAAGCCAGGAATTTTCACTTGGGGTGACAGAGGATGGCACAGGAAAACATTCAGAGCCCCATTATCCAGGCAACCAGACTCGAAGATGTCACAACATGTCAGAGGCCAAAGCATCCTCCTTATTAAGGTGGTCTCAGAGCAGGGCTCAGGGAGATGAGGACAAGGGTAAGCCCCCATAGGAGGAGGGGACCAGAACCAGGGGCTGCAGCCAGCCCATGTTAAACAGTTCAAGCCTCAGAAAATATCAAATTGTGGCCCAACTGTATAAGAATTACCTAAATTGACCAGGCATGGTCAGTTACCTAAATTAACCAGGCTCACACCTGTAATCTCAACACTTTGGGAGGGTGAGGCAGAAGGGTTGTTTGATTCCAGGAGTTCGAGGCCATAGTGAGCTATGATTGCGCCACCACACTCCAGCCTGGGAAATAGAGTAAGATCCTATCTCAAAAAAAAAGAATTACCTACATTACATGTCAAAAATGCAGATTCCTGTGTCCCACTCTAGGCCTATGCGCTGAGGCCCAAGGGTTTATCCTGGAGGTTAGCCTGACTTGGAGGTTAGCGAGATTTGAAGGCAGAGGGCAAAAAAGGGAGGGAAGACTGATCCAAACTTATCTCAGCAGAGGTTTCCTTTATTTTCCCAGCCTTTGCCCAGGTCACCACCACTAAGTCTGGTCTCTTGGGCTTGAGCACACAGGACAAAGTAGCCTCAAAACTGAGACTTGACTTGGTTTCCTGCAAGGTTCATTACCCCTTGGTGTTAATCCCCAGCTTCTCACCTGCTGTGCTAATGAGCCTGGCATCATTTGTCCATTCCGCCAGGGCGACGAGCCCCAACTCACTCGTGAACACAAGCAACAGGCTCAGAGCTTCACCTGAAGCCCAGAGCTTAAGCCCCACTGCGTTCCCCCAGCCTTGTCTTTCCAGCTCCCTGGGGCCAGAGCTGCTGCATGGAGCCAACCTCAGGCCACATTTGGTACAGTCAGGAAAACAGTGACAGGCCCAGAACAGCTTCTGTCTTCAGCAGTTCCAAGAGGATCAAAAAACTACCTGCGGCCTCCACCTACTTTCTGGTGTGGTGCAGAATTAAATTCTCCTGACGTTCACCTGGATTCTCCTGGCTGTGGGGCCTATGATGGCAGGCATATTACAGACACTCAATAAAAAGTTATTTAATGCCTAAAAGTATGCTACTCCAAGTCACAGACTACCTCCCTCCTGCCTGCTGTGGTAGCCCAACGCATGGGATGGGTGTCCACCTCCCCCTTGGGTGTGACCTGCCCAGTTACCTTTTCTCAGGAATAGGTAATTTCCCCTAAACCGTAGGCTACTTCATTAAGGCCCTAATCAACTGTTGCTCTTCTCCTAGAAGCTGGTCTTACTCCGTGTGCTCCCTAGACTAGACGTAGATTCACATAAAGCAGGGATCAGCACACTTTTTCTGTAAAGGGTCAGGGAGTAGATATCTTAGGCTCTGTGGACCACATAGTCCCTCTCATACTGACTCAACTCTGCTGTTGCAGGGCCAAAGCAGCTATAGACAATAGGTAAACTAGTGAGCATAGCTATATTCCAATAAAACACTAGCTACAAAAACACAAAGTGCTCCAGATTTGGCCCATGGACCATAGTTTGCCAACCCCTGGCATAGAGGTGAAAAGGGGAAGCTCTAAAGATGGTTGGGTTCAATTTCAGGCTCCAACAGTTACCTAGCTGTGCAGCCTCAGTCAAATTACTTGACTTCTCTAAGATACATCACTATTATCTATATCATGACCTTCCTACAAGGTTTAAGTGACATTTATGCATATGAAGTGTGTAAGAGGGTTTCCAAGCACATAGTAAACAATCAATAGCTCATCGCTCTTTTAATCCTTCAGACAGTGACGATTCTGCCCAGCACTTCCTAGCAACTGGCTGCTGCTTCCCCTGCTGCCTATGGGGTCCCCTGTGCTAGCCCTTGCCCTACCTATGCCTGAGTTTACTCCTCTCTGAGCATTGTTTTATTGATTGCTCGGCTGTCCTGGCTGCAGCCATCCTCTGTAAATGGATTGCACTCCATGGCTCACTCCCCTACACTACTGAGCAGGGCTCCTCTTAGCTCCCATGCCCTCTATCTCCCCAGTGCTGCCACTTGGTTCTAGCATACCTAATGCAGAGCCCTTGTGGCTCTCTTAGCTCCCCTCACAGCTCGCAGGCCCACTGGGTGCCCAGCAGGCAGGGTAGATGCCTCAGCTAGCTCTGCAAAATTGCAAATCCTCACAGAGAAAGAGGGATGACCTCATGGCTGCTGCTTCTGGGAGAGGCGACTTCTAAGAAGCTCTCTCCTGGTCTTCCTTTCTATTCTAAAATATGAGTGCAGCCTCCCAGTCTCCTATTTCCCAGCACCCTGCCCTCTACTAGGCCACATTTGACCAGGTCTGTGGAGAATGACACATCCGTAGAGAATGACATCTGTCTCCAAGTTACCTTCTTAAACCATCATAGCTAGATAAGCTATGAGATCATCTTCTCATATCAGTGCTTCCCAAAAGTGTCCTGAGGAATAGTCATTCTGTGAAATATTAACAAGTGCTTGCAAAAGGGAAATGTGTTCCATGGCCAAATACGTTTTGGGAACACACAGAGAAAGACAGTTTAAAATATTTCTTTCCTACAGGTCTTCTCAGGGCGGTTCATAAGTGAGTATGCGCTGCTCATCTTCAGGAGAAGAATGAAAAACTCTGAAGCATTTCCAAAATTTATTTCAGTGTGGAACAATTTTCAAGGGCCACCACACATGATCAGGATTCTGAGGAACCCATTCTGGGAATTGCAACTGTGGACAAAGGGCTATGTATCTCTGCTCTCTGAGTTGATTGATGGCAAAGGTTAACAGAGTGTGCATGGTAGAGAAATCTTTAAAATCCTTCCTGTTCATTATACTTGTGTTCATTTCTCATGACAACTTGCTCAGCACATTTGTACCACGGGCCCTGCTTGCCTGCCTCAGGGAGGTGGGCTTGTTCCCTTCTGTCAGCCAGACCAGCCAGATCTATAAAGAATTCCCTAAGTTAGTGAAATACAATGCCCCTTCCTTCCTGAAGCCACCCAGTCACCCCAATCTGGATCTTTCCAAATGTTATTCTCTTTGACTCTTAAAAGAAGTGCAAAGCAGCCCACAATTCATGTCAAATGAACTGGCCTGCAGTTTCCTAGTTTGTCCCCATGGGATCCTTTATGAAACCATGGCTTTATTGGTCTTAGGCATCCCATCTCCTTAGAGGCCTTTGCTGAACTCAGTGAACTTATTTAAACATCCCCGGGGCTTCTCCTATTTCCCTTAGCCCCCTTTCTGTGTGCCCAGAGCCTGGTGGCGCTGACCTAAGGAGACATTGTGGAAATACTAAATCTTTCTAACAATTCCCAGATTGTAGGAAATACTGCTGTTTGCGTTCTTCACCCTCCATCTGTGTCCACAGAGTCACAGCCTCTGTCCTTGTTGCCCAAGTGGAGTCTCACTTCGTCTCGGAGGGAGATGGAGCTAAGACCCTTGTCCCAGAGGCAATCCCCACTCCTCCCTCAGGGTTAACCCTGGTTCATTGACAAGTGACTTCTCTTTTCTTCTTTCTTTTTTTAATTGCAAATCTGTAGTAAAAGAACTTACAGTCAAACAATGTCTGGGAAGTACCTTGAAGTCTCCTGATGAAAGGTGCTACGGAGGTCCTACATATTATTATTTCTGCAAACAAGGGAAATAATAGCTTGTTGCTTCATCTAATTCTCCTGAGTGGGCTTGGGCTCTGTAATTACCTGGGTTATAGGGCACTTGCTCAGAAGGCTGCATCCGAAGACACAGGCAGCCAGATGGCCCCGACAGGGTTTCACAACATGCTCCCTGAGTGCTCACTCAGGCGTATCTTCTGTGAGGCCGACTTGGGGATGAGAGAGTTAAGCCAGATTTTTAATATGTGGAAATTGACTTTAATGGGAGAATCTACAAACCCGTGAGGCAAGTTAGTGCCAGTTCCTCCCTAGGTCTGAGCACCCATGCAGAGGGAACAGATGTCTGTCTTTCTCTAGTTGGGGCTGAGACACTGAAAGGATGGTCTGGGAGGGCCTGAGGAACTCTCACCAACTCAAGGTGGAAGGTGGCCTCTAACTCGGTTTTCTTCCTTTCTCCTTGGCAATCCTGCTTCACTCCCCTCATTTTCAAAATGAGAGGGTTGAGAAAGCCCACTGTTTCCAGAATGCTCCTCCCTGGCTACGGTGCTTCAGGGGACCCCCTGTGACCACTCCATGGCTCAGAAAGAACCCCACTGGGGCGAGAGGTCTTAGGCATCTGGCCCCCATTTCAATCAGATCTGCTCTCCCATTCTCCAGTTATGGTTCCTCATGAGATTTTGTTTGGGAAGAGAAAGGGTTCTTGCATGTGAAAATGATCAGGTTAAAACATCATCAAGGTCTTTTTAACTCATAATGTCCTTTGATCCCCGTTCTAAGCATCTCCCACTCAGCTGCTCACCTCACAGCCCAGATTTTCATTCCCCATGTTTTCTCTCCTAGTCACTCAACTGCAGGTGAAAATTATGAGGATGTATTTCTGGGAATAAATTAAAGGTATGTTTTGCTTTTGAAAAAATCGAGTTGCCTGGCAGAAACGGAATTCCATCTTTCAGCTTGGTAGTTGTCAGCCGTATTCATGGGGATTTTCCCCATTCCCCTTGTTGGCACAGTGCTTTCTGCAGTCCTTCCACTTTTGCAGGTGCTCCCACCAGCCCAGCAAGGATGTTGATGCCTCGCCCAGCATCAAGCCAGAAATTGCTGGCCTCACAGAGCTTCCATCCCTATTCTTACAGTGTATCCATATGTTTCTGCTCTGCATTGGGTTTCGCTTTTATCAGGGTTCTCTGCACACATAGCCTGTGGCAAGGGGCCTCCCTTTAACACTTTCCCACTCTGGCAGTCTTGCTGGCAGAGAGACCCTGCACCAGCTCGGGGCTCACACACGCATGCACACATGCCTGAGCGCCGCTTCTCAAAGAAAGCACAGAGGACCCATCTATGGCTCTCATTCATCTGCTCTGGTGCCTAACCTCCACCTTGTGCCACTGTCTCTGTGAGCTGCTCGCTAAGTGCTTCTATCTAAGCCTTAAGAAGTCAGACCTGCCAGCCTTTTTCTTCCCTCCTTGGAGCCAGTCTGACCTGTTTGGATCCATCAGAACTTTCAAAAGTACTGACTGGCCCTTCCGTAAGTGTCCATGAGAGTCAGTGGAGAACTTTGGAGTTGCTGAACCCCATGGCACTCTTGAAAAGGACAGAAAAGGGGCTGAAGCTGGGCGCCTCATGCCTGGGTTTACCAAGGACTTTACCTGGCTCTCACAGATAGTGCCATTGTTCTCTTGTCTCTGACCTACGGAGTCTCTAGCTATGAAAGTCTTAGCCTTTAACTCCTTCCACTGAGACCCCAAGGGTCCCATCCATCCCCTGTGGCTCTCTTAGTTCCCCTCACAGCTGGCAGGCTCACTCAGTGCCCAGCAGGCAGGGTAGATACCTCAGCTAGCTCTACAAAGTTGCAAATCCTCACAGAGAAAGAGAGATGACCTCAGGGCTGCTGCTTCTGGGAGAGGTGACTTCTGAGAAGCTCTCTCCTGGTCTTCCTTCCCATCCTAAAATACAAGTGCAGCCTCCCAGTCTCCTACTTCCCAACACCCTTCACTCTGCTGGGCCACATTTAACCAGGCCTGTGGAGAATGGCATATCCGTTGAGAATGACATCCCTCTCCCAGGTACCTTCTTCAACCTCATTTGGGCTGAGATTTCACTCAGTTCTTGGGTTCCTCCTTGCTAAGACCTGTGCAACAAGGCCATTGGTTAAGATGTTTCAAAGCACAGTCTGACCCCACATTTCCCTGACGTATCCTTGCTTTCTTCTTCTTCTCCCAGCCCCAGGCCTCCCGCAGGTAGACTTCTCATCAGAGCCGGGAGGCTGAGAGCGGAGCTTTCCTCTCTGATCCCTTCCCTTTAACAGGGCCCACCATGGCCCATGGCAGCGCAGAGTCTGAGCAGCATCTGGCTTGGGCTGGTCTGTAGAGATCTGGAATCCAAACAGTCTTTAAAGAGTTATGACTCCAGGAACTACGGATGGCAACGTTTTCTATTATTAACAGTTCCAACTTTCCCATCTGGCTGTTTTCAGAATGAAAGCTGGAGATTACTGTCAGCATTAATTACAATCAGGTGTACTTTTCTTCTACTCCATTTTGCCCCAATGGTTTCTTACACAGCGAGAAATCCTTAAAATGCATGTCTTTTGAAATGTGGCACATAAATCCTTGCTGCTGGTGAGAGCGGCTGTCAGCCCGTTGGGCTCTTGCTGGATCTAGGGGAACCTCACGGAGTTCATGGAAGCTTCCTTGGGTTTAGAAGCTCGTCTGAGCCCCTCGGACCTTCAAGACAGGAAATGTCAAGAGGATCTGCTTCCTTGCAAGATTTCTGGCACTTCCTGCTTCTAGTTTAACCAGAGCTACCTCAGAAACAGTTGTGTGAAATGTCTGTGTTGAGGGCCCCAGCTAAATCACTGAGGGCAAAGTTGCAAAGGAAGAAAACCAAAGAGGCTGAGCCGCGGTCCACACAGTTCCTCCAATTCCCCACCCAAGTCTCTTTCCCATGTCATCTCTTTCGCGCCCTCTCTCCCTACCCCTTGCCCTATTTTTAGTCAATGTTTGAACAATATTGTCTCATTCTGAAATATTTTGTCTCTCTCCATGTTTCTCCCTATATGCATATTTACATATATGCTACTTGTCTTATATTTTCTGGAAGTTACTTTCCATTACTCTCATTATTTTCCTCCATAGACATCCCACATATATTCATCTTTAGAATTAATGAAACATCAGGACCATCTTCCTTTTGTAAAGACATTTGAATTTAAATCAGGTAGGCCCTTCTAGTATTTGTATTATTCTTTCATAATAGTAATGCTATTTAAGCCACAGCACTACCATTACTATTTGAGGGACCCTGAGTAAGCTGCTTAGACCCCCTGAGTTTCTGTTTCTTTGCCTGCAAATGACAATACTATGTCTTTATAGGGATGCTTAGGGGATTCAGGAAGACAATGACAGCTCCACACAGGCAAACGGCAGGTGTTACCTGCTCACCTAGCGTGTGCTCCATGATTCCAGGCACTGGAAGAAGGGACAAGGAAATGACTCTTAAACATTCTTTAGAGGACAGCTCTCACCTTCTTGGAGGGTGAGGGAAGGGTTGTTGACATAAGACTGCAAATGTGTAAGTGACATAAAGCCATTACTGTTATACCCCCATATTTTTCATCATAGAGCACAATCTTCATGAGTTTCACTTGTCCCATGTGGCTTATTCCATTTTCCAACAGAATGAACCACCTTACCTAGTCAGCCTGTGATTTGATTTTATCCCTGAGCAATTGCAATATAAATTTCCAGTGTTTGAAAAAGAAAACCATTAACCTAGAACTTTGTCCCATCCCTGCCTTCCCCAGACACACTACCCACAAACTAATAAACTTGGGGGAAAAGGGGAGGGGAGAGTGGATAACTTTTAAAGAGCTAAGCAGAGTAGGGCCTATTTCCTTAATAAAAACTGAATAGAGGAACTTACCACAACCACATTGGTTGTACTACTAAATCAGTCCTGGCCATAACTTGACCTAATTCACTGCTTCCGTCACTTGCCCCTTTGAGCTCCACAGTGGTGCTGGCTCTCCCTCATTCCGTTCACCATTGGCTTCCTTCCTCAGCTGCCCCAGAGACCTTCTGCGGTGGGTATTTACCGCAACTCCCCTCTGAGTTCCTGCAGCCATCTTTCAGATTCATTCTCCAGCTGCATTTCATAATCTCAGTAGAATAAATGAAGTTTTTGACAGTTAATTTATTTCCTTGATATATTTCAGATGTCTCTTTAGACAAAGCTCTGGCTTAGTCATGTTGGTTGTCTTGAATCGGATATTAGGTGAGAACACTTCCTGGACACCCATTATTGAGATGTGCATTAATTGTATTTGCATACAGTCAGAGGGCTCAATGACCTTCCGAACTCCTAATTTTTCTACTTCATTAAACTCAATGAGTGTGCTGAGATTCATAAATGAGACAGTTATGAATGTCGTTGCAACCGCGTGGGTCTGCTTAAAATGGGTATGCTCATCCCTGTACTTGTGAATATACAGAAATCATCCATTACAAGCAAAATTAAGGGAAATATGTTATGTAGACAGATGGTTTAGTCAAACACTCTGTTTTCCAGATTTTAAATGTTTTTTACAAGTGGTTTTTTATTGTTAAAGTTGGCAAGTCCTATTTCTTTCTCTGTGCTATAAACTTCTCAAGGTAGTGTCTCCACTTCAGCCCCTTTCCCAGACACAGGCTTTAGGAAATAGCAAATAGCAAGGTAAATTACAGATACCCTGGGGACAAAGGAAAGATTGTGGGTTGAATGAACATGGAATTCTGGGTGTGGCTGTTAATTCCTGTTTCCCAAACCCATGACATAGGTAGCTCCTGCATGGGGAAAGCCACCATCATCATTGGGACACTGCTGTCATTGGGGAACCCTGGGAATACCCAAGCGCATGGCTTTCACTTCAGGGTGGTATCCGTGCGCCAGTGATCAGGGTGTAAATTTCAGTCGTGGCCCTGCTACTTACTAACTCTGGGATATCAGAATGCTGTCTAACCTCTGGGACCTCCATTACTTCATATGTGCAATGAATTTATAGCTATGTCAAGGATTCAAGAAGACAATGAATATAGAACTCTCAGTACAGTTTCGATGCCTGGCACAAAGAACATGCTTCATACATGCTAGCTTTAGATCCAAACTGAAAAAGGGATATAACCCACATGGGATCCATGGACTCTCCTCTTGCCAAGGGTTACCTCTGTCTATTCCAGTGCCTAGAACATCCCATTGTGTCAGTCTCTGTGCTGCCTAACAAGTGACAAAAAGCTTAGTGGCATAAAATGACAAATATGTACTCTCTCACAGTTATATGGGTTAGGAGTCTTGGCACAGCTTAACTGGATCCTCTGTTTAGGGTCTCACAAGGCAGTGATTGAGGTATCAGCTGACCTACATTCTCATCTGGAGGCTGGACTGGAAATAAATTCACTTCCAAGCTTATTCAGGTGCTGGCAAATGAAAACTCCTTGCAGCTATAAGACTGGGGATCCCAGCTTCTTATTGTTTGTCAGCAACTAGAAGCCATTCTCAGTTCCTGAGGCTGCCCACAGCTCCTTGCCATGTGGTCCTCTTCATACCTCCTCACCACCTGGCAACTTGCTCCATCAAAGACAGCAACAGAGGAAAGGAGTGAATTTTCCAGCAAGACAAAGTCTTGCATAACATCATCTTAGAAGCAACTTCCTGACACTTTTGCCATATTCTATTGGTTAGAAGCAAGACACAAGTCCCATCCACACTGAGATTGTAGAAGGGGACACTAGGAGGAGGAGATAATGGGAGTGACTGTAAGTCTATCTGCCACAACTAGAAAAGGCTTCAGAGGGTAAGAGGTACAAGTAGGGTCTACATCAGTGGTTCTCAGAGTACAGTCCCCAACCAGCAGCAGCATTGGCATCTAATAAAATATGCCTAGTCTCAGGTCCCACTCCAGCCTTCATGTATTAGTATTCTATTGCTGCTGTAACACAGAACTAAAAACTTCATGGGTTTTTAAAACCACAGTTTTATTATACTACGGTATTGGCAGGCTAAAGTCTGAAATGGATCTCACTGGATTAAAATCAAGGTGTTAGCTTGGCTGCATTCCTTTTGGAGGCTCTAGGGGAGAATTCACTTTTCCTGGCCCTTTGGAGCTTCTAGAGGCCTCCCTTCATTTTTGGCTCTTGGCCAAGTCACTCCATCTTCAAAGCCAGCAATAGTTGGTTGAGTTTTTCTCACATTACATTACTCTAATCTCCTCTTTACCCTCCCTCTTCTACATTTAATTATCCTTGTGATTATATCAGGCCAACCTGGATACTCCAGGATAATCTCTGTATTTTAAAGTCAGTTCATTAGCAACCTTAATCCCACCTGCAAACTTAATTCCCCCTTGCTATGTAAGGTAACAACATATCCACAGGTCATAGAGATTAGGATGTGGATATCACTGGGGACCTTTATTCTGCCTTCTACAGATACTGTATCAGATGAGGGGGTACAGGTACCTCTGATTTAACAAGTGCTCCAGCTGACAATGATGTACCTTCAAGTTTGACAGCACTGGTCGACATCAATATTATTTGAATCAACTAATTCATAGATTAGAGATGCCAATACTTGGTCACTGGAGAGAATTAAGAATCAGGGGATTGCTGTGATGGTTAAACTGTGTTAGAAAAAAATACAAAAGAGTCCACCAGGAATAAGTGACAAGGGTTCTTTTTCTGCTTAGAGTTTCTGAAGTCTGTACTCTATCCACAAAATCTTAGGTGCAGTAAGCCCCCTCCCTTCATGTCAATGAAGTGGAAAGAGAGCCCCAGAAGAGATGGCATTGGGAGATTAGTCGTAGCCACTGATGTCTTGCAGAGATGATGTACAAGAGGGAGAAACATCTCATGCCATTGATGATGTAAACCATGAGGCACTACAGATAGAACACTTCAAAATTCTTTGTTGTTAGTAATGAAAGCCCATGGGCAGACAAAGAGGAGAAAATTCTAACAATGTGACTCTGAACAGGGTAGGGTACCAAACAGAGGCTATAAACAAAGGATGCTTCTGTGGAGAGAAATATTCGCCTCCGTGGTACCTGGCTGAGGTGTTACTAAGTACCTTCTAGGAATGATTTGAAGTCAGTCATATCGGATACTGCGTATGGTTTGTTGCATATTGTATGAGCTAAGTGGCTAGGAAAACAATGAAGGTGCTTTTCTTTTTTCCTTTTTAAGATTATTACTTTCTTACTAGCCCAGGATAGTCGCTTATTTGGGGGGATTAAAGAAGATGTAGAGAGGTTAGGATATGTTGCAGAATTAGCTCAAAATTTGATCTCTGGCCCTCAACATATAAAAATTATGCAAGATAGTTTTTTCCTGCCCTTTTAATACATTAAGGGTTAATCATTCATTTCTCTTTACAAGGAAAAAAACATCAATTTTTTATTAAAGCCTAGCAATGAATGAGTAAGGAAGACGGAGGAGATGACCTCAGTCAATTGTTCTCAAACATTAGCTGCATCAGAACCATCTGGATAACTTGATAACTTACAGATCCCTAGGCCCTACTCCAGATATTCTGGCTTTGGAGAGGAAAATTTGCCTTTTTTCCATCCTGGAGTGTATGGGCAGAGGTAGAAAGTGATAGAGCTGCAATATATGTCCCAATCTTCCTCTTTCCTAGGTTTGACCCAGAGAAGCAAAATGAATTAGACAAATTAGGGCAAGTCAGAGGGCAGAGGGAGAAACTATGTCCCCAGATTCCCCACTCATGATGTTTTAAGATCTGTGCTCAGAGCCCCATGCCAATAAGGTGCATCCCAGCCTAGATAAGAGAGCACAACAGCAGGGTAGGGGAGGCAGATGCCTTAGTTGGTGTCTCACGCTTCCTGTAGCCCCTGTAGTGGGGTTTCAGTGGGCCTGCATAGCACAGAGGGCTGAGGCCAACCACCATGGTGGACTACTGGGCTTGGGACTGGATGGGGGTGTGGCAGAGACTTGGTGTTCACAGCCATCTGAAGAGAGAGGAGACCCTTCAGCCATAAGAGCTGATTGATGACTCCAACAGAGCTTCACCTGAGCCAAAACAGCAGACCACAGGTTTCCTAGTCATAGACTTCAGGCTTGGGTGCTAACAATGCCAGGGCCACCCAAAGACAAAGGATGGGTGAACAGTGAATGGAGGGGCCTCCAAAGACCTAATTCCACACAGTCACACAAGCCAGCCCACCTCCCCAGACACACAGACACCCCTCCAAACACAGCCAGGGAAGGAAGGAGACAGAAGACTAAGAATCAAGAGTGTCTGAGTGTAAGGATAACTGAAATCACTGACTCATGCTGAGTTTAAAACAGGTAGTCTACAAGTTCATTTATTAACAGTAATCAAGACTTTATTTTATATGCAAATGCCGGTAAAATGGATGGTCCAGCTTGTGTCAATGTCTAGACAGCAGTGGCTGCCTGAAGATTTGAAAGTCTCTAGAGGGGTTGGTCACTTAGCATTGACCACCTGAGTAGGAGGGGCAGGGGACAGCCCCTGTGTTCCACAGTTGCCATCCCTCAGATATGCTACATTTTCCTGTTTTAGTTCATGAATGTAAGCACAAATTCACAAAACATGGTCAAACAGTCTTCCTTTCCCAGGCCCTAGAAATGTGTCTGTTAATGATAGAGATAAAGTGAAACATCCAACTTTAATTTCAATCCTTAGCAATTTGGCCATGTAATTGTCATTATCCTGTGGAGACTATGGCTAAAGTGATGCACCCAATCTCTTTCTCTGCTTCGATGGACATGGACAGCAGAGAAAGAAAAAGTTAGCAAATTTTCTACAAATTTGTGCTGAAGACCGTCATACGTGAAACTCCATGCTAGGTTCTACGTGTAACGCAAAACAAGTATGATGTGACATTCTCTAGGAATAGTGCTATGTTATTCTGACCAGCAAGCCTTTGAAATGTGGGCTGCTTATGTGTTTGTCAAACAGGTTAAAATGGCAAGAGCAGTGGCAAAATACCTTCTATTCCCCACTGTGATCGGAATCCAAAATCCCTGAGAGAAATGCATCCCCAGAGAAGAGCTAGTATGCAACATGGTTGACTAGATGCAGCCAGGAAGAGCATCTCCCACTAAAAGACCAGACCATCAAGAAGACTGGTACACTCTGAGCAGATCTTCAGAAGGAGGGCATTGAGAGGGAACAGAAGGAGGAGAAAGATTCTGGGCTAAAAGAGTAGGAAGTTGGGAAACCTGCACCAGGCTGCCAACCACCAGGGATCATTTCTGGCCCCCAGCAGCTCCTGGGAAGTGGTGAGTTAAATAGGAAGGGAGTAGCCCACTACTACCACGGACCTCCTGAATTCTAGCTGCAGGAGACCCTATGCCTCCCACAGACATTTAAGCTGACAGGGAGAGCTTCCTGGAGGAGTGGTGGGAACAGGACTCCAGCCTGTATGGTGCCTAGAGGATTTGGCATAGGAATGGCTACAGTGGAGCACAGCCACAGACACCCATCTCCCAAGGCTGGCTGTGCTCCTTGAAGTCGCTTTGGCCCTTGTTGACCATCAGACCTGAACATAGCAGGGCTGTCTTGAGATGGGGCCAGACTGATCTGAGAGCCCCTTGCCTGCCAGCCTCTCCTAGGGTCCCTGCCTGGCCATACCTGCTTGCAGCTCAGCCTTGGATGCCCAACCAAGGCACTTCCTGACAGCCACCGCCATAGCTCCGTCACTGGCAGACCCCATCTGATGGCTGGAGAGCTTTAGCAGATGAATCCCCACAGCCTCCTCCCACCACTTTGCTGGTGCACACATGCAGACCTCATTGCTCCACTACCAGTTGTGCATGTGCATACAAACGCTGCTGCATCACTGCCACCCTGCCATTGCCAGTGCACACATGCAAAATACAGACGTGATGAAGCACTTTTCCAGCATCCCCCATCAAAGTGTTGTTACCAGCAGACTGGAAAAACTTCAGCCCCTCCAGTGCAACAGGTGTTTAGCCCCAAGGGGCCGGAGAACAAAGCTGTGGGCCTGGCCCCAGACCCTGCAGGATTAGAGAACCCAGCACTGGAGTGCTGAGCTGATCCTTGGCCCCTGAAATCATCCAGAAGTGAAACCAGTCGACTAAAGCCAACTTATATCACAGAGAAACTCTCAAGAGCATCAAAGAACATAAAAGCAAAAGCCCCATCCAAAGAACAGCAACTTCAAAGGCTAAATGAACATCAACCTACAAAGATAAGAAAGAACCAGTGCAAGAGCTCTGGCAACTCAAAAAGCCAGAGTGTCTTCTTACCTCCAAACAACTGCAGTAACTTCCCAGCAATGGTTGTTAACCAGGCTGAAATGGTGGAAATGACATATAGAATTTAGAATCTGGATAGTAATGAAGATCATTGAGAATCAGGAGAAAGTTGACACCCAATCCAAGGAATCTAAGGAATCCAATAAAATGATACAAGAGCTGAAAGATAACATAGGCATAAAAAAGGAAGCAAACTGATTTGATAGAGCTGAAAAGCTCACTACAAGAATTTCATAACATAATAGGAAGTAACAGCAGAATAGACCAAGCTGAGGAAAGAATATCAGATCTCAGAAACCAGTACTTTGAATCAACTCAGTCTGACAAAAATAAAGGAAAATAAATAAGAAAGAATCAACAAACCAAATTGAGAAATATGGGATTATGTAAAGAGACCAAACCTATGACTCACTGGCATTCCTGAAAGAGACCAAGCAACTTGGAAGACATATTTGAGGATATTGTCCATGAAAATTTCCCAAACCCTGTTAAGGAGATTGATATTCAAATTCAGGAAAATCAGAGAACCTCTGCAAGATACTATACAAGATCTCCAGCCCCAAGACACATTGTTGTCAGATTCTTCTAGGCACATGCAAAAGAAAAAATATTAAAGGCAGCTAGAGAGAAGGGACAGGTCACCTACAAAGGGAACCCCATCAAGCTAACAGTGGACCTTTCAGCAGAAATTCTGCAAACCAGAAGAGACTGGGAGCCTATAGTCAGCATAATTAAAGAAAAGAAATTCCAACCAAGAATTTCATATCCAGCCAAAGTAAGCTTCATATGCAAAGGAGAAATAAAATCCTTTTCATTTTCAGACAAGCAAATGCTAAAGGAATTTGTTACCACCAGATCTGCCTTACAAGATGTTCTTAAGGGAGTACAAAATGTGGAAACAAAAGACCATTATCGGCTACCAGAAAAACACACTTAAGTACGTAGGCCGTTGACATTATAAAGCAACTACACAATCAAGTCTGCATAAATAGCCATCTGCACACATCAGTAGTAACCTTCAACATAAACAGGCTAAAACCCCACTTACAACGTACAGTGGCAAGTTGGATAAAGAAGCATGACCCATCCATCTGCTCTCTTCAAGAGAACTGCCTCATATACAATGACAACCATGGGCTCAAAGTAGAGCAATGGAGAAAAATTTATCCAAGCAAATGAAAAACAAGAGCAGGGGATGCTATTCTAATTTCAAACAGAAAAGACTTTAACAATGATCAAAAAACACAAAGGGCGTTATATAATAATAAAGAGTTCAATTCAACGAGACAACTTAACTATCCTAAATATAGATGTACCCAACACTGGAGCACCCAGATTCATAAAACAAGTTCTTAGAGACCTATGAAGAGACTTACATAACTTAATAATAGTAGGAGATTTAAACACCCCACTGACAGTATTAAACAGATCATCAAAGCAGAAAAGTAACAAAGGTATTCAGGATCTAAACTTGACACTTGGCCAATGGAACCTAACAGACATCTACAGAACACTCCACCCAAACAACAACAGAATATACATTCTTCTCATATGTACATGGCACACACTCTAAAACTAACCACATGCATGGCCATAAGACAATTCTCAATTAACTCATAAAAACCAAAATCATACTCTCAGTCCAGGGCAGAATAAAAATATAAAGCAATACTAAGAAGCTATCTCAAAGTCATACAATTACAAAGAAATTAAACAACCTGCTCCTAAATAACTTTGGGGTAAATAATGAAATTAGGCAGAAGTCAAGAGATTCTTCAAACTGATGAAAACAAAGATACAATATACCAGAATCTCTGGGACACAGCTAAAGCAGTGTTAAGATGAAAGCTTATACCACTAATATTCTACATCAAAAAGTTAGATCTCAAATGAACAACCTAACGTCACACCTAGAGGAACTAGAAAAACAAGAGCAAAACAACTTCAAAGCCAGCAGAAGAAAAAGTAACCAAAATCAGAGTTAAACTGAATGAAACTGAGATATAAAAGCCATACACAACCACAAAACCAAAAGTTTGTTCTTTGAAATAATAAACAAGATTAATAGATCTCTAGCTAGACTAATACAGAAGAGAAAAGATCCAAATAAACATATTGAGAAAGGACAAAGGGGACGTTACCAACAACCCCACAAAAATACACAAATCTCTGAGACTATTAGGAACACTTCTATGCACACAAACTAGAAAACCTAGAAGAATAAATAAATTTCTGGAAATATACAGTCTTCCAAGATTGCACCAAGAAATTGAATTCCTGAACAGATCAATACAAATTCCAAAATTGAATCAGTAATAATAATAATAATAAAACATCAACCAGAAAAAGCCCTAGACCAGACAGATTCATAGCCAAATTCTATCAGATATATAAAGCAGAGTTGGTACCTATCCTACTAAAACTATTCCAAAAAATTTACAAAGAGGGACTCCTCCATAACTCATTCTGTGAGGCCAGCATCATTCTGATACTGGTATCTGGCTCAACACCCAGTGAAAAAACAAAACTTCAGGCCAGTGTCCTTGAAAAACATAGATGCAAAAATCCTCAACAATATATTAGCAAACCAAATCCAGCAGCCCATCAAAAAGCTAATCCACCATAATCAAGTAGGCTTCATTCCTGGGATGCAAGGTTGGTTTAACATACACAATTCAATCAGTGTGAGTCATCACATAAACAAAACCCAAAACAAAAACCACATGATGATCTCGGTAGATGCAGAAAAGACTTTTGATAAAATTTAACATTTCTTCATATTAAAAAAATTCTCAAACTGGGCATATAAGAAACATACCTCAAAATAATAAGAAACATCTATGACAAAGACATAGCCAATATTACGCTGAAAGGGCAAAAGCTGGAAGCATTCCCTTGAGAACTGGAACAGGACAAGGATGCCCATTCTTACCATTTCTATTCAACATAGTACTGGAAGTTCTAGCCAGAGCAATAAGGCAATAGAAAGAAATAAAAAACATTCAAATAGGAAGAAGAAGCCAAACTATCGCTCTTTGCAGGCACTATGATTTTACACCTAGAAAACAGCATAGTCTTTGCCCAAGGGTTGCTGGATCTGATAAATAACTTCAGCAAAGTTTCAGAATACAAAATCAATGTACAAAAATCAGTAGCATTTCTATACACCAATAACACCAAAGCTGAGAGCCAAATCAGGAGCACAATCTCATTCACAATAGCCACAAAAAGAATAAAATACCCAGTAAGAAAGTTACCCAAGGATATGAAAGATCTCTACAATAAGAATTGCAAAACATTGCTAAAAGAAATCAGAGATGACATAAACAAATGAAGAAACAGTCCATCCACATAGGTAGGAAGAATCAATATCATATTAAAATGGCCATACTGCCCAAAGCCATTTATAGATTCAAAGCTATTTCTATCAAACTATCAATGATATTTTACACAGAATTGGAAAAAACTATTCTAAAATTCAGATGGAACTCAAAAAGAGCCTGAATAGCCAAAGCAATCCTAAGCATAAAGAGCAAATCTGGAGGTATCACATTACCCAATTTCAAACTATATAACAAGGCTATGGTAACTAAAACAATATGATACTGGTAAAAAAAAAAAAAAAAAAAAAAAAAAGATACATAGACCAATGGAACAGAATAGAAAGACCAGAAATAAGGCCACACACCTACAACCATGTGATCTTTGACACAGTCAAGAAAAATAAGCAATGGCGAAGGACTCTATTCAATAAATGGTTTTAGGATAACTGGCTAGCCATATGCAAAAGATTGAAACTGGACTCCTTATTTATTTTCACCATATACAACAATCAACTCAAGATGGATTAAAAACTTAAATGTAAAACCAAAAACTATAAAAACCCTCAAGTGAAACCTAGGAAATACCATTCAAGACATCGGCCATGGCAAATATTTCATGATGAAGATACCAAAAGCAGTTGCAACAAAACAAAAAATTGACTTATGGGACCTAACAAAACTAAAGTGCTTCTGCACAGCGAAAGAAACTATCAAAAGAGTAAACACACAATCTACAAAATGAGAGAAAATATTTGCAATCTATGCTTTTAACAAAGGTCATTAGACCTCCAGAATCTTTAAGAAATGTAAAAAAATTAACAAGTGAAAAAAAAGCAACCCCATAGGCAAAGGACATGAGCAGACACTTCCCAAAAGAAGACATACATGCAGCCAACAGACATGAAAAAAATGCTCATCATTAATCATTAGAGAAATGCAATTCAAAACCACAATGAGACATCATCTCACACCACTCAGGATGGCTATTACTAAAAAGTAAAACAACAACAAAAACAACAAAAGATGCTGGTGAGATTGTATAGAAAAGGGAACACTTATACAGTGCTGGTGGGAATGTAAATTAGTTCAGCCACTGTGGAAAGCAGTTTGGAGATTTCTCAAAGAACTTAAAACAGAACCACCATTTGACCCAGCAATCCCACTACTGGGTATATACCCATAGGAATATAAAACATTCTACCATAAAGAGACATGCACATATATGTTAATTGCAGCACTATTCACAATAGCAAAAACATGGAATCAACCGAAATGCCCATCAACAGTGGACTGCAACAAGAAAATGTGATACATATACATCATGGAATACTATGCAGCCATAAAGAGTAACAAAACTCTGTTCTTTGCAGCAATATCAATGCAGCTGGAGGTTATTATCCTAAGTGAACTAACACAGGTACAGAAAAACAAATACTGCATGTTCTCACTTATAAGTTGGAGCTTAACACAGTACATATGGACACAAAGAAGGGAACAATAGATTCTAGGACCTACTTGAGGGAGGAGGGTGAGGATCAAAAAGCTACGTATTGGGAGATGGATTAAGATGGCAGACAGGAGGCAGGACTAGCTTGCAGTGCCCACTCAGATGAACAGAGCAGCAAGTGGAGACTCACATCATGAACCTTTGCTCTAAGAACTACCAAAGGAACATACCAGGAAAGCCAAGAGAATCCACAGACCCTTTGAAGGAACTGGATCACCACTGAAGGCACCTTGAGACACCAAAAAACTGTGAGTTGGCCTACTTTCTCAACGGGGAGGCATGCGGTCTGGGACAAGCTCTCAGCCTTAGTCACCAGCTGCCTGGAAATAGACTCAGTGCTATTGTAGGGGGCATGGTGGAAGTGAGACTGGCCTTTAGGACTGCGGACTGCATGGGAACGAGGTGAGGCCTGTAACTGCCAGCTTTCCCCCACTTCCCTGGAAACCTGTATGACTCAGCAGAGGCAGCCATAATCCCCCTATAAATATAACTTCATTGGACTGGAAACCATACCCCTATCCCCCACAGCAGCCACAGCAAGACCCACTCAAGGAGAGGCTGAGCTCAGACATGCCTATCCATGCCCCAACCTGGTGGTCTTTCTCTACTTGCCTTGGTAGCTGAAGACAAAGGTCATAATTTCTTGGGAGTTCTATGACCCTGCCCACCACCTGAGAAAGCTGAATACTTAAACAGGTGTGATTAGGGCAAGTTTGCATCCTCCCTATAGGACCATAGCTGATGCGATCTTGAAAGCGCCACCTCCTGACTGGAGGCCAACCAACAACAAAACCAGCACACTAAACAAAAACACAACC
Source organism: Pan paniscus (assembly GCF_029289425.2). NCBI lineage: Eukaryota > Metazoa > Chordata > Mammalia > Primates > Hominidae > Pan > Pan paniscus. The sequence goes on from NC_073255.2 coordinate 45,989,860, forward strand.
AAGGATCCTCACAGAGTCACTTCACTCTCCTGCTACCTCCAGCAGAGCAGGTGCTGGTATCCACAGCTGAAAGATCTGAAGACAGATCTCATCACATCACAGGACTATTTGCAGACACTCCCCAGTACCAGCCCAGAACCTGGTAGCTCTGCTGGGCAGTGAGACCCAGAAGAGCAAAAATAATCACACAGTTCAGTTCTCAGGAAGCCCCATTTCTAGGGGAAAAAGGAGAACACGACATCAAGGGAGCACCCCATGGAACAAAAGAATCTGAACAGCAGCCCTTGAATCCCAGATCTTCCCTCTGACATAGTTGATCCAAATGAGAAGGAACCAGAAAAACAATTCTGGCAATATGACAAAACGATCTTCTTTAACACCCCCAAAAGATTATATCAGCTCATCAGCAATGAATCCAAAGCAAGACAAAATCTCTGAATTACCAGAAAAAGAATTTAGAAAGGTCTATTATTAAGCTAATCAAGGAGGCACCAGAGAAAGGTAAAGTTCAATTTAAATAAATCAAAAACATGATACAGGATATGAAAGGAAAACTCTTCAATGAAAAAGGTAGCATAAATAAAAAACAATCACAACTTCTGGAAATAAAGGACACACTTAGAGAAATGCAAAATGCACTGGAAAGTCTCAGCAATAGAATCAAACAAGCAGAAGAAAAAACTTCAGAGCTCGAAGATAAGATTTTTGAATTAACCCAATTCATCAAAGATTAAAAAACAGAATTTTGAAAAATGAACAAAGCCTCCAAGAAATGTCCAAACCTAAGAATAATTGGTGTTCCTGAGGAAGAAGAGAAATCTGTAAGTTTGGAAAACATATTCGAGGGAAAAATCAAGAAAAACTTCCCTGGCCTTCCTAGAGATCTAGACATCTAAATACAAGAAGATCAAAGAACACCTGGGAAATTCATTGCAAAAAGATCATCACACAGGCACATAGCCATCGGCTTATCTAAAGTCAAGATGAAGGAAAGAATCTTAAGAGCTGTAAGGCAAAAGCATCAAGTAACCTATAAAGGAAAACCTATCACATTAACAGCAGATTTCTCAGCAGAAATCCTACAAGCTAGAAGGGGTTGGGGCCCTATTTTTAGCCTCCTTAAACAAAACAATTATCAGCCAAGAATTCTATATCCAGTGAAACTAAGCTTCATAAATGAAGGAAAGATACAGTCTTTTCCAGACAAACAAATGCTAAGAGAATTTGCCACTACCAAGCCAGGACTACAAGAACTGCTGAAAAGAGTTCTAAATCTTGAAACAAATATTTGAAACACACCAAAATAGAACTTTCTTAAAGCATAAATCTCACAGGAACTACATAACAATAACATAATTAAAAAATAAAAAACAAGGTATTCAGGCAACATATAGCATGATGAATAGAATAGTATCTCACATCTCAATACTAACATTGAATGTAAATGGCCTAAATGATCCACTTATAATATACAGAATGACAGAATGAATAAGAAACCAACTAAGTTTCTGCTGTCTTCAGGAGACTCACCTAACATATAAAGACCCACATTAACTTAAGGTAAAGGGATGGAAAAAGATTTTCCATGCAAATGGACACCAAAAGCTAGCAGGAGTAGCTACTCTTATACCAGACAAAACAAACTTTAACACAGTGGAAGTTTAAAAAGACAAAGAGGGACATTATATAATGATAAAAGGACTAATCTAACAGGAAAATATCACAATTCTAAATTTATATACACCTAACACTGGAGCTCCTAAATTTATAAAACAATTACTATTAGGCCTAAGAAATGAGATAGACAGCAACACAATAATAGTGGGGGACTTTAATACTCCACTGACAGCACTAGACAGATCATCAAGACAGAAAGTCAACAAAGAACAATGGACTTAAACTAAACCCTACAACAAATGGACTTAATAGATAATTACAAAACATTCTACCCAACAACTGCAGAATATACATTCTATTCATCAGCATATGGAACATTTTCCAAGATAGATCATATGACAGGCCACAAAACAAGTCTCAGTACATTTAAGATAATCAAAATTATATGAAGTACTCTCTCAGACCACAGTGGAATAAAATTGGAAATCAACTCCAAAAGGAACCCTCAAAACCATGCAAATACATAGAAATTAAATAGCCTGCTCCTGAATTATCATGGGGTTAACAATGAAATCAAGATAGAAATATAAAAATTATTGAACTGAATGATAATAGTGACACAGCCTACAAAAACCTCTGGGATACAACAAAAGTGGTGCTAAGAGGAAAGTTCATAGCACTAAATGCTACATCAAAAAGTCTTAAAGAGCACAAATAGACAATTGAAGGTCATACCTTTCGAAACTGGAGAAACAAGAACAATCCAAACTCAAACCCAGCAGAAGAAAACAATAACGAAGATCAGAGCAGAACTAAATGAAACGGAAATTAAGCAAGCAAACAAACAAACAAAAAACACAAAAGATAAATGAAACAAAAAGCTGGTTTTTTAAAAAGACAAATAAAATTGATAGACCATTAGTGAGATTAACCAAGAAAAAAAGAGAGAAGATCCAAATAAGCTCAATTAGAAACAAGATGGGATATATTACAACTGATACCAAAGAAATATGAAAGATTATTCAAGGCTGCTATGAAAACCTTTACATGAATAAACTAGAAAACCTAGAGAAGATGGATAAATTCCTGGAACTATGCAACCCTCCTAGATTAAATAAGGAAGATATAGAATCTCTGAACAGATCAATTATAAGCAATGTAATTGAAATGGTAATTTTAAAAATTGCCAACAAAAAAAGTCCAGGACCAGTCAGATTCAAAGCTGAATTCTATCAGATATTCCAAGAAGAACTGGTATCAATCTTATTGACACTATTCCAAAAGACAGAGAAAGAGAGAATCCTCCCTAAATCATTCTTTGAAGCCAGGTAATTTGGTATTACCCTAATACCAAAACCAGGGAAGGACATAATAAAAAAAAAAAAACTACACACCAATATCTCTGATGAAAATAGATGCAAAAATCCTCGTTACAATATGAATGAAAGAAATCCAACAACATATCAAAAAGATAATCCACCATGATCAAGTGGGTTTCATACCAGGGATGCAGGGATGGTTTAACATACATAAGTCAATAAATGTGATACACCACATAAACAGAATTAAAAACAAAAATCACATGATTATCTCAATAGACACAGAAAAAGCATTTGACAAAATCCAGCATCGCTTTATGATTAAAACCCTCAGCAACATTGGCATAGAAGGGACATACCTCAAGGTGATAAAAGCCATCTATGACAAACACACAGTCAACATTATACGGAACGGGGAAAAGTTGAAAGCATTCCCCCTGAGAACTAGAACGAGACAAACATGCCCACTTTCACCACTTCTTTTCAACATAGTGCTGGAAGTCCTAGCCAGAGCAATCAGAAGAGAAAGAGGCAAAGGGCATCAAAATTGGTCAAGAGGAAGTCAAAACTGTTACTGTTTACTGATGATATGATCATATACCTAGAAAACCCTAAAGACTCATCTAAAAAGCTCCTAGAACTGGTAAATGAATTCAGCAAAGTTTCAGGATACAAAATTCATGTACACAAATCAGTAGCTCTGCTATGCACCAACAGCGAAGAAGCTGAGAATCAAATCAAGAACTCAACCCCTTTCACAACAGCTGCAAAAAAATAAAAATAAAATACTTAGGAATATACCCTAACCAAGGATGTGAAAGACTGCCACAAAGAAAACTACAAAACACTGCTGAAAGAAATTACAGATGACACAAGCAAATGGAAACACATCCCATGCTCATGGATGGGTAGAATCAATATTGTAAAATGACTATACTGCCCAAAGCAATCTACAAATTCAATGAAATTCCCATCAAAATACCACCATCATTATTCATGGAACTAGAAAAAAACAATCCTAAAATTCATATGGAACCAAAAAAGAGCCTGCATAGCCAAACCAAGACTAAACAAAAAGAACAAATATGGAGGTATCACATTACCTAACTTCAAACCATTCTGTAAGGCCATAGTCACCAAAACAGCATGGTACTGGTATAAAAATAGACACATAGACCAAAGGAACAGAATAGAGAACTCAGAAATAAAGCCAAATACTTACAGCCAATGGATCTTTGGCAAAGCAAGCAAAAACATAAAGTGGGGAAAGGACACCTTATTCAACAAATGGTGCTAGTATAATTGACGAGCCAAAAGTAGAAGAATAAAACTGGATCCTCATCTCTCACCTTATACAAGAATCAACTCAAGATGAATCAAAGACTTAAATCTAAGGCCTGAAGCCATAAAGATTATAGAAGATAACACTGGAAAAACCCTTCTAGAAATTGGCTTATGCAGACTTTGTGACCAAGAACCCAAAAGCAAATGCAACAAAAACAAAGATAAATAGATGGGACTTAATTAAACTAAAAAGCTTCTGCACAGCAAAAGAAATAATTAACAGAAGTAAAAGACAACCCATGGAGTGGGAGAAGATCTTCACAATCTGTATATCTGACAAAGGACTAATACCCAGAATCTACAAAGAACTCAAACAAATCAGCAAGAAGAAAACAAACAATCCCATCAAAAAGTGGGCTAAGGACATGAATACACAATTATCAGAAGAACATATACACATGGCCAACGAGCATACGGAAAAATGATCAACATCACTAATTATCAGGGAAATGCAAATCAAAACCACAAGGCGATACCATCTCATTCCTGCAAGAAGGGCCATAATAAAAAAAAGTCAAAAAATAGTAGATGTCGGCATGGATGCAGTGAAAAGGGGACACTTTTGCACTGATGGTGGGAGCATAAACTAGTACAACCACTATGGAAAACAGTGTAGAGGTTCCTTAAAGAACTAAAAGTAGATCTACCATTTGATCTAACAATCCCACTACTAAGTATCTACCCAGAGGAAAAGAAGTCATTATACAAAAAAAATACTTCCACACACATGTTTATAATAGCACAATTTGCAATTGCAAAACTGAGGAACCAGCCCAAATGCCCATCAATCAACGATTGGATAAAGAAAATGTGATATATATATATATGTGTGTGTGTGTCTGTAATATGTGTGTGTATATATATATGTGTGTGTGTGGATATATATGTGTGTGTGTGTGTGGAGAGCTATCTCTCTCTCTCTCTCTCTGACAAAGGACTAATATCCAGAATCTACAAAGAACTCAAACAAATCAACAAGAAGAAAACAAACAATCCCATCAAAAAGTGGGCTAAGAACATGAATAGACAATTATCAGAAGAACATATATACATGGCAAACAAGCATACGGAAAAATGATCAACATCACTAATTATCAGGGAAATGCAAATCATATAATCATTATATATATATATATTTATATCCACACACACCGCGCACACACACACACACACACACACACACCATGGAATACTTCTCAGCCACAAAGAGGAACAAAATAATGGCATTTGCAGCAACCTGGATGGAATTGGAGACCATTATTCTAAGTGAAGTAACTCAGGAATGGAAAACCAAACATCATACGTTCTCACTCACATGTGGCAGCTAAGCTATGAGGACACAAAGGCATAAGAATGATACATTGGACTTTGGGGACTCAGGTGAAATGGTGGGTGTAGTGAGGTATAAAAGACTATATATTGGGTACAGTGTACACTGCTCGGGTGATGGGTGCACTGAAATTTCAGAAATAACCACTGAAGGGGGCCAGGCGCGGTGTCTCACGCCTATAATCCCTGCACTTTGGGAGGCCGAGGAGGGAGGATCACGAGGTCAGAAGATCGAGACCATCCTGGCTAACACGGTGAAACCCCATCTCTACTAAAAATACAAAAACATTAGCCAGGCATGGTGACGGGTGCCTGTAGTTTCAGCTACTTGGGAGGCTGAGGCAGGAGAATGGCGTGAACCTGGGAGATGGAGCTTGTGGTGAGCCGAGATCGCCCCACTGCACTCCAGCCTGGGCGACAGAGCAAGACTGTCTCCAAAAAAAAAAAAACAAGAAATAACCACTAAAGAACATATTCATGTAAGCAAACACCACCTGTTCCCCAAAAACCTATTGAAATATAAAAAAAATTTTTTTTTAATTTTAAAGTGAAAAAAAACTACCTGTTGGGTACTATGCTTATCACTTTGGGTGACAAAGCAATCTGTACATCAAACCCCTGTGACGGCCAATTTACCCATGTAAGAAACGTGCATATATACCACCTAAAACTAAAATAAAAGTTGGAAAAAAATAAAAACTAAGAACTACATCCCACTTGGGAACCAGAGCGATCACACCACAGGAATTTCAGGGGCACCAGGTTTCTTTGCCAAACACAACATGAAGTTTCTGCAAAGCTGCAGGGAAACATTTGTTTGGTAATAACAGTAGTTGTTTGTTTGTTTGTTTGCTTGCTTGCTTGCTTGTTTGTTTTGGAGTCCACCTATTTAACCTATTGAATCATCCCAGTGAAGAATAGAACCTCTAAGCACTGGTGACTGGTAGAGTGGATAAGTGAAGCCTTTTTCTGCTGGTCATACCTAGTGCAAACATTGCAGAATTGTCCTGCCAGTAGTAACAACTGGGTGAAAATGTGTTTTTTCCTGTGTATTTCTTCCAGTTGTTAGATTACTTTTTCCATATTTCCTAGGTTTCAGATATTTTTAAATTTCCTGAATGTATGCTTTTACAAAATAAATGGTGTTTGCTGAAATGTGTATGGTCTAAGTGCACAGTTAAACTCTTGGTATCTAGAATCAAAAATAAACTCCTTTAGGTCCGACCTATTTACAAAATGTATTCTGGGCCTATTTTTTTTCTTTTAGATCTACACAAAATCTGTTATTAAATCATGTTGGAATTTTAGAGATTATTTACAAATAACTTCTGTTCATGCTATGGTTTAATTAAAAAATATATAACATTCATGTATATTAAACATTAGATAGAAAAATTGTGGTGATTAAACTTTAGTTTGTCATGCCCATTTTGAAGAAACTGTTCTTTCTGAATATGTAGCCCCCTTTAGTTTGGCTCCATGTGATAATTTGCCTTTTCTAGAGGATTCAATAAATGCTACATAATTATGATTTCATATTTAATGTACATGCACCAGAATCTAATGAATGTGCGGTGCACCATCAATTAATCAAAGTGCTTGAGAGAAGGATATTCCTTCCAGATAATTGAATTTACTGGTAAATTCAGGCTTTAATGGCAAATCCTTTTACTTTTATCCTTGTTAAGAATCTGCCTAAAATGCATTAGTTCACAGTACAGTGTACCAAGGATTAACATCTGATATTCACCAAAAAATTGTCCTTTACGTGCCTTATTTTTGTCAGTCTAAACATCAGTTCTCCTTACAGAGTATTGGAAACGCAGAGATGGCTGTGCTTTGAGTCTGGGATGTATAATTTGCTTCTTTCTCCTTAACAATGAAGTAGAGAAAAATATCTCCGTTAATTGGAAGTCTTTATTAATTGGATCGCTCTTTATTGTCTTTGCTAGAATAGTTTTTGCAAGTTCCAAATTGTAATAGGGAGTTCTTTTTTCAACAAAAAGGAAATTCCCAGGTAAAAGCATTGTGCCTAATGAACTTTCAAACAGGTGCTTCTGTCAGGAGAGAGCCTCATTCTTGAAAGCTTTATGGCCCAGGCTAGAATTACAGCCAGTGATAACTTGAGCCTCAGCCCAGTACAGTGTTGTCATTCTTTTCAGATGCTTATCTTAACATGGAGTAAAGTCGAGTCTATAAAACAGGGGTGGGAATTTCACTAGGGCAGATTTGGGCTGGATCATAAACTGCCAGTCCTGTGCCCACACTGCTTGTGTGTGAGCCCTCTAGAGAATCTTCTAGAAATGTGACCAAGAACCTCAATCTCCCTTGTGTATGTATGGCAGGGGGAGGGGATGTGCATTTTTAATATATCATAATGGATTAAAATTTATGAACATTAAGTGAAGACATATTTTATGTTTTCAACTCCACTATCAGAGGCTGAAGGGATCTGAAAGTAGTTACAAAAGTTAGCCCTTGTGCTCAGAAACATTAATCTTCTGGGTTAATAAAAATGGGCCAATGTAATATCACCAAGGAACATTTAACTACTGGAACTGTGTCTCTAGAAGTGGTGCTCACAGATTTATCAACACCGAGGCCGGGAGTTTGGTTCATAATCTTTGTAGCTAACTAAGAAAAGCCATGTTTTCAAATACACATTGGATTACATAACTCCCCATAACATAAAACCTTCTTCCTCTTTCATTTCAGACACATTTTGCATTCTATGGGGTTCTATGTGTCTGTCTGTCTATGGATCACAGAGTCAGACTCCTTTAGGGCCACCATCTACCCTGTTCCCTAGTTCAGGTCACACTGGCTTTTTAAAAAGTTCTGAAAATATCAGATCCCACCCCACACCCTATTTAAGAACCTTCTCAGTTGCTGTGTTCTGTACCTGTGACGTCCTCACCCTGTTTGCCTTGCCAACTTTCCATTAGATGTCACACGAAATGTCAGCTCCCACAATCCTCCCTTGACTGCCCCCTGCACTCATCCATTGCATGCCAATTTTCCTCTTATGGTTTTTCTTTATTAAACTTCTCAGAAATTGCACCTAAATATATGTTTGAGTAGTTAGGATTTTTTGCTCCCATTAGCCTATCTATATAATCCATGAAAAGGGGAACCACATCGTTTTTGTTTACTTCTATGTTCTCAGTCCCTAGCACACTTCCTAACATATGGGAAATATTTAATAAATCTCTGTTGGATGAATAAAAGACTAAATCAATAAACAAAACACAAAATAACATCAGATAAGCAGACATAGACTGCATGTGCCCTTAAATTATGCTGTTAACAATAAACACCTTCATCAAGTGATTTCTCTCACTTGTTAATTTATTCATTAAATATTTATTGAGTGCCTGCTATCTGCTGGATATTGTGCCAGGTATTGAGAATTCATCAGTAGCGTTAACAGGGCTCTGGTGCTAAAATCCTGGCTTTAAATCCTGGCTCCACCAATTACCAGTCATGTGACTTTGGTTACTTAAACTCTGGAGACCTAAATTTTCTCATATACAAAAGAGAATAATATAACAATATGTGCCTTTGATAGTTGTTGTGAGATTTTAAAGAGTGGATATAAGTAAAGAAATTAGAACAGTGGCTAGCACATATAAATGCTGTCTATGTGTCAGTTACTCTTGGGGAACAAGGTGATTGTCTACCAGACTAGCTTAAGATGCTGGAAGGAACAGTAGGCCAAAGGGTAGCAGGCTGATGTTTTCGTTCTCATTTAGTCCTGTGCTAGCACCGGGTCTCAGTTCCCAAATTCACAAATTGTAGAGCATAGTATCTGCCATCCACGAATGAGAGGGTCTCCAATGAGATAGTGTAAACTGGAAAATACAATGCTGTTATAAACTAGCATTTTTTCATGGGTAACACGTTTATTTCTCTTGGCTTATCTTAAAAACTCAGGGTTTTCTAACACCATCCATTCTTTTTAAGTGCTCATTATACTTTATTTGGTGGTTTTAAATGTCAAATATCATATTGGGGCACTGTCCATCTTTTTCCAGTGTTTCTTTTTTCATTTTCTATGAAAATCTAAATAAGAGTTGATATCATATCTGTAATATTAGGCATTACAATATTTTGAGTTTGAAACGGAGCTCAGCTAGATTTTCAATAAAGTATGTGTCTTCTCAGCATCTTTTTATAAGTCCATTATTATTATTACTATCACTACTATAATAGCATTCTTCTTATCTAAAATTGTGAAAAGTGGGCATATATTCAAACTCTTGGACAGAATTTTTAAGGGAATTAGTCACTGTTACCCATTGCTCAAGTAAATTAAAATGTAATAGTCTATATTATCCCACATGGGTTATGGAGAAAATGCATAATTTCCCAGGAGTGTAAGGGAGGGTGGGAGTATTGGACCAAATAATCTTGTTTTCTAGATGTAATCTGATACTTTCTCATTGGAGTTTATACTGTGCACCCCACCCTACCAGCAATACTCTGTACTCTTTTTCAGGTTTTGGTTGGTCGTTTTTATTTGTTTTTGCATTTTACTCATATCACTATAATACCCGAAATTAAAAATTTAACAGTTCTGACCCACATCACTTATCACAGAGAGTAGTTCATAAGTAGACATTTGATAAATTCAGTTACATTTATAAAACTTTCTACTCTTTTGGTATACAGAAGTTTTAGGTAGTGAGAAACGTCACACTCTTACTCATCGTTTCCTACCTTGCCTTCTATGCAAAAAATACTGGGTGAGCTTTTAGGGAGTCTCACCTCTAAGTTAATTTTATGTGCCCAAAAAGTAAGAAATCTGTTGTTATATTATTATTGGCATCCTTGTCATTATTTATAGTAATTATCTTAGGAAAGAACTTGCCATTTCTGGATGGTCTATAATCCCAAAATAATAATCATAGCAACCACCATAATAATGAGCAATATAATAACCATTCATTAAGACAGTGATTCATAATCTCAACCATTATCACATTATGTTTAATTATGATGACAGTGGTGAAAATTACTATTTCCAGCTATTGAGAATGCAAGGAATTTCAGAACTCAAGGGAGGAAAGTAAAAATAAAAACATTAATGAAGCCTTTTTTCTTAATAATCTCTAGAATAAATTATTGAAAAATTAAGCTTACAAATTCAAAATTTATCTTGATTTAATTCACATTCATCTGCCTGATTTCTGATAGAGAGGCATGAAGTTTTCAGGTTGTTTAAAAACCTATTTGTGTGACTTTTTCCTCTCAAATTTCCACCAAAAACATTTTGCCCTGTTCCAAACCAAAAATAATTAGGAACAATCCTGACAGGAGAATGCGCCTGATTTTTCCAAGTCATTGCATGTGTTTATGACAAAGCTGGAGGACTGTGTTTGGCTTGGTCATTGCAGGAAACATCACATAAGAACAAGGGAAGACAGACATCTTGGCTTACCAGCGAGTTGTAAAACCTTAACGGCCTTGTCTGGGAAGAAAACAAAAGAGAATGTTTTGTACTGTTGGTAGCTGAGAGTCCTTTTAGGCATGACATAAAAACCGCAACTATGCAATCATGATTGCATTATTTAAAATCTACATGTGACTATCATATATATGTAATGTACATATCTATTGTTTATTTACAATTAGCATTGATTACTGATTTGGTAATAAAAATATGTTGGAAATTATGGAATCTGAGTGATGCATATAGCTTTCCTGCTCCCCACCCAGCCTCCAGTACCAAATTCCTCATCTAGGGAGAAGTGGAAGAAGCAGGGTTTTCCTGTGTGCCAGGCATTCTGACAGGCAGTGAGAATACAACAGTGAGCAAGGAACTGCCTTAGTAAACTTACAGAGTGTGAAGAAAATAGATAATTAAACATGAAATCACAAGCCACTGGGAAATGTGCCGCAGCCCCAGCCCTGAGGACACTGGAGGGTCTCATCAGGCTTGGGATGGCAAAGAAGCCATCAAGGTTGGGACCTGGAAGGAGGACAGCAGTTTTCAAGCAAAGGGAAATCAACTACGTAGCAGAGATTTCAAGGGAAGGAAGCAAAAGTATTTGGAGTATACACAGGAGCCTGATGACGGGCATTAGGAGAAAACAAAGGAGTTTTTTTTTTTGCCCTCAGTGAGATAGTTAATCCAGGAAGGGACTGGGTGCAGTGGTTCATGCCTGTAATCCTAGCATTTTGCAAGGCCAAGGAGGGAGGATCGCTTGAGTCCAGGAGTTCAAGACCAGCCCGTGCGACATGATGAGACCCCATGTGTACAAAAAAATGAAAACATTATTAACTTGAGAGGCTGAAGTGAAAGGATTGCTTGAACCCAGGAGGTTGAGGCTACAGTGAGCCGTGATCACGCCACTGCACTCCAGCCTGGTGACAGAGGGAGACTGTGACAGAGGGAGATTGTCTTTAAAAAAAATTTTTTTTAAAGGAAAGAAAAAGAAAATCCAGGAAGGGTTTATTTGGGGAGTGATATTATCAGATCTGTGTTTTAGAGAGACAAACAAATCTGGGCACGGTAAAGAATGGAGCAGACTTCTGTTTCTGACACCATGGCTGACTAGATATTTTCGAGGGTCAAAATAACTAGATGTTGCATTCAAAGTAAGTTTTCTCATGTGTTTGTTTTGTTTTAGTTGCTGTGCTTTCAGAAAGTATGGAAAAGGAAAAAGAAAACTTACCATATTTTAGATCAATGGTTCTCAAAATACGGTTCATGGGCTTCTAGTATTTCCCCTAAATTTTTGAGGGAATCCAAGAGTTTAAAACTATTTTCATAATAAGCAGTCATTGGTTCCCCCACTGTGTGAACATTAGCAGTGACTGTGCATAGGCAGCTGTGGATGACAGGGCATGAAGGCTATGGGGCAAACCAGGAGTCTTCATCTCCATACACTCACAATTAAAAAAAAAAAGCCAAATTCACATAAGAATTAAAACCTTTTGCCTTGATGAGGCAAAAGATTAATTTTGTTTATACCTACCCTGGAGAGTCAGTCTTTTCAGTATTCTCTGCGATGACACAGGAAGTTTGCAGAAAGCACTTCTATTGCTCACACGAGTAGGAACATTGTCTTCAGGAAAAATACGTGAGATTCCTTCAGTCATGAACTGAACTAACCACTTTTTTTCATAAAGTGTCATTTTTACTTGAAAGAACAACTGAAAAACTGTAATTACCCAGACCTGGGTATTTGTCAGACATTTTCTTGAAAGTGAATGAGGTGAGCTTGTCACTTCAAGAAAAACAACTGACAATACTTGTTGCCAATGATAACCTGAAGTTTTCAAATAAAAATTATAATTTTGGGAAACTTGTACCCCCCACAGTGAGCTTGGCAGCTTCTTGATAATTAAAGACTTTGATGATGCAAGCAGTGAGTTCTTAACAGATGTGCTTTTTTATACTATATAATAAAATGTGCCAATATTTGAAAGGTCTGCATAGCTCAATGAAAACCAGTATTGTCCAAATTGACCAATACAGGAACTATAAAGTCACACACAGGTAAAAGATCCATCCAAATTGTAAGATAGACCAAATGTATTTTAATATAACAGAACAAAAAATTCATTGATAAAAGTACAGATTTTACATTACAACTAACCTTTAATAAACTACCACTTATGGAGTTCTGGTATTGTATCAAAGAATATCCACAATTACCTGGAAAGGCTATTGAACACTCCTCCCTTTTCCAACTACATCTCATCTGTGAGGCTGGATTTTTTTTCGGATACTTGAACTAAAACAACATTTACAAAGACTGACTACAGAAGCAACTGTGAGATGCTAGCTGTCTTTTATTTAGCCAGATATTTAAAAGATTTGCAAAAGAATAAGCCAATGCCACACTTCTTATAAGTTTTTTACTTTGTTCTGGAAAACAGTTTCTTTTCCATAAAACGTTATTTATATTGACATGGAATGAATTTACTAATATATTTAAATGAATTTATAAATGAATGCAAAAATTTCAAATTTTCATTTTTGGTGTTGTAAATATCAATAAATATAGCTCACATTAAGAAGCTCTTTGGGGTCATTAGTTTTAAAGATCATACTCTTAAAGTATAATCATGAGGACCAAAGTCCTCATAAAAGGATCCTCAAAAAAATATTTAAGGGTCTTAAAACCAAAATATTGAAAACTGTTGTACTGTATATCTGAATAAAATTATTAAAATTGTATGCTATATTGTATATATTGTATAGCTGATCCTCAAAAAAGGATTTTAAAGGATCCTAAAACCAAAATCTTGAGAACTGCTCTATTGTTAATCTGAATGAAATTATTACATTCCAAGAGTCATAGTCTGAAAACACAGCCCAAGATAAAGACTTGTGTGGAGATATTTTTTTGGCAATGAGATATCAGAAACACAGAGAAAGAAAACCAATCAAATTAGCACTCATAGGATCTCAGGGGACATTCTGTCCAGCTTTATGAAATACAGCTTTATGAAATACAATTTGGTCAGTGATGGATTGCATATATGACAGTGGCCACGTAAGATTATAATGGAGTTGAAACATTCTTATCACCTAGTGACGTCATAGCCCGTCATAACATTGTAGCACAACGCATTACTCATGTGTTTGTGGTGATGCTGATGTCAACAAACCTATTGTGCTGCCAGTCATATAAAAGCATAGCACATCCAGTTGCATACTGTGCATAATACTTGTTAAGGATGATAACTATGTTACTGCTTTGTGTATTTGTTATACTGTACTTTTTATTGCTATTTTAGAGTGTACTCTTTCTACTCATGAGGCAAAAAAAAAAAAACAGTAAATCAGCCTCAGGCAGTTCTTTCAGGAAGTATCCAGAAGAAGGCATTATTATCATAGCAGATGACAGTTCCATGCGAGTTAGTGCCCCGAAGCTCTTCCAGTGGGAAAAGGGGTGGGAGTGGAAGACAGTCATACTGGGGATCCTGGCCCTGTGTGGACCTAGGCTAATGTGTGTGTTTGTATCTTAGGTTTTAACAAAAAAGTTTAAAAGATAAAAATAAAAAAATTTAAAAATAGAAAATAAATTATATAGAATAAGGCTATAAAGAAAGAAAATATTTTTGTTCAGCTATACAATGTGTGTTTTAAGCTAAGCATTATTACAAAAGAGACAAAAAGTTTAAAAAGTAAAAATATTATAGTAAGCTAATCTACTATTTAAGAAAAATCATTTTTAAAATAAATTTAATGTAACCTAAGAGCATCTTGTTTAAGAAGTGTACAGTAGCATATGGTAATGCTCTCAGCATTCACGTTCACTCACCACTCACTCACTGACTCACCCAGAGAAGCTTCCAGTCCTGTAAACTCCATTCGTGGTAAGTGCCCTATATAGGAATACAATTTTTTATCTTTTATACCCTATTTTATTATACCTTTTCTATGTTTAGATATGTTTAGATACATAAATACTACTGTGTTACAATTGCCTATAGTATTCAGTACAGCAACATGCTGTGCAGGTTTAAAGTCTAGGAGCCATAGATTGTACCATGTAGCCTAGGCGTGTGGTAAGTTCTACCACTTAGGTTTGTGTGAGTGCACTCTATGATGCACAATGACAAAATTGCCTAGTGACATGTTTCTCAGAACCTATCCCTGTTGTCAGGGGCATGTGGTAGTCATAGCTTCAAGTTCAAAGGAACATCATACTTTGTCTCCTGGTGGAAGCATCCACCCCAACCCCAACCTGGGGATCCAGAATATCTAATCTAGCAATGTAATATTCTGCAAGTTGGGGAGCCAATCCCACTTCCACCTCTAGGTTCCTGAGCTCCTGTGTTCTAATAGGATAATAGCACCTTAGATCAGCCATTGGTTTACTGCATGTACTACAACCTAGAGGACAGTGTCCAATCTGCAGGGTCCTCAAAGCAGACCCTTAGCTGAGTGTTTAAGAGGTTACTCCAACTTTCTGTAAATCTTGTTGATTCTGTGCAATGAGATAAAACAAGTGGATCCTTATGGTCACGTATCCATTTTTGCAACTACAGGATAATGAAATCAGTCTCTTGGTCCAGAGCATTATATAAGATTCCATGGTGAGATACTTGGTATTCTGTAAGCCACTGGATTGCAGTGATGGCAGAGTCAAGGGGGACTACTCATATATGGTATAGAAGTCACACCTGCATCCCAGATAGAGGGATTTAATAGAATCAACCTGCCACTAAGAGTCCAGCTGGTCTCCTGGAGGAACGGGACATCCTTTTGTTGAACCTTGGCCTCAGTTGAGGTCTGCAGGATAAACATGCTCCCTTCCAGCAAGGGGAGAGAGGTTACATCTGCCAGCCAGAGGGGCCCAAGGGGAAGTTTGAGATTCAAGATTCTCAGGCTCATCCACTCAGTCATTCCATCCTGGGTCTCCAGGTCCCACTCATTTCTTATCAGGACGCTGATTCTGATTTGGAGACCTGTGGAGGTTACACAATTTGTTTTCTTAATTGTGGCATTTAAACAAATTAGGTTTGCTGCTAGAATGCTTGTGCTTGAATTTTGTCTTTTTTTAAAACACATTTTAGTCTCTTTATAAGTAATATTAACTCTTTTATTACTTATAGAGACTTATACTTACTCTATTAGGTTTTATTTGTGATTTTTAGGTAGGTATAGATTCTATTATTTGATGGTAGTAGTAATAATATTTTCAAAATTGAATTTGGAATAATATTTATCTGATTGGCCAAGTAAAAATCTAATGCATATTTTCATATCCCCTTAGTAAGATGGATAAATTTATTATGCCTTTACTCTTTATTCACTCACTTCTTGGTTTTTGTTGACATAATCTGAGATTTTAGGAACAGAATTATTATTGTTTCTAGTATTGTTTTGATCATACGATATTCATTTATCAAAAATCAATTTGTATCTAGTTTTTAAGTCTATTTAAAATAAATATTTAAGCATTTATGTTTAACAGATTTCAGTGCTTATTATCTGACATATTATTCATATATGATTCATACACATACATTTTAAATTCTTAATTCTTAATATTAATTTGCATCTCAATTATACTGAGATTGCTCCTATGTCTTATCTTGTTTGTTTCTTTATTCATACATGTATTTTGCACTTCCTAAAACTGTTAATCTTGTTGCCTTCAAACATTACAAGGTTTGCATCGAATATACGATTTGGGGGCACAAACTTTCCTCAAATACGCTGTGGTCTTTTCCGTATGTTCTGGCATCAGAGTTACAAATAAGTCTGAAAGCTGCCTAACTACTGTTCTCAAATGAAAAACAAACAAAACAAAACAAAAAAAACCTACTTTCCTTATTTTTCTTTATATTTGAAGCATTTTTGCCAAGACTTCTCTAAATGCAAGTCTCTTTTTATCAGCTTTGTCTTATAAAAAGTATTTGAAATCTACATATGTAGCTCTTTATTCAGCACAGGAAATTTTCTTCCATTATGCATATATTTATTTAATACATCTTTCTCTTTTTTCTAGTTTCTTAAGGAATTGTTACTATTCATGTGCTATGGATGACAAACAAACAAAAAATCCCTAAATCAATAATCCTCTCTCTTTTTTTCTATAACCCGAGGGAACTCCAGTTTATCCTCAACAGTTGTCGTTTCCTTTTCACAATGTCCATTCTCTTCTACATTGCTTCCAATGCTAATTTTCATTCCACTATGCCATTTTCGGTTTCCCAGAAGTTTTTAGTTCTCTTTTCATCTTAGATTTAAAGTTTAGCCTTTCCAAACTCAGTCTGTTCTTCTGAAATTATTTTCCCTTTTTTCCCCCACATTAAAGAATTTTGGGGGCTTGCCATTCATCTGAATCATCAGTATAATCATCCCTTCCCTTTTACTTCAATATTTTCACTCAGGATCCCCATTGCCTATGACAGCAATACACCCTGGGTAATATGAGAATGCAGAGAAAGAGACAGGCTAACAATCATGAAGGGGCCAGGGAAATTTTCTGAAAGAACAGAGGTTTCGCCCCAGCCTTAAACAATTAGATTGAGTGGCCCAGAGGAAGACAGAGGTGTTTTAAGAAGGAGACTCACTTGTTCCCACCTATATTTTAGATGGATAACTCTGGCAGTTGTAGGGAGGAAGTGCTCAAATCAGGAGCACTCATGAGGAAGCTGCTGAAATTGGCAGGTGAGAGATGAAGTTTTCAACAAGGTCCATGAAAGCAATGCTAGAAGAGAGGGCAGCTTCAAAAAAATATGTAAATGGTTAAGTCACAGAACTTGATGTCTGATTATAGGTGCTCGTGGAGAAGGAAGGAATGCTCCAGAATGACTAGAAAAGGAGCAGGCTTGTGGGAGGACATGCACCATTTTTATACATTGCAATATATTGCATTTATTATTCACATGGAATTTCCAAGTGGAGATGTCTATATTAAGTCTGAAGACTCACCCCAGCCTGGGCCTATGCTGCTTCAGGCACCATGGTGCCCACCCATTTGGCCCTTTAGACATGATGTTTTTAGTTCTTCTTCCTCCATCAGAACGTGCTCTTTTCCTTGATGGACTCTGCCTTGGCTTGTCCTCTTGGGTTTCTGAATCTACTCCTACATCGGGTAGCAATGCCTGCCATTGTAATAGCTCCTTCTATCCAAATTGCTGACTATGGTTACTGAGACATTTGTCCAAGTCAGCCATTCTTCCCTGAAAGGGGCATCTGGGCAGAACCTGGCATAGAGTGAGAGATCAGAAAAGAGTAGGATTTCCCTTGATGTGCTTTTCCAGTCCATTTTATTAGGTCACAGTGCTGGCCTGAACCAAACAACTCTCCTTCTGCCCCCAAACTTGTTCATCAGAGCTGGACAGTAGGATGAGGGTAGAAAGAAGTTATAGGTGGACCAGAAAGTCTGGAAGTTCTGGAAGATCAGGCGGATCTCCGTGGGCAAAAGCGATTAAAAATGGAGTATCATACTACAGAAGCCCTCGGTGATTTGAACAGCCTTTGACTTTGCATCAGAGAAGGCTATGGGAGCAAAAGGACACCAAAGCTAACTTTGTGGTTTCTCGGGGTGCTCTATATGGTGTGCTTGGTCTGGGCTCCAGAGGCTTCTGGAGGAGCTTCTTAGCAGCCTCCAGATCATCTCAGCCCCACATGGCCACTGGGATGCTGAGAGGAGGCAGGAGAGGAGGGCAGATACTGGGTGAGGATGCAATGGGCATTATGATCTCCGAAGGTCAGAATCCTACTGATAGCAATAGTGCCAGGAAAAGGGGTTCATTTTCCCCCAAAGTAAAAGTTTTCTTGTAAACCTTCTGAGAGGTAGAATAAGAGGAGGAAAAGAAAATTAGGAAAAGTACATAAGTAAAACACTGAATTATGGACTTTTGTGTCATTTTAAGTTTTCCTAATTCTAATCCAGAATGACGCACTGTGCCCCAGTGAGGACTCAGATGAGATTCTGCCCTACTCACACTAAAATATTTTGTAAGGTTTGGAGTTTTCTTAATGTTTCTTTGGATATTACCTATAATATAGTTTTATCTTTAATTAGCCTGGACTCAAGAAATTTAATGTTGCCTGCAGAGGGGAGGGAAACCTTCTTATGTCTTGATTAATTTAGTCATTCAGAATATAGAATATGATGGCAATTGTAACACAGTAGTATTTATGTATCTAAACATATCTAAACATAGAAAAGGTATAATAAAATAGGGTATAAAAGATAAAAAATTGTATTCCTATATAGGGCACTTGCCATGAATGGAGCTTACAGGACTGGAAGCTTCTCTGAGTGAGTCAGTGAGTGAGTGGTGAGTGAACGTGAATGCTGAGAGCATTGCCTATAGTATTCAGTACAGCAACATGCTGTGCAGGTTTAAAATTAGCTGGGTGTGGTGGTGCACACCTGTAGTTCCAGCTACTCAGGAGACTGAGGTAGGAGGATTGCTTGGGCCCAGGAGTTCAAGGCTGCAATGAGCTGTGATTGCACCACTGCACTTCAACTTAGGTGACAGAGCAAGACTATGTCTCTAAAAAAGGGGGAGGGGGGAAGCAGAAATTTTCTTCAATATTTATTATGTTTTCACCTGTTCTACATCCACTAAAAAATAAATTAAGATATCTAATTAAATCCTGGAAACATAGCAAGATAAGACAGAAGTAAGAGTGAAAACACAAAGAATAAACAAGGTAATATTACAAAGTGAAAACGAATTCAGTCAGTGTGAAAAAATACATACCATATCATTTTATATTCTTGCTAAAATCAGGAGATGTAACATGGCTCCAAGAATTATAAAACCCAACGAAAGAGAGGAGTATGATCAGTTACATCATTCAGAGTGTCCTTAGAACAATGCAAAGCAGCCACTCAGGAGAGCCTCAGCTTGTCCTCATGCTAAGGCTGGGAACACATTTCCCCCAGAGTCGTCAGAAAGAGGATAAACAGTAGTGTAACAAGGAATGCCCCTATAGCAGTGCTGCAATGGACAACGTGATTCATCTTGGTGGGGCTGTTCTTGTACTTTCTCCTAATATGGGAAAACACCACCATTCTATAAAAACTACTAAGTGGAGAGCCAGTTCATGCAGTCCAGGAACATGGCTCTCTAGCAAACTGCCTTTAACCAAGAGGAGATTTTGCAGAGGTTGCAAACAGACTCCCCTCGAGCTAGAATTTGGCCTGAAGTATATTTTGTTTGGCCACAATAGTGGGGAGTTGAAATTAAGCAAACATAAAAATTGGACAATTGCACATAAAAATCCAGATACTTCAGCATTCCTTAAAGAATTGTAAGACCTGGCAACAGCGGATTCACATGGCTGCTATTAGTTGGCACCGAGTACCAGGCTGCCCCTTTGGGCCAGGGGATAGACAGTAGATTGTCCAGTCTTCACTAATCTGCATAACTCATTTACATTACCTGCCTGGCCCCCACTTAGGCATTTTAATTTGTGATCAATATTTAGACTGTCTTGCAGTAATTCTCACAGCTGGCTCTTCAACAAAGACATCCATGGAGATGTTTAACAATGCTGATACCTGGGATAGCTCTAGACCTGCTGAATCAGATTCCCAGTAAAAATTCCATTGAAAAGCCCAGCAAAAGTCCAGATGTCTATATGTTTACAAATGCCCAGGTGATCTAATGCCCAGCCAAGGTTGAGAAATATGAATCTAGAGAAATGATTTATTAAGGCAGCCCTCTCTAAATGCTGTTTCTCTCAACTGAGCTGCTGATAGCCATTGAAAATCCATGAGTTTCATGTTAGCCCTCAAGAACAGTTATTTTATGCTGCCAGTTAAATAGAGCCATGAGCTGTAACAAACTGATTACATAGGCTGGGGATGATACGGGTCAACACACCTCTAAAGAGAGTGCCTTGTCACATCTTCTTGAACCCAAGAAAGCACCTGTAAGAGTCAAATTTTCTAAGACATAATTTGGAGCTGCCTCAAAGCAGGGACATAGAGAAGTTACCTACCCATTCTCCCCCTACAAGGAACTTGAACACATTCCAAAATCAAAACCTGCTGGGCTGGCAAGAATTCATCACCAGGGGCATTTCCTGCTCTGGAAGATACACTGACAGATGACTCAAAGAAGAACCATCCCTCCCAGTGTTCCTCAAAGTAGAGTGATTTTGTCTTCTCCCCATCCTTGCACCTCTCATTTCCATCCAGTCCCTATTAGCTATGGCACCTGGAGATATTAACATGGTATGGAGACCAGGGTGCTCCAAGCTACCCCTTTCCACTATTTTCCTCATTTCCTCTAAAAGTAGAACTACACCATCAAAAAGAAATAATATCCTCCTAGTAAAGTTTGATTTTATTCATTAAGTCAACCCATCTGTTGAACATCTACCATGTTAGATGCTGGGGAGACCACAGTGAACAAAGAAGGCAGAAATTCCTGCCTTACTGATGGGAATATTCTAGTGGAAAGTGGGAAGAAGGATGATAAGAAAAAGCCAGAAACAAAAACTGAAAACGAAAGGGGATAGTTAGAAAGCATTAGGAGGAGGAGTTGATTTTGGGTAGTGTGGCCAGGGAAGGCCTCATTAAGAAGGCATTTTAGTGAATATTTGAATTAGCTTAGGAATGAATGAAACATGCAGACATGGAGGTGAGGAGCGGTGAAGAACACCCAGGACAAATAAATGCAAAGGTAAAGACCACACGCAGGAGAGCATCTGCAATTTCAAGGAAGAGCAAGGAGGCACTCAAGACTTGCAAGAATTCGTGTTGGAAACATGATGTCTGGATACCAAAGCACTGATATGTAAACCAAAACTGTGCCACATGGGCATTTTGGGTCATTTGATCTCCATATTGGCTTTTAAAAACTACTTATACCTCCCATCATCAGGAAAAAGTTTCAAAATCGATTTTTGAAAAATCTTTTAAAAATCCCATAGTAGGCAATTCTGCAAGCCTAGGTGTTTGTCACTGATGACCTAGATAAAGCACCTACACTTCAAAGTCACAGCAATATGAACCACATGCAGAGGAACATCTCATAAAATATTACTCCACCTGGAATCTGCAAATGGGCTATCAAAAAACTTCAGTAAACCTTAAGCAGTCTTAGTTGTTGAGGCCCTCTCCACATCATAGTAAAAATGTGGATAGACACATGCATCCCATATGCATGCCCCAAATTTGAACACATTTTTATGAGTTTGATTTTAGGATTATTTTTTGTATTGATTTGGTCCTTTCCTTTCATATTTTCATATTTGACATGATTCATTTTTTAGTTCTCAGCTGTTTTTGTTGCTTTGTTTTGTTTTTGTTTTTTGTTGTTGTTTTTTGGTTTTTGAGACGGAGTCTCACTCTCTTGCCCAGGCTGGAGTGCAGTGTTGCAATCTCCACTCACGGCAACCTCCACCTCCTGGGTTCAAGCCATTCTCCTGCCTCAGCCTCCCGAGTAGCTGGAACTACAGGCGTGCATCACCACGCCCAGCTAATGTTTTGTATTTTTAGTAGAGATGGGGTTTCACCATGTTGGCCAGGATGGTCTCGATCTCTTGACCTCGTGATCTGCCTGCCTTGGCCTCCCAAAGTGGTAGGATTACAGGCATGAGCCATTGCACCCGGCCCCCCATTTTTACAGATCCTTGAAAAGCAGCTTACCAAGGACAATGTGTCTTCAGGCTAAATGCACCTGGTCTACACCAGAGGGGCTGCTCCATCTCAGGGAGACTGCTGACTCCCTTCATAGGAGAATGCCCTGCCTGGGATCTAGTCCTTCTCCAAGAGAAATGAAATGAACCATTAAATATAATGGCTGTCCTCATAGCTAGACAGCAATGCTTTTATCAGTACCTTCAACTGATGTGAGACACTTTGTCCACCAATGGGTGATGTGGAATCTTACAATCCATAAGACCTGACTGCACACAGAGAATTTCCCTCCAGACCATGAGGCTGTCTGCAGTGTCTGACAGCTGCCACAGCAAAAGGTCATGGCAGCAGTTTTCAAACTTTTTAATCTCAAGAGCCCTTTATGCTCTTAAAAATTATTGAGGCCCGCAAAGACTTTTTATTTATGTGGGTTACACTATCAATATTTTTTGTGTTACTATTAAAACTAAAAAACATTAAATATTTATTTACTAATTGATTTACAAATAACAATAATAAATCTGTTTCAATTTAACATAAATAACATGAAAAATCACTATACAAATGAACTTTAGAGGGAAGATTGATGTTGTTTTACATTTGTGTTATCTCTAGGTATGATTTGATAGAAGACAACTGGATTCTCATATCTGCTTCTGCATCAATCCGCTGTGGTATATTGTTTTAGTTAAAGTATATGAAGAAAATGCTGCCCTGCACAGACATATCACTGGAAAAGCAAGGACCTCGCAGGCAGTCTGAGATGCTCAGCAATTCCCATGGGGGTCTCAGGCCACAATAAGCACTGTTGTTCTAGGTGACAGGGATGAATTGGAAGTGTTGTGTATGTCAACAGGGTAAGTTTTACAGTACATTTAGGTTATGTGAGAAAAAGAAATTGGAAAACAACATGCACAGCATAATGGTCTGCACAGCTTTCAAGAGAAGAGAAACAAAAATGGATTTGTAGCATTTGCCAATTTCTGTGGTGTAAATACTTACACTGTGGTTCCCACCCATAATGGCTGTATTTCGCAACCAGCTCACAGAAATCCCTGAAAATTCAACAGCAATTCTGAGGAGCTGGTAGGAGCTGGTTCCAGCACACTGGAGGAGACCTAACATCAACAGAGTGTCACTGAAGAGGAACTCTTCTTACCTCTGATCATTTAATAATGTGAACTCAGTTGTGCATTATTTGTATAATTAAATAAAAAAATGAAATGAACCATTAAATATAATATGCAGAAAATACTGCAGAGGCTTAATCTAAAGTTATCACTTTTGAAGACATTCAGAAGAAGAAAATAGACTTCGCTTTAAGCAGGTGAATCAGTCTTTCTTATTGCAAGCAACAGAAATAGGCCCTATTTACCTTATAAAGTCATACGGGGCTCATTGGAAGCATATTTGGTTTTTAGAATTGACAAAAGGCTGAAGAGCCAGGCTTGGAAAATAAACAGGTCCAGAGGCAGAAAGAGAAATCATCCTATAGGGAAAAAAAAAAAATTTGGGCCAGAACACCATGCTACAAGGAATGGATTGCTTCCTTGAAAGGAATGATATGGGACATAGTCAGATGTGAAAAGTGAAAAGGGATTATCAATTGACACTGGGGCAGATGATAGAAAGAAAGAGTGCAGAGAGGGCAGAGATATTTCTTAAGCCCCAATTGGCCAATGATTTAATTTGTACTTAGTGAGAATGATTCCTTATTTCCACTCACCGCACATGGTTCATTCCACAGAATAGATCCTCCGTATCTACGGGTTCTGCACCCACAGATTCAACCAACCAGGGATGGAAAATATTTGGAAAAAAATGCATGGCTGCTGTGCTGAACATGTACAGACTATTTTTCTTGTCATTATTCCCTAAACGACACAGTATAACCACGGTTTACCAGCATTTGCTTTGTATTTGGTGCTGTAAGTAATCTAGAGATGATTAAAAGTATACTGGAGGATGTGGGTAGGTTACATGCAAATATTATGCCATTTATATCAGAGACTTGAGCATGTGAGAATCTTGGAGATCCTGGAACCAATCTCCCACAGGTAGTGAGGGATGACTGTATTGTCCACCCCTCCCTTTCTGATTTTTATAGAAATCCAATTTAACATAGGTCTTTTGGGTATCGTTAAAGAAATGTAGCACTGCATATCAATACTGCGTGAATACAGCTCTTTCCTAACCAGTTGCATCACATTATAATTAAGAATTTTAAAGAGTAATAAATGTTTGGGTGGAGACAAAAGTCAAAGTTAAACTTGTGTGATATATTCTGAATGACTTTTTTCCATGCCTGTGATTTGAACTCCGTATTAGGTCTTAGGCCTTATCTACAATAGAAAAAAAAGGAATGTTTTTCTAGGGAGGACCACTTACAGAGAAAGAATTAAACCATAGCTAATAATTAAGGGCCACACCTTAATTTCATTTTTAGGTTTTCTTGATAGAACAGTTCAGTTCTTTTTTTTTTTTTAAGGTTAAGAATGGGCAATACTGCTGCTCTCAAACAATAAGCAGATATTGTGTTAAATAGCTGAATCTCATAGGTTGACCAGCAAACAGAAGGGGAAAGAGAAGGGAAAAAGCGGGTGTTAAATTAAGTTTAGCCTAAATCTGCCTCTTCACATATTTTAAGTTCAGCCTAAAGGTTTCTCAGTACATAGTGAACTGCAGCCTAACTGGATGTGTCAACAGACTATAACCTACTTTTGTGCCTTGAGTTTTGGCCAATCAAAGATAACCAACTATTCAAACTGTGTTCAAATAAGGCAAAAACCAGCTGTTGCTATAACCCATTTCTGTTTTCTGTAGGTCACTTTCCTTGTTCTGTCCATAAATGTTTTCGGACCACACGGCTGTGCTGGAGTCTCTCTGAACTTATTCATGTTTGAGTGCTGCCCGATTAGCAAATCATTCTTTGCTCAATTACATTCTGTTACATTTAACTAGTCTAAGGTTTTTCTTTTAACATAAGAGACAAATACAAAAGGAGATCGGGACCTGCGGAGATGGAGAGAGCTCAGTGAAGGAGAAGGCAGGAAGGAAAGGAAAAGGCCCAAGAGGGTGTGCTCCAGGCCTTGGAGGCAGGATGGAGAATGGGCCTGGGCCCATGCACGAATGCCCAGTAGAGCTCTGCTGTTACCCTCCCCTACACTGCAGAGGGTCCTTCCTAAGACCCGCCTCCAAGGGGCTTTGCACTCAGGCACACCAGCCCTGGAGGCTCCAGACTGAAAAGTAAATGCACTGTGAAACAGGCATTCTTCCATGGAAGCTAAGGCTGCAGGGTTTTTCGTTCTTATTTTTTTTGGCTATTGGTCTTGCCTGGAGAAAATGGTATGTGTCCACCTGCCTTTCTTTCTTTCTTAAGGATGCCTTTGTGAGCAGAGGATTTGCAGTAATTGGTTAGGGTGAACATTTCCGGACTTTCTTGGAACATAGTCCTACACCTGCCCTGAGCTCTGGAGCTCTGCATGGAAATTTCCCATAAAACCTTTTCATGGTGCAATCTATAAATCACCCTGTATGGCAATATTAAATTTTAGAAATCAACTTCCTACCTACGAGTGCTTGCTGGACAAACCTTGTCCATATCTTGTCAATGTTTTCTCTTTAGCTGTGTATGAAGGTTACTTCCCTCTTAAAAATACTAAATTATAGTTAACTGATAATGGCTCGTCAGCTTCTTCTACTCTTAGCTCCTGAGTTGTCCATTTCACTGTTACCTTCAGACAAGCGTAAGACTTACTGTAAATATGTTCCTACAGCATCCTGCACCCCTTCATAGCTGCTGGGATTGTCACACTCAGCAACTAAAAATATAGAGTGGCCAGTTAAATTTGAATTTCAGACAAACAGTACATATTCTGTTAGTATAAGTAAGTTTCAAATATTTATCTGAAATTCAGATTTAACTGTCTGGTATCTTACCTGACATCCCTAATTATAGCACATGTTACACTTGTAATTAATTATGCATTTGTATAATTATTTAATGTCTGTCTTCTCCCAGTAATCTGTGGCTAAGACTCCATTGGTCTTAGTCACAGTCATATTCTCAGCATTTACACCAAGGTGGCCTCATGGTAGGAGTT
This sequence comes from Pan paniscus, assembly GCF_029289425.2. NCBI lineage: Eukaryota > Metazoa > Chordata > Mammalia > Primates > Hominidae > Pan > Pan paniscus. Next base: position 46,016,653 of record NC_073255.2, read on the forward strand.
CATGAGGAATTTGTGGAGCCAATGAACATCTACTCTGAAAGGCATGATTATTGCATGTCACTGGGAGAATATTATCCCCTCAACTGTTCAGTCAGTGACAAACACAATATTACCTTAAGATTCAAGCCAAGTAGTTGATTTTGTCCAAAGCTTACTATTGCCCACTTCTGAAGTAGTTACGTTATAGCTACACAAAATATAAAGAGGAGAGACACTGTGTTTAAGTCCTTCCTCACAAGTGCGTATGTTATGCTACGATGGCAATGAAGGACCTGCAGTGCAATCCATGGCTCTCAGACTAAAAGGAGTGAGGAGAGATTACAGCACTATCTAAAACCCTGGTGCCAGGTGACAATAAACAGTGAGTCCAAGGTCCTGGGTGCCCGAACCAGCTAAGAGAAGAAAGTCTGCCTTTGGTTTGTTACAAGCAAGCACAAGTGGAATTCAGCTTCCTGATGCTTCCCCAGGAAGAGTCCTGGCCTGCCCTTAGGATAGTAATAAGAGAGAGGCCAGCTCACCACATCCCTGTGCAGGGAGGGGAAGCTTGCCATGTGGAGGAGGTAACCAGTCACGAGCTTCCTGACTCTTCTTTCCGGTCCGTGCACTTTTTCTGTGAGTAGATTCCTCTTTGAAGTCCCCAAAGTGCTGAGTTAGAGAAGTATAAAATGGATCAAGGCCACAAAAGGTAGCCTATAAATCTCATATCTTACTAACTTTCAAAACTTCTCTTGATTTAACTAAGCAAAACCAGCTCCATGGTAATAATATCTTACCATCTCAGGGCCCTGAGGGGCTTTTATAATTGCTATCTGCATAAGTGCATTACAGTTTCCAAAGCTCTTTTACATGCATCGTTTCAATTAATCCCCCACAGCAACCCTGGGAGAAGGGTACTCGTTTCTTTCACAGAAAAGGAAACTGAGGTTTATGGAAGTATTTGCTACTTAGCAGACACTACTACTGCAGGACTCAAACAGCATTTGGACTCCTGAATGCTTGGTTAGTCACTACGCAGCAACCCTCAGCGTCTTTCTGCTCCTTTCATGTGAACAGACCCAGTTCTCACGCTCAGTTCTAAGGAGCTTTTCCATGCCTTGAGGTGGCAATCCTCCGGGGACAATCTGCAGAATACTGGTAGGAAGACATGATAAATCGCAACCATTATCATTTGAGTATGGATTAGTTCATCCTTTTACCAAGGAAGAACAAAGGGTAGTTTTGCCGCTGTTTTCTCTGCGGCTCCTTTCCTCCTCCATCTCCCATTATGTATGGAAACAGAACACAGACTTGGAGAAACAGATGGTGAGAGCAGCAAGAGGTGATGCTTGAAGACAGGAACTCTGGGGAGGAACTTACCTCCGGGCAATTGGACTTTGCCAAGTACGCTCAGGGCCAGTGGAAGAAGAGGCTGAGCGACAACTTCCTGTGGAGGCAGAATTGGCAACCAGGTACAAAAGCCGTGGGAAAGAGGCTCCCAGTCCCTGAGATCCAGTGAGGAATAGAGGCGCTCATGCGGCCCTGGCTCTCCAGAGGTAGTCCTCCCACCTCAGGGCACCCTGGGGGCCAGATAAATGGTAAACCCATAAGAAATGGGAATGCTCCCAGTCCTAACTCAGAGTCAGCCTTGTGGAGGGCGGTGCAACTTTCCCACTTCTCAGGAAGAGGTTCAGGATGGCTCCCCACCACAAAACAAAACAGTAACCAAAACAAACCAATAACAGCGTTGTAAGGAGGGAAAGCGGATGGGTACCTCGATCTAGGCAGGCTCATCCTCCAGTGTGCTTCTTTAATTTAATTTGTTTAATTTTATTTATTTAATTTGTTTGATTTAATTTATTTAATTTTATTTATTGTGCTGCTCCGCCCGTGGTTCCTGTTTGAAGCAGGGAAGGAGAGAAAAGAGAGAGGGGGCGGAGGGCGGGATGGCACTGGAAGCCTGAGCCTACATGCACATGGGTCCCGGGGTACTGTGGGGTTAAGCAACCGATACTCGTGCCCCCGCGCCGCCTTCGGTACCTGCCGCCAGGAACGCAGCACACACCTCTCAGGGCGCACAGAGACGCAAGCAAACTCGGAAGCAGAAGCACCCAAGAGGGGAGGCGACACCTTTTTCCCTACTCTCCTCCCTGTTCCAATACCAGAAGATGGAGAAATGCAGAGGGAAAGGAAGGAGAAGAGAATGAGCAGACTGCTCCCTCTGTACTCTGAAGACTCAGAAGCCTGCACCCAGAAGGCAGGGCATGCGTGTTAACTCCAGTAAGATCCTGAAAGGGCTTCCGCCTCATCAGTGGTTTTCTGTTTTATTTAATAAATAAAATAAAAATAAGTATAATTTGCGTTTTTTTGGTGATATTTTAATGTTTTGTTTATTGTAATTTAGTATGCATATGTTAAGAATGTTAACTACAGAATACTTTTAAATTTTTGTGTTAAAGAAATTTTCGAGCATATTTAAAAGTGGAGAATATGTAACAAACTCTCATGTTCTGTCCATCCATCCTCCAGCTCCCCATTGCCAAAGCACACCAGTCTTACTTCACTTTCACCCTCACCCAATGCCCTCCAGACACTCCTCCCCTAGCATGAATTATTAAAAAGGGTGGGAAGGAAGTGTAGGAAAAATAGCCTGTGTGAAGAGGAAATAGGGAGTGAGAAGTTTCAATGGCTGAAAAGTGTCATCTAAATAGAAACAGTGGTTTGCATTCAGTGGCAAGGATGTTGAGCAATGTTTATTTCCTTCTTTAATCTTCTGTTCTCTTTCTTATTTTAAAATCAGTATGCATTATTTATGTAATCAGAAAAAACAATACCTCTATTTTAATTTTAAAAATAATGAAGTCTTTATGGTAGGTGGATTTGTTATTGCTATATGAAGGGAACCCCAGGCCAGTGGTGGCAGCATGAACAGTGAGACTTCTAAAACAAAGCAGAACAACATGATGCTTTCTACATGCCACTGATTCTCTGTTTTAAACTTCAAGATGTTGGGGATTTTAAAGAATATTAAATTTGCATATTTCTAACTCAATTAGTATGAAATCTTATAACTGTTCTTTTATTGAAGCATCCTCTGATGTCTTTAAAATCTTTTGAATATTTTTCTTGAAATAAGTTTTACATTTCCACTGATGAAAATTAAATAAGTCCACACTATACCACAATATAAAGGGCACTTTCTTTCTCTTTGATTGTAAATTGCAGAGAACATTTTCTCTGTTGCTTTATATATGCAGTTGAGAAATGATCATGTACATCATCTCTGAGAAAGAACAGGGATTTAGAGTGAAATGACAGGCATTCACATTTCAGATTCATCATCTGCTGGCAGGTTACTTCTCCCTGAGCCTTGGTGTCCTCAAGTGTGAAGATACTTACGTCAGAGTGTTGTAAGGATCAAGGAGCCCCATGTGTGAAAACCCTGGGGACAGAAGCAAATCTCTGCATTGGTGAGGACTGTCAGCTGCAAGTGCCAAAAACCAACCAAAACTGGCTGAAGCAAGCCGAGGAATTTGTTGACAAATCATGACTGAGAACAGAGCTGGAAGGACCCCATTAGGACCTCACCTCTATCTCTCCAGCTCTTGGCAGGCCTTCATCATGGTGGCCCACACATTTTCAAGCTGATATCCCATCAGCTTAGTGAGACCCCTTCTCTAAAAGTGCCAGGAACTTTTTGGGCCGGGCTCTTGCTGGTCTGCCTAGGGTCATGTGCGCATCCTGTGGTTTGAGGGTGTGGGGATGTGGTGCTCTCATTGGCTAGGCTGGTTATGTGCTCACCCAATGTGTCAGGGGTGGGTTTATATGATCCAGGAGTGGAGAGGCCCTAGAGGAAAATGAGCATGTCTCACTGGAGGGGAAAATAATACTATACAAATGAGAACATTAAATACATTTAATCTCAGTTTTATGTGATAATTATATAGCAAGTATTACTTTTTAAACCATTTTTAAGTAAGTTCCATGTAGCTGACTAAAATTAGATTACTATTCAGTACTCCTTGGGATGAGGTGTCCAAGAGTATGAAATACAGTATCCTTTCTCTGAGAACCTTAATAACCAAGAATGATGCACCATCTCCAGTCAGGAGCCCCAGAACCAGGCCCTGCACTGAAGGTTTACGTGGTGCAAGCTTATTAGGAAATACACTCAGAATCACCACCTGTGGGGTGCAAAGGAGGCAGGCCTGCTTTAAGGCAGCGGTCAGCAAACTTTTTTATTACCGACCTGATACTAAATGTTTAGGCTTTGTGGGTCATATGGTTGCTGTGGCTACTATTCAACGCTGCTGTTATAGCACAAAGGCAGCCACAGAAAATACATCGATGAATGAGCTTGGCTGGGTTCCAGTAAACTTTCACTTATGGACACTGAAATCGAATTTCCTATCATTTTTAGGTGTCACGAAATATCATTCTCCTTCTGAATTTTTTCAATCATTTAAAGATGTAAAAACCATTCTTAGCTCATAAGCCTTGCAAAAACAGGCAGCAAGCCAGATTTGGCCAGTGAGCTGTAGATTGTTGATCCCTGGTTTAGAGGAAGAAGTTGAAAAGAGATACAGCAGCAGCAGGGCCTCTGCCTATCTCATGAGTAGCTCCTGAACTGGATGTCCCAGCTGAGAGCCTGAATCAGGGCTTAGTTGCCCCTAAACCGGGGCCTTAGATACAATATGTCCATGGGACAGGGGAATGACCTCCAATAAAGTGGCTCTCTTCAACAAAGGACAAGTCCCAGAAAGGGACTCAACTGAGAGCTGTCATCTACAATACTTTTAGCATCTGGGGTGATGAGTTGCTCAGTCCTGAAGTGGCAGAGACCTGTGATATGCCAATGACTAGGCCCATTATAACTGGGCCCACAGGGTATTTGCATTTTAATTTCAACCAAATTTCATTATTATTTCCAGTGTGCAGTCCCTGCAAGTGACATGCAAATGAGGCTCAATTTTCTACAGAAAACTAAGAAATTAAATACCTTCTTTGGGGCTGTCATCTCTTCAAGTCTCAACTCCAATCAGCAGGAAGTGCTACTAAGTACGTATGGTCCCCTTCCAGTGCCACCTCATTAACGTGGGTTGTTCACTCTGTACCAGGGTGGTGTTAGAGTTTTCCATGTTTTGAGGGAATAGACTAGATTTGAAATCTGGTCTCTATAACGGGTATATTGAGGAATCAAACCTGCAACAGTTTTATTTCTTCTACGTACTGTTCAATATCTCACCAATAAATCCCCAATTTAGGACCCTTTTAACAAGAGGTTGGCCCAACTCTGTGTTTTTTCCAGCCACCAGGAATCATTGGAACAATATGCAATTTGGGAATTCAATGCTATTTTCTTCTCCTTTCCTTAATGGAGGCTGTGTCTGTGGTCAGAGAGTAGACAGAACCAGGCTCTCCCTCAGCCTGTTATAGGCACAAACTTCTCTAATTGTGAGAAGCAAAAGAGGGAAAGAGGAATGGGCATATGTCGCTGTCTTGAAGACATATGAGAAGACCTGGGAGTGGCCCTAACAAACCCAGCTGATAAAGGTCTCACTCCTTTGCACTGGTTACCCCTGGTGATTGGACTGCATCTCCCACTGGAGGCATCACACCACACCTGGTACTGGTACCCTGAATCCCAAACATCTAGCATCTACTCCTCATTTCAGTAGGATCCCACTTCTATAACCCTGGCCTTTTCTGTACCTAAAAGTCTATCAAAATGACATCTCTCCTCAATTTATGTATCTGTTTATCTCTCTCTCTCTCTTTCTTTCAGACAGGGCCTCGCTATCCTGCCGTAGCTGGTTTCAAACTCCTGAGCTCAAGCCAATAGCTGGGATTACAGGCTTTTTCTCAATTTCTTTTAAGTTCCAACAGCCTTAGTAGTCCTGGGAAAGTCAGGAGGTACACTGGCTAAACATTCCAGCCAGGGTGAATATCTTGTCTCCGTGTCTTGCAGGAACTTTATTTCTGAGCAATTCTTAACTCTATTTTTCCCATGCTTGCAAGAGAGGAACTAGCAGGAACTCAAGCCCCATTCCCAGTGCAAGGGTTGCCAGGGGAAATCATCGTGTTTTCACAAACTCAGGATTCTCCTAATTTGCCCTTTTCTCCAAAGCCTACCCTTAAAGTGATGGTGAGGGTGGAGGGTGGCAGTAGTGCCCCCTCTCTCTTGCCAACTCTCTGGCAGCCTTCTGGTGAGATGGCTGGCCAAACTACTGACAGAGCTCTAACTTAGAATTTCAGAAACTTAGTACCACTTGTCCATAATTTGGAGCTTAACTGTAGTCTCTGCCAATAAGGAAGAACCTATTTAACATTCTCTGATATGTTCTTGTTTTGTGTTGTTTGGGTTAGATTGTGTTGGTTTCACTATTGTCCTTGTTGTTTGGTTTTGCTTTGTTCTAGCAAGTAACAATATATACTAGAGATTTAAAAACAAAAACAAAAAACCCTTCCCCCGGTAAAGCCCATCTTCGCTTTTCTAATCCCTTCTTGGCAAGTCCTCTCTATTGCATTTAATGGCTGTGTTTACAGTGCCCAAGTATAACTTGGGAAGAGCAACATCATATTTCAGAGCTGATAATCATCTTTCAAAGTTTCTTATATCACGACTGTTTTTGAACTTAAAATGAGGCATTTGGACGTAGGGAGATACAGCTTTCTTTTTCAGATCTGTCATAGAATTCTGCATTGTAGTCTACTTATGAAACTGGCCATTGCAGAAAGGCTGGTACATACAATTAGGCAGCAGTCTCTATTATGGACTATACATAAATATTTATTAAACATGGGTCTGTGCACATAGATCTGCACATACATGATTCCCATGTACATTTACACTAACCTGCTTTCAGAAGGATCAGAATGGAAAAGAGCGAATTTCAGTAGGATATTAACACATGTGAGGCAGTAGCCAGGAGAATGGAAATGGAGCTCAATTACATTGTTGCTCTAGAGAGAGTTTTCCAATAAGGGATCTACATGTTCAGATACACAAGACTCAACTGCCCTTAGAATCCAGACAAGCTTTAAAAGACCTTTGATGCAAAGTGGACCCACCAAATAGAAAGAAGAAGCTTTGCACGCTTTCCCTGCCTGCTTTGGGGAGGTGGCAAAAAACAAAGCAGAGAGCATCTTTTTTCATCAAGCCACTGAACAGGGGAGATATTTAGTCTTTTCAGTCCCTCACCTCTTCGTACACAACAGCTTTGAAAACGAGAAATTATGTCCCTGTTTACTTTTTCTAGAAAAATTATTACATAGCCTTCTCTTTTGTAACACTGGAAAAAGCAATGCGCCATTCAGTTCTGTCCAACCAACACAGAGAGCCGAAAGCATTATCGCTCAAGATCTGTCTGAGGGTAGGCCTTTGCCAACAGCTCCTGGAATCTCTCCAGAGGATTCTTCGCTTTCCTGTTTGATGCCTGCTTCAGGTAATTCTAATCTAGCCCAGAGATCTAAAAGGATGCTGACACTAGCCCAGCAAAACAAGCAGGGGGCATGTTAATAAGTCATACCCCCTGGCTTTCTCCTGGAATCAGTCCTTTTCTCTGGCCACCATATGGACTTGATTCACCCCCTGGAGAGGAGGCTGCTGCTCCTGTCCTGCAACTGCTGGGAATTGTATGCCTAATAAAGGCTTCATTAACACACAAGCATGATTAAGCCTTATATGTAATATCTTCAAGGTCTATAGGTTTGGTATATTTTACATTAAAGTGTGTACATTCTTTTATCTGTGTTTTTCTTTTAAGAGAAAATAATAAAAATATGTTATTCTCAAATGATGAGTCTACCCGCATCTTTTTATAAATAAGACATCATATTGAGAGCATCTTGCGCCTAGATGTGAATGTATTTAATGAACAGAAATTTAAAAATTGTCAAACTCTGTTAGTATGGGCCTCATCTCCTTCTCCAAACAATCTTTGACATAGAAAGCAGATTCCAGAGAGATGGGTTGTTCCAAAGACACAATGTGTACATTGCTGGCTGCACATTAACCAAGCTGCAGATGACCTTATGCAAGTTAAACAATGCAGAGATGATCTTGGTGATAATTTCATTCTGGGTCTCACCAAATACTTTCGATACTTCTGCCAATGCCTACATTTTGGTCTCCTTGAATGATCTGCTTCTCAGGCTCAGAAACAAGATTCTTTCGCATTAGCTTTTCTCCCATCTCCTCATTAACCCTTCACTTTGAAAATAAAAGAAAAATTGGCAGTCTCAGAAAACATTCTGTTAGGGCTTTTGTGTGGTACTTACAGGATGCCTAAATTAGCCCTGAGACCTAGACTGGCAATCTTTATGACATCTATTGTTAATTCATCAGTAGACCAAAATTGCATAAACCAAGTTTTCTGCTCCTTAATTAGTCAATGGTTTCGTTTGGTGGTTTCTTCAATCAACTAATTGCAGCCTTCAAAAGAATGATATCACTGATTGGCTAAAAGAAAAGTTAAACAAAAGCCATTTTCAGAGATGACTGAAAAGGGAGAAAACGAATTTAAGGTATTAAAGAGATCATGCTGCCAGTTTCAGGGAGACAGTGAATCCACAGGCTTGGAGTTCTCAGATTAATCTTTAATACTGTGCTTCCTTGGCTACGTTGTGGAAACATGGAGTTAGGGACATCAACAACCTAGAAGGAATGTTAGCAACAATCCAGCCCAAACTCTTCAATATACAAATAAAAAAGTCAAGTCTGTAGATCAAAATCACTTGCCCAAAGACTCAGAAAAGAATTACATTAAAACCTTGGTCTCTCTAAGTGTCTTCTGAAGCAATGTATGGAGCTCTGTGTTTTAATCAAATCAAATCAAGCGTAGGGAAAGACGAATCTTCTGCTTATTTGCATGTATTCACAGTCATTTTAAGCATAATAATTAGTCATTACTGTATAGCAGTTTGCAGAGGTGGCTCTGATTACTATAAATTTCACAAAGCCAAACCAGAATTTCTGTGTTTTCACGTACTTTATTGGTTCTGTGGCACGTGCTATCAGTGTAAATGCCTTGTTAGCTTGGACCATATAGAATTTACACAAAGGTACCCTCAGCACTGCTCACTAAGGTCTGACAATTTCAAGGTGGTGGCTGCTTTGGCAACATAAGCTTTTGAGTGTCTCCAATAAACGGAGCTCCCTGCCAAGCCTTGAAGGGAATGTAGCATGATCAAAAAATATACCTTTGTGGTTTAAGCCATGAGGTTTGGGGGATTATTTGATACATGATTAAAATGTTCCAATCTTTTCCTTTTTTTTCTTTGTATATAATTTAATACATCATTTTCTCTTCTAATGCCATTCAGATATTACCTCATACTTTCTTTTAAGAGTTTTGTTGTTTTGCACAATCTGAAATTTAGTTTTGCTTATGGAATGAAGAAGGATCTAATTTTATCTTTATTGCCAGCAGAAAACTCAATATTTTATTGGTTGGTCAACTTGTTCCTCACTGATTTATAATGTCACCTCCCTCATATCCTTCTCAAAGGTGCATATCTGGGTTTTTGCTGGGCTTTTTATTTTATTCCTTTGGTTTATTGTTCTAACCTAGAACTGATACTACACTGTTTTAATTACTCTTGCTTTAAAATAAGTCTTCATATCTAGTATAATGTGTCCCTCTTTATTTTTACTCTTGTTTTAAAACTGTCCTAGATATACTTGACCATGTGCTATTTGTATGAAAGTTAGTATCAACGTTTAAAGAAAAAAATCCTGCCAGAATATTATTGGTGATTACACTGAATGTATGAATTTATTTTGGGAGAATATCTGTTGAATATTTCCTTCTCTGGAAAAAAAAAAACCTGGTGTAGCTCTCCACTTATTTAGGTTTCTTTCTATTTTTTAAAAAAATATATTTTCTTCCTCATTACCCTACAGCTTTTGTTTCCATAGTAAATTATGTCTCTTTATTTGCATTTGCAATCATTTTTTATTGATATACAGCCATGCTATTGATTTTCACATGTGGCTATTTTACCTAGAAACCTTTCAGAGGTACCATATTATTTCAAATAATTTTTCTGTGAGAAATGGCAACTTTATTTCTTTCCTTTCTGTTGAAATTGGTTCTATTGCAGTGCCTGGACCTTCATATTAACACTGATACTGGCTATTCTTGTCCTTTCCCAGATATTAAATGAATTACTTCTATGGTTTTATATCTACAAGTATTTATTGTAGGTGTTTGTTTTTTTAAGTCCTTTATCAGGCTAAGGAGGTTCTTGTTTCATCACAGTTGTTAGAAAGAGAAGGAAAATCTTCCGTAAACTTGTCAATTTACTGCAACCCAGTTTGCCCCAAACCATTTTGAATCTCAGGGAGACTGAATTGCTAAAGAGCATCACTGAAGAAGTTTTGTATTTGCCTGTTCTATGTGGCTCATGAGTAGCAAACACTCTCAACCAATTCTTACATTAATGCCTTGGTTGGTGATTTTTCACCCTTTGAAGGTTAGGATTCCAATTCGGGTGAGAATCAGTTTTATTTCTCACAAGAATTTGTGTTTTTGCATCAAATTCACGACATGAATGGGCTTTCTTGTCATCCCCCAAGCCTAGGAAGCCTGTAAAGAAAGTTCATTATTCCCCTTTCTCCAGGGTTGCAGGTCTTCTAAAGTATTGGCTTTATGCAAAGGTGTCCCGTCCAACTCCCATTTATGCAGGAGCAAGGAACAGGAGCCCTGTGAGGGCATTAAAGCTCAAACCCAGAGCCCTAACTGGATCACTAGCCCCATGGGATGGCTGCTGCCTGGCTCATGGCTGCACTGCCCTGGCGGTCCCTTCTCAGTTTCAGAAACACTTTCAATCGGTGGTTCTCTAACTTTTTAGTTTCAGGACCCCTTTACACTTGTAAAATTAATTGATGACACCAGGTGGCTTATATCCACTAAGAGTTACTGTATTTGAAATTTAAAAATAAATCAATACTTGTTTAATAATTCATTTTAAAATCCCAATAATAAATTCTTAAAATGTTAAGATAAGTTACACATTTTTATTAAAAATATGTTTTCCAGAAAAAAACACATTTGTGAAAAGAGTTGCACTGTTTTATATTATTATAAATCTCTTTAATGTCTGCCTTAATGGAAAATGGCTGGATTCTCTTATCTGTTTCTGCATTTCGTCTGTTGTGATACGTTATTTTGGTAAATATATAAAGAAAATCCAGCCTCACACAGATAGGTGGTGGGAAAAGACAGGAGTATTTCAGTAGCCTTTTCAGATAACAGTAGATATTCCTCTTTCATACCACACCAAAGTTCAACAAGAGGTGGTTTCTTAGAGGTTGGTTGCAATATGAAATCTGAAGCCATGATGATGACCTTTTCTTACTCTGTTACATTAAAACACATTTGGTCTGCCTTGTGACTGAAATAGATCTTGCATTCATGATTTTATTCGTTTAAAACATATTGGTTCGCTGACTTTTGCAAATCTCCCAAATGCCAATACATTTCATGTTACAATATCATTCTACAGTAATAAAACACTTTGATTAATATCACTAGCAATTTCATAAATATTATTATGAAAATGATCTAGCATAAACTCCTAAAAGGGTATCTTTGGGGTCTCTAGACCACACTTTGAGAACCAGTGCCTGATATAACATAGTTATATTTTAATCACTATCTCTGAGGTTTCAGCTCTTCCATTTCTGCCATTTTTCTTGAATTAGAAGCCAGAAACCTTTCCTGTCGCCAAAGAAATTTTCCACAGTGGAGAATTGCAAAGAGCTGTCAATGATCTCAATAACTTCTTTAAGCACGAATAAATAGTAAATTACTGCTTGTCTACCATGAGGCAAGCACCATTCCAGGCAACCAACTATTAAGTAGGGGAGAATGAATGAATGAATAGTTTTATTGGCTTCCATTTGAGGTGCAGTTTTGTTTCTCTCAAAATAGTCCAGCTACTACCTACATCAGTAAATATCATTTATCAAATAATTCACACTTATGTTTTACAAATACAAGCTGCGGAAAGTTGTACAGAAACTCTGCATTATCTTTGCAACTTCTCTGTGAGTCTAAAATTATCGAAAATGAAGTATAGGGTGCTTCCATTGTTTTCTTGAGTCATATGTATTGGATTAGGAATTGGTTTAATTGCATGGTCTCCTGTATAAGTAGAGGCCAAGCACTGGGTACTCATAGACATAAAGATGGTAACAATAGACTGTGGAGACTGATAGAAGGTGAAGGGAAGGAGGGGAGCAAGGGTTGGAAAACTAACTGTTGGGTACTATTCTCAGTACCTGGGTGATGGGATCACTGGTATCTCAAACTTCAGCATCACGCAATATAGCCAGGCAACAAACACATGTACCCTTTGAATCTACAATAAAAGTGGAAACTATTTTTTAAAAAAACACAAGAATTGGCTTAAGCTGGTAGTTTCTCTTGTATAGGTAACTTGATTTTATTTAGAAATTTCACTTCCAAACCAGAATAATAAATTTGATTGTAAGGAAGGAATGAGCTTGGAAGGAGTATAAAGATGAATTCAGAAACACTATAAATTAGTAAAAACAGATTATATTACATTAGTATGTGCACCATGCCTTACTCTCTTACTCTATATCAGGCTCTAAGCTAAATGTGCTTCTTTTTAGCAATAATCCTCTGCATTGGGCACTATGAATTTCCACCCTTTACAGAACAACTTCTTTTTCAGTGGCAAAGCCAGAGCTAGAAGCTTGGCCCCTTCAGGTGCCCCTGCTCTCAGCCTCTTGGCTCTACTTCTCTTACTGATGTGATTTCCAGAAATGGAAAAATTTCACAGTCATTGAAGCCACAGCAGTGAACAGAGAAATGCTTTCATTATTGTTGGAATGAGTCCCTAGTTTTCATGCTACTTTTACCCTTGAGCCAATTATAAAGATGTGACTGCAGATTGTCTGGTTGGGTGTTTGTAGTATGGTTTTAAACTAGGTGTCTTATATATATATACATTGGATGATAAATCAAGATATCCAAGAGCAGAGGCCCAGAAATCCAGAGCTGTTCTCAGAGAACAAAAAGGGAGGGATTTAAGATATTTTCCTTACCAGAAGGGAAATGAAACAAATAAATTTAGTCCAATTGATTTTTACTTTTGCTTACTTAATGCCTTTTAAATTTTATAAGCATTTTATTCTAGAGATTTTGAATTATACTCAAAAGCAGAGAGAATAGGCATATAAATCCTAATCAACCAGTTTAAATAATTATCAGCATTTTGACAATCTTGTTTTATCTTTCACCCACAAATGTTCTGGGGAGGATGACTAGAGTATTTTAAAGCAATCTCATATTTTGTATCATTTCCTCCATAAATACCTTGTATCATTCTCCAGTCCAATAAGTACAATTTTTAAAATAACCAGAGTACAACCATCTCATTTAGCAAAATGAACAATTCCTCAATGTCATCTAATGCTCAGTTTGGATTTACAGTCTCATTTTGTCTTAAAAACATCATATGGTTAGTTTACTTAAATCAGGATCCAAATAAGTTCCATATGTTGCATTTGGTTGATAAGTCTGTAAGGTTTTCTTTTCATTTCTAACAGTCTCCCTTCCCCTGTCTTCTTTTATGCCATTTGTTTATTAAAATAACCAGGTTATTTGTCCTGTTGTACCTCCTATGTTCTAGATTTGGTTGGTTACTTCCTTGTGATGTCATTTCACATATTCCTTAATTTCCCATATTTCTTCTAAACTGATAATCAAATGACAAGATTTGATTAGATGCTGGCTTAATTATTTTGCCCAGAATGCATGATAGATATTCCATTCTGGGTGATGCTATATGTTAGGATTAAGTCTGTATATTCTAGTATGGTCAGCATGGTCCAGCCGTTATTGAGTTCCCCATCAATCTTCACTTAATGATGTTAGCAGGCAATTTTTATAGCTGCCTAGATCCAGCCTCTCATTGGGGTTGTAAAATGATTATCTAATTCTATCATTTCTTCTGTACTTTTTTAGCTGGAATTCTTCTACTAATATCACCTGAAAGTTAATGTGTACATATCATCCCCTCAAAAAATTAATTATATATGTCTTTACTACTTATTCAGAATAATGTGATGGTGCCCTAGAAACTTCCAAAGATTACCAATGTGGTTAACATCATTTGAAATCACATATTTTTACCTACTTAAAATGTTTCAAACCGTTACAGTCATTATTTTTGATGCTGAAATTGTCTTACATTTAGCTAGAGAAGTCTCTTCAAGTCCCCTGTATCCTCAAGATAATCCAGGCTTATCTTACTTATTTCTAGATGCAGGAGTCAGATCTGGAATTGGTGATTTCTCCAAGAATGACTGGTTCCCTTACATAGGAAAAAGTATTTGGAGAAAACAATCTGGGTATATCATAATTTTATGGCTTCAGATAATTAAATTGTTGTTTGTTTGGCTAAACTGCCTTGGTAAGAAATTATGCTAACTTTACCTACAATTGCCAGTAAAAACACAAATAAATGTGTAGAGAGAAATGGCATTGTGAGAACAGACTGTGAAACAATGTTGACATTTTTGTGGCAGCACTTTTTACATAAGTAGGTAAAATGGTTGAACATTTGGCAATAGAAAACAGAAATCACTAAATAGCTATACTACAGATTTGAAATGACTATCTTGTTATAAAAACGAGGAGAAGAAGAAACTAACATGGTTATCATGTTAACCATAAGGTGCTCATGCTGGAAGTATGTTTTGTCCCTGGGCACCACATTTGCAATATTTACCAGTTAGCGCACAGCTACACTGCTGCATCTTGACTACGGGACCACATCTTGTCATTCATTTATTTACCAAGCACACACCACGTGCTAAATACTTCATTACCAACTAAACTTAAAGATGCTAATAAAGTTTCATTTTTTGATTAGGGAGAGATATGCTAACGGAAAATGTATACTTTGCTCCTTATGTCTTTAAGGCTATGTTTTTTTTCAGTTTTGGTATAGTTCAAACTTACCTACTTCAAGATACATTTTCGTGTGAGATTTAGCGGGAAAAAAAAAAGAAAGCAAAGCATAAATCAGGTCATATTTACTTGCCAGATTAAATGCTAAAATCATTAAAAGATAAATTATTTGAAACAATGATTACTCCTCAGGAAATCCATAACAAATACAAAGAACGGTAGAGAAAGTACTTTTAATATATTATCTTTCTTTTTTTTTTTTTAATTCTCCAAGCCTTTGTTCCTAAGGAAGCAAACCGCTGTTTCACTTCCCTGAAGCCACCAATAAAACCATGCAAGAACATCAGAGAAAAAACGAACCCGAGATAGGTGCCAAGCCCAAGGGAAAGCAGCGCTTCTTTGTTTTATATTTCCATTGGAAATCTGTAGATTTTGCATGCAAACATCTTATTTCATGGCACTGCTTCTCAAATTGAGAGATTAAATCTAGCTCCACATAAAGGTTTTTCAATAAAGTAGGTTGCACAGTCTTCTGTTTATGGAAAATTGATGCGTCCTCTGATATGCTTTCAATTGCTAACTTTTGTTTCACAAAAGCTGGAAGGAATTTCAACCAACCATTATCTAATCAAGAAAATATTTCCTACCTATCTTGTCTTCAACATAACTTGCTGCCAAATGTAGTTTCGACTATTGTAAATCACCATGCATTTTAA
The DNA here is from genome assembly GCF_029289425.2 of Pan paniscus. NCBI lineage: Eukaryota > Metazoa > Chordata > Mammalia > Primates > Hominidae > Pan > Pan paniscus. The sequence goes on from NC_073255.2 coordinate 46,032,293, forward strand.
CAAGCAAAACAGACTCTCTAGTTTTGTTAGAAAAGGTACAAATTGTAGAAACTATCCATCATTATCAGTGGAATGCCCCCAAATTTTTTGTGTGTCACAGAATGACCATTATATGACATAATTTAATGTCATGTTGGTTATACTATTTTATTTAAGTAGAATTTTTACAATCTTGACATGCAAACAGTTAGGTATTACAATAATTTCACCGGGTTTTCCCATGTTTACATTCAACTCTTACTACAGAGTGAAGCCTGAAATTTGGACATTTATTTAGCAGTAAAATTGACAATGTCAGCCAGGCATGGTGGCTCACACCTGTAATCCCAGCACTTTGGGAGCCTGAGGCAGGCAGGTCACCAGAGGTCAGGAGTTTTAGGCCAGCCTGGCCAACACGGTGAAACCCCACCTCTACTAAAAATACAAAAATTAGCCGGGTGTGGTGGTGAGCACTTGTATCGCAGCTACTTGTGAGGCTGAGGCAGGAGAATTGCTTGAACACGGCAGGTGGAGGTTGCAGTGAGCCGAGATCACACCATTGCACTCCAGCCTGGGTGACAAGAGCAAGACTCAGTCTCAAAAAGAAAAGAAAAGAAAAGAAAAAAATTGACAATGTCTTATAACATCAGAATTCCTCCTGAGTTTAACATAAGATAAAGTGCAAGAGGAAGCAAACTAAATAGGAGTTGTGGGTTTTTTGTGGATTTCAAATAAAAAAAAAAGTTATCCCGCTACCAATTCCTCATGGGCACCAAATGTGCTTGAGAAAATACACCTTAGCCTAAAGGTGGCTTCTGTCTCCAGGAATGTTTGTACCTGGCTCGATTCAAATGGACAGCAATGTATGCTTATGACAGAGGACCCAAGCTGAGGAAGACTTTCAGGAACGAACCCTGGAGTCTTCTGAAATGCATGTTCAGAGAGGCAGGGAGGGGACTGCTGAACACTCAGGTCTGCCTAGGCACCCCTGGCCCTGTAACCTGAGGTGAGTCACTTTATATCTTTGTGCCTGTGCTTCTGGAGAATGGAAAATTTTTTTCAGTGAGAGAAGGAGTAAAGTGCCTGAAACAGGGCCTGACACATGCAAAGTGCTCGACTGATGACAGGCATTGTTACTCATTGTAGGAGCTTCATCGCAGACCATGAACTGCCACCTATGTTGCCCATCCATTCATTCAACATTCATGTATTCATGTTTACAGTGGAGATGTGTTATATGCACTTTCAACTTATAGGGTTGCAACTATTCAGACTCAGGACCATTTAAATTGCACAGTCCCAGCTGTTCACTGCACCTGTGATTGCCCAAGAGAGAACTGGAAACCCTGAAAGGGAAAGACACTTGCTATTCCCTCAAGTGGTCCTCAGTCCCCCTGGATCTCTCCTCATGTAAGCAGCAGACTGTGACTCTAGTGTTTGAAGCATAACCACAGCCTCTTGTGACCACTGTCTAAGCAAAAGCAGGGATCTGTTTATTCCTAAACTGAAAAAAATTCAGGCTGTGTTGAGAGGATGGACACACACACACACACACACACATACAAATATGGGCCTTCCTAGGGATTTGCAAGCATCATGTTCCCATACCTGTGATCATGTCCTTATCCCCTGTCTCTGGGACCTAATCCTCTGTATGGTGATTCCTGTGTGGTGTGTGACAGATGGTAAATACAGTCTTGTCAAGAGCATACAGTTGTCCTCAGAAGCTAATAGCCTATTGTGGTCATCCTCAAACTTAGTGTACATAAGAATTATCCGGGGTGCCTGTTATAGTGCAGACTCTTGTGTCCTGTCCCTAGAGTTTCTGATTCAGTGGTGCTGGGATATGACTTAACTCTAACCCCACGCTGAATAAGCATCCCAGGTGTCACAGGTGCATGCACCCCCAGCCCACAACCTGGTCTGATGGTCAAGAAGACTTTGATTCTAAGGAGCACTTTGTGGAAAAAGAAACAGGAATGTGTCATGGAACCTACAAGCCCGAGTAGAGCAAGATCTAATGAGGGAGTTGAACCAGAAGAGAACAGAGCTATAGCACAGCTGCTATGAGTGACAGCAGAGGTGGAGCACGGGACAGCATCCCACCCAGCTGCAGCCCTGGCATCTGCAGACCCCTCCACTTGAGAGCCCCGGAGCCGCTAAAGGAGATTCATTCAGGCCCAGGTTCCTTATCGTAGTGGGGCGCTCTTGTTCATCTGCTGCAGGAATCAAGCCCAGAGGAACCTCCAGACAAAGGGGACTTGCCTCCTCCCTGTTAGCACTGGTTAAGGACCCGGTCATGCAACGGCCCAACAGAGCTGACCGGCAGAGCAGCATGGGCCGGAAGAGAAAGGGTCTGACTCAGGATCCCTCACCCCTCATCCATGCATGGCAGGCTCACTACTTTGAGGACCTGTGAGCTGGCCATGGGGCCTGTGCTGGCAGGACAAAGTGATGGCACTGCAAAGGCAGGGCCAGACTCCAGTAGGGTGTGTAGGACCTGTGAGAGCTGAAAGGAAACCAAGTCCATAGGCAGGGCCACCAGATGCTCAGTGTGCCAAGTAGGACAGGCCCAAGTTCAACATATGTAGACATGAGCCCCAGACACCAGCAAAGTAGTCTGGAATGAGTGCAGAGCAGTCACTGAGCCCAAGATCTTGAGGGAGGGGGGAGCCCTCCCCTGTCCCATATGATCGTCTATCACAGAGAAGAATCTGAGACTGAACAATTTTCCTTCCAGTGGGTGAATTCACTCTCAAAGGTATATTTACATTATTGACTAAAATGACCTTTTTAAATATCGAGACCAGTGGTTCTCAAAATGTGGTCCCTGACCTAGAAGCATGGCATCACCCAGGAATTTGTTAGGAAAACAAATTCCTGGGTCCCACCCCAGACTCCTGAATCAGAAGCTCTGGGAGTGGGGCCCAGCAGCCAGTGCTTTAAGCCCTTTGGGGGATTCTGATGATGCTAAGCTTTAGGAACCACCAGTCTAGACTTGAGGTTCCCAAACTTGTCCACACATTAGAGTCACCTGGGTAGCTTCCAAGTCTCCCAATGCCTGTGTCCCAGCCCCAGGGACTATGATTTAATCAGCTCAGGTGTGGCCTGGACTCAAATTTTTTTTAAGATCACAGGTAATCTAATGCACAGACAGGTTTGGGAACTCCTATGCAAGACTGATTTCGTTTTTCTACTGTACTAGAGGAAAGATGGCAGTAGAGGATTACAGAGAGGAAGGCAGCTCCATTTCCTCTCCACAACTGACAGAGTGCAGGTAATCCTATAGCCTTTTCATGGCTTTTGTTTCTTGCTCTCTCTAAGGGTGTTTCTCTTCTCCTCCTAAAGGGCTATTCTATCCTGGCTATAACCTCCTCTGCATCCATGTTGCCTGTGGGCCTTTCTTGAGCAGGGGCTGTGCTTCCTACACTGTATTCTGGTGAGGCTGTCCTGGAAAAGGCTGCAAAGAGTGGGGGTCTTCCCATGACTCAGTGGGTTTTCCCCCGGCTGCCAGTCATCTGGGGGAGGGAGGGTCTTCAGAAAGGACCCTGCGGCTTTGAGGGAGGGCCTCTGTCCAGCAGAAAGGTAAGTTAGTCATGGCTCATTCTCTAGGCTTCTTCCTCTTGGGCCTGAACACAGGTTTAAGCCAGCATAAGCCACTGTGTGATGGGGCAGTGATCCACCCCCTAAGACCAGGTGGTGGGGGTAGCAGCAATGTGCGCAGTGACATCCCAAGGTGACAGTGAAGCTGAAGTCCAGGATCTGGACATTGACGTTCAGCCACATCCTCACTGCATAGCTCGTTCCTCAGATGAACTAGATTTAGTTCTGTTAAGAGAATTTGGGGCTTTCTTACGGAGACCGAGAGCTCCTGGGCTCTCTTGAGGACCACATGGCTCCCTGCCCAAACCTGAGAGCTGATTTCCTCAAGATACCACATTCTCCAAACTCACCTCTCCTCTCTCCTTTTTCTCCATTCTTCAAATCCCATCCCCTCAGGAAGATGTGAAAGGCCTGATGATCCTCACAGAATCGTATTTGCGTATTCTCCAAATCCATTGCCATGTGTGGAACATGCATCCCTGAGGACACGCTGATGCTGCAGGATCATCAGGTGATGCTCAGTGGTCCCTGACAGCTTCCCGGGAGCAGAGTGGAAAGGGCGTGTGAGGTAGGTGGTGGTCAGAGATCTGATGCCCAGACACTTTTTGTTCCATTTAAACACTACAAATGGATGATGGCCGCATATCTTGGCAACCACTAAATCCTGGGAACACAGGCATCTATAAGAAGTGGCTCTGGTCCTCAAGGAGCCTTTAGGTCTGGTGCATAAGACAGCACAGGTCCTCATCAGGAATAAGGATGGTAATAGGAGAAGCTGTTCGGTGACATAAACTAAAATATATTTCTGCATATAAAAATAGCCCTCAGGAGCTATTTCTTGCATAGGCAAGACTTAGACTTGGGACATTAAGCAGGTGTTTGTGGAACTCCAGAGCTGAGACCCTGAGGGCAGAGGGAGGACATGCCTTTCACTTTGTGCCAGAGGGGACCAGGGAAAGAACTGGCCATGAATGGTGTCCTTGGCTGCATTTGGTGTTATTGACAATTGAAGAGCTGTAATGATAGAGCTTGATTATCTGCCCAGAGGTTTAGGACAAAACTGTACCTACAGAAGGGGATGGGTGTCTCCTGAGAGGGACTTTCCCTCCATGGGAAAGAAAGGCGCACAGGTCTGAGGAATAGTAACTAGGGTGGGACATGCTGCTCCCCAAAGAGCTGATGTCTCCTCCCACGGAGAAGCCATCAGTGTGGCGGCCTTGGCTGTGCTCAGCCACCACCTCTCTGCTCTTACAGCAGTGACACCGACTGACGCCAGCACAGCTGAGGGAGTGATTCCAGTTCTGGACTCAGGATGGGAAACTCACTTGGTTCCAGATATAAGCTACATTCTTCAAGTTACACTATCAGTAAAAAGAGATGATATTTTGACTTCCATCAGCTAATATTTTTGTCTAATTTCTCAAATAATTCATGACTTAGGCAGCAAACAGCACCATACTGCATTGGACCCTCTCAAACCTACATGTACAAAATGGGTACTGAAAAGGGAATCACATGAACAGAAAGTGAATCCCCCTCATGTGTCTATACTGGGCTGAATAGTGTACCCCAAAGTTCATGCCCAACCAGAACCTCAGAATGCGTACCTATTTGGAATAAGGGTCTTTGCAGGTGTAATTAGTTAAGGTAAGATGAGGTCATACTAGATTAGGGTGGGCCCTAAATCCAATGACTGGCATCCTTAGAAGAAGGCTTTGTGAGGCCGGGCACAGTGGCTTACACCTGTATCCCAGCACTTTGGGAGGCTGAGGCAGGCGGATCACGAGGTCAAAAGATTGAGACCTTCCTGGCCAACTTGGTGAAAGCCTGTCTCTACTAAAAATACAAAAATTAGCTGGGCATGGTGACACGCAGTTGTAGTGCTAGCTACTTGGGAGGCTGAGGCAAGAGAATCACTTGAACCTGGGAGGTGGAGGTTGCAGTGAGCCGAGATCACACCACTGCACCCCAGCCTGGCGACAGAGATTCCATCTCAAAAAAAGAAGGCCATGTGAAGACTCAGAGAGAGACACACAGAGAGAACGCCATGTGGCAACAGAGCCAGAGACTGGAGGGAGCCACAGTCTCTGGCAGCCCCAGGCCAAGGCAGGCCAAGGATTGCTAGTGGCCGCTGGAAACTGGGAAGGGGCAAGGAAGGGTCCCTCCCTAAAACCTGCAAAGGAAGCATCATCCTGCCAACACCTTGATTTCAGACTTTTGACCTGCAGAACTGTGAGAAAATACATTTCTGTTGCTTTCTTTTTTAAGTGAGTTATGGAGAAAATGTTCTGTAATTAGACGGCAGTAATGGTTGTACAACTCGGTAAATCTACTCAACGCTGAATTGTTTGCCTTTAGATGGTGAATTTTATGTCATGTAAATTATATCTTAATAAAACAAAATACATTTTGAAAAAGCTTTAAATGTGAATCATAGATTGGGATAAGGGGATCGGGGAGTCTTTCCCTAGGAGCTTCCAAAGGTTAGGCCCAGAATCTCAGGTGAGGAGGCACCAAAACTCTCCCAGGGCTCAAGGCAAGTGTGGTCACTGCAGAGTGAAGGTTGGCCAGGGTGTGGGCTGTGGGGATGCTTTTTTTTTTTTTTTTTTTTTTTTTTTAGATGGAGCCTTGCTCTGTCCCCTAGGCTGGAGTGCAGTGGCACAATTTCAGCTCACTACAACCTCCACCTCCCGGGTTCGAGTGATTCTCCTGCCTCAGCCTCCTGTGTAGCTGGGATTTCAGGCCTGCCACCATGCCCGGCTAATGCTTGTATTTTTAGTAGAGATGGAGTTTCAACATGTTAGTCAGGCTGGTCTTGAACTCCTAACCTCGTGAGCCTCCTGCCTCAGCCTCCCAAAGTGCTGGGATTACAGGTGTGAGCCACCTCGCTAGGCCAGGATACTCCTTAGGTCCCCCAGGCCATGCCTTTGTATGTAGGCTCTTTGCATGTCCATATCTGGCAGTTGTTCTTAGTTAATCCTTGTGATGTTACCTTTATTCAATTATGAAATTTAATTGATGTCTCATAGAAAATTACAGTCTGAGTTTTTCTATCAATATAGGCAATGAAGAAAAGGGTCCATGCTCACGATGGAAACATAGTAGCGAGCAGGGAGCAGTGTGCATGAGGCAATGGTCTTGAGACTGCAAGAGGAGACCTGTGGGAGAGGAAGCTGTGTCCCAGGAATGACAAGAACAGTGTGTGAACCCTGACCATTGGCTGAGGTGCTGGCAACAACCACCAGGAGTCCCCAAAAACACCCAGCAAGAATCCCCTCAGAAAAGGCTGAAATGTCTATAACCTAAGTAGTCATGGGAATTTGAGCCATTGCTATGCTGTTATTTGGGCATGAAAAGGAAGTGTTCCCTTAATTTTCAGTCACATGCACGTGAAGCCAGGTCACTTGCAGGATGTATTTATAATTTCGATGTAAATTTAATTTATACTATATTGACCTTTTTCTGAAATTTACATGTTTTCATAATAGCAAATAATATGGTAAATAATTTCCTACATTAGTAAATATTAATAATTATACTAAATCAATAAGAAGAATATTAAATATTCTCTAACATAATTTAGATGGTTATATAATTTGCCATTATGTGGGACTACTATAATTTAGACAATGAATCATGTATCATGTGACATATTATTTTTATAAACAAAATTTTTTAACTGCATCTTTGCACAATTTACGTTTGTTTCTTTAGCATATAAGAAAAGTCTGCTTTTACCCTATATCCCTCATCTTAGAGGCTGTTCCCATGTCCCCTTCTCAGAGAGTTTGCTCCCATGGACACTAAGGTAAAGCAAAGGATGTAACAAGAGCTGCCATGTTCCTGAGGCCTCCCAGATCACAGTTCCATCTCACGCATAATCTCACACATTTCTCTCTAAGGTTCTGAGTTGGTATCACAAGTTTCCCCTTTGTTGGGTCAAATAAGTTTCTGGGTTGTTGTTTTGCAGTGTTTTTTATTGGTGCTTGTTTGTTTTGACAATAAAGTGATCATGATTGGACACTTATGATATAGCCTGTAGGAGGAATTGTTGGATTCAAGTGAATAAAAGCATTCACAGAGAGTATATTCATGTACACATGTACACATACGCAACCCACACTGGTATTTTTGGTCAAATACCAGTCCAGTTGCTGCTGTGAAGATACTTTTTGGATTTGGTTAACATTTAAATTAGTAGACTTTGAGTAAAGCAGATGACCTTTCACAATGTGAGTGGGGCTTGTCCAATCAGTTGAAGGTCTTAAACTTAACATCTACAGGACATATGCACACATATTGAATACTGCCCTCCAAAATGGTTTCACCAGTCTCCATTCCTGTACACATTTTCTAAATCTATTAGCAAGGGCATCATTTTCCCAAACTTTTAGGTGAAAAAAAATAGTATTTTAATGCTCTTTTATTTGCAAATTTTTACAATTAATGAGGTCGAATTTTTTCCAACACAGATATGGTCATTTGTTTCTTCTTTCATAAATTGCCTCTTTTTATCCTTTATTTTCCTATTTTGATAATTATGCCTTTCTTATTGATTTCTAGATAATTTCCTCACCTATAGTTTGCAAATATATCCCATTTTTGACTGTTAATGTGCTCAAGTATATCAACAGGTTTACAACTCCTGCCTAAGTGTGATATTTTTAAAAATCTTCTTTATCCCAAGATTATGTTTATATTTATGTGTATTTTCTTTCATATTCTGTATACTCTTTTTTTATATTTACATTTTTAATTTCTCTGGAATCTATGTGGTTTATGGTCTAAGTCAGAAAATTAAATTCATATTTTTCAAAATGCTTTGTCAGTTGCCTCAACACCTTGTATTCATTAAATATATTCTGTCTTCACTTATTTGAAATTCTACATTTATCATATATTAAATTCTTAAGTATATTTGCTCTCTTTTTGAAATCTGGTTTATTTCTTTAATTTGATATTCTAGTATTATGCTGTTTCTAAATCTTATGTCTTCATAAATATGTGTGAAGGTCTTGATAAAGCAAGTTTTCCCCTCTGCATTAATTTCCTAATATTTACTTTCAATATTTTTATTTCTTTATTTTTTCAGGCCAACTTTGAGATCATATGGGCATTGGGTCCTTCCACACCCATAAAAATCATCAACTTCTCTTCCTTTGTCTCCTAATCATCATTGTAATTTTCATCCTGGCGAGCATTTCACTGAATTTATCTTAAATGTTTAGAATTAGAATAAGGAGAAGAGAATAGATATACTTGTATCAGTCAGGGACCTCCAGAGAAACAGAACAAATTAGAATATGCATGTCTATGGAGAGAGGTTTATTTTATGGGATTGGCTCTTAAGATTCAGAGCTGACAGGTCCTAAATCTGCAGGACAGGCCAGCAGGCTGGAGACTCAGGGAAGATCTGATGTTGCCCAGTCAAGTCTGAAGGCAGTCAGGAGGAGAATTCCTTCTTCCACTGGGGACGTCAAGCTTTCCTCTTAAGACCTTCAACTGATTGGACAAGCCCCACTCACGTTATGAAACGTCATCTGCTTTACTAAAGTCTACTAATTTAAATGCTAATCAAAACTAAAAAGTATCTTCACAGCAGCATCTGGACTGGTATCTGACCAAAAACTAGGTACCATGGTCTAGCCACATTTACATAAAATTAACCATCACAATAGTCATAAGATTTGGTTTTCTCTTACTGAAATGTGGTATAATTGGGATTTATTCAAATCTTCTTTTATATCCATTCATAAAGTTTTGTAATTTTTCCTTATTGGCCTAACAATTCCTGTAAAGATTATTTGTAAGTAGTTAATAATTTTTGTAATCATGATGAGTTTAACACTTTTATTTTATTACATGTGCTCATATGTTGTTGCTGACACTAAGAAAGCTATAGGTCAAAAGATGCAAACTAGGGCCACATGAGCATGGCAGCACCCAGCCAGGACTCTGCCGCAGCTGCCGTTTGTAGATGGAGCTCTCTGTCTCCAAAGAAGCACAGGCCTGTTGTTCTTCTGGTTGTGCTACAGTAAAATGAACTTGGGTTTTCTGAACACGTGGTTGAATGTCAGTTGCTACCTATCGTTTCACTTGTGATATTGATTTTATTAATCTTAAAGTTATGTGAATGTTAACTATTTCTCATAACTATATTTTATTCAAAATCTGGGAAAATAAAAGACTAAGGAAAATAAATCTTTTTTTTTTCTAAAGAGAGAATGGTTATTTTTCGAAGGGAAGAATATCATTTCCAGTGTAATATGAAAATTTAATTAAGATGTCATTGTACAACCAACCAGAGTTTGAATATATATATGTATATGTACGTGTGTGTGTGTGTGTGTGTGTGTATTAGTCCATTTTCATGCTGCTGATAAAGACATACCCAGGACTGGGCAATTTACAAAAGAAAGAGGTTAATGTACTTACAGTTCCACATGGCTGGGGAGGCCTCACAGTCATGGCAGAAGTCAAGGAAGAGCAAGTCACATCTTACATGGATGGCAGCAAGCAAAGAGAGAGAGTTTGTGTAGGGGAACTCCCGTTTTTGAAACCATCAGATCTCATGAGACTTATTCACTATCATGAGAACAGCACAGAAAAGACCCACCCCCATGATTCAATTCTCTCCCCCAGGTCCCTCCCACAACACGTGGGAACTATGGGAGCTACAAGATGAGATTTGGGTGGGGATGCACAGTCAAACCATATCAGTGTGTGTGTGTGAGTGTGTGTATATATGTTTGTGTGTGTGTATATTTATAGATTTGCAAAAGATAAGTGAATTAAATCTTAATAAACTGAAATGGAAACCAAAAATTTGATTCAGAATTTGAATAAAATGGTTGGGCTGCAGTAAAATGAAGTCATATGTTAAATAGAAAAAATTCCCTGGGCATTGAAACATTTTCCAGATAATGAGTTTATATAGGAGTACCTATTCAGTGCAGCAAAAATTGCATGTCTCTAACAAATAAGCATTTACAAATTAAGTCTGCTGGGAAATACTATGCTGGACAAGACTCCATTCCCCAGCCTCCTTTGTGGCAATGCTGGCCACGTGATTAAGCTGACACCAATACAAAGTGCAAATGTATGAAATGTGAGCAAAGGAGATGGATCTTAATGCGGTATCACTTGCTAAGGAAAATGCCTGCCTTATACTTCAGCAATTTCTCTTTCTAAAGATGGATTCCTAGAACACCACTTCAAATATGTGGACAAGTTAAACACCCCAAGAAAAGCCAGAACAAGATGGAGCTTGGGTTTCTAAATGACTGCAGCAAGCAGTGCAGCTCAGCCAGCCTAGTCCCCACACACCTTGAAACTATTACGTGACAGTAAAACCAACTTCCTTTTTTTTCCTTTTTCTTTCCTGCCACTGTAGTTCTGGATCTCTTCGTTACAGAAGCTTGAATTTTTGCCCAAATATCCTCAGTTTGTTGAAAATATGGCTAAGAACTTTGAGAAGAAGTTGCACAGAATTGTAAAATTACTTCTGGTATTTTCTGTCATAGCTGATAACACACACACACACACACACAAAATACCACTTTATTAGCTGTTTTAAGGTGTCCTTGAGAAATTTTATGAACCAGAAGAAATTTTGGAGGAAGTATCCATGGCAACACAAAACAGAGAATAACTTATTTTTGGTGTCTGAAGAATTTTAATACAACTTGCCCAAATTGGTAAGTCTACCTGCAGATGATGCTCCTTCCATGCCAGGTGTTAGCACCCTATTGCCAGGAAATCTACACCTTGCCAGGAAAATGAGAGGTGGAGACTTTTCATTTTACATGTTGCTGCATTTACTAGGACACACTTTGAGCTTGAAAAAGTAAAAACAGAATATAGCATGCATCTCGGGTTATTAACACCATAATCTGGATATACTCAAGTGGCCTGACCCTTGGACAAATGTTCACTGCTGTCCTTGATGCCTTCAATACACATTACAGTAATCTGCTGTTCTGTGCAGAGGGAAGTAATTTAGCAGAATATTAGAAACAAACTGACTTGTTGGGTCACCCAAGGAATATTCTCCACATCAGTTCACAAAGACTCAACCAAAGACTTGGCCTTTGCTTTGACAAATAGTCCTACATACTTTGAAAATATCCTATAAGAGACTCCATAGACAGATACCCAGTTATTGTTTGACACGCTTAGACATGATGAAATTGGGTCTGGTGGATTTTTCTACATTGCAATCAAATTCCAAAGACAAAAATATGCTAGCATGAACTATATTCCCTAAATAGTGAGGTTTAAGACTGAATTTAAAAACAGGTTCTTTTAATAATTAACACAATGGGCTTACAATGCACTGGGCATCATCCCAAAATTTTACATATTTAATTTAATCCTTCCTCTAATGTAGGTGCTGTTATTGTCATCACCTTACAGACCACTTTACTGAGGCCCCGAGAGGTTGAGAAATTGGTCCGAGGTCACAATTCCTAAGTGTTGGAGCCAGGGTAGAATCCAGGCAGTGTGGCTACAGAGTTAATGCTCTTAACCTTGAAACCATATTGTTCATACAGTCCACTATATCCTAACTTCCGCTTTTGAGAAAACAACTAAGTGATCCCTTCACCTTTATCAGAATAAGACTGAAGGAAGAGCTACAGATGAAAGTTTCTGAGCTCAGTACAGTACTGTGGTACATGTTTACAACATTACATCAGAATTCCACAATTCTACAAATATCTGGGTGTGATTTCACAGAATAGAAAAATCATTGTGTAAGTATTCTGTTAGGTTAGGAATTTCCTAAATTTGTGAGCAGCTGTTTTCAATTATGAAATATGAAACTATATAAAACAAAATATTGCTCCCAGTTAAAGAACTCAAGGTTGAATTCTGTTCTGCACATTAAGATGGAAACAAAAAACTTGGTATTTATATCTTAATACACAATGTGTCATATTTTTCAGATTTAAATCAGCATTCCCCAAGTGAGAAAAAAATTATAAAACAAAATTGTTCCAATTTATCAATTTGTATTTTTCTATTTCAAATTTAAAATATAATCTTCAGTATCACAGATGTTTATATTGCTTGTTTAAACCAAAATTCAATAAAAGAAAAAATTTGTATTACCTTCCTAACAGTTTATTTTCTTTCATTCATTTTCATTATGGGAAAATGCTGCAAGCATTTGAACTGTGACCCTGGTTATAGATCAGCGTGGGCTTATTGATTAACTGGCAACCTTACTAAACTCTCCGTAGTTCTAATATTTTCTTCAATGAGTTTTGGGGATTCCAGAGGAAAAATGATAAGAACAAATAAAATAACATTACATCTTTCTTTCTAATATTTATAAATCCAATTTAGTTTTACAGCTTATCTTAATAGTTGGCCTTTCCAGATTAAATTTCAGTGACAGTAAAATAAAGATGATAGTGGTGGATTTTTTGCCATTCAGAGGTATAATTTTTATACAGTGCAATTAACAGATCTCAAGTGTACAGTTCAGTGAGTTTGGCAAACCCATACTCGACATAAACCACGTGTCAGTCAAGATATAGAACATCAAGAAGAGGGTATGTTCTGCTGTTGCTTGTTCCATTCAGCTGGAAGACAGCTGTTGCAGGTTCTGTTGCCATAGGACATCCCCCAATCAGAGGAATATCAGAGTGGCATAAAAGGCCTGCAGAGCCAATGGAACCAGATGTGACAACCAGCCCTGGCCTTTGGCATCCACTATACTTCTTCCCCCTCCTGAACTCCTGACCTGATGGGGTGCTTGTTCTTTGGGTGGGTTTATAGATGACTTCTTGGACAAAGGGTTGACTGGCGCAGAGGCGGCAAAGAGGTAGTGATCAATGGAGTTCTGTGGGTTCACTCCTTATTCTCCCTCTTCCAAACTCTGTAGTATGATGAGAACTAGTGTGTGTGTTTTGACCCTGCCTGTGCATACATTATAGCATAGGGCAGCTGATAGTCCCAGGGAGATTTAAAGTCATAGGTCTAAAGAATAGATAAGAGAACAACACAACCACTTAAAAAATCACAAATGCAAAAAACAGATTGCAGAAAGGAGAGTTATTAGATCATTGAGCAACGAATTTTAAATAAGCATAATAATACCTCTAAGGCATAAGGAAGCATATTAATATGAAGCAGGAAGAAGTCATAAAAAGAACCAAATGAAATATAAAATATGAAAATTATAGGAGTCGAAATAAAAAACATAATTCAATGCAATCTGAATCAAAATTCTGACTGGAAGTTTTGTAAAGGACTTGATAGATTTATTTTAAGTGTCTATTGAAGAATAAAGGTCTATGAATAGCTAAGTTAACTTTTAAATAGGAGGCAACTTTGAGAGGAAGAACTTGCTCTCCCTAATATTAAGACATACCACAGTAATAGCAACAGTATAGGACTGGCATGGAAACAAATAAAACATGACTGGGAACTTGGAGATAGATCTACCTATAAATGGAAACTAATGCATTATAAAGAAGAAAACTAAGTCAAGGAGCTAAAAAGAAGGTGATCACTATGCAAAGAAAAATAAAACTGGATCCTAACCTAAAATCATATACAAATGTTATAAGTAGATAAAAGACCTAAAGGTGAAAGATAGAACTAAAATGTTAATAGAAGTTATTATAAGAACATATCTTCATGCCTCAAGGATAGAAAAATTATTCATTTTTGGTTTGTTTGTTTTTAATACCACAAATTAGTACTTTATGCAAAGCTTACACATATATACAACTGTGTAACTATTACAAAGATCAAACTATATATAGATATTTGCCACCCCAGGAAGTTCCTTTGTGCTTTTTCTCAGGAAGAAAAGAATTCCAGCCATCATTCAGGCAACTATTAGACTAATTTTGACTATTCTTGAACATTATAGAAATGTAATTAGGCAATATCTCCTCTTTTGAGTCTGACTTCTTTTGCTTAACAAATGTTTTTGAGATTAATCTACGTTGTTGTGTGTGTCTGAGTTCTTTTTATTGTTGTACAACATTCCATTGCATGAATGTAGCACAATTGTTTATCCTTTCTCCAGCTGACATTGGAGTTCTTTTCTAGCTTAGGGACCATTTTGAAAAAAGTTGCTATGGCCATTTCGCACATCTCTTTTTGTAGTCATATGCATTTATTTTTCTTGGGTCTATACCTGGGAGTGGAATCACATGCCTATAGGATAGGCATATATTTAGTATTATTAAACTGCCAAACAGTTTTTCCAACATGTTTGAACAAAGTTACATTTCCACCAACCATCCATGACCATTTGCAATTTGTTCTACATCCTCACCAACACTTGATATTTTCTATCTCTTTTTAATTGTAGACATTCTGATGGATGTGTAGAAGTATCACACTGTGGTTTTAATTTGCATTTCCCTAGTGATTAATAAAGTTGGGCACCTTTTAATATGCGTATTAACCACTTAAATTCCCTCCTTTGTGAGGAGACTATTCAAACTTTGCTCCATTTTTAATAAATATCTATTGATATGGTTTGGCTGTATTCTTACCCAAATCTCATCCTAAATTGTAGCCTTCATAATTCCCACATGTCATGGGAGGGACCCAGTGGGAGATAATTGAATCATGAGGGCAGGTCTTTCCCATGCTGTTCTTGTGATCGTGAATAAGTCTCATGAGATCTGATGATTTTATAAAGAGGAGTTCCCCCATACACGCTGTCTGTCGCCTGATACCATGTAAGACGTGACTGTGCTCCTCTTTTGCCTTCTGCCATGATTGTGAGGCCTCCCCAGCCATGTGGAACTGTGAGTTAATTAAACCTCTTTCCTTTATGAATTACCCAGTCTCAAGTATATCTTTCTTAGAAGCATGAAAAGGAACTAATACATCTGTCTTTTCTTTTTTGATTGTAGAAATTCATTATATAATCTGAGTACATGTTATTTGACAATAAATTTATTGTGATTATCTTCTCTTAGTCTGTGACTTGCCTATTCACATTCTTAATGACATTGTTTGATAAACATAATTTCATACTAAACCAGAGTTAAAATTACACTATGTTTAGTGCTTATAGGATGCTGCTAGTGCTGGCTTTGCTACCCCAAGGTTGTTAAGATATTGTTCTATATTTTCTTTGAGAAGATCTAAGTATTATTTGGGTATAATCCACCATAAATTAATTTTTGAGTATTGTGTAACATCAACAGTCAAGGTTCATTTTCTTCTTTATACAGATATAAAATTGCTCCAGCATTATTTTTTTAGAATATCGTCCTTTTCCTACTGAATTACAGTAGTGTCTTTGTTGTAAATCGAGTGACAGAATATGTGTGAGTCTATTTCTGGACTAATATATACCAATGGAATATTTGTCTATTGATCAAGTGCTAATTGTATTTATTTATTTATTTATTTATTTATTTATTTATTTTTTAGATGGAGTCTCACTCTATCGCCCAGGCCTAGTCTCGGCTCACTACAACCTCTGCCTCTCAGGTTCAAGTGATTCTCCCACTTCAGACTTCCGAGTAACTGGGATTACAGGTGTGCACCACCACGCTCAGCTAATTTTTGTATTTTTAGTAGAGACAGGGTTTCACCATGTAGGTCAGGCTAGTCTCAAGCTCCTGACCTCAAGTGATCTGCTCACCTTGGCCTCCCAAAGTGCTAGGATTACAGGTGTGAGCCACCACGCCCAGCCTGCTGATTGTATTTCAATTACTGTAGCTTTATAGCAAATTTTGAAATCTGGTAGTGAAAATTTCCTGTTTTCTTCAAGATTACCTTGCCTCTTTTAGGTCCTTTGCATTTCCCTATAATTTTAGAATTTAGAAATCTGCCAACCTCCAAAAATTTTGCAGAAGTTTTGATTGTGATGTTCTGAATACATAGATCAATTTTAAAATAATTGCCAGATAAACAAATAAGTCTTTTAGTCTATGCACCTGATATATGATCATGGCTTCCATGATCCTTACCTCCTGGGGTACATTCTTTTCTATCATCCCCTTCTTTTCTGTGTAGGTGGGACCTGGAACTTGTTTCAAACCAATAGAACATGACACAGATGATGGGCTGTCACTGCTTTGACTACATTACATTATTATAAGGCTCTATCTTACTATTAGTTTTACTTTTGAAGCAAACTGCCATCATGTAAACTGCCTAAGGAAAGGGCCACACGGCAGGGAACTGCAAGCAGCCTGGAGAAGCTGAGCATCACTTCCAGCAGACAGCTAGCAAAGAGGCACACAGTTCTACAACTACAAGGAAATGAATTCTGCTAACAACCTAAGTAAGTGTGGGAGTGTGTTCTTCTCCAGTCAACTCTCCAGTTGAGAGCCCTGCTACCATCAGCTAGTTTGCAAACTGGTAAGAACCTGAGGCAGATAACCCAATTTAGCTGTGCCCAAGTTTCTGACCCACACAAACTGTGAAATAATAAATATGTGTTAAGTTACTAAGTTTGTGGTAATTTTATACACAGCAACAGATAAATAGTACACCATTTATTTAGGTCTTCTTTAATACCAGCAATGTTTCATGATTTTCAATGTAGAGGTCCTGCATATCTCTCAGTGTATTATAAATGACATTTTGTCTGATTTTCTAATTGTTTATTGCTAGTATTCAGAAATAATATTGTTTTTATGCTGACCTTGAATTCAGAAATCCTGTTACATTCACTTATTGACTATAATAGTTCATTTCTAGATTCCTTTGAATTTTGTATCCAATGTTATCTGAGAATAAAGACTGTTGTACTGTTTTCCAGTCTTTACATATTTTGCTTCTTTTCTCACTTCACTGAGCTGATTAGAACATCTACTATAATACTGAATGTAAGTGGGAATATGGGGCATCTTTGTTGCATTCCTAAAATCAGGGAGAAAGTCTTCAATATTTCTCCATTAAGTATATCACTATCAGTAATATTTATAGATATTCTTTTTAAAATTAGAAAGTTCTCTCTTCCTAGTTTGCTGAGGGTTTCACAATGAATCAGTGTTACGTTTTATCAACTGCTTTTTCTTCATCAAATCAGATTTCATAATTTTTCTCATTTGATTTTTAAATGTGGTGATTATTGAGTTCAGAATGTTAAAATAAATTTTCATCCCCAGAATGAGCTCTACTTGAACATGATTTATTATCTCTTTTTTATGTTGCCAAATTTTGGCTGCTAATAATTTGTTCCTGAGAGACATCAGCTTTTATTTTCCTTTGTTCTTATGTCCTTATGTGGTTGTAGTATCAAGATTATATTCACTTTGTAAAACAATGAAAAGATGTTTTCTTTTTTATTCTCAGAAATAATTTATGTAAGATTAATAAATTTTGTATTAAATGTACAGGAGAGGTCACTGAAAGAATTTATGTAAGTTTAATAAATTTTGTATTAAATGTACAGGAGAGGTCACCAGTAAAGCCATCTGGTCCAGAAGTTTTATTTGTGGGATGATATTTGATTCATTTTATGAAGATATTAAATACTTAAATTTTTGTGCTGCTTCTTGTGTTCGTTTTGATAAGTATTTTTCCCCAAGGAATTTGTTCATTTCATTTAGATTTTCAATTTTAATAGCATAAAGTTCTTTAGAATATCCTTGCATCATTCTTTAGATGTTGTCAAATCTGTAGTAATTGTTCTCTTTTAAACATAAGATGGTAATTTGTGTTTTCCTTCTCTCTTGTTTTTTTTCTTGTAGCATCTTACCAGTGATGTATCAATGTTTTTTAAAAGAACCAACTTTTGACCTGGTTGATTTTCTCTATTATATGTCTGTTTTCTTTTTCATTTACTCTTATTTTAATTATTCCCTTTCAGCTCAGAGTAGTTACTAAATTCTATTATAATTGCTTCTTTGATCTATGAGTCATTTACAAGTGTGTTTTTAAAAAAAATTCTGAGAGATTTTCAATTTATCTTCCTGTTTTTGAATTATAATGTAATTCCTCAGTCTCTCTCTCCTCTTTCTGGGGGGACCCCACTTACACTTCTGTTAAACCTTCTATGTCCTACATGGCTTTTACCCTCTATCTCTAGGATTATGGTGTTTTGTTTTTCATTTTTTTTCTCTCTATGCTTCCATTTAGCTATACCAATCTCTTTTTGAACTCATTATTTCTGATTTCTACTCTGTCTCTCCAGCCCAAGGTTAATTCATTCACTGTTTCATTTATTTCCAATATTTCAATTATTAGATGTCAATTTGATTATTTTAATTCTGTATTAAAATACTTTTTGGTTCACCCATCTTATCCATCTTTTCCTGAGTTTGCTTTAGCATATTACCGAGAGTTACATGAAGTCCTTCTCTACAGGACCAACACTAAGATGCAGCACATGAGGCACCCAGAGCACATCATCAAACGAGGTCTTCATTCTGAGTCATGCAAGTTTGCACCCCAAGCACTTTCCCCCCCAGCCCTAATTTTTCAGAAACTTGTTTTATTTCTGGAGCCTATCCTTCCTCCTAGGGTATGGCCTTCCTGGGTTCTCAGAAGTGTTTACCAAAGTCCTTCCACTCCGACTAGCCAAAATTTTAACATATTCCACTCTGACCTCTAAAATATCTATTCAGCTTTTGGCCTCTCAGTGCTGTTGAGTTCTGCCTTCTACAGTCCCATCTTGGGCATGCACAGCTTTGGAGTTGGCTGAGGAAACAAGCAATATTTTCAAACAGATTTTTTTGAGCTTCCTTTCTGCAGCTTCCTCTCATCCAGTGCCCAACCACACAAATCCCAGCCACCCTAGCAATCCAAACTCCCATCTTTGTTTATTTTATTGTATGAAATTACTGCTGTATGCGGGGACTCTATTTTTCTGTGCCATGGTTTGGAAAATGCCCTTAGGGAGTAAGTCTGAGTAAATATGGAGCTCACCTCCCATGCTTCTCATTTCTCCAAAAATATAGCACTGTGTTGGTTGCTGTCCAACACTGGTGAGCAGTTTCTGACTTTTTACAGTTTATACAGCTGTGGATAGCAGGTCCAGATAACAGGTATCTGCAAAGGCCTTCTCAGACACAATGCCAAAAGCATTAACAACTGGAAAATTTTGATGTGTTTCTTTATCTTAAATTTTATAATTTCCATTCAAAACAAGAGGATTACTGGGGAGTAGGAATGTGAATAAGGAATGGAAGGGGATGGATAAATAAGCAAACAGTCAAGACAGAGGGCTTTCCTGGACAACAATGTGAGTGTGCCACAAATTCATCCCTCCACATCTATTGCACATAAAAGGTGTCTCTGCTGGAACATGGAAAGATGGCCATAAGAATTGGGATGGCAGTAATAGATTGGAGGTATGCTAAAATAGCAGTCTACTTGCTTTACAAAGTAGCACCTGAAGATTAGCAAGGAATGGCTGCCTTATTACTGAGAGTTACATGAAGTCCTTCTCTACACAGGGCCAACACTAGGCCCTGCTGTTTGGTTGAATCTTTTTCTAGGTCTTTGAGTAAGTAGATAAACAAAGATGAGAGAGAAAGAAGCAACGGGGCAGATAGCATGCTTGTCAACCCCGCAATCAGCATCTTAGAGGCAGAAGAATGAATGCGCCATTTCCCTTTTTAGCACAAGCCCTAAATCCTTGCTTCCTGGTATGCATGGTGGAGGAGATGCAAAGCGCCCTCCACTCTTTGCTCAGACAGTTTCCGCTTCATTAAACAAAGCCAGGATTTTCCATGAGATAAGCCCTGCTTGCCTTTTTCTCAGTCCTGTGTCATCTGACATGTAATTAGTGTCAATTCCTCTCAGAATCTAACATTAGGTCAGCTGACTGTCTTAGCTTTCCTGTGTCTTCATAGATATTTTAGGGACCCATCAAGGGAGAATACACTGCAGGCTGCTAGCCAGTTGCCTATTCAAACAAACTCTCATTGGAGTCATTTATTATTTTAGAGGACTTCATTTTTCAAATCTTCCCAAACCTTTCTCAGTTATAGTTTTTTCCACAGCCTCATAGCACAGAATCATTGATAACTTTTTATTTAAAATTTTTCTGAAATTTAAAATACGTTTATATACTTTTAAAAGTGAGGGGGTTTGATTCAAAGATAGAAAATAACTAAAATATGTAAGAGTAGCTAATAAGAAATATAAAGACAAGTAAATAAAAATAACTAAGTCCTGAATACAGACTTTTCTAAATACATTAGCCTTGTTCCTAACAGCTAAAATGCTGCCAGTCCCTAAATTACAGTATAAATGAGTAATGCCATTCTAATAAAAATCCTAGTGAAATTTTAAAATGTTATTTCAAAATTTACCTGAATTAACACAATCAAATATCTCACATGTTTTTTAAAAGATGAGTTGGGAGAGGAGAGGAAGAATTTATCTTACCAAATTTGAAATATGATTTGTTATAAAAATAGCTGACTCACTGAGTCATAATGGCCCATGAACAGAACCTAAAACACATATGACTTTTTTTCTTGCTCTGTCACCCAGATTGGAGTGCAGTGGCATGATCTTGGCTCACTGCAATGTCCACTTCCTGGGTTCAAGCTATTCTTGTACCTCAGCCTCCTGAGTAGCTGGGAATCACAGGCCTGTGTCACCACACCGGGCTAATTTTTGTATTTTTAGTAGAGAAGGCTAATATGGTTTGGCTCTGTGTCCTCACCTAAATCTCATCTTGTAGCTCCCATAATTCCCATGTGTTGAGGGAGGGACCCAGTGGAGATGTTTGAGTCATGGGGGTGGGTCTTTCCTGTGCTATTCTCATGCCAGTGAATGAGTCCCATGAGATCTCATGGTTTAAAAAATGGAAGTTTTGGAGTTGCTTCCAAGATGGCCAAATAGGAACAGCTCTGGTCTGTGGCTCTCAGCGAGATCAACGCAAAAGACTGGTGATTTCTGCATTTCCAACTGATGTACCTGCTTGATCTCACTGGGACTGGTTGGACAGTGGGTGCAGTCCATGGAGGGTGAGCCAAAGCAGGGCAGGGCAACGCCTCACCTGGGAAGCACAAGGGGTCAGGGGATTTCCCTTTCCTAGCCAAGGGAAGCCATGACAGACTGTACCTGGAGGAATGGTACACTTCCGTCCAAATACTGCACTTTTCCCATGGTCTTAGCAACTGGTAGGCCAGGAGATTCCTTCCCTAGCCTGGCTCGGTGGGTCCCATGCCCATGGATCCTTGCTCACTGCTAGTGAAGCAGTCTGAGATTGACCTGCAAGGCTACAGCCTGGCTGGGGGAGGGGCATCTGCCATTGCTGAGGCTTGAGTAGGTAAACAAGGTGGCCAGAAAACTCAAACTGGTGGAGCCCACCACAGCTCAGCAAGGCCTACCGCCTCTCTAGACTCCACCTCTGTGGGCAGGGCATAGCTGAACAAAAGGCAGCAGACAACTTCTGCAGACATAAACGTCCCTATCTGACAGATCTGAAGCGAGCAGTGGTTCTCCCAGCACAGCATTCAAGCTCTGAGAATGGGCAGACTGCCTCCTCAAGTGGGTCCCTGACCCACATGTAGCCTGACTGGGAGACACATCCCAGTAGGGGTTGACAGACATCTCATGCAGGCGGGTGCCCCTCTGGGATGGAGCTTCCAGAGGAAAGATCAGGCAGCAATATTAGCTGTTCTGCAATATTTGCTATTCTGCAGCCTCTGCTGATGATACCCAGGCAAACAGGGTCTGGAGTGGACCTCCAGCAAACTCCAACAGACCTGCAGCTGAGGGACATGTTAGAAGGAAAATGAACAAACAGAAAGGAATAGCATCAACATCAACAAAAAGGACATCCACACCAAAACCCCATCTGTAGGTCACCAACATCAAAGACCAAAGGTAGATAAAACCACAAAGATGCAGAGAAACCAGAGCAGAAAAGCTGAAAATTCCGAAAACCAGAGCACCTCTTCTCCTCCAAAGGTTTGCAGCTCCTTACCAGCAATGGAACAAAATAAACAGAGAATGACTTTGACAAGTTGACAGAAGTAGGCTTTAGAAGGTTGGTAATAACAAACTTCTCCAAGCTAAAGGAGCATGTTCTAACCCATCAAAAGGAAGCTAAAAACCTTGGGGAAAGGTTAGATGAATGGCTAACTAGAATAAACAGTGTAGAGAAGATCTTAAATGACCAGATGCAGCTGAAAACCATGGCATAAGAACTTCGTGATGCATGCATAAGCTTCAATAGCCGATTTGATCAAGTGGATGAAAGGATATCAGTGATTGAAAATCAAATTAATGAAATAAAGTGAGAAGACAAGATTAGAGAGAAAAGAGTAAAAAGAAACGAACAAGACCTCCAAGAAATGTGGGATTATATGAAAAGACCAAATCTACATTTGATTGGTGCACCTGAAAGTGATGAGGAGAATGAAACCAAGTTAGAAAACACTCTTCAGGATATTATCCAGGAGAGCTTCCCCAACATAGAAAGGCAGGCCAACATTCAAATTCAGGAAATACAGAGAACACCACAAAGATACTCCTTGAGAAGAGCAACCCCAAGACACATAATTATCAGATTCACCAAGGGTGAAATGAAGGAAAAAATGTTAAGGGCAGCCAGAGAAAAAGGTTGAGTTACCCTCAAAGGGAAGCCCATCAGACTAACAGCAGATCTCTCAGCAGAGAGATCTAAAAGCCAGAAGAGAGTGGGGGCCAATATTCAGCATTCTTAAAGAAAAGAATTTTCAACCCAGAATTTCATATCCTGCCAAACTAAGCTTCATAAGTGAAGGAAAAATAAAATACTTTACAGACAAGCAAATGCTGAGAGATTTTGTCACCACCAGGCCTGCCTTACAAGAGCTCCTGAAGGAAGTACTAAACATGGAAAGAAACAACTGGTACCAGCCACTGCAAAAACTTGCCAAATTGTAAAGACCATCAACACTATGAAGAAACTGTATCAATTAATGGGCAAAATAACCAGCTAACATCATAATGACAGGATCAAATTCACACATAAAAATATTAACCTTAAATGTAAATGGGCTAAATGCCACAATTAAAAGACACAGACTGGCAAATTGGATAAAGAGTCAAGACCCATCAGTGTGCTGTATTTGGAAGACCCATCTCATGTTCGGAGACACACAGAGGCTCAAAATAAAGGGATGGAGGAAGATCTATCAAGCAGGGGTTGCAATCCTAGTCTCTGATAAAACAGACTTTAAACCAACAAAGATTAAAAGAGACAAAGAAGGCCATTACATAATAGTAAAGGGATCAATTCAACAACAAGAGCTAACTATCCTAAATATATATGCACCCAATACAGGAGCACCCAGATTCATAAAGCAAGTCCTTAGAGAATTACAAAGAGACTTAGACTCCCATACAATAATAATAGGAGACTTTAACACCCTCATGTCAATATTAGACAGATCAATGAGACAGAAGGTTAATAAGGATACCCAGAACTTGAACTCAGCTCTGCACCAAGTGGACCTGATAGACTTCTACAGAACTCTCCACCACAAATCAATAGAATAAACATTCTTCTCAGCATCACATCATACTTATTCTAAAATTGACCACATAATTGGAAGTAAAACACTCCCCAGCAAATGTAAAAGAACAGAAATCTAACAAGTTATCTCTCAGACCACAATGCAGTCAAATTAGAACTCAGGATTAAGAAACTCACTTAAAACTGCACAACTACATGGAAACTAAACAACCTGTTCCTGAATGACTACTGGGTAAATAACGAAATGAAGGCAGAAATAAAGGTGTTCTTTGAAATCAATGAGAACAGAGACTCTCTGTACCAGAATCTCTGGGACACATTTACAGCAGTGTGTAGAGGGAAATTTATAGCACTAAGTTCCCACAAGAGAAAGCAAGAAAGATCTAAAATTGACACCCTAACATCACAATGAAAAGAACTAGAGAAGCAAGAGCAAACACATTCAAAAGCTAGCAGAAGGCAAGAAATAACTAGGATTGGAGCAGAACTGAAGGAGATAGAGACACAAAAAAACCTTCAAAAAATCAATGAACCCAGGAGATGGTTTTTTGAAAAGATCAACAAATTAGATAGACCACTAGCAAGACTAATAAAGAAGAAAAGAGAGGAGAATCAAATTGACACAATAAAAAATGATAAAGGAGATATCACCACAGAACCCACAGGAATACAAACTACCATCAGAGAATACTATAAACACCTCTATGCAAATAAACTAGAAAATCTGCAAGAAATCAACAAACTCCTGGACACATACACCCTCCCAAGGCTAAATCAGGGAGAAGTTGAGTCTCTGAATAAACCAATAACAGATTCTGAAATTGAGGCAATAATTAATAGCCTACCAACCAAAAAACAGTCCAAGACCAGACGGATTCACAGCTGAATTCTACCAGAGGTAAAAAAAGTAGCTGGTACCATTCCTTCTGAAACTATTCCAAACAAAGGAAAAAGAGGGAATCCTCTCTAACTCATTTTATGAGGCCAGCATCATCCTGATACCAAAGCCAGGCAGAGACATAATAAAAAAAGAGAATTTTAGACCAATATCCCTGATGAACATTGATGTGAAAATCCTCAATAAAACACTGGCAAACTGAATCCAGCAGCACATCAAAAAGCTTATCCACCATGATCAAGTTGGCTTCATCCCTGGAATGCAAGGCTGGTTCAACATATGCAAATCAATAAACATCACTTATCACATAAACAGAACCAATGACAAAAACCACATGATTATCTCAATAGTTGTAGAAAAGGCCTTCAACAAAATTCATCAAAGCTTCATGCTAAAAACTCTCAATAAACTAGGTACTGATGGAATATATCTCAAAATAATAAGAGCTATTTATGACAAACCCACAGCCAATATCATACTAAATGGGCAAAAACTGGAAGCATTCCCTTTGAAAACTGGCACAAGACAAGGATGCCCTCTCTCACCACTCCTATTCAACATAGTGTTGGAAGTTCTGGCCAGGGCAATCAGGCAAGAGAAAGAAATAAAGGGTATTCAACTAGGAAAAGAGAAAGTCAAATTGTCCCTATTGCAGATGACATGATTGTATATTTAGAAAACCCATCATCTCAGCCCAAAATCTCCTTAAGCTGATAAGCAACTTCAGCAAAGTCTCAGGATACAAAATCACTGTGCAAAAATCACAAGCATTCCTATATTCCAATAACAGACAAACAGAGAGCCAAATCATGAGTGAATTCCCATTCACAATTGCTACAAAGAGAACAAAATACCTAGGAATCCAATATACAAGGTATGTGAAGGGCCTCTTCAAGGAGAACTAGAAACCACTGCCCAAGGAAATAAAAGAGGACAGAAACAAATGAAAGAACATTCCATGCTCATGGATAGGAAGAATCAATATCATGAAAATGGCCATACTGCCCAAGTTAATTTATAGATTCAATGCCATCTCCATCAAGCTACCAATGACTTTCTTCACAGAATTGGAATAAACTACTTTAAAGTTTATATGGAACCAAAAAAGAGCCCACATAGCCAAAACAATCCTAAGCAAAAAGAACAAAGTTGGAGGCATCGTGCTACCTGACTTCAAACTATACTACAAGTCTACAGTAACCAAAACAGCATGGTACTGGTACCAAAACAGATATATAGACCAATGGAACAGAACAGAGCCCTCAGAAATAACACCACACATCTACAACTATCTGATCTTTGACAAACCTGAGAAAAACAAGCAATGGGGAAAGGATTCCCTATTTAATAAATGGTGCTGGGAAAACTGGCTAGCCATATGTAGAAAGCTGAAACTGGTTCCCTTCCTGACATCTTATGCAAAAATTAATTCAAGTTGGATTAAAGGCTTAAATGTAAGATCTAAAACCATAAAAACCCTAGAAGAAAACCTAGGCAATACCATTCACACATAGGCATTGGCAAAGACTTCATGACTACAACATCAAAAGCAATGGCAACAATAGCCAAAATAAACAAATGAGATCTAATTAAACTAAAGAGCTTCTGCACAGCAAAAGAGACTATCATCTGAGTGAACAGGCAACCTACAGAATGGGAGAAAATTTTTGCAATCTACCCATCTGACAAAGGGCTAATATCCAGAATCTACAAAGAACTTATACAAATTTACAAGAAAAAAAAAATCCCCATCAAAAAGTGGGTAAAGAATATGAAGAGACACTTCTCAAAAGAAGACATTTATGCAGCCAACAGACACATGAAAAAATGCTCATCATCACTGGTCATCAGAGAAATGCAAATCAAAACCACAGTGAGATATCATCTCATGCCAGTTAGAATGGTGATCATTAAAAAGTCAGGAAACAACAGGTGCTGGAGAGGATGTGGAGAAATAGGAATACTTTTACACTGTTGGTGGGAGTGTAAATTAGTTCAAACATTGTGGAAGACAGTGTGGTGATTCCTCAAATATTTAGAACTAGAAATACCATTTGACCCAGCAATCCCATTACTGGGTATATACCCAAAGCATTATAAATCATTCTCCTATAGACACATGCACACGTATGTTTACTGCAGCACTATTCACAATAGCAAAGACTTGGAACCAACCCAAATGTCCATCAATGATAGACTGGATTAAGAAAATGTGGCACATATACACTATGGAATACTACGCAGCCACAAAAAAGGATGAGTTCATGTCCTTTGCAGGGATGTGGATGAAGCTGGAAACCATCATCCTCAGCAAACTATCACAAGGACAGAAAACCAAACACCACATGTTCTCACTCATAGGTGGGGGTTGGACAATGAGAACACATGAACACAGTGTGGGGAACATCACACACTGGGGCCTGTCAGGGGGTGGAGACCGGGGGGAGGGATGGCATTAGCAGAAATACCTAATGTAAATGTTGAGTTGATGGGTGCAGCAAACCAATATGGCACATGTATACCTGTGTAACAAACCTGCATGTTGTGTACATGTACCCTGGAACTTAAAGTATAATAAAAGTTAAAATAAAAATAAATGGAAGTTTCCCTGCACACACTCTCTTCTCTTGTCTGCTGCCATGTGAGACATGCCTTCCACCTTCTACCATGATTGTGAGGCCTCCCCAGCCACGTGGCACTGTAAGTCCAATAAACTTCTTTCTTTTGTAAATTACCCAGTCTCGGGTATGTCTTTATTAGCAGCATGAAAAGGGACTAATACAGTAAATTGTTACCAGTAGAGTGGAGTGCTGCTGAAAAGATACCTGAAAATGTGGAAGCGACTTTGGAACTGGGTAACAGGCAAAAGTTGGAACAGTTTGGAGGGCTCAGAAGAAGACAAGAAAATGTGGGAAAGTTTGGAACTCCCTAGAGACTTGTTGAATGGCTTTGCCCAAAATGCTGATAGCAATATGGACAACAAGGTCCAGGCTGAGGTGGTCTCAGATGGAGATGAGGAACTTGTTGGGAACTGGAGCAAAGGTGACTTTTGTTATGTTTTAGCAAAGAGAGTGGTGGCATTTTGCCCCTTTCCTAGAGATTTCTGGAACTTTGAACTTGAGAGATGATTTAGGGTATCTGGGAGAAGAAATTTCTAAGCAGCAAAGCATTCAAGAGGTGACTTGAGTGCCGTTCAAGGCATTCAGTTTTATAAGGGAAGCAGAGCATAAAAGTTTGGAAAATTTGCATCCTAACAATGTAACAGAAAAGAAAATCCCATTTTCTGAGGAGAAATTCAAGCTGGCTCCAGAAATTTGCATAAGCAATGAGGAGCTGAATATTAATCCCCAAGACAAGGGGAAAAATGTCTCCAGGGCACGTTAGAGACCTTTGTGGCAGCCCCTCCCATCATAGGCCTGGAGACCTAGAAGGAAAATATGGTTTCGTGGGTCAGACACAGGATCTCCATGCTGTGTGCAGCGTAGGGTCTTGGTGCCCTGCATGCTGTGGTTTAAAGGGGCCAATGTAGAGATTGGGCCATGGCTTCAGAGGGTGCAAGCCCCAAGGCTTGGCAGCTTCCACATGGTGTTGAGCCTGCCAGTGCACAGAAGTCAAGTACTGGGGTTTGGGAACCTCCACCTTCATTTCAGAAGATGTAGGGAAACGCCTGGATGCCCAGGCAGAAGTTTGCTGCAGGGGAAGGGCCCTCATGGAGAACCTCTGCTAGGGCAGTGCAGAAGGAAAATGTGGGGTTGGAGCCTCCACACAGAGTCCCTACTGAGGCACCACCTAGTGGAGCTGAGAGAAGAGAGCCATCATCCTCCAGACCCCAGAATGGTAGATCCACCAGCAGCTTGCACTGTGCATCTGGAAAAGCTGCAGACTCAATGACAGCCCATAAAAGCAGCCAGGAGGGAAGCTGCACCCTGCAAAGCCACAGGGCCGGAGCTGCCCAAGACCATGGGAACCCACCTCTTGCATCAGTGTGACCTGGATGTGAGACATGGAGTCAAAGGAGATCATTTTGGAGATTTAAGATTTGACTGCCCTGCTGGATTTCGGGCTTGCATTGGGCATGTAGCCCCTTTGTTGTGGCCAATTTCTCCCATTTGGAACGGCTGTATTTACCCAATACCTGTACCCCCATTGTACCTATGAAGTAACTAACTTGCTTTTGATTTTACAGGCTGATAGGTGGAAGGGACTTGCCTTTTCTCAGATGAGACTTTGTACTGTGGACTTTTGAGTTAATGCTGAAATGAGTTAAGACATTGGAAAACTGTTGAGAAGGCATAATTGGTTTTGAAATGTGAAGACATGAGATTTGGGAGAGGCCAAGGGCAGAATGATATGGTTTGGCTCTGTGTCTACACCCAAATCTCATCTTGTAGCTCCCATAATTCCCACATATTGTGGGAGGTATCTGGTGAGAGAGGTTGAATCACGGGGGCAGGTCTTTCCCGCGCTATTCTTGTCATAGTGAATGAGTCTCACGAGATCTGATGGTTTTAAAAATGGGAGTTTCCCTGCACAAACTCTCTTCTCTTGTCTGCTGCCTTGTGGGATGTGCCTTTCACCTTCTGCCATGATTGTGAGGCCTCCCCAGCCACGTGGAACTGTAAGTCCAATAAACCTCTTTCTTTTGTAAATTGCCCAGTCTCAGATACATCTTTATCAGCAGTGTGAAAATGGACTAATACAATGGTGTTTCACCAGGTTGGTCAGGCTGGTGTCGAACTCCTGACCTCCAGTGATCTGCCCGCCTCGGCCTCCCAAAGTGCTAGGATTACAGGCATGAGCCACCACCGCTGGCCACATACAATTTTTGAATATAATGAAAGTGCTATTATAAATTAGTAGGAACAAAAAGATGATTCAGTTAGTGTTGTAAGAAATTAATATTTTCAAAAAAAGTAACTCTCTACCTTACTACTCATACAAAAAATGAATAGCAATTGACTAAAAAAGAATGTTAAAATATGCATATATACTATCAAAGAGAGAAGAACATATTTTAATAAAAAACAAATGTTTGATAGAAAGGATACATTAAGTCTATATATTAATATTAAATATTGGTAATACTTATGATGTGGATGGCAGGTTAAATCTTCATATTAGAAAGGAATATTGATAATGAATAGACAAAACTCTCATTTAAAATGGACAAAGAATATGAATAGATACTTCATAGAACAGTAAATTCAAATAAAGTAAATAATTGAAAGAATAAACCCAATAAACAGGTGGAAATATTCTCCACCTCCCTCACAGTGAAATTACAAATTAAGCTAACAACCAGATATCACTTACAACCATCAAATTGGTAAAAATCAGTAAGAAATAATACCTACTACTGGCACGGATGTAGGAGAAAAGAGAATTTTTATTAATTGCAGTTGGAAATATAAATTGTTTCAGCCCATTTTGGAAAGCAATTTGACAACATCCATGAAAATTAAAAGTAGACAAAGCCTTTGACCCAGCATTGGCTCCTGGAGATCCAGCCCATAGATATGTAAGCATAAATATGGAAAAAAATATGGGATAAATATACTGATTACAGATCTGTTGTGAAAAAAAATTGGAAGCAGCATGAACTGTTGCAGGGAAGGTTTGAACAAATTTTGGAATATCAGCATAATAGAATCTTATACAACCAATAAAAGGAGTAGGTTCAACCTCTGTCAGCATACTTGGAGGAACTTACAGAATATACTGTTAAGTGACTTGGGTGGGAGTGAGAGCGGGCAGGAAATTCTCTCAAAGCTGGAAGGCACAGGGAAGTTGCAAATGGCAAAAATACAGTGAACAGAGAAGATAGGTTTATTCTATACATGAATTATGTATGTATTTCTGATGCCTTGAGACTGGGGTGAGAATTTAGAGCCAGGGATAAGGCCAAGGGGAAAAGACGATTTCAATTTCAAATACATTTATTAATCTTAATTCAAAACAGGTTGGATGGGAAACTCCAGCTGGAAGTGATGGAGCAAAAGGAGAAGCTCACTGAATGTCGGAAGCATGTTCATTCCTGTAGGATCAAAGCTGGACCAGGGTGGGAATCGCTGCTCAGGAGGGGCACCATGGGTGAGAAGTGCAAGGGAGTCAAGATGCTCATGTTTGTAGTTTCATATCTTATTTATCTTGACTTGAGCTTACGCATGGTCTTCACAACTTCACAGGACTGCAGAGCATTGGAAATCTTTATAAAGAGAGATGCTTCTGTTTTGGGGTCTCAGGAAAGAAAATTCTTACATGCTCCTACTCCCACTCCTACCTCACTAGGATTATGGTGTGACCCATTGGCATAAAGAGGGTCATTTGATCTGTTCAGCTCCCGTCCTCCCTGCTGCCTGCCATCAGCCACAACGCTTGTGGCTGAGATGGGACTGTGAGTGATAGTCCACTCCTCAAGAGATGTGACCAGGAATCAAAATCTTTCTTCCAGTCAGGGTCCCATTGCCGTGGTTGTTGTTGTTGTTATCTTAACTTGTATTTATGTATTTATTTAAGCTGTAGTAGCAATATAAAATAAGGAACACTGGACTTCAAGCCAATGGATGTGGATTAATGTCTCTCTGTGCCAGCTTTGTAGGATGAGATGAACCCTAAAGGACTGCTGTAAAGATGAAATAAAATCATTTTTCTGAAATCATGCTGTAAATGCTCAAGTATAAGCAAGTAGAAAATGCTATTAAGTATTTTTTTACAAATTTTTTTTATTTTTAAATTTTTATCCATTTATTTATTTATTTATTTAGAGGCTGGGTTATGAGACTTGCTATGGGGAGATATGTAAGCAGGGTACCTCTTTTTTTATTTTTATTATTACACTTTAAGTTCTAGCGTACATGTGCACAACGTGCAGGTTTGTTACATACGTATACATGTGCTATGTTGGTTTGCTGCACCCATCAACTCTTCATTTACATTAGGTATTTCTCCTAATGCTATCTCTCCCGATAGGCCCTGGTGTGATGTTCCCCTCCCTGTGTCCATGTGTTCTCATTGTTCAATTCCCACTTATAAGTGAGAACATACAGTGTTTAGTTTTCTCTTGTGTTACTTTGCTGAGAATGATGGTTTCCAGTTTCATCCATGTCCCTGCAAAGGACATGAACTCATCCTTTTTTATGGCTGCATAGTATTCCATGGTGTATATGTGCCACATTTTCTTTATCCAGTCTATCATTGATGAGCATTTGGGTTGGTCCAAGACTTTGCTATTGTGAATAGTGCTGCAATAAACATACGTGTGCATGTGTCCTTATAGTAGAATGATTTATAATCCTTTGGGTATATAACCAGTAATAGGATTGCTGGGTCAAATGGTATTTCTAGTTCTAGATCCTTGAGGAATCACCACACTGTCTTCCACAATGGTTGAACTAATTTACACTCCCGCCAACAGTGTAAAGTATTATTTATTTTAATCATAAAAGAAATATTAAGCCAAATAAGAGGATAAACATTCAAAAAATGAATCATTCTTTTAACTACTCAAATTATTATGAGTTGTGAAAGATTACCAACTGAACCTATTTATGAAGTGTATTTTGGAGAAATAATGGCCCCTTATCCTGTGTGAGTGCATAAGTATTAGAAAATATTCTGTCTATGTGTACATTGTATTTGTAGAAATGGAAATCTGATTAGTTAGTCTGTAGCCCCAGACTAATAGTTGCCTTCTACTTACCCATTCCAAAGTAAAGGGCTGATCATCTAAGCATCACCATAGAGCTGGAAAGGAGGTGGCCAATAACTAACTTTGTGACCATTTGCTCAACAGCCTCCTGATGCTTGTAAAAGTCTGAGGTTGGAAATTCTAGAGAATATTACTGTACAGAGACTTGTCAGAAGTGCTGTGATTTATGCTCCTCCTATGGGGCAAGATGCTTCCCCTAACCTCAAGCCTAGTGAGAGAAGCTGAAAGAAAACCCATGGAGAGAGCTCAGGGCTTCCTCCAGCAGCCTTGGGCAATAGAGGGCTATGGTTGGTAAATAACTAAACTCCAACCTACAAAGAGTAAAATGCACATGTTTCCTATGGACCAGATGTGTGCCAGGAGTATGTGAGGGAAAGAGCCAGCCTGGCATCTTTGTAAAGGATGAACCCAAGTGGGTCACAGGGGAGGTAATGGGACTTCAACAGAGAAGGTCTGAGTGGGTGGGGTCAGCAGAGAACCAGGAGGCAAAAGGAAGGGTATAGGAAGCCATTTGGGTATGAATGGCCCATGCCAGGGAACTCATTTCTATGAGACCTCTTGTAAGCACCCACATGTCACCTCTTAGAGAAAAGAGCCACTTGAAACATGTCCAGAAGCCAACACCAAGTTGGTGCCACCGGAATACGACTGGAATCGCTCATGGCATCTAAGGACAGGAAGCATAGCAGAACCCATTGGAGGGTTGATTTAGAAATGAGAACCATGGGCAAGCTAGGTGATCAGGCAGGTCTCTCTCCTCACTCCCTCTCCCTTTCTTTGGCATTCTACTTGCCTGCTGGCCCCATCCCCCACCCACACTCTCTCTCTAGCTTCTGGGGATACTTTTGAATATATTTGCACCTTGGCTTTTATTCTTTTCTTTCTCCTCAGTTTCCACTATGAATGGTGTGAAGGCTCAAACACAGCTCCTATGTATATATTTTCTTATTTCTTGAGAGAACCTCAAACCGACCAGCACATAAAAGGTCCCAGTCCAAATACCTGAGAGAGAGATTTTGATCAGCCCAGAGTCAGATGTCTATCCAGTTTCACTCAACCAGTGCCAGTGTTATAGATTATATTATACAAATATGGCTGCCAAGGACTCACTCAGACAGGTGTGAGAGCATTCTTAGGCAAAGGGGCATGGCCTGAGAAGGTATCCCAAGCGTTGTCTACCATATATATACTCCAAAACACTGAAGGACATAAATGCAAATAAAACATAGTTCATGTAGCAAAACACAAAACAAGGAAACCAAAATGTAAATAGCAAAAAAAAATAAAAAATAGAAACCAGACCAAACTTACCAAATATGTCACTGATCATAAGTGGTCTAGATTACTTACTAAAGGATAAATGCTCTTGGGTGAATCTATAGAGAAATAAAATAAAACCCAACACTGTACCTACAACAAGTAAACAAAATAAGCCAAAAATAGAGTCAAGCACTTATACAAGACAAATAGTAATATAAACATCTGAGGTCAAGATAATTCCAGACAATGTATAATTTATGTTACAGGTAGTAATGAGACACAGGGGTCATTTTATATTGGCAAAAGTACAATATATTCATCATAAAGGTTTATGTGACAAATAATCTTATGTCGAAGTATTAAAATTAAAAATGGAAATAAAAAATGACAAAAACGCAGTTGTAGAACAAATGAACACATCTCTCAGGGTTTGTCAAGGAAGTAGGCAAATATTTTAAAATATTAATTTTATTAACATAAGGGGTTTGGATCATAATCCTAAAAGACACAATCCAGAATGTTGAAATCCTCAAAGATGAAAATCCCTAAAGTCTAAAATCCCTAACAGCTAAAATCCCCAAAATCATAATCACAGGATAGTTGCATCATGTTGGGTGGAACTATCACCTCATTATTGTCTTCATGCAGAAGAAAATGGATTTCAATGGAATCCCCAAACCATAATGACAGATTTGGAATTAGGTGTGATCAAGGCTTCTAAAAGTAAACGTCAAGGTGTTACCTATAAAGTTGGTTTTTTTCCATTCACTCCAACGCATTTGGCAGAAAATTCAAATGAGTAGATTGGCCATGCCATATGACAACAACAAAAACTTCAGTTTAAAAATGTGTCATTTGCCTGCATTGCATTCCTTCCAGCTGATGACATTCCAGGAGCTTTTAATGAATTAAAGCTGTATTTACCTGAAAAAGCCAGCGAAGTTACTGAGTGATTCAAAAATAATTATGTGCATGGTAAGATAAGAAGACACGCAACATTGTTGCTGTACTATCACCTGTATTGTTTCCACCAAATCCGTGGTCTACAATGAGTGTACCCAGAAGGAATGGATTCACTGGCGTTGGCTTCTGGACATGTTTCAAGTGGCTCTTTTCCCTGAGAGGTGACATGTGGATGCTTCCAAGAGGTCTCACAGAAATGAGTTCCCTGACATGGGTATGGGACGTGCATCTTCAAATGGCTTCTTACACCCTTCTTTTTGCCTCCTAGTTCTCTGCTGACCCCACCCACTCAGACCTTCTCTGTTGAAGTCCCATTACCTTTCCTGATGAATGGATTCCCACATACCTGAGACAACATAGAAGCATGGCATACAAAATGGGAAAACGTACTAGAAAATGCTCATGTTGGTGTATGTTGAATCACAGAACAATTTAAAAAAGGAGGCCGGGCACGGTGGCTCACGCCTGTAATCCCAGCACTTTGGGAGGCCAAGGTGGGCAGATCACGAGGTCAGGAGATTGAAGCCATCCTGGCTAACACGATGAAACCCCGTTTCTACTAAAAATAGAAAAAATTAGCCGGGTGTGGTGGCAGGCGCCTGTAGTCCCAGCTACTCGGGAGGCTGAGGCAGGAGAATGGTGTGAACTCGGGAGATGGAGCTTGCAGTGAGCCGATATAGCGCCATTGCACTCCAGCCTGGGTGACAGAGCAAGACTCTCTCAAAAAAAAAAAAAAAAAAAAAAAAAGGAGCAGCACTACATAGAAAATGTGAACATATTCTCCCAGGAAAGTCATGTCCTAAAAGAAAAAAAGCCCCTATTCCTCATGATACCAGACTTCAAAATATGCAAGTTAATGATAGTGAAAGTCTTATGACTTTCTTATGAAGAAAGATAGTTCCTATGAGGAAGATAGTCCTTTTGAACTATCTCTATGCCCATTATCTATCCCTTTAATATACTTTTTCATATGCAGGATTTTCTATTTAGTTTTTGTTTTTTTTTTTCCTTTATCTTTTTTAGTTTTTTTTTTTTTTTTTTACTATTTTAAACTGTCAGCATTTTCTTTTACAATTCGCTATGCTGTATATTTCATCTCATCATTTCCAATACTTGAGGTATAAATTGTGTAAAGACTTTGAGAAAGTTCCAATTGACTTTATGCAAATGTGACTCTATGGAAGTGCATTATCACAACATTGACTTTGTGAGTAAGCACTGTGTGTATATGTAAAATTGTTGAAACTTTCTCAATAAATGAAGAGAAGTCCTTTATATACATCTGCAGTTGTGAAAGATGAAATTTCTCGAGATCTCAAGTCTTTGAGCAACTGGTGTGGTGGTGACCTATCAGGTTTTTGTTCAATTTTGTGTAAAGATTTGGGTTGTTCATCACAGTATTTCAAATGACTGCATTATCAATCTGGGTGCACACAATTACCAACCATAGTGATATGCATTTATACATTTTGCTCTTCAACCTATTTCTTTATTATAAATAGGGTTCATTCGCTCATAGCTGTTTTATCTGTTAGTATACCTGAATGTCGATGCCTGCAAAAATATGTATGGTTTTAGGCCGGGCGCGGTGGCTCACGCCTGTAATCCCAGCACTTTGGGAGGCTGAGGTGGGCGGATCACGAGGTCAGGAGATCCAGACCATCCTGGCTAACACGGTGAAACCCCGTCTCTACTAAAAAATACAAAAAATTAGCCGGGGCGTGGTGGCGGGCACCTGTAGTCTGCGCTACTCGGGAGGCTGAGGCAGGAGAATGGCGTGAACCTGGGAGGCCGAGCTTGCAGTGAGCGGAAATCGTGCCACTGCACTGCAGCCTGGGCGACAGAGTGAGACTCCATCTCAAAAAAAAAAAAATGTATGTATGGTTTTATTGCCTATGTTATTGTGTAAAGTGCCCCATGAAGTGGTCATTTGTGTTTTTATATGTTTCTCAAAAAAATCCCCTTTTAAAATGTAGATAAATATCTGTTGAAGAGTTAACTTTTTTCCGTAGTTATATATTCAGAATTTTCATCTTTTGAGATTGTGATTTTTGAGATTTAGACTGTAGGGATTTTTGATCTTTTGAGACATCAACACTGAGGGTCATGGCATTCAGGATTGTCTTTTGGGATATGATTGGCTCCCAATGTAATGAATAACAATTATTTAAAATACCAGTTTTTGGCCAGGTGCGGTGGCTCATGCCTGTAATCCCAGCACTTTGGGAGGCCGAGGCGGACACATCACTTGAGGTCAGGAGTTTGAGACCAGACTGGCCAACATGGGGAAACCCTGTCTCTACTAACAATACAGAAAAAAAATTAGCCTGGCATGGTGGCGGATGCCTGTAATCCCAGCTACTCAAGAGGCTGAGGCATGAGAATTGCTTGAACCCAGCAGGCAGAGGTTGCAGTGAGCTGAGACCACGCCATGGCACTTCAGCCTGAGCAACAGAGTGAAACTGTATCTCAAAAAAATAAATAAATAAATAAAATACACATTTTTAACTTTTTACCTTACAAATATAAATTATTATTTTGTTTGCAGTGTTTATTAGTAGCTTTTAGAAAATAATCTTATTTTAAGCCACAAATTAAATCTCAATTTATATGGGAAAAAACAGAATCTCTGCCTTCAATAAAATAAAATTAGAAGTAACAGTAAATGTTTAGATATAGAATTCCACAAGTTAGAAATTTTACAATGGTCTTCTACAAAACTACTGGGTCAAAGAGAAAATAAAAGCTGTATATACTTGTATAAATAATTTGTTCTTATTGGCTTTTAAAAATATCAATATCAATTTCTGATGAAGTAAATATTTTAAATCACAAACAGAAAAAAGAGAACATTTATATTAATATGATAATGCTAATATTAACAAAAGCAAAAGCAAAACTCAAAAGGTTAAATATTGGAAGATCAAGAGTTTCTCTGCGGCTAACTGTGGATCCAATTGTGATCACTGCAGACAGAGTTAATAAGTGGAAGAAAGAACAAATTACTCAATATAAAGCCAATTAACACCTCATTCAATCAGAATTGAGACAGGACTTCCACACTAGCCTGGATTTGGTTGTGGTTATTTTCACTGATGCCATTTCCAAAGACATATAAGATACTTAAGGCCCAACAGGATAGATTTTCTATGAGTCAGCCAGGTCAACTATCTCAGACTCATTACATGTGTGCAAAGGCTTGTTTGCTTGTTTTTAATAGAGTTTTTTTTTTTTTTTTTTTTTTTTAGCAGTTTTAGGTTCACAGCAAAATGGTGGAAAGTACAGAGATGCCAAGGTCAAATGATGTCATCAGGACATGGGCTGACTCCTGTCTCTCAGCTCTAGTTTTCTCTTTGTTGGTTTCATGGTCAGCCAAGCTCTTCTCACTTGATAGCAAGAATGGCCCCTAGGGTAGCACTAGGCTACCTTATGCCAGTCCTTTCCTCCTGTAATACCCCTTTCAGAGTAAAGTCTTTGTTGAACAGAACCCTTGATGGGCCATTGAGAGTTGGAAGGACAGCCTGGGGCTTGGCCAACAGGGCTAGAAGTGGAGGGATTATATATTTTATTATCCAGACCAGGACACTTTGGAGGGTCAGAGGATCCCTATTAATAATTTCACCAGGATGACAGGCATAAGTTGGTTTGGTTCCCATAAATCTGAGTATCTGATCTCCTTTTGAAGAAATGAAGCCACTCTGCATTTAAGAGAAAAGGCCTACCACGAGATGGCTAACTTTAAAGTGACTGACTATACATCAAGTGTTGGTGAGGACACAGATGAACTGAAACTCTCAGAAGATTATATAACCACTTTGGAAATGAGGGTTAGGATGAGATTTGAAAGGTGAATAGGAAATGATGCCCTAATGCCCAATTCTTCAATCCTTATCAAGTAATGCCCCATTTACCTAATGAGATTCAGTCAGGCTGCTGACAGTGACCTTGAACATTGGTGTGTTGGTCAAGCTGGATGTTGTCCTGAATATAGGTGTGATAAAGCAACATCTCCTATTGGTGTTACCTCAAGAGAGAGTTATCACCCTCTTCCAAAGAAGGCTCGCTCCTCGTGTTCCCAAACTGATGAATCTCCAGGCATTGGCAGTCCACTTGCACATTCTAAATCAAATCCTGGTTCATTGGAAGTTGTGGCAGAGGATGGCACAGAATGACCACAGACAGGCACCATGGACAGTGGTAATGAAGAGACAAACCTTCAGCCTCCACACACAGGCATGGAATTCTGCTTTCTCTTTTACTCCTGTGTACACTCAGCCAGGAATCCCACCACCAGGAGCATTTTCTTCCACTTCTCTAAAGGAGTCCAGTGATCTGCTGCATAGCAGTGTGTGATAGACTGTACATGGGTGCCCAGTGGGTCCAGCCTCCCCTCACTCTCCTGCCTGTGTGATCCCTCCCTACATTGACTCTGGAGTTGTCCACGTGATTTGTGAGAATTAGGCAAGCAGAAGGATGACAAGCACTCATCCATTCCTCCTGAAATGTTCCCTGCTGGAACCCAGCTGTCACACTGTTGGGAAGTATTGACTCTCCTGTTGTGATTGAGAGGCCACAGGAACAAGAACTGAGGTACCCAAGCCCTCAGTCAGCACCAAGGCCACAGAGTGTGAGAGAATCCTCTGGGATCTTGCAGCCCAGTTTGGCCCCCAGCTGGATGTCCTCACAGGAGTGAGCCCAGCAGAGACCACAAGGAGTGGGACAACCACCTAACTGAGCCCAGCCATACACAGGATATGAGAGTATACACCAGGATTGTTTGAGGCTTATTCACATCGGAGTGGCTGTCTCACAGCAGTATTTACCATACAGATGTAGCCCTCAGGCCTTGTTTCCCAGCAAGAAGAGCCATCACCACAGCTCCAGAGAAGGCCCCTTTACAGCCATTGACAGTTATCTACTCTCAGGATGCTCTCCCCTGGCTTTGATTTCCCTTGAAGGATGCGTTTTAGAATTTTTTTTCAGAGGGTCACAAAAGACTTGTGAAAGACTTAGGGTCCTTCTCTTGCAAAGTTACTGAAAATGCTTGTGACAACTATAACAAGGCCTTTTCTTTAACTATTATATTTAAACCTAATAAATTAGCAAATATTTCCATTTATTGATTATGTTTGTTTATTTCTATAGAAATTTCTCCCTTTCCCAGTAAAAACAGAAGACAGAAAGGAGCAGGGGAGAGGAGAAGAGCCCCAGGGGAAGCAGTCCAGTCTCTGAAGTTCCCGTAGCTGGGGCAGAGAATCTTCCCTCCATGCTTGTCCCCAAGGTGGCTTCTGGCCAGGCTTTCAGCTTAGTACCTACCTTGGAAACAATGCTTTCAAAGGCCTTGGAGGTATGGGATTTCCTCCTAATCTGATTCTATTGGGCAAAGCCTGGCAGTTTGCACACCTGCATGTCCAGTACAGGATGTCCTCTGAACCAGGCAGACTGTGCACAGCAGCATGTGCTCCCTGCTGGCTCCCACCTGCAAATGTTTGCATCCGGCACAAGCCCATCTCCTACACCATTTTGGGCTGTCTGGAGCTCAGGACCTCCCTGCTTCATGTAAAGTGCAAGGAGCTGGCTTCACCTCCCCTCATGCTTTCCTGTGTTCATTGCTGCCTTGCTGCCTACCATCTGAGGTTTCACTGTCTCCACTCTGCTTTCAGCCTCATGCTGGTTCTTTCTGGCTGACCTGGAACATAGGCCTCTGCAGAGGAAGGTGGACAACCTCCCTGTGGCCACTTGCCAGCTCTGGCTGTTTCCAGAAGGAGAGACTGGGGTCATATCTTGGGCAAATGCTGCTGGTCCTGCACCTGTCCGAGCTGCCCAGAATGTCTTGGTTTCCTTT
This sequence comes from Pan paniscus, assembly GCF_029289425.2. NCBI lineage: Eukaryota > Metazoa > Chordata > Mammalia > Primates > Hominidae > Pan > Pan paniscus. Next base: position 46,072,965 of record NC_073255.2, read on the forward strand.
GGAGGAGACACCCTGGGAAAAGTTGGCTCCATTTGGGGCTCCATCACTGCTGCAGGCTTGTGGGTGGAGGGGCAGGTTCTAGGGCCTCACTGCGGGGCTGTGCAGGGGTGGGTGATCCTCTCTCCAAGCCGGGTAGTGGACTGGCAGGCTGGTTAGCTGTTCTGCTGGCTTCTGCTCTGGCTTCTCACGCTCCTCAGGCCTCTGACTCCTGTGTCCATAAGCTATTCTCAGAGTAGGAATTAAAGGTGGGAATAGCAGGCTCACTGAACCTCTGCTGCTTTGGGTTGGTAGAGATGATATTCTGTACCTTGTGGATGGAGAAGGAGGGCAGCTGGTGGTGGGATCAGCTGAAGGTGGATGCTTCAGGGGAGTGGTATAGCCCTCTAGCTCAGATCTCTTATAGTTCCAGAGCAGATTGGTGGACAGCGCTTCATTGTACTTCTGGCCCTGCAACTAGTCCTGGATCTCTTCCTATGCACAACCCATGGACACCATCAATTCTGCCTTCTTAGGGTCTTTGTAGTCAGGAAGTGACTCAACGCAAGGCTTCAGTTTCTCCTTATGGCCCACATTCATCCATGGATTCCTCACACATTCCTCTAAAGAGCCCCTCTTGCTGGACTGAGGATGAAGATTCTCTTGAACAGGTTTTCATACTCCACGGAGAGGTAGAGGGGAATATCAACTGTTCCCCTCAGTTCCCACTACTCCTGCAGCTCCTTGGAGTTCTGTCCATCAAAAGGCTGGTATGCGATGACTAGATATACAGGCTGCCCCTAGGCTCCACACCTCCCACCTGGGGCCATTATACTTTGGCCCTAGAAGAGTTCTAGGCAGCACAAGGGTCATTGCCACAGAAGGTACCCAGCCAGCTTGTTGCCAAAGAAGCCCAAGTCTACAATCTTGATGTTCATGTCATCATCCAAAAGCAGTTATTCTGCCTCCAGCCCCTTATGGGCAATACTTTCTGGTGGCAATATTATCTTATAGCACAGCCCGCACTATCTGGTGGAACTTGATTCAGGCCTTTTGCTCTTTCAGGCTGCCGCAAGCCACTAGGTACTCAAACACCACTCTGTCTCTCACTAGCCTACTCCATGACTAGGTAAAGTGTTTCATTGATCTCCATCGAGTAATTTCACATTGTTGGGGTGATTCAAGACCTTCATGATATGGCCTTCACAGGATAGTCTCTGGAGGCTTGAGTTCGACTGAGTCTAGTTAATGACATTCACAGCCATCTCTGTCCCAGTCAGGATGTGCTAGGCCAACTTCACCTTGATGAAGGTACCCTTGGCAATGGTCTTGAGATGTTGGTAGTTGTCAATACGGATCTCCTCCTCAGCAAAGATGGCCCTACAGCATGTTGGATTTACTGCTAACAACACTAATTAACAATGTTAACAAATGAAAAAAATAATGAGAAAAATGAATAAAGTAAAAAGAAATCAGAAATAAAGAAAAACGAGGAAAAGAAAAACTATAGAAAGAGAGAGAGAGAATTCCCACTTGTATTATTTTCAGATTTTTTTCTTTTTTTCCCAGTTTTGGAAGTTTCTATTAACAGATTCTTCAGCTCAGACATTCTTTTCTCAGCTGTGTGCAGTCTCCTAAAGAGCCTATCAAAGAGAATCTTCATTTCTGTTATACTGTTTTTAATTTCTAGCCTCTCTTTTTATTCTTTCATAGAATTTCCATCTCTCTGCTTATATTATGCACTTGTTCTACTTTTTCCATTACAGTCCTTAGCATATTAATCACAGCTATTTTAAATTTCTGGCCTGATAATTTCCCATCCCTGCCATATTTCACTCTGGGTCCGATGCTTGCTCTGTCTCCTCAAACTGTGTTTTGCCTTTTCATATGCCTTGTAATTTTTTGCTGAAAACCAGACATGATGTAGTGCAGGGGTCCCCAACCGGTACTGGTCCATGACCTGTTAGGAACCATGCTGCACAGCAAGAGGTGAGCGGCAGGGAGCAAGTGAAGCTTCATCTGTATTTACAGCCACTTTCCATCAGTCGCATTACCGCCTGAGCTCCACCTCCTGTCAGATCAGCGGCAGCATTAAATTCTTATAGGAGCACGAACCCTGTTGTGAACTGCACACGTGAGGGATCTAGGTTGCATGTTCCTTATGAAAATCTAATGCCTGATGATCTGTCACTGTCTACCATCACCCCCAGATGGGACCCTACAGTTGCAGGAAAACAAGCTCAGGGCTACCACTGATTTTACATTATGGTGAGTTGTATGATTATTTCATTATATATTACAATGTAATAATAATAGAAATAAAGTGTTCAATAAATTTAACGCACTTGAATCATCCTGAAACCATACTCACCCGCTGGTCTGTAGGAAAATTTCTCCCATGAAACCAGTCTCTTGTGCCAAAAGGGCTGGGGACCACTGATATAGTGGATGACAGAAACTGTGGTAAGTAGTTATGCTGTGAAAGGATTTGGGGCAGGGAAGGCATTTTGTAGTCCTATAATTAGGTCTCAAGTCTTTTAGTAAATCTGTGTCCCTAGACTGTGAACTTCACAAGTGCTTTTCAGTTCCCCACCCCAACCTTAGGTGGGGCAGGATGGTGAGAGAAGGCTTGAGTTGGGTGTTTCCATTCTCCCATGTCTGCTGGGCTCTAATAAAACCTGAAAAGGTTAGGCTTTGGTAAAACAGTTTCTCTTGAGGGAAGGCCTTGTTAAGAGCACAATACTGTGATGTATTTTAACAGGGGTTACTTATCCCCTCCTCCTGATGGAAGCACTAGGGAAATTTTCTCTGATCTTCACAGTGAGGACTTGAAAATCTAGAACAAAAGTATGACTGTGTCCCCTAAGACTGGGCCCCTCTAGAGTTCCTAACTCCTGTATTTGTCTACACTGAGCTCCCAGCTATCTGTCAATCACAGCTCAAGTTTTCCCATCCTCATACTGGTTCCCATGGAGGTTTCTGCTCAGGGGTCTCCACTCCAGTCAGTTGCAATTCTTTGTATCTGCCTGTCTGTACCTCCAATTTGGGGGCAGTGTTTTTCCCTGTGACCTCAATTCACTGATGAATCTAAAAAGAGCTATTGATTTTCGGTCTGTTCAGCTTTTCACTTGATAGGATGGAGTGACAGTTTTCAGCCTCCTTGCATGCCAAACTGGAAACTGAAATTCAAATACTTGTTTTATCATTCAGAGTATGGTTTTTTTGATACACATTTTAAACTATTTGTTTACTATATCAATAGTTGGCTTTATTTTTTTTTCCTATGGTTTCTTTCTTAGAACAATTTTCCTAAGGCTACTATGCCTTCTGGTGCAAATCTTGAGTTGATTATAGGCTCTACCTGAAGGCAGATACCCACCAATTTTAATTCTATAGTTGGAATTTTCTATGCCACAGGAAGCCACTGTGTAAGATGATCTTTTAACGGATGCAGAATTTGCCAGCCTGGCTAGTAATGTCCTCAAGTGGAAGTGATCAAAATACATGTCTTGCCACAGTACCTACACAATTCTCCCACCTGAAAGTGGGCTTCTTTTGCAGGTGGAAATCAGAAATAAGTACAGGTGGATTCCACCCCTTCATCTCCTTCAGCTTCACAAGATGGGATTGGTGGCTACAATGAGGTAGTGTGGATAGATTCAATCCATCATCTATTTTTTTATTTGCCCTTCTTCCTCCCTCAGCTGATTTCTCTGATGAAAAACACAGTCGCAGAATAACTGTAGAGGTGCTGATAATAGCTTTGGCTTGGGAATAAAGAGATAAAATGACTCCCATTGCTTTGGAAAGTAGAATTTTCACAGGAAGGAACAGGTACTGTTTATATAGAAGTTTAGACTTAAATATCCAAGTATATTAACTAGAGTAATATCAGCTGCCACAAGAGATAAACTCAAAATATCGGATGTTTAACACATTAGAATCTCATTCACAAATCCATTTGACAGTTAAGTGAGGAAGGGAGTGAGGAGGAAATTTCTGCTCCACACAGTCATTCAGGGACCCAGGCATCCTCATCTTGTGGTTCCAACATCCTCTAGAGACTAAGAGTCCTCTCCACTCAGTGAGCAAATTGGAGGGACTGGGAAAAGAAAGTAGAGAATCATGCAAGAGGTTTTAACAGGCTAAACTTGGAAGTTGATGTATTATTTCCATCCATGTGCTTTAAGTTAGAATTCAGTCACATGGTCACAGCTAACGAAAAGGGAGGTTGGAGAATGTAGTTTCAATCTTGATGGAAAGAGAAAAAAATGGCTTTGATAAACATCTAATCAATTTCCCTTATACCGAGATAAGAGTAGACAGTAGCAGCTGGCCAAACTCTATTACTTCCTACTTCCCATCAAATTAGCTATTGTGGTTTAGGATATTAGTGTACATTAGTCACTGATTGTATTTCTCAGCATATCCTTATCTAAACTGTAATTGGTCAAAATTTCCCATGAGAAAACAATGTTAGCACATATATCTTACAAGGAATTTTATCCTGAATATATTAATAACTCCTAAAATCAATAAGAAAAAAGAAAACTCATTTTTCTAATCTTCAAAAGATTTGAAAAGATATTTCATAGAAAATATCCAAATATCAAACAAGTGTATGGAAATGTAACCAACATCATTTCTTATCAGGGAAATCTAAATTAAAACCAAAATGAGATACTACCATAGACCTCCCCAGAAAGCCTAAAGTTAAATTTTAACTGTTGTTTTGAATTGTCGTTTTTAGACAAATGTCTCCCTATGTTGCCCAGGCTGGACTCAAACTTTTGCTCTCAAGCGATCCTCCCACCTCAGCCTCTGGAGTAGCTGGACTATAGGCATGCACCATGCCCAAATTGGTGCTTATATTGTTATTTTTTAAAGACTCAAAATACCAAGTGTTGGAGAGGATGTAGAGCAATTGGAATTCTCATATATGTTCATGGGATAATAAAATACTGCAACCACTTTGGAAAATATTTTGGCAATTTGTACCAAACATGTATCTAGACTGTAACAGCAATTCCTAGCCTCAGAATTGAGTGGATTCCAATTCCAAAATATTCAAGGGCCTATATTCACAACAAGCCTTGTGCCTGAGTTTTCACAGCACTATATTTATTACAGCAAAACCTGAGGTTAAAACAATCTCCATTAGTAAGAGAATGGACAAACTAATTGTGAGTGGGGTGGTAACTACACTGAAGATTTGTGCATTTTACTGTATGTAAATGTTTTTAGATGAGAATTTTTAAAAGTCAGGCCTATTGAGAAACAATTTATATATACTAGACCTTTTCCCTTTTGTTCAGTTCCATGCATTTTGACAAACGTGTACACCACTACAATCAAAATATAATATATTTCTATCACCCTAAGAAGTTTTCTCATGGCTCTTTGTAGACAATTCACTTCTTCCACACTCTTGGCAACCACTGATCAGATTTCTGTTTCTATAATTTTGTCTTTCCCAGGATGTCATATAAACAATACCATGCTTTATATAGACTTTTGTGTCTGTCTTCTTTTACTCAACATAATGGCTTTTCAGATTCATTCATGTTGCATATTTTAATAATTTGTTCCTTGTTATTGTTATATAGTATTCCATTGTATTGTTGTATAGTATTGCATTGTAAAAAGGAATGTATTTTAATATTTTGTTCCTTTTCTATTGTTGTGTAATATTCCATTGTGTGGATTTAGGACACATTGTTTATCCATTCACCAGTTGATAGATATTAGAGTTGTTTCCAAATTGGGACAATTATAAGTAAAATTGCCATTAAGATTTACACAAAATTGCCATAAATATTTACATATGACATATGTGTGGACATATGTTTTCATTTCTCTTGGATAAATATCTAGGAGTAAGATTGCTGGATCATAAGTTAAGAGGATGTTGAACTTTATAAGAAACTGCCAAACAATTTTCTAAAGAGGCTGTAGCATTTTTCACTGCTACCAGCAGTGAATGAGAGTCCCAGTTGCTCTGCATCCTGCCTAGCACCTGGGGTTGTCAGTTTATTTTAATTTTAGCTATTCCAAAGATAGGTAGTACCAGTTTGATTTTAAGTTGCCTTTACCTAAAAGTAATGATATTAAACATTATTTCATTTCACTTATTTGCTGTCTGTAAATTTTTTTGGCAGTGACTGTTCCAATCTTTTGCTTATTATTTATTGAGTTGTTTGACTTCTAACAAATAATACATAAATGATCTTACATATTTTTGTAAATAAACTTTTTCAGCTTCCGAGATCAGATGAGATCAGACATGTTCAGAATGGTATGGCTGTAGACTATAAACCCTTTTTCAGATATGTGTTTTGTTAAACAAACAAACAAACAAAAACTGTCTTTTCATTTTCTTAATAGTGTCATTCAAAGAGCAAAGAATTTCGATTGTAATAAGGTCCCATTTATCAATTTTTTTCTTTTATAATTTGTGCTTTCTGGGTCCTAAGCTAAGAAATATTTGGTTAACCCAAAGTCACACAAGTTTCTTTCATGTTTTCTTCTTAAAATGATAAAATGATATGTCTGTGCCAGTTAACAATTTGTTACCTCTCAGCTTCAAATTCATACTGTTTGCCTGCTCTGTGAAAATGGATCTGAGACCATTTGATATTTTCCTCTGCCTGATGGCACTGGAGCCTTGTCAGGAGAGGGTGCTCAAGAGACATTGCGGGAGGAAAACGCTTTTGCTTTCTGGTTCTAGAGTGCCTGCTCAACAGGCTCCTCAGTGCTGGCCCCTGAAGTGCTCATCGGTCAGAGCTCCCAGCAGCCAACATTGTCCCCTGGCACACCCGGGGCAGTTGTGTAGGAGAGTGCCTCAAGCGAGCCGTCCTCCCATGAATAAGTTCTAGAGAAAGATTCCAGAATGTTTCACTGGCACAGCACCTCACTGACTTCTCTGCCATCCAGGAAGCCACAGGCATGCCCTGTCCAGCGAGGTCTAGCTCTCAGCCCTGGGGACAGGGGCCTCTTTTGGGACACTCTGTCTTAGCCTTGAGAGTAGCTGCTGTTCCTTATGTCTGGTATTCCTCTCTCTTCAGGTATTTTATTTTTTACAAGCCAAACCATTGTTATTTTAACCTCCTGTTAGCATCAATAATTCTTTATATTAAACTTATCTTGTTTTTGTACGAGGGAAGACATTAGTATAAAATAACATGTGGGTATCCCTTGTCCTACAACCATTTCAGAAAAGATTATTTCTTCTCCATTTAATTATCTTGGAATCTTTGTCAAAAATCAGCTCACTGTATAAGTATGGGTCTATTTCTAGGATTTACATTCTATTCCATTGATCTATTTGTCTATTATTTCATTGATACTATACTATCTTAATTATGGTAACTTTATACTAAATATTGAAATCATCTAGAGTGAATCCTTCAAATTCATTCTTTCAATATTGTTTTGGACACATTGACTCCTTTGTTTTTCCATGTAGAATCAGCTTATCAATTTCTACCAAAAAAAAAAAAGGATGTTGATTGATATTACCTTGAATCTACAGATCAATTTGGGGTAAACTAGCATCTTTACAATATTAAGATTTGCAATCCATTAACATGATATAGCCCCCATTTTATTTAAATCTACTATTATTTATTTCATGAATGCTTTGTAATTTTGGCGTACCTATCTTGCACATATTTCATATAAAGTATTGAGTATTTGAGTTTTAAGAATTTTATGTTTTGTTATATAAATATGGTACTTCAACATTTTTAAATTTTCAATATTTTGATCTTTTGATGTTTGCTGTGTATCCTATCATCTCACTAAATTTACCTACTTTTAGAAGCTTTTTTGTAGATACTTTGGGATTCTCGACATAGGCCATCGTGTAATCTGAAAATAAAGACAAATTTATTTCTTCCTTTCTAACATGTATGCCTTTTTTTTTTTTACTTTTTCTTTTCCTATTTTGTTGGCTAATAACTCCACTAAAAAGGTTGAATAGGTGTGGTAACAGCAAACAACTTTGCTTTGTTTACAATCTTAAAATAAAAGCATTCATTCATTAATACATAATCAGAAATATCAGCTACAAGCTTGTACTACATGTCTTTCATCAGGTTATAGAAGTTCTTATTCATTCTCAATTTCCTGAGAGTTTTATCATGGCTCTTGAATTCTGCCTTTTATGAATTTATTGAGATGATTATATGTTTTTCTTCCTTACAGTCTGCTAATAATGGTGAATTCTACTTCTTAGTTTTCTAACATTGAACCAATCTTGCATATCAGAGATTGCCAGCCTTTTGCTTAACCTGAAAGTCCTATCCTTTGTTCCCAGGGAGACAGCATTCTTATTAGTTATAAACACATAATCAGTTGTTATTAGTTATGACTAGTTATGACACAGACTTCGAAGTTCATTTATTCATTCCTTCAACAAGTATTTATAGAGACCTGCTATTCTCCTGTATTGGGTAACTAAGGAAATCTATGCTTAGCTTTCTCATAAGACAGTCTTGGCTCTACCAGTTTTTACCTACATGACTTTCAGCAAGTCATGTAACTCATCAATGCCTCATTTTTAAAATCCATCAGACAGAAATAATTTCACTTGCCTTTCCCACAGGGCTCATCCCCTCCCTCATTTCAGTCCTACTTCATGGCTTCCTCTCACAGAAGACTTCCATTATCACCCCATGAAATCATAGCCCTCCCCTGAGCCCCTTACTCCCTGTTCGCCTTAGCCAGGCTTTTTCCATGACACTCAGATATAGTATCAATTCCTAGTTTACCTTTTGAGCCCCTCCAATACAATTTAAGCTCCAAAAGTTCAAAGTTGTCTTCTGCCTTGACCATTAGTTTTGCAAAACCTAGAATTATGGCTGATATGGAGATATGATCAAATCGTATGTTGAATGAAGAATAAACTAAATGAGATTGTACAGGTAAAGCATGTAAACCCTGTCTAGCCCAAGGTAGATGTTCATTCAAATTAAGTCTTAATATAAACACATATTCTTCATTGGGCTTTCTCGTACATGTTCCTATCATGACTCATCATGTCCCAGCAGATGTCTACACTCAAACAGCATATTTGAGGAGATGAATAAATGGATTCTTTACAAAAGGTAACTTGGGGTGGAGTGGAGTGGGGTTAAGGGAAGATGATGCCCCTGGGACTAACAACACTAGGGAGCACTTGTCCTGTTGGTCTAAGGGGTAAGGAGAGGTTTCTCTGCATGTAGGTAATGCAGAAGTGGCTGTAGCTGGAGGAGAAGGTTCTTTCACAGGCACTGCAGCTTTGGTGGAGGAACGCTGCACAGAGGAAATGAGTACCCTGATACCATTGTTCTCTAACCGTTGGCTGATCCCAGAAGCCAGAGGGCAGGGGAATCCCAGGGAGGCACCCCACAAAACTCAGCCTCTCAAGGAACAGAGCAGAGTGGAAGATAGGAGAACATGGAAATGGTCTAGCTCCCGTAACACAAAAACCAAAAGCACAAGGTCAAATTCTCAACATGCAGGAAACTTTACAAAGTGCTACCCTTCTAAGCCACCTCCCAGAACCATCTTTTTGTTCAGTCCTTTCCCTTCCGGATCTACAAGCATCAGAAGAGTTGCCTGGCTGCTGGAATGTATGCTTTGGGTGAAAGTGCCTTATACCTCTAAGATTCTGTGAAGAGCACACTCATGCGGAGTGGGGTAGTGCTCCTGGGCAATTTCCTGATTCAGTTCTCCTGATCTGCATCTCTTGCCATGCAAAATAAAAGAGAGCTGTTAGCCCAGCAGCCTCCTGTGTTCACGCTGCGGTACAGTATGTCTGTGCATTGTTAAGCAGCTGCCACAGTTTCCCCCAGAGGTTGCTACATTTCAGAGCTGGATGAGGTAATGGGGATATTTAGCCCAAGTTAAGCTTATAAAAGTGCTTTGGGAATCTTTGGAATGAAAAGAACCATGCATACCCAAAGAGTTTGTTATTAATTACACGATGTATGCCTAGAGTTGGAAAAAGATCTCCGTTTGGGTGTCTCCCACTATTAAAAATTACTACCTCTTTGCATGGACAAGATTAATCTGAGAACTGAAATGCAGTAAAATAAACTTCAGGCCATGATTAATAGTGGAAAAACTTCAGATCATTTCCCTACCTATAAGATGGGAATACTGATTATTATTACATCATCAAGACTGGGGGAGGGTATAATGGCAATAATGTGTATGAATCAATTTATAAGAAGTCCTTTTGAGGTGTCAGATAATCTTCTTGGAATGGTAGCTTGATTGTTACAAGGGTTCTTGAAATGCAAGGCTAGTCACAGAGCCATCCCTGTGCAAACTAAATGCAACTTCTCCCCCTGTCTGGGCTATATCTTGGAATACAGCCAGGCATGACTCAATTAATTGAGTAGACTGAGGAACTTGAAGACAGTGGGACTGAGGAGGGGCCAAGACCTTAAAACCAGCCCTTCCCTCCTGGGGTGGGACAGGTGGTAGGCAGCTTGACCCAGCTGCTGATGCTTGGAGGAAGTCCAGGCCAACAGGCAGAGTTTAATAGCCAAGAGAGATGCAAGAGAACAGGCCAATAGTCAATTTCAGATGGTCTAACAAGAAGTGTCCTCATGGGGTAGAACAACAGAAGAAAAAAACTTAGGAATGGCAGATACATGGATGTCCAAGCAGGCAAGAGCCACCATGGATATCCTTCAGCAAGGACTGTGGCTATCAACATGGGACTCAAGCTCAGATTTTTACTCTACAGAAGGAAGATTAGCACTTGCCAGCCAGGGACTGGGATAAGAGGCAAAAAGTCTATTGGAAGAGACATGGTTCAGCAAACGGGCCCAAGCCAGAGGTAATTCATCATTCCAGAATTTCTATATAAAGCATATTTGGAGAAGGCAGTATGGGTGGCAGGGCAAGAATGAAACCACGCTGACACAGAACTTTGCCTATGGTTGACAAGATAGCAGTTTTTTTATGTAAAAGAATGCAGTAGTTATGGAAGAAAATGGACTAACACCCTTCTCACATACACGCAAACACACACACTCAGGCAACCTCCACACACCACTACTATTGGCCCCAAACTAGCCATCAGAATTAAAGTCCAAAATTAGAGCAGACAAGCAGGCAGCAAGATTGTGGTCAATATCTCAGCCTAGTCAGCTCAACCAAGCTCCAGGTGGTGCCTAAAAGGCCCATCCTAATGCAGATGCTCCTTGACTTATTTTGGGGTTATGTTATGATAACCCATCATACATTGAAAATAACCTACTGAACATCATAGCTTAGCCTAGCCTACCTTAAATGTACTCAGAGTACTTACATTAGCTTACAGTTGGGCAAAATCACCTAAAGCGAAGCCTATTTTATAATAAAGTGTTGACTATCATGTAATTTATTAAATACTAAAAGTCAAAAATAGAATGGTTGTGCAGGTTCTTAAAGGACAGTTTCTACTGAATGCATATTGCTTTTGTACCATTGTAAAGTCAAATCATTATAAGTTGAACCATTGTAAGTCTGGGACCATCTGCACACTCTTTGTATTTCTGAAGTTCACTCCTGAATGGCCGTTTTCATTCACATACACAATACAAATGAAAGTCTTGTCGAATTATCATCTTTCCAGCATGTTCTGAGGCACAGTGCCATGAATATGGTAAGTGATCAATAAGTATCTGAAATTACATACTTGAACAGAATAATGCATTCAAGGCTCTTCACATCCAATATACCCCATCAACCTTCTCCCTTTATCACTTTCCCCAGTAATCAATGCCAAATGGCTTTTTGGCCTGAGGATGTTTCTTGAACCCCACTCAGTCTAACGTTGTTGGTTTGGAGTTTTTGGGTTTTCTTTTTCCAGAGTGCCTAGCAAAACATTTCTGACCTCAGCGTCTCTTTTCACAGGTTGAATCAGTTATCTGCACAAGCATTTTGGCTGAGGGTTCAAACGCTGAGCCTCAAGAAGTTAGAAAACACCAGCTCCTGTTTTTGAGCTGGTCTAATGTTACAGTGTACATTGGCATGTTTATCTCCTGCAGAATTTTACTGAGCTCCCATAAGACACTTCCAGGACATTCCTAAATCATGGACTGTGCCCGTGCACCAAGATTACCTGTAGAGCTGGAGATAAATATAGGTGTCTCACATTTGGAGACTTGATTCTGTAGACCTGAGGTTGTGTCTGAGCACTGTAAAGTGATTCTTATGAACCAGAGGTAGGAACGCAGTCAAATTCCAGGTGACAGCCATGTAGAAATGAAGATTCCTGAAAGCTCCAACAAACTGTATTTGTTCCGATAAAACAAAGAAGAGAATCCAAATCCAGAGAACATGTCCCTCCCATGGTATTATGTTCCATATGCAAAATTGTGTAGCCCTTCACACCATTGCATGTTCTCAGAGATTTTCCCTCTCAGTGTTTGAAATCCCAGTGACTGGGATGTGATTAATATCCGTTGCTGGCTTGGCAGAGGCCCTCCTTAACAGCAGCCCTAAACAAGAAGGCTCTGGCCCCGTGTTGTGTGCAATTTCAGGGATCTATCCTGAGTGTCAACTAAATTCATCTTGACCTCAGAACAGATGTTTCCACTTAATTTTTCAGAACCATAGATGGTAATCAACTTACAGCAAGTCTTTGACTCAAATACAGCCACCTGGGTTTCCAAAGCAAACCCAGCAGCATTTTAGCAAATCTCTGGGCAGAAAACTGAGAAAAGCGAGAAATGGAATGCTTTGTAAATGCCAGTTATTATAGGTGCACAGAAAGAAAACTTGATTTAGATCAGAAAGATTAAAAGATACAGTCTGTAATCAAGGACCTTAGAGGCCAAACAGGATTTGCACATCAGGATCCCCTCAGGAGATAAAGTTCAGACACTCGGAGATAGTGTTCCTCAGATTTTAACATGCATACAAACCACGTGCAGCCTCCTAAAAATACAGATTCTAATTCAGTGGGGGGCCTGAGACTGTGCATTTCTAAAAGTGTCCCAGATAACCCTGATGCTGCAGGTCCAAAGGCCATGTTTTTGGGTAGCAAGATCCTGTACTGCTGTGGGCCTCTGAGCTGAGCTCCGTAGATGAATTATCAGCTCTGGTCAGGGCAGGGCTGCACTAGAAGCCATAAGGACTTTAAGGCACAAGAGAAACTTGACCCTCATCAGGTCATCCAGGGGACACTGACCTCTTATCTATTGAGATGTGAAGTAATTTTATATCCTGTCTCCCTCTCTTTCTGATGAGACCCCTAGACAACTTCTCTTGCAGACTCTGGGGTGTTTTGCAATTGTGATTAAGTGAAGGTGATGCTGAGATGATTCCAAGTGAGGAATAAAAATGATGTCTGTTTCTTATGCAATGTTTAATTCACAGTCTCTCAATTGGTTTGTGGGGGTTGAGGAAGCAGAGTTTGGAATCAGCAACATAGTCACTGTCACGCTTTTTACATTTAAATGAAATTAGATTTTAGTGGGAACTGGGTGAGTATTCAGCTCCGTGTCTCTGCCATATTCTGTACTCAGATCTGCTTGTGACAAAGGGTGTGTGTTTTCAAGGGGGCTGCCTCAGGTTAGGACAGCTGCCTGTGCTCACAAGCCCAGACAGGGCTTAAACCCATGACTGGGGTGCATGAGATCAGCGACGGTAAATCAGAGCCATTCAATAGAAGTGACTGACAGGGAGAGCCAACTCAGTTGAAGCAGGGCCTCAGATCCCTGGGCTGAAAACCTGGTGTTTAACACTACCAAAATATGACACACAACTTCTCAACCCATTTCTGAAAGTGTGGAACCGTGGCAGTGGCGTTTATGAGCCTACCTGGGCCTTTCCCTCCTCCTGCTGTGATGATACACAGACTGTGTTATCCCCCTGACCATGGTATTTTTAAAAAACAGTCAACATTTAATACATATTTGTTCAGCAGCTTTTTCACTGTCATCATAAAGAGGAAAAATGATTCTTTCCCAAAAACCTCACTAGGATTTATAAATGGAATCTGTGATTTATCAGAATCAAGCTGGTAGAACAGACCACGTGGCCCATCCCCCCTGGTATGGGCATGACTAATACTTAAACACCCCAGATTATTAAGACTTTTTAGGATATTTTTAATAAGCATTAGAGAAAAGAATTCTCTAACCTTCTTAAAGAATATCCCTTAAAGTTAAAAGCATTCACAGTAAGGAAATTCTTCTGCCACCTGACTGCATTTCTTTGTACTAAGAGCTTAAAAAGAAAAAAGGAAACAAAAGGTCGCAATTCAGCTACCATGAATTCCACTTCCAGCATCACACCTGTTAGTGCATATCTTTCTTAGCATATTCCCTTGTGGTCCTAGAACAAAATGACAAAACTACTACTAGGTATTACAAATAAACTCTGGTGAGCAAAGCCACCAAGTTCCTGGCACTAACAGTTTTCAGGTATTCCTTTTGACCAATATAAATGTGGTTTTAAAAATTCTATATATATATATTGAAAATATAGGCTTGCATATTCAAAGAGATAGACCTGTGCTTCGTAACATGCCAACCACAACATCATGTAGCTTTTTGCATATAAATCTAATTGCAATTACATTATACTAACAGTTCAATTCTTCAATCACACTGCCCACATTTCAAGAGTTCAATAGTTACAAACGGCTAGTAGAAATTAGCATAGCTACAGAACATTTTCATCATCGCAGAGAGTTCTGTTGGATGATATTGGTCTAAAAGGATATAACCCACATTAATAGTAGTAGCTGTCACTAGAAATTGAGATCAAAGGGTAGTAGAAAGGGAGTTACTAGTTTTTTTAGTTTGTGTTTCTTCAGTTTTTTTTTTTTTTCAGAGTGTGGTTTACTTTTTTTTAACATGAAAACCATGGAAAACTTGAAGTATTGGCTGGAAATCTTTAAACTAAATATATTTTGGGGCCACATTTGGTCAGTGTGCACATGTATTTAGGAATCAAGTTATGAAATATTTAATTGAAATATTATGAAATTCATTCACATGAACACTGTTCCATAATCAAAGCAAAATCATTCTCACTGTTTTTTTTTTCACATTTATAGATAAAGGAAAGGAAAAACATGAACTTCAAAAGTACATCTCCAAGTCGACTTAAGTTTAGCTTAATTTAATAAACACATATGGAGCTTCTACAGTGGTCAGGCCCTATGTTAGGTACTGGAGGAAAAGGATAAACATAACCCTCCAAGAGCTTACAGTCTAGTAGGAAGACAGATCTATAAATACATTATTCCAAGCCAGAGAGGCAGGTGTGATGAAAGAGCTGTGTTTAGCAATTGGTTTGGGAATTCAAGAAGGTACATTAGCCCAGCTCTGAAGATCAGAAAAGTCACAGTTCAACTCACTTAGAAAAGAATGAGTACATCTTAATTAGGTAAAGAAGGAATACAGGGAGATTGAAGCACATGCTTGGAAAACAAGAGCAAAAGCATCTTAAACCAGAAGGGAGGTTGTGCTTTCCCCAGAGGGAGGCCAGTAGAACAAGCCACACCTCAGCTGATGGACTAATTTTCTGTGTGACTTGGGAAAGGGATGGGTGCTGCACTGTTATAGGAAACAGCAAGAGCTGTCATGTGAGACAGCCCTGGGTCTGAATCCTGGCTCCTTTGCTTCCTAGCCATTGAATATGTAAGCCACTTCACACATGCAACCCACTTCACATATGCCTAACAATACCCACCTGGCAGGATGGGGTGAGGATTGAAGGAGCTATGGTTTAGTAAGCCCAGAACACTGCTGTTCCTGATGCCCCTCAAGGCTCTATCACTTTTCTTCTTTATCACAACTATATTATTTAATAAAATGTTACTATCAACACCATCAATAACTGCCTTATACTGAGCACTTACTGAGTTCATTGTCCCTGTGCCAAGGACAATTGCAGTACCTATTTTCATCCACCTCGCAAACCCCTGAAATAAGCATTATTTTCCCCATTTTGTAGAAGAGAAAGCAGAGGCTTGGAAAGGTGAAGTAACTTTCCCAAGATCCCATGCCCATCTAGAAGCCCAGAACTTGACCAAGGCTGCAAAGCTGCAAGGCTGTCTGGCAACCTCTCTACTCTATGTTTCTCCAAATGGAGCAAATGAGAATCTTTGTGATGTGGCTGCTGATCCACATTTCAGCAGAGTTTTTGGGAAAAATTTGAACAATGAAGAATTATCATCCACAGTCTCAGTCTGTTGAAGGCCTGCACACAGGACTCTGTTTTGAAAGAACACAACGCTTTTTTAAATAATATGCCCATGCAGCTTTATTCTTTCTTAATTCCAAAGAGCGACCTTATTCAGGCAGTGTCCCTGAGCAGTTATACTCCAGCAAGCCTTGCTAGACTCCTGCTCAACCCTTCCAGCCTCCAGGGGCTCTAGGTGGCTGCAATGTGACTTTAGGAGACCAGTTCCAGACTGGAGACTCCAGTCAGTCAGATGCTGATCAAGGAATAATTTAAACAATCATCATTTAAATGATAACTGCAAGCAGTGGATCCATTCAATCATAGCCAACACATGCACATCTTCGAACCTCCAATGCCCAGCCTCATGCACTGACCCAGGCCAGGTATGGCCAAGAGCTGTTGGGCTCTGGGCCCACAAGGTCTACAACCAAAGAATAAGGATGGTGCTCCTCAAGTTCAAGCACCAGTCTGTGCATAATATCTGAGTCGGCAAGACAGGGCTCAAATTGAGCTAAAATACACACTGCCCATCCCCACCCCCACCCTGCTCCTGGGCTGCCCTTTCCTGTCACCTTCCTGAGGCCCTCTGCTTCTGGCCATTTCCTTGTTTAGAGAGAGAACAGAAGGAGCTGCAAACTGGGAAATACATTTTTAATCAGTTACCAGACTCCTTTGAACTTCAACATGAGCACCCTCAAGGTGTGCTTCAAATTTAGAGTGGAAGTTGCCCAGAGAAGCCATCTGAGATAATCCAAACCAGAATGGCAGTGGCCAAGTTCACGAGTGTGTTGGTCAGGCCCCTGAGCCCTGTCTTACTGACTGAGATGTTATGCACAGACTGGTGCTTAAACTTGAGAAGTACCATCCTTACTCTTTGGTTTGCCCTGTAACTCTGGTTACAGAGGTGGGCACTCCCACTGGGTCCTTACTGGGACCAACGTAGTTCTGGGACCCCAAACCCAGTGGGTTTCTCATCTGCAAGCATGAAATTCTGATTATCATTCTTAATATTACTGTTTATTATTTGCATTCCTGTGCTAAATAATTAATCTGTGCCAGCAAGCAATGTCCTAAGACTTTACCAATAGTACCTCATTTAGCCTTCACGAAAACCTTGGAAGGTTAGGTTTCTTCATCTGTCACTGTACAAATTAGGAGACTGAGGTTCAGAGAAGTCAAATTGTCCCAGGATACACGGTGGTGAGAGGTGGGACAGGGATTACTAAGGACATGTTGGGATTATTAGGAATAAGGGCTGGAGAGCAGAAACCTGGCTTTAGAGGAAAGGATGTTAATTACTTTTAAGTGACATCTGTGCAATTAGCCCGTATGCTGAACTGATCTTAATTTCCTCTGGGCCACAAATCTCCCATCAGGAAAATGGGACTCATTGCTCTGCCCCGTAAAGACTGCCTCACTAATTAATTGACTCATCTGTATCCCCTAGGTGCTAGGTTCCGACTCTTAATTGTGAAGCACTTAAATCTATCTGCTCCACATTACAAAGAACACTTTACAAAAGGCACGCAGGCTGTGTGGCGTGCCTGCGCACATGGGTTAAAATGCAATGTCTGTTTAATGAGCGTTTTCCAACTCAGGCATTGTGCTGGATAGTCTGGAAGCCAAATTTAAACAAATGATGGGGAAGCTGAAGAGAATGCATCTCTTTAGAACAAACAAGGAGATCTTTTTCTGACTGCTTATTTATCACAGACTTTATCTCAGTCTGCTAACAAGTAAAAAGGAAAAGGTGGCAACTGAGTTAGCCTTGTCCATCTACAACTTTAGCCAGCATGTGCTTCTAATGAAGCCAAGCCTTTCTGCTCACAGAATGTTCTATCACCTCCCCTAATTGAAAAGTAATAAAAACATCACAAACAGTGTCAATTACCCATTGAAGGGTCTCTTTCCTACTACTTACTTTTTCAGACATCAAGTGGTTCTGGAAAATACTCCAGGCTGCTTCCCCACTTCCCACTCCAGTAATACTTCTTTCAGAAGTGACGAGAAGAGACAGCATCCCTTGTTGGTGTTGGATCATTAAGTGTCTGTCGGAAAATATGACTTAGGTTGGATCCAGACATTCAAACACAGAATGGGGGAAAAAATCAAAATAACTGCAAAAAGTGAGTGTTGGTTAATTACGATCTGAAGTCAATAAAGTCATCTGATGGCAGATTTAGGGGAACTCATTAGAGAGTGGAATTCAATTGTGGAGAACTGCAAGCTGCTACAGCTCTGAAACCAGCACATTTCTTTAGGGTCCTCAAATGGGATGAGAGAAATACCTCCAGGGCAGGAGCTCTCCCCCTTCTCTGCAGCCTCACAATGGAAGATCTGTAAAGCATTTGCAGCAGTAGTAAGTAAAGAATAAGATATCCAGGTGTCCCACAGAAGCCACTTCTTTTGCATTTTTCAGAAGGAAATCACAGAAACTCTCAGCTTACTTTTTAAAATGCCAGCCAAACTTAAGAGCCATAAGGATTTCACTGGACACAGCAGCCACAGCCTTCTGCTCAGCTGGCCTCAGGCATTTTAAAGCCGTAGGCTCCAGAGGCTGAGTTGTAGGACCATTTTGAGCATGGCTATTTATAGGAACTTGAGTAGTGTTCAGCTGCAAGCGATGACTGTGAAAACTCCTAGTGAACCATACAAAATACATTTAAGTGGGGAATTCGCTCCACCTGCCCTGAAACTTAAGTCTCCTGAAGTAAAGCTATAAATTAGGCAATGTTTACCTGTGTTTTTTTAACTTTAAGTTCTAGGATACATGTGCAGAATGTGCAGGTTTGTTACATAGGTATACATGTGCCATGGTGGTTTGCTGCACCAATCAACCTGTCATCTAGGTTTTAAGCCCTGCATGCATTAGGTATTCGACTTAATGCTCTCCCTCCCTGTGCTCCCCGCTCCCCAACAGGCCTCAGTGTGTGATGTTCCCCTCCCTGTGTCCACGTGTTTTCATCGTTCAGCTCCCACTTATAAGTGAGAACATGCGGTATTTGGTTTTCTGTTCCTGTAGTAGTTTGCTGAGAATTATGGTTTCCAGCTTCATCCATGTCCCTGCGAAGGACATGAACTCATTCTTTTTTATGGCTGCATAGTATTCCATGGTGTATATGTGCCCCATACCTGTAGTTTCTTACAGGCAGAATACTTCCCTTTTGGGGGCCCTCTGTCCCCTGCTCATTTGTCCTCATTGCTTAGGACACGCTCTCAGTCTCTTAACACTTACCCAATAATCTCTTACATATCAAGCACCTATTTGTGACACCTTGCTAGGCCGGGGTTTGCTAATATTGTTGGAAAAATTTAAATGAACATACGACAAGCACCATCCTATTCTTTTGGAGATATTGCCTAAAAGAAAAGTGCCCACCACGTGAAAACAGAAGACAACCATCTACAAGTCAAATTAACCCTGCCCTGATACCTTGATGCCAGACTGCCAGCCTCCAGAACTGTAGGAAAATAAATTTCTGTTGCTTCCTTTTTTTTTTTAAGTGTCTTGTTCTTCTCATTTATCAGACAAGGTGATTTGATGTGAAGTTCACAAAATACGACACCTGTACATATACCCAGATACTCATTCTAAAAAAAAATAAAAAAATAACAACAACAAAAGCTAAACACAAAATAGCATGAAATCAGAGCATCTCTTAAAACAATCAGACCCAGAAAAAGGATAAGGAAGAAGGCTGCAAATTATACTGGTAAGTTAATACCGCGGGACTTGTTTACATGGGTGCATTTTTATTGTTCAACCCCTAGAAACAAAGTTTTCTCTGCCTTAAAACATTGAAAGGAAGAACTGGGATCGCATTCTTTCTCTGAAAGTGTTACCTTCCCTTATAGATAAGAGTCTCACAAATCAATATGAAATGGATGGGCCCCAAAATGAAAAAGAAAAATGGGCAAGGGAAATTCAAAAAAGAAGAAATATATGCAAATGTCTAAAGCACATTAAAAGAGAGAAGAATTCAACTTTCTTAATACTCAGTATAAATTAAACAACTATAAGTTGTCATTTTTCATCTGTTATTAATGTCTGACACTGGTGAGGGTAGGTGAAAAGGGGACTGCAGTTTGCTGTTTAGTGGAGGTGTAAATTGTTACAATCTTTTTGTGGAGCAATTTTCTAATTAGTAATCAGAAAAATGTTCACAGTTTGGGGCCTGATCATTGTCTTTTCAAGAGTGTATCCTTAGGAAATAAGCTGAGATGCATTTGAGGCTCTGAGCACAAAAACATTCATCACCCGCTGCCCCTACCCACGTCCCCGTCCTGTGGCACGGCTGGGTTAGGGTTAGGTTTCGGGTTAGGTAGTTGGGCTGTGGGTAAGCCCCATTGCAATAGCTTCCCCCCGGAGCAGCTCACACTTTTCAAACAGGATGAAGGATTCCAGATGTTCTCCTGACCTCCTGATGGTCTAACCTCATGTCCAGCCCTTGCTCCTTTAACCTAAGGGCTATTAACAGGGTTCCATCTGTGTCTCTGCACTCGCTTTGTCTGCACACTGCCCCTCTTCCACTTAGGGTGAGTCATAAGTCCGCCTTTTCTTTCGATTCATTCTCATCTAACAGAAATTGTTGGAGATTCGGTGTGCAAGTTCAGGCTTTCCAAGTGTCAGCACTGGAGCAGTTTTTTCTCTTGTTTTTATACCTATCGGTCATTTTAATGGGGATCTGGAAGGCGAGGAATTAGACACTTGTGCTGACATCACATTCTTACCCAGAAGTCCTAGGTTGCTTTTTTAAAACAAAAGAAAATCAGAGGCAGAGAAAGGCAAGGAGTAAGGCGGGAGAGAGAGGGCCCAGGGGAGGGAAAGATCCGTTTGTGAAGCGCCCCTCCGTAATTTTAGATAACTCCCTGCAAGTTTGTCTTCTAGTGTGAATTATTTTAAACACTTTGCCATTTGCCTGAGTCTTAATGAATGAGGATCTTGTGGGAATGGAATTGGGGGTAGGAAGGAAAATTACTGTAAAATAGCAGATTTCTGGGGGAAGAAGAAATTTAAGTGTGATACTATAGTACAGGAATGGGCCTGGCCTGCCTAAGGACTTCTAGAATCTGCAGTCAAGATAACTGGCATCCTGAGAAGCCAAAAGGGAGTGAAATGCACCAAAAAGTAGAACAGGAGGAAAAGTCTAATTGATTTTGTACTCTGTGCAATTTTGCCTACAAATTTGGTGACAGCAACTGCCTTATTTGCAATCCCCGAATCAAATGTTTACCTTGATGAATTGCACTGAGATGTTTGGCTACACAAAAACCATTTCCTCGTGGAGAGTTTAATTTAGTTGGCTATTTCAAAAGTCACATGCTTTCAAAGTCATGTGTGGATTTGACAGAATACAACCACAGTTTTTTAGTGCCAGAGTTGGTGTCACAAAGCCCTTTGGAATATACTGAACCATGCAGTTGTAGTAACTGTATTAATATTCAACTGAGAGTGACAGCTCTCTCCTCTTCTCTGTCTTCAATGTGGCATATATTTGATATTCTCCAGGTGCTCTTTGATTCTATACAGCACGTCATAGTGAAGACATCCATGCAGACATGGAAAATTCAGGGTTTCTCTGCTATTATTTTTGAATCACTGATAATCCTCACAAAATTGTCATTCAGTTCAACAAAATTTCTTGTTATAACATTCATAAGATGAGTGTGTGTGTCTGGTGTGTCTGCATGTGTGTATGTGTGCATGTGTGCATAAGAAACGTTTCTCAAAACCGGGCTAATTGTAATTGGGAAATGCTTAAGGAAAAAAAGGAAGCTGATCAAGGAAATTTTGGTGATGTTTAACAGCTGTTTTGTGGGTACATATCTGTTATATTTTTTAGACCACAATTAAATGTGATTTTAATAGTCATTTGGTATTTAAATAATATGCTATGATTGTCATATGGAATTTTAATTAAATGCACATTTTCTTCTAAAATATGAAGCGTTACCACTGTGAAAAGACCTTTTCTCTCTTAAGAACATATTTAAAAGTAATGTTCCCTGTGATTCAGTAAAGAAAAAATTATTTTACAATATTATTTATTCTTCTACATTACTCCAGCGTTCGATGAGTCTTGAGGGAATGAAAGGCAAGAATTTTAAACTGAGTAAATGTTCCCCTAATCTCCTAATGAGGATAATGAAAACAGCACACAGAAGGATATGTTTAAGATAAAACACACTTCAAGTAAATAGCATCTAAGAAGCAGCAGTGACTCCTATTCTGTCTCTATTCTGGGCATTTCCTGCATGCCATGTTTGTGAGGCAGTCTCATTTCATTTCTTTACCTTTGTTCTCATTTTCTTTAGGAAACTTTATATCTCATACTCTCCACCCCTCCTCCGGCACGCAAAGGCTGAGAACTTAGATCTTAGTTAAAAGAGAGCTTGTATTTATACATAAAACTTTGCAAATCACCATTCATTCTTTCCACAGACTTTGGGGAATTTCAATGTTTTGGTGCTTACTCAAGTGACATTTTAAAGACCTCTTTGCCTGCTATCATTTTATAGCATTGTTTTTAAAGCATCCTTTCTCTAGTGTTTTCCTTGTATGACCTCTGCTGCCTGTTCACTTATTCTGACCTGTGCTCTCCAAGTGTCTCCTTGTGACCACAAACTAGGATAGGCCCATGAGGGAAAGATTGCTGTTCACAAGCCAAAACCCTCATACACTCAATGGTGTTTGAAAAATTAAAAACTAAAACCCAAAAATGTGCAGCCCTGCCCCTTCATTCCACCGCAACAGCTCTGGCAGTTGCCTTCTCTTTCTGTCTCTGTTAGCTTTTCATCTTCCTGAGAGTCCAGAAGCCTCCCTGTCAGAAGTGTGTTAACAGCAGTTCAGCCCATTTCAGGGTGAAGGACAGTTTGTCATCTAACTGGTGAGTACAAGAAAACTTCTGGTTATTTTTTAAAGCCAATTGTTAGCATAATAAGGGGAAATCATTGAACCTCTAATTGTAATGAAAATGCCAACAAGTTTCTCTCAAATATATTTAACCTTTAAAAGCCATCAGAAGGTCACCTCGGTTTCTAATATTTCCGGTCACCACTTTCTAGCAATAAAAAAGTGTATTTTCTAAGGGTTGTGGGAATTACATAACATACAATTGATTGATTGATTGATTTTTTTTTTTTTTTTTTTTTTTTGCCCTCAAGTTTTAACCCTCTTAGGGAGAAAGTACATAGACTGAAAAGAATTTGACTGAACGAAGACTCGATCACACGCTGTGTACCCGACCCTGTGTAGGTGAACTCAGTGCAAATATCTAATTGGAATCCTGAATGACACCAAAACCCTTTGCTGGAGCTGGGAGCAGAGAGGGAATTATGAGGGGGAGGCAACAGGAAGCGTCACCTGATCAGGAAGGACTCCCTGAGCCTCAGGTAACAGGAAGCGTCCCCTGGTCAGGAAAGATTCCCTGAGCCTCAGGTCAGGTGAGAGAATGTCTCTTCCCTATGGCCTAAGGAATTCGACACAGGCTGAGCTGAGAGAAAAACAAGAAGCTGGTGTCTGTGAAGCATGGAAGGGTTGCCCATCGAACCAGCAAATGGAGGGGACATAGCAGATATCATGGGGTGGGGTGTGCAACCAAGGAGCAGAAAGCCAAGGAGACAAGGTCATGGAATCGAGTGCCAGAGTGCTCCAGAAGGGAAGCCAGAGCCCTTATGATGCCCTCCAGGCTACCGCCATGGCCACCAGGGCTGAGGGCCCGGGGGGCACGGAGGGCAGTGTCTGGGAGGCAGTGACGAGCACAGAAAGCTGGGTGGGAAGGTATCTCTGGACCTGCAGGGACCACAGAATCATATGTGGGGCATGGGCAGATGTGCATAGAGGTCAAAGGAGAGTGAAATAGATCCTGTATATTCCTCTACTGCTTAGATGGTTATAAAGGGGATGCTTTACAATGTAAATATGCTTATAAAGGGGATGAAAAGTGTGTGGAATAAAATATAATATGCCTTCCTTCTTAGCCCTTAGTGAACATTAATAATAGACTATAGAACTCTCAGAACAGAGTTTCAGAATTCTTTTTAACACAGCCAACTAAATCACAAGCAACTGACAAGATATGGCTCCCAAGTTAAACCAATTTGCCATCTCTGCTCCCTCTGTTCTTTGACGTTTAGGAAAATAGCCCACGCATCCTTACCACTTCCAGTTAGTGGCTACCAATGAGTGAGACAGTCACCCTGTGCTGAAGCATTTCCAAGACTCAAAACTCACTCCTTCCTAATTATCTTACTATCATTTATGCCTTGGGGTTGTTTACATCTCCCGTCTCTGTCTGCTGGAAATACTATTCAACCCTCTGCCACCACATGGCTCTTCTTCAGTCCACACCCAGTGGCAGCGCTGGTAGTTTGAAATTAGCCAGCGTGTAACTATCCTGAAATAGGGAAACACTATAAATCAGGGCTTTCTCCCCCACCTGACCCTCAAGAGAGCCAATTATTAAACATTTACCGATACATCACTGGAGACAGTAGCACTTTGAGGCATGGAAAAAGTTGAAGAAGTAGAAGCCAGACATTTGAAAAGATACTATCTGAGGGGAGGAGCGCAGAAAGACTTTCTGAGAGGACTGGCATTTATATGCTCATCTCTGAGTGCTCCATGGCCACATCAGCATCATTCGCAGGGTCAGCGAAAGGGTAAATTGTCAATGCTTCCGAAAGCACCATTAATCTTACCAAATGAAGAAATAAATGCATCTCAAATGATGGATTTTTCTGTAAACTATCATGGAGAACCCTTGAGGTGATTCTCACAGGAGATATGAATACAGTACAGGTGGCCAGGAAAGGAAAAAAATAATATAAATCAACATGCAGGAACTACAAGAAAAAAAGAGGAATGGAGGTACTACCCATGATATTAAAAAGAGGTCCGTGGAAGATTTCAAAAGTAAGTTTTTTAGAACAAATATTAATGCAAATGAAAAAATCAAAGCATGACATCACTCTTTTTTATAAACAGTGTTTAATAGGTTAGGCCAGTGAATTTCAATTGTGTCTCCTACATAATTGGGAATCTAGATCAGATACTAAGAAAGGGATCAATCTGACAGAAGACCAGTTTCCGCTACCCCTCACCAGGGCAACTAATTTTTCTTGTTTCACATTTAGTTTTCTAATAAGATTCCATTTGAAGAAAGGCTACCTCCGCTTTCAAACTGTGGGGGAAAATAATAAAACGAAAGATTGGTCTATCTGTTTAATTGAAATATAAGTTTATAATCAGTCATTACAAGAATACCATCAAGAATTATCACTGAAAATATATTGAAGAATTTATTTTAAACACAATAATTCTAAATTACCTACCTATTCATGAAATCTTGAAAAATGTTGTGCTTCATGTATAGATAATTGTAAGAGACATTAAAATACATAATCGGTTTAATAATTTTTTGCTATCTTTGTTGATTTTTGCTATATTTGTTGACTTTTTTTTTTAGCAGAAATCAGGTGTTAAAGGTTGAACAAGCAGAAAGGGGCCAGAATATGTAGGATCCTCTACAATTTGAGTCTACGGGTTCAGTTGAGGGTGACATGATTGGATTAGCATTCTGAAAATGCACCCTGATTTAAAGTGGAGAACGTGGAGATTTGAAAAGGCTGTGAATGGATATGGGAAGATTAGTTAGGATACTATTAAAACGGTCCAGACTTACTATGGTGGTGAGGTAGAGATGTATAAAAGTGGATAAAAGAGATGCCTGGGAAGTAAGATGAACAAGTAGTTAAAAGGAGGGAAGTTTAAAGAATGGCTCTCAGGTTTCTACAGTATGCAACTGAATGACAGACTGCTTTTTGCAATTGAGATAAGGAATTCTGAAAGACGTATGACTGGAAAAGAGGTAGATAATGAATCCAAATGGAATATACTGTTGTTGAGATACCATTGAGGTATCCAAAGAAGATTTCAGGTAAGCAATTGGATAGTATGCCTATGGAGCTCAGAAAGAGATATGATTATCATGGCACATTTATATTTACATACCATAATTCAGCCATTTAAAGTGTACCATTTAATGGTTTATAGTACATTGACAAAATTGTGCAACCATTACCACAGTCAATTTTAAAACCCTTTCATTACCACAAAAAGAAACCCTTTACCTATTAACAATCACCCTTTATCTATTAATCAATTTCTCCTGCACCCTATCCCTAGGGACTACTAATCTACTTTCTATCTCTATGGATGTGCATATTCTGAACATTTCATATAAATAGAATAATATATTATGTGGCCTTTTCTGTCTGGCTTTTTTTACTCAGCATGTTTTCAAGATTCATCCATGTTGTAGCATACTTCCTTCTTTGTTATAGCTGAATAATATTCCATTGGAACATTAGATATACTAGATATACCATATTGTGTTTATCCATTCATTAGGTGATAGATATTTGGGTTGTTTCCTCTTTGGGGCCATTACAAATAAGCTGATATAAACATTCATGAACAAGTTTTTGTGTGTACATATGTATTTATTTCTCTTCATGATATAGTTAGGACTGCACTTTCTAGGTTAATGACAACTCCATGTTTAGCATTTCAAGAAACTGCCAAACTGTACTCCATAGCAGTTAAACCATTTTACTTCTCTTAAGCTGTGTGTAAGGGTTCCAATTTTACCACATCCATGCCAACACGTTATTGTCCATTTTAAAAAGTATAGCTACACTAATGAGTGTGAAGTGCTGTCTCATTGTGATTTTTGATTTGCATTTTCCTAATGATTAAATATGTTAAGCATATTTTCATGTTCTTATTGGCCAATTGCATGTCTTCTGTGTAGAACTCTCCATTCAATTTTTTCCTATTTTAAAATTAAATTATTTGTATTTTTATTATAAACATTCTTTACATAGTCTGGATACATGCCCCTTTATCAGACATATAATTTACAAATATGTTTCTCACTCTCTGTGTTCTTTTCACCTTGATAGTGTCCATTGATGTGCAACATTTTTTAGTTTTGATGAAGTCAAATTTTTTTTCTTTGGTTGCTTTGCTTTTGGAATCATATCCAGAAAAAAAAAATCGCCTAATCCAAGGTCACAGAGATTCACACCTATGTCTTCTTAAGACTTTTATAGTTTTTGTTCTTATATTTAGGTCTTTGATCAATTTTGAATTAATTTTTATATATGATGTGCAGTAACAATTTAACTTTTTTTTTTTTTTGCATATGACTATCAATAGTTGCCCAGCACTATTTGTTGAAAGGACTGGACTGTTTTTTCCCCATTAAATTATGTTGATACCCTTAAAGTAAACCAACTGACCATAAATATAAGATCTTTGTTTCTTGATTCTTAATCCTATTTCATTGTTCTATAAATCTATTCTTATGCCAGTACCACACTCTCTTCTTATGAAGCTATCATGGCTTAGTAGTAAAATTTGAAATCAGGAAGTGTGCATTTTCTCTGTTCCTTTTAAAGACTGTTTTAGCTATTCTGGGTTCCCTACATTTCTCTGTGAAGTTTGGAATCAGCTATTAATGTCTGCAAAAAAAGGCAACTGGATTTTTATAGGGAATTCATTAACTTTGTATATAAATCTGGGGAATGTAACCATCTTAACAATATTAAATCTTCCATGAACATGAAATGTCTTCCTATTAGGTCTTATTTAATTTCTTTCAACAATGTTTTATAGTTTACAGTGTGCAAACCTGCATTCTTTTGTTAAATTTATTACTAATTATTTTATCCTTTTTGATGCTATTTTTAATGAATATTTAAATTATATTTTGGATTGTCCATTGATAGTGCATAGAAATATAATTTATTTCAAAATTTAGATCTTGTATCCTGCAACATTGCTAAGCTTGTTTATTAGCTAGCTCTAATAGTTGTGTGATGGATTCCTTAGGATTTTGTTTATAAAAAGATAACATAGTCTGAAAATGGAAGTATTTTTACTGCTTCATTTCCATCTGAATGCATTTTTTTCTTTGCTTAATTACCTCGGCTAGAAATTCCAGTACAATGTTGAGTGAAAATAATAAGAACAGATATCCTTGTCATTTTCCTCCCCTTCATTTTGAAGGATAGTTTTGCTGCATATAGAATTCTTGGTTAACAGTCTTTTTCTTTCAACACTAAATACATCATTCCATTTCTTCTGGCCTCCATGATTTTTGATAAGAAATCAGCTATTAATTTTATTAAGGCTTCCTTGTACATGATGCTTCTCTCTTGCTGCTTTTAAGATTCTTTCTTTGTCTCTTGCCTTTGTCAGTTTATGATGTGTCTGGCCGCAGTTCTCTGATTTAGTCCTACCTGGAGTTCATTGAACTTCTTGGATATGTAGATTAATGTTTTTCATCAAATTTGGTAAGTTTGGGGCCATTATTTCTTTACTTATTCTTTTGCCCCTTTTCCTATATCCTCTCCTTTTGGGACTTACATTGTGCATATATTGGGACTCTTTATAATGTCTTGCAGCCCTATGGGGGTTTTTTCCTTCATTCTTTTATTTTTCTTCAGACAGCGTATTCTCCATTGACCTGTTTCCAGATCTGCTGATTCTTTTCTCCATCTGTTCAAAGATACTGCTGAGACCCTCTAGTGAATTTTTTATTTTCATTATTTTACCTTTCAACTGCAGATTATTTTTAATTCTTTTTTTATCATTTATAAATTTTATTGACATTCTCTATGTGGTGAGACATCATTATTACACTTTCTATTAGTTCTTTAGATGTGGTTTACTTTAGTTCTTTGGACATATTTAAAATAACTGATTTAAAGTCTTTGTTGGCCAGGTACAGTGTAATTCCAGCACTTTGGGGGTCCGAGGCAGGAGGATCACTTGAGGCCATCAGTTCATGACAGGCCTGGGAAATATAGCAAGACTTCATCTCTACCAAAAAAAACCTTTTTTTAATTAAAAAATTAGCCAGACATGGTGGTGTGTGCTTGTACTCCCAGGAGTTTGAGGCTGCAGTGAGCAATGATTGCACCACTGTACTCCAGCCTGGGTGACAAAGTGGGACCCAGTCTCTAAAAAATAAAAATAAATAAATAATAAGGTCTTTGTCAAGTAAGCCCAATGTCTAGGATTCCTTGAGGAATTAACTGGTTGTATTGACTCTTTTTCTTTTCTTGCATATGAGCCATATTTTTTCTTCCCATATCACAATTTTTGTTGGAAAAATTGGACATTTTAAATCAGAAAATCAGATCTTTCTTCCTCTCCAGGGTTTGTTGCTGTCTGTATTGCTGTTTATTGTTGTTGGTTTTGCTCTCCTGTTTTCTGGTGAATTCCCTGAACTAATTCTGTAAATTCTGCATTCTTTCTCATGTATGCCACTGAAATCTCTGCTTGGTTGGTTTAGTAGTTAGATAGTTATTGGAAAGAGGATTTCCTTAAATGCCTGGAACTAATAAGTCTCCCAGTCTTTGTCAAGGACCTCTGTATGTATGTTGGAGTAAGCCTTCACTACTTAGCTAGGCAGTTTAGAATTGTGCCTTAGCTTTCACTTCCTGCTTGGCAGAACCTGAAGGTTAGCCAGAGGTCAGAACTTAGAGTTTTTCCAGATATTTTCAGAGCATGCACACAGCCCTACACATGCATGTAGCTTTCTAAATTCCCAAGAATATGTCAGAACTTTTTAAAGCCTCCTGTAGAATTCACTACCCAGTCTTTCCTTTTAAATTTTCTGAATAGCTTGTTGTTTACCCCAAATATCTCCACCTCAGGTAGCTCTGATGATAAACAATCACTATCAATTGTTTCTGATAAATGCCCCCATAGAAAAGGTTATTCTAGTGGGTGAGTTTTAAGTCAGGTCAAGAGAAGACAAACTGTAAAAGTGGGGTTTCCAGGGAACTATCATACAGGTCAAATAATGATACCGCTCTGAAATGGAGCTTTGAAAGATCCCTAACACTTTTCTGACCACTCCAGTATCTGCTAGACTGCTGGTTTTCCAGTGGTTGTTTGTTCGTTTGTTTGTTTGGAGACGGAGTCTTGCTCTGTTGCCAGGCTGGAGTGCAGTGGGTCAATCTCAGCTCACTGCAACCTCCGACTCCTTGGCTAAAATGATTCTCCTGCCTCAGCCTCCCAAGTGGCTGGGATTACAAGCACGCACCACCATACCCAGCTAATTTTTGCATTTTTAGTAGAGACAGGGTTTCACCACGTTGGCCAGATGGTCTTGAACTCCTGACCTCGTGATCCGCCTGCCTCAGCCTCCCAAAGTGCTGGGATTACAGGTGTGAGCCACTGCGCCTGGCCCCAGTGTTTTTAAAAAGTTAATTTCGACCATGTTTTTCCAGCGTTCTCATTGCTTTTATGGAGAAGAGGCTTTTCAGATGTTTTTCTTCCACCATTTTTCCTGACAACCACGAGGTCATTCTTAAATCATAAAGCCCTTTGGGCATATTTGCTTTAAAAATAGAATATTTTGGCTGGGCACGATGACTCACACCTATAATCCCAGCACTTTGGGAGGCTGAGGCCAGCAAATCACAAGGTCAGGAGTTTGAGACCAGCCTGACCAACATGGTGAAACCCCGTCTCTACTGAAAATACAAAAATTAGCCTGGCATAGGGGTGCACGTCTGTAATCCCAGCTACTCAGGAGGCTGAGGCAGGAGAATTGCTTGAACCCGGGAGGCAGAGGTTGCAGTGAACCAAGATTGCACCATTGCACTCCAGCCTGAGCAACAGATCGAGACTCCGTCTCAAAAAGCAAAATAAATAAATAAATAAGTACAATATTTTTTCACAGACTTGTGAAACATTTCTCTTTCAGCCTGGGCATGGTGGCTCATGCCTGTAATCCCTGTACTTCGGGAGGCTGAGGCAGGCAGATCACTTGAGGCCAGGATTTCAAGACCAGCCTGGCAGACATGGTGAAACCCTGTCTCTACTAAAAATACAAAAAAAAAAAAAAAGTAGCCAGGCATTGTGGTGGGTGCCTGTAATCCCAGCTACTCAGGAGGCTGAGGCATGAGAATCGCTTGAACCTGGGAGGCAGAGGTTGCAGGGAGCCAGGATTGCACCACTGCACTCCAGCCTAGGTGAGAGAGTGAGACTCCATCTCAAAATAAAAAAAAAAAAAAGGAAGGAAGGAAGGAAGGGAGGGGAAGAAAGGAAGGAAGGGAGGGAGGGGAAGAAAGAGAGAGAGAGAAAGAAAGAAGAAAGAAAGAGAGAGAGAAAGAAAGAAGAAAGAAAGAAAGAGAGAGAGAAAGAAAGAAAGAAGGAAGGAAGGAAGGAAGGAAGGAAGGAAGAAAGGGGAAAGATTTCTCTTTGATTATATGTATTACACTATCATGTTTGTTGAATAACTGAAAACTTAAATGCCTTTTAATGGACTTTATATTGGCAGGTCTTCCTGTGGTCCCCTTTGGGTTTAGAGAGCACATTTCTATATTTATAATCTTAAAATGGACCTGATTCATTATGACTTCTCAAATATTTTGTGAGATTAATAGTAATAAGTAAATAAATGCAAACATAGTATAACTATATTAACTCAGATATCTGATAATCTAATTTCAATATTAATTTATTATTAAGAAATTATAAATACCAAATGTGAAAGGAGAAGAAAATCTGGTAATAGAGGTGTTAATTATAATTAATTAATAGTTGTGCCCTTTGTAGATAAGCTTGATCCAGATTATTTTATTTGCCACATCTAAGGTCCAGGATCCAGTGGACTTTTGTTGTCATCTTCATTTTCTTTATTATATCAAATCTGCTATGTGAAATGTAGAATTTGATCTTGGCTTTTAATCAGGTTCTTCACTTAATAACACTAATACTGGTTTGATTAATTAATTGATTTGTTGGCATTATTTCACCCACACAAAACTTCTCTGGGATGATTTTACTTTCATTCTATGAAAGCATATTTTACCCTTTTTGTGTGTGTTAAACACTGATGAGTAAGATGCCCTTGTAAAATGGTAACTTTAAAATATAACATTAAGTTTGCTATGAAAATCTCATATATGGAACATTATAGCTTTCTTAAAAAAAGATATATGAAACACCTACTTTAAAGCCTTCCTACCTAAAAGGCTCTCTCTTTTCAATCTTTCTAGGGCTTGAATTTCTCATTCATTTGGTAGCTTAGAGTCCCAGGATTAAGATATGGTGATGCATGGAGGGAGAACCCCACTCTGGGAAGAGAAGAGCAACAGCATCTCCTGTCTCCCTCAGTCCAGGCTTTGTGCCAGTTTATCTCACAGATCCTCACAAGTACACAGCATAGGTTGGTATTCTTAATACTGTTCTCAAATAGGGACGCTATTGCTTAAAAAGTTGTATAAACTTGGAAAAGTTCAGTAAATGGTGGATATAAGATAAGAACCAGGAATTTTTTACTTCATAGTCTTCAAAAACATCACACACATTTCAACATTAATCTGCAAAAACCAATGAAGAAGGTAAAGAAGAGTCTATACTTGTTGAGGCCCCATTATGCCACATATTAGTCGATATTTCACATGTTATGTCAGTCCATCTTATCAACAACATTGTGAGGAATCAGAAATATAAAGAAGTTAAGTAATTTGATAAAAATCACACTTCTAGCAAATGCCTGGCACATAAAAGATGATTAATATCTATTTATTAAGGAGATAAATGAAAGTAGGAGAGGCTGATTTTAGTTCAATGGACTGCCCTCCTGTACCTCCCTAGATTTCCTTAGACAACTTTTTTACCTTTTTTTGGCCTACTCAAGAACCAGATCCTAAAATAATTAGATCCTTGCTTTTGTATGGAAAGGAGATTAGGCAAAAAAAAAAAAAATGGATATTGCAGAGCCAAGAGCAATAAGCAGGATAAGAGCTTGAAAAACCCTATGAGGCAAAGATAGGGTCTGTGGCAGGCAAAGTCCATGCTTTCCACCTACATCTACAGACTCCAAAAAATTCACCGTTTTCTTAGTCCTAAATTTGACTGGTGATTTTGCAAAAATATTTTTTACTTTCATGATCTCAAAAGATTAAAGATTCCAGAGAAGGTGGGGAGAGAACTTCAAAAGTTTGCCTCACAACTCTTTTGGATCAAAGGGATTTTATTTTCCTGGCACTGAAGAACTAAAAGATACATAAAACGGCACAATATTTTATAAGGTTCCTTATGGATAGGCTATTCTTTAAATGCTGAGGAAAGAAACAAATAATGCACCAGACTATTTAATTAAACTGTGTCTAAAATATGTGCTCCGCTGTATTAGAGGCACCTTCTCAGACTTGTAAACCAGTGGGCCAAAGTCAATTAAGAAGGACATGTCTACAAATGTTTCAACGATTACCAGTTACTTGCCTCTGACGCCCTCGCCTAATCTCCAGGACATAAATGGTGAACGAAAAATCAGTCACTTGATTTACCTCCAAGATCAATCTGAAGGACAAGTTTAGCACTTAAAACAACTGGTTTTGAAGAAGTGGTGACTTTCAGTTAGTAACAATATAGGATACCATGGTGAAGAAGGGAGAGAAACCAACCCAGGATCAGAGTCAAAGCCCTTCAAAGCTAGTCCTTATCTACCTCCCTGGCCTATTCCTTACCACCTGGGGTATATACTTTCTCTATCTTCTGTGGTTCCCAAGCCAGGGACAACAGTCACAAAACACTGCCTGCCTTCGCACACAAAGTTCCCTCTGGAATTTGAGGATGTGACTTTCTTCCAACGATCTATTCTAGTTTGTGCTCCCTTCCTCCCTTCCATGAGCCCTCTGCTCCCCAAACTATAAAAATGCCTTGTCCCTCCCAGCCTGGGTCTTTGTAGATGAGGCTATCCATTCCTTTCAGCCTCTTTACTCTGGCCTCATCCCAGAATAAGAACCTAAGGCACTTTCTCCCTAGAAGTCTTACCAAATAAGTCCTACTCACTTGCCTTAAATCTTTAACCTCTGAGGACACAGGGCATTTTCTGTTTCATCCATACAGTTTCCTCTAACCATTTTAATTCAAGTTGCATGCTTCCTTACTATAGGTTTTAGGTACAGATTTAACACCCTGTCAGTTCTTCTATTGCCTCTTTCCAGGGTCTTATTTTAACTTTCTGTGATTTAAAAACTCTCTTTGTCATTCTGAGCCCATGTTTCTTTGTATAAGAATTAATTATGAGAAATGACTGATAAAATCACTCATTTTTGAATGATACAATGGTAATTTATAATCATGGTTGAAATGCTTGAGGTCACATTCTACTCCAGGCTGAAATGATCTGGTTCTTCTTAGCATATTTGATTGTGTAATTAATTTTATTTATTAGGCTCATGTTGGTAAGTTATATTTAAAAGTAAACGATTAAAACTTATGATAAAGTCCAGAACTAACAGCTATACCAAGAAATCATTCTGTGTTATACCTGCAATCGATGCTAGGGAAGTTAAGGAATGTAACCCTTTGACAAAACTAGAAATGCATCCATCTGTACCAGCTGGAGTTTTAGAGGAATCCAATAAACAATACTTGTTGTGGACTGAATTGTGTCCTCCCAAAATTTGTCAAACTCCTAACCCTCAGTACCTCAGAATGTGACTGCTTCTGGAGACAATGTCTTTAAAGAGGTAATTAAATTAAAATAAGGTCATTAGGGTGACCCTTAACCCAATGTGACAGGTGACTTAAAAGAAGAGGAGATTAAGACACAGACAGATACAGAGGAAAGATTACATGAAGACTCAGGAAAATGATGCCATCTACAAGCGAAGGAGAGAGGCCTCAGGATAAATCAACCCTACAGACACCTTAATCTCAGATTTCTAGCCTCTAGACTTGTAAGAAAATAAATTTCTGTTGTTTAAGTGATCAGTCTGTGGTGCTTTTTGTTATGGCTGTGCTGGCAAACTAATACAGTGCTCCTTCTCTTCTTTCAAGTTCAATCAAGTGGAAGACAGTGATAGGAGTCAGTCGTATCAAGAGGAAAGCACTATGTCTATAACTGGTTGAAGTTCATGCCTTTAGTTCTATGGTTCAATGGGCTAGCCTATACCTCCTTTCTAAATTAGACAAACTTTCCTACTCAGTTACTCGTGGAGTCAGATAACCTCAGGCCAGAGTCAGGTCCCTTACTGTGTGGCAGAGAACAGACCAGAATGTGTTCCTGGAAGATACAAAAGAGAAAGATGTTGTTGAGCTCACTTTTTTCTAGCAAATTTACCATTGACATGGGACTGAGGGGTACAGAGAGAGGCCAGGAGTGTTACTAGCAGAAGTAACTAAGAATGGAAACTCCATTCTTAGTGGGGGATAAGTGCCAGCTATCACAATCTGCAGAGCTTTTGTTCTCTTAAGTCATTTGATGTAACCTCAGTGACTGTGGTCACCCAGGGATATGACTCTTCCTCTTAGAAGAGGAAAAGAGCAATCTAACTTCCCAGTGCTGATTTTATCTGCATATGATCTCATTCCCATAAATTCTATAGAAGATCATCTGGGTTATCTGGAGAAAGAGAAGACATTCTGTCTCACCCAGAGGCCAGTTGATGTCTATGGTTCAGAATGGAAAGTCAGGAGGTTAATTGTGGAATTGTGTTCAGCATATCTGAAGGGGGTAGTGAGAGTGAATCCTTCTATGCTACTCTCCCAGTGAAGGGCAGCTGTGATATTTTAGCTTTCTTACATAACTCAGAACTTTGTATCAATGGCGTCCCACAAGCTTAAGGTGTCTTTCTTTCCCACCTGCTGAATCCAAGACCGTTAATGCTCATTCCATTTACAGTTTTCTATTGTTGGTCCTGAGTGCAGGCTCTATCCAGTGATTTTATTTCCTATGCTCTGGAGTTACTTACATCCACAAAGCCTACTTCCTGGGATAATTTTGCACTGGTCCCTACATTTGCTTCATGGGGTCAGTCGACCCAGCAGGTTCTTAAACTGAAGGTGCTATTGGCATTTCTGAAGCCTGACTTCTGAACGCCTAGTGTTGACCACTACATATCTCTGCCACGTGTACCTCAGTTTTTAATATTACAGTAATGAAGTAACATAAATTTCTGTTACTCTTTTTATGCAGTAGAGTCCTGTGTGTTCAATGTGAATTTCTCCAATTTTTTAGGAGGAACTTTATTCGAACAACTAAGTTTGTTGCTATCTTTTTTCTCTAGCATATCTCTAGTTAGCACATTCGATGGATCTGAGTGGTTTTTTTTTTAATCTCTCTGTTTTTTTCTCCCTTTGCTCTCAGACTGAGACAGTGAGTTTTTGCTTGCTTATCTGTTCGTTTTTAAATATGCTTTTTGTTGTTGTTGTTGTTGTTGTTTTTGTGGTTTTTTGTTTGTTTGGTTGGTTGGTTTTTATTCAGGAGGTACATGTGCAGGTTTGTTGCACTGATGCTGAGGTTTGGGCTTTAATTGAACCCATCTCCCAAATAGTGAACATAGTACACAGTAGATAGTTCTTCAACCTTTGCCCTCTCTCTCCCTCTTTTGGAGTCCCCAGTGTTTATTGTACCCATCATTATGTCCATGTGTACCTAATGTTTAGCTCCAAATTATGAGAACATGCAGTATTTTGTTTTCTGTTACTGTGTTAATTCACTTAGGATAATGGCCTCCAGCTGCATCCAGCTTGCTGCAAAGGATATTATTTTGTTCTTTTTTATGGTTACATAGTATTCCATGGTGTTTATGTACTAAATTGGGTAAATTTTCTTTATCCAGTATACTGTTGATGGGTACCAAGGTGGATTCCATTCCTTTGCTATGTGAATAGTGCTGTGATAAACATGTGAATGCATTTGTCCTTTTGGCAGAATGATTTACTTTCCTTTGGGTATATACCCAGTAATGGAATTGCAGGTCGAATGATAATTCTATTTTTAATTCTTCAAGAAACCTCCAAACTGCTTCCACAGGAGCTGAACAAATGTTTGCCTGAGAGCTAAGACTAAAGATAAGCCCTGCCCACAAACACAGAATTAGAAGTTGAAAATTGAGGGGAGATGGTGATTGGGGAAAAAAAAACATGTAGAAAGTCATATAGGAAACCTTTCACAAGGTTTCAAATGGACAATAAGATCACCAAATATTTGAAAAAAATCAAATACAAAATAAAAGACAGATATTCATATGCAATTACTGACTATGAGAAATAGGTATTTATTATTCAAATATAGGATGAAAACATTTTAGAAAATATAACTAATATCATCAGGAAATGTCAAATATAATGGATCTGTAAAATAGAAAGAGATTTCATTTTTTTAAATGAGCATCATAGTATCAGAAAGAGTTTATGGAAATGCAAGTATAATCCCGAAGTCCTAAAAATTAAAGCCAAAGAAACTACCCTGAAACTAAAATAAAAATATCAGAAAAAGAAAATATAAAAGAAGAGTTAAGAAACATCAGGGATAAAACCAAAAGTTCAACATCTGTCTTATAGGAGTTCCAGAAAAAGAAAACAGAAAGGAGAAAATATAAAGAGGGAGGAGGAAGAGAAGAAGGAAGAGGACGTGGGAGGACTAGAAAAGGGGGGAGGAAAAAAAGATTTCTTAAAGCCTAAGAAAGACGCTAGTGTTTACATCAGAAAGATAGTAGAACAAGAGGTCACCAGCCCATGTCCCACCAAAAAGAAAACAAATATTTGGCTGCTATCCTTGGAATGAACTGTGTTTTTGGAAACTTTGGAATCTAGGTAGAAGGTTGCAAAAGTCCAGTAGAGACCAAGACCAAGGAGGGTTGCTTTGAGAAAGCAAGTCCATGCACCACTAGCAGGCCTGCCATCTGTGGTTCTGGCTACAGACCAGAAGCAGTCATATCCCCCTGGCCAAGGGACCCAGGAGTATCCAGGCCTCTAGGTTACAAGCATGCTGACTTCAGACCCAACTGTGTTGTCTGAGAAAAGTCTCATGACTTTACTCCAGCCCCACTCTACATGGATCACAAAGAACCAGGCAAATGTGACACTACCAAAAGAAACTAATAAAAGCTTTAGTAAACAACCCTAAAGTAAAGGACTGATTGACAAAGAATTCATGAACTGATTGACAAAGAATTCAAAATAAATGTGTTAAACAAACTCGATGAGCTACAAGAGAACAGAGATAGACAACTAAGTGAAATTAGAAAAATAACACATGAATGAAATAAGAAGTCTGTCGAAGAAATAATAAACATTAAAAAGATCCAAATAGAAATCCTAGAGCTGAGAATAAAATGATTGGCCTGAAAAATGTAATAGAGAGTTTCAACAGCAGACTCAGTCATGAAGGAAAATAAACAATGACTGAACTCAAAGACAGGTTATTTGAAATTATTAAGTTAGAGGGAAAAATGATTAAAAAGGGTGAGGAAAGCTTATGTGACTAATGGGAACATTAAGTGAACCAATATATACATTATGGATGTCCTAAAAGAAATAGAGAAACTGAAGGGAAAAGAAAGCTTATTTAAAGAAATAATGACAGAAAACTTCCAAAACCAGAGAATAGAATTGAACATCCATAGTCTTAGTGCCCAGAAAATCCCCAATAGGCTAAACATTAAGAGGTCTGCAAATACAATGCAATTCTTATGAAAATTGCAGTGGCATTTTTCAAAGAAATAGAAACAACAATCGTAAATACATATGAACCAGAAAGACCCCAAGTAGCCAAAGCAATTTTGAGCAAAAATAACAAAACTAGAGGCATCACACTTACTGATTTTAAATTATACTATAAAGCTACAGTAATCAAAATGGTACAATACTGGCAGAAAACCAGACACATAGATCAATAGAATGAAATTAACCCAGTCAACTAATTTTCAACAAGGGTAAAAGAATATGCTCTGAGGAAACGATACTCTCTTTAATAAATGTGCTGGTAAAACTGTATATCCACATGCAGACTAATGAAATTTCACCCTTATCTCACACACAATATAAAAAAATCAACTCAAAAAATGAATTAAAGACTTAAACATAAGACCAGAAACTGTCAAGCTCCTGGAAGGAAACAAAGGGGAAAACATTGGTTTAGGCAATGATTTTTTGGATATTACCCCAAAAGCACAGGCAACAAAAGCAAAAATAGACAAGTTGAACTGCATGAAAATAAAAAGCTAAGCACAGCAAAGGAAAAAAATCAACACAGTGAGACAACCTACAGTATGGGACAAAATATTTGTAACCCATGTATCTGATAAGGGCTTACCATCTTAAGTAGATGAGGAACTCCCACAACTCAATAGTAAAAATTTTTTTAAAAAAGTTAAAAAGTGAGAAAAGGACCTGAATAAACATTTCTCAAAAGAAGATATACAGATATGAAAAGGTGCTCAGCACCAATCATCTTGGAAATGCAAATCAAAACCACAGTGAGGTAATAACTCACACTTTCTAGAATGACTGTAATCAAAAAGACAAAAGGTAACAAGTGTTGATGAGAATATGAAAAAGGGGGAACCCTTACACATTGTTCGTGGGAATGTATATTGTTACAACCATTACGGAAAACAATATGCAGTTTCCTCAAAAAGTTAAAAATAGAACTAACATGATCCAGAAATCCTACTTGTGGGTATGTATCTAAAAGAATTAAAACCAGGACTCAAAAAAATACCTGAACTCCTAAGTTCATTACAGTATTATTCACAATAGCCAAAATATGGAAACAACAGAAATGGCCATCACTGGATGAATGGCTAAAGAAAATGTGACTTATATATGCCATGCAATATTATTCCACCTCAAAAAAGAAGCAAATCCTGACATATGTGAAAACATGAATAGATCTAGAGGATATTATGCTAAGCAATGCATGATCTCACTTATATGTGGAATTTAAAATAATCAAACTCATGGAAGCAGAGAGTAGAAAGGTAGTTGACAGGAGCTGGAAGTGGGAGAAATGGTGAAATGCTGGTCAAAATGTCAGCTATACTGAATGAGTAAATTCCGGAGATCTACTGTATGGCATGGTGACTGGAATTAATAATACTGTATTATATACTTAAAATTTTCTAAGAGAGTAGATCTTAAGTGTTTTCATCACCAAAAAAGTGATATTATGCTAGGTGATAGATACATTAATTTGCTTGATTGTGGTAATTATTTTACTATATATGTCTATCAAAACATCACATTGTACACCTTAAGTATATATAATTTTATTTGTCAATTATACCTCAATAAAGCTGGAAAAGTAATTTAAAAAAAGAAAGATGCTAGTCTCCAAACTGCAATCAAATCCCACTCTTAGACACATCTTAGACTTAGGATAACAAAAATTTTGAAATATCCTTAAATCTTCAGAAGAGAAGTGGTGTCCATGTTTATTTACAAATGAACAGCAAGCAGATTACTAGTGTCCTTATGAGAATGCTAGATGGAAATAAGCCAAATTCTAAGAGATATGAGTTTTGTATCTAAAATTCTATGGCCAGCACAACAGTCAGATTTTTGTTTTATACACCCTTTCTGAAAAGTATTCCTGTGAATGAAACTGGATCTATGAAAAAAAGAAGCATGAGGTCCAAGAAAGAGGGCAACTATGCTACAAAGAAAATGAAATCTCAGGGCAACAGCTGTTTAGTCAGTCAAAACTGGAAATGAAGACTAAGGGTTCTGAAAAAGTCACTTTAAGAAGAAAGTGGATATTATTCAACAAGCTGAGAAAAAAGCGATATGCCAAAGTTTATTTTTAATAAGTGAACATTCACTGGCAGAGACTGTTTTGCTATCCGAACAGAAAAGATCTGAGTGTGGGTATGTGAACGTGTGTGTGTGCCTGTGTGCACACGTGCATGTACGCACACTTCTCAGAATAACAAAAGAACATGCAAAGTGTATCTGGGAAATCAGTGCTAGCATTAGATTAACCTGTAAATTTTATTATGTCCTGTAATCAGTGTAAAACCTGAAGCTTTAAAAATGGACTTAAAGTGGTAGGAAAATGAAATGGCATAACAGCACACAAAAGCAACAAGTCGAAAGGAAAGCTAATAAGAATTTTTATGTAGGCCCATGGGAAAGTTGTTAATATTTGTTGAGCATTTGTGATTTATTGTTAGTTACCTTATGAGCTGTTTTTCAGTCATCATCAGTTTAATCTTCACAACAATATTTTGAAGTGGTTATGATTATCCCAGTTTTACTTATGAAGTGGTTGAGTAACTTGCCCCAGGTCACAAAATGGTAAGTAGCAAAATCAGCCTTCTTGAACAGGCCTGATTATTATTAAAAATTCCAGGCTTTCTCTTCTCCATTCTACCTGCATAAGGGATACATAAACTTAATTTAGCACATGGGAGGCTTTAATTATGACTGATGAAGGACACAAGAGTCATTTCAAATACTTCCCTAATAGTTTGAAATCCAATATGACTCATGCTGGGGCATCCTCAGGAAAAAGAAATATTTCCTTTCCTTTGTACACAGCAATAAAATTTTCATCTAAAATTCTTATCCATATACCTCAGGAAAAACTTTACAAAATCAGAGGAAGATCAGGAAAAAGCAATTAAAATGACCAAAGGGCTAGATGGGCCATTATATAAAGTTAGATTGAAAGGATTGTGAAATGATTGGTATAAAGGAAATCCTTAAGACTGTAAACAAGAATGTTCATTAGATCAAGCAGATGTCTCAAAACGCTTCTCAAAAGGGAAAATTTAGAAAAAGTAAAGGAAGAAATAACCCAATTTTAAAAGGACAAATGACTTAGCATTGTTCCAAAGTTATACAAAGGACCAAGAAACCCATGACAACATGTTCAACATCATTAGTTTTCAAGGAAATGCAAATCCAAGCCATAAGGAGATAACACTTCATAACCAGTAGGATGGCTATAATAAAAAAGACAATAACAGGTGTTGGCAAAGAGGTACAAATATAAGGACCCTCATTCTTTGCTTGTAGGAAAGTAAAATGGTGAACTCACTTTGGAAAACAGTTTGTCAGCTCCTCAAAAATATAAACATAGAATTATGATATTACTCAACCATTCCATTTTCACATGTACATCAAAATGAAATGAAATATGTTCACAAGGAAAAATTGCACATTAATGTTCACAGTAGCATTACTCATAGTAGCCAAAAAGTGGAAACAAGCCAAACATCCATTAACTGATAAATGTCCCCTTTACTATTCCCTTTGCTTTTTTCAAGTGGGACTATCTCCCCATATCCCCCACAGCTGTGAACATGCTGGATCACACTTGAAGTCAGCATGTCTCAGAGTCTCTTTCAAGGCCCATGGCAAGTACTACCTCATTACTGCTGCTGATTATTCAGGGCCCAAGGGCTCTTTAGTCACAAGGTTATGAATCCTGCCAGGACTGGGTCCTCCCCTTCAAGGCAGTAGGTTCTCTACTGTCCCAGGGTGTGTCTCGAAATATTATCCAGGAGCTAGGGTCTGGAATAGGTGCCTCATGACTCTGCCCAGTGCCCTATCCCATTGTGGCTGAGCTTGTATCTAAGTTGCAAG
Organism: Pan paniscus; assembly: GCF_029289425.2. Classification (NCBI taxonomy): domain Eukaryota; kingdom Metazoa; phylum Chordata; class Mammalia; order Primates; family Hominidae; genus Pan; species Pan paniscus. Next base: position 46,115,533 of record NC_073255.2, read on the forward strand.
ATAAAGTTCTCTTTGCTCTTCCCTCTTCTCTGCTTAAGCAGAAGGAATGAGTCTCTTTCAGAGGTGTGAGCTGCACCGCCTGGGTTTGGGAGTAGGGTGGCACAAGCACTCCCTTAACTGCCCTAGTTCATGTCTCACTTTGGAAATTATGCCCCCCAAGTCCACTGGCTCCAAGCCCAGCACAACACTAGGACTTGCCTAGGAGTTGCAGTCCTTGTGGCTTAGACCGCCTTTCAAGTTTATTTAGAACCCAGAACACTTTAGCCCACAGTGGTGAGGCTTGCAAAACTGAAGTTCCAATGGCTAGGATGGGCGATTCTCCTCTAGTAGGGCTTGTCTAAATGCTCCCTCCTTAAGCATCAGCTGTGTTCTGCCCAGTGTTGGCAGCAGTGAGTTCTAACACAAAGTCCCACAATCACTGCACTCTCCCTCCCCAAAATGCATAGATTCTCTCTCCACACCACATGGCTGCTGCTGGGCTTTGGGGGAGGGGTAGTGTTGGCAAATCAAGGCTGTCTTTCCTACCCTCTTTAGCGTCTCTTTCAGCGCTATGAAGTTAAAACCAGGTAGTATGGTCACTTACCTGATTTTTGGTTCTTATCATGGCTAACCAAATATCACCAAAATATTCAACCTAAATTTGTTGTTTCTGCAGGAAGGATGACTATGAAGGCTTCCATTTGGCCATCTTGCCCCTCTCCACTTTCTGTTTTTAGTTTTTAAAGAAATCTTCTTACTTTTTTCCATAGTGGCTGTACTAGTTTAGATTTGCACCAACAGTGTATAAGAGTTCTGCTTTCTCCATATCCTCCCCAACATCTGTTATTTTTTGTGTTTTTAATAATAGTCATTCTGACTGCAATAAGATCTCATCGTGTTTTGATTTGCATTTCTCTGACAATTTGTGATGTTGAGTATTTTTCCATATACCTGTTAGCTATTTGTGTGTCTGCTTTTGAGAAATGTCTATTCATGTCCTTTGCCTACTTTTTAATGGGATTATTTGGGATTTTTTTCATGTTGACTTGAGTTCCTTGTGTATTCTAGACATTAGCTTGGATATTAGTTGAATTAAGAGTTTGTGAATATTTTCTCCCATTCAACCAGATATCTCTTCATTCTGTTATTTCTTTTGCTGTGCAGAAACTTTTTAGTTTAGTTAGATCCTATTTGTTTATTATTGTTTTTGTTGCCCATGCTTCTGAAGATTTAGTCATAAATTCTTTGCTTAGACCAATATCCAGGAGAATTTTGCCTAGGTTTTCTTCTAGTATTTTTATAGTTTTGGGTCTTATGTATAAGTTTTTGATCTGTTTTGAGTTGATTTTGGTTTATGGTGAGATAGGTGTCCAGTTTCATTTTTCTGTGTTTGACAAACTGATTCCAGAGTATATATGGAGAGTCAAGAATATCCAACACAATATTGGAGGAGGAAAATAAAGTTGGAGAACTGACATTACTCAACTTCAAGACTTACTATAAAGCTACAGTAATCCAGACAATAGGGTATTAGCAAGATAACAGACAGATAGGTCAGTGGGACAGAATAGAGAGCCCAGAAATAAATCCACATAAATATAGTCAATTGATCTTTGACACAGGAACAAAGGTGATAAAATGGAGCAAATGTAGTATTTTCAACAAATAGCGCAGAGACAACTAGGCATTGAAATGCATAAAAATGAATATATTCACAATAGCCAAGATATGATATCAACCTAAGTGTATATCAGTGGATAAATAGATAAAGAAAATGTGGTATATATATATAGTGGAAAACTATTTAGCCTTTTAAAAAAGAAAAACCTGTAGTTTGTAACCTGGAAGAACCTGGATAACATTATTTTAGTGAAATAAGCCAGGCACAGAAAGGCAGTTAACATATGATCTTACTTATATGTGGAATCTAAAACAAACTCATAGAAGCAGAGAGTAGAATGGTGATTACCAGAAGCTGGGAGTAGAGGGTAGATTGAGGAGATGTTAGTCAAATGATATAAAATATCAGTTAGACAGGAAGAATAAGTTCAAGAGATCCACTGTACAACATGGTGACTATAGTCAATAACAATGTATTGTATACACTTGAAAATTGCTAGGAGAATAGATTTTAGGTGTTCTCACCATAAACAAAAAAATAAGTATGTGAGGTAATGCAGATGTTAATTGGCTTGATTTGGCCATTCTACAAAAAATACATATCAAAACATCAAGTTGTGCACCATAAATATATACAATTTTTGTCAGGAAAGATAAATATAAAGCAAATCTAGATATAGAGCATGCACCCTTCACAAAAATTAATGCAAAATGGCTTACAGACCTAACTGTAAAATATAAAACTACAAAACTCCTAGAAGATAACACAGGAGAAAATCTACATGACCTTGGGTGTGACAATGACTTTTTAGATATAACATCAAAGGCATGATTCATGAAAGAATTGATATGCTCTACTTTATTAAAATTAAAAACTTTTCAGCAAAAGACTACCAACAGATGAAAAGACAAGCCACAGACTGGGTGAAAATATTTGCAAATACTGAGAATTCTAAAAGTATTTACACATAGAATTCGCAGCAAAATGAAAACTATCACAATGCACATAAAACAATCAAAAGAAATATTACAGTCCTTACTCCTAACAAAAACAAAACTCCCACAAGCACACACCCAAGACAAATTTTATGTGAATGGAAAATCAGTTGTTCAAGTCCTTTTAAAAAAAAAAAAAAAAAAGAAGTCATTGCAATATTATTTCATTGATGTTGAGAGATGATGAGCAATTGTTTGTTCAATGAACATTCAAGTAGCATAGTTTATCAAAGAGTCTCACCACAGTGCAGTTTTATGTGTGCTGCACAGCTGGAAGCAAAAATGCACACAAAAGAGAAAAAACAAACCACAGAACTATTCAGCTGAGACAGTCAAGCAGCAATGAAAGCAGTCTGGATTTTTTTTTTTTTCCTTTTCCACATAAAGATACCATTTGGTTGAATAAACAGGGCATTCTCTGCATTTAAAATAAACTTAATTTTCAAACAGCAGAGGGAAAGGGGGAAATGAAACTAAACCAAACATAAAACAAAACCAGAGATCGCTAAGAAAGGGACTTCAAATCAAATTTTTATTTTAATTAAGACAACACCCGACAATAGAAATCTGAGAAGGACATTGATACAAAAAACACCTTTTTCTTCAAATTCAACTAATCAATTCATGAGAATGGCATCCAACTACCTACATATGGAAAAGATCATTGTGTGCCCAAGTGGACAATGTGACAAGGGAAGCTTTTGTTGTTGAGGAGTTGTGGTGGTTACTTACAGAAAACCTAAAAACAACGTGTGCTTCCCTTCTCTCTAACTCATAACTACAACCCAGGAGGTTATAAAAACAAATGCACATTCTTCCGAGTCTAAACAACTCCTTTGAAGTATCTTGTGCCACAAGAAATGCACCTCTGTCCCATTCTGCAAAGAGGGCATAGGAAGATTACTGGAAGGACTCCTCTGAGGAGGGAAAGGCTTTCTTGCATATTTTAGAAATCCGTGGCTGCCTCAAGGGATGTCCATTATTCTAATCTTGCCAAAACCTCAGTTGCTTCTCAGGCTCTGGCCAAAAGGCAAAGCTTCTCCAACATGTTCTGATTATTGGATTAATCTTTGCTCACTCAATCTTTGTTGATTCATCGCCTTCTTTAGCAAAGGATATCAGCACGAATCAGACCAAACTATGACCACAATCTGCCTCTTTTACCTTAAGGAAATGTAACTTTCCAAAGCTAGACAGTAGGGGATAAACAGGAAATATGACCAACTTGAAACTGGGAGGTGAAGCACTTCCAGCAAGTGAGCTAAGATATTTATGACTGCCCCAATTCCTATAGCAATGAGAGGCTAAAGAGAAAGCAAGAGCAAGCCCAAGAAAAGCAATGCTCAGATTTCTCCTCTTCTGGCTGTATGAACTTCTTTGAAGCTTTAAGAATTAGCTAGAACAAAAGGTAATGGCTCTGAGAAGTGGAGATTTTTCTGGCAATAGGAAAAAGAAAAACTGAGCCTAAAGAACAGATGAATTTGTGAATGATTTGTTTCTAGGAATATAGACTTAATGATTCCTTCCCTACTCTCTACCTTTCTCTTTTGCTTATGTAACACTGAAAGAAGGAAGAAGAGCTAAGGATTTTTTTAATTAACAATTTTTAAATTTTTTAAAACAGAATGTATTTGCTTAAAATGGAGGGAACAGCTTAAAAGTTCTGTAGTATTTTTAATAGTCTTACAGAATTAGTAAAACAGAGATTGGAATCTAGGGCTCAACAAAATGAGATGGCCTTGGCAAACCCCCAATGCTTTGTTTGAGAACTCAAAGAGTTAATCTTAGAATTAAAAATAAAGGGATGTAGTCAGCTTCTTGCAGAAGATTTGTCTCAGCTTGGAATCATCATTAGATTAAGATAATCCCATTTTTCTAAAGTATCAGGCTTCCTAGAGTGATAGCCTCACACATCTGACAAACATAAATTCTCTGTGGCAAAGAATAACCTTATGGTAGGCTTCAAATTATTTTTATAAACTACTTTAAAACTATATTTTTCAACACAGTTCAAAGTAACCAAACATACCAGGAGACAAGATATCATAAAAAGAAAGGCAGCAGGAAGAAAATGATAGAAAGGCCGGGTGCGGTGGCTCATGCCTATAATCCCAGCACTTTGGGAGGCTGAGGCGGGCGGATTGCTTGAGCTCAGGAGATCGAGACCAGCTTGGGAACACAGTGAAATGCTTGAATCTGGGAGGAGGAGGTTGCAGTGAGCCAAGATCGCGCCGCTGCATTCCAGCCTGGATGACAGAATGAGACTCTGTCTCAAAAAAAAAAAAAAAAAAAAAAAAAAAGAGAGAGAGATCGAGGCCATCCTAGCCAACATGGTGAAACCCATCCCTACTAAAAATACAAAAATTAGCCAGGCGTGGTGGGGTGGTGGTGGTGGGCGCCTGTAATCCCAGCTACTCTGGAGGCTGAGGCAGGAGAATCGCTTGAACCTCGGAGGCGGAGGTTGTAGTGAGCTGAGATCACACCACTGCACTCCAGCCTGGTGACAGAGCGAGACCCCGTCTAAAAAAAAAAAAAGATAGAAATAGATTATATATGTTGGGGTTATACAAGGCGGGTTCTAACATAATGCTCCTTAATAAGCTTAAGGAGATAAAAGTAGGATAACCAATTCATTCCAATTTGTCAGGAATTTTCTGAGTTTTGGTATAGAAAGTCCTGTGTCCCAGGAAGTCCCTCATTCCTGGTAAACCAGGAGGGCTGGCTGGTCACCCTAGAAAAGAAAATGTTGAGAATTTCAGCAAAGAACTAGAAAATATAAGAATATGTAAACTCTATACATGGAAAGTACTATAACCGAAATTAAGAACTTGATAAATGGGTTTAATAGCACATTAGGCACTCTGAATAGAGAAATAGTAAAATGAAGACAGATCAGAAAAAATATCTAGAAAGAAAAAATATCAAAAAGGAAGATAAAAGGAACAAAAATACTAAGAAGAGGACAAGGAGTATAGAGAAGAGGCCTAAAATACATGTAATTCGAGTTGCAACAGAAGAGCGGAGAGAAACTGGGTCAGCCTCAATATTTAAAAATATAATGGTTGAGAATATTTATGGTTGGATTAAAGACATCAAGCCATAAACAGAAAAGCGCCATGAACCACAAGCAGGAGGAAATAGAAGGCCCATCATCGCAAAAGTGCTGAAAACGAAGGAAAAGAGAAAATTTTTAAGTTGCCAGCAAAAATAAGAGAGGACTTATTGTCAATATATAGGCACTTTACCTGATATCTAACTTCTAAAAAGAAATAATAAGATTCAAAACAATTTTAAAAACATCCCTGAAGAAATAAAAGATAAAAACCTCCAGGATATCTATAGGACAGTATCGGTCACCTACATCTAAATCTTTTAATAAATCCTTCTAAAACTATACAGAAAAACAAGGAGAGCAAATGAATTGACATGTAACTATGCTTAGTGCATGACAGAGGATATTACAAACATACAGTTCCATGCGAGTTGGAAAACAAACACTTCAAATCCAGCAGAGCCAGCTTCAGTGCACGTACTACAGTAGCAACAAAGGAAGTCTGAAAAATTAAATAAATAAAGTGCATTATGATGTTAACAGTGATGAAAATTAAATCACACAATCTTCCAAAAATGAGTTCAACACTGAATGGAGAAATTCTTAGAACAGGTCTGAGACCTGGCAGATTTCCCTGAAATGGGGGTAATAGAAAGAGAAAAGAGTGTCGAATCAGGGGTTGGGTTCTCAGGAAGGTACAACTCTGAGGTCAGAGAGAACTTCAAAGTGGTGGTAGTACTTTTTAGTCTTGGTGACCATGGGAAAGAATTATAAGCAGTGAAAATTAAGGTCCTACCAAAAAAAAATTCTCAAATTCAGAAGACATACACACTTTTCCAAGCCACACCTCCTCCTCCACAAAAAAGGACACCATCTTTTTTAAATTGCACTTTATTATACCAACGAAGGATGTTCATAAGAAACCTGGTAATCCACCCAGACCCATCATATCTGCCTACTATTGTTTGGCAGAAATAAATACATTTTAAAATGCACAGAAAATAGCAACAATATCTATGCAAGTTAGTATTAGAAAAAAAACAGAAAGTGAGAATCAAGTATTTCAGCTGATAAAAATTCTCACCATAAGACATCCATAAAATACAACACCTTAAACTGAAATAAATATCTTTAAGTGAGTATTTTCAGATGTTTTTAGGTTGTAGTAGAACATTTTAAAAACATAAAGCAAAAAAGACATAAAAACATAACCATAAGAAACAAGAGTTGACAGAACTCAGAAGAAACTAAGAAAAGACAAAATTTTCTGAAAATGAAAAAACTGGAAGATGTCAAAGGGAGAATAGATCCAATGAAGCTATAATAAGAGGAATTGAGAAGAAAAATGAGAACAACTGAGTAAAAAATAACATAATCATGTCAGAAATACATAGAATCAAGCCAGACATGGTGGCTCACACCTGTCAGGTAAAACCCGGTCTCTACGAAAAAACAAAACATAGCCAGTTGTGTTGACACTCACCTGTAATCCCAGCTACTCAGGTGGCTGCGGTGAGAGGATCACCTGAAATTGGGGAGACTGAAGCTCCAGTAAGTTGTGATCATACCACTGCACTTCAGCCTGGGTAGCAGAGTGAGACCCTGTCTCAAGAAGAAAAAAAGAAAAGGCAAAAAAAGAATGAAAGAAAGAAAGAAATAGAATCAGACAGAAAGAATTGGATATAAAAGACAGGCAAAGAAGATCCAACAGATATAATGGGAATCCTAAAGAAAAAAAAAATGAAAGCAATGGAACTGAATAAATACTTAAAACCACAATAAATAAAATTTCTGTAAAGAAAAGAATACCAATCTATACTTGAAGGAGCCATCCATGTTCCTAAAAATTTTACTTGCCAAGATATTCCATAATAAAATTATTAGACTTAAAAGAGAAAAGTGATTCTGTACCAATAGACAAAAGACCAAGTGACTTACATAGGAAAGATCTGTAGGTTATTGAAAGATACTGCAACAGAAACATACAAAGAAAGACATCCGTCGTGCAATATTTTCAATAAAGGAGTAAAGAAAATGTGAATGAAGAACTTTATATCTGACCAAGCTGTCCATGAAATACCAAGGCTATTTTATATGTGCACAGTCTCGGGATATATTGTACTCACAAGCTATTCTTAAGGAAGCTACTAAAGGACAAGCTTTATATAATCAAGAGATAGCCAGATAAGCTTTAGCAAAGGAGTGATAATAATCGAATATGTTTAAGTCTAAGGCTAAAAGAAAGATGGGGACAAAGAAGAAAAAATAGTACAAAATATTATATGTTATGACAAAGTAGGAACAGCTAAAATAAATGGAAAGACACAGAAGATAAAAAGAATAAATTAGAAAAGATAAAACTATTTCATAGATAATTTGTGGGAGGCAAATAATATCATTTAAAATAGACAAAACTGAATAGTAGAAGTCTAAGTAAATAAAACTAAGTACTAAGGACATTATATAATATAATAGCAATAGTAATAAGATAACTAATATGACAAATATGACACCAGACACCAAAGTTGCCAATACCTTCATCTTGGACTTCCCAGGCTTCAGAACTGGAAGAAATGAATTTCTACTACGTATAAATTGCTGAGTTTATGCAATTTTGTTATATCAGCAGGAATGGACTAAGATACGCCTGAACTGAATAAAACAATAAGTAATGTTATAAAAATCCTAAACAATAATCATTAAGGTAGTACATTGGGGGTATGTATTGAAACTTTCATATTTATGAAGTTTTGTTAACTTTTTCTAAAGCATAAATGGACCAATCACAGAGACATACTATATCTTATTAGAGCACAAAGAAAATTTCAATACATTATAGGCAAGTTCTAAGGAAAAATTAATAGCAAAATTCTAAAGCCATTAAAAATGTTTTTAAAAACCTCTCTACTAAACAACTTATGTGAAAAGTGAAAAAGATTGAAATTGCGGAATGTCTAGCATATGATAATAACACTAAATATTGGATATATAGAATACAAATAAATAAGGAAAACTGATAGCCTTAAACAATAGCCTTACAAAAATAAAAATTAAAGAATAAAGGTGTAAATATTAAATCATAACCTCTGCTGAACTAAAGAAAAATGTAAACCAAAAAGAACAGAAATAAAATAAAAGCAGAACGAATATGGTAGAAAATAGAGAAATAATACAACTAATGAATAAATGAAAATGCTTTTTCATTGAGGAAAAAAATCATCAATATAGACAAACTACTGGGACACATATTTAAGGAAAAATAAGAAATGCGCTGGGTGCGGTGGCTCACACCTGTAATCCCAACACTTTGGGAGGCCGAGGTGGGCGGATGACAAGGTTAGGAGTTTGAGACCAGCCTGGCCAATATGGTGAAACCCCATCCCTACTAAAAATACAAAAATTAGCTGGTCGTGGTGTTGTGCACCTATAGTCCCAGCTACTCAGGAGGCTGAGGCAGAAGAATCTCTTGAACCCAGGAGGCAGAGGTTGCAGTAAGCCGAGATCGCACCACTGCACTCCAGCCTAGGCGACAGAGTGAGATTCCGTCTCAAAAAAAAAAAAAAAAAAAAGAAATGACAAAGGACCAATAACCATTAAAATAAATGACATTTTCAAAATTATAGGCACTACTTTGCACTACTCTGTAAATAAATTTGAAAACCAAGATGAGCTGAAATGCATCTTGATCATGGTGAATGGTCCTTTTAATGTGCTGTTGAATTTAGTTTGCTAGTATTTTATTGAGGATTTTTGCATTTATGTTCATCAGGGATATTAGCTTGCAGTTTTCTTTTTTGTCATTTCCTTGTTGGTTTGAGTGTCATGGAAATGCCGGCCTCATAGAGTGAATTTGGAAGTATTCCTTCCTTCTCAGTTTTTTGAAATAGTTTGAGTAGAATTGGTATTCTTTAAATATTTGGTAGAATTCAGCAGTGAATCTGTCAAGTCCTGAGCTTTCTTTGATGGGAAACTTTATATTATTGTTTTGATCTTGTTATTCATCACTGTTCTGTTCAGATTTTCTATTTCTTCATGATTTAAACATAGCATGCTGTATGTGTCCAGGATTTTACCCATTTCTTCCAGGTTTTACAATTTGTTGGTGTATAGTTAGTTGTTCATGGTAATCTCTTGTGATCCTTTGTATTTCTGTGATGTCAGCTGCAATGTGTCCTTTTTCTCTCTAATTTTATTTAGTTGAGTTTCTATTTTTTCTAAGGCTAGCTAAGGTTATGTCAATTTTGTTTATCTTTTCAGTAACCCAGCTCTTTGTTTCATTGATTTTTTTCATATTTTAGAACCTATTTGTTTGTTTATGCTCTAACCTTGTTATTTATTTCCTTCTTTTCTCTCATTTCTTGATTGTTCTTACTTTTCTGGTTCCTTGAGGTGTAATGTTAGGTTGTTTATTTAAGATCTTTCAACTTTTATGATGTAGGTGTTTATTGCTGTAAGCTTTCCTCGTAGCATTGCTTTGATGTATCCATAGGTTTTGGTATGTTGTGTTTGCATTCCCATCAAAATACCAATGGCATTCTTCACAGAAATAGGAAAAATAATCTTAAAATTCATATGCAAATACAAAAGACCCTAGACAGGCAAAGCTATCTTGAGCAAACAGAATGAAGCTAAAAGCATCACACTACCTGACTTCAAAAGATAGTACGAAGCTATAGTAACCAAAACAGCATGGTACTGGCATAAAAATAGACACATAGATCAATGAAAGAAAATAGAGAACCCTAAAATAAATCCGTTCATTTACAGCCAACCAATTTTCAACAAAGTCACCAAGAACATGCAATGAAGAAAGGGTAGTTTCTTCAATAAGTGGTATTGGGAGAAAACTGGATATCCATATGAAGAAGAATGAAAATAGACCTCTATCTCTCACCATTTACAAAAATCAACTCAAAATGAATTAAATACTTAAATGTAAGACCTGAAACTATGAAACTACTAGAAGGAAATGTTTTATGAAATTGGATTGGGCAAAGAGTTTTTTAATAAGACCTCAAAAGCATAGGTGAAAAAAGTAAAAATAGACAAATGAGATTACATCACACTATGAAACTTCTTCATAACAAAGGAAACAATCAGTAGAGTGAAGAGGCAATGTACAGAATGGGAGAAAGTATTTGCAAACTATGCACCTGATTAATATCTAGAATACATTAGGAACTCAAACAACTCAATAGCAAAATGACAGCAACAGTTCTTTAAATTTTTATTTAAAAATGGGTGAAAAGCCTGAATACACTGGGTGCAGTAGCTCATGCCTATAATCCCAGCACTTTTGGAGGGCAAAGGAGACGAATCACTTGAGTCCAGGAGCTCAAGATCAGCCTGGGCAACATGGTGAAACCCTGTCTCTACAAAAAATACAAAAATTAGCTGGACATGGTGGTGTGCAGGTGCAAGGACTGCTTAAGCTCAGGAGGCAGAGGTTGCAGTCAGTCAAGATAGCACCACTGTACTCTAGTCTGTGTGACAGAGTGAGAACCTGTCTCTCAACAGTGAGCTTAAAATATTCAGTAAACCATACTGTAAACTGACGTGCAGTCATACAGACTCTGTTGTTTCAATTATAGAGCACAGGCAGAGTAGATTTGGCATAATTCTATTTTCTTGTATTAGCCTTGAGGGTCCTACCATTCTGATTTTTCAGAATGGTAAATGAGCATTGGCTTCAACTTAAAGTCACCAGCTGCACTAACCTTAACAAGAGAATTAGCCTGTCCTTTGAAGCTTTTGAGCCAGACATTAAAAGTCCTAGACAGCATCTTCTTCTAATATAAGACTATTTTGTCTGCCTTGAAAAACTGTTGTTTACTGTCACCATCTTCATGAATGATCTTAGCTAGCTCTTCTGGGAAACTTACTGTAACTTACTGAATCAGGACTTGCTGCTTCACCTTGCACTTTCATCTTACGGAGATGGTTTCTTTCCTTAAACCACATGAACCAGCCTCTGCTAGCTTCCAACTTTTCTTCTGCAGCTTCCTCACCTCTCTCAGCCTTTATAGAAATGAAGAGAATTAGAGCCTTGCTCTGAATTGGGCTTTGGGTTCAGGAAATGTTATGGCTGGCTTAATCTTTTATCCAGACCATGCAGACTTTCTCCATATCAGCAATAAAGTTATTTTGCTTTCTTATCATTTGTGTGTTGTGTATTCACTGGAGTAGCACTTCTAATTTCCTTCAGAAACTCTTCTTTTGCATTCACAACTTGGCCATTTGGTGCAAGAAGCCTAGCTTTTGGCCTGTTTTTGCTTTAGAACATGGCTTTCTTACTAAGCTTAACATTTCTAGCTTTTATTTTAACATGAGAGACAGGCACCTCTTCCTTTCACCTGAACACTTAAAGTCCACTGTAGGGTTATTAACTGTCCCTTTTTTTTTTTTTTTTGAGACGGAGTCTCGCTCTGTCACCCAGGCTGGAGTGCAGTGGTGCGATCTTGGCTCACTGCAACCATCACCTCCTGGGTTCAAGCAATTCTCCTGCCTCAGCCTCCCAAGTAGCTGTGACTACAGGCGCCCGCCACCGCGCCCAGCTAATTTTTTTATTTTTAGTAGAGACGGGGTTTTACCATGTGAGCCAGGATGGTCTTGATCTCCTGACCTCATGATCCACCCTAATTTTTAAATATTAAAAATATTTAGTATTTAAATATTTTTAAATATTGTGTATCAGGCAATAGGGAGGCCAGAGAAAAGGAAGAAACAGTGAACAGCCAGTTGGTGGAGCAGTCAGAACACACAACGTTTATCAATTAAGTTTTCCATCTTTCATGGGCAAAGTCCCCCAAAACAATTACAATAGTAACATCAAAGGTCACTCACTGACCACGGAGCGTCATAACAGATATGATGATGATGAAAAAGTTTAATTCAATGAAAAGAGAATTACAATTCCTGCAATATTCATGTGACACAGATTCATGTGTCATTTTCCTGTGACACAGAGACATGAAGTAAGCACATGCTGTTAGAAAAATAGCACCCATAGACTGGCTAGGTGCTGGGTTGCCACAAACCTTCAATTTGTAAAAAACACAATATCTGTGAAGTGCAATAAATGAAAGTATCCCTGTATGTAAAATCTCCATAATGAAAATTTCAAAATATGTATAAAATACAAAAGTGGACATGAATAAATGGAAAGACATCTTTTGTTCTTGGGGAGTATAAATCAAAATTATAAACATGTCAATTCTCCCCAAGATGATATGTAAATTTAAAATGATCCCAACACGAATATTAAACATTTTCTTTCTGGAGCTAGATAAGTTGATTCTAAAGTTCACATGAAAAATTTTAAATGCAAGAAATGCTTGGAACTGCTGGAAAAAAGAGAACAATTGGAGAGACTACCCCTGCAAGACAATAGGGAAAATTAAAACAGTGTCAAACTGGTGTAGATCTGGTTCAAGATCCAGAAACTTATCCAAGAGCATATGAAAACAAAGAATTTATGATAAAGGTAGCATTTCAAATTACTAAGAAAATGTTAAGGTTTGAGTAAATGGTTTTGAAACGAATGGTCATTTGGAAAAAGATAAGATTGAATCTATATATCATACATGAGAACAAACTCCAACTGCATCAGATATCCATACATAAAAGAAAAAATCTTCAGTAGAAATGCTAGGAAAAAAAAAGAAGAATTCCTTCAACACATGGATGTGGGAAAAGCTGATCTAACTATGACCCAAAATCCAGATGAAGTTTTAAAGAAAGGATGATATATTCTAACACATTTTTGAAGAAAACTTTTGCATTATAAAAACAAAAAGGAAACCATAATAAAAAAAATCAAAGAACAAATGACAAAGTGGGAGGAGATATTTGCAAAAGATAATGAGCTAATTTCCCTACAGGAAATTCTTAAAATCAAATAAAAACCAAACACTATTTTTTTTTAATGGGTAAATGACATGAACAGAGAATTTATCCAAACAGATGTACAAATGACCCTTAAAACTAAAAACCTGCTCAACTTCCTTCACTGAGAAAATGCTAGTTAAAACAACACTGAGCTGTCATTTTTCTCAAACCACTGGATGGACAAAATATTCAAGTCTAACACTATTAGCAAAGCTGTGAAGACACAGATACCCTCACAAATTGACAGTAGGAAGGGAAAATAGTAAAATCCTTATGGAGGAGTGTTTGGCAATACAGCCTACTATGTGCACATTTACTGTTTGACCCAGAAATCCCATTTCTAGGAATTCATTCTAAAGTTATACCTTGACAAACACAAAGCAACATGTACAAAATTACGTCAATGTCTATTCAAAAGAGAGAGGTTGAGTAAACGATAAGGCACCCACACAATGGAGTTTTATGAAGCTATTTAAAAAGAACAAACAAGACCTTTATAAACTAATGTGGAGTGTTTTTTTCAGGTATATTATGTGAAAAAACAAGGTATCAAAGAATAAAGAATGTAGTGTGCCACCTCTTGTGTAAAAAAGGAGACATTCTACGTAGAAATAGGAAAAGAAGTGAGATTTTGCAAAGTTTTGACTTTTGAATCAGGTAAATATTTGCATATTAAAAATTAAATGTAAAAGGATAAAAAATTAAAATTATCTATAAGGAGAACTTGACTGATTATGAATTTTATAATACAACCATATGGGAAAAATATTATTTCAAGTAATACATATTTTAGGAACTGAAAGAACTGCACAGAAATCTTGAACTTTGTTTAGTAAACTTTATTAATGGGTGGTAGTTTGGTGTCATAATTCTAAAATCCTTGTTTTATATTGTAGAATGGAGTTCACAAGTCAATACACAGATATGGTTGGGAACTGATGTTCTCAATGTGATAGAATATAAGACACATGTATCTTCTTTATTTTCCATATATACATATGGTAAAGAAAATTACTGCAATATTAGCTTTAAATAGAATCAGTATGAAATCATAACTTCTAAAATGGTAGTTCCTAGCTGTTTCCTATAACAGCCTAGAAGCGATGATGTTGCAGCAGCAATGAGCACAGCTGAAGCCAGATCTTGGTTTGTGTGGTAGGCAGAATGATACCCTTCTTCCAAAAACAGTTCACATCCTAATTCCCAGAACCTGTGACTATGGTATGCGCTATGGCTCTTAATTAAGTTGTGGATAAAATTAAGTTTGCTAACCTTGGATTACATTGTTGGGCCCAAAATAATTACAAGGGTCCCTAAAAGATGACAGGAGAGGCAGAAGTGTCCATCGCATCAGAGTGGTGTGAGGTAAGAAAGACTTGACCAGGCATTGCTGGTGCTTTGAAAATAGACGGTGTCAACAAGTCAAAGATTATGGGAAGCCTCTAGTAGGTAGAAAAGAAAAGGAAATGGACTTGCCTTTAGAGCCTTCAGGAAAGAATGCAGCCCTGTTGATATCTTGGTATTAGCCTAGCAAGATCTATTTCAGACTCCTGACCTTACAACAATAAGATTTAAAACGTGTTTTGTCTTAAGTCACTGAATTTGTGGTAATTTGTTGCAACAGCAGTAGGAAGCTAGTACAGTTTCCAGATACTCTTCCCTACCAAAATAGGCAATAGCTAGCTGAAGAAAAGGCTGATTTCCAGTGCTGGGGAAGTGATAGTTCCTGATAAGCCAGGAGATTTCACTGTAGCACAAAGCAAGAGGTCCTGAAAGAATGATGAAGGTCTTCAAATGGACACAGATTTGAAGAGGTTCCCACTGGCTAAATATGGGACAATTGGAGCATCTAAAAGAATAGTGATAGAAATGGTTTATAATATGATGAATAAAAAGAGTATTGATTAATTCATAGAGGCACTAAAAGAAAATTAATACAGAAGATCGTCAGCTAAAAAATATAGAAATAATTATAGAATTGGAAAGTTACACTTGACAATCGCCACGCTAGTAGTAGATTTAGGTTAAGAGTCATTAATGGCTGCTAAAGCAATTTGGTGAAAGCTTCAGGGAAGTGAACATTCATATGGTCTCAGATTATCACCTCACAGATCCTGCAGATTGCTTATTAATCATAGAGGGGAATCGTTCTGACACAACGAGAAGAACACATGACATCTGTTTTCTTGCAAAAATTTTTATCCTGATTCTTATAAAGAAATAATTCAACAAACTCAGATTTAGGGGCGTTTTACAAAACATACAGCCTGGAATCTTCAAAAATGTTTATACCATTAGTGAGAAAAATATCAGGAAGACTGATCTGGATTGATGGAGACTGAAGAGATGGAGCAACTAAATGGAATTGCATCATCCTTGATTGGATCCTGGACTTTGAAACCCACTTAACACACTCTAATGAGCATTTTTGAGAACACTTGGAAATACTGAATGTTAGGTAATATTAATTCATGATATTAAATATCTTTGGTGTGATAATATTGTGCTTATACAGAATGCCCTGCTTCTTAGAAATACCTTGTTGAAATAAGTGAAAGGTATATGGATATTCATTGTACTACTCTTTGTGTAGCTTTAAAATTCTTCAAAATAGGCTGGGCGCGGTGGCTCGTGCCTGTAATCCAAGCACTTTGAAAGGCCGAGGTGGGCGGACCACGAGATCAAGAGATCAAGACCATCCTGGCCAACGTGGTAAAACCCCATCTCTACTAAAAATACAAAAAATGAACTGGGCGTGGTGGCACATGTCTGTAGTCCCAGCTACTCGGGAGGATGAGGCAAGAGAATCGCTTGAACCCAGGAGGCGGAGGTTGCAGCCAGCCGAGATTGTGCCACCGCACAATCGAAACTCCGTCTCAAAAAAAAAAAAAAAAAAAAAATTCAAAATAAAACATTGGAGGAGAAAAAGAAATAAGCACCCTAGAATTCTTTACCTAGTACAAATATTCTTTAAGAATGACTGAAATTTTAACCTTTTTAGACCTAAAAAGTCCTGAGAATCTTTAATTGGCAGATTTATATCAAAGGAAATACTACAATTGTGTTCAGAAGAAAAATAAGCCCAGATGGAAGGTTAGATGTGAGAAAACAATAAAGAAAAATGAAAATCATAACTATGTGGGAATACCTAAATGGATATTTACAGTATGAAACAATAACAATACCTTATGTAGTTTAAAATGCCTATAGAATTAAAATACACAAAGGTCAAGAATTACAAGAGGCTGGTGAATGCAGCTCAAGTTAGTTCTGAAGTCTTTGCATTGTCCAGAATAACTCTGATAAGAATGCATACTGCTATCTCTAAGGTAACCAGGAAAATAGTGAAACATGCATTACTCCTAGGCTAATTGAAGAAAAATAGAATAATAAAAAATATCCAATATAGCAAAAAAGGAGGAAAAATGAAACATTGAGGAACAAGGCAAATAAAAAGTATTTAGTAAGATGGTAATTTAAACTCAAACATATCAGTAACTGCAATAAGTGTAAATAAACTAAACGCTCCAATTTAGATAAGATCAGGTTGGATATAAGAAAATCTAAAATAACCATCTGCTGTTTACCAGAAACATATCGAAAACATTAAGGATAGAGAAAGATTGAAAGTAAAAAGAAGAAGTTTGCTTTCTGACCACAATCCATTAAGCAAAAAATCAATAAGAAAAGCCCCCATACGTTTTGAAATTTAGCACTACACTTTTAAACAACCAATATTCCAAAAAGAAATGGACTGTTGACATGATGACACATCACCCTGGACTGAGTAAACATTTTGATTTCCACGGCAGTGAAAATTAAAACATATTAAAACTTGTAGAATGCAGCTGTGCTTAGAGGAATATTTATAGCCCTAAAATGGATATCTTAGAAAAAAGTAAAAGTTGAAAATCAACAAGATAAAGATTAGTTACAAAACATAAATAAATTAAACTAAAATAAAGTAGAATGAAGTAAATAATAAATATAAGAGCAGAAATTAATAAAAATAGAAAACAAACAAATATACAATAGGGATTATCAATGAAGCATTGGAGTGATGAATAAAATCTATAACTCTCCAGAAGACTTTCCAAGAAAAAAAAAAGAGAAGCAAAAAACCAATGTCAAGAGTAAAGGAAAATGGAATCTGGGGGATATCCCCACAAATTCTGCAAACATTTAAAAGATAGTACCTGTATATCAAAATATTGTACCGTATACCTTAAATATATATAGTTTGTTTGCCAGTTATACCTCACTAAAGCTAGGGGTGGGGGTATAATAGTAAGAACATATTGTAAAAAACCTTTTTGCCAATAAATTTGAAATTTTAGTTGAAATACACAAATTCCTAGAAAAATACAGCCTATGAAAACTGACACAAGAATCCACATTAGTTTTACTAAAACTAGTAAATATAATGAGTTCATAATTAGAAATTTAAAACTTTCTTATAAGGAAAATTTCTGGCCCCGACAACATTGTTGGTGAATTCTACTAAACATCTCAGGAAAAAATAATATAATTTTTTTAAAAACTTACCGAGAAAATAGAAGAAGAAAGAATTCTCCGCACTTATTTTATGAGGCCAGATAATGTTGATATCGAAACCTGACACATTGCAGAAAGGCAAATTATAGATGAACTTCACTCATAATCATAGATGCAAAAATTCTGAATGCAATATAATATGGAATCCAGCAATATATAAAAAGGATAATAGAATTCAACCAAGTTCAGTTTAATCCAGGAATGCCTGGTTACTCTAATATTGAAAAATCAATTGATGTAATTTACCATAAAGAAAAAAGAAAAGGTATGAACCTCTCAGCAGATGAAGAAAAAAGCATTAATAGAATTAGCATCTATAGGGAGGAGCCAAGACGGCCGAATAGGAACAGCTCCGGTCTACAGCTCCCAGCGTGAGCGACGCAGAAGACGGTGATTTCTGCATTTCCATCTGAGGTACCGGGTTCATCTCACTAGGGAGTGCCAGACAGTGGGCGCAGGCCAGTGGGTGCGCGCACCGTGCGTGAGCCGAAGCAGGGCGAGGCATTGCCTCACCTGGGAAGCGCAAGGGGTCGGGGAGTTCCCTTTCCGAGTCAAAGAAAGGGGTGACGGACGCACCTGGAAAACTCGGGTCACTCCCACCCGAATATTGCGCGTTTCAGACCGGCTTAAAAAACGGCGCACCACGAGACTATATCCCACACCTGGCTCGGAGGGTCCTACGCCCTCAGAATCTCGCTGATTGCTAGCACAGCAGTCTGAGATCAAACTGCAAGGCGGCAGCGAGGCTGGGGGAGGGGCGCCCGCCATTGCCCAGGCTTGCTTAGGTAAACAAAGCAGCCGGGAAGCTCGAACTGGGTGGAGCCCACCACAGCTCAAGGAGGCCTGCCTGCCTCTGTAGGCTCCACCTCTGGGGGCAGGGCACAGACAAACAAAAAGACAGCAGTAACCTCTGCAGACTTAAATGTCCCTGTCTGACAGCTTTGAAGAGAGCAGTGGTTCTCCCAGCACGCAGCTGGAGATCTGAGAACGGGCAGACTGCCTCCTCAAGTGGGTCCCTGACCCCTGACCCCCGAGCAGCCTAACTGGGAGGCACCCCCCAGCAGGGGCACACTGACACCTCACACGGCAGGGTATTCCAACAGACCTGCAGCTGAGGGTCCTGTCTGTTAGAAGGAAAACTAACAAACAGAAAGGACATCCACACCGAAAACCCATCTGTACATCACCATCATCAAAGACCAAAAGTAGATAAAACCACAAAGATGGGGAAAAAACAGAACAGAAAAACAGGAAACTCTAAAATGCAGAGCGCCTCTCCTCCTCCAAAGGAATGCAGTTCCTCACCAGCAACGGAACAAAGCTGGATGGAGAATGATTTTGACGAGCTGAGAGAAGAAGGCTTCAGACGATCAAATTACTCTGAGCTACGGGAGGACATTCAAACCAAAGGCAAAGAAGTTGAAAACTTTGAAAAAAATTTAGAAGAATGTATAACTAGAATAACCAATACAGAGAAGTGCTTAAAGGAGCTGATGGAGCTGAAAACCAAGGCTCGAGAACTACGTGAAGAATGCAGAAGCCTCAGGAGCCGATGCGATCAACTGGAAGAAAGGGTATCAGCAATGGAAGATGAAATGAATGAAACGAAGCGAGAAGGGAAGTCTAGAGAAAAAAGAATAAAAAGAAATGAGCAAAGCCTCCAAGAAATATGGGACTATGTGAAAAGACCAAATCTACGTCTGATTGGTGTACCTGAAAGTGATGCGGAGAATGAAACCAAGTTGGAAAACACTCTGCAGGATATTATCCAGGAGAACTTCCCCAATCTAGCAAGGCAGGCCAACGTTCAGATTCAGGAAATACAGAGAACGCCACAAAGATACTCCTCGAGAAGAGCAACTCCAAGACACATAATTGTCAGATTCACCAAAGTTGAAATGAAGGAAAAAATGTTAAGGGCAGCCAGACAGAAAGGTCGGGTTACCCTCAAAGGGAAGCCCATCAGACTAACAGCGGATCTCTCGGCAGAAACCCTACAAGCCAGAAGAGAGTGGGGGCCAATATTCAACATTCTTAAAGAAAAGAATTTTCAACCCATAATTTCATATCCAGCCAAACTAAGCTTCATAAGTGAAGGAGAAATAAAATACTTTACAGACAAGCAAATGCTGACCGATTTTGTCACCACCAGGCCTGCCCTAAAAGAGCTCCTGAAGGAAGCGCTAAACATGGAAAGGAACAACCGGTACCAGCCGCTGCAAAATCATGCCAAAATGTAAAGACCATCAAGACTAAGAAGAAACTGCATCAACTAACGAGCAAAATCACCAGCTAACATCATAACGACAGGATCAAATTCACACATAACAATATTAACTTTAAATGTAAATGGACTAAATTCTCCAATTAAAAGACACAGACTGGCAAGTTGGATAAAGAGTCAAGACCCATCAGTGTACTGTATTCAGGAAACCCATCTCACGTGCAGAGACACACATAGGCTCAAAATAAAAGGATGGAGGAAGATCTACCAAGCAAATGGAAAACAAAAAAAGGCAGGGGTTGCAATCCTAGTCTCTGATAAAACAGACTTTAAACCAACAAAGATCAAAAGAGACAAAGAAGGCCATTACATAATGGTAAAGGGATCAATTCAACAAGAGGAGCTAACTATCCTAAATATATATGCACCCAATACAGGAGCACCCAGATTCATAAAGCAAGTCCTGAGTGACCTACAAAGAGACTTAGACTCCCACACATTAATAATGGGAGACTTTAACACCCCACTGTCAACATTAGACAGATCAACGAGACAGAAAGTCAACAAGGATACCCAGGAATTGAACTCAGCTCTGCACCAAGCGGACCTAATAGACATCTACAGAACTCTCCACCCCAAATCAACAGAATATACATTTTTTTCAGCACCACACCACACCTATTCCAAAATTGACCACATAGTTGGAAGTAAAGCTCTCCTCAGCAAATGTAAAGGAACAGAAATTATAACAAACTATCTCTCAGACCACAGTGCAATCAAACTAGAACTCAGGATTAAGAATCTCACTCAAAGCCGCTCAACTACATGGAAACTGAACAACCTGCTCCTGAATGACTGCTGGGTACATAACGAAATGAAGGCAGAAATAAAGATGTTCTTTGAAACCAACGAGAACAAAGACACAACATACCAGAATCTCTGGGACGCATTCAAAGCAGTGTGCAGAGGGAAGTTTATAGCACTAAATGCCCACAAGAGAAAGCAGGAAAGATCCAAAATTGACACCCTAACATCACAATTAAAAGAACTAGAAAAGCAAGAGCGAACACATTCAAAAGCTAGCAGAAGGCAAGAAATAACTAAAATCAGAGCAGAACTGAAGGAAATAGAGACACAAAAAACCCTTCAAAAAATTAATGAATCCAGGAGCTGGTTTTTTGAAAGGATCAACAAAATTGATAGACCGCTAGCAAGACTAATAAAGAAAAAAAGAGAGAAGAATCAAATAGACGCAATAAAAAATGATAAAGGGGATATCACCACCGATCCCACAGAAATACAAACTACCATCAGAGAATACTACAAACACCTCTACGCAAATAAACTAGAAAATCTAGAAGAAATGGATACATTCCTCGACACATACACTCTCCCAAGACTAAACCAGGAAGAAGTTGAATCTCTGAATAGACCAATAACAGGAGCTGAAATTGTGGCAATAATCAATAGTTTACCAACCAAAAAGAGTCCAGGACCAGATGGATTCACAGCCGAATTCTACCAGAGGTACAAGGAGGAGCTGGTACCATTCCTTCTGAAACTAATCCAATCAATAGAAAAAGAGGGAATCCTCCCTAACTCATTTTATGAGGCCAGCATCATTCTGATACCAAAGCCTGGCAGAGACACAACCAAAAAAGAGAATTTTAGACCAATATCCTTGATGAACATTGATGCAAAAATCCTCAATAAAATACTGGCAAACCGAATCCAGCAGCACATCAAAAAGCTTATCCACCATGATCAAGTGGGCTTCATCCCTGGGATGCAAGGCTGGTTCAACATACGCAAATCAATAAATGTAATCCAGCATATAAACAGAGCCAAAGACAAAAACCACATGATTATCTCAATAGATGCAGAAAAAGCCTTTGACAAAATTCAACAACCCTTCATGCTAAAAACTCTCAATAAATTAGGTATTGATGGGACATATTTCAAAATAATAAGAGCTATCTATGACAAACCCACAGCCAATATCATACTGAATGGGCAAAAACTGGAAGCATTCCCTTTGAAAACTGGCACAAGACAGGGATGCCCTCTCTCACCACTCCTATTCAACATAGTGTTGGAAGTTCTGGCCAGGGCAATCAGGCAGGAGAAGGAAATAAAGGGTATTCAATTAGGAAAAGAGGAAGTCAAATTGTCCCTGTTTGCAGACGACATGATTGTTTATCTAGAAAACCCCATTGTCTCAGCCCAAAATCTCCTTAAGCTGATAAGCAACTTCAGCAAAGTCTCAGGATACAAAATCAATGTACAAAAATCACAAGCATTCTTATACACCAACAACAGACAAACAGAGAGCCAAATCATGAGTGAACTCCCATTCACAATTGCTTCAAAGAGAATAAAATACCTAGGAATGCAAATTACAAGGGATGTGAAGCACCTCTTCAAGGAGAACTACAAACCACTGCTCAAGGAAATAAAAGAGGATACAAACAAATGGAAGAACATTCCTTGCTCATGGGTAGGAAGAATCAATATCGTGAAAATGGCCATACTGCCCAAGGTAATTTACAGATTCAATGCCATCCCCATCAAGCTACCAATGACTTTCTTCACAGAATTGGAAAAAACTACTTTAAAGTTCATATGGAACCAAAAGAGAGCCCGCATCGCCAAGTCAATCCTAAGCCAAAAGAACAAAGCTGGAGGCATCACACTACCTGACTTCAAACTATACTACAAGGCTACAGTAACCAAAACAGCATGGTACTGGTACCAAAACAGAAATATAGATCAATGGAACAGAATAGAGCCCTCAGAAATAACGCCGCTTACCTACAACTATCTGATCTTTGACAAACCTGAGAAAAACAAGCAATGGGGAAAGGATTCCCTATTTAATAAATGGTGCTGGGAAAACTGGCTAGCCATATGTAGAAAGCTGAAACTGGATCCCTTCCTTACACCTTATACAAAAATCAATTCAAGATGGATTAAAGATTTAAACATTAGACCTAAAACCATAAAAACCCTAGAAGAAAACCTAGGCATTACCATTCAGGACATAGGCGTGGGCAAGGACTTCATGTCCAAAACACCAAAAGCAATGGCAACAAAAGCCAAAATTGACAAATGGGATCTAATTAAACTAAAGAGCTTCTGCACAGCAAAAGAAACTACCATCAGAGTGAATAGGCAACCTACAACATGGGAGAAAATTTTCGCAACCTACTCATCTGACAAAGGGCTAATATCCAGAATCTACAGTGAACTCAAACAAATTTATAAGAAAAAAACAAACAACCCCATCAAAAAGTGGGCGAAGGACATGAACAGGCACTTCTCAAAAGAAGACATTTATGCAGCCAAAAAACACATGAAAAAATGCTCATCATCACTGGCCATCAGAGAAATGCAAATCAAAACCACTATGAGATATCATCTCACACCAGTTAGAATGGCAATCATTCAAAAGTCAGGAAACAACAGGTGCTGGAGAGGATGTGGAGAAATAGGAACACTTTTACACTGTTGGTGGGACTGTAAACTAGTTCAACCATTGTGGAAGTCAGTGTGGCGATTCCTCAGGGATCTAGAACTAGAAATACCATTTGACCCAGCCATCCCATTACTGGGTATATACCCAAATGACTATAAATCATGCTGCTATGGACACATGCACACGTATGTTTATTGCGGCATTATTCACAATAGCAAAGACTTGGAACCAAGCCAAATGTCCAACAATGATAGACTGGATTAAGAAAATGTGGCACATATACACCATGGAATACTATGCAGCCATAAAAAATGATGAGTTCATATCCTTTGTAGGGACATGGATGAAATTGGAAACCATCATTCTCAGTAAACTATCGCAAGAACAAAAAACCAAACACCGCATATTCTCACTCATAGGTGGGAATTGAACAATGAGATCACATGGACACAGGAAGGGGAATATCATACTCTGGGGACTGTGGTGGGGAGGGGGGAGGGGGGAGCGATAGCATTGGGAGATATACCTAATGCTGGATGACGAGTTGGTGGGTGCAGCGCACCAGCATGGCCCATGTATACATATGTAACTAACCTGCACAATGTGCACATGTACCCTAAAACTTAAAGTATAATAAAAAAAAAATAAAATAAAAAAAAAATAAAGCAGATTCCAAACATCAAAAAAAAAAAAAAAAAAAAGCTGGGTATAGGCACATGCCTGTAATCCCAGCACTTTGGGAGGTTGAGGCAGTAGTCTCGTTTGAGCCCAGTAGTTTGAGACCAGCCTGGGCAACGAAGTGAGACCTCATCTCTACAAAAAAATTTTTAAATTAGCCAGGCATGGTGGTGCACACCTGTAGTCTCAGCTACTTGGAAGGCTGAGGTGGGAAGATCACTTGAGCCTAGGAGGTCGAGGCTGCTGTGAGTGCCTGAGCGAGAGCGAGAGCGAGAACAAGACCTCGTCTCAAAAAAAAAAAAAAAAAAAAAAAAAGTTTTAATGATATGATTCCACTTTTTTATCTTAGAAATGTAAAAAAAAAAGTATGTCTATACATAAAGAAGAACTTAGCAATATATACATCAAATCTTAACAGGGGTATTTGGAGATGGTGTTACCACTGTTGTTGTTGTTCTGAGTTTTCTTTTCCTCTGCTGTATTCATTTGCTGCAATTTCAAGATATCACTTAATGCTTACCAGGAGTGTCAGACATGGCATGAGCACTTTATCTAGGTAATGACATGAATGCATAGAAGTGTTCAAAGTCTTCTCCACTCTCAATCTAGCAAAAAAAAAAAAAAAAAAAAAGAGGGTAGAGACAAAAAGAGGAAAAAAGACATTTTGTGGCAGATGTTCTGGAATAAGGCTTAGTGGGAGTTTGGGCAGAGGGCTGTGTTAGAAAAATGACTGGGAGAGGAAATTTTAACAGCAACTTTGAACTACGTTTTCAATACACTCTGGGGTTTTCTTAAAATGCAAATAAAGGTTTAAACTGTGAAAAAAAAAAAAGAATTAGCATCTATCTTGATTTTTTAGCACACTCATAAACAAAGAGATGGCTTTAGTTTAATAAAAGTTAACATAAACAAAATCTACAGCACGTCAGCTATCCTTTGCTACATAATTAACCACCCCAAAACTTAATGGTTGAAAACGTAACCATTTTATTTGCTCTAGGCAGGTTTTGTAGATCAGTCCCTTCATCTTGGATCATTCTCTGCCTTCTTTTGCTTGTGGCTTGCTTGGATGTTGTCTAGGGTCACTCACGAAGCCACATCTGGTGGCTCAAAAAAAGCCAGTTGGTCTGAAACACTCTTTTTCACAGGGCTGGTGGTCGGTGCTGGCTGTGACAGCTAGAAAGGTAGGCCTTTCTCTCTCCAGTGTGCCTTCTCCTCTGGGAGGCTTGCCAGAGCTTCTTGACATGACAATGAGAGAATTCCAGAAAGCGACAGCAAAGCTGCAAGGCTTCTTGAAGCGTAGGCTATGGAATCCACACATTGTCATGTATGTTGCATTATTTTATCAAGGCAAGTTACAAGGCCAGCTCTGATTCTGGGAGAACAGATGACTAGAACCTCCCTCCTGATGAGAGGAGTAAATGCACGCTCACCTTGCAAAGGGGCACGTAAATGGGGAGGTTAGAAATCTATGCCCGTATTTTTTGATGTACCACGTATAGTACACATCACATTAATAGTGAAATATTGGAGGCTTTCCTTTAAAGTTTAAAAATCAGAGAAGGATACCCACCATCACCACTTTACTAAAATTATACGGGAGATCCTAGACAGTTTCGTAAGCCAAGAAAGAGTTTTTTGAAAAAATATAGTTTATAAAGAGAAAATAATTGTCATTATTTACTCATAGCACATGTAAAATATGCTACAGAATCTACAGATAAATTATTAGAATAATATTTGAGGTAAACATATAAAATGTAATGGTATTGCTATATGTCAGCAACAAACAGTTTATCAAATTTGTAATAACATCACTTGTCATAACATCAAAATGATCAAACACCCAGGAATATATCTAACAAAGAATATACAAAATTGTAAGCAAAAAGCAAACAAAAAACTATTAAAAATGAGAGTTTAAGAGAATGAAAAGACACACCATAGACTGGGAGAAAATTTTGCAGAATGTATACCTGATAAAGATACATGTATCCAAAATATACAAATATCTCTTAAGCTCAACAATAAGAAAACAAACAACCCAACTAAATAGTGGACAAAATATCTGAACAGACACATCACCAAAGAAGATATACAGATGGCAAATAAGCATATAAGAGACATGCCAACATCATATGTTATCAGGGAGTTACAAATTAAGACAAGAGTGAGACATCACTATGCATTTATTATAATGGTAAAAAGCCCAGAAAACAACATCAAATGCTGGGAAGGATGTGGAGCAACAAGAACTCTCATTCATGACTGGTGGAAAATGCAAAATGATATTTTCCATTTTGGAAATGCAACAGCCACTTTAAAAGACAGTTTGACAGCTTTTATCAAGCTAAACATAGTTTTACCATATACGATTCATTTCCAGGTGAGTTGAAAACATGTTCAACCACAAAGTTGCACGTGAATGTTTATAGCAGTTTTATTCATAATCATCAAAATCCGAAAGCAACTGAGATATACTTCAATGGGTGAATAGATAGGCAAACTATGGGACATCCATACAAAGGAATATTGTTTAGCAATTAAAAATGAACTATCAAGCCACAAAAAGACTTGGAGGAACTTTAAATATATATTGCTAAGTGAAGGAAACCAGTCTGAAATGCCTACTCTGTAATTCCAACTGTGTGACATCTGAAAAAGACAAAACTATGTAAAGTAAAAATATCAGGGGTTACTGGGTTTGGGGGGAAGTAGAAAAGTGATGAATAATTGAAGCAAATGAGATTCTTGGGGCAGTGAAACTATTCTGTATGATAGTTTAATGGTAGATACATTATATTATGCACTTGTCAAAACCCATAGAACTATACAAAACAAAAAGTAAATCTTAATTAAAGCCTGGATTTTAGCTAATAATAATGTATTAATGATTCATTAACTTTAACAAATGTCCCACATTAATGCAAGATGTTAATGATAGGGGAAACTGCACTTGTTGGAGGGGATGCTGTGTAAACTTTCTGTATTAGCAATTTTTCTGTAAATCTAAAACTGTTATAAAAAGTGAAATCTACTGATTTCTTTAAAAACCAAAAAAAAATTAGGCTGGGTACCATGGCTCATGCCTGTAATCCCAACACTTTGGGAGGCTGAAGTGGGAGGTTTGCTTGAGGCCAGGAGTTCGAGACCAGCCTGGAAAACAAAGCAAGACACTGTCTCAACCAAGAAAAAAAAAAAATTAGCTGGGCACTGACTGCAGCACACACCTGGAATCCTAGTTACTCTACACAGAGTGTGGAGGAAGTGGGTGGTTGAGGCAGGAGGACTGCTTGAGCCTAGGAGTTTGAGGCTGCAGTGAGCTATGGTCACACCACTGTACACACACACACACACACACACACAAATAAATAAATAAGATCTAAATAAAATTCATGAATTAAGACTGAATTATAGATCTAAGTTAATGCCAATCAAAACACAACAGTTATTATTTGGGGTAAGATGGGGTGGAGGCAATTTTAAATCTGTAGTAATTACGACAATATGGAATAGTTGCCAAAACAAATAGACCAATGGGATGAAATACTGAGTCCAAAAGCAGACCACATATATATATATAGATGAGTGTCCCTGATCAACTTGAGACCATACGTGTTTCAGATTTTTGATTATTTTGGATTTTTAAATATTTGCATTACATACTTATTGGTTGAACATCCCTAATCCAAAAATTGAAAATGCTCCAGTGAGCATTTCCTTTGAACATTGTTTTGATGCTCAAAATATTTCAGATTTTGGAGCATTTTGGATTTCAAATTTTTGGATTTGGGATGCTCAACTTACATGTAACTGATAAGAAAGGTGGTACCGCAAAATAGTCTAAGGTAGAGGTTCTTTTCAGTCAGTAATGCTAAGAAAAGTTGGAAATCTCTGTGGGAAAAAAAAAAAGAAACCTAATCCCCACCTCATACCATAACAATGCCAGCTCCAAATGGATTCGGGAACCGCATGCCAAAAGTAAAGCAATCGAGCTTATAGAACAAGAGCTCTTAGCCTGGTGTCTGCACTATGAACTCCCAAAGAGTTCACAGCTGGAATTCAGAAAGTTCATAAACTTGGACAGGGAAAAATAACTGATGTTTATTTTATATAACTTTTCAGACTCAAATTCACGATTTCCTTCAATTATGAATATAGACAACAATCCACAGTAGTGTTAGCAGCACCTGTCCAGTTGGCACCAACAGTAATCATAGGTATTTTCATTTTACACTACAGATGTTGCAGATTGCTTTATATATCACTTCCACTCAGTTTTACTTCAAAATTATTGTAGTTATTTGACCCATTGCTAGAACTTGGTATCTAATGTTAACAAAAAGCACATAAATTACTATACAAAATGACTTTTAAAAATATTTTAACAACTGTATTTTGACAACATCTAACGTTAACAAAAAGCACATAAATTACTATACAAAATGACTTTTAAAAATATTTTAACAACTGTATTTTGACAACATTAGCTTCCTTTTTAATCATATGTATTTCACATTATACATTTAAAATGTTTTTCTGAGGTGTTTACACCTGTAATCCCACACCATGGGAGGCCAAAGCAGAAAAATCACTTGAGGTCAGGAGTTCGAGACCAGCCTGGGCAACATGGGGAAACCTCATCTCTACTAAAAATGCAAAAAAAATTAGCCATGGATACTGGCGCATGCCAGTAATCTCAGCTCCTCGGGAGACTGAGGTGGGAGAATCACCTGAGCCTGGGAAGTCTAGGCTGCAGTGAGCTGTGATGGCACCACCACGCTCCAGCCTGGGTGACAGAGAAAGACCCTGTCTCAAAAAAGAAATCCATGGCACAGAAAATATTAAAAATAATACAAGAGACAATCCTCATAACACTGAAGTAAGGAAAGTACTAACCACAAAAGAAAAAAGATGACAGAAGAAAACAAAATTCTCAGAATGAAGAATTTCTACAAACAAAAGAAATTTGTAAGAAAGTAAAACTGCAAGCCACAGAATGAAAGAAAAATATTTGTAACACATGTAACCAAATAAAGCTTTTGCCCAAAATATACAAGGAACGCCTACATTACTAAGACAAGATACACAACTCAAGAGAAAACTGGACAAGAGCCTTGGACAGGTACTTCACAAAAATAAGAAATTCAGGTAACCAATACACTTGTGAAAAGATGGTCAGCCTCACTAATAATCAAAACAATGTTTTTAAAAGTTAAAACCACCATAGTATACTGTTATACACTCACCAGAATGGCTAAAGTGGGGAAAAGACAGAAAAATAAACTGTCATTATGGATGTGGAGCAATAGAAACTCACATACATCACTTGGGAAAATGGCAAAATGGTACAACTATTTTGGAAAACTCTTTGACGTCAGCTACTAAAATTGAAAATACATCACACCATGACCAAAACATTTCACCCTTGATTAATATTTAACAGAAATGTTGCTCCAAGAGGCAGGTACAAGAATGTTTACATCAGCATTGTTTAGAATGACCCCAAACTGTAAGCTGAAATGTCCTTTAATAGTAGATATACAAATTATACTTTATCCACACACTGGAATTCTGTACAGTAATGAAAAGGAACAGAACACAGTTACATGCAGCAACATTGATGAGTTTCACAAATACATAATGTTGAGCAGCAGAAGCTACAAACAAAAGAATATCTTACTAGATTGATGCATTTATGTAGAGTTCAAAATATATGCAAAACTAAACTGCAGTGCTTTGATGGGAAAGAAAAGCAAAGAGGTGATTACAACCATAGTTGGGATCATGGTGATCTCTGGGAGAAGGGAAGGATAGTGCCTGGGTGAGTTCATAGAGCAGCTCCCAGAGTGCAGGCAGAGTACTGTCCTTGCCCCTACGTGGTGGTTGCATGACCGCTCATTTTGGACTATACCACTGAGCCGTACTTTTCTGTTTTGTGCAAGTTCTGCTGGGAAAAGAAAACAGTAGATGTACAGAGTTGGCAATTTATTTTACAGTAAAAATGTTAAAATAAAAAGTGATATATGTTTTTCATAGGATAAAGTTCAGGCAGTGCAAAAGGCTGGATGGTGAAAATGGAACATCTATCACTAGAGATAACTGGTAGTGTTTTTGTTTATCTTTTCAAAGTTTTTCTATGCCTAAGCAGTTAGAGATACAGATAGAGAGATGGAGAGACGATAAGGAAGGGGAGAGGGAGGATATAGAAAGTTGAAAGAGAAAGCAACAAAGAGAGAGAGACCTTCTAAAGGAAAAACATACTATACAAAGAGAAACATACTGTATTCACACTGTTCTGCATCATGCCTTTTTCATTGAACTAAATCTCTTGGAGGTTCTTCCATATAAGCACATACAAATGTAGCATGTTCTTTTTAATGACAATATTATACCTGTATAAATTTACCATAATTTCTTTATTATTATTGATAAAAAAATTTTTTTTGAGATGGAGTCTCACTCTGTTGCCCAGGTTGGAGTGCAGTGGTGCAATCTTGGCTCACTGCAACCTCCACCTCCCAGGTTCAAGCAGTTCTCCTGCCTCAGCCTCCCAAGTAGCTGGAACTACAGCCGGTTAATTTTTTCTGTATTTTTAGTAGAGACGGAGTTTCACCATGTTGGCCAGGCTGGTCTCAAACTCCTGACTTCAAGTGATCTGCCCGCCTTGGCCTCCCAAAGTGCTGGGATTACAGGCGTGAGCCACCATGCCCAGCCCATTATTGATAGAATTTAGATTGCTTCCAGTCATTTACCAATACAAAGAACTTTATAATGACCACCTTTATATGCAGTGCACTGATACATGAAAGTATGTGTAGGTAGGTTTCTGGAAGAAGCATTGCTAGGTCACAGGGCATGTTGATAGCTACTGATCTCCAAAATGTTGAATCAATTTACATCCTACCAACAGTGTACGAGAGAATCTGTTTCCCAACACTCTCCTCAATACTCTGTATTATTAAATGTTTTGATCTTTGCCAATTAAATATGTAAAAATTGGCCTCCAGTTTAAATTTGCACTTCTTTTGTTAAAAATAAGTGTGCATCGTTTCACATATTTATACATGTTGCTATTTCTTTTTCTATGAACTCTTCATTTATAGCATTTGCCTACTTAAAGATTTGGAATAGATAATGCATTTCCTTGGTTGAGAAGTCAAAAGATATGAAATAAGACACAATAACATTTCCCTCCCATCCCATCTTCCGCCTAC
This sequence comes from Pan paniscus, assembly GCF_029289425.2. Lineage (NCBI taxonomy): Eukaryota > Metazoa > Chordata > Mammalia > Primates > Hominidae > Pan > Pan paniscus. The sequence continues at coordinate 46,147,215 of NC_073255.2, forward strand.
CCAATACCCCTTTCTTATAAGCAACCAATTCCATGATTTTCATATATGCCCTTCCAAAGAAATTCTATGTGTAAGCGTACAAATATATGCATATGTACATGCATGTGTGTGTTTCCCTCTTTTTTTTCCCCAAACGGTAGGGGGAAGATGGGATGGGAGGGAAATATTATTGGGTTATTTTTCCCTGTACGCATTCTTCTGCCAAAGATTTTCAAAGATTTTTGAGGCCTTCCCCAATCCCAGCTGACCAAGTGGAGGCATGCAATAGGCACAATAATTTCTACCATCCAGATGCAGCACAGGAGGCTTCACTGTGGATGGCAGGAAGAAACCAGGAGAAAGAAGTCTGTTTCTAAGAAGTGTTTCTCATAAGGCTCTGCCCTGAAGCTATTTCTTCCCATCAGAAACCACAGGACCGGATAAACAGCCCCTCCCAAAGTGCTGAGAAAAGCGAACAGTGGATGTACAGCAGTGACCTGAGCACATCGAGACGGACACAGCACAAACGTGGGGGTCGTATACAGCAGCAGGATGAAGGATTGCCAGTCAGGGAGCACACAGGTGAGAATGTAGATAGCAGTTAGCACAGCCAGCCTGGCAGCAAACCAAAAGCAGAACTCCAACCCAGGAAGGTAGCTGCCAGTCCTCTCCCTGGGTACACAGTGATGCAATGCCAAACTCGCAGAGGACAGACAAGCACGAAACAGATTGTGGGAGTGGGACACGGACTTGCTTTGGGAAGATGCAGAGTGGCTGACGTTCTAGAAGAGACAGTGAGTCAGGCACTGAGGGTGGGGCTTAGTCCCATACCAGGATCCCAACTGAGACATGGCCTCTGGGCACCATGATTAACCAGTAGGAATTAGTGTTTAAACAAGATCTTACCTGCACTCTGCATATTGTAATTAGCTATGTGCATGTTTAAATTAATTAGGGCACAGTTTTGTATGTACCTTGCCCATAGGATTGTTTGGTTCTGCTCTACTTAAATCCTTTCTTGTTTTTCTATATTCCTAATCAAATAACTTCATCAATTGTTGGGGAACTGAAACCTCTAAATGAATTACCCAAACTGAGCATGGGTTGTGACTATGAATACTTCCATGGACTACCTTTAGAGTCGTTTATTCTTCTAGTCTACTCTGATCAGTACTGTGTTCCAGACAACATGATAGGAGCAGAGGACATGACAAGTGGAGTAAGTACAGTTCCTACACTCAAGGAATCCAGTCTGTTATGGGGAAGAGAGACATAATTAAAATGGATAATTAAAATCCAGTATAAAAAGTTCTGCAATAAAAAATATTAACTGAGTGTCTTAAGAGTGCAATGGATGGAGCCACCAGTTCTGCCTGAAGTTATCAGGAAAGGATTCCCAGAGGAAATGACACTTGAGCTAGGTCTTAAAAGGGATTACAGGAGTCTTCTAGGCAGAGAAGTGGAAGAAGACATTGTTGGCTGGGAGAATAGTGTGTGTATAAAAGCACAGTCATATCTGGGCATAGCATCTCCTGAGAGGACTTATAAGTTCATTGTAGCTGAGGCAAAGGTGCATGGTGAGAGGAGGTGAGGGAAAAGAGGTACGTAAGGCCCAAATTGCTAAAGCATTTGGGAAACCAACAAACCCAGCCCTGACAGGTTTGACTGATAGGAACTAGTGGCCAAATGTCCACCTAGGAAGGTAATGCAATCAACCTAGGAGAACACTGAGGGCCACCAGTGATGCAGGCACAGGGAATATACAATCTAACTAGGACCTTACTGTAATGGAATTTTGCAGGTTAAATTTTGCACTTCAGTGAGGAGAAGGAATTAACTCTCCCATCCTTACCCTTATAGCGGTGATTCTCAACCAAGGGGCATCGTGACAAAATTGTCCCAGCTGGTGGATGCTGCAGGCATTTATTAAGTAGAGGCTGCTAAACATCCTACCATACACAGGACTGCCCCCACGACAGAGAACTACCCAGTCCAAATGTCAATAGTACTGAGGTTGGGAAACCTGCCCTATACATAATAGAAATATTTTACCCACATATGGATCGCACATTGGAGGCACTAGTGCATAATAGTTACATCCCTTTTAATATCCAAGAAATGTAGAGGAACTGTTTATATCTTTTTCAGTCTTTCCACCTTTTGCCTCCTGCTCTCACTTTTAGCTTCCTGAACTACCATGTTAGCAGCTTCTTCTGTAATACAGTGTCCTCTCTCAAGTTCTTGGCCTCACACCCCTTTACTCCCATGGTAATACCTGGCATTCACATTAATATTGTGCATCACAGTGTCTGACATGCTCTCGCTCATGCTTTGTAATTTTAGCCACACATAAGTGCTATGAAGTAAGTAAGACAGGCATCGTAAGCACAGTTTGCAGGTGAGGATCTCTGGATCACATGGCCAGCATGTGCTCAAGCCAGGCCTCCAATTTAAATGGACTCCTGAATCAAAGCCTCCTCACCCACACGTTACAGCAGGTTGCCTTCACATTTTTTAACTGGGGACTAAAATATGCCTTAAATGTCTGAACAATGTTTAAGCAATTTCAGTGTTTAATGTATTTATGTATTTGATGATTCTTCACTTATACAGCTGGCCTTACCAGGTCTATTTGCTGTATGCTGTGTCTTTTGAAAGACTGTTATAGGTGAGAATGGCCCTTAGCTTTGATGGCCTCCTTTCATCTGGTGGATCTACTGCTTTCTGCAGTAACCACAGTCATGCATAGGATACCTAAAGAGCATCTGCCCAGCCTCAGGATCTGCATGCTTAAGAGGGAGTTCTTGGTAGTCATGACTGACTCCCCCTAGTACTGTAAGAGAGTCGAGGGCCATATACGTTAATCAGTTGGGCCAATCAGAGTGAGAATTTGACATTGAGACTGCAAATAGGATTTAGCCTCCCCCCAGGTGGCTGAAACTATGACATGTAAACATGGGACCTATTGGTTTTCATATCTTTCTAGCATGTGGACAAAAAAATCCAAAACAAAAGTACAAAAACTAGTTTGCAGAAACAGGATAATGAAGCAAATGATTAAAAATAAAAAGAAATGGTTATCTATATACAAAAGAACAAAGTTGGACCCCTTCTTTATACTACGCACAAAAATTAACTCAAAGGGAATCATAGACCTAAATGTAACTGCCAAAATGATAAAATTCTTAGAAGAAAACATAGAAGTAAATTTTTGTGACGTTGGGGTAGACAATACCTTCTTAGACATGACAACAAAAGCACAAGCAACATGAAAAAAATGATAAACTGGACTTCATCAAAATTAAAGACTTTTGTGCTTTAAAGGACATTACAAAGCTAAATGACCCACAGAATGAAACAAAATATTCTAAATCATATGTCTGATAAAAAGAATTGCATCCAGAATCTATCAAGAACTCTTATAAGTGAATAATAAAAGGACAACCCAATTGAAAATCAGATTTAAAAAATCTGGATAGATCCAAAGAAGATATTAAAATGCCCCCATAAGGTCAGTAAAAGATACTTAACATCATTAGTCACTATGGATTAATCAGAACCACAGTGGTATACTACTTCCCACCCACTAGGATGCCTATAATCAAAAAAGCAAAAACTAACAAGCATCAGCGAGCATGAGGAGAAATTGGAACTCTCACACATTACTGGTGGGAATGTAAAATGACTCAGCCACTGTGGAAAACAGTTAGGCAATTCCTCAAAATGTTAAATGCGAAGTTGCCATATGATCCCACAATTCCACTCCTACTTGTATATCCAAAAGAATAAAAGCATGTGTTAACACAAAAATTTATACACAAATGTCCACAGCAGCATTATCCATAAGAGCCAAAGAGTAAAAGCAGCCCAAATGTCTATCAACGGTTGAATGTAGATAAAGGTGGCATATCCATACAATGAAATATTTGGCAATATAAGTGAACAAAGTACTGATAGACGCTACAGCATGGATGAACCTTGAAAATATTACAGTAAATGAAAAAAGCCAGACCCAATAGCCCACAGATTATGTGATTCCACTTGCATGAAATGTTCAGAATAGGCAAATCAATAGAGACAGAAAGCAAATAGTGGTTACCATGAGCTGGTGGGGTTTGGAGGGCCATGAAAAGTGAGCCATTGGGCACATGGGACTTCTTTGGGGGATGATGACATGCTCTCAAATGGATTGGGGTGATGATTGCACAACTCTATGAATATACAAAATACTGTTGAATTGTAAACTTTAAATGAATAAATTTTATGACTTGTGGTAGGAGTAGGAAAAGCTATGATCTTGGGCTTAGCAAAGTGTCAAAAGAGATGTCAAAGATTGAGAAATAAAAGAAAAAATGAGGTCAGGATTCAAACGGATACAAGAATAGAGCACAAAACCAAGTGGGGAGAAGCACTAAAGTAACAGGTGTCTTACTCCATTATTACTTATTATGGAATTCCTGAAAGTGAGAAGTTTGTAAAATAAAGGAATTTATTTCTTACAGTTTTAGAGGCTGAGAAGTCCAAGGTCAAGGAGCTGCATTTTGTGAGGGCCTTCTTGCTAAAGGGGACTCTCTGCAGAGTCCAGAGGCAGTGCAGGGCATCACATGGTGAGGGGGCTGAGCATGTTAAGTCTCTCTTCTACTTCTTCTTATAAAGTCGTCAGTCCCACTGCAGTGATAGCCCATTAATTCTTTAATTCTTTAACCCGTTAATCTAATTATCTATGAATAGATTAATCCTTCTGACCCAATCACCTCTTACAGGCCCCATCTCTTAATACTGCCACATTGGGGATTAAGTTTCAACATGAATTTTAGAGGAAACAAATATTCAAACCAGTAGCAACGAAGTCTAAGTGGAGGGAACGTGAGGGGAAAAGAATGTGGTCTTTGGATTCCCATTTCCAACCCCAAAGATTCTCCATACTTGCTTTGAGACCTGGTTGTATGGGTCAACCTCTCTGATTCCCAGTTTCCAAATTGGCAGAACAAAGTTTAAAACCTCCTTTTCAGAGTTGCAGAAAAAGAAAACTAGAAGAATAAACATTTTATTCTCTGTAAAAAGCTAATAAAGTTATATAAGGACAGAGAGTTATTCTCTCTAGTTCACCATGTGGTCCTGGAACATTTCAAAGAGCACACTAGGCTTTCAACAACAAAAACTAGCTATTAATCACCCTGAGAAGCATATTGATAGAAGTACCTGCAAACACAGAGATATCACTCCGTGTTTATCGGTGCTTAACACTCTGTTCTAACTTATCATTAATTTGCTTTAGTTCTTTCTCCCCCACTAGGCTGTGGGTTGTTTGAGGACAGGGAGTTCATCCCAGTTGCCTAGCATGATGGATCCTTTCCCATAGGCAGTGCTCCATAAGGGAATGGTAAATGATTTAAGGAAATTCACTAAATGGACCTTGGATGAGACTGAGGGGAGATAGCATTAATTAAGTTTCAGAGGCAGAGCAATATAAGTAGACACAAAAGGTAGGATTACATTTTCTTTTCTTTTTGAGATGGAGTCTCACTCTGTCACCTAGGCTGGAGTGCAGTGGCGCCACTTAGATCACTGCAACCTCCGCCTCCCAAGTTCAAGCGATTCTCCTGCCTCAGCCTCCCAAGTAGCTGGGATTACAGACGTGCACCACTACACTCAGCTAATGTTTGTATTTGTAGTAGAGATGGGGTTTCACCATGTTGTCCAGGCTGGTCTTGAACTCCTGACCTCAAGTGATCTGCCCGCCTTGGCCTCCCAAAGTGCTGGGATTACAGGCATGAGCTGCTGCGCCCAACCACAATTACATTTTCCATGCCCAGGATGCTATGGAAGGAATGGGAGGTATCTGTGCTCTGCCTCTATCTGAATCATAAAGGATGAGTTAGGAGTTAGCAAGGGAAACAAGATATGTAAAGGAATCATGGCAGATATTCACATGGAAATGTGAACAAGTGCAAGCAGATACAGCGTGTGGTGCATTTGAAGGAGTGAGGGCAGCAAAGCATGTGCTCAGGAGTGAGGACTTCAGACTTTATTCCACGGAAGGGAAAATTATAAATGGAGTTAGGGTAGAAAAGTGAGTGATATAGTTTTGCCATGAAAGAAAGATTGACATGGAATATGAATCAATGAAGGTAAGATAGAGGGGAGATCAGTTAGGAGATTATTGCGATACTCTTCCTGAGAGGTGATAAGATCCTGAACAAAGCCAGAAGAAGGAGAATAAAGATGGGGCTGATTGGAAAATTCTCTGAGATGATTCTCTAAGGCAGGAACGTGTTTATAAGCACAAACACTTGCTAATGACAGTGAAGTAACATATCAAGAGGAAACACTGTCTTAATTAATTAAAACTATCCCTGTTGAGTAATTGCTATTAGGCTCCTTTTAACTGAGATATAATTTCATGCAGTAAAAGACACCTTCCTAGTGAACAATTCTATCACTTTCAACAAACACAGCCAAATGTGCCACGCTCCTGTAGTTCCAGCTACTTGGAGGCCATAGTCCAGCTCTGTCACCATAAAAAATTATCCCAAAGCCTTCTATACTCAATTCCTCTTCTCATCCCTAGCCCAACCCATCTGCTTTTGGACCCTATAGTTTTGCTCCTTCCAGAATGTCATATAAATGGAATCATACGGTATGTAACCTTTAAATCTGGTCTCTTTCACTTCTTTTTTTTTTTTTTCTTTTTTTTTTTTGTGATGGAGTCTTGCTCTGTCACCCAGGCTGGAGTGCAGTGGCACGATCTCGGCTTACTGCAAGCTCCGCCTCCTGGGTTCACACCATTCTCCTGCCTCAGCCTCCTGAGTAGCTGGAACTACAGGCACCCACCACCACGCCCAGCTAATTTTTTGTATTTTTAGTAAAGACGGGGTTTCACCGTGTTAGCCAGGATGGTTTCGATCTCCTGACCTCGTGATCCGCCCACCTCAGCCTCCCAAAGTACTGGGATTACAGGTGTGAGCCACCGCGTCCAGCTGGTCTCTTTCACTTCTAATGTATTTGATATGCATTCATATTGTTGCATATGTAAATAGTTTGATGCCTTTTATTGCTGAGTAGTATTGCAGGCTATGAACATACCATCATTTGCTTATCCATTTACCTGTTTAAAGACATTTGGATTACTTCCAGTTTGGGGCTATTACAAATAAAGCTGTTATAAATATATACATATAAGTTTTTCTGTGAATATAAGTTTTCATTTCTCTTGGGTGGAGTGATGGTAAGTATATGTTTAGTATATGGTTAAGTGTATGTTTAACTTTGTAAGAAACTGTAAGCTGTTTTCCAAAGTAGCTATGGCATTTTGCACTCCCACTAACAATGAATGAGAGTTCCAGTTGCTCCTAATTCTCACCAGAACTCAGAATTGTCAGTGTTTTTTGTTGTTGTTATTGTTTGCTTTATTTGGGGTTGTTCTTGTTTATAGCCATTCTAATAGTGTACAGTAGTATCCCATTGTGGTTTTAATTTGCATTTCTCTAATGCTATAATGTTGAGCATCTTTTCATGTGCCAATTTGCCATTCATATAATTGAGTGACGTATATGATATACTTGAGTGAAATGTCTAGGTAAGCCTTTGCTTATTATTTTAAAATTTGGTTGTTTCTTTCTTTGTCTTCTCATTATTGAGTTTTGAGTGTTCTTTATATATTCCAGATTCAAGGCCTATGTCAGATATGTGCTTTGCAATATTTTCTCCCTGTCTATGACGTGTTTCTCATTCTCTTGACAGTGACTTGCAGAAAATGAAAGTGTTTAATCTTGATGGAGTTCAATTTGCCTTTCTTTTTCTCTTTTATGCTTTGTGCTGTTGGTATCATATCTGAGAAATCTTTGCATAAGCCAGAGTTACAAAGCCTTTGTCCTGCATTTTGTTCTGAATGTTCTATAGTTTTAGATTTGATATTTATGTTTCATTTTGAGTTAATTTTTGTATATGATGCCTGATAGCAGGTTTTTAACTACAGCCTAGAAAATGGTAGTTTGTATTCCTAGTCCCAGGAATTTTGCTTGCAAGCTAAAGAAGGAAGTTCTTTCTCTCCAGACTTTTGGTAAACAGATCAAAAGTGGAAGAGATAACATGTGGCTAGATCCCAGATAACCTGCAAAAATATTTAAAAGAATTCTAAAACAGTAGATGACTGGATTTCCTAAACACTACATTGTTTATCTAGAGTAAATAATCAGTGAGTCTACCTTCATCACGATAGCTTGGTTTTTATGATTTCTGTAAAAATGTCCTAGTGTTAAGACTAAGCTTAAGATGACTCTTCAGTTTCTGTTTTTTTAACCTCCAACTTCAGAGTTAGACTCTAGTGGCAAGTTTATTGTTTGTATGTCCCCTGTGCTATTCCCTGATACATTTTTGGTAATTAAATTAAAGCCCTGACATTTCCCACAAAAATCTACTGTGGTTTGCTCTTCTGACCCCAAGTTCTTAGCCCTGGTGATACACTAATGAAGAGAGCGGCAGGTCAGTTTTATTTCCAAAGTGGCTTCTATTTTGATAAATAATTCTTACTAGTTAAGCTAGATCTGCTCAAGATAGCAAAGCAGATAGCAGCGATGGATTTTGTGTGCATGGGTCAACATAACAGCTGAGGTGTCTTTTTGGTTGCCGCTGTTGTTGTTGTTTTTATAAGATATAACTAAGTGCTTCCAATGAGATGAGGTAACATTTGAACCTTGGGCTAAAGTGGTGTGTTTGTATTCAGACCAGCATTTACTGTGGAGGACTCTAGAGCATGTGGCTAAATTTATTGGACTGAGAATTGGAAAGGCTTTTAATTGGCATTTCCATTAACAGAGTTAGACTATGGGGCAGGTCACAAGGTTCTAGTCTATAAGGGATAGAAAAACACCACTGTGACCTCAAACCAGACTGGAAACAAAAAGAAGTAAAGAAAGCCTTATTTCATAGAGTTCTCATGAAGTTTCTCATGAAGAGTTTCTCATGAAGAAAACTATATGTGATTGGAAGAATTTTTATGGGCCACTTAAAGGGTGTATGGGGCTAAATCTACCAGAATAAAAAAAGAAGGTGGTCCAGGGACAACAGTTTGTAAACTGCCTGCTAAGGAAGGAGAGATAGACAGGTCACCTTCTTTCCTGGGAGGAGCTTGCACAGGAGACCCTGGATCTTTCTCAGGACTTGATGGCAGCCACTCAGCCTCTTCCCTAAATGGATATCCAATATCTCTTTTTAAGACACCATATTAAGGTACCCCCAGATTATTAGCCTACCTGGAGGTTCACATATCTCTGGCTTTGCCTTGACCTAGAAGTAGTGGATGACTTTGCTGACATTTTAATTCAGATAGTCACAGGACTCTGAGAGATATTTAGTAAAGACAGATAGTATGTCATTCAAATTCAGTGTTCAAGCAAAGCTTGAGCAAAGCTTCAGCCTTTTAGGCACTGGTTAAGAGAAATGTTGCATTTGGAATTGAAAGCTGAGGTTGGTTTTTTGGTCGGTTGGTTGGTTGGTAGGTTGGTTGGTTGGTTGGTTGGCTGGCTGGTTGATTCAGGGACTGTGTTGTGGACACCTCCAGAGGCCCCTGCTGAATCTCTGCCCACATCTAATGTCCCCCAAAAGCCCGGAGAGAGTGAAGAGCTGACCTGCTTTTCCTTGCTACCCCTACCCCAGTAGCATCTGAGTTAAATGACTCTGGGAATTAAATGGCCAAAAAGGGAAGTCAAGAGGGCTGGTGAGTGGGGTCTGCACAGATCTGCCTGGGACAGAAATTTATTGCAACAATTGAGTATTGGCTTCAGACATTCAGGTTCATATTAGCTTCAAATCTCCATTCTACAGTATTTCCTTAGCATTGTGGCAGAAAATTCGAAATGTTTCCTTTTGCTCTACATTGGGTGAATTTCCTGAGAATGTACAAGAAGTATACATGACAATTTTAAGGATGACTATCACCCAAGCCATTTGGTAAGGGTGTAATCTTCCTTAGAAATTGAAGCCAGCTTATATTTGTCGTCCATATTTCTGCCAATTCTGTGAGGAAATGTAAACCATGTACTCATATTGTATTGAAATGAATCATTCTCATGACAAAAATCTGAAAGTGTTGCCAAGCACTGGGCATCTGAACCTCCATGGGCTGCCAAGGATTGCAGCAACTGACAGTGCTTGGTGTGGACTTCAGCAAATAACATGCTCCCTGGATGTTTCTTTGGCCCCAGTCATAAAGTGGTGGCATCAACGTTTGCTACTGTTGCCTGCCACTGCCCCAAACACACACCCAAAGCAGGCTCTGAAGATAAATAATAATTTGTTGTGAAGTCAGTGGGGATGAAAGGTACTAAAACAACATAAAGGGGCTTTAGTGAACCAACCTCCCACCCTGCAGACTCTGCTGGGTGAGAAAGAAGCACCCATTATTATTAAATACTGTCCTGGACAGGAGCCAGGGCACCCAAGACTCTTTCTCTCTAGCACCATTAAATGCATGAGAATCAAAAGAAGGCAATTTCCCAGCTATAGTCAGCACTTCATTACAAGCCAGCTCTGGGGGTAATTATCTTCTTCCTCAGAATTATTTCCTGCCCCTGCATCATCTCTACCTTACATCTTCGCTATGACTTATCCTCCAGGAAGCACAATACTCCTACCAGTTCCTCCCTCCTCCTGAGAGACCTCTACACCTCGGATTCCTCTGCTTGTGATAACAGCTATGATTTACTTCAGTCTTTTTCAAGTAGTCCTCCAAGTGCCAATTTTTGAAGGATAGCCTTCTGCTGCTAAGCACACATGCTAATGGACATAAATCTGTAAGCAGTTTTGGGAAGTGATTAGGAAGAAAAAGATACCCCATTTGTTGCAGAGGTGATGAGGCAGAAGACAGAGAGGCTGGGGAGGAAAGCTATCCAGCCAGCTGCTCAGAGAGCCTCATAGGATGCCACCCCCTTAATGGGGTCCACATATTCCAAGAGCTGGACCACAGAAAATGAAAAGTACAAAGTGAATTATCTGTTTTCCACCATGGATCAAACTCAAGGTAAATAACTCATAGTAACCAAACTCATAAAAATGGTTACAAAATAAGAGTTTCAACTCACTATTTTAATAAGGTAAAAGGGAACATCCAACTAGACTCACATGTTTCCATCTGCTATCAAAACATGTTATTCCCTTAAGAAAATCCCCCTTGGAAGACAAAATGATAAATGAATGTTAATGCATTGCTTCTTAGAAGTGTGTCCTCAGATGGGCAGCATCAGTAGCTTGGGGAAGCTTGTTAGGTTCTCTGTGGATATAGCCCAAGAATCAATGCAAACTCTCCCAGGGATCCTTATGCCTGCTGAAGGACCCACTGATTTAATGGGCATGGAACTTGCACAAAAAGAGTTGCACAGGAAATCCATTTATCCAGTAAGCATTAATGAATCCCTCCTCTGTGGGAATGCAGAAATTCAAAGAAGAGTCATTTTCCTAAAGACAAAAAGTCCTCTCCCTAGGAAATAAGTGTGTAGAGATTTTAAATGCAACAGAGGGTGGTAGGATAGAGCTATGTACAGGCTTCTGCTGAACACCAGGGAAGAAACTCCATACTGGATTAAGAAAATGTAAGAAAAGAAAGAAAACTGAAAGACTTTCTATGGGAGGCAGGGATGGGTTGATATCTGAAAGACTTTTAGTGGAAGAATATAAATTAGTCAGCTAGATAAGATGAGAAAGGTGTTTATAATAAAGAAAAATTGTGAACAACTTAAGAACCCAATAATAGAGAACTAATTAAGTCATTGAAGTTGAAATGTACAAGCTTTTTTTTTTTTTGGCTGTGGACAACCCTTCCTGTTTAATATTTAAACAAAATATTAAGCAGGAGCCTTATATGTAAAGCAGCTAAAAGCAAAATTGTACTTTCTGAACTGAAAGTGAGGAGTCCTCAGCTGCTTCCCCCATCTCTCAAGGCACTTTCTGCAGGCTCCCTGGTCAACCTGATATTGGGTTGCAATGCAAAAACACTTGCTGTAAAAGAAAATGGAACACTATGGAAAATTCTCCAGGGTGTGCTAAGTGAAAGGAGCAGATTACTACCTGGGCAGCCTCTTTCCAAGGTCATCTTCTCTGGGTGTTTGCACATCCCCAGGCCCAGTGGGTGCACAAAAGGCAGGTGTTTGGGGTTTGGGAGGCAGGAGATGCACAGGCTGGGGTGTCGCACAAGTGCTTGCCAAGCCTCCCCAGAAGACAGTGGGGGCAGGCCAGTGCTGGGTTGGGCCACAGCTGCTCTCACTTTACTGCCCTACTTCATCACGGAAGTCACAAGAGCCCAAGAATTGCATTTTTGACTTTAGGATTCCAGGATGCTTTGAAGGTTAATGTGTCAAGGTAGATGGACAAAACATATTTTATTCAACAGTTTGTTAGCTTGACTTTTGACTTTTGAATATTGAGACCTATGGTGTGTGGGCCGTCATTTGCATTCTCGTCCAGGTCTTGCAAATATTGGGGTAGACTTATTTTACTTAATATGAAGGTATCGCTCCATGTTTTCTTTCAGTTTGTGTTTGTTGAATAAATGTTGAATGAATAAAATGTTTTATTTTAAACTTTCTGTGTAATTACAGTTTAAGTGTGTCTTTTTAAAAAGCATGTAGTTCAATATTGTTTTTAAACTAATCTGATCATTGATTCTCTTTCTTAGGGAATTTTCTTATTTAGTTTGTCACGGCCAGTGGCTGTCCTTACTTACCTTCTTTTATACTTTCTATTTCTTATGCTTACTTGCTTTTTCTTCCCTTTTCTACGTTTTATTATATGTTCATCCTTCCTCAATGACTTGAACAGTATATATTCTGTTTTAATTCTATTTCATATTATCTTTAAGTTAAAAAAATTCTTCTACCAAAATTAGAAAATGAAAAGGTAGTTGGGCACGGTGGCTCATGCCTGTAATCCCAACACTTCGGGAGGCCGAGGCAGGCAGATCATGAGGTCAAGAGATTGAGACCATCCTGACCAACATGGTGAAACCTTGTCTCTACTAAAATAAAAAAATTAGCCAGGCACGGTGGTGCACGCCTGTAGTCCCAGCTACTCGGGTGGCTGAGGCAGGGGAATCGCTTGAACCTGGGAGGTGGAGGTTGCAGTGAGCTGAGATTGCACCGCTGCACTCCCGTCTAGTGACAGGGCAAGACTCCGCCTCAAAAAAGAAAGAAAGAAAATGAAATGGTATCTTTTGACTATATTGCTTGAAGAAGAAACTTATTCCAGTTTTGTTTCTTTGAAATTTATTCCAGTTTTATTTCCTTCTGTTCTTATTTTTGGCAAATATAAAATGAGGTTTTTCAAACCGGATTATTATGTTTTTCATTTTGTGGAATCCTTTTAAGAAATTATTTTTGACATTAGAATTTCATTCTGTAATGATATTTATTCTTTCTACTAAACTATGCTCTTTTTGAGATCTTAATTTTGTGAAATTCTCAATAAGGAAAGTATATTTCAGATAATTTTTCATTGAAATGGTAGTTGAGATAAACTGCACGTAGAGTCACTTGCAGTTGTAAGAAATAATAGAGATCCTGCACAGCCTTTATTCAGTTCCGCCCCATGGCAACATCTTGTAAAATTCTAGTACAATATCACAACCGGGACACTGACATGGTTGTAGTCTACAGCTCTTATTTGGATTTTCCTATACTTGTATTCACTCACCGGTGTTTACATGTGTTTAGTTTTATACAATTTTATCTCATGTGACAGTTCCTGTATTCACCACCACAGTCAAGATATAGAACACTTCCACCCCCACAAGGATCCTCCTCTTGCCTTTTTATAGCCATACCCACCCCCTCCTTCATACTCCCCTACTCCATCCAGTTTCTAATCCCTGGCAAGGACTAATCAATTTTCCATTTCTTTTTTTGTTTGTTTTCATTTCAAGAATGTTACATAAATGGAATCCTAGAGTATGTTACTTTGGAGGACTGGCTTTTTCCATTGAGTATAATTCTCTAGAGATGTATTGAAATTGCTGGATATATCAATAGTTTGTTCCTTTTTGTGATTGAGTAATATTCCATGCTATGAATGTGCCACCATTTAAGCATCCACATTTTGGAGAACATCTGGCTATTTCCAGTTTGGGGATCTTACAAATAATTACTTGGGGGTCTTACAAATAATGCTGCTATAAACATCCATGTACAGGTTTCGGGTGAACATAAGTTGTTTTTTTTTTTTCCTCTGGGATACATGCCAAAAATCCAGTTGTCAGGTCATATGGCAATTGCATGTTTAGTTTTATAAGAACCTGTGAAACTTTACCAGGGTGGCTGTACCATTTTACTCAAGCAATTTTAAAAAGAAAGATATGAATTTATGCTTTCTGGGCTCTTACTTATCTCAGAATGTCTGTCTTTTGCCTTCACACATATGATAAATTGGCTGGGAAAATATACTCGTTTCACATTAGTTTTTCCTTAAAATTATATAGAATTTCTTCTAACACTTTCTGATAGTCTATGCTTCAAAGAAATCTGTTTCTAGCTTAATTTTTGTTCCTTTGCAGGCAATGAGTTTGTCTTGTTTTGATATTTATAAGATGCTTTCTTTCCTTTGCTTTTAAAATCACGGGGTATATAAGAAAAACAGTTGGCCTTTGTTTTAGCTCAGGAAAAAAAAAAACCTAAACTATGTTTTTGATCATTGAATCTGTTGTTCTGGGCTCTACCATTCTTTGTCTGCCATATTTATTACCTACCCGCTCATCATTTTCTTATATTTGTTCTTTCTTTTTGCATTCTCTGAGAGCATCTCAAGTTTTTCCCTTGCATCAGTGATTTACTTTTCCACAGTGTCAATTCAGCTTTGGAGCACCTTCATCTGGATTTAAATTCTGCTACTCAATTTTAATGCTATTTCAAACCCTCCATATCTCACAGAACTTTCATTTCACATCACTCTGTTGTCTTAACCTCAGAATAGCCTCACTACTTCTCTCTGCACCTAATTCAAGAAGTCAAAACTTCTCACATTCACTTGAAGTCATAGAGGATGCTTCTTTTTAAACTAGTTCTTATAATAAATCATTTTCAAAAACATGGTTTTTCCTAAGTTTTCAAAGTGATGTTTTCTTCTCTTGTGCTCCAGTATTTTCAATTTTTAAAAAGAGGAAAAATTCATATAACATAAAATTCACAATCTTAACCTGTCGTAGGTGTACAAATCACTGGCTTTCTGTATATTTACACTGTGGTGCAATCACTATGACCACTGTCTAGTTCCAGAACATTTCATCAGCCCAAAAGGAAACCCTGCACCCAGTAAGCTGTCACTTCCCTTTCTTGCCTACTCCCCTGGCAACCACGAATCTGTGTTCTGTCTCCATGGATTTGCCTATTCTGAATATTTCATATAAATGCCATCACATAATATGTGGCTTTTCGTGCCTGGCTTCTTTCACTTAGCATAATGTCTTGCAGTATTTTTTTTCTCATAGACTTTTTATTTTTTAGAGCAGTTTTAGGTTTACAGCAAAATTGAGCAGAAAGTCCAGAGATTTCTCTTATGCTTCCTACTCCCACGTATATGCAGCTGCCCCCACTGACAACATCCCCCACCAGAGTGGTGCATTTGTTACAACTGATGAACCTACATTGACACATAGTGATCACTCGAAGTCCGTAGCTTTCATTAGGGTTCACGCTTGGTGTTAATGTTTTCTATGGGTTTGAACAAATTCATAATGACATGTCTCCACCATCAGTATTATACAGAGTAGTTTCACTGTCCTAAAAATCCATCTTATTGAAGTATTTTTTTAAGTTAATTTCTTGATGTGATCATTATTCTCACTCACATAGATTAACCTGGCCACTACATTTGTCAAGAGAGAGCATAGCTGAGTTGCCTCACAGGTATTTTCTTGGTAGTCAGAAAAGCCCCTTCTCCATTCTACAGCTGTGGAGCACATAGAAGTGGTAAGACCTTATTCCAGCCCCCAGTGCCTGTGGCTTTCATCTCAGTACGATTGTCTGGATCAGACTTTCACTTCTCCCTCTCATCTCTCACCTCCACTGGATAACTCAGAAGCCTGCATTGTTTTCAGAAAAAGCAGTTGACCAGTTTAAATATGTGTTTCGTAATAATAGCTTTGAAAATAGGCTTCTTCTGAAAAGCTAAGGAGCAAAGAGATGTTTTTGAAATAATAAGAATTCTGTGTTTGAGACAGTTTGTGTAACTAGAAGGCAGAACAGCACAGTGCTTGAAAACTGAGGTTCAGGTGCCTGAGGGCCTCGGTTGTATTCTACTCTGCCATGTACAGAAAGGCCACAGGCACATTTCATAACTGCTCTGTACTTTAGTAGAGGAAAATAATAATTCCTGACACTGTCATTTGGGGAATTAAATGAGTGAATACTCATTTGCAATGAGTATTACTTTGTCCTCATTTGTAATGGGTATTAAATGAGCAAATACTCACTTGTTAATACTCTTTGCTGCTAAAGTGGCTTTTAGAACTACCTGGTGTATAGATAAAAAAGGATGATAATTTATATTAGAAAAAAAGTTGATAATTGTTCAATTAAAGCATATATTTTCAATCAAACCATATGACAAATAGTTGTTCATGTCCCATATTTTCTGACAATTCAGAGAGCCCACAATTCTTTCAGTTTTCTTTGATTTCAGTGTTCAACATATGGAAGAAAAGGAAAGCAATTCAATATCTCTCACTTCTTTCTTCTAAACACAAGGTTTATTCCTGATCTTCTTCTTCTACTCCCAGAAATAGTCTTGCCCAATATCAACCCTGCCACCCTCAAAATAAGCACACCGTACTTTAAGCTATGATCCCATCACGATCAATGTACCTGAATAAGAAAAATATGTTCTCAGTCAGGGTCTATCTCTGCTTGATCCAATCCTGATCACCTTCCTGGAGTAGGTAGGAGGCAATTAAATCAATCTTTGGGATGGTGATGCTGGGAACCTTTTAAGTTTCCCAGGCGATTCTACCATGAGACCAAAGATAAGAACTATTCTTCTCAATAATAAATTCCTAAAATTTCCTTCCAGTTCTACCAGTTTAACAACTGAAGTCAATTTTTTTATCCTTCTTTTTAACCAGACTTCTTGATTTCTGTCATTGCGGGAAGGAGCACATTGTAGACACCTATTTGTTCCAAAATTTTGACATAGCCACATTTGGGCAAGGGTCCAGGCATATATTCCTTCAAAGAAAAAATATTTTCCAGGACAAAAGTTGACAGTCTTTGGAAATCTAAGGCATTCTAAAAGTATCTTTGTCTTGGGACTCCCAGCAGGCTGAACTGATTCAGATGGTCCCCATTTTAAAGAATGTGAAATGAAAAGGTCATAGAGGCCTTGGGTCTTACACATTAGGAACAAACCACCCACCTACCCTCCTAGTCCTAGAAACAAAATGTTTCTACTGACTTCAAGAAGAGTGACTTTTTCTGCCAAAAGCCGTTTCTGCCTATTTGGGTTTTCAGAGCTAAAAATAGCAAAGATTTTTAAAATATTGTATGTAAGCCACAAATATTATACAATGATCACATCCTGGCCAATTCTCATATCCCATCAGTAGCCTGGTGGGCTGACCATCTTGGCTCTGGTTTTATAAATGGCCAAAAACTTGTGTGTGCCTCAGTTCCTGCCTATATAGAAGTATCTAATTCCAGAAAGTTAATACAGGTGATTAAATAGGGGTTGCCTTTCACTCCCACAAAATGCAACCATCTGGATACCTATTACATGAGAAAGATTACTGAACAGAGAGCTCTAGAGTTGAATCTCACTTTCTTACTTACTGAGCATTTGCTTTTTCCACATTATGTAACCTCTCAGAGATCTGGTTTCCTTAGTGCTTGGCACCTGAATTGTCAGTATCAGTAATTGTATGAATGAACAAAGGAATGAATGAAGAATGACTCTTAGCTCCCCCTACCTATCAGGATTTTGGCAAGTACCATTTCAGAAATGATGGGTCAAAATGTTTGCAAACTGAAAAATATCATAAAAAATGTAAGATGTTGTTATTGTTAAAATCAATAATAATAACAGTAGTAATCTAACACCAATTGTGTAAGCAAAAAGAGCCTTATTTCGTGCAATCAAACACTACCTCAGAATCCATGTGGTTGATTTCCTATATTATATTCATAAAAGAATCAAAATTTTTAAGAGTTTTTACTTCCACAAAATCTAAACACACTTAGAATATGCTTTTCTGTTGGTTTGTTTTGGTTTGGTTTTTGAGTCAGGGTCAGGCTCTGTCACTTGGGCTGGAGTGCAGTGGCACGATCACAGTTCACTGTAGCCTCAACCTCCTGGACTCAAGCAATCCTCCCACCTCAGCCTTCTGAGTAACTGGGACCACAGGCAGTGGCCACCACACATGGCTAATTTTTTTTTTTTTTCAGCATCAGGGTTTTGCTATGTTGCCCAGGCTGGTCTCAAACTCCTGGGCTCAAGCAATCCTCCCGACTCAACCTCCCAAAGTGCTGGGATTGCAGGTGTGAGCCACCACGCTTGGCCTAGAATATGCTTTAAAACTTAATTCTTTATACAGTAGTAGTTTTTTATTCACATCAGAAGCATCAGTTTAGAAAGCTTGGCAAGATGACCAGAGAAAAAGTGAAAGGTGAGAATTGATGCACTGACAGTGAGAAAGAGGACTGGGGAAAAAAACTATTAAAACTTCTGGATTAAAGGACTAGATTGTGATTATGTAATGTAGATGCAAGTATCCCACTCTTAGAAAACCCTATGGGTATCACTTTATTACAGCGTTTTGCAACAACTGATATTAATAGTGATGACAAAGGCCACATAATTAGTATGAGTACCTGCTAGTTAAAAGCCAAAGAAATGATTAGTGCACATCTTTGGAATAATTTCCAGTAAAAAAAAGGTTCTTAAAAATTTTGGTGCTTTAAAGAGCAATTCTCTATTTGTGGTCCAGGAATCTTACATCATTCTGTATTTCATTCCTCATAGGTCAAGTTTTCTCTGCCTTAAAGGTTGGTACTAACTCCACGCAAAACCTTTCTTTGTCTTCCCTCCCAAATTGAGGACACATCAGCTCAAGGGTTCTCCAAGCATAGTTCTGGGGACCTGCTAACAGACCTTCTCAGAGATATGAAAGTCCACTTGTGAGTTCTTTTTGGTGGCTGACTCATAATTCCATAGAACCTTACCACTTAGAGCTATTTTTTATAACTTCCTAATTGAGATATTAAAGATAACTAAAATTTGATAATTTATGGACTAAAATTAGCAAGTTCTTTGAGTTTACGGAGAATTCTAAATTAGTATCTTTTTTAAATACAGCAGCCACACAAGGCTCTAACTTTACAAATACTCTACTGTGCATACACATACAGACTGGAAACTTTCCATTTGGGGGACCAGGTACTTTGTTATTAATTTTTCCTTTTCGCTATCTTAAATTCATTGTAATTTGTAATTGCTCCCATTTTTTGCTTTTTTAAGTATAAATTACTTCTTGACCTGATCATGTTGTGAGTTGATTGGTTATTCCCACAGCGTGGTGAGACAGCTAGATCAGCAATTTTTCTGACATAAAACTTCAAATTGCTGGCCTTTACCACATACATATTTTGCAATTCAAGCATGACTCACTATTACTAATACGTATATGGAAAATCATCCCACTTTTTGTTTCGTACAATGCCTGTGCATTTGCGTTGTTTATACCATGAAGTTAACTGTAATAACATTACTGGACTATTTTTTAAGTTTACAGAACACAATTTCATAATATAAAACCTTGCATAGAAGTTAATAATTTCACAGTAAATATTAAGCAATTCATATATGCTTCTACCAAGTTTATTTGTGTATTTTATCCTTCCTTCTTTGTTACCCCAAAGTTATTTTCTACTGAAGAGTAATAATGGGAGTTAGGGACAGGGAGGCTTTTGCCTACTTCAGAACGCTGAGATTAGGGCTGTGGGGGAAGGGGAGAACAGAGTCTTTAACCAAAAAACAAAACAAAACAAAAATGCCAGGGAGCCTTAAAAGGTAGTTCTCTAAGTTACCAAAATCATATTGTTCTCCAGAATATATCATTATAACTAAAACAGTGTTGCACATGGAGACCCATCCAAATTATGTTTGCCCATGAGCTCCATAAAGAAGCCAAATATGTGTGACTCTGTTGCCCTGCAACAGGCATCTCCTGACTCCTCTGGCTGGTCATCTCACTATGCAGAGGCAGATTTACATCCAGATCATTTTAATCAGACCAAGGTTCTCCGTTGGCCAAGGAAGTGTGGGAATGTCATTCCCCAGAATGCCGTGCATGGCTTCCTCCCCACCCTGGAGGCAGATTCTAGCTCCTTGCCTCTGTGTTCTAGACTGAGTCACAGGCATCCTCTCAGGCATCCTTGCTCCCTCTTGCTGCTTTTAGTTGCAGTACACT
Source organism: Pan paniscus (assembly GCF_029289425.2). Classification (NCBI taxonomy): domain Eukaryota; kingdom Metazoa; phylum Chordata; class Mammalia; order Primates; family Hominidae; genus Pan; species Pan paniscus. The sequence goes on from NC_073255.2 coordinate 46,167,634, forward strand.
GCTTTCTGCCTCATGTTTCATTCTCAGCTTTGTCTCTTTATCTTTGACATTATTAACAAAGCAAAACACCTTTCTCTTCGATTCATAACCTTAACTTGGGCCTGTATGCTACCTTGAAGATCTTCCCTGGATAGTCCACTTAGCAGGTGGTTTAATCCACTTTTTAACACCTCCAGCAAAAGATCTGTTTTGCGGGTAAGGGGAATTGCTTCTAGTTGGGCTCTGGTAGTAAGTGCAAGAGCCACCAGTCCTGGGGCCGATTCTCTGACATGTGAATCACCATCACCAGCATAAATAAAAGCCTGTCCTGTTAAGTATCTGCTTGAATACAATGTACCACTGCTAGTCTGGTTCTCCATTCCTGCTGAGTATCAGGAAACAATGTAGAAGCCTATGGCAGGGAAGGGCACCCACAGAGTAAAGTGATGGCCCCCAGGTTCTCTGGTTGAGTCAAATCATGGCTCTGAGTCAGGGGTCATAGAGTGGAGAAGAGTTTAAATGTCTTTCATCCTTACTTCCATCAATTTTATGAGCCAGAATGCTGTGTCTTAACAAGGTGGTGGGTGGGCAAGCTACCAGTTCTCTTTCTTCCATCTATCTCCACTAATCTTACAGTTTGTGAAAATTCCTCAAAGATTCTGTCAGCTAATTTTTTTTGAGAACTATTTGTGTTTCTGCATCAAGTTTAGTGAGAAGTTATAAAAGGTCACGACTTTTTAAAGTATGTTTAACAACGTATTTAAATTGAAAACAGGGACCTCCAATTTTAAAATAAATTTTTGACATTTTTCTCCCACAGTTCTATCACACTGACCAGAAAAAAAAAATTAGGCAGCTCTGAAAACGAGGATCACAGGCAACATTTTGGAAAGTTCTTAGATGTATTCCTAAAAATTACTACCAAGCATATTTAGTTGTGGCTGGATTGAAATGCAGAACAAGTTTGTACATGCTTTGCCCTTCAAAATATACGATTTCCCTTTACAACAAAGTAGGTAGGACGAAGGTTCAAACTTCCCTCACTGTCTACTTCTAGCTGGGACATATGTGTTCTGTAACTGATGGGAAAAAGAGAAAAAGGAAATGTGTATAGCCATTACTGGCGAGGCACTGATTTCTGACACACATATTTATGCTCATCAGATCCATTCAGTGCTCCACGAGTTATCGGCATTCCCTTTTTACATTTGTTTAGAGGTTCCAGTTCAATGGAGAAGCAGATTCGTTTCATGGGCGGAGCTTCCTGCCCACTCCTAAGGGGCAACTGCTTCCTTCAGTTCAGTTCCGGTACTAAGCTGAAGAGCAACGTAGCCCTACAGTCAATTCTCTGACAATGTGAATCACAGGCATCTACACAAACCCAGCCTTTGAAGTGAACTCTTCACATATGTGTTCTGTGCCTAAGTAAGAAGCAGAAGAGAATACATTTTACCCACAGGCAGATAGTTCCTTTCACATAAAATGCTATGGGTAGGAGTCAAGATATAAAGATGCCTGGGACAGGGGACCCTGGGCTGGGAGTTTTCCCTGGATGTATATGTTGAAGAGAGTCTATACTTATATAAAATATACGTGTTTCCCTAATTTTGAGAGAACTGAGCAGAGAACAGGTGAATTTTCCAATTAAATCCAGAAGAATCATACTAGATGAATAATGAGAAAAGGGAAGTAATTGAGTGCATTGACCTGCTCCACTGCCTTCCATCTGGGAGAACTCTTCATGGACCCAAGTGCAGGTGCACAGGACCAAGGGTCTGGGGCAGGGGATTCTCACTATATTTAAGGATAATTAAAGAGAAAACAACCACAATAATGGTGTAGTATCTATGGGGGAAATACAGCACCACAAGGAAAAAGTATTATTTGGAAGTTTGGGAGGCACAGTTCACCTCTGGTAATTATTTTTGACAAGACACACGAGAACATTTCAAAAAAAGGCTGATTGGTGTTCCCAGTAGGACATGCGAATTTAAAGCTCCTGGGAAAAGGAGAATAGACTTCTGTGAAAAGATCAAAGATAAAGAAGAGATATAAAACCAACAGCTCGAGAAGCAGACTGAGAGGTAACTTGATAGTAAAGCAATACTATTGCTTTATTTTGTATATGTATACATATACATATATATAATATATAATATATAATGCATAAAAATGGAACAATGTAAGTTAAAATACTAATGGCAATATTAGGATTAATAGTTGGATTCTTCATGATTTTCAGCATTATTTATGTTCTCAAAAGTAAGCATTTTTATAAATAGGAAAAATAAAAGTGATTAATAATGCTGTTTTAATTATAAAGACAATATAATAATGTAATAGAAAAATTTAAAAATAGGAAAAATGTATAACTCAATGACCCTGTTACCATTTTGTGTACCCTCTCCCTTCTTTCATATTAATATTTTATGTTTTAATAATGCGATACATTAATTTTGTGTTTTATGTTTTCAATTTATGTTATTTAAGGATTTCTGTTCATTTTATTTTGCCACACAATCTTTATAAGTGTTTGTGTCACAGCGGCAAGACATTCCACCAAAAAGCTATACAATAATCTGTTTAATGATTCTCTTATTGATGAACATTTAACAGACTTCCAAATTTTTGAATTATGAATGATGGAAAATAAACACCTTTGTATAAACAGCCTTTTAATTCTTTTAGATTAGTTGCTTAATTTAGATTCCCTGCAATAATTATTATTCTTATTTAATCCCAACAATAATTCTTCAAAATTAAATTTTATTATCATTTTCATTTTACAGAAGAGGAAATTCAGCCTTAGAGAAGGTAAGCATCTTGCCCCAAGTCTCACCACTGATGTGTGGTAAAGCCATGCTCACACCAGGCAGTCTGCAAGGTCAGTTCACACTGCCCTATTATTTCAAAGATTATCATTGCTAATAGCCATATCTAAAAGTTTCCACTTTATGGAATCCCTACTGGCTACTGGGTATTTATGTTACATTTTTGATCATTTAACAAGCAAGGGGGAAAATGATATGAAATTTTTGTCTTAATCTCAGCATGCTACACAAAGGCATTGTTTTCTTTATTAAACATTAAGATCATTAAGAGTATCATCTAAATATAGAGCAATTCCCTCTGAACAATGAGCAACTAGACTCACTCCTACTCATCATATTACAGATTCAGGTAAGTAGGATCTATTCAAAACAAAAATCAAAGCAAAGCTGGGGACAGTGGCTCATGCCTATAGTCCCAGTTACTTGGGAGGCTGAGGTGGGAGAATCACTTGAGGCCAGGAGTTCAAGACTAGCCTGGGCAATGTAGCAAGATCCCGTCTCTTAAGAAAATTAAAAATAGGAAAAAAAATCAAAGCAAAATGAAAAAAACACACAGCTCACCCTTGCCATGTGATGCTCTGTATCACCTGAGGACTCTGCAGAGTCTCCACCAGCAAGAAGGCCCACACCAGATGTAGCCCCTTGACCTTGGACTACCCAGCCTCCCAAACTATAATAAATAAATTTCTTATTATAGTTTAATAAATAAATAAGCTATAATAAATAAATATATATATATATATAAGAGAGAGAGCCCAAAAGAATTTAAACTAAAACTAAAAATTCTTGCAAGAATAAAATTAATGTATTAAGAATAATCTATGTGCCATGTGGATACAATGTTGTTGTTGATTTTTTATTTTTTGAGACAGAATCTGACTCTGTTGCCTAGGCTGGAGCGCAGTGGCATGATCTCAGCTCACTGCAACCTCTGCCTCCTGGGTTCAAGCGATTCTCCTGCCTTAGCCTCCTGAGTAGCTTGGATTACAGGCATGGGCCACCATACCTGGCTAATTTTTGTATCTTTAGTAGAGACAAGGTTTCACCATGTTGGCCAGGCTGCTCTGGAACTCCTGACTTTAGATGATTCACCTGCCTCTGCTTCCCAAAGTGCTGGGATTACAGGTGTGAGCCACTGGACCTGGTCTGGATACAATATTTTAAATATAAATCACTAGACTAAAAAGCTCAACAATTACTTCATGTGGTTATTCCCCATGGAAACCAAGAGTTTCTACAGGAAACCAACCAAGTAATTTACATTTCCTTTGTACTCACCAGTATACAGTCTCATACCAGTAAAATCGGCAGAAGCTCACCAATATTTCATGAAGCAACTTAATATATGTACTTCTTTGCATACTCTTTATTTTTGTCCTCCAAGTCTTTATATCCCTATAGCTACAAGGCCATGATATTAATCTTCAAACGGATGTAGTAGAGTAATTTTTGATTTGCATTATGCCTTTTCATTTTTTGGTTTTGAAAACAGAAATTCAAATATTATACTCCTAGATCGTTAAGAGAAAGAAAAGGTAATAAGCAAAACAGAGACAATAGGCAAGCAAAGGGAGAAACATTTGTGCTTATTTCAATGTGATTCAATAACAACGTATGGAGAAGGGTAAATCTCCATGGGTGCAATGGTTTTATTGCAGAAATAGTAGGTCTCCAGGAGTTCCATTAGTACAAATGCCACCAAGGTCCTTGGGAGAAACTTTAAAGGGAACCATGGCCCAGGCCACTGGATATCTATGTAGGGAAAGAGATTGGGGCTATAGAGCAGTTATCTTTGAGGAGGTCAGAGCTCACCAGACAAAGAAGAAATCTGTGGTAATGAAATCTGCACCAGCAAATGCTGCTGCTGAAAATCACTCAATAATTTTAAAAGCATACAGATAACATGCACAGCATGCATACTTTATGCCAGGCTGTTTGCCAGTGTATTCTAAATGCTATGGCAGGAAGGCATCTTGAAATACAAATGTCTGTACTTTCCTTCTCTTCCTTGTTCAGCTCCCATAGAACCTGAAGGAGAATGAGGACAGTTGAAATCCAGAGAGAAATAAATAGTCAGTGTTGGGTGCTAATTTCCAAAATAAGTTCTTGATCCCAGATCAGAAACAATACTTTTGAAAGCCCAAGTTTTTGATATGCAAGAGGAAGGTTTTTAGGAGAAGAAAAGGCTATTAAGAACCAAAAAGAGAAGGCCTTAGAGGAAGGAGGGCAGAACTTCTGTGCCAGGACAAGAAGCTGAAAAGAAGATGGAGGAAGACCAGACTCCCACGCTCCCCATGTGGACTTCTCCCAGACTCCAAGGCTGGGACATTCCCCAGGAGCAGTTGAAGGGGGCCTGGGAAGGAAACCAGCTGTGCATGCCAAGCCAAGGCCTACAGACCATGAGGATTCAGCAGTCCAGTGAGAATGGAAGCTGGAGACAGCCATCTACTGAGGGCTGCCAGAAGAAGCACTGGGATGGTGGAGAGGAGGGAGCTGTTTTTAACAGCCCGTTTGCAGTGGGTGCTGCAGTGACATAGTTGAGGGAGTGGTGCACTCCTTCACTATTGTGTGACTTTGAGCAAATTACTTACCCACTGGATTTTAGAAGCAGAGCTTCTTCAAAGCAAGAACGTTATAGGGGAGTTGTTCTCAGGTAAATCTGTACTGAAGGAAGCAGAATAGGGTAGAATGGGATGGGATGGGATGGGATGGGATGGGATGGGATGGGATGGGATGGGGTGGGATGGGATGGGATAGGATGGGATAGAAGGGCAGATACATGGCTGCAGCTAAAGTTAGCCTTGAGAGACTCCATCACTCACCTGAGAGGAATTTCAGAAGTACATGATAAAGGAAATGGCAGTGAGGCAGAACTTGATAGAGGGAAATGGCATAGAATTTATCAGAATTAAAGACATGAGTCTTCCTAGAACGTTAAATGTTTGTGGTAAAAATTAAAAGATAAATACTAAAAATAGAAAGACAATCTATAACTCAACTCTGAAATTAGCACGGTGAGAAAAGTGAAAAAAAGTATTAATCACTAAAGTAGGGAAAGAAACAGAAGCAAAGGGAAAATATGAATAAAAATACAAAATGTGATAGCAGAAATAAGTCTGAATACATCAATAATCATAATGAATATCAATAAATTAAACCCACCCATCGAAGACACACTATTTAGTTGTCTTGGAAAAACAAAAACCAGAGCCAAATATGTTTCTATGTTCCTTATGTGAAACACTAAAAACAAATACAAATTCAAAAATAATAAGATGGCAAAAGATACACTGGAAAAATACATACCAAAAGGAAACTAGTGAAAAAATATTTGTACGGATACTGGACAAAATAGAATAAGATGAAAAGTCTAACACAGATAAAAAGACATACTATAAAATGATAAAAGAAACAATTTTCCAAGAAGAACCAATAATTGAGAAATTGAATGCACTTAAACACAGAATCTCAAAGTATATAAAGGATTATGAAAGGAGTTAACAAATCTAGAACTAACGTGGAAGATTTCAGGATATCTCTTTCAGAGCATGATAGATAAAGAAGACAAAAAATTAGTAAGATTATAATCAATTTGGAATATGTGATTAGAAATTCTACTCCTGAAAAAGAGAACATTTGGTTCTTCAGGAAACGTACATAAAAACTGACCAATTATTAAGCCACAAAGGAAGACTCATGAATTCCAAGAAATTAATGTTCATGTGTAAGTTTTTTTTTTACTGAAAACAATTGAATTAGATACCAACAATTAAAAAAAGGAAAAAATACTGTCTAAACTAAAAACAAATTTTTAAAAAGACATGAATTAAAGAGAAAATCACAATCAAAATCACAAAATATTTAGAACTAACTACGATCCAAGTGCTATGAAGCAAATTTTAAACCGTGTTCTAAAGCAACATTGAGGCCAGGCGTGGTGATTTACACCTGTAATCCCAAAACTTTGGGAGGCCAAGGCAGGAAGATCACTTGAGGTCAGGAGTTCAAGACCAGCCTGGCCAACATAGTGAAACCCTGTCTCTACTAAAAATACAAAAAAAAAAAAAAAAAAAAAATTAGCCAGGCATGGTGGTGCGTACCTGTAGTCCCAGCTACTCAGGAGGCTGAGGCAGGAGAATTGCTTGAATCCAGGAAGTGGAGGTGGCAGTGAGCTGAGATCATGCCACTGCACTCTAGCCTGGGTGACAGAGTGGGAATCTGTCTCAAAAATAAAAAAAAAAAAGCAACATTGAGAGGGAAAATTCTGTCCTAACATACATGTATGTGAAAAAACAAGAAATATGAAAACAAATGAGCTATGTGCTCAGCTCAGGAAGCTAGAAAAAGAACAGAGTAAGCCCAAAGAAACCAAAAGGAACAAATAACAAAGATACAAGTAAAAGTTTATGAAATTGGAAAAAAATAACAGATGTAGTTTAACAAACTAAAAGGCAGTTCTCTGAAATGACTAACGGGATAATTACCTAGAATCAATCATCAAAAAAAAAAAAGTTACAAAAGTAGAAGGAAGGAAAGATAAAATCACTGAAGCAAAATCTTTACTCTCCCTGCTAAAAGCATCAGGCCTAGATGGTTTGAACCCTCTGTAATAGCAAATCTTTAAGAAAAAGATAGTTCTTAATATTCTCGGTATTATACATATTGTGCCTAAGAATAATAAAAGAGTGAAAGTTGTCCACTCATTTTCAGATGCTACTGTGACTTGAATACTAAAGTTTAACAAAGAGAATATTAGGTAAGAAAAGTAGACTAACTTGTTTAAAATGGCAGACTGATCACATACATTTAACTTCTGTTTCTCCTAAAATCTCACTAAAATGTGAGAAAAGAAATGTTATAAGGTATTAACTCCCAAGAGTAAAGTGAGCAGGAAAAGACAAAGCAGACAAAAGGCTAAGTGAGGTAGCTCTTGGGGTATTAACTTGGCATGAAACCAGTTGTCCTGCAAATTCCCTGAGAGGGACAGTGGGGCTGAGATCCCTGCTGAACACAGAGCATTTGGCAAATACATAGTGGCTGAGAACCTTGGGATCCTTCCATCTAGGCACAGCCAGGGGACCACCTTCACCCCCATCCCATCCCATCCCATCCCATCCCCTAAAGAAAACCACAGTTTATTTCCTGGCAAATGGAATCTGAGAGGATCTGGATGTCTTAGTCAGCTCAGGCTGTTATAACAAAATACCATAGACTGGGTGGCTTAAACAACAGACATTTATTTTTCACAGTTCTGGAGGCTGGCAAGTCTAAGACCAAGGCGCTGGCCAATTCGCTTCCTCCTAAGGGCCCACTTCCTGGCTAGTGGACAACCACCTTCTCACTGTGTCCTTATGTGGCAGAGAGAGGACACTTGTCCCACCCTCAGGTCCTCCTTAAGCATAATCACCTCTCAAAGCTTCCTCCTCCAAATACCATTGTATTGAGGTTAGGGCTTCAACATATGAATTTTGAAAGAATGCAAATGTTTAGTCCACAAAATGGACTTCCCAAAAAGAGAATAAGAGAACATACACAAGTCAAGTTCCCCAGATTTTATTAATAATTAAACTCAGAAGTCCTGAAGTCCAAAATGGTTGAGGGAAATGGTCCTTTCCCAACTGAAATAAAAATGAAAACTACTTACCCCTTTCTTACATTGTCTTTCTCTTTCGATTCCCCCTTCACCCACCTTTCTCACTCTCCTCCTGCACTCACTCGCACACCCTCTCTCTCTCCACCCTAGACCCTAGTGGCCAATTTCCCTAGTTAAGTTATTTTTCTTTCCTTTATCTGAGTAAAATTTGTTGCATTGAAATTTATTTTTATGACACTTCAAATTACGTGGAAGAAAACTACCAGGTAGGCACATGGTTACGGTATGTCTCATTACACTGTGTGCTACTGCAAGACAGAGAACATATCTAACACACAGTAGGAGCGTAATAAAGATCTTAATAAAGAAATGCTTGGATGAAATAATTCGAGGGTGAGAGGCTGTTAACGCCCATAAATGCACAAAACTTAGTACTGCAGAATATGCTGTTTGAAGGGCTGTCGGGTTTTTATGTTTATGTGTTCTTACTGGCATATGTGAGTGAAAATGAGAAAAAATACAGGTCATCAGAGAATCCGGTGATTTAGAATTTTAGAGAGAATGAGAAAGCTAATATTAGAAAGCTAATAGAAAGCTAATAGGATGTCCCACCTGCAGCAAGAAACAAAGAACAAGCCTCCAATGACTGTCCTTTCTCAGGAGCCCGCAGGCACTCCTAGATGCCTTCCTTTCTTTGCCAAAAGAACTCTGATTGTATTGGTGTATCAGGTGTCAGTGTTCTCAGGGTTTGAGCCCTAACTGGCATTCATGGTAACTCCAGTGCCCTCTGCCAAGAGGTGGGTGTCGTGTGGCCCACGACTGGCCAATGGACATACTGGGAAGTCTCCTGATAGGCTTCTGAGACAAGGCCCTTCGTGCTTTTGGACATTTTTGGGTAGGGAAGTGCTGCTGGATGCCTGGACAGCCCATCTCATGACCATGAGGAGACAGCCAACACAATCAGAGTGAAGCAAACCCAGCAGCCTCACATTGCTGAGCTGCCAGAGTAAGTGATTTCAGAATTTTTTATCTCCAGATTTCTAGGTAGGTAAGTTAGCAATAATCTCTGCAAATCATTTTATTCAGCTATTCTGTTTTGTTGTGGTCGTTGCTGTTTTTGTTGTTGTTGTTGTATGTTTCATAGCAGAAAAATATCCTGATATATGGGACAAAAAAGACTGATCTAACCCCACCAGACACTTGCAGCCTCTGCAGCATACAGCTAGGGGAATTTCAAAAGGCATCAAGATCTGGTGGGGTGCGGTGGCTCACGCCTGTAATCCCAGCACTTTGGGAGACTAAGGCAGGCAGATCACTTTAGGTCGGGAGTAAGAGACCAGTCAGGCCAACATGGTGAAACCCCATCTGTACTAAAAATACAAAAAATTAGCAGGGCATGGTGGCACACTCCTGTAATCCTAGCTACTCCAGAGGCTGGGGCAGGAGAATTGCTTGAACATGTGAGGAGGAGGTTGCAGTGAACCGAGATCACACCACTGCACTCCAGCCTGGGAAACAGAGTGAGACCCCTTTTCAAAAAAATAAATAAATAAAATAAGGCAAGAAGATGTTTATGATTTCTTGAAAAATCAAAAGGTGCAAGAATGTACACATTGACCCACAGTGTCTTTCAACCCTTCCACCTAAGAAGCATCACAGCTCTCCCTTTTAGTTAACATGGGCACATAAACTTGTCACTGGCAAGGGAGAGGCACTTTCTTGTTATGGTAATGGACATGAAAGTGCCAGTAACTCCCTTTGAGCTCTTGTCATAGCCAGGAAAGAGCCTTTGCTTCTCTCATTTTGTATCTATAGTAAGCACTCAGAAGGCGTACACGAGACCAGCTATGCTGGATCTGCTGTTCTCAAGTTGCCAGGAAAGAGATGCCTTTGCCATGGGTCACCATGGCGATGGCACGTGGCCCATCTGGCATGTATGCCTCGGATAATTACAGGCCCAGGGACCTGAAGAACACTCCTTAGTCTAGTTCCATAGCTCTCGCCAAAGACCACATCCTGTGGTATTAATCATTAAAAAAAAAAAAAAGTGCAGATATTCTGGTTTGCCTTGCAAGGCACTGCTCTGTCTGGGGAGAAACACTGGGTTCTATCTTCTGCCAGTCAGTAGGAAATGCAGAGAAAATGGAATCCCTCTTAGGTATAAAGATAAATAAAATGTATGTAGCATGAATAATTTAAAAAGTAATGTTAGGAAAGTATCTTCAAAATTCTTAGGAATGGATAAAACAACAAAAAGGTATTTGGGCTGATAAATAAGGACCATTTCCAAAGTGTGAGTTTCTTTAAATTAATTCTTTAAAATGTTGCACTGTCATTATTTATAGAGCCATAAAGTAACTCTTAAACATGCTGAACCAGTGAGAGTCTGCCCCAGAAATTCTGAATTCACTTAGTGACTAGTTAGAAAACAAAGACTGGTCAAATGCAGTGGCTCAGGCCTGTAATCCCAGTACTTTGGGAGGCCGGGGCAGGAGGATGGCTTGAGCCCAGGAGTTTGAGACAAGCCTGGGCAACATGGTTATACCCCATCTCTACAAAATTTTAAAAAATTAGCTGGCTGTGGTGGCATGTACCTGTGTTCCCAGCTACTTGGGAGCCTGAGGTGGGAGGACCGCTTGAGCCTAGGAGGTTGAGACTGCAGTGACCCATGTTTACACCTCTGCACTCCAGCCTGGATGACAGAGTGAGACCCTATGAAAGAAAGAAGGAAGGAAGGAAGGAAGGAAGGGAGGAAGGAAGGGAGGAAGGAAGGGAGGAAGGAAGGAAAAAATAAAAGAAAGAAAAAAGAAAGAGGCTGAAAAAAAAGAGCCTAGGAGGTTGAGGCTGCAGTGAACCGTGTTTGCACCTCTGCGCTCCAGCCTGGCTGAGAGAGTGAGAAAAAGAAAGAAAGAGAGAGAGAGGGAGGAAAGAAAAAAGAAAGAAAGAAAGAAAGAAAGGAAAGAAAGAAAGAAAGAAATAAAGAAAGAAGAAAGAGAGAGCGAGAGAGAGAGGAAGAAAAAGGAAAGGAAAGAAAAGGAAAGAAAGAAAAGGAAGAAGGAAGGAAGGGAGGGAAGGAAGGGAGGGAAAGGAAGGGAAGGGAAAGGAAGGGAAGGAAAGAAAACAAAGACTGTTCCTTATGATGCCAGGATCAACCCAGACTTCAACTCACTTTTCAATTCACTTAAATCTCTATCTTTAAAGAATACTTTATCAAAGCCAATCCTCTTTGCAGGGCACCTATAATCAGGCACTGCCTCATCCTGCAGTCTATGGCTTGCTGAATAGTAAGAGCTAGTATAACTACTACACAAACTAATGTACTGAGTATATTAGTAAGGCCTAATATAATTATTACATTCATATAAAATATATAGTCTGACTTATGAAATCTTTCCTTGTTTACTTCTTGTGTAACTCCCCCAAATAAGTTTCATGAGAATGGGACTCTGGTTTGTCATTCCTGAATCTAGAACCCTGGCTTTGCATACAGTGAATGGTTAGTGGATAGCTGAGGATGGATGGATGGATGAGGAGTGATCTGGTTTGGATATTTGAGCCTGCCCAGCTCTCATGTTGAAATGTAATCCCCATGCTGGAGGTGAGGCCTGGTGAGAGGTATTTGATCTATGGGGTGGATCCCTCATGGTTTGGTGATGTCTTAACAATAGTGAGTTCTCATGAGATCTGATCATTTACAATGTGTGGCACCTCCCCGCACCCCATAATCTCTCTCTCTGTGTGTGTGTTGTGTGTGTGTGTGTGTGTGTGTGTCTTGTTCCTGCTGTCACCATGTGACATGCCTGCTCCACCTTTGCCTTCTGCCATGATTGTCAGCTTCCTGATGCCTCCCAGAAGCCGAGCTGATGCCAGCACCATTCTTCCTGCAAAGCCTGCAGAACTGTAGGCCAATTAAACTTCTTTTCTTTATGAATTACCCAGTCTTAGGTATTTCTTTATAGCAATGCAAGAATGGACTAACACAGAGAGTATGCTCTAGCCATGCTGCACACCTTGTAGTTGCCTGAACGTATGGATTGTGAATATATAAATAGCACCACCAACTACCCAGTTTCTCAAGCCAAAAACCAGGAGTCATCCTTTATTTCACTCTTTCCCTCTCACTCTGCCCCCTCTCTATCAGGAAAATTGAGATTGCTGTCTCTACATGCAAAATGTACTCAAAATTCATTCTTTTGTTGCCATGTTCACTTCATTTCACTCAGATGCAAGCCAACATCACCTTTCATTGAGATACATCTTCTTGCCCTTCTTGTTGTTACTCTTGTCCCTGGCCCTTCATTCACTACGTTGTAGTTAAACTTTTAAACATGTAAATCAGACATACCACTTGTTTTGTTAATTATATAATAAAGAAAATGAACATTCTCACACCTTGCTCATCAAAATTCTACTGACAAGAGGTAATTGTTTAGTTTAGATTCTTGCTAACTTGTCCTATTTCTGCATAGGTATATACTTATACACACACATAGTATACATACATACTCTTTTAAAAATATAATACCTTTCATATGTGTTATGGTCATCTTACCAGAGAAGTATAACAGCTATTCAATATTTTGACAGTTGAATGTGTAAAATAATAAATGGACTCTTACATTGCTTCTATTTAAATACAGTACAACACGTGTAAGGAGCAGTGGGAATTCCAACAGATCTGTGAACATTCGTGGACTTGATTCTGCTAGGGAGATTATTTGTAGAAATTGTCAAATGGTACGTAGATGTTCATTATATATGTCATTTCTCACCCTACAGAAATTATCATATGCTCTAGTGATGCTCTAGCCAGTGTGATTTGCTACAAAATTGAATTCTATAATTTCTTTACTCCCTTCCAAGTATCTACAATGATCTTCCTGATAAATATTTTCTTTGGGGATACAGGCATTTTGAGTCAGCATTTTCTCATGATAAATTTCCTAGTTGTTTTGTACATACACAGAACCAAACTACAGTCCTGAAAGGCTGCAACAGCAGATGCATACAATGCTATGCATACCACAGACAAAGCTGCTTTGCCTTAATACACAACAATGCAATGAGTAGAAGATAGATGCCCACAGGTTTATTTTAAAAAATTAAATTTTGTTAGCTGGATCCAAGCAATTTTGAGTCAAAAGCAAAGGGGAAGGCACTATATATGCTATTGATTTGGATCCTAAATGTCTTCTTTTGGTGGGTAATGCTAATTGTCAGAGATTACTGACTGCAGGAAAATGCAAGGTCATCTGCGTTTATCAAAAAAGACATGATCTCAAACCTTCACTACTTGCACGAGGGGTCACAAATAATTTTCTATCATGCAGAAATCCCTACAAGTGTAGACTGAATGCTAATATCATGTTCAGCAATAATAATAACAAAACAATATATTGTGAACTTACTATGTGTCAGGCACTGTACTAGTGCTTTATGTAAGTTATATTATTCAATCTTAACAGCAAAAGAATAAATTATAATTGTTGTCATTTTTGTTTTACAGATTAAGAAACTGACTTAGAGCTAGAGCTTAACTAGGAACAGCTACATTCTTAAGCACTTCTCTATAAAATGCCACTTAAAACAGAGTTCTAAGCCCTAAAGATAATGCTACCATTTACTGATGAAGAAAAGCAACCCATTAGATGTTTATATTTGTTGCATGTCAGAGTATGGTTGACAGGCTCATGAACTGCCTTCTTTATTTTACTTCACAGACACAAAAATGGTAGCATTTGTTTATAAGAATAATGTAGCAATGGTCAAAGCTCAGATTGAGTTGAATATTTGAAAGCATGCTAAAAACAACGAAATCGTTCCTTAGCTAAGCTTGGAACTAGATGATGAACAAGTTTAGGGTAATTTGACTGCTTGGACAATCTGTAATGTTAACAGGTGACCAAGGTGGTGGAGGTCTGCCATGGAGCCCATCAGCTCAGAGATAGAGCACATAAAAGAGTAAACCACAAACTAGTTCAGACAATTTCAACTGCAGTCTGAAAAATGAAACAGACAGAAAAAAGAAAACCCAAGCACATTTTCTGTATGCCAATCAGGAAAGATAGTGCTATGGGCCAAAAGTTTGTGTCCCCCCAAAATTCATATGTTGAAATCCTAATCCCCAGGATATGATTTGAGAAGTAGTGCCTTTGTTGGGTGATTAGGTCAGGAGGGCAGAGATCTCGTGAATGGGATTCAAGCCCTTACAAAACAAGCCCAAGGGAACTCCCTCACCCATTCTGTCATGTGAGGTTACAGTGAAAAGATGGCCATTCATCAATCAAGAAGTCATTGTGGCACCTTGCTCTTGGACTTCTCAGCCTCCAGAGCTGGAGAAATAAATTTCTATTCTGTATAAGCCACTCAGGCTATGCTATTTTGTTATTGTAGCCCAAATGGAAGAAGAGAGTTATGGTGACATCTTAATCATGTACAGGAAAACCAAGAAGGCATTTTAACACAATTTGAAGAGAATACAGTAACTCATGGAAGGCAACAGATTCTGGATTCAAAATCACCTTCAGAGTATGAAATGAAGAGCCAATACAAAGATTAGACGGATGTATCTCTACACTCCTTCCTTAACATTTATCAACAACAAAAAAGACAAAATCCTACTTGATTGCAGTATATTGACCAGAGCTAAATAAGAGCAAAGTGTGCTAAAAATGTTGGTCATACAGGTGACAATATTTGTTTCATGTTCAAATCAAAATATAAAATAATGGTGCCCTGGATGTCTTGTTTTTATGACTTCAGTATATATAATACACAGAAGTGTACAAGACAGAAAACATCTCTGACCTCATGGAGCTTGCAGTCTAGTTGGAGAGACGCACATTAATCACATTATGATTGGGTTATACATAGTATATATAGCATGTGGGTGTGTATAAAATCCAGCATGTAAAGAATTACAGAGTGCCATAGACAAGGACATCACGAGAAAAGAAAACTATATAGTTCAATATTCCTCATGAACATAGAAAACTCTTTAACAAAGTTCAACAAACCAAATCCAGCAACATACAAAAATAATTCTACACCATGACCAAGTGGCTTTTATCTCAGAAATACAAGATTTGCTTAATATACAAAAAGCAATGGATATAATATACCATAGTAATGGACTAAATGATAAAAACAATAATTATCTTAATAGATGTAGAAAAAGCATTTGACAAACTCAGTATCCATTCATGATTTTTTTTTAAAAAAACAATCAGCAAACTAAGAATAGATTTATAGATTCTGATAAAGGGAATCTGTGAAATATCCACATCTAACAGCATTTTTAACAGTAAAAGCCTGAATGGGATGGGCGCGGTGGCTCAAGCCTGTAATCCCAGCACTTTAGGAGCCCGAGGTGGGAGGATCATGAGGTCAGGAGATGGAGACCATCCTGGCTAATACGGTGAAACCCCAACTCTACTAAAAATACAAAAAATTAGCCAGGTGTAGTGGCGGGCGCCTGTAGTCCCAGCTACTCGGGAGGCTGAGGCAGGAGAATGGCGTGAACCCGGGAGGCGGAGCTTGCAGTGAGCCACTGCACTCCAGCCTGGGCCACAGAGCGAGACTCCGTCTCAAAAAAAAAAAAAAAAAGACTGAATGATTTCCACCTAATATCAGGGGCCTGCTTTTGCTGCTGTCATTCAACATTGCACCAGAGAGCCAGTGCAATAGGGAAGAAAAAAAAGAAAGAAAAAGAAAAAAAATTTAGTGGTATCTAGATTGGAGAAGTAAAACTCTCTTAGTTGCAGATGACATAATTTTGTATGTAGAAAATCCTAAAACCACTAGAACTAATTAACTATTTTAACAAAGTTCAAGATACAAGATCAATATATCAAAATCAATGGTATTTCTACTTACTAGCAAAGAAAAATCTTGAAATTTAAAAAATTGAATTCAAAATAGCATCAAAAAGAATAAAAATTTAGGGCTAGGTTTAACAAGTAATATGCAAGACATGTGAAATAAAATCTACAAAACACTGCAAAGAAAAATTAAAGGAGATCTAAATAAATGGAGAGAAATTCCATATTCATGGACTGGAAGACTCAAAAATAATATAACAGCTTTTGGAAATTGATATTTAAATTGAAGATAACCCTTATCAAAATTTCCATTGGCATTTCTGTAGACATTAGCAAACTGATTATAAAATTTATGTGAAAAACAAAAGATCTAGGGTAGCCAAAACAATTTTGGGGGAAAAAGCAAATTTGGAAGCCTCATACTACAAAATTTCAAAACTTACTCTAAAGCCACAGTAAGAAATACAGTATGATATTAATGCAGGATAGGCATATGGATGAATGGAATACACTTGAGAGTCCAGAAATATATCCTTGTGTTTATAGTCAACCTGTGCTCAACAAAGATGCAAAGACAACTAGAAAGGAAAAGGATAGTCTTTTCAACGATTGGTACAGCAGTCTTTGGATATCCACATACAGAATGATAAACTTAGACCCTCACCTCACATCATATGCAGAAATTAACTCAAAATTGATTATAAACTTAAATCTAAGAGCTAAAAATATAGAACTTCTGGAACAAGTGAAGGGAGAAATTTTCAATATCTTGGGATGTGTGAAGAATTATTAGGTAAGAAACCAGCACATGATCCATTAAAAAAAAAAAAAAGCTGATAAATTGGACTTCATCAACATTAAAAACTTTTGTGCTTCAACTGATAAAAAAGACAAGGCAAACTGGGAGACAATATTTGCAAATCATATATCTTATAAATTACTTGTGTCCGGAATATGTAAAGAACTCTTACAACACAATAAGATAAAAAAAAAAACATTAAAAATAGGCAGAATATTTTAAAAGAAATTTCACTAAGAAGATATGAAAATGGCTAAGGAACACATAAAAAGATGCTCAAAGTCATTACTCACAGGGAAACAAAAGTTAAAGCCACAATGGGATACCGCTACACACTGACTAGAATAACTATAAATAAAAAGTGAACACCAAGTGTTGGTGAGAATATGGAAAAACTGGAACCGTTATGTATTGCCAGTCATAATGCAGAATGGTATGTCCACTTTGGAAAACAGTTCATCAGTTTCTTAAAAAGTGAAACATAACTCACCATACAACCCTGCAATTTTACTACTAGGAAACTATCCAAAAGAAATTAAGACATATGTCCACACAAAGCCACTTATATGACTGTCCATCGAAGCATTATTCATCATCACCAAAAACTGAAAACAAGCCAAATGCCTATCAATTGATGAGTAGGTAAACAAAATTTAGGGCATCTATACAATGGAATGCTCTTCAGGAATGAAGACGAATAAATACGCTACACATAAATGCACCACAAAACCATTATTTAAGTAAATAAAGCCAGATGTAAAAGACTACATATTATATGATTCTGTGTATATGAAATGTCCCTAAAAGGCAAACTTGGATAGAAAGCATATTAGCAATCCCTAAGACTGAAGGCAGGAGCAGGAATTGATGCATGCAGACATGAGGGATTTTTCTTTTAGGTAATGGAAACTGTCTAAAATGGGACTGTAGTGATGGCTGTACAACTATAAATGTACTAAACATTATTAAATTGTATACCTACAATGGATAAATTTCATGGAATGCAAATTATACTTTAATAAAGCTGTTTAAAACAATGATAAGGCTGACAGTGCTATGAGAGAGTGTAATAGGATGACCAAATTAGATGGAGAGGGTCAGGAAAATCATTTTTAATGAAAATACATTTATTTTTTTATCTGAAAGAAGACCAAAATTTTGTAGTGTAGCATTAACAGTGGGGTGAAGGGAAGATAGAAAGTGGGGAAGAAAAAAATAGCGTTCCAAACTAAAAGAATCCTATGCACAAAGATGCAAAAAAAAAAAAAAAGAGAGAAACAGAAAAAAAAAGATGTAAGAGAGAAATAAATAGGCAGAGAGAAACACAAAGAACAGATGGAAAAGTGGAAGGAGCAGTGGGCAGGTAGCAAGAGATGAGTATGAACCCAGGATCTAGGTTTCATTACAGGAAAAATTTTCAATTTTATTTTAAGAGCAATGAGAAATTATTGAATTATATCTGGCATTTAGAAAAATCACTCACTACAGGTCAAAGATCAGCCAACTTTTTTTGTAAAGAGACAGATAACAAACATTGCAAGAGAGAGATTGATAGGCAGAGAGAAACACAGAGAACAGACCGAAAAGTGGAAGAGGCAGTGGGCAGGTAGCATGAGATGGGTTTGAACCCAGGATCTAGGTTTCATTACAGGAAAAATTTTGGATTTTATTTTGAGAGCAATGAGAAATTATTGAATTATATCTGGCATTTAGAAAAATCACTCACTACAGATCAAGGATCAGCCAACTTCTTTGTAAAGAGCCAGATAACAAACATTTCAGGCTATGTAGGCCATATAATGTTCTGACTAAAGTCACTGATGACCACTATTGCTCAATCCATGACACATTTAAATGCTCTCCCACTTGCTCTCTCAGCAGCATTCAACCCAGTCGGCCAGTCAACCCTTTTGAAATACTCTCTTTTCCTCACTCTTGTGTCATCACATTGGCCAACCTATAAAGATAGGATTTTCTTCTATATTATTGGCCACTCTTTCGCTATGGCCTCCTTCACCTGCATTCCGCCCACATGCTGGGCTTCAGGCTGTGAACTAGGTCATCTTGGTTTTCACCCTACATTCGTGCCCAAGGCGATATCCTCTATTCCACTGGCTTTTTTTTTTTTTTAAAGGAGTTTTGCTCTTGTTGCCCAGGCTGGAGTGCAGTGGCACAATCTCAGCTCACTGCAACCTCCACCTCCCAGGTTCAGGTAATTCTCTTGCCTCAACCTCCTGAGTAGTTGGGATTACAGGCATGCACCACCATGCCCGGCTAATTTTGTATTTTTAGCAAAGATAGGGTTTCACCATGTTGGTCAGGCCTGTCTTGAACTCCCGACCTCATGTGATCCACCCGCCTCGGCCTCCCAGAGCGCTGGGATTACAGGCGTGAACCATCGTGTCCGGCCCATTGCTTTTAAATAACAACTACATTTCAGTGACTCCCCTTTGCCTTAAGAAAATCCCAAAAAAAGACTTGGAGGGTAAAGATCTCAACAATTAAACCTGTATCTAAATTCAGTCACTAAGTGATGCTCAACTCAAGGATCTTAGCGTAACAATCATGGCCCACATTTATTGAGTACTGAGGACAAGTCAAAAGCACTTCATGTGTAAAGTCAACTAATGTAAACAAAGGCCTAGGACCTTACAGATGAGAAAGCTGGGAAATAGAAATTTTAATTAACTTACCCAAAAGACACAGAGCGGGAAGAGGAGAAACTGGGATTCAAACCTAAGCAGTCTGGCTCCAGAGACTTCATGCTTAAGAACTATTTAATTCAGAACTTCCCAATTGGTGAGCCATGAATGAGTCACAGATGTGCCATCAGAAATTGATTCGTTCAGCCCTGGGGCAGCCAAGCTGGTAGCCTCAGGCTGGGAGCAGCCTTGTGCAGGGCTTCTCAAAGGGTGGCACAGCAAGTCTAAGGGTGTATCCCGATCCCAGGAGGAGAAATGGGGAGCCCCAACTAATGCCTGCTGCTCTGCTGCAGATGCGCTGAGCACACCAGGCTTGGATGTCTCCCCGAGCAGCAGCCATGGAGCAAGCCACTGTGCACTGTGAACAAGGTGCTTCTGGAGATGCTGGTGAAGTTCATATTCCAGGTGCACCAGGGGCACAGTGAGCCTCCCAAGATGCTGATTGTTGTGGGGCAGGAAACTCTTTCTTCACATAATTGAATACATCTGTCTGGTTGTGGATGACATGTCCTTTTAGTCGTGGCTCAGCTAGCTACAAGGCGTCTCCCCTAAAATTGCACGTGGATTCTGCTAATGCAAGCTCCACCATTATCTTGAAATACTCTATTTAAGACTGTGATTGCTTTGGAAATCCTTTCTCGTTTCCACCTTTGTCAATGAAAGAAAAAGAGCTTTTAGACATTTTAATAATTTCAACTTTTGTACCATTTTGAATGGTTGCAAAATAAAACATTTTAAATGTTTTATTACCTGTCTCTCTGGTTAAAATTTCTCATTGACGGTGACTATCAAGACTTTTAAAAGATGGGCATTAAAAACTCTTAATTGGAAGTTCCCTGTAACCATTTGAAGCCTAAAATCTGTTATATAAAAGTTATGTTTGTGGAAGCAAGCTCAAGTGTTTCACCAAAAATGTTGAAAAGATATCATTTAGAACTTTCATATAAATTTTATATTAGTATCTTCTTTAATACTTTTACTTTTCTTGAAATAATTATATAATATAAAGAAAACATAGCTTTCTCGGCAAGCATCATAGAGGTGACTCAAATTCTATCCAGCTTGCTCCAATGATCACTTTTTGTGTGTATAGTAGTGAGAATAGTATTGAGGAGTCCCTCTGTGCACTATATGTTAAGTGTGTTCCTTTCTTTTTAACTTTTATTTTAGGTTCAGGGGTACATGTGCAGGTTTGTTATTTATAAAGGTAAACGTGTGTCATGGGGTTTGGTGTACAGATTATTTCATCACCCAGGTACTAAGCCTAGTATTTTTTCTGCTCCTCGTCCTCCTCCCGCCCAACACCCTCAAGTAGGCCCAAGTGTCTGTTGTTCCCCTCTATGTGTTCATTGGTTCTCACTGTTTAGCCTCCACTTATGAGTGAGAACATACGGTATTTGGTTTGCTGTTCCTGCATTAGTTTGCTAAGAATAATGGCCTCCAGCTCCATCCATGTTCTCACAAAAGACGTGATCTCATTCTTTTTTATGGCTGCATAGTATTCAGTAGTGTGTATGTACCACGTTTTCTTTACCCAGTCTATCCTTGATGGGCATTTAGATTGATTCCATATCTTTGCTATTGTGAATAGTGCTGCAGTGTGCATTTGTCTTTATGGTAGAATGATTTATATTCCTTTGGGTATATACCCAGTAATCAGATTGCAAATGGTAGTTCCGTTTTTAGTTCTTTGAGGAATTGTCAGAGTGTGTTCATTTTTTGATGCAACTGTTTCATGAGTGTGGTTCCATTTGTTCACACTAGATAACTTGCCGTTACTTCTGAACACGCCATATTCTCCTGCTGTTTTCTCTGTGTAGTGGTTAAGAGTGGAGGCTCTGGAGCCAGAATGCCTGATTTGAATTCCAGTTTTGCCAATTATTGGCTGTGTAACACTGAGCAGGTAACCTCACCTCTCTGTTCCATCATGTAAAAGGGGATCATCATAGTAACCACATCATAATTGAGGCCATACACATAAACATCCAGGAATGATGCCTGGCATGTAGTAGGAACCCCCAAATGCCAGCTCTTCTCTCCCTCTCCCTCTTTCTTCTCTCTCTGCTCTCCTTATCCTTCCCTTAGCCTAGTGTGTGTCATTTCCTCTGACTGTTATTTCTTTACCTATCAAAGACAGACTAGACTAGAGCAGGGGGGTCCCCAACCACTCCCCCAACTCCCCCTACTCCAGCTGCACAGCAGGAGGTGAGCGGCAAGCGAGCATTAGAGCATCACCGCCTAAGCTCTGCCTCCTGTCAGATCAGCAGCAGCATTAGATTCTCACCAGAGCAAGAACCCTATTGGGAACTGTGTTTGCAAGGGATCTAGATTGTGTGCTGCTTATGAGAATCTAATGCCTGATGATCTGAGGTGGAAAGTTTCATCCCAAAACCATCCCTCCCATACCACTCCCCAACCTGTGGAAAAATTGTCTTCCATGAAACCAGTCCCTGGTGCAGAAAAGGTTGGGGGCTGCTGGACCAGAGGCCCTCTTAGGAGTTCCTAAGGCCCAGTGTTGCCCCAGGACAGTACTTAACAAGGGCATGGTCACTTTTGTTTTCTTGTGTGTTGCCTGCCCCTTCTTCATTAGCATAAGCTTTCTGGGAACAGAAATTATGGTTCCATCAACTCATGAATCCCCAGCTCCCCACCATGCTTTTTCATACTTCCTGACTAGCACATGGGCAGATGCCTAAATTGAGGGGCCCCAGTCTGTCCCCTGTTTCTGTAGCAATGACTGAGGACGACAGGAAGAAGGTAGGCAACTTTTCTAATGTGTATTTAGAGGTCTGATTACAGAGGTAAATGTCCATGATATGTTCCTATTCTTCCGCCCTTTCCCAACTCCCCGCTGGCCTTTATGTGAAGGAAAATGGCAGCCCCCCCACCCGCCTTTTCCTCCATACAAATCCACCCAGCTGCCCTTTTGGCACTTCCTGTCCCTCTCTTTAAAGTTGTTGGTGACTCAGAGTAAGGTTAGAGCACTTTGGTGTTAGCCATGCACCAGGCTGTGCATTGGTGGAAATTTCCCAAGGCTCCAGCAATGAGGGGAGAATTGGTCATGGGGGACATGGCTCTGGCTGGTTGGAGGTCAGTTGGATTGGGCCCTGAGTCAAGGCCTGAGAAATGGCAACAAGTGCTGGGCCACACATCTCAGCTTGGTGATGACTCCCTGTGACAGCTGTGGAAGGCTCTGGATTCTGACTCAGTCAGCAAACTGAAGTCCATCTACCTGGAAGCAAGATGAGTTGGTCAAAGTTCTCTTCTTCTTGCCTTAGTTAATCACCCAAGTCCTCATATCTGTTGCTTCCTACATTTGGACTCCTAAAGATGTGAGGTTTCTTGTTTGTGGTTTGTTGGTATGGTTTTTTTCTTTTAAGGAGTGAAAATAGCAAAGGGAAAACAAATGGTCCATATTACAAAGAAAATTGATTTTCCAACCATCACAACCCAAGTCTTGGGTAAGCCTTCACATACTTCAGTGCTACAGTGGGCAACTTGGAAAGGGAAAAAGGAAAGAGATAAGAAGAAAAGAGAGTAACTTTTTTGTTTTGTTGAGACAGAGTCTTGCTCTGTCACCCAGGATGAAGTGCAGTGGTGTGATCTTGGCTCACTGCAGGCTTGACCTCCTGGGTTCAAGCAATCCTCCCACCTCAGGCTCCAGAGTAGCTGGGACTACAGGTATGCAACACCATGCCTGGCTAATTTTTGTATTTTTTGTAGAGTTGGGGTTTCATCATGTTGCCCAGGGTGATCTCAAACTCCTGGCGTCAAGTGATTCGCCCAACTCAGCCTCCCAAAGTGCTGGGATTACAAGTGTGAGCCACCGTGCCTGGCCAGTAACTTTTTTTAAAAGCAAAAAGTGTGTGTGTGTGTTTGTGCATGTACATGTGTATATGTACTTGTATGAGGGTTAGGAAAGGAAAAGGGAGGGAAGAGAACTAACATTTAAAGATCTGTTAGTCTCAGGGTCTATACTGGGCCCTCTATGACTAAGTGTTAGCTCAGTCGGTCTCACAAGCACCCTATGAAATAGATAGCATCATCTGCATTTACAGGTGGACAAATGAAGATAGAAAAGTTAAGTCACAACCTCAAGGCATAAACAAATTTTGAAACTAAATCTTTCTGGGTTGAACCTCTCACCCCTTTTCTTCCCACTAAGACAGGTTAACAAATCCACAGACTAAATATGGCCTTCCACCTGTTTTTGTAAGGTGACAAGCTTAGGATGATTTCTATATTTTTTAATGGTTGAGGGGAAAAAATCAGATAAGGAATAACATTTTGTGACACATAAAAATTATGAAAACTATATGAAATTCAAATTGAGGTGTCCATCAGTAGAGATTACAGGAACACAGCCCCGCCCATTCTTTCGTGTATGCTCTATGACTGCTTTTGTGATACAATGGCAGAGCGCAATAGTTCATGTGGATACTGTATGGCCTGAAAAGTTGTGGTCTTTTACATAAAAAGTTTGTAAAAGACTCCTGTACTAACGGAATGTTTTTGAGAGTCTGTGATTGCTTAGAAAAGTTTATTAAGAAGGAGAAAAGGGAATTTTTTTGTCCCTTAAAATACTCTCCTAAATTTCGATAAGGCCAGGTGCAGTGGCTCATGCTTGTAATCAATCCCAGCCACTTTGGGAGGCTGAGGTGAATGGGTCTCTTGAGCCCAGGACTTGGAGACCAGCCTAGGCAACATGGTGAAAATCCATCTCTACTAAAAATACAAAAACGGAGGTGAGAGGACCACCTGAGCCTAGGGAGGTTGAGGCTGCAGTGAGCTGTGACCACACCACTGCACTCCAGCCTGGGTGACAGAGGGAGACCCTATCTCAAAAAAAAATAAATGAATAAAAATAATAAATAAAAAAAAGAGGATAAGAGAATTATTAAATGATCTCAAATTAATATTGTATTATAATAGAAATATTAACATGTGGTCACATGATGGTGAAATAATTTTTCCATCTACTATATGCATATCCTCACCCTTTTCTTATCAGCATGTACCTGTTTAACTTGTGGGGGACTGCCAAGGAAGAACTCAGCAGAGGGGAAAGATGGAGCCACGGCCCTTTCCTGGCTCTACTGTTAAGTAAATTAAGCAAATCACTTAATCGTCTTTGATTTAAATTTTCTTATCTCCAAATTGTGGACTGGACAAGATAATCCCCAAGGTCCCTGGTAGTAATAAAATGATAGGCCTCTGTGATTTAGAACATAATTTTAAAATGTTAAGTGATCACTGAGGTTTATAGCAGTTATGGCTTTGCATTTATGGTAGATCGGTGGCCATATTTATGATTTATTTTAGTCCAGATTCTTAGTCAGTATCTCCACTCCTGATTATGGCACTGTCCCTATAGGAAAATATGAGCAACTTTATGATGATTTGCTTCTCAAGAAGGTTTCTAGGGATGCATTGAGGGAAAAACTGTATAAACTTTTATAGTTCTCTGGTTTATCACCAATTTGAGATATGGGGGTCTTTAGGAAAGGACTCGAAGGTATGCTGCTATTTTATATTTTTAGTTAAAAAGTACTTGTAATTGATAATAGAAATATTGAATCCCTTTTCCAGAGTGTTCCATCTATTGACATACGGATCCAAATACTGAAACAAACACTCATTGTATTTCTTCATGGTACATATTTCTATCAGAGATCCTTGTCTATTCTGTCTGATGGATCAGATAGGAAAGCTCAAAAGCAGCATTGTTATTCTACCTAGGACGAGCTCATTTTATTCTGCATTGCCACTGTGTTGCTCACGCAGTTCAGATGGAGTTGGAGTGACTGTAGAATAGTTTGCAAAGAGAAACTCCTTGTACAAGGAGCCAGAGCTAGGGCTCCTGACCAGATGCTACATCTACCTTCCCTGAAGAAAGAGCTGAGCAGCAGGAATGGGTGGAAGCATAGTGCAGTAGAAGGGTACTGCAGCTTCTGCCCATGGCAGGGTCAGTGGTTTCTAATTCCCTCCTAACACTTGGGCTTTCAAGTCAACCAGTCATAGTATGAAGTACTGCACCATGCACCACAAACTTACACGGAAGCAGAATAAGAAGCAGACGCCTGGTGGTGGACCGGAAAATGAATGGAATATTTTGCATTCTTCCTTTCTGTAACTTTGTTGGCTTTGATCCCCCTGAGATCTCAGGACGTTTACAGCTGCTGAAGAATTGCTGTCTCTCAATACACTAGACGATGACTGTACAGTGTCATGGTTAGAAGTTCTTAATCATCAGGTAGCCTGGAAACCCACACTGATCACCACATCAGTGGTGTTTGGGTTACAAGCCACAACCAGCCTCCGGCCCATACAACTGGGGGCTGGAAGAAGGACTTCGGTGGTTGCAGAAAGCAACCAATTTGAGATATGGGAGTCTTTAGGAAAGGACTCGAAGGTATGCTGCTATGAGTTTATATTTTTAGTTAAAATGTAGTTGTAATCGATAATAAAAATATTGAATCCCTTTTCCAGAGTGAACCACCACCTCCCAGGTTCAATGTTCAACCTTTCCCTTCTTCCTCCTGCATCTAAACACCTTGCCAACATCTGCCTCAAAGCAACGCAAAACAACTGCATCTATCTCTAAACTTTGAAAAGCCAGACATTAGGCCTGCCCCTGTACAACCGGCTTAATGGAACCACCACATTCAAAGGCTGTGATTACGGACTGCCTTGCTTTGTTCAGGGTGTTGGCACATAAAAGACTGCAGTGCATATAAACCCATTCTCAGAAGGTGTCCAGGATTTCACAAACTTTTGTCAGAGAGTCCCAGCAGAAAGGATATCGTCCCTCAAAAAAAAAAAAAAAAAAAAAGATTCTATCATCCAATGAGCCTTTAACTCCCAAGGACTAAACATTTACCAACCGCCGAAAATAACAGCTTCAACAGTTTTGGGACTGCCATAAAGATATTATTTAGAGACAGGAACATAACCTTGGAGATTCCCTTGGTTGCAAGTCATGAGTCCAATGTAGTGTTTTGTTTTGTTTTGTTTTGTTTTTCTGTATGTACAGTTCTGCTCTTTTAAAAACAATACAGCTTCATGATATGGCCAGTCATTCTTGCCCTCTTAGGAGTGTATAGGCAGTGCTCAGAGACATCCTTGCCTAGTAGAAAGAAAGCATACAATTGCTAACATGTAAATAAATGAGAACAAAAAAACTTTCACATATGAGTTTATTCCCCCACATCATCCCTGCATACAGAGTATGTTGGGAGAGAGTTAAAACTGGGAAGATTGAAAAGCAGTGTCCAAACCCAGGAGTTGGGTTTGGCTGAACCCTATGAACATGTCAGGGGTGGGCAGATATCTGGGCCTGGCAGCATGACTGTCCATTCCCCTGTCAAGGGTAATGGGCATGGCATAGTCTTTCTACTCCAGGCACATGGATCTCAGGGATTTAGAGTTTATGAAATCCACAGCAGCAAGTTATCGTGTGTTTGAATGCACAACTGCAGAACCACATGAGGTGGAAGTTGGTAAGGGAGGAGCTGAGAGTGAGAAGAGGGTGCCTAGCACAGTGATCTTTCAGAGTTTCCTGCAGTGGGCCTCTGTCCAAGGCAATTCAACCCAAACTTGAGAGCAATTTTTCTGGATCTCTGAGGTGACCTGTATGCCACACAACCCTCCAGTTCCTATTTGAGAAGAATATTTAGCTTCATTTCCTTATGGTCTAACTCCCCTCATGGTTTCCTTTTTTTTTTTTTCCTTTTCTTTCTTTTTTCTCTCTTTCTTTCTCTGTTTCTTTCATTTAACAAATGTTTGTTGCGATCCTATCCTGGAACTACTCTAAGTATCTTTAAAATAAGGGGTGATGAAATCAAGTTGATTGCCTATGTGCCTGGCATAGAATAAGTATTATTATATTTAATTCTCTAAATTATTTTATAAGATACGTCTTTTTGTTTTGTTTTGTTTTTGTTTTTGTTTTTTGAGACAGAGTCTTGCTCTGTCACCCAGGCTGGAGTGCAGTGGTGTGACCTCAGCTCACTGCAACCTCCATCTCCCGGGTTCAAGCAATTCTCCTGCCTCAGCCTCCCTAGTAGCTGGGACTAAAGGTGCTTGCCACCAAGCCTGGCTAATTTTTTTGTATTTTTTAGTACAGGCAGGGTTTCACTGTGTTAGCCAGGATGGTCTCGAACTCCTGACCTCATGATCCACCCGCCTCAGCCTCCCAAAGTAAGCCTGGGATTACAGGCATGAGAAGGTAGATCTTAAAATTCCATTTTACCTGTGAGGAAACTGCAGCTAGGAATGGTTTTGTCATTTGCCCAAAAATATATGACTGAGAAGCGGCAAAAGTAAAATTTACTGTGATTCTGTGATTACAGGCTGTACTGTAATACTGTGATTACAGGCTTTGTTGTCAACACTGAGCTGAATCTTAAGGGCCAGGGAGCTTCCATACTGACTTGACAGCAAGGTGGATGGACTAAATACTTTCCTTCCACTATCGCCATCACTGAGATCTTCTGCAAATGGGATAAGAATGGGAAGGCCCAGTCCAGCATAAACCAGTACAGCCTTTTGTGAAGGCTCCTGGAAAGCAAGCTGGAGCTGAGTTTATGATTCTGGGACGTGAGTCATTTCCCTTGGGAAACACAGGTCTCCTTGCCCATTCCTGCTCCAGAACATGGTACAATTGACAATATTTTTAAAAGTCTCTAAAAACTCCTAAAACCTTGTCTTTAATAGAAGACCTATTGTAAAAGGTGCCTTGTCCAAGTGAAAGCCTTCTCTTTGGGCTTGAGAAATATGCAGGAGTTTAATTACTGACCAAGTCTCTCTTATTTGGGCAAGCTTGAATGAATTCTTCATGGCTGGGATCCTTTCTTGGGAAACTAACTTTGATGGCTATCTACCCAGCACCTTTCCAATCAACACTGTGATTATTTTACTTTTTTTTTTTTTTTAAAGGTGTTTTATTCTGACTTTCTGATGTAGCCTTCTGATAAGGCCAGAATCTGGATAATCCAGGCTAACTAACCGCTTTTTGGCCTTAATTGCCTGGCCCATACAAAGATAATTTACTCAATTCTCCACTTCATTTTTCATGTGTAGATGAAGTCTGACTGTAGTTGCTCAGGCACTATTAATTCAAGTTAACAAGCAACGAAGGCTGCAATAAATTTGTATTTCAGGCTCAACTTTGATTTTACTTACAAACTTCATACAAAAGTGCTGGTTGGCATGCCTGTCTTTGAAATGTGCTCTATAGAAAGGCACTACATGTAAACTTGTATCCTTATGTTCTAAAACATACCCAATTTTGGTAGAGCTTAAGAAGTTAGCAGAATGAATTTTTTTTCATTGTTATTTCAAATAAAAAGTAAGTGGAATATGTGTTTCTCTGGATGGTATCTACAAGAAACTAATTTCTCTTGGGGGAGAAATTGGACTCCCAAGAACCCTCTGTAAGAAATAGTCTCCTAAAATAATCTGGTGACTTTGCATATTTCAGTAGAAAGAACTAGTCAAAATCCGCTGGGTGCAGTGGCTTTCGCCTGTAATCTCAGCACTTTGGGAGGCCAAGGTGGGCAGATCACCTGAGGTCAGAAGTTCGAGACCAGCCTGGCCAACATGGTAAAACCCCGTCTCTACTAAAAATATAAAAATTAGCTGGATGTGGTGGCACATGCCTGTAATCCCAGCTACTCCGGAGGCTGAGGCAGGAAAATTGGTTGAACCCGGGAGGTGGAAGTTTCAGTGAGTGGAGATTGCACCACTACACTCCAGCCTGGGCAACAGAGCAAGACTCTGTCTCAAACAACAACAACAACAACAACAACAACAACAAAAGAATGAGTCAAAGTCAATCACACTTTCACAGGTGAGGCAGAGCACAGACATAAATCTCCACATCTCAAGCATCCTACTTACTGTGTGTGAAAACATTGTGAATGTTAACATGGGGCTCAGCTGGTTTAAAAAAAGTAGAGAGAAAGAAGAAACTTGCTTTCCTTGGCATCTACTAATCCGGATAGTAGGTCCACTCCTCTATTTACACCGTCTCACTTTCTTTTTAAATCACAGTGACTCTGTGAGATGAATATCGTTATCTCCAATTCACAGATGGGCAAACTGAGTGAATTGATTTAGCAAAGTTACAAAGCTAGTAATGATGGAGAAATGATTTAAATCCAGGCCCGTTCTCTTTTATATGCATCTGATCAATATTAAAGCACCAAAGAAGTGAGGCTACTAGTCACTATCATAAAAAGCAGAACTGTATGCTACACACAACGGACAAAGAGAGAGCTACAGGTGGAGAGATAGACAAACTCCCACCTACCAAATTCTCTGTATAATTTGTGCTTCTTTTCCTAGTCATGCTGGACCATGAAAGGGATGCTACAGTAACAAAGGTATAGAAACCATCACTGGCCCTTGGCTCCAGGCTATTGGAATCCTGTGCCTCCAAGATCCTATGTCCTTCCTTTCCCTTGCTAGGAGTCTCTTTGGTGTTCACTAAAGTTCTCGCATGGACACTGTAAGCTCTTTACCAGTTCACCTGGTCTTGACTGGCTTTGCTGTAGTTTTTTCTGGAAGGTGATCATTTTACCTGTTATCATTCATGTTAACCTCTCCCTCTGATCTCAGAGCTCTTCCTGTGAATACCACAGAGGTTGGGGAATGCCCTTTTCTCAGGGGTAC
The DNA here is from genome assembly GCF_029289425.2 of Pan paniscus. Lineage (NCBI taxonomy): Eukaryota > Metazoa > Chordata > Mammalia > Primates > Hominidae > Pan > Pan paniscus. Next base: position 46,198,032 of record NC_073255.2, read on the forward strand.
TGTGGTTCCCAAGCTCATGACCACTGCTTCTTGTCTTTCCTTGAAATATCCCAAACTCTCCATTATATTCCCAGGTGGGTGGCCCCCATTTTCTCCATCTCTTTTGTAACAAAAATAGAGGAGGTTGTATTCACCAAAATTCCTCATAAGAATTCCTTATAGTTTTTGGAAAAAATAAATTCACAAGCTGCTAGGTGTGGGGACAAGGTGACTAGGGGTGAAACTTAAAAGACAAGATCAACTAGTGCAAGATGCTGTAAACCATCTTCTAAGGAAGACGGGTCCTGCTAACTGGAGGGCTCTTTGTTTTTCTGCATACTGGAATCTCTCAGAACACAAGGTTTGGCAGGACATATATGAATTGCTCTGCCTAAGGGAAGAGAAGTCAGTGGGGTTGGGCACTGAATAGAAGGACCGTGTAAATAAAAATATCCCTACGGGGGCATGACTAGAGAAGGACAAAGGACAGACATTCTAGTGGGGAATGTCGGAGCTATTTGCTGTGATGTGTTTGATGTCACATCCTCTCCTTTATAGGCTGTTTTCGGAAAGATTTGGTAAAACCTGCAGTTTATGTAAGTGGATTATTTAGGGCAAAGGTAGCAAACCTACGTTTCCAGGAGTGAGGCAAGTTATATAAACAAGTGATGCTGCAAGTATAAGGCTGTAGGGAGTGGTAGCGACTGTGGCCAAATGAGGAGTACAGGCTTCACCTGAAGGCATGCAAAATTTACTGGTGCATATCAAATTAACATGCACTGGCAGATGACATTTGCCCTACAGACCACTGCTTGTTACCCAGCTTTAAGAAAACTCAAAGAAAGACAGAACATTGCTGCCAGGTGGATAAGAGATGGTCATGAAGGTAGTGGAGAGGCCTCAGAGGGATAGAAGAGACAGGTGAAACCACCAGGTCACATAAATAAGTTCCTAGGGAAGGAAGGAGAGACCTCAAGAAAACACTGGTTACTGAAGTGTTTGGTTTGAGACAACTGAGAGAAAATTATTTTATTTAGAAAAAGCGGGATACAGAAAATCATCTCTAGGCTGCCTAAATGATAAATAAAATCCACCATGCTCACCTCATGCCCACTGTGAGCGAGTTTCCAGAAGAGCAGGCAAGGATCTGAGTATAGGGTATGGGTCAATGTCACACAGCATCCACAGGGGCTCTGAAATTTGCAGAAATCCAAAGAGAGGGTTTTAGATCTTCCCAACTTGTGGGATTGGCGGAGGTCCAAGCCAATTATAGCTACATCTCCAAGGTGAAGAGGGACACAGCAGACATCTGGGTTACATTTATAATCCCAATGTTCCAGGAAGATGGAAGAACAAGTTACGCGGGTGCTGAGTGAGAGACCCCAAGAAGGGCCCCATGTGCGATGCACTTAAAAGTATTCTCCTTCCTGGCAGCTGGCCAGTCAGCGTGGGGAGGCTCAGGCCCAACCACTCTTCACCAGAGTGTTTCCTTTCCCAAGGCACTCCTGAGAGATTCATGTGGCCAGGGATCTACCTTTGTTCCCTAGTACTTTCTTTACATGCAGGCCGGCTGGCAAAGCGTGTGCAGAACACGCAAAATCACCAGGACCCAGGAAAGTAGAGTGGGCAGGAGGAAACCTAGAGAGGTGAGCCTGGCCAAGGGGAATATCGGATCTGCTTGGGAAAGGTCATTATTTTCTGGGAATGCAAACTCTCAGATTGATTATGAAAATGCAGCTGCCTCTGGCCACCTTCCTCGGTTGCCTAAAGAAACTTTGTATGAAGTGTGAATAAAGTGGAGCCGAAAGATGAAAACAGAACCCAGTAGACATTATTGGAGCCCCTAGATCCTGTTTTGCCTAAAGCACACCTACATGTTTCTGGACTTTTTTGTCAATAAAAACAGCCACCCAGTCCCTCTGAAGTTTAACTTAAGGCAATTGGAGGTGGAATTTTGTCCCATGCAACTTGAAGTTTATCAGTACACATGGACTACCCTCCTGGAATTTTCCAATAATTAACTGGGTGCTACTGTGCAGGGAGATGGAAGAACTGCCATGGTAAGTGAGGGGAGAAAAGTATTTGTATAACATCGGCCCATGGTAGGAATCAGAGGAGCACGTGAAGTTTGTTTCCAGGTTCATCCTTTGTTCTCTCTCTCGCGTATCCTTCATTCCTCTCCCACTATCTTTTGCAGTGTTGTTAGGAGTTGAATTATGTCCCCCGGAAGAAAATGTTGAAGTTCTAACCCTAGGAACCTCAGAATATGATCTTACTTGGAAACAGGTTTGTTGCAGATGTAATTAGTTAAGATGAGGTCATTCTGGAGTAGGGTGGGTCTCTAACAGAATATAACTCGTGCTTTTATAAGAAGAGAAGCCAGAGACAAAGGGAGAATGCCATATGAGGACAGAGGTGGAGACTGAAAGGGAGAAGCTGCAAGCCACGGGACACCCAGATTGACAGCCACCACCAGAAGCCAGTAAGAGGCAAGGGAGAAATTTCTCTTCCAGGTTTCAGAGGGAGTGTGGCCCTGCATGACACCTTACTTTTGGACTTCAAGCCTCTAGAAACTATAGGACAATACATGTCTGTCCTTTAAGCCATCCAGTTTTTGGTACTTTGTTACCATGGCCCTAGAAAACAAATGCAAGTATCTTCAAGTATCTCCTACTTCACTGTTGCAACAACAAGAAAGAAAGTCTGTCTTAAAAGCTTAACTATTCTGAGGACTTACTATATTAAAATTTCTTAAGATATCTGCTTTTGAAAAGAGAACTGATGAGAGATGGCAATAAGTCAATCTATGATAGAATTTCAGACATCAAGGAAGGGCAGTGCACAGAATCCTGTAAGTCTCTTAGTGCTGTGTATCACTACAAACAAAGGTTCTAGCACTGTGTTTCTGGGTGTCTTTGGGTTTTTACAGATGTCTCAGGAGCAACTGCAGAAAAGGGAAAGAGAGAAAGGCTTAGGGGGATTGGGCTCCGAGACCTCATTCCAATTTCAACCAGAATAACTCTTCTATATTTTGGGATTCCATGTAAGATTTCATTTGGAAAGCGTTCTGGTGTTAACACAGAGAGAAAGTCACTGCATTGTGACATTATTTAACCCACACTCAGGCAAAGTGGGTTTTTTACCCCTCCACTGTTTCTGCAAAACGTGCCTACTTATATGTATGGGTTTACCATTAAAGCAGAGTTGGACACATAGGAGACACAGCATTATTCTTCCTCTTTTTTGTTTAGCTATTGTGACGGGCATAGGAGGAAAGATTAGCTGCTTTTGCTTTGTTCTTGTCTTTTAAGAACTGAAAAATCAAGATCTTCATGATTCAAAATGTGCTAGAAGACTGAAGTAAGAGTCGAAATATCTAGTTTATTCTATTTGTTGATTTATTGGCTGTCTTTCTTTTTATTTATTTTTTGCCATTGGGTGAACAGAGTAGGCTATCAGGATGTACTATTTGTATTCATGTGATTGAGGCAGAAGCAGTACATGAATACTAAAAACAATTGTAACTGATGCTGGGAGTATATAAAGGAAAGAGTGGCTTGCAATTCTCTTCAATTGTAAAAGCATAATTCTTACACACTTGTAGCCCTCTATACTTTTCCATATATTTCTCATTGGAAACCCTCAGCCATCCTGGGAGGTACGCGACCTGGCACTCCTAACACTATCCCCTAGATGGGCTCAGAGCCTATGGAGGCTCAGAGAATCCTCCCAGGCCTGAGGCCAGTTAGTGAGCGCGGAGATGGGGCTGCCACAGGGCTTCTGAGTCTCGTGCTCTCTGCGATGAGTCAGTGGTGTTTTGTTTTTTCCTGAGCCGTGAGGTCGAGGGAAATCTTAAAACAAATGGCTAACTAGGGCCTTTAGCCTCCACCACTTCCACCATAAAACCTTAAGTCTGTCTCTGCACTTGTCATGTCATTGCGACAAGGAAGGAGTCCCAAGAAACAAACAATGAATACCACCCTCAATTTCGTTAAAAGATTCTTCAGTTAAGCATTTGAATCTCAAAATGCTCTTCAAATTCTAATAGCTCATCATTCATCCACCCACACTCTTCCTTCAGTCAAGACACTTGGCGGCAACGCCACACAAGCAACCGGGAGCTCCGGGGCACTTCTGGCTGGGTGGACCCGGCTTAACCAGAAAGAGGGGATGTTGGAATGTCACAGGGGCTTTCTTTTTCTTCCTGTGTTTCCCCCCGAGAACTCCTTTTTTAAGTTACATGTCCAGGTTGGATATATTGAAATGACGCAGATGAACAAGGACTGGATGGTCGAGGAAGGAGGCCAAATAACTTTTACTAGCATGGGCCTCTGAAAATGAAGCAGGGACAGAGACACTTTGTAGCTCAAGGAAAAGCGGCACGTTAGAGACCAGGCTCCAAGCCTGGGGTCTTTGTTTTTGTGTCTTTTATAAAGTGGCCCATAGGGACAGCAGGCTGTGTGGTGGGAGCTCCTCCTCGCTTCGCGGATTTGGCCCCGAGGGCAGACGAGTCCGGTGGAGAGGAAAACCCTGAACTTCCAAAGGCATCATCCCGCGAGAGAGGGAGTTTCGGGGTTGGCTTGGGGAAAATGTAAAACAAGGAGATGGGGAGCCAAGGATAGGGGGGCGGTGGTAATCAGAGAAGCCTTAAAAGAATAAAGGGGAGTCCAGCCCTTGAGCAAGAGTGAGAAAAAGAGACTGGGTGGGAGAAGATGGGAGCAGACAGGACGCAGCACGAGTGCCAGGGCGCGCATTTGGGGGGTGTCCTGGCGGTGTGGAGAGAGAGGGCGCGGATGACATCACGCCCGGGCCCCCTTCCCCTCGCCGGGTGGGTGGGGCTTCGGCGCGCCGGGCGGGCGCGGGGTCAAGTAGGGGGAAGAGGAGGAGCAGGCATGAATGTGTCTGTGTGAAGACCGGGGAGGGGCGGAGGAGGAGGAGGAGGAGGAGGAGGAGGAGGAGGAGGAGGAGGAGGAGGAGGAGGAGGAGGAGGAGGAGGAGGAGGAGGAGGAGGAGGAGGAGGAGGAGGAGGAGGAGGAGGAGGAGGAGGAGGAGGAGGAGGAGGAGGAGGAGGAGGAGGAGGAGGAGGAGGAGGAGGAGGAGGAGGAGGAGGAGGAGGAGGAGGAGGAGGAGGAGGAGGAGGAGGAGGCGGCGGCGGCGGCGGCGGCGGCGGAGGGCGGGGAGGGAGCGCGCGCGTGGCTCGCGGCGCCCGGGCTCCCCCCCCAGCCCCCGACCCCGGCCCGCGACGCGCCGCCTCCCAGCCGCCGCCGCCCGCCTCGCAGCTGGGACCCACTCCGGGCTTGGGGACCCGGCGGGCGGGAGAAGCGCGGGCTCCCGGCGCGGCCTGGAAGGAGCGAGAAAGCAAAAGTAAGGCGAGCAGCACTCCAAGTTTTCCCAACTTCGCCCCCTGCGGCGGCAGGCGTCCTGCTGCTCAGCGCGTCCCCTCCGAGCCCGAGAGTGGCTGAAAGAAAAGGGACTGGGCGGGGGCGGGGGCGGAGGAAGAGAGAGTGCGAGGGAGCGAGGAGAGTCCGGCAACATCTGTTAAAACTTGGGGGAGGAGGAGCGCGGGGAGGGAGGAGGAAGAGGAGGGAAGGAGGGAGCGCGCGGGAGGGGAGCGCGGAGCCGAGGGACAACTTTTCCACCCCGTGAGTAGTGCAGGCGGTGCCAGGTCGGGGCGGGGGGCTTCTCCACCCAGCACGGGGCTCCAGGCCGGGATGGGACCTTTTTCCAGAAAGTCGATTGGATGCCAGGAGAGGCGTACGGCTGGGGGTTTCTTTCTTTCTCTTTCCCCTCCCTCCCGCGGTTGAACCAAATCAGAACTGTCACTCAGGGCCTGTGAGTCAGAAGGGATCGGATTACACGATCCCCGAAACTGATGCCGGAGCTGCACGAGCGGGAGGGAGCGGGCAGGGGCAGCGCCACCGGCGCGCTCGCACACTCGCACTCGCGCACACCCGCCGCTCCCACTCACCCGCGCCGCTCTCCCGCCTTCCCCGCGCGCCCCGCGGCCGCCCGCGCCGCACCATGCCCGCGGCGGGCGCACCCCGCGCCCAGCCCGGCCGCTCGCGGTAGCCGGAGCCGCCCGCGGTCGCGCGGAGCGGGGAGCCGCCAGCCTGCGCCCCGTCCGCGGGTCTATGGGAAGTTCGGGGACTTGACAGCCGCTGCCGCCGCAGGTACGTCCCGCTCGAAGTTCTTTGTTTCGCGGACCCCGCAGCCCGCTCCTGCGGCCGCGCCCGCGCCTCCGGGGCCAAAGGTGGTCCCCAGCGTGGGGACGGAATGGAGTGAAAATGGCTGTCAAAAGGCGCCCAGATTTAGAGAGCCGCCGGTGAGGCGTCCGAGCAAGGCTTGCATTCGCTCCCTCCTCCTGGAAGGTCCTTTCCGAAGAGTCCGACCCGCCGACCGGCCGGAGACGGATTGGAGAATTTCACCTCCCGGAGGGGGGACGAAGTTTGCGGCAGTGGCGGCGGCGCCCCTCGCCTCCGCCCCCATCCAAAGGGTTCAGAAGAACTCCGCGAGCCCCGCACGCGCCTGGCTCCTTCCTTTGCGCGGTGGCGCTCTACGGCTCGGGCTTCGGGCGCGCACGGCGCTCGGGATGGGCGGAAGGAGGCGGGAGGCGAGGTGGGTGCGCGCGGGGACCTCCGCCGCGGGGACCGCCGCCGCTGGGGCTTCTCCAGCCCGGGCTATGCTTCGGAGGGCGGGGGTGTGGTGTGAGCGGATGGAGAGAGGCGCGCCTTCGTCGTCATAGAGGAAAAGTGAAAGTTGTACCATCTGTATATGATTTGGGATTCTCTTTTATTTCTTTTCCTTTCCAGGGGCAGCGCGCACAGACACACAAAGTAACCGTGGTCCATGCAATAATCATTTAAGGTGCCGCGTTTACACAGAGCAGCAGGGGACAGTTACTTTCTTGAGTAGCAGCGGGAAAACGGGCGGGAGAAGGCAGAGAGGGTGTAAATGTTGATCCCAAACTTGCAGAGTTTGTGAAGCGACTTTTAAGCAGATTGTCCGAAGCGGACGCTCCACCCCGCACCCGGCCTTTTATCCTTTCCTGAACTTTGTGCTCCTGTCCCCCATTGCACCTCCTTCTGTAAGATGCCGTCCCCCGAGAGGCGCTGCACCCCAGGCTTCCCTTCCTGACCCCGCGTGGAAAGAGGATTAAGGAGGCTCCCTCCGCCGCTGGTCCTCCTGCCCCAACTTCTCATCTCCCCAGTGCAGACTGCCGGGTAGATTCTGGCCTTGGGTACAGTGCTCATGGCCCTCTGCCAGTTTATATGTACATATATTTATGTAAAACATTTTCTCCCAGCTCTTTGCCAGCTGTTCCACATTTTCCAGCTGCCACTTCAGTTTGAAATGATGGACTGTCTGCGTCTCCAAGTCAAAGAACCCTTTAGTCAAAGGTATGGAGGGCCGGCCGCTGTGCAAATACATGGCAGTGCCATTAGCCGGGCTGGTATTATTAGTTCTAAAAAATACCTCCTGCTCCCCTTTTCCTCTCCTCCCTCTTCTCTCCAATTAGGCTTTCCAGAGCACAGTATATACACTTTGCTGAAAATTCGAGTAATTAGGCCTTTCCCTCTTAAATGTGATTTTTGTACAGAATTTGGATGAGGCCGTTTTTTTAGATCCCTGAAATATGTGTCTGGTGGAAATAAATTAACTTTTAAAAATAAAAGAGTTTCAGCTTGAGCGCATTGGGCATGGCGGGTGGGGGGCCTGCACCCTGGCCGTCTGAAATAAGCTCTTTTCAGTCTATTTAAGGCAGGAACCATTCATCCTCCCCACGCTACACTTTTTGTGTTGTTTGATGTCTTAGCATATTATAGACCGAAATCTACAAGAATTGACCTAAAGTATTAATTTTGAGTATTTATGTAATTGCTCGGTAATTTTGAATAGGTGCCTTATTGATTGATTCCTGTAATTATTTCATTTAGGTTTTAGATTAAAAATTAATAGTAGTCTGACAGTTTCTTAATTACATGTGTCAAGATTATTTTGAAGGAGGAAAATGCTATGTTTTAAAATAGTGAAATAGCCTCAAAATCTCTTAATTTTTCTAAAGCAGAACAGTATTTCAGTTGAGGGGATATATTAAAGCTGCCGGGACTGGTTTTAACAATGTAAACTCTGTGAAGTATCTGAAGAATTTGTTTATGTTAGGAAATATTGGTCTTAACGACCTGGTACACAAACACTTTGGCCAGTTAAACTATATTCAAACCTAAAACAAACATGAAATAACATTTAAATTAGTTGTAATAGCATGCTTATACAGAGTAGAGAGTTTATTTTATACTAAAAGCTATTTAATTAGAAACTCCCCGCCTAAGGGGAGATCCTTTCAGGGTATGTAATGCTTAAAGTCAGCCTAGGGAAGCTTTGGTTTAAGATGCATGAATGAGTCCAACGTGAGAGGTGTCTAGTGAAATTTCACACAAGCAGAAACACTTTAAAGATATAGATTGTATTATTGTTAATAGGCTGGTAGGTCCAACTCAGATGCCTACCAATTCCCAGTGCCTTTAACATGCTTGTGTTCCTTGACTGAACCTTGATATAAACACATTTCTATTGTATATCTAATTTGCAAAGGACCATAGACAGAAATGAGAAAATTCAATACTGATGAAAAATGGCTCTGTAGAGTTATTTCATTAATTATTTAATGAAAGAATTGTTAATTTATCAATTCGATGTGCAAGCCTAAAAGTTGGACTTTCCTTTGTTTCTTGGCCAGTGAAGTTTCCTTAATTACCTGCATGCTGTAAGCGTTTCAGACTTCCTCTGTGCTTAGCCATTTAGAGGTCCTTCCTCCTATGTAAGGTATCCTGCTTACTGAGACCTCTTCTCCCCCTCCTTTTTTTGAGGATAGAGTTTGGGAGCTTATGAATAGAAACAATTTAATGATCATTGTCGCATGCACTCACTTACATGGAGACAGTAATGTACTAAGAAAAACCAGTCTTGAAGGAAAAGTGAATCAATGAGTCATGAAATCCTCAAGAAAACCTTAGTAATGGAATGTTAATGCTTTTAGACTATAGTAGATTATCTTAAAAGTCAGACTTTTCTTCTTTATGCAATTGTTGTAAATCCCCAACTAAAGAATTCTTTGAAGGAGGTTTTAGTTTTGCTGGCATTCATATTCTGAGGTCGGTCTGATTTGTTTTGGAAGATTCAGTAAATTTTCTGCCAACTTATATCATGAGAGGCAATTAAAATGCTGAAATGACTTTATAGGACACACACGCACATACACACACGTTTGTTAAACAAAAGGTTCCACTCTAATAATGACTTCAGGTTGTCTTTTCATTAAAGCCTAGGAGAAGATACTGCTCTTCTCTTCACGTTGTCATTTTTCTAGATGAAAATTGATCTGTTTCTGGTTTCAAAGCAAATAAAGGGAGACAGAATAAACAACAACAGGGCAGGGGTACTGCTGCAAACTTTTTCAAGTATTTTCAGTGTATTTTTCATCTTTACTTTTATTTGATGGGCCTGTGAAATAGAGCTGTAGACTGGCGAAGACTTTAAATGAAATTTCACACTTTGATGATTTTTTTTAAACTTTGATATATTGACAGCAAAAGGAGCTGCAAAGCTTTTATATAACTTGAGCAGTAACGCCAAGCAGCAGTCAAACGTCTCTATGCATTTGTGTTTAACTGCAGAAGAAAAACATGTCCATGGGCAGTGGAGGTTCTTATCAACCCCCTAATCCCAGATCCCAGCAAACCTTGAGGGCATGCCTCAGATCTTGCTGAAATCACTGTAGACTCTCACAGTTTGCAGATTAAATATGCTATGTGTTCCTGGCTCCAGCAACAGTTTTATGAGCTCACTAAGCTTCCTGTTTTAAGATCCTTTTCTTAAGTTTTTAGGAGCTGCTAAAGGCAATGCTGTCTGGAGTAAGTGGTACTTGTTAATTTAGAGACACTTTAGATATTTCATTCTCTTTTTAAAAAATTGCCAAAATTATTATTTTTAAATTGAAAGGCCAGTCACTCCAGGGAGAGGGAGGAGAGCTGTTTGAAAGAAATTGAATGTTAAATGTGTTTGGAAGTACATTTGATCGCAAACTTTACATGGTGTCTCAATTGTTTTATGGCACTTTTCTTTTGCCTGGCCCCTGAAAATGAGAGACTTTTTCCACTTGTAATTCTAAATGCACTATATTTGAGTGCCAAATTTCTTCACTACTCATTACCTCTGTGAGTGTCTTTTGGTTTTTTTAAATGTGAAAGTGTTTTTTGTTCTGTGTGTATATATTTCAACCCGACAAAATGTCTCAGAAAATCTATGGCCTTCTAAAGAAGCTGAATGAAAAAGCCATTACATAGTTAATAAGGTGGCTTTGGAACATTTCAGTCCCCTCCTGAAAGGCAATATTGTGTTGAGCTCCACATCTGCATCTGTGGTATCTATAGTTGTACCCTCATATATGGCACTTCTGCATTTTGCATAGGAGTCATAATTAAAAAAGAAAATACTTACATCATTGTCCAACAACATGTCATATAATTCCCAAGAGAACGCTAGCCAATTTTGTGCTTAAAGGTTATTCAATGAATGAAATTGTGAAAGCCCATTTGTCAAAGTACTGCATGGTTTCTGTTAGTGTTCAAGCCCCAAATTCATTGTCTGCCCGGGCCCAGCCATTAGTCATCAGTGTATTAGTGCTGCCTTCAGGCCATGCTGCCCAGCACTTCTTCACACCATTATAGCTTTGAAAGTGTACTCTGTCGACTTGTAGAATTACTGCTCTGATTTCCGCTTGGCTGGGTTTGAGGTAAGTCCCCTCCCTACCTTCTAGCTGACTGTAATCCTTGCTTTCTTTTAAAGCTCCTTTCCAGAGATTTAGGGGAAAACTTTCTTAAGGGCCGTGTTGGCATCATACTGTGGTTTTGTTGTGGCATGCACTGTACATATAAATTGTACCTGCAGTAAATTGGATTGACTGCTGGCCTGAAACAGCTAGAGGGGCTTTTCTTTTCTTTTCTTTTTTAAGAGGGGAGGGGGCTAGGCGGTGGGGGAGGGTGGCACAGGAGTACATTTTGACCACAAGCATTTGATTGTGTACTTCTATAATTCTTATGCCACAAAATTAAATTAATTAAGTAATGGGGGATAAGTGCACTTTTACTTAAGTCTTTATTGGAGTAACTTCAGAAGGTAGTGTGACATTATATTGCTTATTTTCATGTGGAAATTTTTAACTTTTGCTACTTTAACTTTTTTTTTTTTTGAAGATTGCATGAAATGCCTAGGAAGGCTCCGGAGTGCTTTACATTACAAACTATTGATTTGTACAAAAAGAGACTGAAAACTCACCATTTAGATGAAAGATAAGTTTCAAATTGCAGTAATGAAGGACTGAGACAGTTAAGCCCTATTATTGATTTCATTTTGTGATATTTTTAAAAAGAATGATTCAGTCTGAAGAAAGTTAGCAGTGTGTAGAGAAATTTCATCCAGCAGCTTAAGATTGAAGCCTTAATGACTCTGATGTATGGAAACCTGGAATCCAGTGGCCAGACGTGTGGAGCAGGCCATGCCACTTCAGGACAGTGTCTGCTGTTTGAACTGTGGATACTACAATGAAATTCCATATCAGAGAGTTTCATTGAGAGGGTGTGTAGGTTGGTGTAGGTTACACTGGCAGTTTTGTACATGCAAGGCAGAAAAATAAGACAGCTAAAGAATTCTGTCTGTGAACAAGCAAAGTTTATAGGGTAAGTGGACCATGGGGTAATTTTTACTGGATAATCCTTAATTATAAATGCTTAAATTCTGAAAGTATTGCTTTTAAATCTGCAATTAAGAATCAAGGATTAAAAGTTTAAAAGTTTGGAGGATAAAATATGGTAAGTAGTACTTCAAAAAAATGTTAAATACCTTTGGGATAGCTATAGATGATTTTAACATGCAACAGGTTATTGGTCTAATATTTGTGATGGTTTAAAAGTAAATTACTATTCATGGAACATACACTCTACTCCCTTATACTCCCTTAAGCCTTACTGTAAAGACACACATGATTCTAAGAAACCAAAGCTACACAAGTTCTATAAGAATAATTAAAGTTTTTTCTTCTGAAAATGTGTGAAAACTTTTAATTCCTATAAGCCTCAGTGAAGCGAGACAAGGGACACATCTGATCAGTCATGATATTTTTGTGATATATGTGGATTTAAGAGGAATACAGTTTTCATGAGCTTAGCTGATCTATAGACTGATAACTGACTTCCAGATCTCCTTCTCTGTCTGAGAAGGATTGCCTGTATCCAGCTAACCCCGTGAAAGTGGGGGGGCCAGCGTGCTCCACATTATTGCTCATTCTTTAATGGCACCTGCTATGCATGCTGCTTCCTGCAGTGCCTAACCAAGGCACGTGGGACTCATAGTTTTACAGAACTCAGAAATGGTAACAAGTATTAGATGGAGACCTCATACTCCCCTCAAATGTTTCTCATCAAGTACTTCTGGCAACAGGGGAAGAGTAGCTGATGATCTTTTCTTTCAAATACAAATGGCAGAAAAGTAAAACTGGCTCACAGAAATGTCGTTTGTGATTTTAACTGCAATAGCAATGATTACTTTCATGTCAAATAAGCTTTTCAGTGGTTGAAGTTAAATATATGGATTTCTTAAAAGTTTAGATAGTGTTAATTTACCAAAACCAAATTCACTTAATCCATAGCCAGGCAATTATTTCCCCTTAGAGTAATTTAGTTCCCCTTGGAGTAATTCCATTTGGGTATGTCTGTCATGAATACTGCTTATCTGTGATTAGGAGCATCAGAAATGTAGGAAAGAAAGATTGAAGACACTAGGCAGTGGATTTGGGGAACCCTGAGCTACCAAATGGCAAAGCGGACAGATAGAAGCTTTCCTATTTGGAGTTAAGATTCTAGGCTTTCCTGATTATGGAAAAATAATCATATATACAGGTAAAATAATTATACGTGAAAAAATGGTTAAAAATTAATGAAGATTTCATTAAGAACTTATGAAGTTGGGCTTTCCACCACCCCCCCCCCCCTCCTTTGCAGAAAAAGGCAACACAGACAGGGAACGGAGAGGAAATGAAGCCTTAGGAATCCTGGGAGCTGCTAGAGTGTCACAAAGGTTATGCATACCTAATTGATTTTGCCCTCAGAAGATATTTTGAACACAAGGAAACATCAACCACATTAAAAACCTATAAGAGGTTTTCTGTGGTGCATGAATACATGAAATCCAATGAAATGTTTAAAATTCCCTGCATTTTGCTCATTGAAACTCAGACTATTTCTCATTTCCAGAATTGATCAAAAAGTTCAAATCAACATTAGTTTGTACTTCTTGATTCTGAAAAAAAAATTCTCCTTCTAAAGGATTTATTTATTTTTGAGAAATGGGTTATTAAATAGCTACAGGGAGGTACATATCTTTAATAGTAGTTTTACCTGGATGGTTAATCCGGGAGTAGCATCTTGAAGTAGCAGTTGATCTACTAGTAATATAAGTATGAGAGCAATGTCACTCTTCAGTGCTACAGGGTAGGTTGCCTCAAAAATCCTTATGACAAGCTGCTTTCTTCTGGATATTTAAAACAGCAAATCAAGATTATTCAGCTTATGAAAATACAGGCAGGTGTAAATAAATGTTATTTCTCTGGAGGAAAACCTTCTTCCACTGGAGTAATAGTTCCCTAAACTACACGGAATAATTTCTCACTTAAGGCTGAGCCATGGTGCTGTTAATAGCACTGCCTCGCCTGGAATGTCTTCTGTTTCTGATCTCTTATTGCCAGTAGCTGTTTTAACCTATCAGAAACAGATCGGGTTATCATTAAATAGGCTTTTAACTTAGTTGTTTTAAATCTTGAAATACACTAAGAAAAAAAAGCGAAGAGAGTTTTTGCCCAAGTTTAGGCAACTTAAACCAACTGGCTTAGGGAAATAAATGAAGTAGTCTGCTGTTCACGGAGGATGCACTATCATGATTGAAGGATGCTGTTCGACTTCACCCTACATTAGAAAGTTGTTTCATTCACTTCAAACATCATTTTAAACGTTGGCTTTGGCATGGGTGCTTTATTTTTAAACATTTTAGTGTTTAAACGATAAAGGAATCCTGCTCCCATGGGGGTTAGAGGTTTCACTGCAGAGACTTGAAAGGAGAAAAGCTAATTTTTTCTCATGTTCCCACAATTGTGACTTTTCATACTTTCTATTTACTACAGAAAGCCTCTGGTTGTTGAGGTTGAACATTGGGACTCCACTCAGGGCCTCCCTGAGCTCAAGACAATGAGGCGATGTGTCTGTCTTAGCCATTCACAGCACTTGAATCTATGTATGGCAGCTAATGAAGAAAAACATTGGGGGCCAGGTTCATAGAAGGTGAATTCGACGTTTTGTGAGAGAAGCACACACCTATTGGTTTTGTGAAGGCTTTTCAAGGGATCCCCAATGTTTTATTATAATGCGACACTCAGGGTGGTTGCATTGCAAAGTACCTGGAAGGTTGCAGCTCCCTGAATTCAGCCAGTTAAAAGAGCCCTCTGAACGCAACCGGGGCCGGCCCTTGCCAGTGTTTGCTGGAAATTTGGCTGGGCCAACTGTAGAGTTTGCAAATGCCCGTGAATATTCCGAGGAGCAGGGTGACCACTCTGATGCGCCTTGATACAGACCGCTTCTCTGCACTGGAGGGAGACTGCCAGGCGCTGCTGGCGCTGGAGCTCACCTCCCCACCCCCTCATGGCCCCCAGCCCTTTTCTTTTTTCACTTTTCCCGCGGCCTGGCTGGCGGAGATGCATTGTCTCCCAAAGGCAGCTTCAGAAATGCGGATCAAAGCCGGGCCTGGGAGCACCCCTTCTGCCCCCAGACACCCAGAGCCGTCTCTGAGCAATCCAGCATGTTCTGTTTGCTGGCGCGCTGACTGGGGCGCGCCGGGGCCGGGGGAACTCGGCGTGGACTTCCCCGCGCTGATGTAATGATGATGGATGCGGCGACGCGGCTGCAGACGGCGCTGCGCGGGCCCGGCGCGCCCGCTAATGAACCCACCGCGCCGCCGCCGCGGCCTGGGACCTCGGGCAGGGGACGCAGGCGCGGGCAAAAGTGGTGAAAGGCGTGAAAAACATCCCTTGCCACCGTTGGAGGAAACCAGAACCTGAAGGGAACTCGACAGGAAAGCGCAGAGAAAGAGCGAGCTTTCAAACAAAATTGGCCATACCCGTACAACCTGAGCAAAACAATTACCATAATCAATGGGGACTCGCCTTTGTAATGGTGAAAGTTTCTGTTTGGGTTTCCACTGGTCCCCCGCCCCTTGCAGGTCTAAGTGACGACTCTAAAGAGGACGACTTGAGGCGTCTGTGTGCAAGTGCTGTTTAATATGTAGGTCCCGGCAAGAATTCGCCAAGGTGGTAAAGGTTGCGGTTCTGTTGCTCGCTTTCTGTTCTCTTGCTTACTTTCAAATGCAGACGTGCACTACAGCATCACCAGGTCAGTGGCTCCAGGAAGCTTTAAATGCCTTGTGTTGTAAGAGGTTGACGCAGGTTCAGATTTATAATTTAGAAAGAAAAGACCCACCTGCAGGCAGGTTGCAAATAGGAGACGGATTAGATTTAAAATAGGGTCTGGAATTAATTGTGCCCTGGGTTTAGGCCTCGGGGAAATTACAAAAGGTTCAGGGATAGTTGAGTGGGAAAAAGCCTTGACTGTTTGCTTTCAGGAAGGAATGTTTATCCCTCCTTTTACCTATGAAACTTCAAGCTTTAGGAAGGATATACCATTAGAGCAATTTTCCTTGCGTTGCTTTTTTTTTTTTTCTTCACCGAGCTCCTGGGACTCAAACATCAGCTACAAACATTTTTCCCCTTAAGCATGAAAAGTCAAGGGGCATGCCAGCAAATCTTGCATGTAATGTTTCAGTGGTGAAAGGGATTGAAGGAGAACAGTGTGGAGTCGTAAGCAAGGAAACTATATCGGGGGAAAAAGTATCATTTCATTCACATCTGAAAAACAGTGGCATGTTTTCCTCAGGGAAATGTCTTTGAAGTGAAGCAGAACTTAACGTTTTCCCTTGATGCTTAAGTTCTAAATAAATTATACTTCATTATTTTTTAAACTCCAGGTTTTAAAAGTGTCGTGGAGCTACTGTCCTAGTGGTGTTTTGAGATTCCATGAGGAATTTCTACTGACCACTTCTATCCCGAATGCTTGAATGGACCAGCTCAGGAGTGACTTTCCAAGCTCCTGACTATTCCCTGAAAATTCCATCACCACAACCCAAAGCAGCCACCTTTTGCCGCTCACTGACTCTTCACCCACAGTTTGATGAGGTGTGGGCGTCTAGAATGTTAAACTTTCTTCTTTATAACTGACAGGGACAAAGTTGTAAAATAAGCTGATATAATTTATAGGAATGTACAGGAAGCAGATGTCTGATTTGGCACATTGCCATCTTTATAGCCCAGTTCCAAGCATAAACCACACTTTTAAATAATTAGTTACTAACTAATGAGATCCAAAAATAAGTTGTCAAAATAGAAGAAGGGGGTAGATTGTTGAGTGACCAAGGGCCTATTTTTTAAAAAATCCATTTCAGACGGGGGTAGGAATTAGTATTCTTTAAGACCATTAATTAGTGTGATTTCAGTCAGTGCCTGGAGCTTTACCTCTTCTCACTTGAGCCTCTCTCTATGGTGATGAGCATTGGGAGGGTTTTATTGCTTTGTTAAAATAAAGTCCTTTGCCTTGGGGGAAAAACCAACAACTCCACAAAAACCAGGTTTGTCAAGGAATTTTGGGAACTTGTCTCCTGATTCCTATTAATTAGCACCCTCTGCTAAGGAAGATACTTAGTTCTTACTAGGAATCCCATCTCTGAATGGGTTTTTTTCTGGTGCATTTGCATGTTTCAGTGTGCAGTTTTAACGTTGTAGACTCTACTCAAATACAGCCAATAAAACTGTTATGTGTGTGTCGAAGGGAAGAATTATAGCATAGTAAATCCTTGTTTATCCCAATGGCTAAGAATGGAGTGTTTGGATCAATTAAATATTTCTGCTAAAGTTTTTAGTTTTTATAGAATTTGCCAGTTTTCAACGAAACACTGAATATGAAAAGAAAATGTATGTAGCTAAACCAGTGGTGATTGAAATTCAAGACGCTGCAGAGTCCTGTAAGTCACAGGGTCATTGATGCGATCATTTATGTACTCAGTAAACATTCTTACGTGAACTAAGTGCTGGGAAAGTAGAAGCCTTGTCCTCATGGAGCATACAGCCTGGAAAGGGGAGGTGGATGTTCAGCACAGACTTTTCCAGATGAAGGAGAGTTTATCATTGTGATGGGTGCTAGGATAGGTTTGTGTAGGGTGTTAGAATTCAGGATTCTAGAGTGCAGTTCATTCATTAGTTCATCAGGTCAGCAAAGACTTCAATGAGTATATACTGCACTGGGTATACAGCAGTGAGCAAAAATAAACATGTAGAACAGTTGTTCAAGGCTCATGCCTGTACTCCCAGCACTTTGGGAGGCCGAGGCGGGTGGATCACCTGAGGTCAGGAGTTCGAGACCAGCCTGGCCAACATGACAAAACCTCATCTCTAGTAAAAATACAAAAAATTAGCTGGGCATGGTGGTGGGCGCCTGTAATCCCAGCTACTTGGGAGGCTGAGGCAGGAGAATTGCTTGAAGCTGGGAGGCAGAGGTTGCAGTGAGCTGAGATCACGCCATTGCACTCCAGCCTGGGCAACAGAGTGAGACTCTGTCTCAAAAGAAACAAAACCGAAAAAACAAAAACAAACAAACAAAAAAACAAGCTTTAGTGAATCTGACAATTAGTAACGCTTGCTAACATTGAGGTTCCGGGTGCCATCCTCCAAGGCAAATGCATTGCAGGAATCTGAATGCTTAGCAAGCACTGTAGAAACACTGATACAAATGGTTCTTGTACCAAGTGAGAAACAATGATGCCAATTGTATTGGATTATTCTTGTGGCATACTTTAAAGATGATATTTAAATCAATTTTCAAGGACCATTACAAAAAGTAATTATTCTGAGATTGTTAGAGCTAGAAGGGACCATCAAAGATTTCTCCTTTAAGGGTTCTCTGTCCAGATTCTTGGAAAAGCTTGGAAGGTCTGTGATCCCTTGGAAATTAAATGTATACTTTTAAGTTTAAGGGTATTTTCTGGGGAGAAGCTCTTTAACTTTTAACACCTTCTTAAGATGTTACTTCCCCCCGCCCAAAGTAAAGGTCAGATCTCACTGCCCGATTCTGTCATTTGACAGATGAGATCACTGAGGCTCAGCAACAGGTTGTTGGCGGTTGTGCACTGGCCAGCTAGCCCCAGGGGGCGCCATGCAGGTAGCCCTGCCCTTGGGACTCACGCACGGTGGCTGCACTCGGAAGGGAAATCTCAAGCCCCCTTTTCTGTTGTATAATACTTTGTCAGTGCCCTTTGAGGGGTGTCTCTGAATTTGGAGTGGATCTTACAATTGATATGTAAATTTAACTTAGTGCTTCTTTTTTCTTTTTTATTCTACAAAAGCTGTTCTTAAATAACTTGTGTGTTTTACAATGAATGACACTGGATAATCTCAGAAAAGAGATGGAAGTGAGTGGAAGAGCCGGTGCTACAGTGTGCCATGTGGCCTCTGGTTCTTAAGCATTCTAGTTACTTGAATTCCAGATCAAGGAGGAATTTATTATACAATGAAGAGCTTGCAGTTCCCTTGCAAATATGTGTTAAAGTAGACTGAAAATATTTTATCTTGTATTTTAACTTTTAGTTGGTCAAGCAGTTGCTTATTTCATTTCACTAACCGCTGCTGTGATTGAGGATGTCGACATTTACTAAATGTAGAAAAATAAGCAAGATGGCCAGACCTAAGAAATGCTTTCCATGAATGTTGCAATCTAGATAACTTGAAGAAAACATGCTAGAGAGGGTACTTTTCCTCTTTTCTTGTATTCTTTGTAGGTGTAGAACATGACTACAAAAAGGAACATGAACCAGAGTGAAAATTGATGAATGATGAGTTAGGGCGATTATCACATGAATGAAGCCAGTGAAAGACAGACCTACTGAACCTGCCTTTAGCTGAGTTTTGATATTTCCTAAGTGAGCCCAGTCTTTGCTAAGGCACCTTTCAACTTTTCCATGTGGAATCAAGAGCGTGTTATTCTATTACCTTTGTCTTAAAAATGTAACTTAAATGAACTGAAATATTCTCATGCTTTAAAGAGGTTAAAGAGTATAGCTTACCAGAATGAATTAGGATTAAGAGGTATATTGCAATTCAGATATCTTTATGAAAGAGGCAAAAATCACTGACTACTTGGCCTGAATTATCCTCTGATTCAGAATTTGGAGTAGGCCTTCGATGTTAGAAATTGTCGGACTCTCTTTAAAACATCTAATTAATAATTAAAAACCTTCCCTCCCTTTGGAATTTGTTCAAATGCCCCTTCCTGTAAAGTTGGCCACCTGAAGAGACATTTGCAGATGTGGCTTTAAAAAGTAATGTGACACTTGTTTCACATGATAGACACAGTTGCAAATTGAGATTTTTATACCGTTTGATACCAAATGCTCAGTAGGGATTTGGGAAAAGTACCATGTTATGGGCATTTCCCTCGGTTCTCTTTTTTGCTTGTGTAGAGTTTCACCGGTTTGTTAAATTTTGAGACTTTTTTTTTTGCCAGAAAACCTGTGGAGAAGTGTCATCCACATTTTGAATTTCCTAAAGCTCTAGGCTTTTCTCAGATGACAGGTGAAGTGGACTTTTGAAAGTTTTTTTTTTTTCCCACCATTTTGGAAAGTTGATGGCTCTGTTGTTTTCTTTAGGGCATTTTTGGTCGAAGAGAGCTGAAGTAATGAGAAGACATCATGGAGGCCCAGTCCCACAGCTCCACGACCACTGAAAAGAAAAAAGTTGAGAATTCCATAGTGAAGTGCTCCACTCGAACAGATGTGAGCGAGAAAGCCGTTGCCTCCAGCACCACTTCTAATGGTGAGCAGCACAGGGATTACCAGCAGCCCAGCCTGGAGTCATTTCTGTGTTCTCTGCATTCCTTGTGAATTGAGCGTTTGCACCTGGACCAGTGTTTGTTCTAGGAGAGGCTAAAGAAAGCAAATGGAGCAGGGGCGGGGGGACGGCGGGGGGACATGGAATGTAGTAATCTCTATTTTGGCACTCAACCTACACGTTGACTTCCAAACTTTCTAATTTGAGATGTAAATGTGATAGGTTATTTATTATCAGAAGTTCCTGTTTTGGCATTTTGGAAATCATCTTGACTAGTCTGGCAAGAGTTCAAAATGCTTTGTGTTGCATATGGATCATCTACACTACTCGGAATAATTAGTACAAAAGACACAAAAGTTGTCTTGTCAAAATTAGTGACAGGACAGCAGTCTCCTCCAACCCCAACTTTAAGTAGTCTACTTTAAAGGATTTTAAGAATTGTTAATGACTGAACCTCAAGGTAATGTTAGTATCTGAGATGCAGGTTTTGTTGTTAGCTTATAAAAATTTAATTTACTTATTTGTGTTCAGAGATAACACAGAGCCACTGTTTCTGTATTCTCTGTTTTTAAAGTTTAAGCAAAGTGTTGAGAGGCATTTCAGTTCAAGCATGGAGTGTTGAAAATAAATTCCAGAGCCTCCCAGGTACAAACAGACTGAATATGTTAATGGTAACCTTCACTTCCTGTCCCTGCTGTTTCTCCATTGTGGGCCACTAATGCCTTTCCTTTTTGTAGATTTCATAGCCATTCTTGGCCTCCCTGAATTTCTCTGCTTTTCCATGGGCCTTTAGGAAGAATGAGCTGGCCCGTTTTCCTCGTTCCTGGACACTGCCTATCTGGGCACACTGATTTGTATGAGCCAACCTGCTATTCTTATATTTTCTATATTCCAAGACAGGTTTTACTTGATTGATTTACAAGTTTTTACATCCACCTAGAGAGTCAGAATCTCCTTTGGAAGGTAACTGCAGTCCAGAACATTAGACTCTAAGGGCATATACTTCCAAGCAGCCTGGCCACTTCTCTCTGGGTCCCTCCATGTCTGCTGAGAGCCTGTGCTTCTCACCTGCACTTCTTCACCCGGTTTCATGAGTGTGCATTGCTGACTGTACTGGGTAGGGAAGGAGCTGGCTCTTAAACCTGCTGGCAAATGACTTCAGTTTTAAATTGATCCTTAGGGAGATATATTTGTGTCTGAGTTAAAATAATGAATTTACATATATGTGAAAATATTTCCTCCTTTATTGATGGTATTTAAAGTCAAGACTGGAGCTTATTTTAATTCAGCCAGAATATTTGCATTTTTCATCCAATGTGGTTATAGAAGGCATTTCTCCTTAGAAATATGTTACCTTTGTTTCTTTTTTCTGGAATTGGTAAAATTTAGGCAAATTTATTATTTCAGAAATAGAATCAGTATATGCAGTGTTGGTTATTTGGTAATTTTTATGGTAATTCTGTAGGAATAAATGCTTCCTACGTACTTGGCTTCAGGAACATCAGCTTTTGGTTATCTTTATAGTTTGTGTGAGTGCACATGCCTGTGTGTGAGGGTGTGAGTGAGTGTGAGTGTGAGGATATGTGTGAGTGTAGGCAAATGTATGCATGAGTGTGTAGGTGTGTGGGTGTGGGTGGTAGAGGTAACTATGAGTGTGCATGTGTGTGAGCATGCGTATGTGTGAATGTGAGAACAGGGAAGAACAAGTGCATGGCAGAAGATGTTGCTGCACTGCATGGAGCCTGCAGAAGCGCCTGTCCTGTTTGTCAATCTCAGCTGCATGGCCACAGAGTCTCATTCTTATGAAGATGCTGTTGTTTGTGCCACTCCCACACCTGGACACATTCTCAGGAGGTTTTCCACTGCAGCTGCATTTGTCTTGAGTTGCTCTTGGACCTCGGGTTTCCTTCATGATTCTGTTGAGGGTGATTGGGAACAGAACTAATCTGACCAGCCCCACAACAACCAGAAAGCCATGAGATAAAACCGGCCAGAGAAGGAGCAGTCATCATTTACAAATGTTTGTGCTGCAGTGTTAAATAATCACCTGTTTCCTCAACCACACTCCCCTGGCTTTCTGCCCTGATCAGCTTGTGCCCTTGAGCCCACATTTTCTCCTAAATGTGTATGAATCCTGTCCTGTTTGGGGACCGACACTCATTGGTCAAACTTGCAGGGCACATGCCTGAGTGATAGCTGTCCTAGAAATCTGGCGAACTCTGGCCAGTTTTTCAGTGTTCCTGTTTCTTCTAAGAGATTTACTGTTTTATATTTTGGGACAAAAATCAAATAAAAGAAAAATGGAAGTGGTGTTTTTAAACATGGATTGCAAGCCGACAGGCAGATTCTTGGAAAACAAATAAATCTAAAGAGAGGAACAAGTAAAAGAAAGGACAATAAACCCTTTCTTTGTGTATGTGATGCTAATAATTACCATGGTCTTTTTTACAGAGTCCTCTACAGTTTTCATGTAACTAGTTCAGAGCCTTTTTACAGTCCCAGGATTATGCTGAGGGGCGTGGATTGCTGGAAGCGCAGAGGCCCTTTCTTCTGCAACCTGGTCACCTGCTGCCTCTGCACTCAGTCTTGATCACAGGGACTGGTGTGTGGGCTTTGGACCTGGCCCTGTCTGGGTTTAGAGCTCGTGGGGTGCAGGATTTCCAAGTTGGGACACTATTCGTGTGCTGGCTGGTGGTTGACATCGCCATGGCCCTCCATCCTTCTGTCCATCCATTTGTCCCTCTGTCCCTCTTCCTATCTTTTCTCTTTTTCTCTATGAATATTTCATAAATGCTTGGACCCCTGCACTGACGCTATTCGTAGAAAGGAAAACAGAATCATGTGGATGCTATAACAGGTAGTTTGATTGCTACTGTTTCCAGAAAGGTTCTTGTGCTTTCTTTACAAAGCCCTGAACTATATCCATTTATAACTGAACAATTAAAAATGAGTTCAGTTTCGGCCAGGCCCGGTGGCTCACACCTGTAATCCCAGCACTTTGGCAGGCCGAGGCGGGCGGATCACCAGGTCAGGAGATCGAGACCATCCTGGCTAACGCGGTGAAACCCCGTCTCTACTAAAAATATAAAAAATTAGCTGGGCGTGTGGCGGGTGCCTGTAGTCCCAGCCACTCGGGAGGCTGAGGCAGGAGAATGGCGTGAATTCGGGAGGTGGAGCTTACAGTGAGCCAAGATCGCGCCACTGCACTCCAGCCTGGGCGACAGAACGAGACTCTGTCTCAAAAAAAAAAAAAAAAAGAGTTCAGTTTCAAAAACCAAATGAATGTGATACCTGCATTTTCTCTCCTATCCACCATTTCATGATTAAAGTCACACAGATGAACAAAAAGTTTTGTTACTGGCTGAGTTATTGGTGAGGTTGCTTTAATTAACTTTTCCAGCCATTCTGTGGTGCAATTTGTTCTTCATCGTGAGCTTCCCAGCCAAACCACTCACATTCCACTGCATGTCCTTGCAGATCTGTTTTCGTACTTTTCTCAGCTGAGTATCTGCTCCTGGAATAACATGCGTATAGAGTTTTGTTTAAACAAACGCAGACCCACAACCAAAAGGTACAGTTCAGAAAACTTGAACAGCTTTTTAAAGAAGCATTTGCCACTTAACACTGAAATTTAAAATAATGCAAGTGAAAAACTGTGTTGTAGATCTTGTATGACAGAAAAAAAAAGGCAAGCCAAATTTGATTTTTGTAACATTTAGGAACCTATATCAACATATAAAGCCTTTGGTAATCTTTATGCAGGAAGTACAGTGTACCCGTAGTTTCATATGCCCATAGTCTGATTTTAAATTTTATTGTTATATTTGAAGTGTAAATGACGAAGGAGATGACATTTAGTTTTCTGAATTATTTAAATGCAATTGTGGTTTAAGTGATCATTTGTGACATTTCACATATTGGCTTTCCCATAGAAAGTATGCATGCAGATCTTAGGTATAATTGTTGACTTTAAAATGTCCAAGTCCATTAATGTGTGAAGACTGTAAGTAAAATGCCTTAATAATCTCTTTTTGATGTAGATGCATTACTTCATAAGCTACATGTTGTGTTTTCTAAATAATAAGAGTTTTTTCATCTAAATCTTCCAATGTTCTACATGTTCTCATTCTCTTATAAAATTTTTTTCAACAATTTGCAAATACTGACTTTTCAATTTGAATTGTTTTGCCTCATTTTTGGCCCATGATTTTGTTTTAAAGGAGTAATTCGATAGTTCTTATTAATGTGCAACTCGGCTTTAAAAAAGAAACTAATGATAAACGTATGTAGGCTGTGGTCTTGGGGATCTTTTATCAGATCTGATAGTTATTGGGAACATACTTTAAAGTGATAGAAAGCAGAAATTATTATCCTAACGCTGATGCAGTGTGAAACCAAAGTTGATAGATTAATGATGCAAAGGAAGTTCCCTGTTCACTTTGATTCTTTCAAAAACAAGAATTTGGTTCTTTGCTTAAAAAATTATTTTCTTCAAGGTTGGTAAGGGGAAAGTGTTATGGTCTACAAATTCCTAAGGAGATGCTTTTTTTTTTTTTTGCTTTAACTTTTGGTCACTTCTTGGCCTTGCAATTTGCTTTTAAACTGTCCATTGCATGGGTGTTGTTAGGTTGGTGCAAAAGTAATTGTGGTTTTTGCCTTTAAAAGTAATGACAAAAACCGCAATTACTTTTGCACCAACCACTGATTGTGATGTCCGTTGGTCTTCTAGCTGGGAGTCAGATGGCTTTGAGTTTTGTTGGAAGTTTGAAATTTATCTGCTATTCTTCACCATAAGCTCTTGTCTCCTTGACTTTTTTTTATGGTAAGAGTATATGTGCCAGTTCTGCTCTGAAATGGGCAGGCAGTTCACGCCATAAAGAACATAGGTTGTGAGTTTTCGGTTTCTTGTTTCTATAGAGGTCCAACCCTTTTTCTTTGCCACATCCCATTTCCTGGCACATGACAGATACGTGGAAAGGATGTTCAGATAAAATGGATTTCAGATCATAGGATGTTCATTTGTAGCACACACAGGTTCTGGGATCTGAAAGCTTGGTTTGAGTTCTGGCAACATGAAGGACTAGCCATGTGAGTGTGAGCAGATTAACTTTTCAGCGTTCTAGTTTCCTCATCAGTTTAGCAAGACAATAGTAAGACCTACTTCACACTTCACAGGCTGCCATATCATAAACATATAGGAAGGACTCTGCAAACGTTAGCCATTGCTATTAGGACAAAGCATGTTGGTGAGTTAAACGTTATGAATCCAAAACAAAAAGATTCTGTTTTCTCGAACATACACGTCAGTTTTCAAATTAAGGGAAATATGTTTGGCAAAAGTAATGGTGAATTTGCTGGACTCAGATGTCTGAAAAATAGTTCAAGATGTTTCACAAATCCCAAATGTGACTAAGTTTGCACATCTTAAGGAGGGATGGATTAAAAAAAACAAAGTTTCTGTAAACTTCCTTCTAAATGCCTTCTTAAATCAGAAAATAGGGAAGATAATCTTGGGAAAATTTATTTCAGTTTCCTCAACCTTGAAAGCTAGTGTTGTACCGATTATATGCTATTGCATTAGAAGCAGCATATATACATCCTTTTTCTTGATTCTTTTCCTAGGTCGAACTGGTGGTTTGTGCTGTATTCGAATTAGATTTTATTTTTTATAAAGAGTTTTTGTGTTTCTAAACCAACTAACTGATGACAAATATTCTGATTCTAATAAGAGCCCCGACTCTCTTGAGCTCCAAACTCACATGTCCTGAACTCTGGTTACTACTGTGTTCTTTATTTTGGCTAAGTATATCACCTTTCCTGTGGTCAGCCAGGCTTGAAACCGCACCATCACCTTTGACCCCTCCTTCTCTCCTGCTCCCATGTCCTACTGGTTTTGAGGTCCTGTTAGATTTTCCTCTGTAATTACTCGCTCGTGTGTCTCTTCAGGCCAACCTACTGTACTGTGTGGTGAAAACCCTCACACCTCATGCTTAGATGATTAAGATGACCCTCTGTCTAATCACCTTGCCTTTCATCTCCACTCTTGTCACGCATGGGACTTGCTCCTGCCAAATTAGGCTTATTACAGTTCTGCTTATGCCACAACCCTGCTCTAAAAGCTCCAGTGACTCCCAGCTACTTGTAGAATAAAGCTCAAAGTCTTTGACTTAACATTTAGATATCTTCTAAAATCTGGCCCCAGTCTGACAGTCCAATCTGATATGTTCAGAAGTAGATATGCTACTATCCCATCGCATAACCTATGCTTTAGCTAAATGCAAGGGCTCTTGGCCTCTTGTCCATAGAAGTGTTTTGCTAACACCAATGCATGTTTAAATTCTCAAATGTGAATATGTCCCCAGTCTCTTTCTCTCCTCATAAGGTCTTGTGTCCTTTGGGGAACTAGCTTATGACACTAGATTTTTTTATTTTTAAAATTATTATTATTTTAATTAATAGACTTCATGTTTTAGAGAGGTTTTAGGTTTACAGAAAAATTGAGCAGAAGACACAGAGAGTTCTCATATACCCCGTCATACATACTTTCCCCTCTTATTAACATCTTACATTAATGTGGTACATTTGTTACAACTGATGAACCAATATTGATGCACTGTTATTAACTTTCCATCATTCACATCGGGGCTCACTCTGTTGTACAGTTGTATGGGTTTTGAAAAATGTATGTCACATATCCACCACTGCAGTATACTACAGAATACTTTGAATGCTCTAAAGATCCCTCATGCTCCACCAGTTTATCCTGTCCCTTCCTTCACAGCACTCAAGTTTTACATTTTAGTTAAACTTCTTGAGAGTAGCACCTGGTTTTTCTACCTTACCCCCTGCCTGCTCACATTCAGTGTGTTTGCTGAGAGGGCCTCAGCAGATACTGAATAAGCCTGCAAATTACAACACTTTGAGACAGGAGGGCAGGGGACATGTGTAACAGCAGTAGTGTTGTGCAGTTAGAAGCCAGGGTTTGAGCCCTATCCCTACCACGTAATTGCTGTGTGATCATGGGCTAAGTACTTAACCTGTCTGACTCTGGCACAGAGAGTACCCAAACATGTTAGCTATTGATAGTAATAGTAATATGACTCTTATGGGTATAATTTGCCAGGATTAAATTTATTGATGCATTTCATCTCACTCCTTTCAGCATAACATCATTTGTTAGTATTCTCTGAATGGTTCGGCTTTAGTCTGATTGAGGATTGGCTAATTGAGGATTGAGGATTGAGGATTGAAGGATTGGCTAATAGGAGATCCTTACATGAGGTTGGTTATCAGGTTCTAGCTTAACAGGCTAGAGTTAGGGAACAATATCTTAAATCACTGGTCCTGAAATTGGCACAAGTTGGGATTTTAGCTATTGGATTTCTCCTCAAAAAGAACAATTCCTGGGATAAATAAATATCAGATAAATCAGGAATAAATATCACTCCCATTTTTCAAATTTAAGAGCAAAAAGAAGTCACAGCATGATGTTTTGCTTGGATGGGATGTTTCTGGGTTGCCTTTGATTACTTGTGATCATGGGGTGTGAATATTTCAAATTTCCAGAAACAAGCTGCTCAGAATCAGAAACAACCACTAAATAGTGGATGCTTAAGGGGCGAAATGGTGATTATGGGAGGAAAATCTCCCTCTGGAGAGGTAGTTGGTGGCCTCCCACCACCTCCTGCTCTGACCCCCAAGGTCGAGGAGGGCTTGCTTTTCCAGGCAGCTTTGGGGAGACTGGGTGATAGTAAAAGCAAAAAACTTCCTGTTACCTTGTTTACATAGAAACGTTTCCAGATATGTCTGCTTTAGTTTATTATTTGGTAAAATTCACATACAGTAAAATTCACTCTTTGTGGTGTGCCGTTCTATGAGTTTTGAAAATCCGTAAGTTCGCATAGCTACCACCACCATCGAGACACAGAACGGTTCCAGCACCTCCCCAAAATTTTGACCACCACTTGTGCTTTAAACTCAGCTCAGTAACGCATATGGTGTGAGTCCCCAGTAATGACAGAAAGCATAGGAACTTCAGTAGCTGCTTGATGCTGTGTTCATTTCACATTAAAAACAAACAAACAAACAAAAAACCTGTTTCTTCTGGGTCCTGTTAGCAAAACTTAGTGTTAGTTTCTTTCTTCTATTTAAATATCTTATGTTGAATTTGTAGTAGAACGAAAATCTTTTTGAAAACTGTTCAGAAATCTACAACCTAGAGCATCTGCTATTTTGAATCTTTTTTTTTTTTTTTTAGCATCCAGTGAATGTACATTTTAGGCCAATTTAAAATTCTGTTTTATGTTTAAAACTACAAGACAGCCATATTAAAGGGCTTTTAGTTATTGTTTTTGTTACTTTAAATTAATTACATGAGAAAATTAGAATCTGAACTCTTAATGCAGCTATAACCTAGAGGGAAAATAGCAAATGCTTTGCTATTTTTTTTTCTGTCTTTTTTTTTTTTTTTTTTTGAAGCATCTTTCCCCTTTCTTCTTTACTTATATAGATTGGACTTTGTCTCAGGTAGACAGAATTTTTGTATTAAAGTTATTCCTAGTGCAATTTAGGCTGTTATTTTTTTCTTTTCTTGCTTGCTCTTTTTTCCCTTTCTTTGACTCTTTCCTCTTCCTGGTCTCTTTCTTCCTTTCTCTTTTTTTTTTTCTTTAGTTGTAGAAAGTTGAGTTCCATCCCAATTATTAAATCTTAGGAGACCATTCCCACATGGTTCCGTAAATGGTAGCTTCATCCCGCGTTCTTTCATCTCTTTCCCTGCTCTCTGGCTTGACAGTTGAAAAGGTCTGACTGTGCCACACAATGGTTTGATTGGTTTCTCTGGGGGAGACTTTTCCCTGCCTCATCATTCGCCAGGCAGGTGGACCAGAAAGTCTCTTGATTCTTTTGTTGCCTCTCAAAGTCCGAGGTCTTTGACTGAATAAATCTGCCGTCATGGGATAATTTGCTAAAAGGAGACTGAAAGATGTGAGAGAAAAGCCTCACTACTTGGGTGCTGCATTAATGAAATAACGGGGCCTTGGAGTTTGCAACTGAAAAATCACCAGGAATGCAATGGGTGGAGACGGGCTTCTTTTATTTCCCATAATAAACTTTTAGTTCTATCATTTAAAGCATGCCTGTCCCTTTGCTCGCCTGCAGGCCCGAGTGTGTTTGCATTTGTACCCATGTTTAAGGGTTTCTGGGGACAGCCCTGCCCGGCTGAAAGCCGTTTGGGTGCTGTGTCTAGTTAGTCATTAGATTATTACTAGTGGATGGAAAGAATTCCATATGACAGAACTAAGGTTGAGTTAACACAGGACGAAAAGTAATTTACAGATAGGCTGTCCCCAGCCATCTTTGTAGCCCCTGATAAGGTTTCATTTCAGAATGGATAGGCGACATTTCCACTTACGGGCCCATTCTGCGACACCTGTGATAACAGCTTCTGGATCCTAATTGAAATTGGTTTCAAAATGGATTTTCACTTTTCTCTGTCTGTGGAAAATATTGAATGGACTCAGAGCTTCCACAGAGAACCCCAGACCTTGGAAAATGGAGCAGAAAGCTAGGATCATCTTTCATAACAGTGTCGATGATATGACAGTTTTGTTATCTGTCTTATTAATGAAATCATTGATCACCTGATGAGGGAGATAATAAACTACATTTCACCACCAGTCACGAAACTCAATTAGACTGCTATTACAAATAGGGAGGGGGAGAAAACAACCATGGAATAAATGTAGAAAAGGTCAATTAAAACTTTTCATCCCGAAGTGACCATTTCAGAGGAGAACATGCTGAGTGACTGCAATGCAAGTATTTTGAAATTGTAGTGGTCAGCATTATATTCAAGGACTTTCTTCTTGGCCAATGTAGAGTAGCTGGCAGTTTTATTAAGTAAAATTTTATTTCTCAAATATTACTTGTTTCATTATGTAAAATTCAGAAGTAGAAGGGGAAGTTCTGCTTTGTTTAAGCGCATCATAATGGGGAAAATGGGAGAAAAAAATCCACAGATTCTTTCCCTCCCCACATGGTGACGGGATTTGGGGCCAGCCCTGGGTAGGTATGTTGGGTAAGGAAGAACAAACTGAAAGGCTCGTAACCTAGGTTCTTTGAAAGAAAAGTAGCTTATCATCCCTTCCTCTCTTAAAGTGCTTTAGGAATCCTAGGAAGATGAGACGGGAATTAGGTTTGGATTTAATGAGGTGGCTCTATTGTTTGGTGTTGGGCTGCTCTGGAATGCGCTCTCTGTTCCCCTTGAAGGAAGGGAAGAGATGCTGATGACCTCTCATGTTTCACAGTGAATTGTATTCCTAGGTGTTTCTCCATTCTCTGTGCCAGCAAGGATCAATCCATCCCATCTGAGCTTGAAAGAGGAGCTGTGATCAAAGGTGCTAATGATGTCACTGATCTCTGCTGATTGATTAGGAGCAGAAGTTCTGGAGAACTCGGCCTTTCCTTATAATTTCAAATTCATTAGTGTCTATTAGGATTGCTAGCTCTCAATCCGCAAAATTAGAAAAATGAATGATACAGAAAATAATTGTGTTTTTCTTCATCTATGACTGTTTTTTAAGCTTATTGGAACCATGGTTACATTTTATAAGCAACCTTTCCCTTTTAAATATATTGCAAAGAAATGGAGTCTTCTTTATAAATAGGGTTAAATATTTTGGAATTCGACATATAAATTGGGAAAAATATGTGGGTGTGAAGATATTTACATTGTTTCCAAAGCAGTTTAATCATATACAGATTACATGTTAGATAATCCTAAAATATATTTAAGTGTTTTATTAACTTGGACATTCAGGAGTTTCTTGTGCAGATTTTAAAATCCTTTGAGTTATTTTTGTGAAACTACCTAATATTTTTCCCTTGTCATTCAAGAGGATGAGTCATTTCTGTGTGCATATTTATCTTTAAAAATAAAAACAAATGCATTTCATGCCAAGAGATGACAATCTTACAATTGGGAAAGATGCAACTGGAAAGGAAAAAATAAAAAGCAAGAGGGAGAGAGAAAGAGCGAGATGTCTCTTTCTGGAACTGCTCACGACTGTAACCATTGGCTTACATCCACCTAGAGTAGGGATCGATTGCAAAAGCATTGGAAAAAATTCTGTTTTGGAAGGCACTGCAGCTCAAGAAAGAAAAGTTGAATGGAAAATGGAGAATGTAAATTATTATTAAGGTTACCATTACCTTATTGGTTTGCTGTTGGTTTTCAAGGACTCTTGCTTCATGCTTGCTTATGGCTAATTCCTTTCACAGCAAATTCATTTTGAGGACTGCTCTGAGCAGAACTGATAAATGTGTTTATGGTCAAGGGTGGGTATAATAAAGAGAAGAGATGGTGCAAATGAACCTTTGGGAGGACATGGTGTGGCAATTATGAATACTAGGCTTAGTTAATGTCGAAGACTCCCCTTTCACAGAATATTTTTTGTTTTAGTGGCAATGATAAGAAAAATAATCTGAGACCCTTACCTATAACCAAAAGAGAACTTCTAGAAAGATTTAGAACAATGGCATGGTTGAAATAATGGAACTTCCATCAATGTAAACATTTTCTGGTAAAATATGAAGCTAATATACAATTGAAGATTTGTTCCAAGCATTTAAAAACCAGAAAACATACATTGGTCCATTTCACATTAAGCTTAAATTCAATCTTTCCTAAAATACTAATGTTTCTAGGCTTGTTTTCAAATCCTGGCAAGTTTGAGAGCAGTAGAAAAGTTCCTTTCCTATAAACGTTGACAGCAGTTCCTGTGTAGGCTAACAATGTTTTATAAATAGAATTTACTTAGCAAAAACCATATGTATGCCCAGTGAAATAATCTCACATTTATTTACCTTTTGATTTATAGAAAACATGTGCCCTCTGACAAAGCCTTTCGGCTCTTTTCCGCAATTAAAAAGAATCATGCTTGAAAAAAATAGCTACCGTCTTAATGGGAAACTTTTTCACATAAATTCAAAGCACTTTCTTTGATCGGTTTCATACAAAATTAGAATATTTTTATCCATCTGTTTGGCCCAAAAAACTGGATGACTCAGGGAAAAAAAAGATGCTTATAAATCTCTCAGTTGTCTGTCTACATGTGTATTCACACACACACATATCAGCATACATACTGGCTGAATATTGGGGAATCCAAGGATTAAACAGGCTGGTGCAGTGTTACAGCAGAAAAATTTCTCTTGTTGCTTGTTCTTGCCAGTGACTAGTGTTGGTTTAGCACAAGGTAGTTTGTTGATTTTTCTAGATTGAAGAGGAAACATGGTCCTACACGTACCTATTGCTAGGCCTTCATCTGGATATCTGCAAAGTATCTCTGCCTTGATTCTCTTCAACAACAACAGATTGTAAGGAGAGAGAGAGATAAGATAATTTGCAAATCTCTTGTCACTCCCCTTTTCTTCTTGAAAAAAAAGATATGATTTTTAAAAAGCATATTTTATTTTCGTTTACTACTTTTTCAAAAAGTTCAGAGTTGCGAGTTAGGTGTAGAAGAGAAAAACCGTTTCTTAATAAAGGAGTGATAATATTAGCTGGGACCAGGCTACAAAATACTGCTGAGTCACTATTCCAGACTAGATCCCTGGTATTCACACTGCTCTGGGGGCGGGGAGGTTGGTGGTGGGGAGAAAGTGAGTCTCTATCAAATATAGAAACTTTATAATACTGGGGTATACTAATAACACAAGTACAAGTCTTACAGGTAGATGCCGGCATAACTTTGTACCTTATTTTAACTTGGGGGGGGGCTTTCATTTTTGAATAGAAGTGAGGGATTATATGTGCTTAAAAACAAGAGTACAATTTTTATAGAAATTCTCTCTTGTGGTGATAATGTCAGTTTTCAAGCTCTAGGAAAGCCTAGCTCCTGCCTCCGTAAACAAATACCATTAACCACAGTGACAACGACTTGAAGCCCAATATGAGATCTAAGGGAAATGAACCATGTTCGACAGCGGGGCATCTTCACCAGCAATCCCAAAACCCTTGACCTTGATGGAGAGGCATCTGAGAATGCGTGAACCCCTTTGGAATTATTTTACACGGCACTTTATGGACATGGGCCTATGCCCTTTTATTTATTTGTTTTTTTTTTTCAGATTCTTAAAGAGATGTATGACCCAGCATTTGCCAGAGGCTCTCCTTTACAGGGAGTATTTGGAGCTCTAACTTTCACCTGGAAAATTTAGGTCGAATGATTAGAATTCTCTTTGGAGGAATGATGATCTGTAAGAGCGAGACTGTCTCAAAAAAAAAAAAAAAGAGAGAGAGAACCTCTCAGTGATTAGCAAACGTGGAGCTGAGTCTTTCTCATATACAACATGATGTGATCACATAGTTGTAGCCTAGCTAACTTTGTAGTTGGTTGCACATTAAGAATTCAAAAGATTCTGCCTGCACATCACTTTATCTGTGAAAATGAAGGACTTGGGTCACGTGATTTAAAGAGCTCTCTCTCCCTTGATATTCTTGATATTCAAGTCTCTATGACAGGGGCTCCAATTTCCACAGGAATTTTGCAGAATGTTAAATGAAAGGAAAGCTGTCCCATAAATAAGGGGAGCTGGAGAAGAATGAGTTAATATAATTTAAGTTTAGAACAGGAAATTCAGAATTCCTTTTAAATTAAGCTGTGTACATCACATGTATGGGTCCATCTTGGGTTAAAAGCCACTGAAGATTTTGTTTAGGCCAAAATGTACCATCACATTGTTGAGTCAAATACTATTCCAGAGACCAGGCATGGTGGCCCATACTTGTAATCCCAGCACTTTGGGAGGCCAAGGAAGGAGGATTGCTTGAGGCCAGGAGTTTGAGGCCAGCCTGGGCAATATAGCAACACCCTGTCTCTACAAAAAAATTATTAAAAAATTAGCTGGGCATGGTGGCTGTAGTCCCAGCTACCTGGGAGGCTGAGGTGGGAAGATCGCTTGAACCAGGAGATCAAGGCTGCAGTGAGCTATGATCATGCCATTGCACTCCAGCGTGGGCAGCAGAGTGAGACCCTGTCTCTAAAATAAAAATTAAAAAAAAATTGCAAGTATTTTGAAGGGTACTCTACAGATAAAAGTTTCAGGTACAAATTCAGGGAGATTTTGCCCAATTCTGGCTGAATTGCTGATAATTACAATTAGCTGCCACAACAGCAGTTGATCCTTTGAAATCTGAAATGTGTGATTTCTTGATTTAGACTTGGTATTATTCATTACCCACCAGGCTTCCTATACTCATCTTCCTGGAAGAAGATGTGTGTGGCAGCCAGAAGGAACGTTTTGGACTCTTGTGTGACTAACTCCTCCCAGATCATGGCCCTCTTTCAAACCTCTTGAACATCCTCATAGAGTGCTTTGCATAGTTTTCTGTTTGGCATCTGGTTTTATGTAGTTATAGTTCATCATGGCTTCACTTAGAGCTTTTGCAAATTTCTTTGATGCTAATTTAGTTGCATTAAACTTTTTGGAGTGGAAAAAAGAAACAAAACCAAGAGTACAATAAACTTTGATTACCAGACCCCTAAACACTGAACCTCTCAAGTAACCCATATTTGTAATTTATTCTTTCAGATTGGCATTTACAGGCGGGAGCTGGGGAACGTTGTTATTGAAAAGTTAGGCAGCAGCGTTCAGATGCAGCTGAAGCAAGGGCACTAAACTTTCACAGGGACACTTGGAGAAGGTGCTGCATCATCTAACGAAGATTAGATGGTTTATTATATAGAAATTATTAAAATAATTCATTTTAGAAAGAGTTCCAGTAAAAATGGAGCCTAAAGGAGCCCCAGGAATGCAGGACGCCTCTGACTTCACCGAAGTCCACATAGCCTGCTCACTCCAGCCTGAGACCTTAGACCCATCCATGCTATTCCCTGCTCTCCTCTGTCTTAAATGTGTTTTTATTTTTATTTATCTATTTATTTTTTGAGACGGAGTCTCCCTCTGTCGCCTAGGCTGGAGTGCAGTGGTGCGATCTCGGCTCGCTGCAACCTCTGCCTCCCAGGTTCAAGTGATTCTCCTGCCTCAGCCTCCTGAGTATCTGAGACTAGAGGCACACGCCACCACGCCTCGCTAATTTTTGTATTTTTTAGTAGAGACGGGGTTTTGCCACGTTGGCCAGGCTGGTGTCAAACTCCTGACTTTGGGTGTTCTACCCACCTCGGCCTCTCAAAGTGATGTGATTATAGGTGTGAGCCACCGTGCTCGGCTGTGCTTTTATTTTTATGAAAGGAATACTTGCTCATTGGGAAATTCAGAAAAGCATAAAAGAAAAACACGAAGCTGGCCTGGAATCTCACCACTTGGAAAATAAAAGTTAACACTTCGGTATATTTTCAGTCTTTCTCTCTGTTCAGGTAACCATATGCTAGGATCATTTTCTGTGTCATGAACCACTCTTCTCCAACTTGGCTTTAATAGCTATGAATTTACTCAATCAATCCCCTATCATTGGACATGCACATTTTTTTTTAATTGTGAATAATGATGTGATGAAATTCCTTCCAAAAAAACCGTGTGCTTTGACTACATCTTACCCAATTAGCTCCAAGAAACACAGCAACTTATATTTCCATCAGCTGTTTATGTGAGTGCTCATTTTCAGAAACACATATCAACATTAGTGAAATATTTTAAAAGAAGATAGGATAGGTGAAAACCTTACCTCGCTTTTTAAACTTTTTAATTGAAATACAATACACAGATTAAAAAGTCACATAGCATAAGTGAGCAGCTTGATGAATTTTCTCAAAATGAACACACCATGTAAACAGATCTCAGGTCAAGAAAGAAACACTTGCTCTGTTGATCCACGCTACTGCTGATGGGCATTTGGGTGGCTTCCAGGGTTTGGCTGTCAGGAACATTGGCTGCCAGGTAGCTGTCTTTTGGTGGATCTGAATACACATTTCTATTGGGCATAAACCTAGGAGTGGAATTATTGTCTCCTAGGGTATGCATATATTAGCTTTAGTAGACACTGCCTAATACTCTTCCCAAGGGGTTGTATAGACTTGCTTCTCATTCGTGTCAACACTTGGTATATTCTGTATTTTTCATTGTAGCCCTTCTTTGGGCTATGCAGTGGTATCCATTTGTGGTTTCATTTGTCTCTGATGACTGAGGGACTCAAGTATCTTTTTAAGATATTTATCGGCCGTTTGGATATCTTCTTTTCTGAAGTGTCTGTTGAAGTCTCTTTTTAAAAAAATTTTTTAGTTCTTTGTGGGTAGATAATTGTTTACCAGTTTTTCTATCACTGATTTGAAGTGATACCTGCATTGGTTACTGCCTTAATATATATTTTAGGTTCTTTTTCTGTAAAATTTTATTGTATGATCAACCTGTCTATTCTTTTGTTGTACCATACTCTTTCAGATGTTATACACAGAGTACATTTTATCTGATAATGCACATTATCTCTTATTATTCTTCCTTTTCAAATGGCTCTTGGCTTCTATTCGATTTTTTCTTCTAGCTGAACTTGAGGAACACCTTTGTAGAATTATGTTACTTATTGAATTCACATGTATGAAGTCAAAGTATAAAAACATGCATGGATATAATCATTTCTGCAATAGTGGTTACCTCTGGGGAGAGTGGAAAGGGAACAAGATGGAGAGGGTTCAGCTCTATCTGTATTATCTTATTTCGTTAAAGAGAAGAGGTTTTAAGCAAATGTAACAAAATATTAACATGTATTAAACCTGTGTGGGGGGTACCTAGATGTTGCTTATGTTATTCTCTGAAATACGTCATGATTAAAAGTATCCCTTTAGAATTTATTATTATTATTATTATTATTATTATTATTATTTAGATGGAGTCTCGTTCTGTTGCCCAGGCTGGGGTGCAGTAGCGCTATCTTGGCTCACTGCAACCTCCACCTCCCAGATTCAAGCAATTCTCCTGTCTCAGCTTACTGAGTAGTTGAGACTACAGGCATGCACCACCACGCCTGGCTAATTTTTGTATTTTTAGTAGAGATGGGGTTTCACCATATTGGTCAGGCTGGTCTCGAACTTCTGACCTCAGATGATCCACCAGCCTCAGCCTCCCAAAGTGCTGGGATTACAGGCATGAGCCACTGCACCTAACCCCTTCAGAATTTTGTCTGGTGTTATATTAGGCTAACTTATTGGGCTTTATTGTAATTATATTGGCTGTGGGAAGCAATCTTAGTCGTTTTTCTGTGGCATTCTCACAAGGTTACTCTCTTCCCAGGTGTATATCAAAGCCACACAAATGCACACTTGCTTTGGCGTTTACATTTTGCATTCATCTTTAGAAGTGTTTTAAAAAAATCTGTCACTTATAAGAAAATACGTAGGAAATAACAGTTGGCAAGACCTAACAGGTGTTTGCTGTATTTTCACCTTTTATACTTTAACATGTTCTGGAAGCAATTTAGTTTTACTTTTGTCTCATCTGTCTTGAACTGAAAGTTGCAGGTACATTGATGAGTACTCTGGTTAATGTAAACACCTCTTACATTGGCTCAGGAAAAGTACGATTCTCCAGCTTCTCTACATTGGGCTGCATGCTTATTAAGTCACACCAGCTGCCGTCTCTGTTCTTTGAGAGTGGCGTCTGTTGTTTGGTGACTTTTTCTTCTGAAATCTGTCAGTGCCAAGGACAAGGATTAGGAGTGGGTTGAGGCTGTTTGTTATTTGTTTGTTGTTGCTGGGAGTTACTTAATAGTGGTGGAAAAGGCCAAAGGAATATTGGAGCTCTTACCCTTGACCTTAAGTTACCCTAACTTTAGGGTAACCTTAGTCAACTAATGACTTACAGGTGCCAGACTGAAGATAATGCTAGTTGTCAAATCAAAGAGAGAAGGTATGTGTAGGATGTGGTCTCAGTTCTGTACATGGCATGTTGCTAGAATGCGTATGTATGAGGTGGATTCTTATAAAAAGAATCACAAACACCTTTCAGAACACCACGTAGCAGGCTATACATCCCTTCAAAGATAAGAAGTGTTGCCGTCTGAGGTGTAATTCCAGCAGTTTCTTAAGCCTCAACTTCCTACACTTGAAAGCACACCCACAACTTGCTGCTGAAAGCTTTTGGAAATCATTGAGAGACATGACTCTTGTTTATTCTCCAAATTTTAAATCATGCAGCGTTTGGTTGGCCTTTTGTCTGAGGAGATACAAATTTATCATAGCCATGTCAATAAGTACAGAAAATTTGCCAGCCCGCAGAGAAATTTGAACTTCCTTCCTTTCCCGAAGGAGAGTCTCAGGGAAGTCGTGCATACAATAGAACTTTTCATGTCTAGACCCGGTCCAGGAGAATTCTATCTAATAAGAACTTTTCTTTTTTCCTTAGCATACTCAAATGGAATCAAGCTCAGAAAGAGGTTGGGGACAGAATTTAGGGAAATAAAATATAGAAAACCCTGGACCATCTATTTTCTGAACTCCTTTGCAGTTATAAGTGTAAGGATTATTTTTACTGATATGCTTCCATAGTCAACAAACACTTATTGAGGCTGTGCTAAGTGCCAGGCACTTTATTTGATTGTGAAGATAACGAAATATGGGGCCTGCTGTTAAGATATTTATAATTGGATAAGTAAACAAGCAAAATTCAGTACACTTATTAAGTGCAATGTAAACAACATCTATAGAGTATGAAGGAAAGTCTCACAGAAGAGGTGAGGAGTTAAATCCTTCACATGTCAATAGTGATGGCAGGGGGCAGACAGGAGTGGGAACTGGGGGCTGGAGAAAGGCATTGGAAGTTGAGGGAGCAGTAGAAGCAAATACTTAAAGCATTAGCATTCTCGGTGGTTTGGGGAAATGGTACCAATCAGGGTAGGTTGCTTGTTGGATAGGCATGGTTTGGGGAGAGGAGGATGGAGGTAGAGAATGTGAGTGGAGAGGCATGTGAGTCCTATTGGTGGAGGCCCATGAAGGCGATGCTAGACACTTTGGGCTCCATCCTTCATGTGAGTGGGAAGAGCAGAGTGGTGGGATACCATCTGCTTTAAAAAATACCCTTCGGCCCTAGTGGGACAAATGGTTTGGAGTGGGGAGAATGAAGGTGATCAGGAGGCCTGGGAAGAGAGTAATATATATATATATTTTGAGATGGAGTCTCACCCCAGGCTGGAGTGCAGTGGCACGATCTCGGCTCATTGCAACCTCCACTTCTTGGGTTCAAGCGATTCTCCTGCCTCAGCATCCCAAGTAGCTGGGATTACAGGCTTGTACCACTACATCCAGCTAACTTTTGTATCTTTAGTAGAGACAGGGTTTCACCATGTTGGCCAGGCTGGTCTCAAACTCCTGGTCTCAAGTGATCTGCCTGTCTCGGCCTCCCAAAGTGCTGGGATTACAGGCATGAGCCACCATGTCCAGCCTCAAATCAATATTTTAAAGAGATATCTGCAGTGCCATGTTCATTGCAGCCTTATTCACAATGGGCAAGATACAGAATCAACCCATGTCCATGGGCAAATGGAGAAAGAAAATGTGTTATATACATAGTGGCATACTATGCAGCCATTAAAAAGAAGGCAATCCTGTCATTTTTGACAACATGGATGGAACTGGAGGACATTATGTCAAGTGAAATAAGCCAGGCACAGAAAGAAAAATGCCATGTGTTCTCATCATATGTGGGAGGTAAAATTGAAGTAGACAGTAGAATGGTAGTAGGTAACCAGAGGATGGGGCGCTTGGGGGACAGGACTGGGGAGATGTTGGTCAAAGGATACAAAATTACAGTTAGGTAGAAGGAATAAGTTCAACAGAGCTATTGTATAGCATGGTAACTATAGTTAATGACCCTACATTGTATTCTTGAAAAATGCTGAGAGTGGATGTTAAATGTTTTCACCACAAGGATGATAATTATGTGAGGTAATGCACATTCTAATTAAGCAGAGTTAATTGTTCCACAATGTGTGTGTATGT
Source organism: Pan paniscus (assembly GCF_029289425.2). Classification (NCBI taxonomy): domain Eukaryota; kingdom Metazoa; phylum Chordata; class Mammalia; order Primates; family Hominidae; genus Pan; species Pan paniscus. The sequence goes on from NC_073255.2 coordinate 46,237,986, forward strand.
ATACTTCAAACATCATGTTTAAATAAATACACACAATTTTTTTCTGTCAATTTAAAGTAAATAAGTAAACAAACAAATAAATAAAACAATTTGTAGGAGGGAGGAAATCAGAGCCCCCTCGCACTTGTTCTGCAAGACTGGGGTGGGAATGTTCATGCCTCCTGTGGTCAACTCCTCCTTTCCCTAGTTTTTAGCATGAGATTGTGAAGGCTGATATGAATAGAAGAATTGGGTTTAGGAATGGTGAATATTTTGAACTGTCTTTGTGAGGAATGGGAAAAGATGCTGAGTGCATAAGAGTGGGACTCACAGTCATGTTGGGGGCCCCCTGAGGTTGGTGTGGTTTTATGATGATGTCAGTGGGACCCCCGTCCATTCACTGCAGCTTCTAACAGAGTGGAGAAAACAGGAGGCTGCCCTAGGTTAAGGATGGCAGCCTGGGGGCCTGGAGGACACTGGCAAAAGGCGATGCATTCACCTGGCTGCTCTCTCAGCCCATCAGCCTGGTGATGTGCATGCTTGTGAGGGCACTTAGTCATTTATTTGTGCAAGATGGCAGTTACAAACATAGCTTTTGTGGACATGAAACCCACAACCTTGCCTTCGTTCTTAGTGATACTACCTGATCATTGACATAAAATGAATACAATTGATACTGACTACTGCTCTGACATTAATCACTAGTTTTAGTGGAATTGCTGTCTCACATGTTTTTAGAACCAGGAAGCATGTTTGGCGAGTCTGTGTAGTATACTGATTTGCCCTGTGTGTGTGTGAGTGTGTGTGTGTGTGTGTGTGTGAGAGAGAGAGAGACAGAGAGAGAGAGAGAGACAGATTCTATGAATTTCAGGTGAGGTCAGATTTTTGGAGAGAACACAGACCAAAGAGGGGCCAATGCCTCTATCTTTGGAATCCCATCATAATTTTCATTTACCATCAGTTTTAAATATTAAATGTTTTTTTAAAAAGTGCATTCATGAGCCACATGAAGATGATGGATCAACAATGGACTGCATATATGACAGTTGTCCCATAAGATTATAATACTGTATTTTTTTTTTTTTTTTTTTTTGAGACGGAGTCTTGCTCTGTCTCTAGGCTGGAGTGCAGTGGTGTGATCTTGGCTCACTGCGACCTCTGCCTCCTGGGTTCAAGCGATTCTCCTGCCTCAGCCTCCTGAGTAGCTGGGACTACAGGCGCACGCCACCATGCCCAGCTAATTTTTGTATTTTTAGTAGAGACAGGGTTTCACTATGTTGGCCAGGATGGTCTTGATCTCCTGACCTCGTAATCTGCCCGCCTCGGCTTCCCAAAGTGCTGGGATTACAGGTGTGAGCCACGGCGCCCGGCCAATACAGTACTTTTACTGTACTTTTCCTATGTTTAACTATGTTTAGATACACAAATACCATTGTGTTACAGTTGCCTACAGTGCTCAGTATAGTAACATTCTATGCAGGTTTGTATCCTGGGAGCAACAGGCTATGCCATACAGCCTAGGTGTGTAGTAGGCTCTACTATCTGGGTCCATGTAAATGCACTCCATAATGTTCTCACAACAAAATTGCCTAACGACACATTTCCCAGAATGTGTTCCCATCCTTGCCTGACAGTACAGCCCCAAAGTGACTTCTGGTTTCTTTGCGCTAGTGTGTCTGTCTATGTGTATGTGAGGGCTATTCTATATCATGATCTGTGGCCACCTACTAGCTTTGGGTCTTGGAATAAAGTACTTAACCTGTCCCTTAGCTGTGGCAGTAACAGTTTCTACCCGATGGACTGATTCTGTCAATTGCCCAGCAGTTTTGGACATTTATTACAGGAGTCCCTTCTTACCCAAGGTTTCTATTTCTGAGGTTTTAGTTACCCATGGTCAATCATGGTCCAAAAATAAGTAAGTGCAGTACAAGAAAATATTTTCAGAAAGAGACAGAGAGAGAGAGAGATCACATTCATATAACTTATTACAGTATATTGTTGTAATTATTCTATTTTATTATTAGTTATTGTTAATCTCTTACTGTGCCTAATCGATAGACTAAACGGTATCATAAGTATATATTTATAAGAAAAAACTTAGTGTATACAGGATTCGGGACTATCTGTGGTTTCAGGCATCCACTGAAATGTATCCGTGGAGGATAAGGGGGGACTACTGTACTGAATCTTTAATATTACTTAAAACTAAATTGCACATAATTTTATTGTTTAAGTCCTAGAGTGTGTCCACTAGGCAGCATTCTGTTCTCCTAGAAATGGTTTTCATGCATTTCAGTCTGTCCTGTGTTTTTGCACAGGCTCAGGTTTAACCAATCCACATATAAATGCCTATTTTTTTTTTCTGAAAAGTTTTGACTAAAGGAGAGTCTTCTGTCTCATGATTTGCCCACAGTGCCCAAGAAGTCGTGAGGGAGCTAGGATAAGACTTGAAGCCTGACCTTCCTCTCATAACAGGAATTGCCAGACCAGCCTGTCCAAAATGAGAAGCATTTGTTCAGACACAAGAAAACTGTTCTTGCTGGCTTTATTTTTAAAATGATATAATTTATCACTCTTTCTTGTGTGGGGCAAAAATCTGCCTCCCCATCACTTCAAAACTGCCTGACCCCTCCTTGCCTGGTGTCCTTCAAAGGCACTTTAAAATAGTGGATACGGGAGGTAGTGGAGCGTTCTCTGGCTTTCTGCATCTACATGAGTTAGTGCTAATTCTTCTTCCGCAAGTACTTACAAATATTTGAAGAATAAGGCCTCAAAGTCTCTTTCGTTCATTCCTTTTACCTTTTTCCTGTCTGAGTTGGCTTTGAATGTTCACTGTCTGTTCACCTGGGCCTGGACATATGGTCCCTTTGGAAAGGATAAAGTGGGCTGCTTGGCATGGTGGATACACCATAGAGCAAACTATTCCTGTTAATGGGATAGATTGAATTAGGAAACCAGGTTTCACAGCTGTTTGACTCTCCGTGACCTCCATGACAGAAGGCGATATCCTAGGTATTCTTTCCTACCTGCTGCCAAGTCTTATTTCTGCCATTCTTTGCTGAAAATGACTTGAGTAGTAATTGTTTGGCCTTAGGTATAGGTCCTTTTTTGAGACAGAGTTTTGCTGTTGTTGTCCAGGCTGGAATGCAGTGGCGTGATCTCAGTTCACTGCAACCTCCGCCTCCCGGATTCAAGCAATTCTCCTGCCTCAGCCTCCCTAGTAGCTGGGACTGCAGGTGCCCACCACCATGCCTGGCTAATTTTTGTATTTTTAGTAGAGACGGGGTTTCACCATGTAGGGCAGGCTGGTCTCGAACTCCTGACCTTATGTGATCCGCCTGCCTCGACCTCGCAAAGTGCTGGGATTACAGGTGTGAGCCACCACACCTGGCCAGGTATAGGTCTTTATATTTATCTTTATTAAATATCTTCTCCTTGGCCTCAGCCCATCATCACAGGATAAATCCGATAGGACATGGCTCCTGCCCTCAAAGAGCTCACCATGTTGTCCAGCTATTAGGCTAAGGTGAAAGGAGAGGACACACGTGTGCTCACACACATACACGCACATATATACAGTCTTTTGTTCACCTTCTACTTTTGCATGACAACCATTGCATATAAAAACTCACTGTAAAAACGAAAGCAGTTGAGGTAGAGCTGTCTGCCCCAGCTGGGACTGTAACCTGCTTGGTGAGACAGTGGAACTGGAAGGGGAGTCCTGCTTGTGTGCCCGTACTCTGGTTTTCTGCCTGTGTGTATTGAGGTAAATCAGAGTTCTAATGGGCTTTTAATGTGCTTTCTGTAAACTTATTAGAAATAGATATCTTGCCTGATGCCTGTTATTTACCTTGCATACTAATGTCTGTGGATCAACAATGGAAAATTTTCATCTGCTCCAAAGCAGGCTAGAGGCCTGAAAATCATTTTCAGAAATTTTAGAAATGTTAGTAACCCAACTTTGCGGTGAGTAGCTAAAACCACATCTAACAGTTGGATCCAGCTTTGTGCGTTTTCAAAGCCCTGCTGCTTCTTGCATGTCTAACTGGCATTTTTATAACTCTGTTCCTAGTATTCTCAGTGTATTCTTCTTTTGTTTCTCGTTGTTAACTGACTGCTTTATAGATGCCATTTGTTATCTATCATCATAATAAATTTTGGGGAAAAATGCCTTGTCATTCTAGTTGGCAGTGAAATTGTCCCAAGTCTTTTCTTTTTAGTTAAAAAAAAAAAAAAAGAAACTTAGAGTTTGAGAATTTTAAGTTATGTGTTTTTGACACCATTAATTATGTCTCATCTGGTTGTTTTTAAAGTGCCACCATCTAACATTTTTTTTCTGCAAGAGAGTTAATCTGTGTGTGCCGCCTGTGTGTTTGTGTGTGTGTGTGTATGTGTGTGTGTGCATATGCATCTCAAGGAGGTATCAAAGTTGCACCCTAGAGGGAAGTACTGATTTTTAAAAATTTTAGATACTACATTAATCCCTTAAGGGAAGTTCTACAGTCTTGATACCTTTAGGAAGGTCACAGCCATTTGCCTAGAAGGCCCTGATTCCAGGTCTTGCCAAACCACCTTCAGATGAGGTAGAGGGTGTTTGGAAAATAAACAGAACTTGTCCTGGCCTGTGAGTACAGTCATGCAGTCCTCCCACATCCCCGGAGCTCAGCATCCCCAGGATTGGCCCTGCAACGGAGATCTTAGGACGGCTCCTCAGGCAAGCAGTGGAGTTGGGAAAGCTCACCTCATGGTGAGTGTTTTCTCGCTTGTGCTCCTGGATCCTTCTCACTCTCCAGCCTCAGACACTTGACTGCCTCTCTGAAGCTCCAAACCTGCCCTGGCCCAGGGCTTCCCGTCACATTTCCCTTTATTTTTCCTTTAAGGAACCAATCACTCAATGCAGTTATTCCATTTTTTGCACATTTGTGTGTTTACTTTCTGTCTGTGTGGAGAATGTAAGAACCATGAGCCTGTCCTGTGTCCTTCACATAGTGTCTCAGTGCTTGGAACAGGGGCCGCCACAGTGCAGGGGCTCAATAAATATTTGTGGAATGAATGAGTAGGTATAAAAATGACCTTAAGCCACACCTGGAAGAATTTAGGATAATTTTTACTCCCTTCAGGGAATAAAATGCTCCAGTTTAGCTTTGGGTTAAGATGCGTTTGCAGAGTAGATGCTTGGGCCATTTATTTGGGGCGGCCACACCTATATGTACCCGAATCATGATTCTCTGCTCCCTGCCTCCAGTCTGATTCACCATCTTTGACTGGTTCCCTTTAAACACATCAACTTGGGCTTCCTGAAGGTTATGTAGAGCGAGAGCCTTGCGTTAACATGGACTGAATTTTCAGGGATTTGCACAGCTGCTGTGACGCCCAGACCATTGTTTCAGTCTCAATGCATGAGCAGGCGCTGACTCTCCTGTCTGGGGTAGCTAAGCCCGACACTGCTTTTAGGCCTGTGAGTAGCGAACTGTACCTCCCGCTGACCGGAACATAGCAAAGTGGTGAATTTCAGGTGACAAAGGCCCCCATCCTTCTCTGTACTGAGTAAGGGCTCCGTGCTCCAGTAGCACGACATTTCATTTGGTTTTCAAGTTACGTAATGAAGAGGAATTCAGGGTGTGCTTGAACATATGGCCCCAAGGCCATCCAGTGGTCAACTCCCCCTGCTCTCTAAGAGCAAGTTGTTTTAACTGTGATTGTGTTAGTCAGAGGATTAAAATAAGAAGAGGATGCCAAGTTAATATCCTTGCATTTCTCTAGAAAGGGACCATAGTGTCAGAACTCTGTAACTTCTGCTGGGGCATCTTGGTATCCACAAGGTGAGGCCTATTGGTTGGTATTGGTGTATTAAATAAAGCCTAAAAATGGAGTGATTTTTATGTCATTACTCTTAGCTGCATAGATCTTGGATAGCTATTGATAGGTTGTGAAGACTTGATTTTTCTAGGGATCCTGGGAAAAGCCGATTAAACTTGATGACGTTAAGAGGGACACATATAGTAGAGAAAAGCAGTCAGTAACGGGGGTTCTGCAGACAGCCAGACTCGGATGTGAGTTCAGGTCCTGCCCTAAGTATCAGGGGCCAGGAAGGCCTAAGTCAGGGCTACATTGTAGGCCTCAGTTTCCTTATTTGTAAAATCCAGAGGATAAAACTTTTTGAAGGGTTGCCATCAGGAGTAATAGAAACGAAGCACATGATGTATACACGACATTGTCTATTCCCTGTCCATGTCCTTTCTGTTGAGAAATACTTCTTGCTGGCTTCTTTACCATTTTGTTCCATAAGTAAACATGCTGCCAACCAATATTCAGATACATTTCCTTTTCTTCTTTTATCCTTTCTGCTTTCCTTCCCTTCTTTTTCTTTCCCTCTTGATTAGAAAGGTCCAGCATTTTTTAACATCTCAAGTGAGACATGAAACGGCTTTGAAGATGATCTCTTGTCAAGTGTACCAACAGAGATTTTAGAGGAAATTTGGAATCTTCGTGTCAGAAGCAGTGTTGTCTTCACCAGGTTCATAAGGTGGAACTAAGATAAACTTGTAGTGTGAACTTTAAGTAACAAAGGTGGTGACCTCTTTAAAAATCTATATAAATTTAATCTTTAATGCTTTAAAAGGGGATGCTGAAGGATGCTTTTGTGTAATATATTTTTTGGTGTTCTATTTACACGTAGATTTTTAAAAGATCTTTTTTGGGAGGTACATCTTCTGCAATGCAACGTTAATCAGGACGCCTTTGTAGGTAGAGAAAATATTTAGTCTCCTGTAAAGCTGGCCCCTCCCATCCACATTTTCTGCAGCTCTTATTTAACACTGGTGAGAATTAATAGTTGAAATTCAAAGAGCTGACTGACATTCTCTAGCCTAGATAATCCAACTATGTTTCCTTACCACTTTCTGCTAAAAGAGATTTACGATGTACCTGCATTGAGAGGTAGGTCCCTTTAAAAGATATTTCCCATTTTGTAGGACCATGAAAATGTCTTTAATCATGAGTAAATGAAGAGAGCCAGCATTGTCTTCTGAAGAAT